>NC_079500.1:32282322-33532322 GCF_030052815.1 Hevea brasiliensis
CAACACACACCAATTAAACATACTAATCACACTTCTCATCATAACCAAGCAAGTTATCCATTTTATTTGCAATAAAACACTTCAAATCCTACTCCTACACAAGCTGGCTGGATTCTTAGTCTAACGTATATCCATCAATTTTATCATTTATCATGTAATCCTAGTGTAACTCACTTTATTTTCATCATTTATCATGTAATTCTAGTGTAATTCACTTTATTTTCATCATTATAAGAGGAAGAAGTAAGAATTTAGCACTAACCTTAGGAGGGCAGAATTTTCTCTTAGCCAAACTTTAATTTTCCTTCACTTTCTTGGCAGCCAATCACTTGCTCAAGATGTAATATTAAATTTTTATGAAGGAAGGTAGGGATTTTATGGTGAAAAATTCAAAGTTAGCAAGGTGTAATGAAGGATAACAATGGTGGAAATGGGAGAGGTGGCTGCTGGCTGGTTTTGGGAGAGAAGATGCAGATTTTGTTTTTCAATTTTTGTCTCAATTATCTCCTTTTAAAGTGCTTGTTGAAATTTGATTGGTGGAGGGCATTGTAATGACATCATGTGATGTCATTATTCTCAATTTCTTTCATTTTTTCTTTTCTTTTCTTTTCTACTCATTTTCAATTCAATTTTTAGCAATATTTATTCATATTTTAGATTATAATAATTATTTACTTAACTGGACAAGTCGGCCAAAAATCACCTCTGAAGGCGAAATGACCAAAATGCCCTCCGTTTGGCTTAACGGGTCAAAATTGTCTGTACCGATTGAAAAATTTTTCTAAATATTTTCTTGGCATTCTAATGCCATAGGAACCTCAATGACCCTTCTCTGGAGTCCCAAAAATTTTTTTATGAATTTTTTCCCAGGTCTAGGGCTCCTCGTTGCGAGAACCGCAACTTCCCTCTGGTTACCCATCGCTTGGGCACCGGCTCGTTTAACTTGGTTGTATTTTATTTCTAAAATTTTTACTAAATTTTTCTTATTAATATTTGAGTTATTTATGGTTCCTCACTTTAGTTTAAATATTTTTCCAAATGTTCTAGCTGTCCGGACCGACACTGGTCACCGGAACAGTAGAATGTACGGAGTTGCTACCGGGAGGGTGTTACAACTGGAGTAAAGCTTCCAATTGTGATCATAAAGATAATAATTTCAGAAAAGATATGATAAAGTGCATTTAACTTCTTTAAATGGTATGATTTACCAGTATGGATTTATTGGCTCCTATGTATGAAGATTTATTGGCTTTTATGGTATAATTTCAGATAAGATATGTATAGCTTAGCACGAAGATTTATTTTCTCGCACAAGTATAGTAGATAAAGTGTAGATTTTGGCTGACTAGAGGTAGAGTGGATCTGTAGAAAAGTCCAGAGTCACCATATCTCAAACTTTTGGGTGGATGCATCATCATCATCATCCTCATTATATAGTCTTAATCATATGTGTGTGTACCTTATGTTGTAAATGATATTTTGTAAATTTCATTTATGGAAATTGTAATCATAAGCATGTAAATTCGATTTAACCACATGAGTTGGTTAATACAGTTGTAAATTAAAGATATTTCTTGTGTTTATGCAATCTTGGATGATGAAATTAATGTTGATGAAATTTGGTGATTATTGTATGATAGAAATGATATAGAAACTGAGAATTTAATAGGTTATGAACACTATTTTAACAGGTAAAATGTTGAAATTTAGGGAAAACTCTTGCAGTTTCTCCATTTAATAAAAGCAATTAAATTATAATTTAAATAAATTAGCAAGAAATTAATCAAAATAAATAGTAACAGAGATATCTCCTCACTCAGTTTCACTGTAGACTAAGTAAGGGAGTGTTACAATAATTTATCCGTTTGATTTTTTTAATATGCATTTCATTGCATTAAACAAAGCCCCTTAGGTAAGTACAACATACTAAAAAACTAGCATTACTAAAGGCCCATCATTAGCCACATACAATTAATTAACCCAACCTAAACCCATAGACCTTAGCCCCAGGAAACCACCAGCTACCCATAATACCATTGAAACCTACTAGCCACAGAAAAAACAACTGCCTATATGTGTAGGTTATGTTTAGAAAAGATTGATAGGACTAACAAATATATTTACTATGAATAGTTTGATGTAAGGATTCTCTTGGGTTTAATTGAGTTAATGAATAGTATAGTTTGAGCTTGTAATGGATGAATATTTATTTGATTATAGTGAAAGATGGTATGCCTGTGGATATAGCCCCATGTTGAGAGGGTGAACCACATAAATATTGGTGTTTTATATGTTTATTTTATTTCTTTATAGTTTACACGCTTTCGCAGTGCACAATAATTGGTATCAGAGCATGGGGATGATCTTAGTGAGTTTGATTAAGGGTGGAGCTACTGCGACATATAGAAAGTCGCACATGCAATAATAATGATGGTGCAGAGTTGAAATTACGATGGAGCTCTTGATGCAAATCAAGAAAATTGATGACCTAAAGATTTATTTATTTATTTATTTATTTTTTATAAGAAAGAAGCAAGTTACACCCAAGATCAATATTGAAGAGTTGAAGATTTGAAGGGTTCAAGCTCAAGCATGAAGATTTGATGACACCTAAGAATTTAATGTATGCAATAATTAATGGATTTTGTGTCAAGGTGAAGATTGTTAGATTTATGACCCAAAATCCTAATTGATTTGGAAGACCCTTTTAAAATTTGAATAGAAGAAATATTCCTCAATAGAATTGAGGAATATTTCTTATATAGACTAGAACTCCTATTTTAATTGTTACACCTTACCCCACCGTAAGGTATAACATGATCCCATAGTACACTTAATGAATTACCGTACTTCACCTACCGGTAATCGATTAAATATACTACAAGGGATTTTAAAACTATTTTCGTTTATTTTTAAAGTGGTGGGTAGTTTTTAACAGATATTAAAAACCTTTAATTGACACTAAGTCATAAATTCAAATTTTTTTGATATTTAAAATCTCCGCAATTTTTACAAAAATTCCAGTAGAGTGCCGGCTGTATTTTGAGAAAACAGTTCTTCAAAACCTGAAAAGAAAAACACTCCCAATATTTTTACTCAACCACAACTCCAATAAAATCAATTTCATCTCCTAATGCAACACAAGTAACTCAATTCAATTTTCAAGCCCAACTCATCATAAAGGAAACAATACATTAATAAATTACAAAACTCAGGAAGAGATTTGAATAGTACATTCATTAGGGTAATAAAATTAATATTACAAAAATATACAGGTGGATAAAATCTCAAATTAATATTACAATAATTTGTATTTGATTACATTCCAAAATAATATTTCAAAAGTATTTATGCAACTGCTCAAATGAAATTACATACATATAATTACATGATTACATCAAAATCTAATATATAAGGGTATATCTATAATATACCCGAAGCTAGTCCCAATGTGTCTTCTAGGCGTAGCTACAAGTGATCTCACTCAGCTGCTCTATCCTCACTTTCACATGTGACAGCATACAAAGCTATCACTGAGTAGTAAACTCAGTAACTATAATTTAAAATGTAATACAATATACATTGACAAAATTATAACAAAGAATTTGAAAATCTTTAAATTCATAAAAATTCTAAAAATCAAAATAAACGCTGCCAATAATATAAATTATTTGTTCAAATGACCTTGATCAATAATCACAATTTATCAAATCATAATTAGACATTTAAAATAATCCTATCAAATTATGAAAATAAAGAGTAAATTTCATTAACATCAATTATGCACAAATCTCATTTTAAAATCACCATTGCTCATTTTTTCAAAAACCATTCTTAATCTCACTAACTTTATGCAAGACTAATCCGTAAGGGCCAATATTCAAAGTGATTCTCACTCCCTATGGTCGGGGAGATCGAATCATCGAACACATTACATCCATACAACAAATTACTTCCAAAAAGGGCCAAGTTAAACTTAGATCTAACCTCTGATAAGAGGAGGATCTAAGCATGTGCACGTACCATGGCAATCAAAACAAAGCTAACTCCAGTGTCTCCTCAACAAATGAGGGACGGGTAATAACTTGTCAAGCATTTGTACTGAGATATAAAATAACATCATAAATTTCATTATTCTTTTCGTGAGCATAAAATTCACAATACAATTCAATTCAATGTCAATTCAAATATCCAATAATTTTGATGCCTATCACAATTCAAAACATATTTTCTCCTCTTTCCATGTAAATCATTTTCCAATCAAAATTTTTCCAAAGCAAAATTTATTCGATCCATAACAAAAATAAAATCATAACTTATCATACTATAGCACATTTCAATAATTGCTTAAATAAATTCAATACTTGATAAACATAATACATAAAGAGAATAAAATCATTTAATCAAATGAAATTTGCAAAACATTATCAATTGAAAACTAGTTGTGCACAAACCTCTTTGTTGACTTAGTTTACTCTAATTTTCGTTTTTTCCATCGAAGATCCCTTTCCAACTGAAACACATAAATTTAAAGTGCTTCAGTATCCATTCAATCCATTTCTAATAATTAATTCTAAAAATTTCTTTGCAGACTTATCCTACCTATTATGGTTTATAAATTCGGGTCCTTTACATTTTTGTGTATGGTGGTACTATTCATGATACTATTTAAGTCAATATATTGACTTTTTCATACTTAAGGGGTATGTTAATTCTAATGATACCCTGTAACACCCCTATGTTTGGTAGTGCGTTCTGCTGTTCCGGTGACCAGTGTGGTCCGGACAACTAGGATGGCTAGAGCTACACTTCGATATGAGTGAGGAGACATAAAATAATGAAATACAAGAAAAGGAAATACAAGAAAAACAAAGGAAAAATAATAGCAAAGAAATGTAACCAAGTTAAGCGAGCCGGGAAACCTAGCGATGGTGATCATGACCGGAAGTCACTACAGTACCGTTGACTAGCTCCTCGATCATGGGAACCCTGGAAAATATTTTTAGGACTTAAATAGACCCTTATTGAAGAATAAATATTATTAGAAAGATCAAAGAAAAATTAAATAATTAGTACAAAGAAAAGTGAGAAATCGAAAAACAGACAAAACTCGGTATTACCGAAAAATCGGGAATGCAATCCGAACAGGGGCATTATGGTCATTTGACATCCCGAATTGTCTTTTGACCTAAATGTCCATTAAAAATAAATAATATTACACTTAGAAAATAAAATGAAAAATTAGTTTAGTGGTACCTAATACAAATAGCTAAAATCATGGGTTAATGTGGAATAAATGAACAATTGGCTTATTATATGATTATTTGGAGTTAGTGGACCATTAAAGGATTAATTAAACACATAGTGGGGCAGGTGTACATCCATTATCCAAGGCAGAAACTTCATCTTCTCCATTGTACCAAAGTTGCCGTGAATGAAGGGAGAGGAAACTCCATGGACATTTTCATGCAAGCTTGATCCATCCCTCCATTTTCAACTCCAATCTCTTAGGTTCCTTCATGAAACTTTGTCTACACATCACAAGGAAGATATTGAAACCAAATTTGAGAAGTTTGGTGAAGGTTTAGCAAGTTACAATTAAAGGTAAGTTTACATTTTTTAGAATTCCTTTGTTAAACTTTATGTTCATGTTATGGGTGTTGGTTTTGTGAAGGAAAATTTTGAGTTTGAAGAGTTATTGTTGTTTTCATTTTGGACAGCCATGGAGTCACGTTTTTTATGAGATATTTGTGCATATAATTGATGAGAAATGGTGTTGATCATGATGATTTAATAACCTAGTGAATTACTTCATGTTTATATGGTGATTTTGGCACTTGGATGAGAATTGATGAATTGTAGGGCAATGTGGTGTTGAAGAAGGTTTTCGCAGCTTGGGAACCCTTGAATAATTGTATGTATTGATGGAAGTGTTGGCAGAATGTTGACATAGAAGAATTGATGAATGTATATGTAAATTAGTAGTGGAGATTATATGTAATGATTAGGTGTATTTATGTACATATATTGCTAAATTTGGACTTTGTGGTTTAGGGTTGTATTTGATGTATTGAGAATGTTTGTATTCTGTCCAAATTGACCATAGTAAGAAGTGATAAATGAATATGGAATGGTATAAAATCAGAATTAGGTATGGGGATTTAAAGTAGAGCAAGTTAAATGTGTGTTTGAATTGGGGTTTGAAAGACATATAGAGGGCAGTGTGCAAATAGACCTATAACTTTAAATGTGTAACCTCAATTGGTATGAGACTAATTGAGGTGAAACTAGGCACAAAATGTGCCAACTTTCATTGAGAAAACATACCAAAATTCTGCTTGCAAGGTGACCTAAGAAAATGACCAATTCGGATTAGGTGCAATTAGGACCTGAAAAATGACCAATTGGGCAGCAGTGAGTGTTTAGGCCATAACTCACTCAAAACAGGTCCAATTGACCTGAAATTTTAACCATGAATAGTTAAGACCCATGCCTACAAGTCTTATGAAGACACCAAAGCCCAGAAATGACCATAAGCAAGTCAAACAACTTGCACAAGTTCGGGTCCAAAACTGGCCGAACCAAAGTTGACCAAATTGACCTAAAATTGACCTAAATTGGTACCATTTGACCAGCAATAGTATAATGACCATAACTTGGTCTACTTAACTCGGATTGACCTGAAATTTTGCCCCGCGTGCAATAAGACCTAGATCTACAAGTTTGTAGTTTTGACCAAACCCGAAACCGAGGGAACTAGGCCGTCCGGCTAGGTCAAACCAGTATTCCGATCTAGCAAGTTGCATTAAAATGCACTAAACAAGGAAACGAGTCCGCAAAATGTACCAAACCTAAACCCCTATCGAGTGTGACATATTAATGGCACTAAAACCTAATTTACCTAAAACGCATCGAGGGTCAGATATTAGGTGATTAAGCGAATAATCGCTTTCGATGAATTACTTATCGAACATTATCGTAAACAATATAATTTAGCATCAAACACTTCAAATTGTGTTTCGATTAACAAGGACTCAAAGAAAAGGGAAAGAAATACCGAGTCGGGACCGTGAGACAAATATCGAGGTTTGTGCACAACGGCTATTTCTTTTGAATTTTTCAATTGAAATAAATTATGACTATTTGTATATTATTGTTTTAAATTGTGGAAATGTGTTTGGTGGACACTTATTGATTGAAAAACATTGTGAATGGTTTGAAACTGTGAAAAATTGTTTGAATGATATTGATGGATAATGATTGATATGCATCAGAAATGGTTTTTATGGAAATTGAAGTGAATTACGAATTGTGTTGCCATTTTGTGAATGAAATTATAACTTTGGAAATTTATTGGATTCTTACGGATCATTTGAATAAAATGTTTGGAATTGTTTTGACTCACAATTGGCATGACACGGATATTATGTTCCTCCTCCATTAATGGGGTGAGTGTGATTATTCCTCCCTCTTTGACTTATCAGTCTGGGGTGAGTATGATTATGTTCCTCCCTCCTTGACTTACCAGTCTGAGGTGAGTATGGATGAGTACTCATTAGATAGCTAGCTTCCTCCCTCATTGATTTCGGTTATTGGGGTGAGTATGTCTTGTCGTGGTGTACAACACGGCATATATGGAAAAATTTGTGTCATGACCTAAATTGTGTTATTGATTGGCAACATTGTATTGTTCAATTATTTGATCGAATGGTGTTATTGATTTGCAAAACGATATTATTCAGTTATTTGATCAATTGTGTTATTGATTTGCAAAACGATATTATTCAGTTATTTGATCAATTGTGTTATTGATTTGCAAAACGATATTATTCAGTTATTTGATCAATTGTGTTATTGATTTGCAAAACGATATTATTCAGTTATTTGATCAATTGTGTTATTGATTTGCAAAACGATATTATTCAGTTATTTGATTGAATTGTGTTATTGATTTGCAAAAAGGTATTATTCAGTATTTGATCAAATTGAGTCATTGATTGGAAAAACTGTGTTATTCAGTAATTTGATCAAATTGTGTATGAATTGGCAATACGGTATTCTTAAGCTATTTGACTAAATTGTGTTATTATGAATTTTGATAATTTGTGAATTGGAGTTTAAATTCCTTATGACATTCATTGCCTTGAATTTAACTATGGTTTTAAGTATCCACTATTGATATGATTTATGAATTGTGATTTAAAATTTGTATTTGGTTAATGTTGTGCACCACTGAGACATTGTCTCAGCGATAGCTTTTTATTGCTGTCGCAGGTAGAGAGACAGACAGGGCAGCAGACTAGGCTGCTAATACATCCAGTGAGGGATTACCTGGTATAATGAGTATACCAATATTTTGCATTTTGTACTGTAATGTATGACACTGTATGTACATTTTGTTTTTGGTTTTGAGCAGTTGTAAATTCAAATTGTACCTTGAAGTTGTAAATTAATTATGAGTTATTTGACTTGTAAAAATTGTATTATATTTCCTTATCTCAGACTTTGAAAAATTTCTATGGAATTGAGTTGATAAATTGTTGTGTTGAGAAATGTATTGGAGTTGAGATTTGGAAAATTATTGAAGTGCTTTTACAGGTTTTCTGAAGAACTGTTTTGTCCAAAATACAGATGGCACTTTGCCAAAATTTTTACAGGAATTCCAAATAAACCAAATGAGTTAGTTGTTTCACTTGACCACAAAAGTTTTTAATACCTGTAAATAGTGCTCACCACTGTAAAAGAAGTAAGAAAAGCTTTTAAAATCCCTTGTAGTGTATTTAATGGGTTATCAGTAGACGGAGTTGGTAATTCATTAGGTATACTACGGGATCATGTTATGCCTTACAGAGGGGTAGGGTGTGACATGTTTTAGTGGTATCAGAGCAAAGTTTTTAAATTCTTTTTTCACATGTTATTTGAATATTCTTTCTTCACAGTACAACTGCTCAATATCATTGTTTGATACATACAGTACATTACATTATAAAAATGCACTAACGGGAGGAAATCTCCTTGTATCATTGTACAGGAGGTCTAAAATCCTCGAATTGATTATGGAAGAGGGTGATCGTTCAGTCGATCAATCGATAGAGGCTGAGGTGCAAGGGGATGCCCCATGCCTACATAATGTCGATGGTTCAAGAAGACCACCCTGCAGATCGCAGCTTCTGCTTCGATTCGCTCACAGACACTGCAATGTTCCAACAAATGGATGGTAATGTGCCTACTCAAGCCCCAATACAGACTCCAGTGGTACAACCACAGTCTTCTGCTAGACAATATGACAAATTGATGAAGTGTGGGGCTACAGAGTTTAAGGACGATAGATCCTCTAGAAGTCGAACAATGGTTAGAGAGGATGGATAGGGTATTCAAGAAGCTGCATTGCAGTAAGAGCTCGGTTGAGTACTCAGTATCCTTACTACAGGGAGATGCTTATGACTGGTGGAAAACCATTCCCCACAGTTTGGTAGAACCTGCAGTGCTAACATGGAATGACTTCCTCAGGGAATTCAGGCAGAAATATGTCCCTGATGCTTATGTAGACCGTAGTCGCAAGAATTCCTAAGTCCAAACAGGCGGATCGGTGGTGAGTATGAAGGGAATTCTCCGCCTAAGCCATTATGCAAGAAGTCTACTTTCTACCAATAGGAGAGATGTAAGAGATTTGAAACCGGCTTGAAGCCTAGTATCAGTTACAAGTGGTCGATTCAAACATAACAACTTCTCTGAACTTATTTCTCAAGCACTAGAATTAGAAAGAATTGAATCAAGCACTCTTGAGAAAAAGAAATCGGAGAAGGCGTAAAAGAGGAAAGTCAGTGAGAACAAAGTTCTAGTGGTCCCTCTTGAAAGAGGAAAAACTTTGGGGATACGACAGAGATAGTAAGAAGTCAGGTAGAGATAGATCTTTTGGACGTAAACCACCTCGATCCGATCAAAGAAACTCAACAGAAACCCGTAAATGCGCTGTCGGATCGACTTTGTGAAACTTGTGGTAAACCACATAGTGGGGTATGTTATAGAGCGTAGGAGCATGTTTTAAGCGTGGAGAGACGGTCATTTTGCTAGGGATTGTGTAAATCCAGTCGCTCGATCATTTACTACACCAAAGGGATCAACCCAAGTTTCTACCCCAAAGAGTTCACCATCGCTAGTAGAGGCAAAGGTAGAGGTAGGGGTAGTACACCTAGAAGTCGACTCATCGTGAATCACCAAAGCAGGTGATGCTTCAACTAGAGTATACGCTATACGACATAAAAGAGACTGAGACTTTTGACATCATTGCTGGTACTTTCTCAATTAGCAACTAAGATATATATATGTATTGTTTGACCTAGAGTTTGCATACTTTTATGTTAGTGTTAGAACTACATGTTCTGTTGTTATTCCTTTACAGGGGAATAAATTTTGATGCATTAGTGATTAGTCCTTGAGATAAGGATTGTGATAATAAGTGAAATTACTTTTGAAAGAGTTTATCGGCGAAAAGTATTTTCTAACACACCATAAATTATAAAGCTAATTGGCGAGCCTACTTAATGTAAGGCAAGAGGACGTAAAAGTAAGATGCAGTAATGGAATTGCTCTAGATGAGGGCAAGGAGGTTACTGTTAGAAATTGCTAATGGATATTGTAATCAGAATAAGATTCGAATATCAGTGAATTCAAAAAGAATAAAAGATAACAAAGTTTGATCTATTGGGATGTATCGTAGTAACTATGCAATGTTCTTGATGTTTATACTGTAAGCTGCAGATTACAGTACTGACTTGAGATTATTGTGTAGAGCTACGTACTACCCGATAGTATACCCAGATAAGAATAGTTACCAACGGTATCTGTTTTGGTATAGTTATGCCAGGACATAATTTAATTGTTAGAAATAAGTTTGAAAATCCTACTTAGGGATCTAAAACTTAAAAGTTAGAATATCGAAAGGTTATAGTTCAGTACAAAAAGAAGTAAGTTATAGAATATTGACAGATAAAAAGAGTTATGGAAGTAGAGATTTGAACAGTTGATTCATATATAACAAAGAAATATTACGAATGTGAGGAAGACTATGGATTAGAATGGTCAGAGGACCCATGACTGATGAATGATTCTAACATGACCTCAAGGGTCATTCAAGAAGGAACATGAACCGAAATATTAGACAGCACAATAGTAAGAAGAGATTGGTGTTATACAAACAAATCAAACATTGTATTAGATTGTTAAAAGACTTATACAAATTTGAGAAAAAGAAGGTTATACGATCGTATAGAAAGGAGAAAATAAACGTACGACTATTGTAAGATGGATACTGGGTAAAAATTTCGTGGACGAAATTTATTTAAGGGGGGGAGAATTGTAACACCCCTATGTTTGGTAGTGCGTTCTGCTGTTCCGGTGACCAGTGTGGTCCAGACAACTAGGATGGCTAGAGCTACACTTCGATATGAGTGAGGAGACATAAAATAATGAAATACAAGAAAAGGAAATACAAGAAAAACAAAGGAAAAATAATAGCAAAGAAATGTAACCAAGTTAAGCGAGCCGGGAAACCTAGCGATGGGTGATCATGACAGGAAGTCACGGCGTGTACCGTTGACTAGCCCTGGACTGCGGGGAACCCTGGAAAATATTTTTAGGACTTAAATAGACCCTTATTGAAGAATAAATATTATTAGAAAGATCAAAGAAAAATTAAATAATTAGTACAAAGAAAAGTGAGAAATCGAAAAAGCATAAAACTCTCAGATACCAAAAATCGGGAATGCAATCCGAACAGGGGCATTATGGTCATTTGACATCCCGAATTGTCTTTTGACCTAAATGTCCATTAAAAATAAATAATATTACACTTAGAAAATAAAATGAAAAATTAGTTTAGTGGTACCTAATACAAATAGCTAAAATCATGGGTTAATGTGGAATAAATGAACAATTGGCTTATTATATGATTATTTGGAGTTAGTGGACCATTAAAGGATTAATTAAACACATAGTGGGGCAGGTGTACATCCATTATCCAAGGCAGAAACTTCATCTTCTCCATTGTACCAAAGTTGCCGTGAATGAAGGGAGAGGAAACTCCATGGACATTTTCATGCAAGCTTGATCCATCCCTCCATTTTCAACTCCAATCTCTTAGGTTCCTTCATGAAACTTTGTCTACACATCACAAGGAAGATATTGAAACCAAATTTGAGAAGTTTGGTGAAGGTTTAGCAAGTTACAATTAAAGGTAAGTTTACATTTTTTAGAATTCCTTTGTTAAACTTTATGTTCATGTTATGGGTGTTGGTTTTGTGAAGGAAAATTTTGAGTTTGAAGAGTTATTGTTGTTTTCATTTTGGACAGCCATGGAGTCACGTTTTTTATGAGATATTTGTGCATATAATTGATGAGAAATGGTGTTGATCATGATGATTTAATAACCTAGTGAATTACTTCATGTTTATATGGTGATTTTGGCACTTGGATGAGAATTGATGAATTGTAGGGCAATGTGGTGTTGAAGAAGGTTTTCGCAGCTTGGGAACCCTTGAATAATTGTATGTATTGATGGAAGTGTTGGCAGAATGTTGACATAGAAGAATTGATGAATGTATATGTAAATTAGTAGTGGAGATTATATGTAATGATTAGGTGTATTTATGTACATATATTGCTAAATTTGGACTTTGTGGTTTAGGGTTGTATTTGATGTATTGAGAATGTTTGTATTCTGTCCAAATTGACCATAGTAAGAAGTGATAAATGAATATGGAATGGTATAAAATCAGAATTAGGTATGGGGATTTAAAGTAGAGCAAGTTAAATGTGTGTTTGAATTGGGGTTTGAAAGACATATAGAGGGCAGTGTGCAAATAGACCTATAACTTTAAATGTGTAACCTCAATTGGTATGAGACCAATTGGAGGTGAAACTAGGCACAAAATGTGCCAACTTTCATTGAGAAAACATACCAAAATTCTGCTTGCAAGGTGACCTAAGAAAATGACCAATTCGGATTAGGTGCAATTAGGACCTGAAAAATGACCAATTGGGCAGCAGTGAGTGTTTAGGCCATAACTCACTCAAAACAGGTCCAATTGACCTGAAATTTTAACCATGAATAGTTAAGACCCATGCCTACAAGTCTTATGAAGACACCAAAGCCCAGAAATGACCATAAGCAAGTCAAACAACTTGCACAAGTTCGGGTCCAAAAACTGGCCGAACCAAAGTTGACCAAATTGACCTAAAATTGACCTAAATTGGTACCATTTGACCAGCAATAGTATAATGACCATAACTTGGTCTACTTAACTCGGATTGACCTGAAATTTTGCCCCGCGTGCAATAAGACCTAGATCTACAAGTTTGTAGTTTTGACCGAAACCCGAAAACCGAGGGAACTAGGCCGTCCGGCTAGGTCAAACCAGTATTCCGGAATCTAGCAAGTTGCATTAAAATGCACTAAACAAGGAAACGAGTCTGGCAAAATGTACCAAACCTAAACCCCTATCGAGTGTGACATATTAATGGCACTAAAACCTAATTTACCTAAAACGCATCGAGGGTCAGTATATTAGGTGATTAAGCAGATAATCGCTTTCAGTGAATTACTTATCGAACATTATCGTCAGAAACAATATAATTTAGCACTGAAACACTTCAAATTGTGTTTCTCAGTTAACAAGGACTCAGCAAAAGGGAAAGAAATACTGAGTCAGGACCAGGAGACAAATATCAAAGGTTTGTGCACAATGGCTATTTCTTTTGAATTTTTCAATTGAAATAAATTATGACTATTTGTATATTATTGTTTTAAATTGTGGAAATGTGTTTGGTGGACACTTATTGATTGAAAAACATTGTGAATGGTTTGAAACTGTGAAAAATTGTTTGAATGATATTGATGGATACTTATTGATTGAAAAGCACTGTAAATGGTTTTTGTGGAAATTGAAGTGAATTACGAATTGTGTTGCCATTTTGTGAATGAAATTATAACTTTGGAAATTTATTGGATTCTTACGGATCATTTGAATAAAATGTTTGGAATTGTTTTGACTCACAATTGGCATGACACGGATATTATGTTCCTCCTCCATTAATGGGGTGAGTGTGATTATTCCTCCCTCTTTGACTTATCAGTCTGGGGTGAGTATGATTATGTTCCTCCCTCCTTGACTTACCAGTCTGAGGTGAGTATGGATGAGTACTCATTAGATAGCTAGCTTCCTCCCTCATTGATTTCTGTTATTGGGGTGAGTATGTCTTGTCGTGGTGTACAACACGGCATATATGGAAAAATTTGTGTCATGACCTAAATTGTGTTATTGATTGGCAACATTGTATTGTTCAATTATTTGATCGAATGGTGTTATTGATTTGCAAAACGATATTATTCAGTTATTTGATCAATTGAGTTATTGATTTGCAAAACGATATTATTCAGTTATTTGATCAATTGTGTTATTGATTTGCAAAACGATATTATTCAGTTATTTGATAATTTGTGTTATTGATTTTCAATTGTATTTTATTTTTTTATTTGATAAATTGTGTTATTGTTTTTCATTAAGATTTTTGTCAGTTGTTTGATTGATTTGTGTTATTGATTTGCAAAAGGTATTATTCAGTATTTGATCAAATTGAGTCATTTATTGGAAAACTGTGTTATTCATTAATTTGATCAAATTGTGTATGAATTGGCAATACGGTATTCTTAAGCTATTTGACTAAATTGTGTTATTATGAATTTTGATAATTTGTGAATTGGAGTTTAAATTCCTTATGACATTCATTGCCTTGAATTTAACTATGGTTTTAAGTATCCACTATTGATATGATTTATGAATTGTGATTTAAAATTTGTATTTGGTTAATGTTGTGCACCACTGAGACATTGTCTCAGCGATAGCTTTTTATTGCTGTCGCAGGTAGAGAGACAGACAGGGCAGCAGACTAGGCTGCTAATACATCCAGTGAGGGATTACCTGGTATAATGAGTATACCAATATTTTGCATTTTGTATCAGAATGTATGACATCGTATGTACATTTTGTTTTTGGTTTTGAGCAGTTGTAAATTCAAATTGTACCTTGAAGTTGTAAATTAATTATGAGTTATTTGACTTGTAAAAATTGTATTATATTTCCTTATCTCAGACTTTGAAAAATTTCTATGGAATTGAGTTGATAAATTGTTGTGTTGAGAAATGTATTGGAGTTGAGATTTGGAAAATTATTGAAGTGCTTTTACAGGTTTTCTGAAGAACTGTTTTGTCCAAAATACAGATGGCACTTTGCCAAAATTTTTACAGGAATTCCAAATAAACCAAATGAGTTAGTTGTTTCACTTCAGTTCACAAAAGTTTTTAATACCTGTAAATAGTGCTCACCACTGTAAAAGAAGTAAGAAAAGCTTTTAAAATCCCTTGTAGTGTATTTAATGGGTTATCAGTAGACGGAGTTGGTAATTCATTAGGTATACTACGGGATCATGTTATGCCTTACAGAGGGGTAGGGTGTGACATACCCACATACCACATTTTCAGTGTCAAATTGGTTGGCATTGGTTGCCATTTCAATTTCTAAGCTTCCTTAGAGACATTGTAAATTTTTAATTTTGGGTCACTGTATTCTACTGTTCTATTGGTCTGGTTACTGTGGGAATTTGACTAAATGTCCTTCACCAAAGTTGTTCTTTATTGTCTTAGCTTTAATTTCCTTTTTGAATCACTCCATTTAGAGTTTTGTAGCTCAAGTTATGTCTATTTTTCTAAGGCTGACCGGATTGGTTATAACCCAGAATTCTGGGCACAATTCTGGTTCTGGCAGTTTTGGTAACCCAAATTTGGGTGGCAAATTGACTTGGTTATGGGCAGAATTTAGGTTTGTCTTCTTCATGAAAGTTGTAGCACTATGTCATAGCTTTCTAATGGTTTAAAAATCAGGTCATTTGGACCTTCTTAGATCAAGTTATGACCAAATGAACAAACACTATTTATTTGGTCATTTCTATACAGTGGCAGTATGCCAAATCCAGATTTAACCTAATTGTTTACTAACTTAAAGTCATTTTCAGGGCAGGGTTTCTACATGAAAATTGTGGCATTATGTGTCTAATTTCATCTCCAATTGGCCTTACACCAATTGGAGTAGCAAAATTATAGTTTTGGTCCTTGAAGTGGACCGAGGTCTGGTTGTCCAGAATTAGACCCCTCCCAATATGAATTTCATTTTATTTCTCACCATTCCAACACACTCCAATTGGCCCCAATTGACCATTTTGAGTCTCAATTTAATTCAATTCCAAAAACCCTCAAATTTTCTCAATTCCATAAACCCTAATTCATTCATCTTACAATTTTTCATGCAATTAATGTCATTCTAACATACAAGCAACACACTCTTCATCATCCAAGCTCAATTACATGGTTAATTCCATTCAAAACTATGAAACCCTAAACTTCCTCATGCTGGCTGAAAATTTCAACTCTCCATACATTCATATTTCTTTTACTTCTTAAGTTAAATTTCCCCCTAACAACCTTAAATCAAAGATTATTTAACAAATCAAGGTAGATAGGAACCTTACCTTGTTGAGAAGAATTTATATCCTTCAATCCTCTTCACTTTCTTGGTTTTAATGGCAGCCAAGCTTCCTATCAAAGTCCACTTGCTAGGTTTACTTAAGGGAGTTAGGGAATTTGTGGCTAAACTTAGGGTTTATAAGAGCTTGAGGTGAGCTCTCATGGTGGAAAGTAGAAGAGATGAGAGAGGGAAGAGAGATAGTGTGGCGGCAAGAAGAAGATGAGAGGAAAAAAATTGTTTTTCTTTTTAATTTTAACTTTATTTAAGTCATAATTATCTCCAATTTTCATAATTTACAAATTTAAATTAATTAGGTCATGCATGTGTCATCCATGATGATGTCATAATTTATTTATTTCCATTTCTTTTCTTTTCTTTTCTTTTTCATTCACCTTTCCTCTTTTATTCTATAATTCAAAATATTAATTTTCTATATTTTATTGGACATTTAGGCCATGATTCTGTTAGTAGTATGCCCTGGAGCATATCATTTAGTATATATCTTGTACATGTTTTTATTAATAAAAGGCATTTTCACTTTTTCGTTTACATAATATATTTATGTATAATAGAAAAGGTCCATTGATATTTTGTTAGAAATTCTATTCTTAAGTTGTTAAGAATATGAGTGACAGTATTTCTAGTACAAAGTATCATAAATAGGTTCACAATTGAGGATACTTCACAATAAGGACATGAATTATCCAGAAAGATTGTATTCATGTTTGTTCCCATGTTTTTTATATGAGATATAAATAAGATGGAATGGTGAGTCTCATGCCATATAACAAACATGATAGGCACTTATACATGATAAGTAGGTCGAACCAGTGACATTTATGACAAGCACATGGAGTTTACTCTTGTCAATGTATTGTTATAAATCATATCAGTGCATATAATCTTTAAACCTGAGATAGCACAGTTATCTTGTCTATAGGTGGTTTGAGTTTGATACTGCTTTCATACTTGTACTGTGTATGGGTATATGGGCATTTGTTGGCTCCTACTAGTTATATATGAAGGTAGGTGTTGATCAAGATGGAATCTGTTCCTCTAAGTAAATAGGGATAAAATCCTACGTTCATTTAATTGTTATTGATGTTTCAAGTTCCTGGCCAGGACAGATAGATTTAATCAGAAAAGAGTTTCTGATGAGAAAATCTTTTAATCAAGAACTGGAATTAAAAGAGAACATAATATTCATAGCAATTGGGGTTTGACATAAACCATGACTTCAGCTTGAGTTGGGATTTTGCAACAGAGAGATTCTAGTGCATGGTAACATATGATTATAGGTTCATTTAAAGTAAACCTTATTACTAATTGGGTGGCCATGGCATGCTATGCTAGGTGTTAACCATGGTCTATGAGGTGCATAAAATGATTTAGAGAAATCATTTATGGTAAGAAAGAGTTCTGATGATATTAAGAGTTGATATCATGTCTCATTACCAATTAGTGATGAGCCTAGTAAGTCACACACATACACAAGTAATCACCAAATTAAATATGATTTAATTAATTAATTAAAGAGTTTAATTGATTAATTAAATAGGTTTGGTTTGCAATTAGATTGCAAAGTCCCTAGCATGGCTTGAAACCAAATCTAGGTTATTAGATGTATAGTATAAGTTAAATTTATATATAAAGTGTTTAAATATGAATTTAATTAAAGAGAAAATAATTAATAGAGATTAATTAATTAATTTATATTTGATATAAATTGATTAGAAGAAGAGAAATAATTATTTTTGATTGATAACTCAAAATTAAGACACAGGGGTATTTTGGTTATTTCACAGGGTGACATATGGCACCATGAGATGGTGACACATGGCACTACACATTAGCTTGTCATATGTTTTTTAATCATGTAAGATGATCAAAGTCAAGATTAAATATAGGTTTGACACTTGGCACAATGTGATTGGGTCAATTAAACCTAGAGCCAATCAGAAGGTGACATGTGGCAAGGGTTTTAAGTAGTGACCTAGCTATATAAGTGTAAGGATGAAAGAACAAAATACACAAGCTGCCATTCTCTCTTTGTGCCGCCACCCTTGGCTGCCCTCTCCCCTCTTCTTCTTCATCTCTCATCAATTCAAAGAGATTATCAAACAATCTCTTGAATTAAAAATACTAGAAATTGTTTCTAGTGTCCTCTTTACATCTGTAATCTCTCAAAAGGCAAAAATTGATTTTCTAATTCATAGAAAAAGCTTTAGAAGCTGTTCAAGGGCTGTCATAGGTGATATTGGTGTGGACAAGCTAAAGGGACAACATTTGGTGTCCTAAAGAAGCATCCCAAAGGTGCCAAACACACTGCAGTGCATTAAAAGGTTAGTGCACTTGTTATTGATCTAATCTAGGGTTCTAATGGATTAATCTGTTAATTCTAAAATCTTAAATGGCAAATGTAGATCCAAAATATATTAAAAGAGTTTTAATATGCTGTTTATCATTGAAATCAAATAGATAAAAATAAATCTTGCATGATGCATGTGACCCTAGATGAAAAATTTTGAATTTCAATGATCTAAACTCGTGTTTTTCATGCTTCCGCTCCTTCAGAGTCACCTCTAAGGGTAAATTGACTAATTTGCCCCTCGCCGGTTTAATCTGGTTTAATAATAACACTATATTTCTTTCGAAACCCTGACCTAATTATTTAACCTACTTATCACCTCTTTTCTGTGGTTTTCTTATTTCCACTAGCTTCACAATAATTCTTAGGACTGCGGTGTCATAATGTCCCATACGAAAATAAGGTTACAACTGATCTCACAGTCACTTCCCAGTGCGGTCACCTATCGTTGCCACCCTCGGCTCATTTAACCCATTATGCTTTGTTTTCTTCATTTCTATTTTCCCTTCTTATAATTGTTATTTATTTTTATCTATGACTTTTCTGGATGTCATAGATATTGTAATGCCCTCACTTTAGGTAGTCCGTGCATCCTACTGTTCCGATGACTAATTTTCTGTTTGGACAGTTTGAATGTCTGGAACTACACTCAAACTAGAGTGAGGAAACATAAATTGCTTGAATATAGACTAACTAAAATTTAAGAAAAGTAAAAGAAATGAAGTGCAACTCGGTTAAACGAGCCAGGGTCACAGCGATGGGTGACCGTACGGAGAAGTATCAGTAAAGACAGTTACCGACTCCAGACACGTGAGGAATCCCAAGAGAAAATTTTTGGTAATTAATTTAAGGGTTAACGAGATATAAATGACATTAAGAATGTTAAAGAGATCCAGGAAAATTTATTTATCGATACAGACAAAAATAACCCGATAAGTCCAATGAAGGGCATTTTGGTCATTTCAACCCTAGAGTTGAATTTTGACCTAATTGTCAATTAAAATAAGAGAGATTAAAATATATAAAATGAATTAAAAACATGAAATTTGAGTATGAAAATAAGAAAAGAAAAGAAAAGAAAAGGGATAAAAATAATTACTTTATATTTATGATATCATATGACATCATTAAAAAAAAAAAACTAGTGACCAATAAGAAATAGACAAACACACAAGAAAAGGATAAGACTACATTTATATAAGTAGAAAATGAATTAAAATTAAAAAAAAAAAACTATCATCTTCTTCTTTAAATCATGGTGGCCAAACCATTCCCTAAAGCAAGCTCCATAGTTTCTTTTTTTTCAAGCTCTATTTCTCTTAATTTCCTCCATAAATCTTCATAATCCCTTCACAAAAACTTCATTTCTAGTCTTGGGAAAGCTATTGGTAGTAACAAAGAGAAGAAATATTGAAGTTTTGGGAGCTTAAATTGATCTCAAAGAGGTTAGTGCACTAATTCATTTCTATTTCTTTTCTAAGCATGACAAGCTTGCTAAATTAAGTTAGATTGATATGAAATTAAAAGAAATTCATAGGTATAGGAAATGACTAAATTTCGGCAGCCATGATAAGAGTTGTGGTTCGATGGTTTTGAGGAAATTATTTGTGTTTATTAGTGATATTAATGAGTAATTGTGATGAACAAATTGATTGGCATGGGTTTACATGAATTGAGGAATGTGAGTTAGGGTTTTTGACCTAACTTTGGGGAAATTGATGTGTGTCTTAAAATTGATGATGTTGAGATGATTTAACGACTATTAGAAGTGCCATGTATATCAAATGAAATTTGTGGAGTTGGGAGAATTGAATTTGGGAGTGTTGATTCTTATGCAGGAAAATCGAACCTTTGAGTCGAGTGTATTGTTTGAGTTATAACTAGAGTTGTGTTGCTCCAATTGGTGTGAGGCCAATTGGAGATAAAACCTAGGACAAAATGCCCCATTTTTCATGGAAAAACTGTGCTCAAATTCTGTCTATAAGTTGACCAATTTACTGTTCCAATCCGGATGTCTAGACCTTGAACCCAGAAAATTGACCAAATGAACACCATAACTTCCTCTAGACAGGTCCAAATGACCTGATTTTGTGTCATTGAAAAGATTAGACATAGTACTACAACTTTTATTGAGAACACTAAGCCCAGAAATGCCTCTAACCAAATGAAATTATTGACTTAAGTTAGGACACCAAACTGACCTGCACCATTCTGCCCAGAATTTTCTGGACTAAAGCTCACCCGACCAGTTTTAGCAAAATGGCCATAACTTGGTCTATAAAAATCCAAATGCAATGAAACCAATGGAAAAAGTTTTATAAGACATAGATATACAATATTGGTCTTTTAACCAAAACCCAGAAACCTAGGAAACTAGGTCAATTGACTAGGTTAAATTAACATATAAATTCTGGAAATTTTCAAAAGAACCATTTGACCTCAGAACACTCATTTAGCTATATATCCTACTAAAAAAACCCCAATTAGGTTGAGCCATACTGATCTGGAACCCTAAGAAATAGGGCTCAACTTTGTTTTAGACTTGGTCCTCAAATTATGAACATAAGAATCCTAAAATGGGAGTAAAAGTTTCTGATCTAAACATGAGTCCTAGTAGAATAGGGTACATGAGTCCAGGCCAGTGATTTGGCCATAATTAATTCTACAAGACTTGAAAAATTGTAATAAAAATTTTTGAGTGACTATAAGACATAGAGAAACAAATTTTATGAAGGGAGTGTGGCCAAACAATGGCCACATCTTGGTCAATATGCTATATAAAGATAGTGCACCAAATATGGTCCTAAGGAAAAGTCCATAAAACAACTAGGCATATGAGATGAAATGAATTAGAACAAATTGTTAAGCATAAAAATAACATGAATTAATGAAATTATAAATACTTAATAATACTATTTTGCCCAAAGTATACCTAGACTCATTTATATAGCTTGGATCGATTGGTATACTAATTAGGGACTACATATTGTAGTACTGCCCATAGGGATAATCATTGACAGACAACATATGTCTAAGATGATTGTTCTACTAGCTTTATGCCTGCCCGATGGCCATAGTGTCAATTTTTATTATTACTGGCTTATGCCTGCCCGCTGGCCTTATGCCTGATATAACCGTTGTATACATGTTAGGCATACGGCTGTTTAAGTAGTATACTCCCATATATCCAGTCTTTATAGTTTGTCATAGGGTACTTGGGCACAGAAATGAGTAGAAATCTTTAATTCAAATAAATACATGAGAAGATTGTTAAGGTGAACTTCATTTAAGTAAACATAAGATACATGATAAAAAGATTTCGATTAATTTATTTTGTCCAAAGTTCTATAAACATGTAAAAGACCTAGAAATTCATAAAATTTTATATTTCCTTATAAGAATACTAGTAGAATAATTATTTCAGTTATTTGTTTATTTTTATTTCAATATATGCACCACTAAGCATTATGCTTAGCGCGTTGGTTCTTACCACGCGTAGGTACAAGAGAGCTACAGCAGCAGCAGCAGTAGAGCCTAGACAGGACTTAATCAGATCTGCTATAGTGTAGATTGTCACCTCACCAGTTCATTTTGGTAGGGCTCATGTATAGTTAGATTTTGTATTTTGGTTATTGTATGTAATAAATCAGATTGAGATAGGTAATTAAATTTTGGATTGTATATAAAATTGTACATTATTGTAAGTAATGTTATATGAATAAAATGCAAGTTTATTTTATTTGAAAATTTTATGAGTAATGGTATGATATGATACATGAACAATTAACATGAGAAATGATGTGATGGAATGGGATAAAAAAAATTTTTTACACGTAATATAATATAATTGAATTAATATTGTACATGAGAAGACAAAATAGGGTGCTCCGGCACCGAATGTAGCACACTTTGCTCGGCTACACTATAGACTGGTAAGGGGTGTTACAGATATAGCTCCAGACATCTTGACTATTCGAGTAGACATCAAACGCCGGAACAGTAGACTGTACTGAACTGTCCAATGTGAGGGTGTTACAATTCTCCCCTCCTTAAAAGAAATTTTGTCCTCAAAATTTTGCTCACTATCAGTCCTTAAATAAGTGTGCGTATTGTTTTCTCATGTCTTTCACATATTTTCATGTAGCTTCATAGTTTGAATGATGGTCCATAGCATTTTAATTAATGATATTTACTTATTGATTGCTCACCTCGTATGCTAAGTACCTTATGAGCTTCTATCATAAGTTAAATTTGAATTCATTTCAATTCTAGAGGTAAGCAAATCCGTGTGCTGACGGATCCACTCTTTCTAGGACCTCATATAATCCTATGAAGTGAGAACTTAGTTTTTCTCCTTTCTACATAATCTTATAATCTTCTTTTCTTTAAGTCTATGTAAGACTTCTAACAATCTAATACAACATTTAATTTGTTTGTATAACACTAATCTTCTCTTACTATTGTTCTATTTAATATTTCGATTTGTGTTTCCTTATTGAATGACCATTGTGGTCTTATTGGAATTACTTATCTAATCATTGGCCATAGATTCATAACTATTATCTTGACAACTTTATTTCGAATCTAGGCCTATGTGCCATTTTGCACTATTTTATTTGCTTTTATTTAATTAATTTCTTACTTGATAGAATAGTTTTAGGATACCATTACGCGTCTTAAGTAAGTTGTTTGCCCTGATGGCAGTCCTCAACTAATGTCTCTCTCATTGTTATAACTTAAATGGATTTTATCCCCATACTAGCTACTTTAACTTAAAATAGGGAAAACAGAGGTTGAACCTTATCCTACTATTTTGAGCTCCATGGTTGGGCTCTTAACATTGTCTTTCTTACTCCAAGGTTCGCACTTCTATGTTCTTATAACACAATACATATTTTTCCTTAATATCATCCTAATAAATCCGCTATACTTCGATATTACTCTAATCTGGTCCTCTAACCATTCTAATCAACACTCTTACTAATATTCATAACATTTCTTGTTTCATTTAATCAAGTATTCAAATTTTCATTTCCACCTTTCTTTTATCTATCGATATTCTATAGCTTATTATTATTTTTTTTCCTTTTTTTTTCATTCTCTTATCCTTAATAGAACATTATTTTAAAAGTTTTGATTATCATCCATCACATCCTGTCTCATTCAGGGGAACAAAAATTTTTTTGTGCTTTGCTATTATATTATTATAATACTGTTTTTCGCTAGACTTTAGGTGAAGAATCCATAACAATACCAAAATAATTATAACCCCATATCTGAGACTGGATGACCTCACCCTATCAATGTTATCTTAATTTATGACTATACTAAAATCCCTAGTCTTATAGCAATTCCTAACGTATCGTAGTTTAGGTTAGATAACTGAGTTAATAACTCTAACTATCTTATAACTATACCCTTTCAATATTCTAACTTTGGAGTTTTAAATCCTGGATTAGGATTTTCAACTCATTTTCAATAAGAAAACTCTATCTTGTCATAATTATATCAAAACAGAAGCCGTTTGCAACTATTCTGATCTTGGTGTACTATCGAGTAGTATGTAGCTCTACACAATAACTCAAGTCAGTACTGTAATCTGTAGCTTACAGTACAAACATCAAGAACATTGCATAGTTACTAAGATACATTCCAATAGATCAAACTTTCCTATATCTCATCCTTTTAGAATTTATATCTTATTCTGATTATGGTACTCACTAATATTTATCAGCGATAATATCTTTGCCCTTATCTAGGGCATCTATATTATTATAGTTCACTTTTAGGTCTCCTTACCTTGCACTGAACAGGCACACTAAATAGTTCTATAATTTATTGTATTCTAGGGGACGTCTCTCCCTAGCAACTGCTCTAAGACTGATTTCAATCACACTTATTATCGTAGTCCTTATCCTAAAGGACTAGTCACTAAAGAATCAAAATTTATTTCTAGGCAAGGGAATAACAGCAAAATATATAATTCTAACGTTATCATATAAGTAAGTAGAGCCAGAAATCCAATAGTGCAAATTATTCCTTTCAAAAATTAAGAACGTACCGGCAACTATGTCAGAAGTCTCCGCTTTTCTCTCTTGATGCATGAGGTACACTCGGGTCAGTGTACTACTCTGTTCAGATTGATGCCTCATGCCCTGTGTAATGCCCTCACATTGGACACTCCTGTATAGTCTACTGTCCCGGTGCATGATGTCTGCTTGGACAGTCAAGATGTCTGAAGTTATATATGTGACATCCAGACAAGTCATAGATAAAAATAAATAACAATTATAAGAAGGGAAAATGGAAATGAAGAAATCCAAGTGTAATGGTTAAATGAGTCGGGGGTCACGGCGATAGGTGACTACACCGGGAAGTGACTGCGAAGTCAACTGTAACCCTAAATTCATACGGGACATTATGACATCGCAGTCCTAGAAAAAATTGTGAAGCTAAGAGAGATGTGAAAATCACAGAAAAAGTTTGAGAACCAGATCAAATAATTAGGTCAGAGTTCAGGAAGAATTATAGTATTATTGACAAACTGGATCAGACCGGTAAAGGACAAATTGGTCAATTCACTCCTATAGGTGACTCATGACCTAACTATCCAATAAAATCTAAGAAATGAAAATTTTGAAATATAGATTTAAATTAAAGAACCATGGAAAAATAAAAGGAAAAGAAAAGAAAAGAAATTAACTTAACTTTTTATGGCATCACCATGACATAATAAAGCTTTTAATTTTTAATTATGAAAAATTGAGATAATGATATATTAAGTGACCAATTAGAAAAAAGAAATAAAAATTTCCCCTCTCTTCTTCAACCTTAGACGACACACTCTCTCCTTCACCTCTCTCATTCTCTTTCATAAACCTCCATGAAAGCTTATCACCAAGCTTTCTAACCTCAAATTTCACCATAAATTTCTTGGGAAAAATAGCATAAACTTCAAATTGAACCTCAAGAGTAAGATTGAAGAAGGAAGAAGAAGGAAAAATTGAGGAATTAAGGAACTAGAAAAAAACATCAATTGAGGTAAGTCCTTATTTCCATTTAAATTAAGTAAAATGCATGGAGAGAGAATTGAATGAGTAGAAATAACTTAGGAAAATTGAAAAATTTGCATGATTGGGGGAGGGAGAAAATTTCGGTTAGCTTTGCACTTGAGGGAAATTAAAGTGTTCTAATCTAATTAAAGATGTAATTATGCTTAGATGAGCTTGAATGAGTTGATTGATGATGTTTATATGCTTTGATTTAGTGAGAAGTAACAATTAGTGAATTAGGGTTCTTGACCTTTCGGGATTTGGAGAGAAAATTTTAGAATTTGATAAATTGATGTACTTTGACCTAAACAAGACTAAAAATGGTCAATTGAGACAAATTAGGATGTGTTTGAATGGTCACAAGTAAAACCAAATTCGGATAGGTAGGGGTCCAATCCTGGACAGCCTGACCTAGGTCCCTTTCAAGGACTAAAACTGTAATTATGCCACTCCAATTGGTGTGAGGCCAATTGGAGATGAAAATTGACACATAATGACACATTTTTCATGCAGAAACCATGCCTAGAAAGTGACTCTAAGTTAGTGAACAATTAGGTCAAACTCGGAATTGGCACACTGTCACTGTACAGAAATGACTAAATGAATAGTATTTGTTCATTTGACCATAACTTGGTCTAGGAAGGTCCAAATGACCTGATTTTTAAACCATTAGAAAGCTATGACATAGCACTACAACTTTCATGAAGAACACCAACCCAAATTCTACCCATAATCATGTCATTTTGCCACCCAAAATTGGTTGCCAAAAACTGCTAGAACCAAAAACCTGCCCAGAATTCCGAGTAGATACCAATCTGGCTAGCCTTAGGTAAATGGCTATAACTTGGGCTAAAAAACTCCAAATAGAGTGATTCAAAAGGGAATTAAAGATAAGACATTAAGGAACAACTTTGATGAAGGAAAGTTGGCCAAATTCGCACTGTAGGAAGACCAATGAAACAGTAAAAATAAGTAACCCAAAACTGAAATTTTGAGATTTAACCCTAATAGACTTTGAATTGAATTTGACAATGAATGCCAACAAAAGCATGACTCAAAATGTGGTATATGAGTGTAATTAGAATTGATAAACCTATTTAGTAGGAAAAAGTCAACAATTTGACTTGAATAGTGTAATGAATAGTAACGCCAAAATGCAAAATTCAAAGGATACCATTTTAAGTAAATTTAAGGGTACAACTAAGTAGGCATGAAATAAATTAACGAATTTATTATGAGATATGGTATTGAAACACTGTAAACTGTGTGTTTCAGTTGAAAAAGAGACTGAAAAGGGATCTTCAAGGAAAAACTGAAATTTGGAGTAAACTAGTCAACAAAGAGGTTTGTGCACAATTAGTTTTACATTGTTAAAGTTTTGCATATTTTATTTGGTTAAAGGATTTTAGTTTCTTTAAGTATTATGTTTACCAATTATTGAATTTATTTCAATGATTATTAAAATGTGTTATAGTATAAATGATTTTAATTGTGGGAAAATGATTAACTTATGATTTTATTCTTGATATGGATTGAATGAATTCAGTTTGGAAGTTGTGATTGAAATGGAATTTACATGGAAAAATACAAATTTATGTTTTGAATTGTGATGAGCATAAAAATTATTAGATATTAAAATTAACTTTGAATTGAATTGTGTTGTGATTTATGCTCACAAAAAGGACAAAGAAATTCATGATATTGTTTTATATCTCACTATAGATGCTTGACTAGGTTATTACCTATCTCCCTCATTTGTTGAGGAGATAATGGAGTTAGCTTTGTTTTGACTACCATGGTAAGTGCACAGGCTTAGATTCTCCTCTTATTAGAGATTGGGTCTAAGTTTTTCATTGGCCCTTTCGGAAGTTTCATTATTGTGGTGTGTATTGTGCATGATGATTCAACCTCCCCGACTATAGGGAGTTAGAATCCCGATTCGACATCCCCGACCATAAGGAATTAGAATCGCCCCGAAGATGGCCCTTACGGATTAGTCTTGTATAGTTAGTGAGATAAAAATGAGTTTTAAATAGTAAGTAATTATGATTTTAAAGGAGATTTGAGCATACTTAATTTGATTGAAATTAATATCTATTTCCATAAATTACTGGAATTACTTTAAAGGTTCAGTTATGATTTGATAAATTGAATTTATTGATCAAGGTCGTTTAAACAAATGATTTATATTATTGACAATGAATATTTTGATTTTTGAAATTTTGATGAATTTCAAGATTTCCAAATTATTTGCTATAATTTTGTCAATGTATATTGTATTACATTTTAAATTATAGTTGTGCACCACTGAGTTCACCACTCAGCGATAGCTTGTATGCAGTCGCAGGTGAAAGTAAAGATAGAGCAGCCGAGTGAGATTTCCTGTAGCTGCGCCTTGAAGCCACATTTGGATTAGCTCCGGGTATATCATAGGTATACCCTTGTACATAGATTTTGATGTATGCATGTAATTATATGTATGTAATTTATTTGAGCAGTTGTATAAGAACTTTTGTAATATTATTTTGGATATATAATTAAAATGCAAATTATTATAATATCCAAATTTATTTCTAAGTTTTGTAATCAATGTAAATAATTAAATTTTTGTATTTTATGAATGATAAATTATTTCCTTTTCTGAATTGAGATGTTCAGTGTTGGTTTAAAAATGAGCTGAGTTGATTGCTGCAAATGATTTATTCATTATTGGGATTGAATTGTGTGGTGAGATGAAATGGATTTGTATTGGAGTTATGGTTGAGTAAAGATATTAGTAGTATATTTCTTTTCAAGTTTTGAAGAACTGTTTTCTCAAAATACAGCCGGCACTCTGTTGAAATTTTGAAAAAAAATTCATAACACCAGATTTTAATCAAGGACTTGATCCATGACCAACATTTCAATTAAAGGTTTTTGATAAATATTCAACGTTCTCACTACTATAAATGTGAACGGAAATTGTTTTAAAATCCTTTGTAGTATATTTAACGGGTTACCGATAGGCGAAGTATAGTAATTCATTAGGTGTACTATGGGAACATGTTATGCCTTACGAGGAGTAGGGTGTGACATGTTAAGTGGTATCAGAGCAATGGTTTTAAAGTAAATTTTGAACTGTGAATTTGAAATATTTTGTCGGTAAATACAACTGCTCAAATGTTTGATACATATAGTACATTTGCATCATAAATATGAACTGACGAAGAGAAATCTCCTTGTGTAGGTTTTCCCGGGGAAAGAAGATTTTGTGAATAGAAATGGAAGAGGGAGATAAAACAGTAGAACAACCAGTTACAATTGAGGCACAAGGGGAGGCCTTAGCTTCTCAGAGTGTTGAATGCCTGACTGTAACAATTCCACCGGTACAATTTACTGCACAAATAGCCCGACAAATGGCCACTTTCTTTCAACAAATGGCTGATAGTCTATAAGCTCAAGCCCAAGTACAAATCCAACCGCCATAAGTGCAACATGAAATGGAGAAGAATGAAAGACCTATAGGTCAGAGTTCGAGTAGTGGTTTAGGGAAGAGAAAAGGATTTGAGGAACCCTGAACTCATTGATATGACAGAGGCAGATCATCAGAATAGAAGCCACCAAGGTCCAGTCATCGAACAACTAGAAGTTCATACCCTCCTCGCATCTGCAACTCTTGTGGCAAACTACATAGGAGCATTTGTCGTAAAGCCACTGGAGCTTGCTATAATTGTGGAAGAATCAGGCATTTCGCCAGAGATTGTACTAGAACACATCTCTCTGCTCTCCGAAGTTCACAGACAGTCGATCAGAGTCGAGATAGAAATAGAGTTGGTACTCCTCACAACCATAACATAGTGAATTAACCCGAACATGGTAACGCATCAGCAAGAGCGTCCACTATACGCCAAGGAGAAAGAGCAGAAACTTCGAATGTAGTTGCTGGTAAGTTCTTAATTTTGGAAGAGTTTGTCAGCAAAAAGTATTTACTAGCATACAATAATTTATAAAGCTAATTATGTGACACCCCTTACCCGTCTACAGTGTAGCCGAGCAAGATATGCCACACAGTGTGCTGAAGCACCATATCTTATTCCATAACAATTTACTCTTCTTAATTAATTTATTTATTTATTATTCACCAAGTGCAAAATTTTACCAATAATATCATTTATTTACAAATTTGATTAATCTGAATTTTTCATAAAGTTTTATAGAAAATCCGGCAGAGTGCCGGCTGTAAATTGGAAAAATAATTCTTCTGAGCCTGTTAAAAGAACACTCCCAATATGGTTTTCAGATCCAGAACTCCAATATACATACATATCAACTCAATCTCCAATTCTCAACACAATTTTCAAAATTTTTGATCATATCACAATGCGAATCAATTTCATGAATAACTCCCCAACATTTTATTTTTCAACAAAATATACTGATAATTACAGTAACATGAAATTTCATATATTTACATTATCATATGATTTCATGAGTTTGTAATTACAATCAAGAACTGGTACAAAATGTAAAGTACAAAATACAACCTAAAATCCTAATATCCTACCAAGTGCACTACAGATATGAGGTGACTCTGGACTCTGTGCAGATCTGACTAATCACCCGGTCTAAGGACTACTAGACTCTCCAGCTATGTCTCTAGTACCTACGCGTGGCAAAAGCGACGCACTAAGCAATTCTGCTTAGTGGTGCCAATATAAAATAAAATAGCTAAAATAAAATGGATGGACAGAATGTATGCTAACATTTTATGTAGACTAAGTTTCTGACAATTATTGCAGCATTATTTGATTAAAATTTGATAAGATTTTATTTTGATTGCCCAAGTAACCTATACTAGTCGACTGGACTGGATAAATGGGTAAATTGGCACTAGGTACCAAGTACCTCGAGCCATCACACCATCGGTCACATTACGTCTCCCGATATGCAACAGAACAGTTAATAAGCTATAACAATTATTAGGCATGAAACCCAAGTATAGTAAACTCAATCAAAATAGCTAAAGACTATTATATCACAGAATGGCACGTAAGGCCATAAAACACAGAATGGCATAAAACTATATACAGTACTGCTAACAGAACCCTATTGGTATGCCAACCTATCAAAACCAATCATTCTAGGTATACTAGGGCATTTTACATAGTTAACGATTCAATTATTTATTTTTGTAATATAGAGGTCACTATTCCCTTAATTATTTCCACTCAAAGGTTGACTTTTTAATTTATAATAGATTTGTTGAATCTAAGTTCACCAAGATACCATATTTTGGTTTACAAAAATGTTGGCATTAGTTGCTAATCAATACTTAAAACCAATAGGAAATAAATAAAAAATTTCAGTTTTGGGTGCTAGAGTTCACTATTCCATTAGGCAATTCTACAATGAGAATTTTGCCAAATGTTCTCAATCAAAGTTATTCCTTGATGTGTCGTCTTTAATTCCCTTTTTGAATCACTCCATTTGTAATTTTCTAGCTCAAGTTATGCTACTTTCTTTGGGACTGGCCGGATTGGCATCTACACAGAATTTCTGGGCAGAAATGGTTCTGGTAGTTTTGATACCCTGATTTTGGTTAGCAATTCAGATGGGTTATGGTCAGAATTTGGTTTGGTGTTCTTCATGAAAATTGTTCTTAATTGTCTAAGCTTTTCATTAATATAAATTTCAAGTCAATTAGACTTTTCTACACGGAGTTATGACCATTTGAAAAAACAATGTTCATTTGGTCATTTTTCAAGGATAGCATGTTGGTCACCCGGATTAGGGTAATTTTTAGGTCAACTTGGTTTGCTTTTCTGGACAGGGTTTCTTCACCAAAGTTGTGCCATTATGTGTCCAGTTTCATGTCCAATTGGTCATGAATAAATTAAACCTACACAACTCTAGTTATAGCTACCCAAATCTACTGGACTCACACCCAGTCCTACAAGTCACCAAGGGCAGCATACCTAACTTCAATTCCCATAGAACAAATCACTTCATCTCTTAATCACACATAGCCAAATGGTCACTAATTGACCATTAGAACTTTCTTTCACCACCTAATGAACAAAATCTCAAATTAGTGCCTAAACCCTAACTCTACCATTTCAATTTATATATTAACTTACATTTCATTGTCCTAATCATGAGGTTAGTGTTAAGGGCAGCTATGATACCATTTTAATTTGAAGAAATCTTCAAAAACCTACTAAGTCCAAGGCTGCTGAAATTTTGGGGGAGGTATACACATGAATTTTATTCAATTTTCTTGTAAATTTCCACTTAATTCCACTCTCTCAAAATGAATTTAAAGAGAAAGAAAGAGTTTGGTCACTAACCTTTAATGGAGTCAATTCCAAGCTTGTAAAAGCTCTTCTTTGTTATTTCTTTTTGCTCCCAAAAACTTCACTAAGATGAAATATTAAGGTTTTGTGTTGGAAACTTAGGATTTTGTTGAAAGAAGACTAAGAAAATGAAGCTTGATAACCATGAAAATGGAGGAGAGAGAGAGTGGAATAAGGTTCGGCCAAGGGAGAGATAAAGATGGCTGATGGCTTTCTTTCCAACTTTGACTTCTTCTTTTCCTTTTTAATGTATTATAATGATTTTATTGCATTTTGATTGGCCAAAAGGTTTTTAATGACCTCATGCTTACTTCATAAATCAATTTATCTTTATTCTTTTCTTTACTACTCACTTTTAAATTTCATTTTTAGCAATGTTTATTCATATTTGATATCATATAATTTATGTACTTAATTGGATAAGTTGGTAAAAAATCTCTCTAAAGACAAAATGACCAAAATGCCCTCCGTTTGGCTTAACGAGCTAAAAGTGTGTGTACCGATTGATAAAAATTTTCTTGTGTTTTATTAGCATTTTATTATCATTGAAACCCCAATAATCCTTCCCTGAGGTCCCAAAAATTATTTCATGAAGTTTTCCTTGGGTCTACGGTTACTAACGGCCTTCGCCGTCACTTCCCGTTAGGGTCACTCATCACTGGGGCTAGGGCTCATTTAACCTTAGTGCATTTCATTTCTAAAAATTTTTCTTAATTTTTCTTATCATTATTTGGTTTATTTATAACTCCTCACTCTAGTCTAATTATGATTCCAAATATTCTAGCTGCTCAAACTAACATTGGTCACCAGAATAGTAAAACGTACGGATTAGCTAAAGTGAGGATATTATAAATTAGTTAGCCTATTTAATGTAAGACAAGAGGATCTAAAAGTAAGTTACAGTAATAGAATTGCTTTAGATGAGGGCAAAGATGTTACTGCTAGTAATTGTCAATAAGTTTTGGATATTTGTGAATTTGGAAAGAATAAAATGTGAAAAAGTTTGAACTATTGAAATGTATCATAGTAACTATGCAATATTCTTGATGTTTGTACTGTAAGTTGCAGATTACAGTACTGACTTGAGATTATTATGTAGAGCTACGTACTACCCGATAGTGCACTAAGATAAGGATTATTGTAAACGACATCTGTTTTGGTAAAATTCTGCCGGGACAGAATTTTATTATTGGAAGGGAGTTTGAAAATCCTAACCTGGGATTTAAAACTCTAAAGTTAGAATATCAAAAGGTTATAGTTCAATACAAAAGGAAGTAATGACTACACATCAGTACAAAATAAGCTATAGAATATCGACAGATAAAAGAGTTGTGGAAATAAAAATTAGAATAGTTGGTGCAAATGTAATAAAGAAACGTTATGAGTATTAGTTAGAGTGCTGACTAGAATGGTCAAAGAACCAAGTCAAAGTAATATTGAAATATAGTGGATTTATTAGAAGTGATAAGAGGTGTTAAACTTTGACTCGACAGTCGAGTCAAGGAAGAAGATAAAACTAAGAAAGGAATTAATTAAAGTTAAGTTAAGTTGTGGAATGGAAAGAGAAGTAAATAGAAAAGTAAGGATGAGTATGGTAAAAAGGAATGACATTGGGAAAAATATTTATTATAGTATAAAAGTGCAAATATCAGAATAAGTTAACTTGGGACAGTGTTAAGAGCCCTGTCATGCAGTTCAAAATTGTAGGATAAAGGTCAACCTCTATTATCCCCAATTCAAGTTATAGTAAGTAGTATGGGGATAATATCACAATTAAGTTATAACAATGAGAAAAACACTAGTTGAGGAATTACCACCAAGGCAAACAACTTACTTAAGACGCGTAATGATATCCCAAACCATTCTATAAAAAAAGAAATAAGTTAAATAAAAGCAAATAAAATAGTGCAAAATGGCATATAGGCCTAGGTCATAAATGGAGATGGTAAGATAATGGTTATGGACCTATGGCCAATAAAGAGATAAGCAGTTCGTATATGACCAACAAGGTCATTTAAAAAAAAAAGAAACTACAAAGGAAAATAATTACTAAAACAACAACAAGAAAAGAATAAAATATTCCAAACTAAACTGAAGGTTGCATCGAATGATCAAGAGATTTGATAAGAAAAGAGTAAAACTAAGTTCTCACCCATAGGATCATACGAGGTCCTAGAAAAAGTGGATCCACTAGCACATAGATTTGCTTGCCTCTAAAATTGAAATGAATTCGAATCTAACTTATGACAGAAGCTCATAAGAAACTTGGCACACAAGGTGAATAATCGATGAGTAAATAATATTGGTTAAAGTGCTATGGACCATTATTTAGACTATGAAGCTACATAGAAAAGTGAGAAAGATATGAGAAAACAATACGTATAACTATTTAAGAACAGATAGTGGGAACAATTTTGAGGATGAAATTTTTTTTTTTAGGAGGGGAGAATTGTAACGCCCTCACATTGGACACTCCTGTATAGTCTACTGTTCCGGCGCCTAATGTCTGCCTGGACAGTCAAGATGTCCGGAGTTATATCTGTGACATCTAGAAAAGTCATAGATAAAAATAAATAATAATTATAAGAAGGGAAAATGGAAATGAAGAAATCTAAGCATAATGGTTAAATGAGCCGGGGGTCACGGCGATGGGTGACCACACCGGGAAGTGACTGCGAAGTCAACTGTAACCCTAAATTCGTACTGGACATTGTGACACAGCAGTCCTAGGAAAAATTGTGAAGCTAAGAGAAATGTAAAAATCACAGAAAAAAGGTTGAGAACCAGATCAAATAATTAGGTCAGGGTTCTGGAATAATTATAGTATTATTGACAAACCGGATTAGACCGGTGAAGGGTAAATTGGTCAATTCACCCCTAGAGGTGACTCATGACCTAACTGTCCAATAAAATCTAAGAAATGAAAATTTGAAATATAGATTTAAATTAAAGAACTATGAAAAAATAAAAGGAAAAGAAAAGAAAAGAAATTAACTTAACTTTTTATGACATCACCATGACATAATAAAGCTTTTAATTTTTAATTATGAAAAATTGAGATAATGATATATTAAGTGACCAATTAGGAAAAAGAAATAAAAATTTCTCCTCTCTTCTTCAACCTTGGACGGCACACTCTCTGCTTCACCTCTCTCATTCTCTTTCATAAACCTCCATGAAAGCTTATCACCAAGCTTTCTAACCTCAAATTTCACCATAAATTTCTTGGGAAAAATAGCATAAACTTCAAATTGAACCTTAAGAGTAAGATTGAAGAAGGAAGAAGAAGGAAAAATTGAGGAATTAAAGAACTAGAAAAAAAAAACTTCCATTGAGGTAAGTCCTTATTTCCATTTAAATTAAGTAAAATGCATGGAGAGAGAATTGAATGAGTAGAAATAACTTAGGAAAATTGAAAAATTTGCATGATTGGGGGAGGGAGAAAATTTTGGTTAGCTTTGCACTTGAGGGAAATTGAAGTGTTCTAATCTAATTAAAGATGTAATTATGCTTAGATGAGCTTGAATGAGTTGATTGATGATGTTTATATGCTTTGATTTAGTGAGAAGTAACAATTAGTGAATTAAGGTTCTTGACCCTTAGGGTTTTGGGGAGAAAATTTGAGAATTTGGTAAATTAATGTACTTTGACCTAAATGAGACTCAAAATGGTCAATTGAGACAGATTAGGATGTGTTTGAATGGTTAGAAGTAAAACCAAATTCGGATAGGTAGGGGTCCAATCCTAGACAGCCTGACCTAGGTCCCTTTCAGGGACCAAAACTATAATTCTGCCACTCTAATTGGTGTGAGGTCAATTGGAGATGAAAATAGACACATAATGACACATTGTTCATGGAGAAACTATGCCCGGAAAGTGACTCTAAGTTAGTGAACAATTAGGTCAAACCCAGAATTGAAACACTGCCACTGTACAGAAATGACCAAATGAACAGTGTTTATTCATTTGACCATAACTTGGTCTAGGAAGGTCAAAATGACCTGATTTTTGAACCATTAGAAAGTTATGACATAGCACTACAACTTTCATGAAGAACACCAACCCAAATTCTGCCCATAACTAAGTCAGTTTGCCACCCAAATTTGGTTGCCAAAAACTGCCAGAACCAAAAACTTGCCCAGAATTCTGGGTAGATGCCAATCCGGCCAGCCTTAGGAAAATGGCCATAACATGGGATAAAAAAACTCCAAATAGAGTGATTTAAAAAGGGAATTAAAGATAAGACATTAAGAACAACTTTGATGAAGGAAAGTTGGCCAAATTCTTACTGTAGGCAGACTAATGGAACAATACAAACAAGTAACCCAAAACTGAAATTTTGGGATTTAACCCTAATAGACTTTGAGTTGAATTTGGCAGTCAATGCCAACAAAAACATCGCTCAAAATATGGTATATGAGTGCAATTAGAATTAATAAACCTATTTAGTAGGAAAAAGCCAATATTTTGACTTAAATAGTGTAATGAATAGTAACCCTAAAATGTAAAATTCAAAGGATACTATTTTAAGTAAATTTAAGGCTATAACTAAGTAGGTATGAAATAAATTAACGGATTTATTATGAGATATCGTATTAAAATACTGTAAATTGTGTGTTTCAGTTGAAAAAGAGACTGGAAGGGATTTTCAAGGAAAAACTGAAATTTGGAGTAAACTAGTCAACAAAGAGGTTTGTGCACAACTAGTTTTACATTGTTAAAGTTTTGCATATTTTATTTGGTTAAAGGATTTTAGTTTCTTTATGTATTATTTTTACCAATTATTGAATTTATTTCAATGATTATTAAAATTTCTTATAGTATAAATGAGTTTAATTGTGGGAAAATGATTAACTTATGATTTTATTCTTGATATGGATTGAATGAATTCAGTTTGGAAGTTGTGATTGAAATGGAATTTGCATGGAAAAATACAAATTTATGTTTGGAATTGTGATGAGTATAAAAATTATTAGATATTAAAATTAACTTTGAATTAAATTGTGTTGTGATTTATGCTCACAAAAAGATAAAGAAATTTATGAGATTGTTTTATATCTCACTATAGATGCTTGACTAGGTTATTACCCGTCTCCCTTATTTATTGAGGAGACAATGGAGTTAGCTTTGTTTTTACTATCATGGTATGTGCATAGGCTTAGATTATCCTCTTATTAGAGGTTGGGTCTAAGTTTTTCATTGGCCTTTTCAGAGGTTTTATTATTGTGGTGTGTACTATGCACGATGATTCGACCTCCCTGACCATAGGGAGTTAGAATCCCGATTCAACCTCCCTGACCATAGGGAGTTAGAATCGCCTCGAAGATGGCCCTTACGGATTGGTCTTGCATAGTCTAGTGAGATAAAGAATTAGTTTTAAATAGTAAGGAATTGTGATTTTAAAGGAGATTTGAGCATACTTAATTTGATTGAAATTAATATCTATTTCCATAAATTACTAGAATTACTTTAAAGGTTCAGTTATAATTTGATAAATTGAATTTATTGATCAAGATCATATAAACAAATGATTTATATTATTGACAATGAATATTTTGATTTTTGGAATTTTGATGAATTTCAAGATTTCTAAATTATTTGCTATAATTTTATCAATGTCTATTGTATTACATTTTAAATTATAGTTGTGCACCACTAAGTTCACCACTCAGCAATAGCTTTGTATGCTGTCGCAGATGAAAGTAAAGATAGAGCAGCCGAGTGAGATTTCCTATAGCTACGCCTTGAAGACACATTCGGAGTAGCTCCGGGTATACAGTAGGTATACCCTTGTACATAGATTTTGATGTATGTATGTAATTATATGTATGTAATTTATTTGAGCAGTTGTACAAGAACTTTTGTAATATTATTTTGGGTAAGTAATTAAAATGCAAATTATTGTAATATTCAAATTTATTTCTATGTTTTGTAATCAATGTAAATAATTAAATTTTTGTATTTTGTGAATGATAAATTATTTCCTTTTCTGAATTGAGATGTTCAGTATTGGTTGAAAAATGAGCTGAATTGATTGCTGCAAATGATTTATTCATTATTGGAATTGAATTGTGTGGTGAGATGAAATGGATTTGTATTGGAGTTATGGCTGAGTAAAAATATTGGAAGTGTATTTCTTTTCAGGTTTTGAAGAACTGTTTTCTCAAAATACAGCCAGCACTCTGCCAAGATTTTGAAAAAAATTTATAACACTAAATTTTAATCAAGGACTTGATCCATGACCAACATTTCAATTAAAGGTTTTTGATAAATATTCAACGCTCTTACCACTATAAATTTGATCGAAAATTATTTTAAAATCTCTTGTAGTATATTTAATGGGTTACCGGTAGGCGAAGTACGATAATTCATTAGGTGTACTACGGGAACATGTTATGCCTTACGAGGAGTAGGGTGTGACACCCTTGCTGTCAGTAACACCACCTCTACCTTTACCTTTGCCTCCACTAACTATCTGTGAATCTCTAAAAGCAGAACCTTGGACTGATCCTTCTAGGGTAGTATGTGGCATAGGTCGACGTGCCCTAGTACAATCTCTGGTTGTCACACCCTACTCCTCGTAAGATGTAACATGTTCCCGTAGTACACCTAATGAATTACTGTACTTCGCCTACCGGTAACCCATTAAATATACTACAAGGGATTTTAAAACAATTTTTGTTTATTTTTAAATTGGTACATAAATTTTTTTTTTCAGATATTAAAAACCTTTATTTAAAGTCCAAACATAAATCAAATTTTTAGATATTTAAAATCTCCATCATTTTTACAAAAATTTCGGTAAAGTGCCATCTGTATTTTAAGAAAATAGTTCTTCAAAACCTGAAAATAAAGACACTCCCAATAATTTTCTCAATCACAACTCCATTATTCAATCTCATTTCACAAATCAACACAAGCAACTCAATACGCAGTTTTAAATTAAATCAAACATTGAAATATCTCATTAAGATAACAAAATGAATATTTACATTCATGGGAGTATTAAAAATTTAGTAGTGCAAACTTTATAAATACATAAAATCTCAAGATAACCTTATAATAATTTGTATTTTATTACAATCCAAAAATATATTACAAAACAATTGGTACAACTGCTCAAAGTAAATTTCATACATACAATTGGAGAATTAAATCAAAATCTAAAGTACAGGGGTGTACCTATGATATACCTGAAGATAGTCTCACTATGCCTTTTAGTAATCTTACTCAGCTGCTTTATATTTTCTTTCACCTACGACAGCATACAAAGCTATCGCTGAGTGGTGAACTCAGTAGTGCACAAACTAATAATTTAAAACTTAATACAAGTTATGCTTGATAATTCATAACAAATAAAAATTTAAAATTTCTAAATTCTTCAAAATTCATAACATTCAGAAATCAATATTTTCATTTATGCAAATTATTCATTTGAATAACATTTTGATCAAATAGTAACTATTTATCTACATTTCTTTTAAATCCTGAAACAATACAAAATTATTTTGAATCACTGACAAATTATTTATTTCAACCACAATTTATCAAATTATGCATAATTTAAAGGGCGTTGCCAACAATTCACACAGTTGAACCCATGACCCAAAATTCAAATAGATGTCGTGTTGTACACCACGACATTTCACACTCTCCCAATAACCGAGGCTAAAAGGGAGGAACAAAGACTAGCTAGTATATATGAGTACTCATTCAAACTCTTCCCCAACTGGCAAGCCAGAGAGGAAGGAACTCGCCCCATTTAGTAGAGGAGATATCTCACTAGACAAGCTAATGAGAATTCATAATATATTTTGCTATGTCAACTGTGGTTTTAAATCATATTCAAAACAATTTCTATTTACAAAGTTTTTACAAATCATCAACATATTTAATCATCATAAATTCATGCTCAAGGTTGGCAACACATCAAACTTATAATTTACAATCCTCAAAACCATGCAATAAATCCTTAAATGAATAAGAAAATTTACATTTAATTTATACAATTTCATTCAACAAATTAAAATCCTCAACACAACAAAATTATAAATCATAAAGTAAACTTGTTCAAATCAATTTAGAAGTGAAAAGTAACAAAATAGTTAGTTGTGTACAAACCTTATACGAGTCGCCTTTTGGCCTTGACTTGATGTCTCGGGTTCTTTCCCGGTATTCTTTTCCACTGAAACACACAGTTTCACAGTGTTTCAGTATCACCATTTATCATAACTCCAAAAATAAATTCAAATCTACTTATACCTAGCTTTAATATGCTAAACTTGATGTTGTTTAAAATTTATATTTCGGGCTTACTATTCATGACACTATTCAAGTCAATTTGTTGACTTTCTAATGCTTAATAGGTATGGGAATTCTAATTTCACCCACATACCACATTTTGCTTACCTAATTTGTTGGTTTTGGTTGTTTTCTCAAATTTTAAGTCTTTTAGGCAAAATTGCAAATTTTCAGTTTTGGTGTCTTATGTTGCACTGTTCCATTGGTCATGTTGCTGTTAGAATTTGGCTAAGTTTTCTTCATAGAAATTGTTCCTTATTGTCTTAACTTTATTCTCCTTTTTGAATCACTCCAATTGGAGTTTTGTAGCTCAATTATAGCCATTTGAATTATGGCTGCTGGATTGGACTTAACCCAGATTTCTGGGCACCAAACTGGTTCTGGCAGTTTTAAGTCACCAAATTTGGGTGGCCAAATGACTTAATTAAGGGCATAATTTTGGTTTGTATTCTTCATGAAAGTTTTAGGTCTATATCTTAGCTGTCCACTGGTAAAATTTTAGGTCATTTAGACTTATGGCCAAATGAACAAACACTGTTTATTTAGTCATTTTTGTACGGGTCAGATTGCCTAATCCGGATTTGGTCAATTTGTTCACTAGGTTTTGGTCACTTTTTGGGCATGATTCCTGAATGAAACATGTTCCATTTTGTGTCTATTTTCATTCCCAATTGGCCTCATACCAATTGAACTAATAAATTTTTAGTTTTGGTCCCTCAAAGGAACCTTGGTCCTGCTACCTGCAGCATGGCCATTTTCAGTCCGAATTTAAACTCACTTTTAACACTTCCAACACATTTCAATTAGTCACAAATGACCATTTTTCATCTCAAACAAGGTCAAACACACCATTTGACTAATTCTCACATTTTTCCTTCCAAACCTTAGGTGCCAAAAACCCTAACTCATAAAATTCAAACCTAATGCATTCTAAACATCTATCCATAGTTTACATACTTAATTCAACTTAAGCAACCATTCAAATGCATCAAATTCACCCATTTCAAACCCTAACTAAGGCTGGCCAAAATTCATGTTTGGTCCCTCAACTATGTTTTCCTTTGATTTGTTTCAATTTCTAAGTTTATTAAAGCATATTTGTATGAAATTTAAAGAAATAAATTAGAGTTTATTACTAACCTTTCTTTGATTTCCACCTCTTCAATTTCCTCTCTTTTCTTCCTTTCCTTTCTTCCTCTAAAGCTTCTTCAAGTTGATCTAACAAGTTCTTATGGATTAGTTTGGGGTCAAAGTGGGTTAAGTGGTTGGAAGCAAGCTTAAAGCATGCTTTAATAGAGGTTTTTGGTGAGAGAAGAAATGGCATAGAAAGAGCTACGGGAATTTGGAGAAGAAGAAGCAAAAATTTTGTTTTTTTAATTTTGTTTTTATCTTCATTTATGCCATAATTGACTTAGTAAAAAATTTGGGTAAAATAATTTTAATTTTGACATCATTCATGATGTCACCTAATGATGTAAGCATGATATAAATAAAGTTTTCTTTTCCTTTTTCTTTTGCATTTATTTTTCTATTAGTTCTTTAATTTAATTCTATATTCCAAAATTTTCATTTCTCCAATTTTATTAGACAGTTAGGTCAGGAGTCAGCTCTAGGGGTGAATTGACCTAATTGCCCCTCGCCGGTTCAACCCGGTTTGTAAATAATTCAATATTTCTTCCGGCTCTCTGACCTAATTATTTGACTGGCTTAACAATTCTTTTTCGTGATTTTCTCTTTTCCACTGTGTTCGCAATAGTCCTAAGGACTGCGGCGTCACATCTTCTGGTTCGAAATTTGAGTTTAGACTGACCTTGCAGTCACTTCTCGGGAAGGTCACCCATTGCTGTGACTCCCGGCTCATTTAACCTTTTATATTCTGTTTTTTCTATTTTTACTTTTCTATCTGGTAATCACTATTTATTTTTTATCAGGGCTTTTTCTAGGTGTCTTAAACATAGTTCTAATCCTCTTAATTGTGCGGACCAATACCGATCACCGGAACAGTAACATATACGAGGCTATGCAAATAGGGGTGTTACACTGGCAAAATGCCCTCGTTCACCACAATTGTAGCAGGCTCTAGTGGCCTTACGACAAATGCGCCCATGCAGTTTGCCACAAGAGTCACAGATACGAGGAGGATAGGAACTTTTGATTATTCGACGACTAGAACTTGGTGGCTTCTATTCTGATGATCTGCCTCTGTCATGCTATGGAGCTTGGGGTCCCTCAAAATCTTTTCTCTTTCTTAAATTACTACTTGAACTCTGAGCCATAGATTTCTCACTCTTCTCTATTTCATGTTTCCCTTGTGGGGGTTGGGTTTGTGCTTGGGCTTGGCCTGACAGGTTATCAGTCATCTGCTGAAAAAAAAAAAAAAAAGGCCATTTGCTGAGCCATTTGTGTGGTAATTTGTACAGGTGGGGCTGGTTGGTTTTCGATACTCTGAGGAGCTGGGGCCTCACCTTGTACTTTCGCCGTCACAGACTGTTCTATTTTCTCATCCTTCTCTTCCATATCTTTTCATAGGATTTCCTATCTCCTGTACAACCAACACAAGGAGGTTTCTCCCCGTTAGTTCATATTTGTGATGCAAATGTACTATATGTATCAAACATTCGAGCAGCTGTACTTATCAAAAAATATTTCAATTTCATAACTCAAAATTTACATTAAAACCTGCTCTGACACCATTTAAACACGTCACACCTTACCCCTCCGTAAGGCATAACATGATCCCACATACACCTAATGAATTACCGTACTTCACCTACCGGTAACCCATTAAATATACTACAAGGGATTTTAAAACTATTTTCGTTTATTTTTAAAGTGGTGGGTAGTTTTTAACAAATATTAAAAATCTTTAATTGACACTAAGTCATAAATTCAAATTTTTTGATGTTTAAAATCTCTGCAATTTTTACAAAAATTCCGGCAGAGTGCTGGCTGTATTTTAAGAAAATAGTTCTTCAAAACCTGAAAAGAAAAACACTCCCAATATTTTTACTCAACCACAACTCCAATAAAATCAATTTCATCTCCCAATTCAATACAAGTAACTCAATTCAATTTTCAAGCCCAACTCATCATAACGGAAACAATACATTAATAAATTACAAAACTCAGGAAGAGATTTGAATAGTACATTCATTAGGGTAATAAAATTAATATTACAAAAATATACAAATAGATAAAATCTCAAATTAATATTACAATAATTTGTATTTGATTACATTCCAAAATAATATTTTAAAAGTGTTTTTGCAACTGCTCAAATGAAATTACATACATATAATTACATGGTTACATCAAAATCTACTATACAAGGGTATACCTATAATATACCCGAAGCTAGTCCCAATGTGTCTTCAAGGTGTAGCTACAAGTGATCTCACTCAGCTGTTCTGTCCTCACTTTCACTTGCGACAGCATACAAAACTATCGCTGAGTGGTGAACTCAGTGGTGCACAACTATAATTTAAAATGTAATACAATATACATTGACAAAATTATAACAAAGAATTTGGAAATTTTTAAATTCATCAAAATTCTAAAAATCAAAATAAACGGTGCCAATAATATAAATTATTTGTTCAAATGACCTTGATCAATAATCACAATTTATCAAATCATAATTAGACATTTAAAATAATCCCATCAAATTATGAAAATAAAGAGAAAATTTCATTAACATCAATTATGCACAAATCTCATTTTAAAATCACCATTGCTCATTTTTCCAAAAACCATTTTTAATCTCACTAACTTTATGCAAGACTAATCCGTAAGGGCCAATCTTCAAAGTGATTCTCACTCCCTATGGTCAGGGAGATCGAATCGTCGTGCACATTACATCCACACAACAAATTACTTCCGAAAAGGGCCAAGTTAAACTTAGATTTAACCTTTGATAAGAGGATGATCTAAGAATGTGCACGTATCATGATAATCAAAACAAAGCTAACTCCAGTGTCTCATTAACAAATGAGGGACAAGTAATAACATGTCGAGCATTTGTACTGAGATATAAAACAACATCATAAATTTCATTATTCTTTTTGTGAGCATAAAATTCACAATACAATTCATTTCAATGTTAATTCCAATATCCAATAATTTCTATGCTCATCACAATTCAAAACATATTTTATCCTTTTTCCATGTAAATCATTTTCCAATCAAAATTTTTCCAAAGCAAATTTTATTCGATCCATAACAAAAATAAAATCATAACTTATCCATTTCCCAAAACTAAACTCATTCATACTGTAACACTTTTCAATAATTGTTGAAATAAATTCAACACTTGATAAACATAATACATAAACAGAATAAAACCATTTAATTAAATGAAATATGCAAAACATTATCAATTAAAAATGAGTTGTGCACAAACCTCTTTGTTGACTTAGTTTACTCCAATTTTCGTTTTTCCTTCGAATATCCCTTTCTAACTGAAACACATAAATTTAAAGTGCTTCAGTATCCATTCAATCCATTTCTAATAATTAATTCTAAGAATTTCTTTGCAGACTTATCCTACCCATTACGGTTTATAAAATCGGGTCCTTTATATTTTTGTGTATATTGGCACTATTTATGGTACTATTCATGTCAAAATGTTGAATTTTTCATACTTAAGGGGTATATTAATTCTAATGACACCCACATACCACATTTTGAGTGTCAAATTGGTTGGCATTGGTTGCCATTTCAATTTCTAAGTTCCTAAGAGACATTGTAAATTTTCAAGTTTGGGTCACTGTTTTCTACTGTTCCATTGGTCTGGTTACTATGGGAATTTGGCTAAATGTCCTTCATCAAAGTTGTTCTTTATTGTCTTAGCTTTAATTCTCTTTTTGAATCACTCCATTTGGAGTTTTGTAGCTTAAGTTATGCCTATTTTTCTGAGGCTGACCGGATTGGTTACAACCCAGAATTCTTGGCACAATTCTGTTGACCTAACTTTGGGTGGCAAATTGACTAGGTTATGGGCAGAATTTAGGTTTATATTCATGAAAGTTGTAGTACTATGTCATAACTTTCTAATGGCTCAAAAATTAGGTTATTTGGACCTTCCTAGACCAAGTTATTGCCAAATGAACAAACACTGTTCATTTGGTCATTTCTATATAGTGGTAGTATGCCAAATCCGGGTTTGACCTAATTGTTTACTAACTTAAAGTCATTTTCAGGGTAGGGTTTCTACATGAAAATTGTGGCATTATGTGTCTAATTTCATCTCCAATTGGCCTTACACCAATTGGAGTAGCAGAATTATAGTTTTGGTCCTTGAAGTGGACTAAGATCTGGCTGTCTAGAATTAGACCCCTCCCAATCTGATATTTCTCACCATTCCAACACACTCCAGTTGGCCCCAATTGACCATTTTGAGTCTCAATTAGGTCAATTTACTTTAATTCCAAAAACCCTCAAATTTTTCCCAATTCCATAAACCCTAATTCATCCATCTTACAATTTTTTATGCAATTAATGTCATTCTAACATACAAGCAACACACTCTTCAACATCCAAGCTCAATTACATGGTTAATTCCATTCAAAACTATCGAACCCTAAACTTCCTCATGCTGGCCGAAAATTTCAACTCTCCATACACTCATATTTCTTTCACTTCTTAAGTTAAATTTCCCCCTAACAACCTTAATTCAAAGATTATTTAATAAATCAAGGTAGATAGGAACCTTACCTTGTTGAGCAGAATTTATATCCTTCAATCCTCTTCACTTTCTTGGTTTTAATGGCAGCCAAGCTTCCTATCAAAGTCCACTTGCAAGGTTTACTTAAGGGAGTTAGGGAATTTGTGGCTAAACTTAGGGTTTATAAGAGCTTGAGGTGAGCTCTCATGGTGGATAATGGAAAAGATGAGAGAGGGAAGAGAGATAGTGTGGCGGCAAGAAGAAGATGAGAGGAAAAAAATGTTTTTCTTTTTAATTTTAACTTTATTTAAGTCATAATTATCTCTAATTTTCATAATTTACAAATTTAAATTAATTAGGTCATGCATGTGTCATCCATGATGATGTCATAATTTATTTATTTCCATTTCTTTTCTTTTTCATTCACCTTTCCTCTTTTATTCGATAATTTAAAATATTAATTTCCTATATTTTATTAGACATTTAGGCCATGAGTCACCTCTAAGAGTGAATTGACTAATTTGTCCCTCGTCGGTTTGATCCGGTTTACTAACAACACTATATTTCTTCCGGAACCCTGACATAATTATTTGACCTACTTCTCACCTCTTTTCTGCGGTTTTCTAATTTCTACTAGCTTCGCAATAATTCTTAGGATTGCAGTGTCACAATGTCCCGTACGAAATTAGGGTTACAACTGACCTCGCAGTCACTTCCCAGTGCGGTCACCCATCGCTGTAACCCTCGACTCATTTAACCCATTATGCTTTGTTTTCTTTATTTCCATTTTCTCTTCTTGTAATTGTTATTTATTTTTATCTTTGACTTTTCTAGATATCACAGATATAGCTCCAGACATCTTGACTGTCCGAGCATACATCAAACGCCGGAACAGTAGACTATACGAAACTGTCCAATGTGAGGGTGTTACATTAATATTATTTCTAAATTGAGTGAAATTTCTAATTAGATTAAGACTGAGGGACTAATACTAGAAATAGAAGTATTATAGAGAGATTAATTTGGCTTTGCCCATGGAAAGGAGTTTTGCCCATGTGGAGTGGCTTTATCCATGAAGAGTGGCTCCACTCGTTGAAGAGAGTGGTTTCAACTTATGGAGTAGAGTTGTTGCCCATTGATGAGGGGCTCTTGCCCACTATAGTCCTATGGAGGGAAAGAAACTTTGGTTTCAACTTATGAAGTGGAGTTGTTGCCCATTGATGAGGGGATCTTATCCATTGTAGTCCTATAGAGGTAAAGAGACTTTGGCCTAAGGTGGAGAAATGATATAATCCAAGGGGAAGGAATTATAGCCCATTGTAGTTGAAGACACCCTTTATGGTATGGTAGTTAAAGCAATAAATATATTGGGTTATGTATGAAAAAGATTGAGAGGACTAACTAATATATTTGCTATAAATAGTTTGATGTAAGAGTTCTCTTGGGTGTAATTAAGTTAATGGGTAGTATAGTTTGAGCTTGTAATGGATTAATATTTATTTGATTATAGTTGAAAATGGCATACTCATGAATGTAACTTTATGTTGAGAGGGTGAATCATGTGGGAACATTTACATTTCCAAAAACATCCTTCCTTATTTTTATTATTTATAAAATTTCTAAAAATGTATTTATAGTGATAGATAAATAATTCGTTATCAATAATGTATATTAGTGACAATAACCCATCGCTAATCCATATAAATTCGTCACTAATACGATTTAGTAGCAAAAAAATATGTCACTAATAATTTTAGCAATTAGAAGCTTTCTACATATGATCATTGCCAATAACTTTAGTGATGCCAACTTTGTTGCTAAATCCCTAATCATGTCAATTTCTACAATATAATATATCATAGCTAATAACTTTTAGCGATAATTTATTCGTCGCTAAATACCTAATAATTTTTATTTCTAATATTACAATAATTAATATAAATTAAAATTTTAATATTATTTTAACAATAATTTTACTCATACTAAAAAACCATATTATAATTTTAGTATAGTAATTCTATAATTTGAATCCTATAAATATTATTAATTTATTAAAAATTATTTAATTTATTTTAATGAAATTAAAAAAAATATACACTAAATATTACTCTTACTAATTTATTTTTTAATTTTTTTAAATGTTACAAACTTATAATATTAAATTTTATATTAATTTTTGAATAAAACATTTTAATTATATATATATACACACACATATATACATATAAGTGAAAAGTAGGAGGAATGATAGGAGAAAATAAATTATCCTTCACATAATTATAAAGTTATTATTAAAAATTAAATATTTAATTAAATAAAATTTATATTTATATCAATAACTATAAATATTAGTAAAGGTTAAGTTTTAGCTAAATTTTAAAATAAAAAACTTAAATTTTAATCTAATTCATATGGAAGAATTGTTTTATTGGTTACAAATTTATTGCTTTTTCTGAAAAAAAATATTGATATTGACAAAAATATAGCTTTAAACAAACTTAGAATTTATTTATATATAAACAATTTTTCATTTATTTCATCTCCATTAAAAATTAAAATAAAAATAAAATAATATATCTTTATTCTCAAATTATTTTTCAATACAATAAATTAAAAAATAATTTTTATTGAAAACTTTAATGAAATTATTGCATTTGAATTTAGACTAATTTAGGTAAATAGAATAAAACTAACATTAATTTTTTCAATTTTGATAAAATGAATTAAAATTTTAAATAAATTTAAAATAAGTGCATATAATTTTTTTTATTAATTAGACCTATTTTCAAATAAATTTTTTATGCCAATAAAATATTTTAATTTATAAATTTATCAAAAAGTTATTTTTAAAAATTGTATTCATAAAATATATGTAGACTTTATTTGAATAATTAATTTTTGAAATAAAAAATTTTGACTTGCATTAAAATATAATAAAAAATCATAATTTCAAATTTAAATACTACTTCGTTTCAAATATTCATATATTTAAATAAATTTTATATTATTATTTAATGGCTAAATGACTTAAAAATCAAAGCCTTTACAGCCCTTTTTTTTTTTTTAATTTTAGCCCTACATTTTAATTTTATTAATTTAATTTCAAACTTTCACATTATTTTCAATTTTAAAAATTAGTCTTATCATATTACTTAATTGGCAAATATTTATATTATTAATATTAGCTAATCCTTTTATTTTTATACTAATTTTAACGGTTATTATTAAATTCATAAAAATATTATTTTAATTAATTTCTCTATCATTTTAAAATTATAATTACATTTTTTTGTTTATTTTTTGTTTTAAATTTAAAATAAAATAATAAAAAAGATGTAAATTAAAAGTATAAGTAAAAAGAGAAAAAAAAAATTAAAAATTAAGATAATAATTTTATATATTATTCATTTATTATTTTTTATCAATATGAAGTTTGTTAAAATTAGTAAATATACTAAAATTATTGAATATATTAATAAAATTAAAAGAAGAAGTTAAAATTAATAATAAATGAAGAAATTTGAATTACTTTTTATCGATTGATGAGTTCACTTGTTTTTAAATAAATTTATTGTTAAAATTGAAAATAGTTGTAAAAGTTTATGATTAAATTGAGTATATTGAGTATACCACATTTTTCATTTTGTACTGTAATGTATGTTTACTGTATGTATATATTGTTCTTGGTTTTAAGCAGTTGTAAATTAAAATTTTACATTGAAGTTGTAAAATAATTATGAGTTATTTTGACTTGTAAAATTTGTACTATATTTCTTTTATCTCATCCTTTGGAAATATTGAAAAGTTGTGGATTTGAGTTGATAAATATATTGTGTTGATTAAATTTTGGAGTTTGAGATTGAGAAATATATTTGAAGTACATTTTACAGGTTTTTGAAGAACTGTTTTATTCAAAATATAGAGGGCATTCCGCCAAAATTTTTACAGAAATTCCTAATAATTCAAATGTGTTAGCTCTTTCACTTAAGTTAAAAAAAAAATTTTAACACCTGTAAATAGTGCTCACCACTGTAAAAAGAAGTAAGAAAAGTTTTAAAATCCCTTGTAGTGTATTTAATGGGTTATCAGTAGACGAAGTTGGTAATTCATTAGGTATACTACGGGATCATGTTATGCCTTACAGAGGGGTAGGGTGTGACAATGACCTAAAAATTGGCCAAATCTGGGTAACTAATTCTGGACTTGGAAAAATTAACCAAATAAATCTGTTCATTTGGCCATAACTTGGAGTAGAAAGGTCCAATTGACCTGAATTTTATATCAATGGAAAGCTTAGACAATTTACAACAACTTTCATGAAGAACACAAATTCAAATTCTAACCCTAACCAATTGAAATTTCTAGCCAAATTTAGGCCAGAAAAACTGCCAGAACCAATTTGTACCCAGAAATTCTGGGCACTGACCAATCCGACCAGTTATGGTAAATTGACCATAACTTGAGCTACAAAACTCCAAATGGAGTAATTCAAAAAGGGAATTAAAGAAGACACATAAAGGAACAACTTTGATGAAGAAAAGTTTGCTAAATTCTCACTGTAGCTTAGACCAATAGAATAGTAAATATAGGACACAAAAACTGAATTTTTAAAAATACTTCTAAGAGGCTTTGAAGTGCAATTGGCAATCAATGCCAATAAATTTAGAACTCAAAATGTGGTATAATTATGTATCTAAAATTTGTATACATATAATATATGAAAAAGTCAACAAACTAGTAAATAGTAATATGTGAATAGTAACTCTAAAAATATAAGGAATAATAAAAGAAATTAAAGAAGTCATTATGAGTACTGATATATATAGTGTAATTAGTGAATTAAAAATTCTTGAATTTGAGTGACTCTAGGACATAAGGGAATAACCAATATAAAGGACCTTAGGCAAAAATTATGACTGTAATATGTTCAACCATTTGGACAAGATTGGGATTCCAGAATCTGCTTGGTTCTGGATTTAGAAGAAAACAATGAACCAGTTATTGTTATTTGACCATAACTAGAGCCCTAAAACTTTAATTGACATAATTCAAATTAATATGAATAAATAAGATGAAGACTTAGGATTTTATTTTAGGAATCCTGGAACCAATTCTAAGCCTGAGTGCTTGGAATTGTATGACCAATAAAAATAGAAAATCTAGAAATGAATAGACTTACAGGGTTCAGCAACCTGGACAGTCATTACTTATTTCTTTAAAATTAGAGTTATACTGCTTCAAAATAAATGATTAAAAAGAGAAATTTAAGTAAATATGAAATCCATGAAATGTTCATAGATTATTTGGAATCTGAATGATAAATTATATAAATGGTATAATGAATAAATGAATCAAATGAATGTAAGCATGAGACATTAGTTCTCTTTATTAGAGAAAGGAAAAACTGCTTTGAGTACAGTTATACACGAGAATAATTGTTATGAAATTGTGATCAATATGGATAATATAATGAATGTATAAATTAGGATGAATGTATAAGTTATGTAAAAATGAGATTAGATATTTATGCTTCTGCTATGAATAAAATTTAAATACTATAGATTATAATTGGAAAATAAAATGAAATAGGAAAACTTAGGAACATTTAATGGTACTAATGTGCCCATGTATTGCCTAGACCCGAGTGTCAGATTGGATAAATTGGCATGCCAATAGGGTATTGTTTTAGCAGTACTGCGTAAGGCTTTATGCCTGCATTTCTGGTTTTATGCCCGATTATCTGATTATCTGTAACCATGGCTTTTTAGCCATACTGATTGCATACATGGTTGACGTTCCATATTTCACGTCCCATGGTATGACGGCCCGAGACACCATGGTGTCCAGTGCCCAGTGACCCGCTTATCCAGTTTAGTCAGCTTGTCATAGGTTACTTGGGCGGTGAAATAAATTAATAATATTAGAAATTAAAATATTAGAAATTTAATAAATGGGTTATAAAGACTTGAAAAGAATTAGTTAGAATTAGGAATATTAGTTATTATGAAATGATCCAAATCATATAAAAAAAAATTTTAAGTAAAGTGATAAAAGATTAGCAAAAGTAGGTATAACTTAAATAAATATTACAAATGTACCTTCTAAAACCATATGAATAGAAACTTAGTATTTTTATTAATTTTGTATATTGTGTATTATTACTGTGAAATAGAGAAGAGGGAGAAACCTATGGGTCAGAGCTCGAGCAGTAATTTGGGGAAGAGAAAAGAATTTGAGGAGCCCCGAGCTCAAGGATATGACAGAGGCGGATCATCAGGGCAGAGACCACCAAGATCTAGTTGTCGAACAACCAAAAGTGCCTATTCTGCCCGTATCTGCCATGTTTGTGGAAGTTACACGGGGGTATTTGTCGTAAGGCCACTAGAGCCTGCTATAATTGAGGAAAGCTTGGACACTTTGTTAGAGATTGTACTAGAGCACCTCGATCTGCTCTCCGAAGTTCACAGATAGTTAGTAAAGGTCGAGATAGAAATAGAGTTGGTACTCCTCACAACCATAACACAGTGAATTAACCAAAATATAGTAGCGCATCAATTAGAGCGTCCACTATGCGCCAAGGGGAAAGAGCAGAAACTTTGGATGTAGCTGCTAGTAAGTTCTTTATTTTTGAAAGAAACAATGAGTTATTATTTGATCCCAGTACTACTTATTTGTATGTTAGTGTTAGAATTATATGTTTTGTTGCTATTCCTTTACATGAGAATACATTTTGATGTATTAGTGACTAGTCCTTTAGGATCAAAACTACGATAACAAGTATGATTGACATTAATTTAAAAAAAAATTTTGTCAGTTACCTAAAAGTAAGTTATAGTAATAGAATTGCTCTAGATGAGGGCAAAGATATTACTGTTAGTAATTGTCAATGGATATTGTAATAAGAATAGGTTTATGATATTAATGGATTCGAGAAGAATAAGATGTTAGAAAACCTAGTCCATGAGGTTATAACATAGTGACTATGTAATGTTCTTGATATTTGTATTGTAAGCTGCAGATTATAGTACCGATATGGGATTATTGTGTAGAGTTATGTGCTTCCTCGTGGTACACCAAGATAATGATGTTTGTAAGTAGTCTTTGATTTGGTACAGAAGAGTACTATTACAGGAAATAAATGTAAAAATTTTAGTTAGAAATTGAAATGTGACACCCCTCACCCGACTACAGTGTAGCTGAGCAAGACATGTCACACTCGGTGCCGGAGCACCCTAACTTATCTTACTTTATTTCTTTAAAAATTTTGAATTCGTTTAGTTTAATATCAAATATTTTTTTCAACGGAGAAACTAACGGAGTTTTCCCTATTTTATTATCGTTTGACGTGTTTTACTATTCACATGTTTGAAATTCAACAATATTTTCAAATAAAAATCTCATCATTTCATGCATCATTTGTCACACCCTACCCCTCTGTAAGGCATAACATGATCCCGTAGTATACCTAATGAATTACCAACTCCGTCTACTGATAACCCATTAAATACACTACAAGGGATTTTAAAAACTTTTCTTACTTCTTTTACAGTGGTGAGCACTATTTACAGGTGTTAAAGACTTTTGTGAACTGAAGTGAAACAGCTAACTCATTTAGATTATTTGGAATTTCTGTAAAAATTTTGGCAGAGTGCTATCTGCATTTTGGATAAAATAGTTCTTCAGAAAACCTGTGAAAAACACTTCAATAAATTTCCAAATCTCAACTTCAACATTTTTCTCAACCCAACACAGTTCTCAAGTCAAATTCACAGTAATTTTTCAAGGACTGAGATAAAGAAATATAATACAATTTTTACAAATCAAAATATCTCATAATTTACTTTACAACTTCAATGTATAATTTTTATTTACAACTGCTCAAAACCAAAAACAATATGTACATACAGTGAACATACATTACATTATAAAATACAAAATACTGGTATACTCATTATACCCGGTAGTCTCTCGCTGGAGGTACTAGCAGCCTAATCTGCTGCCCTGTCAGTCACACACTGTGACAATAAAAAGCTATCGCTGAGACAATGTCTCAGTGGTGCACAACATTAACCAAAACAATTTAAATCACAATTCATAAGTCATGTAAATAGTGGATACTTAAAACCATAGTTAATTTCAAGACAGTAATTATCAATAAGAATTTAAACTCCCTTTCTTAATATCACAATAAATTTCAATAAGTCAGATCATGGTTGAATTCAAAAGACAGTATATGTCAATAAGAGTTTAAATTCATTTCACAATCTCACAATACAAATTAATAAATCACACACAGCTTAATCATGTTCAAAAGTTCAATTCGTCCCAAAAGCCGATGGCTAATGAGGTATTCAATTCGTCCCAAAAGTCGATGACTAATGAGGAATAACATAGCTAGCTAGCAAAAATATGAGTACTCATCCAATTCGTCCTCAACAGGCACACACCTCAACACTTCAGCCAGAGAGGGAATTCAATACGTCCCACTAGACAAGCTAGCGAGGAATACAATCAATGTACATGATAGCTGTGGTTTCAAACCAATTACAGTGCTTTTCAATCAATAAGTATCCATCAAATATCATTCAAACCATTTTTCACAATTTCACAACTTAAAACAATAATATGCAAATAGTCATAATTTATTTCAATTGAAAATAATTCAAAAGAAATAGTTGTTGTGCACAAACCTCTGATAACTGTCTCCGGTTCTGGACTCAGTATTTCCTTCCCTTTTCCTGAGTCTTTGGTAACTGAGAAACACAATTTGAAGTGTTTCAGTATTAAATTAAACCGTCTCTAACGATAATGTTCGATAAGTAATTCACTGAAGGTTATTATTTGCTCAATTACCTAATATACTGACCCTCGATGCATTTTAGGTAAATTAGGTTTTGGTGTCTTTAATATGTCACATTCGATAGGGTTTTAGGGTTGGTACGTTTTACCAAACTCATTTCTATGTATACTGCGTTTCCTTGCATTTTATTGCAAATTGCTGGATTCCGGGATACTAGTTTGACCTAGCTGGACGATCTAGTTCCCTCAGTTTTCGGGTTTCGGTCAAAACTACAAACTTGTAGATCTATGTCTTATGGAACGCGGGGCAAAATTTTAGGTCAATCCGAGTTAAGTAGACCAAGTTATGGTCATTATACTATTGCTGGTCAATTGGTATCAAATTAGGTCAATTTTAGGTCAATTTGGTCAACTCTGGTTCGGCCAGTTTTTGGACCCGAACTTGTGCAAGCTTTTTGACTTGCTTATGGTCATTTCTGGGCTTTGGTGTCTTCATAAGACTTGTAGGTATGGGTCTTAACTATTCATGGTTAAAATTTCAGGTCAATTGGACCTGTTTTGAGTGAGTTATGGCCTAAACACTAACTGCTGCCAAATTGGTCAGTTTTTAGGTCTCAATTGCACTTAATCCGAGTTGGTCATTTTTCATATCACCTTGCAAGCAGAATTTTGGTATGCTTTCTCAATGAAAGTTGGCACATTTTGTGCCTAGTTTCACCTCCAATTGGTCTCATACCAACTGAGGTTACACATCTAAAGTTATTGACTAAAATGCATACTGCCCTTAACTACCATGCTTAAACACACATCAATTACACATGTACCTTACTATATGTTCACTTCCCTTACCATTTCTGTTTTGGTTCATTACCAAAACCATATCCCACTTTACATTAACATCACTTTGGGCAGATTACAAACATCCTTAATACACCAATTAAAGCTCACATTTACAAAGTCTAAATACAATCACATACACACCTAAACATCACTAATTCTTACATACACTTTACACAATCAATCTTTACACATATCCATCAATTCTCAAGGTCAATATTCTGCCAATACCTTCATGAACATATACATTTATCCAAGAATCTCAAGGCTGCCGAAAATTTCCTCAACACCAAAGTATCCCACAATTCATCAATTTCCATCCAAGTGCAAAAATCACTATATACATATGAAGTAATTTATTAGGATATTAATTCACCATAACCAACAACATTTCTCATCAAATATATGCACAATTATTTCATCAATTACATGACTCCATGGCTGTCCAAAATGAACATCTCAATAACTCTTCAAACTTAAAAATTTTCTTCACAAATTCAACACCCATAACATGCACACAAAGTTTAACAAAGCTATCTTCAAAAATGCTAACTTACCTTATAGTTGGAACTTGTTAAACCTTGATTAAACTTCTTAAATTTGGTATCAAACTCTTCCTTGTGATGTGTAGACAATTTTTCATGAAGCTATCTAAGTGTTTAGAGGTGAAATGAGGGAGTGGATGAAGGGTGCATGAACACGCCCATGGAGGTTTTCTCCTTTCCTTCAATTCGGCAAGTTTGAATGCAAATGAGGAAGATGAATTGCAGATGATAAAATGAGTGTACACCTGCCCCATTATCTTTAATTTATTCCTTTAGTGGTTCACTTACTTAGGTTAAATCATATTTTATGTTTAACTTTCACTTATTCCACATTAAACCCATAATTGTTGCTATTTACTTTAGGTACCACCAAATTAAATTTTCATTTTATTTTCTAAGTGTAATATTATTTATTTTTAATGGACATTTAGGTCAAAAGACAATTCGGGGTGTCAAATGACCATAATGCCCCTGTTCGGGTTACATTCCCGATTTTTCGGTAACACCGAGTTTTGTCTGTTTTTTTCGATTTCTCACTTTTCTTTGTACTAATTATTTAATTTTTCTTTGATCTTTCTAATGATATTTATTCTTCAATAAGGGTCTATTTAAGTCCTAAAAATGTTTTCCAGGGTTCCCCGCAGTCCAGGGCTAGTCAACGGTCCACGCCGTGACTTCCCGGTGCGGTCACCCATCGCTAGGTTTCCCGGCTCGCTTAACTTGATCACATTTCTTTGCTATTATTTTTCCTTTGTTTTTCTTGTATTTTCTTTACTTGTATTTCATTATTTTACATCTCCTCCCTCATGTCAAAGTGTAGTTCTAGGCATCCTAGCTGTCCGGACAACACTGGTCACCGGAGCAGCAGAACGCACTACCGAACTTAGGGGTGTTACAACTCTCCCCCCCTTGAATAAATTTCGTCTCAAAATTTTACCTGGCATTAGTCTCTGAACAGCTGTGGGTGCTGTCTCCTCATATCCTCTTCACGTTCCCAAGTAGCTTCCTGGCCTGAATGATGGTTCCACAGCACTTTAACCAGGTGTATCTGTTTATTCCTCAGCTGCTTCACCTCATAAGCCAGAATTTTTATGGGTTCTTCCTCATATGAGAGGTCTGGATTTACCTCAATCTCTTCAACTGATAGTACATGAGATGGGTCAGATCTGTACCTCCTTAACATGGACACATGGAAGACACTGTGTATCCTTGCTAGCTCTGGAGGTAATGCCAACCGATATGCTAAAGGACCCACTCTTTCCAGAATCTCATATGGTCCGATGAAACGAGGACTCAGTTTCCCCTTTCTGCCAAATCTCATAATCCTCTTCCAAGGAGAAACTTTGAGGAATACCTTATCACCCACTGCATACTCAATATCTCTTCTTTTTAAATCAACATAGGACTTCTGACGGTCTGATGCAGCCTTGAGTCTATCTCTAATCAATCTGATCTTTTCCTCTGTCTGCTGAACAATTTCTGGCCCAATCATCTTCCTTTCACCTACTTCATCCCAACATAAGGGAGTTCTGCACTTTCTACCATACAAAGCTTCATATGGAGGCATCCCAATGCTTGATTGGTAGCTGTTGTTATAAGCAAACTCAATCAAAGGCAAGTGTGTATCCCAACTACCTTCAAATTCAATCACGCAAGCCCGTAGCATATCCTCCAATATCTGGATAACCCTTTCAGACTGGCCATCTGTCTGTGGGTGGAATGCTGTGCTGAAGTTCAATCTAATTCCTAGGGCTCTCTGAAGACTGCCCCAGAATCTAGAAGTGAACCTAGGATCTCTGTCAGACACAATTGATACTGGCACTGCATGTAGTTTTACAATCTCATATATGTACAATCTGGCCAATCTTTCCAGGCTATAGTCCATCCGAATCGCAAAAGTGAGCGGACTTAGTCAATCACAACTATAACCCATACTGCATCATGACTACTCTGTGTCCTTGGAAGTCCTGTAACAAAATCCATAGTTATCCGTTCCCATTTCCACTCTGGTACTGACAAAGGATGTAACAAACCAGCTGGAACTTGATTTTCTGCCTTTACTTGCTGACAAGTTAGGAATTTGGAAACAAATTCAGCTATATCTCTCTTCATACCCATCCACCAGTTCCACCAGGGTGCATAGCAAAAGGAGATTCATGTGCTTCCTTCAAAATGATTTGTCTCAATTCTACATCACTAGGAACGCACATTCTGCCCTGATGTAGCAATAAACCATCATCTTTCACAGAAAATTTAGGTTTCTTGCCCTGCTGGACTTCTTTTAGTAGCTTTTGATATTTTTCATCACTCTGAGCAGCCATTCTGATCCGATCAATCAACACTGGTTGTACATGCCATGCAACTACTGTCTGTCCCTCATCATCAATCTCTAAACTGGCATGCTGTGCTTTCAATTCACATACCATGGACAAAGGTGAAACTCTGAGACTTGCCATAGTCTTGTGACTTAAGGCGTCAGCCACTACATTTGCTTTCCATGGCTGATAGTCTATTAAGCAATCATAATCTTTGATGAGTTCTAACCATCTCCTCTGCCTCAAATTCAATTCCTTCTGGGTGCCTAAGTACTTCAAGCTCTTGTGATCTGTGTAAATGTAGCATTTCTCCCCATACAAATAGTGTCTCCAAATCTTCAGAGCAAAAACAATAGCTGCTAACTCCAGGTCATGTGTTGGGTAATTCCTCTCATGCGGTTTCAGCTGGTGTGATGCATAAGCAATAACATTCCGATCTTGCATCAGTACACAGCCTAACCCATTGTCAGAAGCATCACTATAAACTGTGTATTCTTTACCCGGAGTAGGTAAAGTGAGGACTGGAGCTTCAGTCAAACACCTCTTCAACTCATCAAAACTTTGCTGGCATTTATCAGTCCACTGAAATTTTACATCTTTCCGAAGCAGTTTGGTCAGTGGAGAAGATAACATAGAAAATCCCTTCACAAACCGACGGTAATATCCAGCTAAACCCAGAAAACTGCGAATTTCTGTGATGTTTCTGGGCAGCTTCCAATTAAGGATAGCTTCTACCTTGCTGGAATCTACCTTGATCCCTTCAGCTGACACAACATGTCCCAAAAACGAGATTTCTTTCAGCCAAAATTCACACTTCGATAATTTGGCGTATAGCTGTTTCTCCCTTAAGGTCTGCAGTACAATCCGCAGATGTCTGTCATGCTCCTCTGCATTCCTTGAATATATCAAAATGTCATCAATAAACACCACCACAAATTGATCAAGATATGGTCTGAAGATAGTGTTCATCAGATCCATGAAAGCAGCTGGAGCATTTGTTAACCCGAATGGCATTACTAGAAACTCATAGTGGCCATATCGAGTTACAAGGCGCTTTTGGAATACTCGCTCTTGCACCTTCAATCGATAATAATCGATCGCAAATCAATTTTGGAGAATACAATGCACCCTTCAATTGATCAAACAGATCATCAATGCGAGGCAATGGATATCCGCCCTTTATTGTCACCTTATTCAACCGCTTTAGTCAATGCATAAGCGGAGAGTACCATCCTTCTTCTTAACAAACAACACTGGTGCTCCCCAAGGTGACACACTAGGGCGGATGAAGCCCTTTTCAAGTAGTTCTTGCAATTGTATCTTTAACTCCTTCAACTCTGCTGGTGCCATTCTGTATGGCGTTATGGAGATTGGATCCACACCAGGCATAACATTAATTTCAAACTGCACTTCTCTTTCCGGAGGTAATCCTGGCAATTCATCAGGAAACACATCTGGAAATTCATATACTGTAGGGATGTCCTTCAATGCTGGGCTCCCCACTTGGGTGTCTACCACATGTGCCAAGTAGGCTTCACACCCCTTTCTGATCATTTTTCTAGCTAGTGCAGCCGAAATGATGTTTGATGGCAATAACTGCCTCTCCCCTTGTATTACCACATCACTATACTGAGGTAGGCCAAAAGTGACTCGCTCGCCATACCAATCATGGCATGATGCCTAGCTAACCAATCCATGCCCAAGATGATATCATAATCTCTGAAGGGCATTTCAATGAAATCAGACAGGAAAGTGTGTCCTTGGATCACCAAAGGACAATCTTTATACATCCTATTAACCCTGACTTCCTGTCCTAGTGGACTCGTTACTAGCACCTCAAAGTCCATTTTTGTACATGGAACAGCAATGCAATCAATGATGCTAGCACTCACATAAGAATGGGTAGAGCCCGGATCAAATAACACAAACACATTTTGGTTAAAAGTTGAGAAGGTACCAGCCACAACATCAGATGTCTCGGCCTTTTGAGAAGGTACCAGCCACAACATCAGATGTCTCGGCCTCTTCCCTCTGTCTCATTGCATACATTCTGACCGGAGCACTATCTTGCTCTGAATGTTTTACTGTGCCTTGGCTGTCATTGGGCTACCTCTACCCCCGCCTCTACCTCTGGGTGGTAGTGAACTTCCGTGACAGTGGCTCGAATCGACTTCTTCGCAGTAGTAGGAGGTGGTCCAACTCTGCCACTACTGGTGCAGTCCTTGGCAAAGTGTCCGGTGCCTCCACAGTTATAACAGGCTCCAATAGCCTTGTAGCAGATCCCACCATGATTTCTTCCACATGTCTCACATTGGCGGGGAGGATAGGAACCTCTGGTACTCTGTTGACCAGATAGGGGAGGCTTCTGTCCTGAATATCTTCCCCTACCAGATTTCTTGCCACCTCTGCCATGTCCCCCATAGTTCTTCCTCTTTCCAGTATGACCACTGGAACTCGTTTCACCGATTTTCCTCTTTCTCTGTCTTCTCCGATTTCTTTCTCTCAGAGCAGCCTCAATCTCAATTCTTTCCAACTCTAAGGCTTGAAAATAAGTTCAGAGAAGTTAGTGTGTTTGAAGCCGACATTGTACTGACATCTGGGCTTTAAGCCGCTTTCAAACCTCTTGCATCTCTCCCCTGGTAGAGAGTAGACTCATTGCATAATGGCTAAGGCGGAAAATTCTCTTTCATACTCACCACCGATCTGCTCTGCTTTGCACTTAGGAACTCTTGTAGCTTCGGTCTACATAAGCATCGTGACATATTTCGTCTCAATTCCTGAGAAAGTCATTCCGTGTCAAGATCGCAAGTTCTACTGCATCAGGGGAATGGTTTTCCACCATCATAAGCATCCTCAGAGTAGCAAAGATACAGAGTATTCGAATCTGAGCTCCTCTGTGCAATGCAGTTTCTTGAATACCCTATCCATCCTCTCTAACCATTGTTCAGCTTCTAAAGGATCTACTGTCCCTTTAAACTCTGTAGCCCCATATTTCATCAATTTATCATACTGCCTAGTAGGAGACTGTGGTTGTGCCACTGGTGTCTGTATTGGGACTTGAGTAGGTACATTGCCAGCCATTTGTTGGAACATTGCAGCCATCTCACGAGCGAATCGAGCAGAAATCGTGGTATCGCAGGGCCGGTGTCACTTGAACCACTAACATTTTGTAGGCCTGGGGCATCCCCTTGCACCTCAGCCTCAATAGATTGATCGACTGAATGATCATCCTCTTCCATATTCAATGCGAGGATTCTAGATCTCCTGAACAAATAACACAAGGAGATTTCCTCCCGTTAGTGCATATTTATAATGTAATGTACTGTATGTATCAAACAATGATGTTGAGTAGTTGTACTATGAAGAAAAAAATATTCAAATAACAGGTGAAAACAGAATTTAAAAACTTTGCTCTGATAACACTAAAACATGTCACACCCTACCCCTCTGTAAGGCATAATATGATCCCGTAGTATACCTAATGAATTACCAACTCCGTCTACTGATAACCAATTAAATACACTACAAGGGATTTTAAAAACTTTTCTTACTTCTTTTACAGTGGTGAGCACTATTTACAGGTGTTAAAGATTTTTGTGAACTGAAGTGAAACAGCTAACTCATTTAGATTATTTGGAATTTCTGCAAAAATTTTGGCAGAGTGCCATCTGCATTTTGGATAAAACAGTTCTTCAGAAAACCTGTGAAAAACACTTCAATAAATTTCCAAATCTCAACTTCAACATTTTTCTCAACCCAACACAGTTCTCAAGTCAAATTCACAGTAATTTTTCAAGGACTGAGATAAAGAAATATAATACAATTTTTACAAGTCAAAATATCTCATAATTTACTTTACAACTTCAATGTACAATTTTTATTTACAACTGCTCAAAACCAAAAACAATATGTACATACAGTGAACATACATTACATTACAAAATATAAAATACTGGTATACTCATTATACCCGGTAGTCTCTCGCTGGAGGTACTAGCAGCCTAATCTCCTGCCCTGTCAGTCTGTCTACCTACGACAGTAATAAAAAGCTATCGCTGAGACAATGTCTCAGTGGTGCACAACATTAACCAAAACAATTTAAATCACAATTCATAAGTCATGTAAATAGTGGATACTTAAAACCATAGTTAATTTCAAGACAGTAATTATCAACAAGAATTTAAACTCCCTTTCTCAATATCACAATAAATTTCAATAAGTTAGATCATGGTTGAATTCAAAAGACAGTATATGTCAATAAGAGTTTAAATTCATTTCACAATCTCACAATACAAATCAATAAATCACACACAGCTTAATCATGTTCAAAAGTTCAATTCGTCCCAAAAGCTGATGGCTAATGAGGTATTCAATTCGTCCTAAAGGTCGATGACTAATGAGGAATAACATAGCTAGCTAGCAAAAATATGAGTACTCATCCAATTCGTCCTCAACAGGCACACACCTCAACACTTCAGCCAGAGAGGGAATTCAATACGTCCCACTAGACAAGCTAGCGGGGAATACAATCAATGTACATGATAGCTGTGGTTTCAAACCAATTACAGTGCTTTTCAATCAATAAGTATCCATCAAATATCATTCAAACCATTTTTCACAATTTCACAACTTAAAACAATAATATGCAAATAGTCATAATTTATTTCAATTAAAAATAATTCAAAAGAAATAGTTGTTGTGCACAAACCTCTGATAACTGTCTCCGGTTCTGGACTCAGTATTTCCTTCCCTTTTCCTGAGTCTTTGGTAACTGAGAAACACAATTTGAAGTGTTTCAGTACTAAATTAAACCGTCTCTAACGATAATGTTCGATAAGTAATTCACTGAAGGTTATTATTTGCTCAATTACCTAATATACCGACCCTCGATGCATTTTAGGTAAATTAGGTTTTGGTGTCTTTAATATGTCACATTCGATAGGGTTTTAGGGTTGGTACGTTTTACCAAACTCATTTCTATGTATACTGCGTTTCCTTGCATTTTATTGCAAATTGCTGGATTCCGGGATACTAGTTTGACCTAGCTGGACGATCTAGTTGCCTCAGTTTTCGGGTTTCGGTCAAAACTACAAACTTGTAGATCTATGTCTTATGGAACACGGGGAAAAATTTTAGGTCAATCCGAGTTAAGTAGACCAAGTTATGGTCATTATACTATTGCTGGTCAATTGGTATCAAATTAGGTCAATTTTAGGTCAATTTGGTCAACTCTGGTTCGGCCAGTTTTTGGACCCGAACTTGTGCAAGCTTTTTGACTTTCTTATGGTCATTTCTGGGCTTTGGTGTCTTCATAAGACTTGTAGGTATGGGTCTTAACTATTCATGGTTACAATTTGAGGTCAATTGGACCTGTTTTGAGTGAGTTATGGCCTAAATACTAACTGCTGCCCAATTGGTCAGTTTTTAGGTCTCAATTGCACTTAATCCGAATTGGTCATTTTTCATATCACCTTGCAAGCAGAATTTTGGTATGCTTTCTCAATGAAAGTTGGCACATTTTGTGCCTAGTTTCACCTCCAATTGGTCTCATACCAATTGAGGTTACACATCTAAAGTTATTGACTAAAATGCATACTGCCCTTAACTACCATGCTTAAACACACATCAATTACACATGTACCTTACTATATGTTCACTTCCCTTACCATTTCTGTTTTGGTTCATTACCAAAACCATATCCCACTTTACATTAACATCACTTTGGGCAGATTACAAACATCCTTAATACACCAATTAAAGCTCACATTTACAAAGTCTAAATACAATCACATACACACCTAAACATCACTAATTCTTACATACACTTTACACAATCAATCTTTACACATATCCATCAATTCTCAAGGTCAATATTCTGCCAATACCTTCATGAACATATACATTTATCCAAGAATCTCAAGGCTGCCGAAAATTTCCTCAACACCAAAGTATCCCACAATTCATCAATTTCCATCCAAGTGCAAAAATCACTATATACATATGAAGTAATTTATTAGGATATTAATTCACCATAACCAACAACATTTCTCATCAAATATATGCACAATTATTTCATCAATTACATGACTCCATGGCTGTCCAAAATGAACATCTCAATAACTCTTCAAACTTAAAAATTTTCTTCACAAATTCAACACCCATAACATGCACACAAAGTTTAACAAAGCTATCTTCAAAAATGCTAACTTACCTTATAGTTGGAACTTGTTAAACCTTGATTAAACTTCTTAAATTTGGTATCAAACTCTTCCTTGTGATGTGTAGACAATTTTTCATGAAGCTATCTAAGTGTTTAGAGGTGAAATGAGGGAGTGGATGAAGGTTGCATGAACACGCCCATGGAGGTTTTCTCCTTTCCTTCAATTCGGCAAGTTTGAATGCAAATGAGGAAGATGAATTGCAGATGATAAAATGAGTCTACACCTGACCCATTATCTTTAATTTATTCCTTTAGTGGTCCACTTACTTAGGTTAAATCATATTTTATGTTTAACTTTCACTTATTCCACATTAAACCCATAATTGTTGCTATTTACTTTAGGTACCACCAAATTAATTTTTCATTTTATTTTCTAAGTGTAATATTATTTATTTTTAATGGAAATTTAGGTCAAAAGACAATTCAGGGTGTCAAATGACCATAATGCCCCTGTTCGGGTTACATTCCTGATTTTTCGGTAACACCGGGTTTTGTCTGTTTTTTTCGATTTCTCACTTTTCTTTGTACTAATTATTTAATTTTTCTTTGATCTTTCTAATGATATTTATTCTTCAATAAGGGTCTATTTAAGTCCTAAAAATGTTTTCCAGGGTTCCCCGCAGTCCAGGGCTAGTCAACGGTCCACGCCGTGACTTCCCGGTGCGGTCACCCATCGCTAGGTTTCCCGGCTCGCTTAACTTGATCACATTTCTTTGCTATTATTTTTCCTTTATTTTTCTTGTATTTTCTTTACTTGTATTTCATTATTTTACGTCTCCTCCCTCATGTTAAAGTGTAGTTCTAGGCATCCTAACTGTCCGGACAACACTGGTCACCGGAGCAGCAGAACGCACTACCGAACTTAGGGGTGTTACATCATTTATATATTTCAATTCCGTATTCAAACCCATAAATCTCATTCATTCTCAAATCACATAAGCAAACTTTTTAAATTTCATCAATTTACATAATTTACAAAATAATTACATAATCTCATAATTTACATGATGTATAAATTGATTACATATGAAATAGCCAAACTAATGTGAGCCCTATCTACATGCATTGCTGAGTAGGTGACAACCTTGAATACTTCAGACACTTCTACAGATCAGAACTCCAAAATCTTTGTTTAATATTTGCTGGACTTTACCTTTAGTACTTGCGCAAAGGAAACAAATTCATCACGCTAAGAAAACAAATCCATCGCGCTAAGCATTTCTGCTTAGTGGTGCAATAATATAACAAAGAAATAATATACAAAATACAGATGGAAATAAAATATGGTTCAGATAATTTAGATCTAATTATGCTTAAATAAGGTTTCTAAAATTTAGTATCCCCTTTTTTTATTTTCCTAATTTAGTCCTCTTTGGAGATGCTTAGTTCATAAGGTTACAGTAAGAATATACTGTAACAGCCTCACTATAACAATTCAGTACATTCTACTGTTCCGGTGACCGGTGTCGGTCCAGATAGCTAGAACGTCTAGAAAAATATTTAAACTAAAGTGAGGAGCCATAATTAACTCAAATATTAATGAAAAAAATTTTAGAAATAAAATACAACTAAGTTAAATGTGTCGGTGCCCTAGTGATGGGTAACCCAGTGGGAAGTTACGGTTTTCGCAGTTAGAAGCCCTAAACCCAGGGGAAAATTCATGAAATAATTTTTTAGACTCTAGAGAAGAGTCATTGAGGTTCGATGGCATTAGAATGCCAAGAAAATGCTTAGAAAAATTTTTAGATCGGTATAGACGATTTTGGCTCGATAAGCCAAACGGAGGGCATTTTGGTCATTTCGTCTTCAGAGATGATTTTTGACCAACTTTTCTAATTAGGAAAATAAATTATATGACATAAAATGTGAATAAATATTGTTAAAAAAATTGAATTGAAAATGAATAGAAAGAAAAGAAAGAAAAAATGAAGAACAATGAGACTTTTGACATCATATGATGTCATTATTAAAGCCTCCACCAATCAAATTTCACCAAGCTATAATAAGTCAACTTAAAGAGATTTAAGTGGGCAGAAATTAAAAAGAAAAATCTTCATCCCCTACCTCTCTCAACCCAGCCAAAATTGTCCCTAACCCCAAACCTCCATTAAAGCTTTATCAAGCTTTATACCCCACACCATTTCACCTCAAAATCCCTCACTCTCTTCACTAAAATTTTTCCTCACCCCTTAAACTCTCTCTAGCTAGCAAAAAGAAGAACGAAAAAGGAAGGTTTTGTAAGCTTGGGAGTTAGCTCCAACAAGGTTAGTGCCATTTTGATTGCATAATAGTTGTGTATGGCTGCCATGGAATATGATTTTGCTGTTTTAATTCATGGATTGTATGTATATAGAGAATTGAAATTGTTGGAGTTAGGGTTTAGGAAAAACCTAGGGTTTTGCTCATGTATTGGTGAAAGTAAGTTTTGATGGTCAATTAGTGACCATTTGGTTATGTGTGATTAAGAGATGAAGTGATTTGTTCCATGGGAATTGAAGTTAGGTATGCTGCCCTTGGTGACCTGCAGGACTGGGTATGGGTCCAGCAGGTTTGGGCAGCTATAACTTGGATTGTGTAGGTTCAATTGGTGCAAGGCCAATTGGACATGAAATTAGACACATAATGGCACAATTTTGATAAAGAAACTCTGTCCAGAAACTAAACATAGGATGCCCTAAAAATTGACCAAATCTGGGTGACTTACATTCAGCCTGGGCAAAATGACCAAATGAATAGTGTTCATTCATTTGGTCATAACTCAATGTAGGAAGGTCTAATTGACTTGAATTTTTACTAGTAGAAAGCTGAGACATAGACCTACAACTTTCATAAAGAAAAAAAACCCAAATTTTGACCATAACATATCCAAAAATTGACCTTTATTCAGTGTACAAAAACTGCAGAATTGATTCTGCCCATAATTTTTGGAAAAATTACAATCCGGCTAGTTATGGTGTTTAGGCCATAACTTGAGTTACAAAACTCCAAATGGAGTGATTCAAAAAAAGAAATGTAACTAGACACAATAAGGAACAACTTTGATGAAGAACGTTTGGCCAAATTCTCATTGTAAAATGGCCTAATGGAACAGTGAACTCTAGCACCAAAAACTGAAATTTCTGATTTATTCACCATTGGTTAGAAGTATGGATTGGCAAATAATGCCAACACTTTTGGGAACCAAAATGTGGTAAATTTATGTGATTAGTACTTATGCAGCTATTATGCATTAGAAAGTCAATAATTTGACCTAATTAGTAAAATGAATAGTAACCTTACATGTAAAGCATGAAAATTCAATCAATAACTTGGTAATGTGCCCTAGTACACCTACTAAGATTGGTTTGGATAGGTTGGCATGCCAATAGAGTTCAGTTAGCAGTACTACACATGGCATTATGCCATTCTGTGATTTTATGGCTTTTAGCCATTCTGATATTATGATGATACTTGGCCTTGTGCCTAATGTTATTATAGCTTAGTAGCTGTTCTGTTGCATACCGGGAGACACTATGTGACCAATGGTGTGACGGCCTGAGGTACTTGGTACCCAGTGCCAGTTTACCCATTTATCTAGTCCAGTCATCGAGTATAGGTTACTTGGGCAACCAAAAATGAAAGTTGATAAATTTAATGAAATAATGGATATAACAAGTACCAAATAAATAAGACTACAAATAATTACCAAAAATTTATCTGCATGAAACATCAATATACACACTGCATATTTATTTTTCTTTTAGTTCTTTTTATTTTATTATTGGCACCACTAAGCATTATTGCTTAGCGCGTCATTTTTTCTCCGCGTAGGTTCTAGAGAGACGGATAGAGAGCCCAGCAGACCACAGACTGGGTGAGGTCACAAATCTGCATAGAGTCAGAGTCACCTCTTATCTGCACTGCATCAGTGGTAGGACCTTTAGGTTCCTTTTGAAATTTTGTTTTTGCATTTTGTAATAGGTAGTAGTTTGTGATTTATAAATTATGAACTCATGTAAATAGTAAATTTATGTAATCATATGTTGATGTACATATTTTGTAAAATTTCGTTAATTAATATAATTTGAGAATATCTTCATGAAATTAAATTTGTTTTTGATTTGAATGAAATTGTGGATTCATGTTGAAAACTTGAGATGGTTGTGATTATTGAAAATTGTTGAGACCATGTTAATGGTTATTGGAGTTGAGAATATGGATGAATGTTTTGGAAGTGTTTTTCACAGGTTCCGAAGAACTGTTTTCTCCATTTTTAGCCGGTACTTTGCCGGATTTTCTATAAAATTTTTGGAACCTCAAATGAATTTATAATTTCAATAAATGACTTAAATGAGTCAAATTTCACAAATTGCATTTCATCACCATAAAGAAATAAATTAAGACTGGTAAAAATAATTGAGATAAAATATGGTGTTCCGGTACACAGTGTGGTATGTCTTGTTTGGCTATATAGTAGACGGGTAAGGGGTGTCACATTTAGTGGCATCGAAGCACGGTTTAGGCATTTTTAGGTCTAGATCGAGTCCATACCATGCATTGCATTTGTAAGAGTCGAGGTGACCCTATTGTAGATCTGTTTGGTTTTCTTATTTTGATTAGGATATGGACCCCACGTCACAGAGGGCAGTTAAGGAGGAAGTGGAGAGTCATGCTCCACCTGCAGCAGCTGAGACTGGAGGTAGGGGAGAACCTGCTCCACCAGCTCTAGTAGAGCCTGCACAGCCTCCACAGGCCATGTTCCAGCAAGTGGCCGAGTTTTTCAGACAAATGGCTGGAGTAATGCCACCACCACCACCTCCACAGCAGAAATCCCATCTGGAAAAACTGAGAAAATTCGGAGCTGTGGACTTTTTGGGTAAGAGGGAAGAAGACTCAGTGGTAGCTGAAAATTAGTTAGACAGAACCATCCGGGTATTGAAGCAACTGCATTGCATCCCAGAGCAAAACTTAGAAGGTGCTATGTCCCTACTCCAAGACGATGCCTATCAGTGGTGGGACACGGCATCTAGTGAGGTGCAGCCCGAGCAGATTACTTGGGAATTCTTCCTTACTGAGTTCAAGAAGAAATATATGGGCATTGTGTACTTGGAAGACCGAAGAAGAGAGTTTATTAACCTGAGGCAGAGGCAGCTATCAGTAACAGAATATGAATGGGAATTTGTGAGATTAAGTAGGTATGGGAGAGAGATAGTCCCTACAGAAGCAGAGAGATGCAGAAGGTTTGAAGAAGGACTCAATGATAACATTAAAATAACGATTACAGCCTTAGAGATTTTTTATTTTGCCAAGTTAGTTGAAGCTGCTTTAAAAGTTGAGAAAGTCAGAATAAGTGAGCAGACCAGAAGAGAGAGATAGCAGAAGAGGGGTCCAGGTCAGTATAGTTCATCTCTTGCACTTGGGAAGAAGTTTAAAGGTCCACCTGCTCAGAGTTCAGGTCAGCCTCAAGGTCAGGGTCAGTCCCAAGGGCCCAGGTCACAGTTCACACCTAGGAGAGGCCAGTCCACACCATCAGTGGGCAGCTCTTTAGGGACAGTGCTCAGGGGACCAACCCTAACATCTTTTGCTTGTCCACACTGCCTGAAGTGGCATAAAGAGGAGTGTTGGAGAGTGACAGGTGCTTGTTTAAGGTGTGGGTCGACAGAGCATCAATTAAAGAACTGTCCACGCAGAACAGTTACAGTTGCTCCAGCACAAACAGATAGACCTACCCCTGCACCTCAAAGGGGTAGGAAGTCTGGTAAATCTGACACAGTTGGACCATCACAGAGACTTGCATTTGAGCCAGCAGAGAAGCCAGAGGCCAGAGCATCTACCAGAGCTTATGCCATAAGAGCTCAGGAGGAGCAAGATGCCCCGGACATCATCAGGGGTATGTTCTCCCTCTACAACATATTTGTGCATGCATTGGTGGAACCAGGATCCACTTATTCATACATTTGCATCAACCTACCCGTAGAAAGGGGGATACAAGTAGGGGAGAGTGACCAAGACATTCTAGTCACTAATCCATTGGGCCATAGTGTAGTGGTGAACAAGGTGTACAAAGGTTGCCCGTTAAGGATTCAGGGGTATGAATTCTTGGCAGACCTGATTGAATTGCCTTTCCATGAGTTTTACGTGATTTTGGGAATGGACTGGTAGTCACATCATCAGGCAATAGTTAACTATAAATTGAAGAGGATTTCCTTGAAAACTCTTGTGGGTAATGATATTACAATTGTGGGGGAAAGGATAGATTTCTTGTCCAATGTCATCTCAGCCACAGTTGCAAGAAAACTGATGAGAAAAGGCTGTGAAGCCTACCTAGCACATGTGGTGGATACTAGGCAGGCTAAGCTAGATCTGTGTGACATACCCACAGTAAGAGACTTCCCAGATGTGTTCCCTAAAGAATTGCCTAGCTTGCCACCAGAAAGGGAAGTCGAATTTGCTATTGAGATATTACCGGGTACAACACCAATCTCTATTGCTCCTTATAGGATGGCACCCACAGAATTGAAGGAACTGAAAATCCAGTTGCAGGAGTTACTGGATAAGGGGTTTATACACCCCAGTGTGTTACCGTGGGGAGCTCCAGTGCTGTTTGTAAAGAAGAAGGATGAGAGTTTGAGATTATGCATCGATTACTGGCAGTTGAATAAAGTGACTGTGAAGAACAAATATCTGTTGCCTAGAATTGATGATCAGTTTGATCAGTTGAAGGGAGCAGGACTATTTTCTAAAATTGATCTCAGATTAGGGTATCATCAGTTGAGGGTGAAGGATGCTGATGTGTCAAAGACTGCATTCAGGACCCGGTATGGGCATTATGAGTTCTTGGTGATGCCCTTTGGCCTAACAAATGCACCAGCAGCATTCATGGACCTTATGAGCTGTATCTTCCATCCATACCTAGATCGGTTCATAGTGGTCTTTATTGATGATATTTTGGTGTATTCCAAGACTAGGGAAGAACATGATGAACATTTGAGAATTGTCCTGCAAACCCTGAGAGGAAAAAAGTTATATGCTAAGTTGTCCAAGTGTGATTCTGGTTGAGTGAGATTGCATTCCTTGAACACATAGTGTCAGCTAATGGGATTAGAGTAGATCCCAAGAAAATAGAAGCAGTGATGGAATGGAAGCCTCCCAGAAATACAATTGAGGTCAGAAGTTTCTTGGGGCTAGCTGGGTATTATAGAAGATTTGTGAAGGGATTTTCTTTAATAGCTACTCCAATGACCAAGTTGTTATACAAGAATGTCAGATTTGACTGGAATAACAAGTGTCAGACCAGTTTTGAGAAGTTGAAGGCTATGTTGACAAAGGCACCAGTGTTAACATAGCTAGTGTCAGGAAAGGACTTTGTGGTCTACAATGATGCATCGCATAATGGGTTAGGGTGTGTATTGATGCAAGAGGGAAAGGTGGTTGCCTATGCTTCCAGGCAGCTAAGGCCACATTAACAAAATTAGCCTACCCATGATCTAGAACTTGCAGCAATTATCTTCACACTGAAGATATGGAGGCACTACTTGTGTAACACCCTAGGCAAATCCCACATCGACAAAACACGGGAGAGATACTGGGTTTATAAGTTGATGGTTCGTAACTCCTAGTGACGCGTTTTAAAACCGTGAGGGCTTCGGCTCAGAGCGGACAATATCACTAGTGGGCTGGGCTATTACATTTGTGGTATCAGAGCTGCTCCGCGTGCAACCTTGAACGATGGTGGGGCAAGCCTCAGCGAGGACGCTGAGTCCCATAAGGGGGGTGGATTGTAACACCCTAGGCAAATCCCACATCGACAAAACACGGGAGAGATGCTGGGTTTATAAGTTGATGGTTCGTAACTCCTAGTGACGCGTTTTAAAACCGTGAGGGCTTCGGCTCAGAGCGGACAATATCACTAGTGGGCTGGGCCATTACAACTTGTATGGTGAAAAGTGCTACATTTACACAGACCACAAAAGTTTGAAATATTTGCCAACCTAGAAGGAGCTCAACCTTAGACAGAGGAGATGGATTGAGTTCCTGAAGGACTATGGTTGTGTGATTGATTACCATCCTGGGAAGGCAAATGTAGTTGCTGATGCTTTGAGCAGAAAATCCATCACAGCTTTAAGATCATTGAATGCCCGTCTATCCTTGGCTCGAGATGGAGCTATTTTGGATGAGTTGTAAGTGAGGCCAAACTTGCTGTAGCAGATTTTAGATGGGCAGAAGGTAGATGAAAAGTTAATGACTACTATGAACAAAATCTCAGAAGGGAAGGCAACTGACTATGAGGTGAAAGCAGATGGGTGTCTGTACTACAAAGGAAGAGTGTGTGTACCAGATGATGGGGAATTGAAAGCCAGTATTCTAAAGGAGGCACACACTAGTGTTTATGCTATGCACCCAGGAAGTACAAAAATGTATCATGATCTGAAGCTTCATTATTGGTGGCCTGGTATGAAAAAGGACATAGCTGACTATGTAACTAAATGCCTGACATGTCAACAAGTCAAGGCAGAACATCAAGTTCCATCGGGTTTGCTACAGCCTATACGCATACTTGAATGGAAATGGGATTAGGTCACCATGGATTTTGTGAGTGGTCTACCTCTCACCCAGAAGAAGCATGATGCAGTATGGGTGATAGTTGATGGATTAACGAAGTCAGCACACTTTCTGCCAGTTTAGACTGACTATTTACTGGAGAAGTTAGCAGAATTGTATATCAGTGAGATAGTTAGACTGCATGGAATTCCACTTTCCATCATATCTGATTGAGACCCAAGGTTTACATCGAGATTTTGGAAGAAGTTGCATGAATCCTTGGGTACACAACTCCACTTTAGCACAGCTTTCCATCCTCAGACGGATGGGTAATCAGAAAGAGTAATCCAGGTAAATATTGAAACCAATTGAACAAATACAAAATTGAACTGAAATGATAATAATAACATGAATTATATGTCAGGTCCTTGAGGATATGCTAAGGAGTTGTGTCATTGAGTTTGAGGGAAGTGGTATAGATACCTCCCACTAGCAGAATTTTCATACAACAATAGCTACCAAGCTAGCATCCAAATAGCCCCGTATGAAGCACTGTATGGGAGAAAATGTAGAACTCCAGTGTGTTGGACCGAATTAGGTGAAGACAAACTGGTAGGGCCAGACCTGGTGAAACAGATTGAGGAGAAGGTAAAGCTAATTAAAGCCAATTTGAAGGTTGCCTCAGACAGACAGAAATCTTACACCGATTTGAAAAGAAAAGAAATAGAATATACAGTTGGCGATAAAGTGTTCCTCAAGGTGTCACTGTGGAAGAAGGTACTAAGGTTTGGAAGAAAAGGTAAGTTAAGCCCTGGGTTCATTGACCCATATGAAGTCATTAAACGTGTGGGACCAGTGGCCTATAGGCTAGCTTTACCACCAGAGCTAGACAATATTCACAATGTGTTCCACGTATCTATGCTAAGAAGATACCGCTCAAATCCTTCACATGTCATCTCCATGGCAGAAATTGAAGTACAACCAGATTTGTTATATGAAGAAGAACCCATACGGATCCTGGCTCAGGAAGTAAAAGAGTTGAGGAATAAGCAGATTCCACTGGTGAAAGTGCTTTGGAGGCACCACAACACCGAGGAGGCAACTTGGGAAAGTGAAGAGATGATGAGGCAACAGTTCCCTCAACTATTTGCATTAGGTAAATTTCAAGGATGAAATTTAAATTAGAGGGGAAGAGTTGTAACACCCTCACTGTAGCAATTCAGCACATTCTACTGTTCCGGTGACCGATGTCGGTCCGGATAGCTAGAACATCTGGAAAAATATTTAAACTAAAGTGACGAGCTATAATTAACTCAAATATTAATAAGAAAAATTTAGAAAAAAATTTTAGAAATAAAATACAACTAAGTTAAATGAGTCGGCGCCCTAGTGATGGGTAACCTAGTAGGAAGTTGCGGTTTTCACAGCTAGAAGCCCTAAACCCAGGGAAAAATTCATGAAATAGTTTTTGGGACTCCAGAGAAGAGTCATTGAGGTTTTGATGGCATTAGAATGCCAAGAAAATGCTTAGAAAAATTTTTAGATCGCTATAGACGATTTGGCTCGATAAGCTAAACAGAGGGCATTTTGGTCATTTCGTCTTCCGAGATGATTTTTGACCAACTTGTCCAATTAGGTAAATAATTATTATAACCTAAAATGTGAATAAATATTGATGAAAAGTTTATTAAAAATAACAAAAGAAAGAAGAAAAGAAAAATGAAAGTAAATGAGACTTATTACATCATACATGTGTCACCATTATGCAATAGAAACCCCATAGCCAATCACAACCCAACAAGCACTCATAAATCAATTTAAAAAGAGATAAATGAAAAATAAATCTGCTATCTTCTTCTTAGAACCCAGTTGAGCTATAGAAAGAAAGAAAGAAAGAAAGAGAGGAATGGAGAAGGAGGTGAACAGTAGTAGAAACAAGGGTTCAGCAGGGGCAGCATGTTTCTCTTCCGTTCAGGTGAGTTTGGCTCAACTTGTACCATTGATTTTTGGGTATGTTTGAGGTATGTATGTGTAGAAGTTATGGTTAAAATTTGGTGATTGTTCAACGGTTGGATTCAGAGAAATATATTGTTGAACACAGGCTATCTATAAGTTGAATTCTGAATTTTGGCTACTAAAATTTGAGAAAAATAAATAAGAGCCTTTGATATAAAATTTAGGTAAATTGGACCTTTCTATACTGAGTTATGACCAAATGAATGAACACTGTTTATTTGGTCATTTTGCCCAGGCAGAATGTAAGTTACCTGGATTTGGTCAATTTTTAGGGCATCCTAGGTTTAGTTTCTGGACAGGGTTCCTTCATCAAAGTTGTGCCATTATGTGTCTAATTTTATATCCAATTGGCCTTGCACCAATTGAAAATATACAACCCAAGTTATAGCTACCCAAACATGCTGGACTCACATCCAGACCTGCAGGGTGCTCAAGGCAGCACCTCTAACCTCAATTCCCATAGTACAATTCACTTCAATTCCTACTCAAACACAACCAAATAATCCCTAATTGACCATTAGAATTTCTTTTCACCAATACATAAGCAAAATCATAAATTTGTTGCCTAAACCCTAGCTCCAACAACTTTAATTCTCCATATACATGTAATCAATGAATCAAAGCATCAAATTTACGTTCAATGGCAGCCATGTACAATTATAACTCAATCTAATCAATAAACCCCTAATGTATCCTAAGGCTGTCGAAATTGGTGGAATTTATTCATGCAAAACTTGTTTCAATTCTCTTAATTTCACCCTCATTTCATACTCCACATGATATATATACAAAGTTTTAAGGATGAATTAGCACTAACAGTTTTGAAACCAAACTTGAGCTTGTTAATCTTCAAGATTTCTCCTAGAATCATAATAATCATAATCAATTATAAATTCACTTTCCCAAATTAAGTACCCAATAAAAATTCAATAGCATTTCCCCTTAAATTGGACTAAACTCCTATCATAAATCTCAAATCCACAAACCATTAATACCCAATTTGGCAGCTTGTGCATTCAAATTTAAATATAATGATCCAACCGTCAGATAAATCCCAAAATTTAACCATATATTCAAGACATCCCTATACATTATCAGTAAAAAGTTTAGCATCAAATCATCTCTATATCATGAGATATCAAAATATTCATTCAACCCTTCAAAATCTGAATTTTTACAAAAATCAGTCTTACTCAGACAACTCATGCAAAACAATTTATATCTTATAATCCACAAGTCTAAAATTCACCAAATTTTAACACAACAGCCTCAGCATCCCAAATATCATTTGTACCAAATTCCATAATTTTATAAGCATCCTAACTATTTATTTTTCTCAAATTTTAGTAGCTAAAATTCAAAATTCAACTTGCAGATAACCTGTGTTCAACAATATATTTCTCCGAATCCAACTGTTGAACAATCACCAAATTGTAACCATAACTTCTACACATACATACCTCAAACATACCCAAAAATAAATGGTACAAGTTGAGCCAAACTCACCTGGACGGAAGAGAAACATGCTGCCCCTGCTGAACCCTTATTTCTGCTACTGTTCACCTCCTTCTCCATTCTTCTCTTTCTTTCTTTCTTTCTATAGTTTGGCTGGCTTCTATGAAGAAGATAGCAGATTTATTTTTCATTTATCTCTTTTTAAATTGATTTATGAGTGCTTGTTGGGTTGTGATTGGCTATGGGGTTTCTATTGCATCATGGTGACACATGTATGATGTAATAAGTCTCATTTACTTTCATTTTTCTTTTCTTCTTTCTTTTGTTATTTTTAATAAATATTTCATCAATATTTATTCATATTTTAGGTTATAATAATTATTTACTTAACTGGATAAGTCGGCCAAAAATCATCTCTGAAGAGGAAATGACCAAAATGCCCTCTGTTCGGCTTATCGAGCTAAAATCATTTATACTGATCTAAAAATTTTTCTAAATATTTTCTTGGCATTTTAATGCCATCGAAACATTAATGACTCTTCTCTGGAGTCTCAAAAATTATTTCATAAATTTTCTCCTGGGTTTAGGGCTCCTAGCTGTGAATACCGCAACTTCCCACTCAGTTACCCATCATTAGGGCACCGGCTCATTTAACTTGGTTTTGTATTTTATTTCTAAAATTTTTCCTAAATTTTTCTTATTAATATTTCAGTTATTTATGACTCCTCACTCTAGTCTAAATATTTTTTCAGACGTTCTAGCTGTCCGGACCGACATCGGTCACCAGAACAGTAGAATGTACGAAATTGCTACAGTGAGGGTGTTACAATTCTTCCTCTCTAACAAAAATTTCATCCTCAAAATTTACCCAGTGTAAATAGTCGAGGAGCTGCTACTTCCTTATTTCTTCACCTTACCAGAGAAAATAGATCTGCATTAGTGTCACCTCAACTCATATGAACGTAATGCATGTTATGCACACTATCCCTTTTCATCTATCTATGCCTAAGAATGCCTAAACCGTGCTCTGATACCAATAAATGTGACACCCCTCACGCGACTACAGTGTAGCTGAGCAAGACATGTCACCTCGGTGCCGGAGCACCCTAACTTATCTTACTTTATTTCTTTAAAAATTTTGAATTCGTTTAATTTAATATCAATTATTTTTTTCGACGGAGAAACTAACGGAGTTTTCCCTATTTTATTATCGTTTGACGTGTTTTACTATTCACCTGTTTGAAATTCAATAATATTTTCAAATAAAAATCTCATCATTTCATGCATCATCTATATATTTCAATTCCGTATTCAAACCCATAAATCTCATTCATGCTCAAATCACACAAGCAAAATTTTCAAATTTCATCAATTTACATAATTTACAAAATAATTACATAATCTCATAATTTACATGATGTATAAATTGATTACATATGAAATAGCCAAACTAATGTGAGCCCTATCTACATGCATTGCTGAGGAGGTGACAACCTTGAATACTTCAGACACTTCTGCAGATCAGAACTCCAAAATCTTTATTTAATATTCACTGGACTTTACCTTTAGTACCTGTGCGAAGGAAACAAATCCATCGCGCTAAGCATTTCTCCTTAGTGGTGCAATAATATAACAAAGAAATAATATACGAAATACAGATGGAAATAAAACATGGTTCAGATAATTTAGATCTAATTATGTTTCAATAAGGTTTCTAAAATTTAATATCCCTTTTTTTATTTTTCTAATTTAGTCCTCTTTGGAGATGCTTAGTTCATAAGGTTATAGTAAAAATATACAATACACTATTATTCTAATAGCATTATTCTTAACTTAATACTATTATTCAAGGTACATTTGTAACATTTATTTAAATTATATTTCTATTATTAATCTTTTTATATCATTTAATTCAATGCCTTCTAGGTTATCTTAAATTATTTCATAATAATTAAAGTTCCTAGTGCATTCAATAATAGATAACTTTTTTTTTTGTTTTTATCATCAGTCCAGTTCATTTTAATTCTTTCTAGCATTTTATTAATTGTTTTCTTTGATGACTTTGAGCCTCATTTTACTGTAATCATTCTTGTTCTTTATATTGATATTTAATTTCCTTACTTCCTTTAATAATCAATTCACTTACATTTATACTTTTCTATGCCTAAGTAACCTATACAAATTGACCGGACTGGATAAAAGGGTAAACTAGCACTGGGTACTAGGTACCTCGAGCCGTCACACCATCGATCACAATGTGTCTCTCGGTGTGCAGACAGAATGGCTAATAAGCCATAAAAGCAATAAGGCATAAAGCCAAGTATAACATCATAATCAGTATAGCCATAAGCTATCATATCACAGAATGGCATGACGCCATATGCAGTATTGCTATCAGAACTCTATTAGCATGCCAACCTATTCAAAACAATCACATTAGGCCTACTAGGGCATATTACAAAGTTATTTCTTGAATATTTGTACTTAACATGTAAGGTTACTATTCATTTGGTCATTTAAGACAAAATATTGACTTTCTCATATGTAATAGTTACATGAGTTTTAACCACATAGATTTACCACATTTTGGTTCCCAAAAGTGTTGCCATTAGTTGCCAATCCATACTTGTAACACCCTTATGTTCGGTAGTGCGTTCTACTGTTCCGGTGACCAGTGTTGTCCGAATAGCTAGGATGCCTAGAACTACACTTCGTTATGAGTGTTGAGACATAAAATAATGAAATAGAAGAAAAGAAAATACAAGAAAAACAAAGGAAAAATAATAGCAAAGTTAAGCGAGCCGAGAACCCTAGCGATGGGTGACCGCACCGGGAAGTCACGGCGTGGACCGTTGACTAGCCCTGGACTGCGGGGAACCCTGGAAAATATTTTTAGGACTTAAAGAGACCCCTATTGAAGTATAAATATCATTAGAAATGTCAAAGAAAAATTAATTAATTAGTACAAAAAAAAGTGAGAAATTGAAAAACAGACAAAACCCGGTGTTACCGAAAAATCGGGAATGTAACCCGAACAGGGGCATTATGGTCATTTGACATCCCGAATTGTCTTTTGACCTAAATTTCCATTAAAAATAAATAATATTACACTTGGAAAATATAATGAAAAATTAAATTGGTGGTACCTAAAGTAAATAGCAAAAATTATGGGTTTAATGTGGGATAAATGAAAGTTAAACTTATTATATAATTTAATTTGAGTAAGGGGACCACTATGGAATAAATTAAGAACAAAATGGGCAGGTGTAAGTTCATTAAACAATCTGCAATTTCATTCTTCTCCAAGTCCTTCATCCATGCCGAAATGGAAAGGTGAAGAACCTCCATTGCCGTTTTGCATGAAGCTCCATTAACCTCCTCATTTCACCTCCAATCACCTAAGTGGCTTCATTAAGTTTTATCTCCACGTCATAAGGAAGAGTTTGATACCAAAATCAAGAAGTTTAGTGAAGGTTTAGCAAGTCCCAACCATAGGTAAGTTTGTATTTTTGAATATTACTTTGTTAAACTTTGTATACATGTTATGGGTGTTTGATTTGTGAAGAAAATTTTCAAGTTTGAGGAGTTATTGATATATCCAATTTGGACAGCCATGGGGTTGTATGTTAATGAAATATTCATACATATATTTAATGAGAATTTATGTTGAGTAGGGTGATTTAATGTCCTAGTAAGTTATTCCCATGTATATGTGGTGATTGTGCATTTGAAATTGAAGTGGAGGAAGTTATGTGAAACTTTGGCAAGGTGGAGCAATTCGGCATCCTTGGGACTCTTTAATGAGTGTTTTAATTCATGAAGATATTGGGTGAATTGTGACATTGAGGATTGATGAAAATGTATGTAAATTGGTTGTGGAAATTGTATGTAATAATGAGTAGTGTTTATGTGAGTATATTGTTGTATTTGGACTTTATGAATTAGAGTTTTATTTGGTGTATTGAGGATGTTTGTATTCTGCCCAAAATGATTTTAATGTGAAGTGGTAAATGGTTTTGGTAATGTACCAAAACAGAATGGGGTTGAGAGGTGGATTTGTAGCAAGGTAAATGTGTAATGAATAGATGTTTAAGCAATGTAATTAAGGGCAGTGTGCATTTTAACCTATAAAACTAAATGTGTAACTCCAATTGGTATGAGACCAATTGGAGGTGAAACTAGGCACAAAATGTGCCAACTTTCATGAAGGAAACATACCAAAATTCTGCTTGCAAGGTAGCTTGAAAAATGACCAAATCCGGATTAAGTACAATTGAGACCTGAAAATTGACCAATTGGGCAGCAGTTAGTGTTTAGGCCATAACTCACTCAAAACAGGTCCAATTGACCTGAAATTTTAACCATGAATAGTTAAGACCCATATCTACAAGTCTTATGAAGACACCAAAGCCCAGAAATGACCATAAGCAAGTCAAACAGCTTGCACAAGTTCGGGTCCAAAAACTGGCCGAACCAAAGTTGACCAAAATTGACCTAAAATGACCAAATTTGATGCTATTTGACCAGAAATAGTAAAATGACCATAACTTGGTCTACATAACTCGGATTGACCTGAAATTTTGCCCCGAGTGCAATAAGACATAGATCTACAAGTTTGTAGTTTTGATCGAAACTCGACAACCGAGGGAACTAGGTCGTCCGGCTAGGTCAAACTAGTATCCCGGAATCCAGCAAGTTGCAATAAAATGCACTAAACAAGGAAATGAAATTGGTAACGTGTACCAACCCTAAAACACTATCGAATGTGACATATTAGTGACACTAAAACCTAATTTACCTAAAACGCATCGAGGGTCGATATATTAGGTGATTAAGCAAATAATAGCTTTCAGTGAATTACTTATCAAGCATCATCGACAGAGATAGTTTAATTTAGTACTGAAACACTTCAAATTGTGTTTCTCAGTTACCAAAGACTCAGGAAAAGGGAAGAAAACACTGAGTCCAGACCAAGAGACAGTCATCAGAGGTTTGTGCACAACAACTATTTCTTTTGAATTATTTTCAATTGAAATAAATTTTGACTATTTGTATATTATTGTTTAAAATGGTGAAACTGTGAAAAATTGTTTGAATGATATTTGATGGATACTTATTGATTGAAAAGCACTGTAAATGGTTTGGAACCACAGCTATCATGTATATTGATTGTATTCCTCGCTAGCTTGTCTAGTGGGACGAATTGAATTCCCTCTCTGGCTGAAGTGTTGAGGTGTGTGCCTGTTGAGGACGAATTGGATGAGTACTCATATTTTTGCTAGCTAGCTATGTTATTCCTCATTAGTCATTGACTTTTGGGACGAATTGAATACCTCATTAGCCATCGGCTTTTGGGACGAATTGAACTTTGGAACATGATTAAGCTGTGTGTGATTTATTGATATGTATTGTGAGATTGTGAAATGAATTTAAACTCTTATTGACATATACTGTCTTTTGAATTCAACCATGATCTGACTTATTGAAATTTATTGTGATATTGAGAAATGGAGTTTATATTCTTGTTGACAATTACTGTCTTGAAATTAACTATGGTTTTAAGTATCCACTATTTATATGATTTATGAATTGTGATTTAAATTGTATTTGGTTAATATTGTGCACCACTAAGACATTGTCTCAAATGATAGCTTTTATTCTTTGCAGTAGACAAGCAGAGATAAGGCAGCAGACTAGGCTGCTAGTACCTCCAGCGAGAGATTACCGGGTATAATGAGTATACCACATTTTGTATTTGTACTGTAATGTATGACCACTGTATGTACATATTGTTTTTGGTTTTGAGCAGTTGTAAATTAAAATTGTACATTGAAGTTGTAAAGTAAATTATGAGTTATTTTGACTTGTAAAAATTGTATTTTATTTCTTTTATCTCAGTCTTTGAAAAATCACTGTGGATTTGAGTTGATAAATATGTTGTGTTGAGAAATATGTTGAAGTTGAGATTTGGAAAAATATTGAAGTGCTTTTTACAGGCTTTACAAGAACTGCTTTATCAAAATACAGATGGCACTCTGCCAAAATTTTTCTGAAACTACAAATAAATCAAAAGTGTTAGTTATAACACTTAAATTCAAAAGGTTTTAATACTGTAAATAGTGCTCACCATCGTAAAAGAAGTAAGAAAAGTTTTAAAATCCCTTGTAGTGTATTTAATGGGTTATCGATGAAGCGAGTTGGTAATTCATTAGATATACTACAGGATCATGTTATGCCTTACAGAGGGGTAGGGTGTGACCTGTTTTAGTGGTATCAGAGCAAAGTTTTTAAATTCTGTTTTCACCTGTTATTTGAATATTCTTTCTTCATAGTACAACTGCTCAATATCATTGTTTGATACATACAGTATATTACATTATAAATATGCACTAACGGGAGGAAATCTCCTTGTGTTATTTGTTCAGGAGATCTAAAATCCTCGCATTGACTATGGAAGAGGGTGATCGTTCAGTCGATCAATCTATTGAGGCTGAGGTGCAAGGGATGCCCTGGCCTACATAATGTCGATGGTTCAAGAACACCACCCCTGCATCATGATTTCCTACTCGATTCGCTCGAGATGGTCGCAATGTTCCAACAAATGGCTGGTAATGTGCCTACTCAAGTCCCAATACAAACACCAGTGGTACAACCACAATCTCCTACTAGGCAGTATGACAAATTGATGAAGTATGGGGCTACAGAGTTTAAGGGGACAGTAGATCCTCTAGAAGCTAAACAGTGGTTAGAAAGGATGGATAGGGTATTCAAGAAATTGCATTGCACAGAGGAGCTCAGATTTGAATACTCAGTATCTTTGCTACAGGGGGATGCTTATGACTGGTGGAAAACCATTCCCCACATGCAGTAGAACTGTAGTGCTAACATGGAATGACTTTCTCGGGAATTCAGATGAAATATGTCCTCGATGCTTATGTAGACCGAAGCTACAAGAGTTCCTAAGTGCGAAACAAGGGGCGGATCGGTGGTGAGTCTGAAAGAGAATTTTCCCGCCTAAGCCATTATGCAGTAAGTTTACTTGCTACCAGCAGGGAGAGATGCAAGAGGTTTGAAACCGGCTTGAAGCCCAGTATCAGACTACAAGTAGTCGGATTCAAACACACTAACTTCTCTGAACTTATTTCTCAAGCTCTAGAGTTAGAAAGAATTGAGTCCAAGTCGCTCTGAGAAAAGAAATCAGAGAAGACAGAGAAAGAGGGAAAATCTATAGAACAGAGTTCCAGTGGTCCTACTGGAAAGAGGAAGAACTATAGGGGACACAGCAGAAGTGGCAAGAAATCTGGTAAGGAAAGATATTCAGGACAGAAGCCTCCCCTATCTGGTCAGCAGAGTACCAGAGGTTCCTATCCTCCCCGCCAATGTGAAACTTGTGGAAGAAATCATGGTGGGATATGCTACAAGGCTATTGGAGCCTGTTGTAACTGTGGAGGCACAGGACACTTTGCTAAGGAATGCACCAGTAGTCCCAGAGTTGGACCACCTCCTACTACTACAGAAGGGTCAATTCAGAGCCCTGTCACTAGAAGTTCACAACCACCTAGCAGAGGTAGAGGCAGGGGTAGAGGTAACCCAGCAAGCAGCCAAGGCACAGTGAAACAATCAGAGCAAGACAGTGCTCCAGTCAGAATGTATGCAATGAGACAGAGGGAAGAGGCCGAGACATCTGATGTTGTGGCTGGTACCTTCTCAACTTTTAATCAGAATGTGTTTGTGTTATTTGACCCGGGTTCTACCCATTCTTATGTGAGTGCTAGCATCATTGATTGCATTGCTATTCCATGTACAAAAATGGACTTTGAGGTGCTAGTAACAAGTCCGTTAGGATAGGAGGTCAGGGTTAATATAATGTATAGAGATTGTCCTTTGGTGATCCAAGGACACACTTTCCTGTCTGATTTCATTGAAATGCCCTTCAGAGATTATGATATCATTTTGGGCATGGATTGGTTAGCTAGGCATCATGCCATGATTGATCAGAGGTCAAGATCACTTTTGGCCTTCCTCAGTACAGTGATGTGGTAATACATGGGGAAAGGCAGTTATTGCCATCAAACATCATTTCAGCTGCACTAGCCAGAAAGATGATCAGAAAGGGGTGTGAAGCCTACTTGGCACATGTGGTAGACACCCAAGTGGGGAGTCCAGCATTGAAGGACATCCCTACGGTATATGACTTTCCATATGTGTTTCCTGATGAATTGCCAGGATTACCTTCGGAAAGAGAAGTGCAGTTTGAAATTAATGTTATGCCTGGTGTGGATCCAATCTCCATAACGCCATACAGAATGGCACCAGCAGAGTTGAAGGAGTTGAAGATACATTTGCAAGAACTACTTGAAAAGGGCTTCATCCACCCTAGTGTGTCACCTTGGGGAGCACCAGTGTTGTTTGTTAAGAAGAAGGATGGTACTCTCCGCTTATGCATTGACTACTGACAGTTGAATAAGGTGACAATAAAGAACAGATATCCATTGCCTCGCATTGATGATCTGTTTGATCAGTTGAAGGGTGCAGCTGTATTCTCCAAAATTGATCTACGATCTAGTTTTTATCAGTTGAAGGTGCAAGAGCAGAGTATTCCAAAAACTGCTTTCAGAACTCGGTATGGCCACTATGAGTTTCTAGTAATGCCATTCGGGTTAACAAATGCTCCAGCTGCTTTTATGGATCTGATGAACACTATCTTCAGACCATATCTTGATCAATTTGTGGTGGTGTTTATTGATGACATTTTGATATATTCAAGGAGTACAGAGGAGCATAACAGACATCTGCGGATTGTATTGCAGACCTTAAGGGAGAAACAACTATACGCCAAATTGTCGAAATGTGAATTTTGGCTGAAAGAAATCTCCTTTTTGGGACATGTTGTGTCAGCTGAAGGGATCAAGGTAGATTCCAGCAAGGTAGAAGCTATCCTTAATTGGAAGCCACCCAGGAATATCACAGAAATTCACATTTTTTTGGGTTTAGCTGGATATTACCGTCGGTTTGTGAAGGGGTTTTCTATGTTATCTTCTCCACTGACCAAACTGCTTCGGAAAGATGTAAGATTTCAGTGGACTGATAAATGCCAGCAAAGTTTTAATGAGTTGAAGAGGTGTTTGACTGAAGCTCCAGTCCTCACTTTACCTACTCCAGGTAAAGAATACACAGTTTATAGTGATACTTCTCATAATGGGTTAGGCTGTGTACTGATGTAAGATCGGAATGTCATTGCTTATGCATCACGCCAGCTGAAACCGCATGAGAGGAACTACCTAACACATGATCTGGAGCTAGCAGCTATTGTTTTTGCTCTGAAGATCTGGAGACACTATTTGTATGGAGAGAAATGCTACATTTACACAGATCACAAGAGCTTGAAGTATTTAGGCACCCAGAAGGAATTGAATTTGAGGCAGAGGAGATGGTTAGAACTCATCAAAGATTATGATTGCTTAATAGACTATCAGCCAGGGAAAGCAAATGTGGTTGCTGACGCCTTAAGTCGCAAGACTATGGCAAGTCTCAGAGTTTCTCCTTTGTCCATGGTATATGAATTGAAAGCACAGTATGCTAGTTTAGAGATTGATGATGAGGGATGCATGTAGTTGCATGGCATGTACAGCCGGTTGATTGATCGATCGTAATGGTCGCTTAGAGTGATGAAAAGTATCGGTTACCGAAAGAAGTCCAAACAAGGCAAGAAACCTGAATTCTCTGTGAGAGATGATGGTTTATTACTACATCAGGGTAGAATGTGCGTTCCTAGTGATGTGGAATTGAGACAAATCATTATGAAGGAAGCACATGAGTCTCCTTTTGCTATGCACCCTGGTGGAACTAAAATGTACAGAGGACTGAAAGAGCATTACTGGTGGATGGGCATGAAGAGGGATATAGCTGAGTTTGTTTCCAAATGCCTAACTTGTCAGCAAGTAAAGGCAGAACATCAAGTTCCAGCTGGTTTGTTACATCCTTTGTCGACTGCAGTGGAAATGGGAACGAATAACTATGGATTTTGTTACAGGACTTCCAAGGACACAGAGTAGTCATGATGCAGTATGGGTTATAGTTGACAGATTGACCAAGTCTGCTCACTTTTTGCCAGTTCGGATGGACTATAGCCTGGAAAGATTGGCCAGCTTGTACATATATGAGATTGTAAAATTGCATAGAGTGCTAGTATCAATTGTATCTGATAGAGATCCTAGGTTCACTTCTAGATTCTGGGGTAGTCTACAGAGAGACCTAGGAACTAGTTTGAACTTCAGCACAGCATTCCACCCACAGACAGATGGCCAGTCTGAGAGGGTTATTCAGATATTGGAGGATATGCTACAGGTTTGTGTGATTGAATTTGAAGGTAGTTGGGATACACACTTGCCTTTGATTGAGTTTGCTTATAACAACAGCTACCAATCAAGCATTGGGATGCCTCCATATGAAGCTTTGTATGGCAGAAAGTGCAGAACTCCCTTATGTTGGGATGAAGTAGGTGAGAGGAAGATGATTGGACCAGAAATTGTTCAGCAGATAGAGGAAAAGATCAGATTGATTAGAGACAGACTCAAGGCTGCATTAGACCGTCAGAAGTCCTATGTTGATCTGAAAAGAAGAGATATTGAATATGCAGTGGGTGATAAGGTATTCCTCAAAGTTTCTCCTTGGAAGAGGATTATGAGATTTTGCAGAAAGGGGAAACTGAGTCCTCGTTTCATCGGACCATATGAGGTTCTGGAAAGAGTGGGTCCTTTGGCATATCGGTTTGCATTACCTCCAGAGCTAGCAAGGATACACAGTGTCTTCCATGTGTCCATGTTAAGGAGGTACAGATCAGACCCATCTCATGTACTATCAGTTGAAGAGATTGAGATAAATCCAGACCTCTCATATGAGGAAGAACCCATAAAAATTCTGGCTTATGAGGTGAAGCAGCTGAGGAACAAACAGATACACCTGGTTAAAGTGCTGTGGAACCATCATTCAGGCCAGGAAGCTACTTGGAAACGTGAAGAGGATATGAGGAGACAGCACCCACAGCTGTTCAGAGACTAATGCCAGGTAAAATTTTGAGACAAAATTTATTTAAGGGGGGGAGAATTGTAACACCCCTATGTTCGGTAGTGCATTCTACTGTTCCGGTGACCAGTGTTGTCCGGATAGCTAGGATGCCTAGAACTACACTTCGTTATGAGTGAAGAGACATAAAATAATGAAATAGAAGAAAAGAAAATACAAGAAAAACAAAGGAAAAATAATAGCAAAGTTAAGCGAGCCGAGAACCCTAGCGATGGGTGACCGCACCGGGAAGTCACGACGTGGACCGTTGAGTAGCCCTGGACTGCGGGGAACCCTGAAAAATATTTTTAGGACTTAAAGAGACCCCTATTGAAGTATAAATATCATTAGAAATGTCAAAGAAAAATTAATTAATTAGTACAAAGAAAAGTGAGAAATCGAAAAACAGACAAAACCCGGTGTTACCGAAAAATCTGGAATGTAACCCGAACAAGGGCATTATGGTCATTTGACATCCCGGATTGTCTTTTGACCTAAATGTCCATTAAAAATAAATAATATTACACTTGGAAAATATAATGAAAAATTAAATTGGTGGTACCTAAAGTAAATAGCAAAAATTATGGGTTTAATGTGGGATAAATGAAAGTTAAACTTATTATATGATTTAATTTGAGTAAGCGGACCACTATAGTATAAATTAAGAACAAAATGGGTAGGTGTAAGTTCATTAAACAATCTGCAATTTTATTCTTCTCCAAGTCCTTCATCCATGCCGAAATGGAAAGGTGAAGAACCTCCATTGCCGTTTTGCATGAAGCTCCATTAACCTCCTCATTTCACCTCCAATCACCTAAGTGGCTTCATTAAGTTTTATCTCCACATCATAAGGAAGAGTTTGATACCAAAATCAAGAAGTTTAGTGAAGGTTTAGCAAGTCCCAACCATAGGTAAGTTTGTATTTTTGAATATTACTTTGTTAAACTTTGTATACATGTTATGGGTGTTTGATTTGTGAAGAAAATTTTCAAGTTTGAGGACTTATTGATATATCCAGTTTGGACAGCCATGGGGTTGTATGTTAATGAAATATTCATACATATATTTGATGAGAATTTATGTTGAGTAGGGTGATTTAATGTCCTAATAAGTTATTCCCATGTATATGTGGTGATTGTGCATTTGAAATTGAAGTGGAGGAAGTTATGTGAAACTTTGGCAAGGTGGAGCAATTCGGCAGCCTTGGGACTCTTTAATGAGTGTTTTAATTCATGAAGATATTGGGTGAATTGTGACATTGAGGATTGATGAAAATGTATGTAAATTGGTTGTGGAAATTGTATGTAATAATGAGTAGTGTTTATATGAGTATATTGTTGTATTTGGACTTTATGAATTAGAGTTTTATTTGGTGTATTGAGGATGTTTGTATTCTGCCCAAAATGATTTTAATGTGAAGTGGTAAATGGTTTTGGTAATGTACCAAAAGAAAATGGGGTTGAGAGGTGGATTTGTAGCAAGGTAAATGTGTAATGAATAGATGTTTAAGCAATGTAATTAAGGGCAGTGTGCATTTTAACCTATAAAACTAAATGTGTAACTCCAATTGGTATGAGACTAATTGGAGGTGAAACTAGGCACAAAATGTGCCAACTTTCATGAAGGAAACATACCAAAATTCTGCTTGCAAGGTAGCTTGAAAAATAACCAAATCCGGATTAAGTACAATTGAGACCTGAAAATTAACCAATTGGGCAGCAGTTAGTGTTTAGGCCATAACTCACTCAAAACAGGTCCAATTGACCTGAAATTTTAACCATGAATAGTTAAGACCCATATCTACAAGTCTTTTGAACCAAAGCCCAGAAATGACCATAAGCAAGTCAAACAGCTTGTACAAGTTCGGGTCAAAAAACTGGTCGAACCAAAGTTGACCAAAATTGACCTAAAATGACCAAATTTGATGCTATTTGACCAGCAATAGTAAAATGACCATAACTTGGTCTACATAACTCGGATTGATCTGAAATTTTGTCCCACGTGCAATAAGACATAGATCTGCAAGTTTGTAGTTTTGATGGAAACCTGAAAACCGAGGAAACTAGGTCGTCCGGCTATGTCAAACTAGTATCCCGGAATCCAGCAAGTTGCAATAAAATGCACTAAACAAGGAAATGAAATTGGTAATGTGTAACAACCCTAAAACACTATCGAATGTGACATATTAGTGACACTAAAACCTAATTTACCTAGAACGCATCGAGGGTCGATATATTAGGTGATTAAGCAAATAATAGCTTTCAGTGAATTACTTATCAAGCATCATTGACAGAGATAGTTTAATTTAGTACTGAAACACTTCAAATTGTGTTTCTCAGTTACCAAAGACTCAGGAAAAGGGAAGGAAACACTGAGTCCAGACCAAGAGACAGTTATCAGAGGTTTGTGCACAATAACCATTTCTTTTGAATTTTTCAATTTAAATGAATTATGACTATTTGTACATTATTGTTTTAAATTGTGGAAATGTGTTTGAATGGATATTTATTGCTTGAAAAGCATTGTGAATGGTTTGAAACTGTGAGAAATTGTTTGAATGATATTGATGGATATTTATTGATTAAAAGCATTGGAAATGGTTTGAAACCACAGCTATCATGTATATTGATTGTATTCCTCGCTAGCTTGTCTAGTGGGACGAATTGAATTCCCTCTCTGGCTGAAGTGTTGAGGTGTGTGCCTGTTGAGAACGAATTGGATGAGTACTCATATTTTTGCTAGCTAGCTATGTTATTCCTCATTAGTCATCGACTTTTGGGACGAATTGAATACCTCATTAGCCATCTGCTTTTGGGACGAATTGAACTTTGGAACATGATTAAGCTGTGTGTGATTTATTGATATGTATTGTGAGATTGTGAAATGAATTTAAACTCTTATTGACATATACTGTCTTTTGAATTCAACTATGATCTGACTTATTGAAATTTATTGTGATATTGAGAAATGGAGTTTAAATTCTTGTTGACAATTACTGTCTTGAAATTAATTATGGTTTTAAGAATCCACTATTTATATGATTTATGAATTGTGATTTAAATTGTATTTGGTTAATGTTGTGCATCACTGAGACATTGTCTCAGCGATAACTTTTTATTGCTGTCGCAGGTAGACAGACGGACAGGGCAGCAGACTAGGCTGCTAGTACCTCCAGCGAGAGATTACCGGGTCTAATGAGTATACCACATTTTGTATTTGTATTGTAATGTATGACCACTATATGTACATATTGTTTTTGGTTTTGAGCAGTTGTAAATTAAAATTATACATTGAAGTTGTAAAGTAAATTATGAGTTATTTTGACTTGTAAAAATTGTATTATATTTCTTTTATCTCAGTCTTTGAAAAATCACTGTGGATTTGAGTTGATAAATATGTTGTGTTGAGAAATATGTTGAAGTTGAGATTTGGAAAAATATTGAAGTGCTTTTTACAGGTTTTCTGAAGAACTGTTTTATCCAAAATACAGATGGCACTCTGCCAAAATTTTTACAGAAACTCCAAATAATTCAAATGTGTTAGTTCTATCACTTCAATTTAAAAAGGTTTTTAATACCTGTAAATAGTGCTCACCACTGTAAAAGAAGTAAGAAAAGTTTTTAAAATCCCTTGTAGTGTATTTAATGGGTTATCAGTAGACGGAGTTGGTAATTCATTAGATATACTACGGGATCATGTTATGCCTTACAGAGGGGTAGGGTGTGACAATACTTCTAACTAATGGAAAATAAATAAAAAATTTTAGTTTTGGGTGCTAGAGTTCACTGTTCCATTAGGCCATTCTACAGTGAGAATTTGGCCAAGTGTTCTTGATCAAAGTTGTTCTTTATCGTGTCAAGTTACATTTTACTTTTTGAATCACCCCATTTGGAGTTTTCTAGCTCAAGTTATGGCTATTTCACCATAACTGGTTGGATTACCTTTACCCAGAATTTCTGGGCAATTTTTGGTTCTGCTAGATTTGGTAATTCAATTTTGGCTAGTAATTTCATTTAGTTAAGTCCAGAATTTGAGATTGTGTTCTACATGAAAGTTGTTCTAAATTGTCTAAGCTTTCCATTGATATAAATTTCAGGTCAATTGGACCTTTCTACACTGAGTTATGACCAAATGAATGAATACTGTTCATTTGGTTATTTTGCCCAGGCAGAATGTAAGTTACTCGGATTTGGTCAATTTTTAGGCATCTTAAGTTTAGTTTTTGGATAGGGTTCCTCCATCAAAGTTGTGCCATTGTGTGTCTAATTTCATGTCCAATTGGCCTTACACCAATTGAACCTACACAACCCAAGTTATAGCTGCCCAAACATGCTGGACTCACATCCAGACCTGCAGGGCAGTCAAGGCAGCACCTCTAACCTCAATTCCCATAGCACAATTCACTTCAATTCCTACTTAAACACAACCAAATAATCACTAATTGACCATTAAAATTTCCTTTCACCAATACATGAGCAAAATCATAAATTTCTTGCCTAAACCCTAACTCCAACAACTTCAATTCTCCATATACATGCAATCAATGAATCAAAGCATCAAATTTATGTTCAATGGCAGCCATGTACAACTATAACTCAATCTAATCAATGAAACCCTAATGTATCCTAAGGCTGCCGAAATTGGTGGAATTTATTCATGCAAAACTTGTTTCAATTCTCTTAATTTCACCCTCATTTCATACTCCACATGATATATATACAAAGTTTTAAGGATGAATTAGCACTAACCGTTTTGAAACCAAACTTGAGCTTGTTAATCTTCAAGATTTCTCCTAGAATCATAATAATTATAATTAATTATAACTTCACTTTCCCAAATTAAATATCCAATAAAAATTCAATAGCATTTCCCCTTAAATTGGACTAAACTCCTATCATAAATCTCAAATCCACAAACCATTAATACCCAATTTGGCAGCTTGTGCATTCAAATTTATATATAATGGTCCAACTGTCAGATAAATCCCAAAATTTAACCACATATTCAAGACAACCCTATACATTATCAGTAAAAATTTTAGCATCAAGTCATCTCTATATCATGAGATATCAGAATATTCATTGAACCCTTTAAAATCTGAATTTTTGCAGAAATCAGCCTTACTTAGACAGCTCATGCAAAACAATTTATATCATATAAACCACAAGTCTAAAATTCACCAAATTTTAACACAATAGCCTCAGCATCCCAAATATCATTTGTACCAAATTCCATAATTTTATAAGCATCCTAACTATTTATTTTTCTCAAATTTCAGTAGCCAAAATTCAGAATTCAACTTGCAGACAGCCTGTGTTCAACAATATATTTCTCCGAATCCAACCGTTGAACAATCACTAAATTGTAACCATAACTTCTACACATAATACCTCAAACATAACCAAAAATCAATGGTACAAGTTGTGCCAAACTCACCTGGACGGAAGAGAAACATGCTGCCCTTGCTGAACCCTTATTTCTACTACTGTTCACCTCCTTCTCCATTCCTCTCTTTCTTTCTTTCTTTCTTTCTATAGTTCGGCTGGGTTTTATGAAGAAGATAGCAGATTTATTTTCCATTTATCTCTTTTTAAATTGATTTATGAGTGCGTGTTGGATTGTGATTGGCTATGGGGTTTCTATTGCATCATGGTGACACATGCATGATGTAATAAGTCTCATTTACTTTCATTTTTCTTTTCTTCTTTCTTTTGTTATATTTAATAAATTTTTCATCAATATTTATTCACATTTTAGGTATAATAATTATTTAATTAACTGGACAAGTCGGCCAAAAATCATCTCTGAAGACGAAATGACCAAAATGCCCTCTGTTTGGCTTATTGAGCCAAAATCGTCTGTATTGATCTAAAAATTTTTCTAAATATTTCCTTGGCATTCTAATGCCATCAATACCTCAATGACTCTTTTCTGGAGTCGCAAAAATTATTTCATGAATTTTCTCCCGGGTTTAGGGCTTCTAGTTGTGAGTACCGCAACTTTCCACTAGGTTACCCATCGCTAGGGCACCGGCTCATTTAACTTGGTTGTATTTTATTTCTAAAATTTTTCCTAAATTTTTCTTATTAATATTTCAGTTTTTTATGAGTCCTCACTCTAGTCTAAATATTTTTCTAGATGTTCTAGCTGTCCGGACTGACACCGGTCACTGGAATAGTAGAATGTATGGAATTGCTACAGTGAGGGTGTTACAGAAAACTTTAAAACTAACATATCAAAAGGTCACTATTAGTCAGTGACTCGGTTACACTAAAGTGAGCTACCGATACGACAGGAATTACTATAAAATTAGAGATTTTAATATGACTATAAATTAAGAAGAATACCTTGAGGACGAGGATATCTAGACCTCGATATGGAGTCTTATAGTTATTTTGATATTTTTGTCAGAAAGAAATGATTTAGGCATTTGAGACATTTGTGTGAGATAAATGTAGAATACCTAGATGAGGGCAAGTTAACAGGATTGGAGTAAGTAAAGGAGATGGAAGGACTAGTAAGGATTCTAGCATGAGAAATCAAGGAACCAATGAATAAGAGAATTTCATGAGTGGAAACACAAAAGGCAAAGGACACAATGATGGGAGAGTGAGTAAAATTATGAGATAAAGATATCAGTTATATGAATCCGATAAATTTTGAGGACAAAATTTTCATTTAAAGGGGAAGAATTGTAACGCCCTCGCTTTACGTAGTCCGTACATTCGACTACTCTGGTGACCTAATGTCGGTCCGGACAAGTCAAGATGTCTGGAACTACACTTCAGTGATAATAAACAGGCATAAAATGATGAAATAAATAAAAAGAAATTACAAGAAAAATTAAGGAAAAATAAAAGAGAGGAAATGAAACTAGGTTAAATGAGCCGGCACCAAAGCGATGGTTGACTGCACTGGAAAGTTACAGCGCAGGCAATAGTCGACCCTAGGACTGTGGGAACCCTCGAAATTAAAATTCGAGACATAATTAAAGGCCTATAGAGGTGTAATTGACATTAGAAATGTCAAAGAAAAATTAATGAATTAGTACAAAGAAAAACAAAAAATCAAGAAACCGACAAAAATCGGTGTTACCGAAAAATTGAAAATATAACCCGAAGAGGGGCATTTTGGTTAATTGAGACCTAGAGTTGGCTTTTGACCTAAATTTCCATTAAAAATAAATGGTATTAAATATTGAAAATTTCATGAAAATTAAAATGGTGGTACATAATGCAAATAATGAAAGTTTGAGGCATAAAATATAAATTGTGAAACTTTAATTAATTAATCTTTAAAATATAGTTAGTGCTCCACTAATGAAACAATTTGGGACACCTATAAAAGCTAAATGGGATAGATTTAATCATCTTCAACCTTTGGAAATAAACCAGTCGAAACACCATTGAAGGACTCCATGGCCGAAGCTTCCTAACCTCCCATGCAACCACCTTCACGCTATGCTTTCCACTTAATTCCTTCATTAAAGTTGCTCACAACATCACAAGGAGGAGATTTATAGTAATTTGAAGGGGATTATTTGAGGTTTGATCAAGCTCCATAACAAGGTAAGTGCTAGTTCTTAAAATTTCTTAAGTAAAAGTTGTGTTAAGCTTGAGACAAGTTAAATGGTTAAGAAATTATAAGGAAATGTTTGAGTTTTGCTACACCATGATTTCGGCAACCATGAAACTTGGTTTACTTGAGTTTGTTTCTTACCTCAAATAGATGGGAATTAAGATTGATTAACTCAAATTGAAGTGTAGCAAGTTAATGCCCATGTATATAACGTGCTTGAAATTAGGAGTTTAAAAAGGGAATTGAATACCTTAGTAAACTGCCATGGTTGGCTGGTTGTAAACCCTTGAATTTGTATGTGAATTCATAAAAATTATTCATGACATATGATAGAGTTGAATTGGGGGCAGTATGTGTGTATTTGTTATGGAAGTGTATGTGACAATTTGGTGAGTATGTATATTGAATTTGGGTTGGCTTACATGTTGAATATTAATGGAGTATTGTATACCTTGAAATCTTGAGTATTCTCCCCAATTTACTTTTCCAGAATTGTGTTGAATAAATATATAAGTGTCAAGAATGAATATTGAAGTATTGGGAGGAGGAGGATTGCCAAATTGGGAGTGTAAATTCTCTTATGCAGGTTGTGATTATTGGCAGTGTATAAATTAAGTTATAAGTGTAAAGTTGTGACTCCAATTGGTATGAGGCCAATTGGAGGTGAAACTAGACATAAAATAGGCAAACATTCATGTAGAAGTGTTGCCCAAATTCTACCTAGAAGTGACCTAAAAGAATGACCTAATCCGGAATTGAAACTTTGAGAACCCAGAAATTGACCATATGAACAGTAGTTATTAAAATGACCATAACTCACTCAAAACTGGTCCAAATGACCTGAAATTTATACCGTTGGAAAGCTTAGACATAGGGCTACAACTTTGGTGAAGACTACCAAGCCCAGAAATGCCAATTACTAAGTCAAAATGATCGCCAAATTTGGTTTATAAAAACTGGCTGAATTGACTTTGACCTAAAAGTGACCCAGAATTGTCAAATAAGTTTAACTTGACCAGCATTAGTAAAATGACCATAACTTGGTCCAGAAAACTCCAAATGACCTGAAATCAGTGCCAAAAATTCAATAAGACATAGACCTACAAAATTGGTAATTGGACCAAAACCCAGAAACTAAGAGAAATAGGTCAATTAGTTTGATCAAGTTGATGTATAAAATCTGGAATTGGTACAATTGAACATTAAGTCTAGAAAATTCAAATAGGCATATCTCCCACAAGAAATCTCCCAATGTAATGAGCCATACCAATCTGGAAAGCTAAGAAAGTGACATAAAACTTTATTTTAGACAACTTCCTCAAATTATAAATGTATAAGGTCAGAATTTAAGGTCCAAACTATTGACCTAAGTAAGGACCATGCCAATATAAGACCTTTGAGTCCAAGTCAACAATTTGGCTATAAATAATTCTATAAGACTTGACAAATTACAAGTAAAATTTTCGATTGACCCTAAGACATAGGGCAACAATACTTATGAAGAATACTAGACCTCAATGTGATTAAAAACAGTACAAATAAATTAGTAAAGTCAGAATCGAAAATGCCTAATAAGGAAGTCAAAATTTAACTTTGACCTAGTTATGGTTAAATGACCATAACTTGAGTTATACAACTCCAAATGGAGTGATTCAAAAAGGAAATTAAAGAAGACATAACGAGAAATAATTTAATGAAGAAAAATCTATTAAATTTACACTGTAACTTTTTCCAATAGACAGTAAACATTGGCCATGAAATCCGAATAATTGCAATAAAATGCAATAAGCTTTAAAATAAAAGTGGCAACATATATCAACATATGAGAAATGAAAAATGGAACATATTAGTGATATTAAAACTAATTCCCCTAGTGTGCATTAAAGGTCAGCATTATAGGTTAACTAATAAAAGGAATAGTATTAATAAAATTTAATTATTGAACCTTATTATTAGAAACAATTTAAATGAGTACTGAAACATTTTAAATTGTGTGTTTCAGTTAGAAAAGACACTGGGAATGAAAAAGACCCATTGAGTCAAGGCCAAGAGGTGACTCATCAGAGGTTTGTGCACAACTAGTTTTTAATTGATTTTGTTCTGAATATTTCATATGATTAAATGACGTTATTTTCTTTATGTATTATGTTTATTAAGTATTGAATTTAATTCAATGATTATTGAAATTGTTATAGTATGTATGAATTTAGCTTTGTCAAATGGTATTTCAACAAGTATTAAGCATTGTTGTGGATTGAATAAATTATGTTTTGAAAATTTGTGATATAATATGTTTTGAATTGTGATGGACAATTTGCATGGAAAAATACAAATTTTTGTTTTAAATTGTGATGAGCATAAAAATTATTGGATATTGGAATTGACTTTGAATCGAATTATGTTGTGATTTATGCTCACAAAAAGGACAAAGAGATTTATGATATTGTTTTATATCTCACTATAGATGCTTGACTAGATTATTACCCATCTCTCTCATTTATTGAGGAGACAATGGAGTTAGCTTTGTTTTAATTACCATGGTACGTGTACAGGCTTAGATTCTCCTATGATTAGAAGTTAGATCTAAGTTTTTTATTATGGCCCTTTCAGAAGTTTCATTATTGTGGTGTGTACTGTGCACGATGATTCGACCTCTCGACCATAGGGAGTTAGAATCCTGATTTGACCTCCCCGACCATAGGGAGTTAGAATCACCCCAGAGATGGCCCTTTCAAATTAGTCTTACATAGTTAGTGAGATAAAGAATGATTTTTGAATAGTAAAGAATTTCGATTTCAAATGGGATTTATAAATAATTGATTTTATTGGAATTAATCTTTATTTCCATAAATTGCTAGAATTACCTTAAATGTTTAGTTGTGATTTGATAAATTGAATTTCGTGATCAAAGTCATTTTATACAAATAATTTATATTATTGGCAATGAATATTTTAATTTTTGAAATTTTAATTTTTGGAATTTGATGAGTATCCAGATTTTTAAATTATTTGATGTAATTTTGCTAAGGTATATTGTGCTATTTTTTAAGTTATAGTTGTGCACCACTGAGTTCACCACTCAGCGATAGCTTTGTATGCTGTCGCAGGTGAAAGTAAGGATAGAGCAATTGAGTGAGAATTCCTGTAGTTGTGCCTTAAAGACACATTCAAATCAGCTCCAGGTATATCAAAGGTATACCCATGTACATAAGTTTGATGTATATATGTAAATTATTTGAGCAGTTGTATAAAAACTCTTGTAAAATATTTTAGTATGTAATTAAATGTAAATTATTGTAATGTAAATTTGAGATTTCATTTACCTGTATGGTTTTGTAATATTAATTTTTGAGTCTTGTAATCAATGAAATGTTTCTTTTATGATGAGGTTAGTTTGCAAATGAATTGATTTGATTATTGAGATTTGAATTATGAGATGAAATGAAGTTTATTGGAGTTGTATTTGAGAAATCATATTAGGAGTGTTTTCCTTTTCTGGTTTGAAGAATTATTTTCTCAAAATACAGCCGGCATTCTGCCGAAATTTTTAAAAAATTTTATAACACCAAATTTTAATCGATGATTTAAATTTCACGAAAATTGATTTAAAATCCCTTGTAGTATATTTAATGGGTTACCGGTAGGTGAAGTACGGTAATTCATTAGGTGTACTACAGGATCATGTTACATCTTACAGAAGAGTAGGGTGTGACAATGTTCCAGCTGCTCTATAAGCCGAATCATCTTGTGGACATGATCCCTAACATTTTATTTCTTAGACATCCTCATTCGAAATAGCTGCCTAGATATCTCATACCTAGCATTCCTACTATGCTCACCATACAACTCTTGGAGATGAAGGAGGATCTCACTTGCATTTTTCATAGCCAATCAGAAAGATTAGGTTCTGTCAACCTATTGTGATCAAGTATGCTCGCAAGTATATTGGATGGTGGTGGTTGTTGAAGGAGCGGAAGCATGAAAATTACTAGATTAGAACATTGAATTCAAAATTTTTCTTCTAGGGTCTCATGCATCATGCAAGATTCATTATATACCTAATTGATTTTAATGTTCAATTGCATATTAAAACCCTTTTAATATGTATTAGGATCTACATTTGTCATTTAAGATTTTTGAATTAACAGATTAATTCATTAGAACCTTAGATTAATTTAAGAACATGTGCACTAACCTTTTGATGCGTTGTAGATGTGTTTGGTACCTTTGTGAAGCACCTAGGGCCCCAAATGTTGTCCCTCTAGTTTGTCCACACCAAGATCACCAATAGCAGCTCCTTGAACAGCTTTTTAAGCCTTACCAACGAATTAGAAATTAAGGATTTGCCTTTAGAGAGGTTGTGGATAAATATTGGACACTATAAACAATTTCTAGCAATTTTAATTCAAGAGAATATGGGCAATTCTCTTTGAATTGATGAGAGAAGAAGAAGAAGAGAGGAAGAAGGCTTCAAAGGTAGTGACACCTCTTTAGAAAAATCAGAATGTGTTTTTTGTTCTATCATTCTTTCCCTTTTATAATTAGGTCATCACTTAAAACCCTTGACACATGTCATCTTCTGATTGCATCTTAGTTTAATTGACCTAATCACATTAAGCCAAATGTCAAAGCTAGATTTAATCTTGACTTTGATCATCATGCATGATTGGAAGACAAATGGAAAGCTTATATGGTGCCATGTGTCACCATCTCATGGCGCCATATGTCACCCTGTGAAATGACCAAATTACCCTTGTGTTGTAATATTGAGTTCTCAACCCAAAATAATTATTTCTCCTCTTCTAATCAATTTATATCAAATATAAATTAATTAATTAATCTCTATTAATTAATTTCTCATAATTAAATTCATATTTAAACACTTTAAATATAAATTTAACTTATACTACACATCCAATAACCTAGATTTGATTTCAAGCCATGCTAGGGACTTTGCAATCTAATTGCAAACCAAACCTATTTAATTAATCAATTAAACTCTTTAACTAATGAATTAAATCACATTTAACTATGTGTGTGACTCGCTAGGCTCATCACTAATTAACTCTTAATATCATTAGAACTCTTTCTTACCATAAATGATTTCTCTAAGTCATTTTAGGCATCTCATAGACCATGGTTAACACCTAGCATAGTATGCCATGGCCACCCAATTAGTAATAAGGAATACCTTAAATGAACCTTTAATCATATGTTACCATGCACTAGAATCTCTCTGTTATAAAATCCCAATTCAAGCTGGGGTCATGGTTTATGTCAAACCCCATTTGCTATGAATATTATATTCTCTTTTAATTCCAATTCTTGATTAAAAAGATTTTCTCATCAGAAACTATTTTCTGATTAAATCTGTCTATCCTGGCCAGGAACTTGAAACATCAAGAACAATTAAATGAACATAGGATTTTATCCCTATTTACCTAGTGTAACATATTCCATCTTGATCAATACCTACCTCCATATATAACTAGTAGGAGCTAACGCATACCCATATACCCATACACAATACAAGTATGAAAGCAGTATCAAACTCAAACCACCTATATACAAGATAACTGTATTATCTCAGGTCTAAAGATTATATGCACTGATATGATTTATGATAATGCATTGACAAGAGTAAACTCCATGTGCTTGTCATAAATGTCATTGGTTCGGCCTACTTATCATGTATAAGTGCCTATCATATTTGTTATATGGCATGAGACTCACCATTCTATCTTATTTATATCTCATATAAATACCTTGGGAATAAACATGAATACAATCTTTCTAGATAAGTCATGCCCTAAGTGAAGTATCCTTGATTGTGAACCAATTAATGATACTTTGTGCTAGAAATACTGTCACTCATATTCTTAACAACTTAAGAATATAATTTCTAACAAAATATCAATGGACCTTTTCTATTACACATAAATATATTATGTAAACGGAAATGTAAAATTGCGTTTTTATTAATAAAACATGTATAAAATACATACTAAATGATATGCTCTAGAGCATACTACTAACAATCTCCCACTAGCACTAGAGCCATTCATTATAAGACCTTAGACCCATCTTCTCAAGATGTCGATCTAACTGAGCTTGTGACATAGGCTTAGTGAATCGATCAGCTGGATTTTCAGCTGATACTATTTTCTGCATGGTTACATCGCTTTGCCCAACTATCTCTCTTATAATGTGGTAGCGCTTTTCTATGTGTTTAGATTTCTGGTGAGACCGGGGTTCCTTAGCCTGTATGACAGCTCCATTGTTGTCACAGTAGAGTGGAACTGCTGACTCAATGGAAGGAACTACTGCAAGTTCTGTCACGAACTTCTTTATCCAAACAGCTTCTTTTGCAGCATCTAATACAGCAATGTACTTAGCCTCTGTAGTGGAATCTATAGTCGTACTCTGTTTAGAACTCTTCCAACTGATTGCACCTCCATTACAAATGAACACATACCCAGAGGTAGACTTTCTATCATCGATATTTGATTGAAAATCAGAATCAGTATAACCATCCAATTACAAGTTACTACCTTCATATATCAAGAATAAATCCTTAGTTCTTCTCAAGTACTTAAGGATATTCTTGCCAGCTATCCAGTGTTCCAAACTTGGATTGAATTGAAACCTGCTAGTCAAACTAACAGCATATGTGATATCCGGCCTAGTACATAATATTGCATACATGAAACTTCTAATAGCCGAAGCATATGGAATCCTGGCCATTTTATCTCTTTCTTCAGGTGTCTTTGGAGAGATCTCTTTAGAAAGGTGGATACCATGTCTCACTAGTAACAATCCTCTCTTAGAATCAAGCATGTTAAACCTTTTTAACACCTTTTCCAAGTATAGACTTTAGGATAAACTAATTATTCTTTTCGCTTTATCTCTATAGATGCGAATCGCAAGAATATGGGTTGCCTCCCCTAAGTCTTTCATGGAGAATGTATTTAACATCCATACCTTTACAGCTGTCAACATACCTATGTCATTACCCATTAACAAAATGTCATCCACATATAAGACAAGAAAAGTGACAACACTATCACTAACCTTCTTATATACACATGGATCATCCTTATTTTTGATAAAATCAAATGACTTAATGGCTTCATCAAAGTGGATGTTCCAACTCCTTGAAGCTTGTTTCAACCCATAAATGGATTGCTTTAGCTTGTATACTTTGAAACCATCTTGGGATTCAAAACCCCTAGGTTATTCCATGAAAATGTTTTCTTCAATGTATCCATTGAGAAAAGCTATTTTGACATCCATCTGCCAAATCTCATAATCATAGTATGCATCTATTGCTAATAGAATCCTAATTGATTTAAGCATGGCAACAGGAGAGAAAGTCTCCTCATAGTCGATTCCTTACCTTTGGCGAAACCCTTTCGCTACTAGCCTTGCTTTATAGGTCTCTACCTTTCCATTAGAACCAATTTTCTTCTTGAAAACCCATTTGTTCCCTTTAGGTACAATACCTTCAGGTGGGTCAATAAGATCCCAAACTTGATTTTTATACGTGGAATCAATCTCGGACTTCATAGCATCAATCCATTTTGAAGAGTTTATATCTGATATAGCTTTTTCATAGGTAAGTGGATCATCTCCATGATCTACTTCTTCATGAGTAAATAACTCTTGTTCTTCTTCATGAAGAAAGCCATATCTCACTAGTGGGTGAGATATCCTGGTTGATCTGCGAGGAATATGTAACACCCCCATTTGTATAGCCTGGTATATTTCACTATTCTAGTAACCGGAGTCGGACCAGACAATTAAGGGGATTAGAACCACACTTAAGACAACTAGATAACCTATAAACACAAATAATTAGTAATTGTCAATTAGTTAAGTAAAAATAAGAAAAATAGAACATAAGAAGTTAAACGAGCCAAGAGTCATAGCGATGGGTGACCTTCTCGGGAAGGACTGCGAAGTCATTTTAAACTCAAATTTCGAACCGTAAAATATGACGCCGCGGTCCTTAGGACCATTACGAACACAGTGGAAAAGAGAAAATCACGAAAAAGAATTGTTAAGTCAGTCAAATAATTAGGTCAGGGAGCCAGAAGAAATGTTGAATTATTTGCAAACCGGCTTGAACCGGTGAGGGGCAATTTGGTCAATTGATCCCGGAAGCTGACTCTTGACCTAATTGTCAAATAAAATCGGAGAAAAGAAAATTTCAGAGTCGGGAATTAAGTTAAAGAACTAATAAAAAAAAAAGAGAAAATGAAAAAGGTGTAGGAAGATGACATCATGCATTACATCATGCATGATGCCAAAAATTTCATAATTAATAATTTGATTAAATGGATTTTTGGGTCTTCCTAAGACATAAAAAGATAAAAGAAAAAAAAAGATCTCATTGTCTTCTTCCTTATCCCATTACCGCCCCATCTCTCTCTCCATTCCTTCACCATGTTCCACCATTGTTAAGGGAAAGAAAGCTTAAATTTCCCTACTCTCTTCCATAAATTCACAAAGTCCCAACATTAAAAATTCTCTTTAAATGTTGAGGAAGCATTAGAGAGTAAAAAGAAGAAGAAAAACTTGAAGAAAGGGAAGCCTAAAAACCCTCCAAGCAAGGTTAGTAATGCAAACTTCAAATTTTTAGTTTAATTAGTGTGTGTATAGCATCAAGAACATAGAAATAAACTTAAAATGAAATGAAACAAATTGTTGAGGGACTAAGTTGATTTTCGGCCAGCATGTGTATGAGGGTATGGTTGCATGGTTTAATTGATTTAAATGAGTTTATGGACCTTTAGTAGTTGAATGATTATAGTTAAAAGCTTTGAAAGTAGCTAAATGCAACAAGTTAGTAAGTTAGGGTTTTGGGACACTCAGGGTTAGAGAAAAAAATTTGAGAAACTTGTAGATGGTGTCTTTGACCTAATGTAAAGTGAGAAATGGTCATTTGTGACCTAATTAAGTGTGTTAGAAGTGTTTGAATCAAAGCCAAATTCGGATTGAGTATGGTCATACTGCTGGCAGTATGACCAAATTTCCTTTGAGGGATCAAAAATGAAATTTTACAAGTCTAATTGGTATGAGACCAATTGGGAATGAAAATAGACACTAAATGACACAATTTTCATTTAGGAAGTATGCCCAAAAAGTGACCAAAACCAAGTGAACAAATTGACCAAAGTTAGAAAATTGTAGGCTGCCCTGTACAAACTGACCAAATGAACAGTGTTTGTTCATTTGGTCATAACTTGAGCTAGGAGGGTCTAAATAACATGCAATTTTACCAGTGGTTAGATGAAATATATACCTAAAACTTCTATGAAGAACACAAACCCAAATTATGTCATTAACCTAGTCATTTGGCCACCCTAATTTGGTGACCCAAAACTGCCAGCACAAAAAATTGCCCAAAATTCTGGATTGAATCCAATCCGACAGCCATGGTTCAAATGGCTATAACTTGAGCTACAAAACTCCAATTGGAGTGATTCAAAAAGGAGAATAAACTTAAGACATTGGGAAACATTTTCTATGAAGAATTTTTTTCCAAATTCTAACAGTAAAGTGACCAATAGAATAGTGCAATTAGGGATACCAAAATTGAAAATTGACAATTTTGCCTAAAAGACCTAAGTTTTGAGAAAATGAACAAAACCAACAAGTTTGGTGACCAAAATGTGGTATGTGGGTGAAGTTGGGATTCCCATACCTATTAAGCCTTAAAAAGTCAACAATTTGACTTGAATAGTGTAGTGAATAGTAACACAAAACACAAAAATTTCAAGAACGTCGAGTTTAGCACATTAGAGCTAGGTAAAAGTGATGTTAAATTTATTTTTGGATTTATGCTAAGTTATGGTACTGAAACACTGTGAAACTGTGTGTTTCAGCTGAAAAAGACTTGGAAGGTCTGAGAGAATGAGTCAAGGCCTAGAGGCGACTCACGTTAGGTCTGTGCATAATAATTCTTGTTTAAATATTTTATTCTCGAAAATTTGACTTCTGTGATTAATTATGTATTGTGTTGCCATTTTATGATCGCAAATATGACTTTGGAAATTGATCAGATTTCTCAAAAATTATTTGATTAAATTGTTTTGAATTGATTTTATGTTCATACTTAGCATGACAATGCCTTATTATTCCTTCTCCATTTATGGGGTGAGATCGATTATTTTTCCTCCCTCTCTGGTTTACCAGTTGAGGTTGTAGATCGGATGAGTACTCATTAGTTAGCTAGCCACCTCCCTCTTTGATTTCGATTAGTGGAGTTGTAGATTGCTTTGTCGTGGTGTACAACACGGCATTGATCGAAAATTTTGTGTCATGGCTTAAGTTGTGTATGATTTGGCAACACTGTGTTTATTAAATTATTTGACAAAATTGTGTTATTATGAGTTTTGATAATTTGTGAAATGTGATTGAGAAATGTTTAAAATGCGTTTTGTCAATGAATGATTTATGTATTGTATTTCAAATTTTTATTATGCACCACTGAGTATTTTTATACTCAGCGATAGCTTATTTTGCTGTAGCAGATAAGAGTAAGGAGAAGGCAGTAGAGTGAGCTGCTACTGATATTGAGGACTACACTAATATTTTTGTACGGGTATTATTTTATACATTTGTAGTTATTTTGATGTAAATATTGCAATGTTTTATGTATCAATGTAAAATTGAGCAGTTGTATAATAAATTGTTATAATATTATTTTTGGAACTTCTTTTTGTAATTTAAGATTTGTATTTGTGAATTTCATACTTTATGCACTGTGAGTGAAGTTATGAACTATTTTGACATGATAAACTTTGATTGGATTGTGGAATTATTTTGAAGTGGATTGAATTGAGTTGACTTGAGATTTATTTGAAGGTTGGGAGTTGTGGAAAATTTATTGGAAGTGTTTTTCATAGGTTTTTGAAGAACTATTTTCTCAAAATACAGACGGAACTCTGTCAAAATTTTTATAAAATTTGCAGAAAAATTAAAATAGACAAATTTTTACTAGTATTTAAACTTTGAATAAATGATTTTAATTCCTACCAAAATGCTCACCACTTCCAAATCTAAGAAAATTGTTTTAAAATCCCTTGTAGGGTACTTAATGAGTTATCGGTAGGTGAAGTTCGATAGTTCATTAGGTAGTCTACGGGATCATGTTATGCCTTACAGAGGGGTAAGGTGTGACAGAATAGCTGTAGATGTTTCATTAATCGGTGTAGGTTGACTAGATGGATCTATATCCATCTGATCTGTTGGTTGGTCAGAATTCTCCAATTCTAACTCTATTTGCCTTCCTTTGCTCCTTCTTGAATAAACTGTTGTTCAAGAAATGTGGCATCTCTACTTACCACAACCTTTTGTGATGTAGGCAAATAAAACTAATATCCAAAACTCTCTTTTGGATATCCAACAAATCGACCCTTTTCTGATCTGATTTCCAATTTATCAGTGTTCAGCTTTTTGATATAAGCTGGACAACCCCAAATCTTAACATGCTTAAGACTTGATTTTCTTCCATGCCATATCTCATAAGGTGTGGAAGATACTAATTTTAATGGAATCCTATTCAGAATATGCAAAGTTGATTTAATGCAAATCCCCAAAAGGAGATTGGCATATTCGTATAGCTCATCATTGTAACACCCTTATTTGCATAGCCTGGTATATTTTACTGTTCCGATGACCAGTGTCAGTCCGGATAACTAAGGGAATTAGAACCACACTTAAGACAACTAGATAAGCCCTGAACACAAATAATTAGTAATTGTCAATTAGTTAAGTATAAATAAGAAAAATAGAACATAAGAAGTTAAATGAGCTGAGAGTCACAACGATGGGTGACCTTCTCGGGAAGGACTGCAAAATCGATTTAAACTCAAATTTTGAATCGTAAAATGTGACGCCGCTGTCCTTAGGACTATTGCGAACATAGTGGAAAAGAGAAAATCACGAAAAAGAATTGTTAAGCTAGTCAAATAATTAGGTCAGGGATCTAGAAGAAATATTGAATTATTTGCAAACCAGGTCGAACTGGCGAGGGGTAATTTGGTCAATTAACCCCAAGAGCTGACTCCTGACTTAACTGTCAAATAAAATCAGAGAAAAGAAAATTTTGGAATTGGGAATTAAATTAAAGAACTAAAGAAAAATAAAGGAAAAAGAGAAAAAAAAAGAGAAGAAAAGGAATTATTACCTCACCCTTGTGACATCATGCATGATGCAATAAAAGAATAATTAATTAAATGGAAATTGACTAAGTCAGAAAGATAAATAAATACATAAAAATCAAAAGAAAAAAAAAAGAAAAAAGGGTTGTCTTCTTCTCTATGTCGTCCACCTCTCCCTCTCATCTCTCTCATTTTTCTTAACTTCCTCCATTGAAGCTCACTAAAAAGCTTCTTAAACCCAAGATTTGAGCCATAGAATTTATAGATTTCTTAGTTAAAACTTGTATTTGAGTGTTGAGAAGAATATTGAAGAAGAAAGAAAGAAGAAAGGAAGAGGTTTGAAGAGGAAAAATTTTCTGCACTAAGGTTAGTAAACTAAACTTAATTTGTTAGTTGAATTAATTGTGTTTATAGTTGAATAAACCTAGAATTATGCTTAAAATGAAATGAAAATAATTGTTGGAGAACCAAAGAAAAATTCAGCCAGCCTATGAGGGGAGTGATTTGCTTGTGTTTTGATTTAATTAATTATGTTAAGAAGCTTAATTGAGTGATGGAGTGATGTTAGTATGATTTGAATTAGTTAAATGTAACAATTAGAGTAGTTAGGGTTTGGCATCTAGGGTTTGGAAGAAAAAAATTGGAGAAGTAGTCAAATGGTGTGTTTGACCTTGTTTGAAGTAAAAAATGGTCATTTGTGACCAATTGGTGTATGTTGGAAGTGTTAGAACCAAATGGAAATTCAGATTGGTTATGGGCAGTATGCAGGCAGCATGACCAAGGTCCCCTTCAGGGATCAAAACTGAAAATTTACAAGCTCAATTTGTGTGAGGCCAATTGGGAATGAAACTAGACACAAAATGACACATTTTTCATTTAGGAATCATGCCCAAAAAGTGACCAAAACCTAGTGAACAAATTGACCAAATCCGAACTTAGGCAATCTGACCTGTACAAAAATGACTAAATGAACAGTATTAGTTCATTTGGCCATAACATGGGCTAGGCAGGTCTACATGACCTGAAATTTTACCAGTAGAAAGCTGAGATATAGAACTAAAACTTTCATGAGGAACACAAACCCAAAGTATGCCCTTAACCAAGTCATTTAGCCACCCAAATTTGGAGACCTAAAACTGCCAGAACCAGTTTTGGTGCCCAGCAATCTGGGTAAGTCCAATCTGGCAGCCATGGTTCAAATGGCTATAACTTGAGCTACAAAACTCCAAATGGAGTGATTAAAAAAGGAGAATAAAGTTAAGACATTAAGGAACAATTTCTATGAAGAAAACTTAGCCAAATTTTGACAGCAACATGATCAATGAAATAGTACAAAATAGGACACTAAAACTGAAAATTTGCAATTTTGCCTAAAAGACCTAAGTTTTGAGAAAACAACCAAAACCAACAAAATTGGTGATCAAAATGTGGTATGTGAGTATAGTTGGAGTTCCCATACCTTTTAAGCATAAGAAAGTCAATATTTTGACTTGAATAGTACCATGAATAGTAACCTCAATATGAAAATTTGCAAGAATGTAAGTTTAAACATATTAGAATTAATTATTGGAATTATTATGAAGCAAGGATACTGAGATACTATAAATTTTATGTTTTAGCTGAAAAAGACCCAGAAGGTCTGAGAGACTGAGTCAAGGCCTAGAGATGACTCACGTCAAGTTTGTGCACAATAAACCTTATTTGAGCATTTTGTCATTGAAAAATTGATTTGGTATGATTTGCAAAAATTTGGTGTTAATCATGAATTGTATTGCCACTTTGTGAATGAAACTATGACTTTGGAAATTTATCGAATTTCTCATGAATTATTTGAATAAAATGTTTGAAATAGATTTTGATTCACACTTAGCATGACAGTGCCTTATTATTCCTTCTCCATTTATGGGGTGAGATCGATTATTTTTCCTCTCTCTTTGGTTTACCAGTTGAGGTTGTAGATTGGATGAGTACTAATTAGCTAGCTAGCCACCTCCCTCATTGATTTCGATTAGTGGGGTTGTAGATCGTTTTGTCGTAGTGTATAACACGGCATTGATCAGAAATTTTGTGTCATGGCTTAAGTTGTGTATGAATTGGTAACACTATGTTTATTAAATTGTTTGACCAAAATTGTGCTATAGTGAGTTTTGATAATTTGTGAAATGTAATTGTGAAATATTTAAATTGTAATATATCAATGAATGTTTTGTGTACTGCATTTCAAATCTTTATTGTGCACCACTGAATATTTTTATACTCAACGATAGCTTATTTTGCTATCGTAGATAGGAGCAAGGAAAAAGCAGCAGAGTGAGCTGCTGAACTAGAAAAGCCTTCACTGATTTTATACGGGTATTATTTTATACCCAATGTAATTTAGTTTGATGTAAATAAATATTGTTCATACGTATTAATATAAAGTTGAGTAGTTGTATTTATAAATTGTAATAATATTATTTTTGGATTTTACATCTGTAAATTAAACTTGTGAATGTAAATTAAGTTTATTGAATGCAATGTTGATGGAATTATTTTGAAATGGTTTGATCTGAGAATTTTGAGTTGAATTGAGATTATTTGGAGGTTGGGAGTTATGGAAATTTATTGGAAGTGGTTTTTTTCAGGTATTTGAAGAACTGTTTTCTCAAAATACAGATGGCACTCTGCCGAAATTTTTCTAAAATTTGAGAAAAAATAAAAATGAATAAAAATTTATACTAGTTTTAAAGCTTCAAATAAACGATTTTAATTCCTACCAAAATGCTCGCCACTTTCAAAATGTAAGAAAATGGTTTTAAAATCTCTTGTAGGATACTTAATGAGTTATCGATAGGTGGCGTTCGGTAGTTCATTAAGTATTCTACGAGATCATGTTATGCCTTACAGAGGGGTAAGGTGTGACATGTTTTAGTGGTATCAGAGTATGGTTTTACAATAAATTTTGACTATGTATGTGAATATTTTTTTTTTATAAGTACAACTACTCAAGTATCTTTAATTGATACATATGACATATTTACATCATGAATATGCACTAAAGGAGGTCAACCTCCTTGTGTTTGATCTCAGGGAGTAGAAATTTTTGAGAAATGGAATGGAAGAGAGAGATCATTTCATGAAACAATTTGTTGAGGCTGGGGTTCAAGGGGAAGCCCCAGCACTCCAGAACATGAGTGGGTTAGCCACTCCAGCTCCTACTCCAGTGCCACAGTTTCCTGCTCAATTTGTACAGCAGATGGCTGCGTTTTTCTAACAAATGGCAGGAAATGTGCCGCCTCAAGCTCAGATGCAAGCACCTATAGCACAACCACAGCCCTCAGCTCAACAATATGAAAAATTAATGAAATTTGGGGCCACCGAGTTTAAGGGTACTGTGGATCTACTAGAGGCTGAACAGTGGTTAGAAAGAATGGAAAGGGTATTCAGAAAACTACAGTGTGCTGAAGAATTAAAATTTGAATACTCTATCTCTCTATTGCAAGGGGATGCATATGAATGGTGGAAGACCATCCCCCATAGCTTGGTTGAGCCACCTGTGTTAACCTAGTCAGACTTTTTGAGGGAGTTTCGACAGAAGTGGGTTCTCGATGCTTATGTGGATATGAAATTGCAAGAATTCTTGAGTCTGAAGCAAGGGGACAGAATAGTAGTAGAGTATGATTGGGACTTTTCAAGGCTAAGCCACTATGCTGGAAGCTTAATCTCTACCCCCAGAGACAGATGTAAGAGGTTTGAGGCTGGGTTGAGGCCTAGCTTAAGAATGCAAGTTGTGGGATTCAGACACCAGAATTTTTCTGAGCTGATTTCACAATCCCTGGAACTAGAAACGATAGAATAAGAAGGGGTGGCGAAGAAGGGTACACAAGAGAAAGAGAAGACTGAAAAGACTACTGGTCAAGCACTTCAAAGTGGTTCAAGAAAGAGAAAACAGTTTGAAGGATCTAGCTCGCGCAGATCTGGCAGAGGCAGATTCTCTGGCCAAAGACCACCTCGGTCTGGTCAGCAGACCCAGCAAGCATCCCGAGGAGCTCTATCAGTACGGCAATGTGAAACTTGTGGTAGAACACACGGTGGGGTTTGTTTCAAGGCCACCGGTGCATGTTTTAACTGTGGAGGGAGAGGACATTTCGCTAAAGATTGTACCAGTCTGTGCCAATCTGGATCTTCTGCTACATCTGAGGGATCAGCCCAAGTCTGTACACTTATAGGGTCACAGCCAGCTGGTAGAGGTAGAGGCAGAGGTAGGGGTCTTGGTAACACTCCTGGAAGTCAAAGCACTGTTAACCAGCCAGTACCCAGTGGCGCACCAGTCAAAGTGTATACAATGCGTCAGAGGGAGGAGGCTGAAACGTCAGACGTAGTAGCTGGTATTTTCTCCATCCTTGACCAAGATGTATATGTGTTGTTTGATCCTGGCTCCACACATTCATATGTCAGTGCTAGTGTGATGTGTACTACTGCTATTTAGTGTGTACTAATGGACTATGATGTGCTAGTAACTAGCCCATTAGGCTAGGAGGTCAGGGTAAATAGACTATATAGGGATTGTCCTTTGGTGATCCAAGGACACACTTTTTTATCTAATTTGATTGAAATGCCCTTCAAAGATTATGACATTATCTTGGGCATGGATTGGTTAGCCAGGCATCATGCAATGATTGAGTGTAGACTGAAGACAGTCACTTTTGGTCTTCCTCAGTATGGTGATGTAGTAATACATGGGGAGAGGCAATTATTGCCTTCAAACATCATTTCAGCTGCACTGGCCAGAAAAATGATTAGGAAAGGGTGTGAAGCGTACTTGGCGCATGTGATGGACACCCAAATGGGTAGCCCGGCATTGAGAGACATCCCCACAGTATGTGACTTTCCGGATGTATTTCCTGATGAATTGCCAGGATTACCTCCAGAAAGAGAAGTGCAGTTTAAGATTGAAGTTATGCCTGGTGTGGACCTAATCTCCATAACGCCATATAGAATAGCACCAACAGAACTAAAAGAATTAAAAGTGCAATTGCAAGAGCTGCTTAACAAGGGCTTTATCTGCCCCAGTGTGTCACCTTGGGGAGCGCCAGTGTTGTTTGTAAAGAAGAAGGATGGCACTCTCTAGTTATGCATTGACTATCAGCAGTTGAAAAAGGTGACAATAAAGAACAGATACCCATTGCCCAGCATTGATGACTTGTTTGATCAGTTGAGAGGTGCAGCTGTGTTCTCCAAAATTGACCTGAGATCAGGTTATTATCAGTTGAAAGTACAAGAGTAGAGTATTTTAAAAACTGCCTTTAGAACCTGTTATGGCCATTATGAGTTCTTGGTCATGCCATTCGGGTTAACTAATGCTCCAGCTGCTTTTATGGATCTGATGAACACTATCTTCAGACCATACCTTGACCAGTTTGTTGTGGTATTTATAGATGATATATTGGTTTATTCGAGGAATGCAGAAGAGTATGATAGACATCTGCGCATTGTACTGCAAACTTTGAGGGAGAAACAACTATATGCCAAATTGTCGAAGTGTGAATTTTGGCTGAAAGAAATATCTTTCTTGGGGCATGTAGTATCGGTAGAGGGCATCAAGGTAGATCCAAGTAAGATAGAAGCTGTCCTTAATTGGAGGCCACCCAGAAATATCACAGAGATTCGCAGTTTTCTGGGTTCAGTTGGATACTACCGTAGATTTGTGAAGGGATTCTCCATGTTAGCATCTCCATTGATCAAGCTGCTTAGGAAAGATGTGAAATTTCAGTGGACAGATAAATGCCAACAGAGTTTTAATGAATTGAAGAAATGTTTAACCGAGGCTCCAGTCATGACTTTACCTACTCCGGGTAAAGAATATATATTTTACAACGATGTTTCTCACAATGGGTTAGGCTGTGTACTAATGCTAGATTGAAATGTCATTGCCTATACATCACGCCAGCTGAAACTGCATGAGAGGAATTATCCAATACATGACTTGGAGCTTGCAGCTATTGTGTTCACTCTTAAGATCTGGAAACATTATTTGTATGGGGAGAAGTGTTATATCTATACAGATCATAAGAGTTTGAAGTATTTGGGCACCCAGAAAGAGTTGAATTTGAGACAGAGGAGATGGTTAGAGTTGATAAAAGACTATGATTGTCTGATAGACTATCAGCCAGGAAAAGCTAATGTGGTGGCTGACACCTTAAGTCGCAAGACTATGGCAAGTCTGCAGATTACTCCTTTGTCTATGGTACATGAGTTGAGATCATTACATGCTAGCTTAAAGATTAATGATGAGGGGCAGACAGCAGTTGCATGGCATGTACAGTCAGTGTTGGCTGATCAGATCCGAATGACTGCTCAGAATGATCAGAAGCATCAAAGGCTGTTGGAAGAAGTCCGGCAGGGCAAAAAACCAGAATTCTCAATAAGAGATGATGGTCTACTACTACATCAGGGTAGAATGTGTGTTCCTAATGATGTTGATTTGAGGCAGATCATTTTGAAGGAAGCACATGAGTCTCCTTTTGCCATGCACCCTGGTGGTACAAAAATATAGAGAGGGCTAAAGAAGCATTACTGGTGGATGGGTATGAAAAGAGATGTGGCCAAATTTATTTCCAAATGCCTAACTTATCAGCAAGTGAAGGCAAAGCACCAAGTACTCGCTGGGTTGTTACATCCACTATCAGTACTAGAATGGAAATGGGAGAGAATAACAATGGATTTTGTGATGGGACTTCCGAGGACACAAAAGAGTCATGATGCAGTATGGGTCATTGTTGACAGATTAACCAAGTCTGGTCATTTTCTGCCAGTCCGAATGGAATACAGTTTAGAAAGATTGGCCAAGTTGTACATTGATGAGATTATGAGACTACATGGAGTGCCAGTATCCATCGTATCAGACAGAGATCCTAGGTTTACTTCTAGATTCTGGGGTAGTCTTTAGAGAGTCATAGGAACTAAATTGAACTTCAGCACAGCATTCCACCCACAGACAGATGGCCAGTCTGAGAGGGTAATTCAAATCTTGGAGGACACACTACGGGCTTGTGTGATTGAGTTTGAGGGTAGTTGGGACACGCACTTGCCTTTGATTAAGTTTGCTTATAACAATAGCTACCAATCAAGCATTAGGATGCCTCCATAAGAAGCTTTGTATGGCAGAAAATGCAGAACTCCCCTGTGTTGGGATGAGGTAGGTGAAAGAAAGATGATTGGGCCAAAAATTGTTTAGCAGACTGAAAAGAAGATCAGGTTGATTACAGATCGACTTAAGGCTGCATCAGACCGTCAAAAGTCCTATATTGATCTGAAGAGGCGAGAGATTGAGTACACAGTGGGTGAGAAAGTATTCCTCAAGGTTTCTCCTTGGAAGAGGATTATGAGATTCAGCAAAAAGGGGAAACTGAGTCCTCGTTTCATTGGGCCATATGAGGTTCTGGAAAGAGTGGGTCCTTTGGCATATCGTTTGGCACTACCTCCAGAGTTAGAAAAGATACATAATGTCTTTCATGTGTATATGTTGAGGAGGTATCGATCAGACCCATCTCATGTATTATCAGTAGAAGAAATTGAAGTGAATCCAGACCTTACATATGAAGAAGAACCCATAGAGATTCTGGCTTATGAGGTGAAGTAGCTACGAAATAAGCAGATCCTGTTAGTGAAAGTGCTGTGGAACCATCATTTGGGCCAATAAGCTACTTGGGAACGAAAGGAGAACATGAGGAGACAGTACCCACAGCTATTCAGAGATTGATACTAGGTAAAATTTCGAGACAAAATTTATTTTAAGGGGGGGAGAATTGTAACACCCCTATTTGCATAGCCTGGCATATTTTACTGTTCCGGTGACCGGTGTCAGTCTAGACAACTGAGGGGATTAGAACCACACTTAAGACAACTAGATAAGCCCTGAACACAAATAATTAGTAGTTGCCAATTAGTTAAGTATAAATAAGAAAAACAGAACATAAGAAGTTAAACGAACTAAGAGTCATAGCGATAGGTGACCTTCTCGGGAAGGACTGCTAAGTCAATTTAAACTCAAATTTCAAACCGTAAAATGTGACGCCGCGGTCCTTAGGACTATTGCGAACACAGTGGAAAAGAAAAAATCACGAAAAAGAATTGTTAAGCCAGTCAAATAATTAAGTCAGGGATCCGGAAGAAATATTAAATTATTTGCAAACTGGGTCGAACTGGTGAGGGACAATTTGGTCAATTGACCCCGAGAGCTGACTTCTAACCTAACTGTCAAATAAAATCAGAGAAAAGAAAATTTCAGAATTAGAAATTAAATTAAAGAACTAAAGAAAAATAAAGGAAAAAGAAAAAAAAAGAGAAGAAAAGGAATGATTACCTCACCCTTGTGACATCATGCATGATGTAATAAAAGAATAATTAATTAAATGGAAATTGACTAAGTCAAAAAGCTAAATAAATAAATAAAAATAAAAAAAAAGAAAAAAGGGTTGTCTTCTTCTCCATGCCATCCACCTCTCCTCTCTCATCTCTCTCATTTTTCTTAACTTCCTCCATTGAAGCTCACTAAAAAGCTTCTTAAACCCAAGATTTGAGCCATAGAATTTATAGATTTCTTAGTTAAAACTTGTATTTGAGTGTTGAGAAGAATATTGAAGAAGAAAGAAAGAAGAAAGGAAGAGGTTTGAAGAGGAAAATTTTTCTGCACTAAGGTTAGTAAACTAAACTTGATTTGTTAGTTGAATTAATTGTGTTTATAGTTGAATAAACCTAGAATTATGCTTAAAATGAAATGAAAATAATTGTTGGAGGACCAAAGAAAAATTCGGCCAGCCTATGAGGGGAGTGATTTGCTTGTGTTTTGATTTAATTAATTATGTTAGGAAGCTTAATTGAGTGATGGAGTGATGTTAGTATGATTTCAATTAGTTAAATGTAACAATTAGAGTAGTTAGGGTTTGACACTTAGGGTTTGGAAGACAAAAATTGGAGAAGTGGTCAAATGGTGTGTTTGACCTTGTTTGAGGTGAAAATGGTCATTTGTGACCAATTGGTGTATGTTGGAAGTGTTAGAACCAAACAGAAATTCGGACTGGTTATGGGCAATATGCAGGTAGCATGCCCAAGGTCCCTTTTAGGGACCAAAACTAAAAATTTACAAGCCCAATTGGTGTGAGGCCAATCGGGAATGAAACTAGACACAAAATGACACATTTTCCATTTAGGAATCATGCCCAAAAAGTGACCAAAACCTAGTGAACAAATTGACCAAATCCGGACTTAGGCAATCTGACCTGTACAAAAATGACCAAATGAACAGTGTTTGTTCATTTAGCCATAACTTGGGCTAGGCAGGTCTAAATGACCTGAAAGTTTACCAGTTCAAAGCTGAAATATAGACCTAAAACTTTCATGAAGAACACAAACCCAAATTATGCCCTTAACCAAGTCATTTAGCCATCCAAAGTTGATGACCTAAAACTGCCAAAACCAGTTTTGGTGCCCAGCAATTTGGGTAAGTCCAATCCAGCCATGGTTCAAATGGCTATAACTTGAGCTACAAAACTCCAAATGGAGTGATTCAAAAACGAGAATAAAGTTAAGACATTAGGAAACAATTTCTATGAAGAAAACTTAGCCAAATTTTGACAGCAACATGATCAACGAAATAGTACAATACAGGACACCAAAACTGAAAATTTACAATTTTGCCTAAAAGACCTAAGTTTTGAGAAAAGAACCAAAACCAACAAAATTGGTTACCAAAATGTGGTATGTGAGTATAGTTGGAGTTCTCATACCTTTTAAACATAAGAAAATCAATATTTTGACTTGAATAATATGATGAATAGTAACCTTAATATGAAAATTTGCAAGGATGTAAGTTTAAACATATTGGAATTAATTATTGAAATTATTATGAAGCAAGGATACTGAGACACTATAAATTTTCTGTTTCAGCTGAAAAAGACCCGAAAGGTCTGAGAGACTGAGTCAAGGCCTAGAGGCGACTCAAGTTAGGTTTGTGCACAATAAACCTTATTTGAGCATTTTGTCATTGAAAAATTGATTTGGTATGATTTACGAAAATTTGGTGTTAATCATGAATTGTGTTGCCACTTTGTGAATGAAACTATGACTTTAGAAATTTATCAGATTTCTCATGAATTATTTGAATAAAATATTTGAAATAGATTTTTTATTCACACTTAGCATGACAGTGCCTTATTATTCCTCCTCCATTTATGGGGTGAGATCGATTATTTTTCCTCCCTCTCTAGTTGAGGTTGTAGATCAGATGAGTACTCATTAGCTAACTAGCCACCTCCCTCATTGATTTCGATTAGTGGGGTTGTAGATCACTTTGTCGTGGTGTACAACACGGTATTGATCGAAAATTTTTGTGTCATGGCTTAAGTTGTGTATGAATTGCAACACTATGTTTATTAAATTGTTTGACCAAAATGGTGCTATAATGAGTTTTGATAATTTGTGAAATGTAATTGTGAAATATTTAAATTGTAATTTATCAATGAATGTTTTATGTACTGCATTTCAAATCTTTATTGTGCACTACTGAGTATTTTTATACTCAGCGATAGCTTATTTTACTGTCGCAGATAGGAGTAAGGAAAAAGCAGCAGAGTAAGCTGCTGAACTAGAAAAGCTTTCACTGATTTTTTACGGGTATTATTTTATACCCAATGTAATTTAGTTTGATGTAAATAAGTATTGTTCATATGTATTAATGTAAAGTTGAGCAGTTATATTTATAAATTGTAATAATATTATTTTTAGATTTTATATCTGTAAATTAAACTTGTGAATGTAAATTAGCTTTATTGAATGCAATGTTGATGGAATTATTTTGAAATAGTTTGATCTGAGAATTTTGAGTTGAATTGAGATTATTTGGAGGTTGGGAGTTATGGAAATTTATTGGAAGTATTTTTTTTCAGGTATTTGAAGAACTGTTTTCTCAAAATATAGACGGCACTCTGTCAAAATTTTTCTAAAATTTGCGAAAAAATAAAAATGAACAAAAATTTATACTAGTTTTAAAGCTTCAAATAAATGATTTTAATTCCTACCAAAATGCTCGCCACTTTCAAAATGTAAGAAAATGGTTTTAAAATCTCTTGCAGGATACTTAATGAGTTATCGGTAGGTGGAGTTCGGTAGTTCATTAGGTATTCTACAGGATCATGTTATGCCTTACAGAGGGGTAAGGTGTGACAATCATACTACGTACCATATCCAATAGGGTACGATTTCTCCTTTCAGATACACTATTCAGCTGTGGTGTTCCTGGAGGAGTTAGCTCGTAAATAATGCCATGCTCTTTCAAGTTTTTATAAAATTCAGTACTCAAGTATTCACCTCCACGATCTGATCGAAGAGCTTTAATATTTTTTCCTCTTTGATTTTCTACTTCAGATTTAAATTCTTTGAACTTTTCGAAGGATTCATGTTTGTATTTCATCAAATACAAATACCCAAACCTTGATTTATTATCAGTAAAGGTAATAAAATAAAGAAAACCACCTCTAGCTATTTCTTTAAATGGATAACATACATCACTTTGTATTAGCTCCAAAATATTTTCAGCTCTTAGTCCTTGTCCAACAATGTGACACCCCTTATCCGACTACAGTGTAGCCGAGCAAGACATGTCACACTCGGTGCCGGAGCACCCTATTTTATCTTATTTTATTCCTTTAAATTTTTGTTCTCGTTATATTTTAATATCAATTATCTTTTTATGGAGAAACCAGCGGAGTTTCCCCTATTTCTATTACCATTTGGCGTATTTCACTATTCACCTATTTGAAATTCAACAATATTTTCAAAATAAAATCTCATATTCATCTCATATTTCAATATCATTCATGTATTTCAATTCTCATATTCATTTCCATCCACTTTCCTTCATACTCCATTCACATATCAAAATTTTCATATTTCCATTAATTTACATAATTTGCAAACTAATTGAATAAATTTACAATTTACATGATATACAAATTAATTACATATGAACTAATCAATTTGTTAATTTACATCACATAAATATTACTTACAAATTCTTAGTTTATAATTCTTAGTTTACATTACAACATACAAAATATTTATAATATACAAAATACATAAAATGACTTATATAGGCCCTATCTACATGCATTGCTGAGGAGGTGACAACCTTGAACCCTTCTGACACTTCTGCAGATCTGGACTTCAAAATCCCAGTCTAATATCCACTGGGTTTTGCCTTTAGTACCTGCGTAAATGAAACAAATCCATCGCGCTAAGCATTTCTGCTTAGTAGTGCAATAATATAACAAGAACTAATGTATACAAATAAAGAAAGAATCAAGCATTCTAAATATTCAAGTATCAATTTGATTTAAAATGACATTTCTAGTATTAACTATCTTATATGCTAATTTTTTCCTCTTTGAAAGTACTGAGTTTATAGCTTTAGAGTAATAATATTCAATATATATTTTATTCTAGGAGTATTGTATTTGAGGTCTCTCTACGATTCTGCAAATTGTATTTTTGTTATGTTTCTATTGCTAATCTCTTTTTCACATTTTATTTAATACTTTCTAATGTTTTTATTTGCTAATATGCTTAAATAATTTCAATAATTTACACTACCCAGGTATCCTATGACAGGCTGACTAAACTGGATAACGGGCCGTTGGCACTGGACACCGTGGTGCCTTGGGCCATTATATCATGGGACGTGGAACGTCAACCATGTTTGCAGTCAGTATGGCTTAAAAGCCATGATAACACATAATCAGGCATAAAAGCCATGAGTGCGGGCATAAAGCCTTTCGCAGTACTGCTAAAACAATACCCTATTGGCATGCCAATCTATCTAATTTGACACACGTGTCTAGGCAATACATGGGCACATAATACCATTAAATGTTAATATATTGTGTTTTATGACTTCATTATTTCATGACAAATTTCATAATTTATACATTCATTTGATAATTCATATGATCATAACTCTCATAAATGGTTCTCATGCACCATTGTACTTAAAACATTATTCTATGTTTTAGGGTCACTCAAATTAAAAAATCACAATTCCCTAATCATATTATATATTATCAATCATAATGGCATTTTTAATTTCTTTTATTATTCCTTATGTTTTTGGGGTTACTATTCACACATTACTATTCACTCAATTTGTTAACTTTTTCATACATAATATGTATACAAATTATAGATACATAATTATACCACATTTTGGGTTTTAGTTTTGTTGGTATTGATTGCCAATACCATTTCAAAGCTTATTTTATGTCATTCAAAATTTTCAAATTTCATGCCTTAAGTTTACTATTCTATTGGTCATTATTATAGTGGAAATTTGGCAAAATTTTCTTCATCAAAGTTGTTCTTTTATGTGTCTTCTTTAATTTCCTTTTTGAATCACTCCATTTGGAGTTTTTTAGCTTAAGTTATGGTCAATTTACCATAACTGGCTGGATTGGTCTTTACCCAGATTTTCTGGGCAAATTTGGTTCTGCCAGATTTGATGTCTTGACTTTGGTGGACAATTCCATTATGTTGTGGTCAAAATTTGGAGTTCTATTCTTCATGAAAGTTGTTCTAAATTATTTAAGCTTTCTATTGGTATAAAATTCAGGTCAATTGGATATTTCTACACTGAGTTATGGCCAAATAAACAAACACTGTTCATTTAATCACTTTTACCAGGTCCAAAATTGGTTACCCGAATTTGGCCAATTTTTAGGTCATCCTAAGTTTGTTTTCTGGGAAAGGTTTCTCCATCAAAGTTATGCCATTATATGTCTAGTTTCATGTCCAATTGGCCTTGCACCAATTGAACCTATACAACTCAAGTTACAGCTGCCCAAACTTGCTGGACTCACATCTAGCCCTGCAAGTCCTATGAGGCAGCATACCTAACCTTAAATCCAAAGCCATAATTCACTTCAATTCCTCATCAAACACAGCCAAATGGTCACTAATTGACCATTAAGACTTCCATTCACTAACACATGAGAAAAACCTAAATTTGTCACAAACCCTAATTGGTCATAATTTCCATCTCCTACAAACTCATCAAATTTCAACTCTACTTTATATATATACACATCAATTGACTTTAATATACAAATTTAATTGCATCCTAACTATCAAATGTCACACCTTACCCTTCTATAAGGCATAACATGATCCCGTAGAATACTTAAAGAACTACCGCACTTCATCTACCGATAACTCATTAAGTACCCTACAAGGGATTTTAAAACAATTTTCTTACTTTTATTAAGTAGTGAGCATTTTCTAATAGGTATTTAAAATATTTAATTAAAATTAAAACTAGTCAATATTTTTGGTCCATTTTATTTCTCCGCAAATTTTATAAAAATTTTGCCAGAGTTCAGTCTGTATTTTAAGAAAATAGTTCTTCAAATACCTAAAAAAAAAAAACACTTCCAATAATTTTTCAACCACTGCTTCAAAATCATACTCAATTTCAACCAATTTCTCAACACATTTATCAACTTTCAAATTTCAGATCCATTATCCAATGATTATCAAAATACTAGCAATCCATTCCATTCAAATTAAATAAAATAGTTCCATTCATAATTCATTAAGGACAAAAAAATTTATATACATCATTACAAAATTTACATTAAGAGAAATTCAACTAAAATTTATTACAAACTTTACACAAGCTTTGTAAAAGCTGCTCAAGACCAAATTTTCATGTCCATACATTTATGTGCAATACATACATCAAAAGAAATATTTACAGTCAGGGTATAAATTTTACCTGATAACTTCAAGCTGATAGATCATCAATCCTCAGCAGCTCAGTCTGCTGCTCCTCTAGTCTCTATATCTGCGATAGCAATAAAAGCTATCGCTGAGTACTAGGGCTCAATGGTGCACAACACACTAAAATAATCTTTATGCAGAACTTAAATCACATTTATTCACAAATTTGACTGAACATGAGAATTAAATACAAATCATGCATTATGAGATTTTAATCCCAAACAATTTCATTTTGAAGTATCAAATCACATTTCATAAAACCCATAGTTAGATCATGCCATTTGAAACAAATAGAATCTCAATAGCCAGAGGCTAAAGAGAAATCACATCACAAGGCTAGCTAGCTCAAATATATGGATATCCATTCACATCCTCTTCTACTGGCACACCTCAACACTTCTCCAGAGAAGGAATCAAAATTCGAAACTAATTACCCCCAGTAGTCATGCTAGTAAGGTGTTCAAATATATGGTCATGACACTGTGGTTTCAAAACTTATCTTAACAATTTGCTAAACATTGTCATTTCAAATATACACAATAACTTTCACAGTTTAAATCAAAACATCATAAATAAGGTCACAATAAACTTTCAACAATTCAAAGCAAAAGTAAAATGCATAGTTCATTCACTTTGTCAATGAATTTTAAAGCATAGTGATGTTGTGCACAAATCTCAAGCGAGTCGCCTTTTGGCCTTGACTTGGTTCCTCGGGCTCTTTCCCGGTATTCTTTTCAATTGAAACACACAATTTTATAGTGTTTCAGTACCATAACTTAGCATAAATCCAAAAATAAATTTAACTTTACTTTTACCTAGCTCTAACGTGCTAAACTCGACGTTCTTTAAATTTTTGTGTTTCGAGTTACTATTCACTACACTATTCAAGTCAAATTGTTGACTTTCTAAGGCGTAATAGGTATGGGAATTCCAACTTCACCCACATACCACATTTTGGTCACTAAATTTGTTGATTTTGGTTGTTTATTCAAATTCTAAGTCTTTTAAGCAAATTTGATAACTTTCAGTTTTGGTGTCTAAGGTTGCACTGTTCCATTGGTCATTTTACTATTGGAATTTGGCAAAACTTTCTTCATAGAAAATGTTCCATATTGTCTTAAGTTTATTCTCCCTTTTGAATCACTCCAATTGGAGTTTTGTAGCTCAAGTTATAGCCATTTGAACCATGGCTGCCGGATTGGATTCAACCCAGATTTTCTGGGCAATTTTGGTTATGACAGTTTTAGGTTACCAAATTGGGGTGGCCAAATGACTTGGTTAATGGCATAATTTGGATTTTTTTCTTCATGGAAGTTTTAGATCTATATCTTATCTAACCATGGGTAAAATTTCAGGTCATTTAGACCTGTCTAGCTCAAGTTATGGCCAAATGAACAAACATCATTTGGTCAGTTTGTACAGGGCAAACTGTGATTTTCTAAGTTTGGTCAATTTGTTCACTAGGTTTTGGTCACTTTTTGGGCATGCTTCCTAAATGAAAATTGTGTCATTTAGTGTCTATTTTCATTCCCAATTGGTCTCATACCAATTGGACTTGTAAAATTTCATTTTTGGTCCTTCAAAGGTAGCTTGGTATACTCAATCCGAATTTGGCCTTAACTCCAATCATTCCAACACACTTCATTTGGTCACCATTGACCATTTCTCACTTCAAATTAGGTCCAAGATATCATTGACAAGTTTCTCACATTTTTGGTCTCTAAACCCTAATGTCCAAAACCCTAATTCACAATTTCCTTGCATTTAGCTAATTCAAGCCTTTAATCACAACCATTTAACTACTTAAAGTTCATATCACCATCTAAATTAATCAAATCATGCAATAACACCCCCATATACATGCTGGCCAAAAATCATTCATGGTCCCTCAACAAATTTTTATTTCATTTTAAGTTTATTTACAAGTTAATCAAGCTAAAAACACAATAAATAAACTAATTTTGTATCTTAAATCACTAACCTTTTTTTGTTGAATTTCTCCCTCTTCAAATCTCCTTTCTTTCCTATTTTGTTTGTTGTCAATAGTTTTACCAAGCTTCAAAAACAAAGTTTAATGAAGGAATTTGTGAATTTTATGGCTAGTTTTGGGGTTTAAGAAGCTTGAGGGTAAGCTTCCATAGAGGTTAAAAAATGAAGATGTAAGGGAGAGTGAGAGAGAGATTTCGGCTAGCTTGAAAAGGAAGAAGCAAAAAATGAATTTTTGTTTATTTAATTGCATATTTATTCTCTAATTGACTTGGTCAAATTATCTAGTAAATAAAAATTATTTATGACTTCATATGTGATGTCACCACCTTTTTTACTTTTCTTTTTCTTTTTTTCTTTCTATTTATTTTTCTATTAGTTCTTAAATTTAATTCTCAATTCTGGAATTTTCTTTTCTCCGATTTTATTTGACAGTTAGGTCAGGAGTCAGCTCTCGGGGTCAATTGACCAAATTGCCCCTCGCCGGTTCATCCTGGTTTGCAAATAATTCAATATTTCTTCCGGCTCGCTGACCTAATTATTTGACTGGCTTAACAGTTCTTTTTCATGACTTTCTCTTTTCCACTGTGTTCATAAGGGTCCTACGGACCGTAGCGTCACATTTTACGGTTCGAAATTTGAGTTTAAATCGACTTCGCAGTCATTCCCGAGAAGGTCACCCATCACTGTGACTCTCGGCTCGTTTAACTTCTTATGTTCTATTTTTCTTATTTATACTTAACTAATTGACAATTACTAATTATTTGTGTTTATGGCTTATCTAGTTGTCTTAAGTGTAGTTCTAATCCCCTTAATTATCCAGACCGACTCCGGTCACAGGAACAGTAAAATATACCAGGCTATACAATTAGGGGTGTTACATCAAAACCATGAAAATCCCATACCATTAAGGCTGACCAAATTTTCCATGCCTTCATACATACCTCAATTCCATAAATATTTATGTAAGCTCATCATAATTCAACTAAATTTTAACTAAAGAAGAAGGAAGGAAACTAGTTTATGCACTAACCTTATGAGCAGAATTTTCCCTCACCCAATCTTCAATTTTCCTTCACTTTCTTTGATTTTCTTGGCTGCCAAACACCTTCCCAAGTGGTGTAGACAAGTTTTAATAAAGGAGGTCTAGGGTTTTATGGTGGAAAAATGGTGGAAATCAAGCTTGGGATGGGCTTCAATGGAGGTTTTCTCTCTTTCTCTCTCTCTCTCTCTCTCTCTCTCTCTCTCTCTCTCAAGCACTTTGGCTGGTTGAAGAAGAAGTGGCAGAATTTTTCTTTTAATTTCTACCCATTAATTCTTTTTAAGTTAGTTTTTAAAGTTTTGTTTTAATTTGATTGGTGGAAGCCTTTATAATGACATCATAGTGATGTCATAAGTCCCATTTTAATTCATTTTCTTTTCTTTTCTTTTCTATTCATTTTCAATTAATATTTTAGCAATATTTATTCACATTTTATGTCATGTAAATTATTTATTTAACTGGACAAGTTGGCCAAAAATCATTTCTGAGGACGAAATGACCAAAATGCCCTCCGTTTGGCTTATTGAGCCAAAATCGTCTATACTGATCTAAAAATTTTCCTGAGCATTTTTTTGGTATTCTAATGCTATTGAAATCTCAATGACTTTTCTTTGGAGTCCCAAAAATTATTTTTTGCATTTTCTCCCAGTTTAGGGCTCCGAGCTACGAAGACCGCAACTTCCCACTGGATTACCTATCGCTAGGGCACCGGCTCATTTATCTTGGTTGTATTTTATTTCTAAAATTTTTCCTAAATTTTTCCTTACCATTACTTGGGTTATTTATGACTCCTCACTCTAGTCTAAATATTTTTTCAGACGTTCTAGCAGTCTGAACCGACACCGGTCACCAGAATAATAGAATGTATGGAATTGCTACAGTAAGGGTGTTACAAATAAAGGGTGATCTAGTCATTTTGCCCTGAAGGCAGGATTCACAAGTTGGAATAGGCTCAGAACCCAATGAGGATAAAATCCCTATTTTCTCCAGTTTTGCAATCCTATCTTCTGCAACATGACCTAATCTTAAGTGCCAAATATATTTTGAACTTGAGTTGATTTTCACCATGGCATTGCATTCTTTTAGATTACTTACATTCATTTTGTGTTTGTCATTATTATCCAAATAATAAAAACCATAATGCATATAACCCGAGCCAACATATTTATTTCCAAAATAAATATTGCAAACATCATCTGTGAACTGAAATTCATAGCAATTTCTAGTCAAACTAGATATAGAAATGATGTTCTTAAAAGCATCAGGTACATATATGATATTATTCAAACGCAAAATATGTTTAGACATGTACAAAGATTTAGATCCTATGGCTAAAACTTCAACAGTTGAGCCATCACCAATCCGGAGTCTAACATCTCAACAACATAAGCTGCTACTGTTTGCTAGTTCCTGCATATCATAAGAAATGTGACAACTGGCAAGAGTATCTAAAACCCAAGCTATAGATGAACTATGAGTATCATCAGAATCTAAATAACAAGATATGGACATACCTTTCGAAGGTGTATCCTTCTCGTCCTTCAGAGCGGGAAGATATCCTGGGCAATTCCTTTTCCAGTGCCCATCCTGTTGGCAGTGGAAACACTTTCCTTTGCTTCCATCAGCTTTGGTCTTCCCTTTCTGTTTAGCTATCTTCTTGGAAGGACCAGGAATTTGAGGTTTCTTTTTTTTATTGCCCTTCTTCTTGTTGGACTTTCCAGCAGAAGAAGATGCAATCAAAGCTACCTCTTTTCTTTTATTGCTCGACATATTCTTTTGGCTAATAACCAGCATGTTAAGTAAACCAGCCAAGGTATATTCCTACTTAGTCATATGGAAATTTATCACAAAATTCGCAAATGACTCAGATAGGGACTAAAGGATCAAATCCGTCTGAAGTTGGAAATCGATGTGAAAGTCAAGATATTCTAGTTGCTCAATCAACCGAATCATCTTGTGGACACGATCCCCAACATTCTGTCCTTCAGACATCCTCATGTGGAATAGCTGTCTAGATATCTCATACCTAGCATTCCTGTTGTGCTCACCATACAACTCTTGCAGGTCAAGGAGGATCTCACTTACATATTGCATATTTTCATGTTGCTTCTGTAACTTACTACTCATAGAAGCAAGCATGTAATACTTGGCTCTCATATCATGCTCCTTCAACTTGTCTAATGTATCATGTTCCTCTTGAGTGGCCTCTGGAGGTAAGGGACCAGGAACCTGTGAGTCTAGAACATATCTTATATGTTTAAGGTTCAGGACAAGTTTTAAATTTCTTAGCCAATCAAAAAGATTAGGTTTTGTCAACCTATTATAATCAAGTATGCTCGCAAGGATATTGGATGGTGGTGGTTGTGGTGTGCTCATTATTATCAAAAAATTAACTGCAGAAAATGACCAGATTAATTAGTAAATATATCATGTATTTAACCAAAATGATTATGGTCTTTTAATCAAATTGGTCCTCCCACTAACTTAGTGAATCCTACACTTCCAAAGTAGGAAACGAAAATCCTAGTTGGATGGATTTCTAATGGGTCATTGAATTCTTATAGTCTTATTGATCATCCTCTGGCACATCCATTATTGGAATTACAATAAACTGTAAGTGAGCAACTCCTTGCCCATCACATCTCATGTGAGGTTCAATCCTTTATCTAGCCCCTAATGCTTAAAATCTTAGGCACATCCATTATTAACTTATCTTGCATTAGTTAAGTTAATCCCATTGAGCCAGTAAACATGCAAATAATTTTAATGTCCTCAGGCACATCCATTATTGGCCACCAAACCATTAACATATTTACAACATCTCATGCTTAACAATTATTTTTAAGAAAATCTCTTAAATTAATTGCATCATATGCAAGTATTCAAAATTTCTTAAAATAATTGCCTCAATGGAGGGCCCATGATATAATTACCTTTAATTATACCATTTCCAACTTAATCATTTGTTTGGAAGATTTTGTAGTCGACCTAATTACTATTATGGTCTCACTTTGCATATTATCTAATTAGCATGCCTATATCATATACTTGCATACATTCCCATATATCTCATGCATACATGAATAAACAATAAATATGGTATGATTATGGACTTTCTAAGGAATTCAATTCTGAGCCACCAAGAATTGAATCAGGGCATTCCTAGGTGTATTTCATTCATTCATATTACAAGAGTTGCTGAAGGAGTACATAATCAATACTTGATCTTGAATTCCTCCCACTGGTCCCACCAATGCTCTTGACCTCCTTGATCTTCTTGTAATCCATTACATTGTAATCTTTGGCATACCAAGGCAAATTTACAAGAACATATACTTTAACGTCCTCAAATAAATGAAATTACAACCCAAAAATATTACAACATTTATAATACATGCCATCAAAATAAAATAAATTATTTTATAACCCAAAGAAAAATAAAAGAAATAAATCTAATCACATTGGTCTTTTATTGTCCACGATCATCCATCATGCATATTACCATTTAACAATTAAATAAAACATACATTCTAAAATTAAATTGAATATCTCATATTTAACTAAAAAATTTAGATTTAAATCTTATTCAAAACAAATTTAAAAATTCATATTTGAATCTCATTCAAACAAATTTAAAAATTTAAATTTGAATCGCATTCAAACAAATTTAAAAATTTAGATTTAAATCTAATTCAACCAAATTTAAAAAATTCAGATTTGAATCACATTTAAACAAATTTAAAAATTTAGATTTGAATCAAAATTTAATTGTGTGATTAAAACTCCTAATTAAATATTTTAATTAGTCATAGGATGGGCCTTAGATCATACAACAATTGCACATTCAAAACCCAAACACCATGCGCATGCTTAGACTCATCAAACATGGCCAAACCATGCGCACCATCATTGTGATAACCAAGCCGCCACCTTTGTTGGTCCAACCACAATGAAACAATCAACTCTTAATCAAATCACACAATTAAATCACATATTGAACAATCTAAATGGCAAATATAGTGGCTCTAATACCAATTGAAGGAGCGGAAGCATGAAAATTAATAGATTAGAACATTGAATTCAAAATTTTTCTTCTAGGATCTCATGCATCATGCAAGATTCATTATATACCTAATTGCATATTAAAATCCTTTTAATATGTATTAGGATCTACATTTGCCATTTAAGATTTTTGAATTAACAGATTAATTCATTAGAACCTTAGATTAATACAAGAACATGTGCACTAACCTTTTGATGCACTGTAGATGTGTTTGGTATCTTTGTGAAGCACCTAGGACCCCAAATGTTGTCCCTATAGTTTGTCCACACCAAGATCACCAATGGTAGCCCCTTGAACAGCTTCTCAAGTCTTGCCAACCAATTAAAAATTAAGGATTTGCCTTTAGAGAGGTTGTAGATGTATATTGGATACTAGAAACAATTTCTAGCAATTTTAATTCAAGAGAATATGGGCAATTCTCTTTGAATTGATGAGAGAAGAAGAAGAAGAGAGGAAGAAGGCTTCAAAGGTGGCAGCACCTCTTTAGAAAAATCAGAATGTGTTTTTTGTTCTTTCTTTCTCTCCCTTTTATAATTAGGTCATCACTTAAAACCCTTGACACATGTCATCTTCTGATTGCATCTTAGTTTAATTGACCTAATCACATTAAGCCAAGTGTCAAAGCTAGATTTAATCTTGACTTTGATCATCACGCATGATTGGAAGACAAATGGAAAACTTACATGGTGTCATGTGTCACCATCTCATAGTGCCACATCTCATCCTGCGAAATGACCAAATTACCCTTGTGTTGTAATTTTGAGTTCTCAATCCAAAATAATTATTTCTCCTCTTCTAATCAATTTATATCAAATATAAATTAATTAATTAATCTCTATTAATTAATTTCTTATAATTAAATTTATATTTTAATACTTTAAATATAAATTTAACTTATACTATACATCCAATAACCTAGATTTGGTTTAAAGCCATGCTAGGGACTTTGCAATCTAATTGCAAATCAAACCTATTTAATTAATTAATTAAACTCTTTAACTAATTAATTAAATCACATTTAACTTGGTGATTACTTGTGTATGTGTGTGACTCACTAGGCTCATCACTAATTGGCAATGAGATATGATATTAACTCTTAATATCATCAGAACTCTTTCTTACCATAAATGATTTCTCTAAGTCATTTTAGGCATCTCATAGACCATGGCTAACACCTAGCATAGCATGCCATGGCCACCCAATCAGTAATAAGGAATAGCTTAAATGAACCTTTAATCATATGTTACCATGCACTAGAATCTCTCTATTATAAAATCTCAATTTGAGCTGGAGTCATGGTTTATGTCAAACCTCATTTACTATGAATATTATATTATCTTTTAATTCCAATTCTTCATTAAAAAGATTTTCTCATCAAAAACTCATTTCTGATTAAATTTGTCTGTCCTGGCCAGGAACTTGAAATATCAAGAACAATTAAATGAACATAGGATTTTATCTCTATTTACTTATGGTAATAGATTCCATCTTGATCAGCACCTACCTCCATATATAACTAGTAGGAGCCAACATTTAACATCCTCACTTTAGCTAGTCCATACAGTCTACTGTTTCGATGACCAATGTCAGTCCGGATAGCTAGAATATTTGAAATTATAATTAGACTAGAGTGAGGATTTATAAATAAACCAAATAATGATCAGAAAAATTAAGGAAAATGTTTAGGAATGAAATGCTCTAAGGTTAAATTAGCCGTAACCCTTGTGATGAGTAACCCAAAGGAGAAGTGACGGTGAAGGCTGTTAGCAACCCTAGACCCAGGAAAAACTTCATGAAATAATTTTTGGGACCTCAGGGAAGGATTATTGGGGTTCCAATGACAATAAAATGTTAAGAAAAACACAAGGAAAATTTAATCAATCAGTACACACAATTTTAGCTCGTTAAGCCTAACGGAGGGCATTTTGGTCATTTCGTCTTCAGTGATGATTTTTGACCAACTTATCCATTTAAGTAAGTGAATTATATGACATAAAATATGAACAAATAGTGATGAAAAATTTATTAAAAATAAGTAAAAGAAGTAAGGAAGAAAAACAAAACAAAAAAAAAATAATGAAATAAAAGTCAATCAATAACATAAGCATGACCTCATTAAAAACTCTCCCACCAATGAGAATTAAATAAACACATTATAAGGGATAAAGAAGACCAAAAAAATCACTTCATCTTCTTCTTCCATCCATGGTGGATGAAATCCCTTCCTAAGCTCTCCACCATTTTCATTCATTCCAACTTGATTTCCTTAAGTTTCTCACCATAAAATCCATATTTGTCTTCACAAAAAATTATCCATACACCTTGGGCAAGCTAAAGATAGAAAAAAGAAGTAGAAAGGAAGAGCTTTTACAAGCTTGGGAGTGACTCCATTAGAGGTTAGTGACCAAACTTGTTCTTTTTCTTTAAATTCATGTGGAAGGAGTAGAATTAGTGGATATTTACAAAGAAATTTTAATAAAATCATAAGCATACCTTCCCCAATATTTTTGGCAGCCTTGAACTTGGTAGGTTTTTGAAGATTTCTTAGAACTAAAATGGTATTACGGCTGCCCTTAACACTAATCTCTTGATTAGGATAGTGAAGTGTAAGTAAATGCAAGGTTTGAAATAATTGAGTTAGGGTTTGGACAGAAACTTAAGACTTTGTTCATGAATTGGTGAAAGAAGGTTTTAATGGTCAATTACTGACCATTTGGCTATGTGTGATTAAGAAATGAAGTGGTTTGTGTCATGAGAATTGAAGCTAGGTATGCTGCCCTTGGTAACCTGCAGGATTGGGTGTGAGTCCAGCAGGTTTGGGCAGTTATAACTGGAGTTGTGTAGGTTCAATTGGTGCAAGTCCAATTGGACATGAAACTAGACACATAATGGCACAACTTTAGTGAAGAAACCCTGCCTAGAAAACTAAACCAAGTTGACCTAAAAATTGCGTAATCTGGGTGACTTGCATTCTGCCTGGGCAAAATAACCAAATGAAAAGTGCTTATTCATTTGGTCATAACTCAGTGTAGAAAGGTTCAATTGACCTGAAATTTTATCAATAGATAGCTGAGGCATAGACCTACAACTTTCATGAAGAAACTAAATCCAAATTTTGATCATAACATGTTCAAAAATATACCTGCAATCAATGTACAAAATACTGTAGATTTGGTTCTGTCCAAAAAATCTGGAAAATTTGCAATCTGGCTAGTTATAGTATTTAGGCCATAACTTAAGCTACAAAACTTGAAATGAAGTGATTTAAAAAAAAAAAGAAATGTAATTAGACACAATAAGGAACAACTTTCATGAAGACAATTTTGCAAATTCCTACTGTACAAATGACCAATGGAACAGTAAACTTAGTGCTTGAAATCTGAAAATTGTGAATAACTAACACTAAGCTTTGAAATGGTATTGGCAACCAATACCAACAATTTTAGAATGCAAAAATGTGGTATGTTAGGAATATTAAAACCAATGTACCTATTGTCTATGCAAAAGTCAATATTTTAGTTGACTAATGAAATGAATAGTAACACTTAAACTTCAATTTCAAGAATTGTAAAATTTAAAAGTGTAACATGCCCTAGTATACCTAGTAAGATTGGTTTGGATATGTTAGCATACCAATAGGGTTCTGTTAGCAGTGCTGCATATGGCTTCATGCCATTATGTATTTTATGGCCTCTCATGCCATTCAGTGATATAATAGCCTTTGGCTATTTTGATTGAGTTTGTTATACTTGGGTTTTATCCCTAATAATTATTATAGCTTATTAGCTGTTCTATTGCACACCGGGAGACACAATGTGACCGATGGTGTGATGGTCTGAGGTACTTGGTACCCAGTGCCAGTTTACTCATTTATCCAGTCCAGTCGACTAGAATAGGTTACTTGAGCAATTAAAATAAATCTTACAAATTTTAATCAAATAATACTACAATAAATGCCAGAAATTAAGTCTACATAAAATGTCAACATACATTATGCACATTTATTTTATTTTAGTTATTTTATTTTATATTGGCACCACTAAGCAGAATTGCTTAGCGCATCACTTTTGCCATGCACAGGTACTGGAGACATAGCTGGGGAGTCCAGCAGACCTTAGACCAGGTGAATTGTCAGATTTGCACAGAGTCCAGAGTCGCCTCATATCTGCAGTGCACTTGGCAGGACATTAGGACTTTGGGTTGTATTTTGCATTTTGTATTAGTTTTGATTGTAATTACAAACTCTTGAAATTATGTGATAATGTAAATATTTGAAATTTCATGTTATTGAAATTTTTTGTATATTATGTTGAAAAATAAAATGTTGGGAAATATTCATGAATGTGATTCGAATTGTGATGTGAACAAAAAGTTTGAAAATGGTGTTGAGATTTGGAGATTGAGTTGTCCTATGTGTATATTGGAGTTCTAGATTTGAAAACTATATTGGAAGTGTCTTTTAAATAGGTTCAGAAGAACTGTTTTCCAATTTACAGCCGGCACTCTGCCGGATTTTCAATAAAAATTTATGAAAAAATCAGATTAATCAATTTTGAAAATAAATGATGTAAATGGTAAATCTTGCACTTGGTGAATAATAAATAAATAAATTATGGAGGGAAAATTGTTATGAAATAAGTTATGGTGCTCGGCACACTGTGTGGCATAACTTGCTCTGCTATACTGTAGTGTAACACCCCTAAGTTCGGTAGTGCGTTCTGCTGCTCCGGTGACCAGTGTTGTCCGGACAGCTAGGATGCCTAGAACTACACTTCAATATGAGTGAGGAGACATAAAATAATGAAATACAAGAAAAGAAAATACAAGAAAAACAAAGGGAAAATAATAGCAAAGAAATGTAACCAAGTTAAGCGAGCCGAGAACCCTAGCGATGGGTGACCGCACCGGGAAGTCACGGTGTAGACCGTTGACTAGCCCTGGACTGCGGGGAACCCTGGAAAACATTTTTAGGACTTAAATAGACCCTTATTGAAGAAAAAATCTCATTAGAAAGATCAAAGAAAAATTAAATAATTAGTACAAAGAAAAGTGAGAAATCGAAAAATAAACAAAACCCGGTGTTACCGAAAAATCAGGAATGCAACCCGAACAAGGGCATTATGGTCATTTGACATCCCGAATTGTCTTTTGACCTAAATTTCCATTAAAAATAAATAATATTACACTTAGAAAATGAAATGAAAAATTAAATTGGTGGTACCTAAAGTAAATAGTAAGAATTAAGGGTTTAATGTGGAATAAGTGAGAATTAAGCTTATTATATGATTTAAAATTTGTGAGTGGACCACTAGGGATTTAATTAAACACTAAATGGCAGCTGTAATTCCATTATCCAAGCTGAAACTCCATCTTCTCCAAGTGCTCTCAACCTAGCCGAATTGAAGAGAAAGAAAACCTCCATTGGCGTTTTCATTCAAGCTTCATCTAACCCCTCACTTCAGTTCTAAACACTTAGGTTCCTTCATTAAAGATTGTCTACACATCATAAGGAAGAGCTTGATACCAAAATCAAGAAGTTTAATCAAGGTTTGGCAAGTTCCAACCATAAGGTAAGTTTGTATTTTGGAAGATTGCTTTGTTAAACTTTGTGTTCATGTTATGGGTGTTGGTTTTGTGAAGAAAATTTTCAAGTTTGAAGAGTTATTGAGATGTCCATTTTGGACAGCCATGGAGTTATGTATTTGATGAAATATTTGTGCATATATTTGATGAGAAATTATGTTGGTTATGGTGATTTAATGTTCTAGCAAATTATTCCATATGTATATGGTGAATTTTGCACTTGGGATGGAAATTGATGAATTGTATGATACTTTGGTATTGAGGAACATTTTCGGCAGCCTTGGAACTCTTGGATAAATGTATGTGTTCATGAAGGTATTGGCAGAATATTGACATTGAGGATTGATGGATATGTATATAGAGTGATTGTGTAAAGTGTATGTACGAATTTGTAATGTTAGGTGTATATGTGATTGTACTTAGACTTTGTAAATGTGAGTTTTAATTGGTGTATTAAGGATGTTTGTAATCTGTCCAAAGTGATGTTAATGTAAAGTGGAATATGGTTTTGGTAATGAACCAAAACAGAATTGGTAAGGGAAGTGGACATATAGTAATGTAAGTGTGTAATTGATGTATGTTTAAGCAATGTGATTAGGGCAGTATGCATTTTAGCCTATAACTTTAAATGTGTAACCTCAATTGGTATGAGACCAATTGGAGGTGAAACTATGCACAAAATGTACCAACTTTCATTGAGAAAGCATACCAAAATTCTGCTTGCAAGGTGGCATGAAAAATGACCAATTCGGATTAAGTGCAATTGAAACCTAAAAACAGACCAATTGGGCAGCAGTTAGTGTTTAGGCCATAACTCACTCAAAACAGGTCCAATTGACCTGAAATTTTAACTATGAATAGTTAAGACCCATACCTACAAGTCTTATGAAGACACCAAAACCCAGAAATGACCATAAGCAAGTCAAACAGCTTGCATAATTTCGGGTCCAAAAACTGGCCGAACCAGAATTGACTAAATTGACCTAATTTGATGCCATTTGACCAGCAATAGTATAATGACCATAACTTGGTCTACTTAACTCAGAATGACCTAAAATTTTGCCCCGCCTTCCATAAGACATAGATCTACAAGTTTGTAGTTTTAACCAAAACCCGAAAACCGAGGGAACTAGGTCGTCCAGCTAGGTCAAACTAGTATCCCGGAACCCAGCAAATTTCAAGAAAATGCACTAAACAAGGAAATGAGTTTGGTAAAACGTACCAACCCTAAAACCCTATCGAATGTGACATATTAATGACACTAAAACCTAATTTACCTAAAATGCATCAAGGGTCGGTATATTAGGTGATCGAGCAAATAATAGCCTTCAGTGAATTACTTATCGAACATTATCGTTAGAGACAGTTTAATTTAGTACTGAAACACTTCAAATTGTGTTTCTCAGTTACCAAAGACTCAGGAAAAGGGAAGGAAACACTGAGTCCGCATCGAGAGACGATTATCGAGGTTTGTGCACAACAACTATTTCTTTTGAATTATTTTCAATTGAAATAAATTATGACTATTTGCATATTATTGTTTTAAGTTGTGAAATTGTGAAAAATGGTTTGAAAGATATTTGATGGATACTTATTGATTGAAAAGCACTGTAATTGGTTTGATACCATAGCTATCATGTACATTGATTGTATTCCTCGCTAGCTTGTCTAGTGGGATGAATTGAATTCCCTCTCTGGCTGAAGTGTTGAGGTGTGTGCCTGTTGAGGACGAATAAAATGAGTACTCATATTTTTGCTAGCTAGCTATGTTATTCCTCATTAGTCATTGACTTTTGGGATGAATTGAATACCTCATTGGCCATCGGCTTTTGGGATGAATTAAACTTGGGAACATGATTAAAGCTGTGTGTGATTTATTGATGCACATTGTAAGATTGTAAAATGAGTTTAAATTCTTATTGACATTCACTGTCTTTTGAATTTAGCTATGTTTTGATTACTGAGGTTTATTGTAATATTGTGTTAAATTCCTTATGACATTATTGTCTTGAATCTAACTATAGTTTTAAGTATCCACTATTTACATGACTTATGAATTGTGATTTAAATTGTATTTAGTTAATGTTGTGCACCACTGAGACATTGTCTCAGCGATAGCTTTTTATTGCTGTCGCAGGTAGACAGACAGACAGGGCAGCAGACTAGGCTGCTAGTACCTCCAGCGAGAGACTATCGGGTATAATGAGTATACCAATATTTTGTATTTTGTAATGTAATGTATATTCACTGTATGTATATTTTGTTTTTGGTTTGAGCAGTTGTAAATTCAAATTGTACCTTGCAGTTGTAAATTAATTATGAGTTATTTTGGCTTGTAAAAAAATTGTATTATATTTCCTTTATCTCAGTCTTTGAAAAATTACTACGGATTTGAGTTGAGAAAATGTTGGAGTTGAGATTTGGAAATATATTGAAGTGCTTTTTATAGGTTTTCTGAAGAACTGTTTTATCCAAAATACAGATGGCACTCTGCCAAAATTTTTACAGAAATTTCAAATAATTCAAATGTGTTAGTTCTATTACTTCAGTTCATAAAAGTTTTTAACGCCTGTAAATAGTGCTCACCACTGTAAAAGAAGTAAGAAAAGTTTTTAAAATCCCTTGTAGGGTACTTAATAAGTTATCGGTAGGTGAAGTTCGGTAGTTCATCAAGTATTCTACGGGATCATGTTATGCCTTACATAGGGGTAAGGTGTGACATGTTTTAGTGGTATCAGAGCAAAGTTTTTAAATTCTGTTTTCACATGTTATTTGAATATTCTTTCTTCATAGTACAACTGCTCAATATCATTGTTTGATACATACAGTACATTACATTATAAATATGCACTAACGGGAGGAAATCTCCTTGTGTTAATTGTTCAGGAGGTTTAAGATCCTCGAATTGACTATGGAAGAGGGTGATCGTTCAGTCGATCAATCTATTGAGGCTGAGGTGCAAGGGGATGCCCTAGGCCTACACAATGTCAGTGGTTCAGCAGCACCAGCCCCTGCAGTACCGCAGTTTCCTGCTCAATTCGCTCAGTAGATGGCTGCAATGTTCCAACAAATGGCTGGTAATGTACCTACTCAAGTCCCAATACAGACACCAGTGGTACAACCACAGTCTCCTACCAGGCAGTATGATAAATTAATGAAATATGGGGCTGCAGAGTTCAAAGGGACAGTAGATCCTCTAGAAGCTGAATAGTGGTTAGAGAGGATGGATAGGGTATTCAAGAAACTGCATTGCACAGAGGAGCTCAGATTTGAATACTCAGTGTCTTTGTTACAGGGGGATGTTTATGATTGGTGGAAAACCATTCCCCACGATGCAGTAGAACTGCTGCATCTTGACACTGGAATGACTTTCTCGAGAATTGAGACGAAATATGTCCCTAATGCTTATGTAGACCCGGAAGTGCAAGAGTTCCTAAGTCCAAAGCAGGCGGTCGGTGGTGAGTATGAAAGGGAATTTTCCGCCTTAGCCATTATGCGGTGAGTCTACTCTCTACCAGCGAGGAGAGATGCAAGAGGTTTGAGCGGCTTGAAGCCCAGATGTCAGTACAAGTAGTCGGCTTCAAACACACTAACTTCTCTGAACTTATTTCTCAAGCCCTAAAGTTGGAAAGAATTGAGATTGAGGCGCTCTGAGAAAAGAAATCGGAAAAGACAGATAAAGAGGAAAGTCGTAGAAACGAGTTCGGTGGTCATACTGGGAAGAGGAAGAACCATGGGGGACATGGTAGAGGTGGCAAGAAATCTAGTAGGGGAAGATATTCAGGACAAAGACCTCCCCTATCTGGTCAGCAGAGTACCAGAAGTTCCTACCCTCCCCGCCAATGTGAAACTTGTGGAAAAAATCATGGTGGGATATGCTATAAGGCTATTGGAGCCTGTTATAACAGTGGAGGCATAGGACATTTTGCCAAGGACTGCACCAGTAGTCGCAGAGTTGGACCACCTCCTACTACTGCGGAAGGTCGATTCGAGCCCTGTCACCAGAAGTTCACAACCACCTAGCAGAGGTAGAGGTAGCCCAGCAGGCAGCCAAGGCACAGTGAAACAATCAGAGCAAGACAGTGCTCCAATCAGAATGTATGTAATGAGACAGAGAGAAGAGGCCGAGACATCTGATGTTGTGGCTGGTACCTTCTCAACTTTTAACCAAAATGTGTTTGTGTTATTTGATCCGGGCTCTACCCATTCTTATGTGAGTGCTAGCATCATTGATTGCATTGCTGTTCCATGTACAAAAATGGACTTTGAGGTGCTAGTAACAAGTCCACTAGGGACAGAAGTCGGGGTTAATAAAATGTATAGAGATTGTCCTTTGGTGATCCAAGGACACACTTTCTGTCGATTTCATTGAAATGCCCTTCAGAGATTATGATATCATCTTGGGCATGGATTGGTTAGCTAGGCATCATGCCATGATTGGTATGGTGAAGATAGTCACTTTTGGCCTTCCTCGATGCAGTGATGTGGTAATACATGGGGAGAGGCGATTATTGCCATCAAACATCATTTCATTTGCACTAGCCGGAAAAATGATCGAGAAAGGGGTGTGAAGCATACTTGGCACATGTGGTAGACACCCAAGTGGGAGTCCGGCATTGAAGGACATCCCTACGATACATGACTTTCGGATGTGTTTCTTGATGAATTGCCAGGATTACCTCCGGAAAGAGAAGTGCAGTTTGAAATTAATGTTATGCCTGGTGTGGATCCAATCTCCATAACGCCATACAGAATGGCACCAGCAGAATTGAAGGAGTTGAAGATACAATTGCAAGAATTGCTTGAAAAGGGCTTCATCCGCCCTAGTGTGTCACCTTGGGGAGCACCAGTGTTGTTTGTTAAGAAGAAGGATGGTACTCTCCGCTTATGCATTGACTACCGGCAGTTGAATAAGATGACAATAAAGAACAGATATCCATTGCCTCACATTGATGATTTGTTTGATCAATTGAAAGGTGCCGCTGTATTCTCCAAAATTGATTTGCGATCTGGTTATTATCAGTTGAAGGTGCAAGCGAGTATTCAAAAGCGCTTTGGAACTCGGTATGGCCACTATGAGTTTCTAGTAATGCCATTCGGGTTAACAAATGCTCCAGCTGCTTTTATGGATCTGATGAACACTATCTTCAGACCATATCTTGATTAATTTGTGGTGGTGTTTATTGATGACATTTTGATATATTCAAGGAATGCAGAGGAGCATGACAGACACCTGCGAATTGTACTGCAGACTTTAAGGGAGAAACAGCTATACGCCAAATTGTCGAAATGTGAATTTTGGCTGAAAGAAATCTCCTTTTTAGGACATGTTGTGTCAGCTGAAGGGATCAAGGTAGATTCCAGCAAGGTAGAAGCTATCCTTAATTGGAAGCCGCCAGAACATCACAGAAATTGCGATTTTAGGTTTAGCTGGATATTACCGTCGGTTTGTGAAGGGTTTTCTATATTATCTTCTCCACTGACCAAAGCTTGGAAAGATGTAAAATTTCGGTGGACGGATAAATGTCGTGAGTTTTGATGAGTTGAAGAGGTGTTTGACTGAAGCTCCAGTTCTCACTTTACCTACTCCGGGTAAAGAATACACAGTTTATAGTGATGCTTCTCACAATGGGTTAGGCTGTGTACTGATGCAAGATCAGAATGTCATTGCTTATGCATCACGCTAGCTGAAACCGCATGAGAGGAACTACCCAACACATGATCTGGAGTTAGCAGCTATTGTTTTTGCTCTGAAGATCTAGAGACACTATTTGTATGGGGAGAAATGCTACATTTACACAGATCACAAGAGCTTGAAGTATTTGGGCACCCAGAAGGAATTGAATTTGAGGCAGAGGAGATGGTTAGAACTCATCAAAGATTATGATTGCTTAATAGACTATCAGCCAGGGAAAGCAAATGTGGTGGCTGACTCCTTAAGTCGCAAGACTATGGCAAGTCTCAGAGTTTCTCCTATGTCCATGGTATGTGAGTTGAAAGCACAACATGCCAGTTTAGAGATTGATGATGAGGGACAGACAGTAATTGCATGGCGTGTACAGCCAGTGTTGATTAATCAGATCAGAATGGCTGCTCAGAGTGATGAAAAATATCAGAAGCTACTGAAAGAAGTCCAGCAGGGCAAGAAACCTGAATTCTCTGTGAGAGATGATGGTTTATTGCTACATCAGGGCAGAATGTGCGTTCCTAGTGATGTGGAATTGAGACAGATCATTATGAAGGAAGCACATGAGTCTCCATTTACTATGCACCCTGGTGGAACTAAAATGTACAGAGGGCTGAAAGAGCATTACTGGTGGATGGGTATGAAAAGAGATATAGCTGAATTTGTTTCCAAATGCCTAACTTGTCAGCAAGTAAAGGCAGAACATCAAGTTCCAGCTGGTTTGTTACATCCTTTGTCGATGCAGTGGAAATGGGAACGAATAACTATGGATTTTGTTACAGGACTTCCAAGGACACAGAGTAGTCATGATGCAGTATGGGTTATAGTTGACAGATTGACCAAGTCTGCTCACTTTTTGCCAGTTCGGATGGACTATAGCATGGAAAGATTGGCCAGATTATACATATATGAGATTATAAAATTGCATGGAGTGCCAGTATCAATTGTGTCTGACAGAGATCCTAGGTTCACTTCTAGATTCTGGGGTAGTCTTCAGAGAGCCCTAGGAACTAGATTGAACTTGACCTGACATTCCACCCACAGACAGATGGCCAGTCTGAGAGGGTTATTCAGATATTGGAGGATATGCTATGGGCTTGTGTGATTGAGTTTGAAGGTAGTTGGGATACACACTTGCCTTTGATTGAGTTTGCTTATAACAATAGCTACCAATCAAGCATTGGGATGCCTCCATATGAAGCTTTATATGGCAGAAAGTGCAGAACTCCCCTATGTTGGGATGAGGTAGGTGAAAGGAAAATGATTGGGCCAGAAATTGTTCAGCAGACAGAGGAAAAGATCAAATTGATTAGAGATAGACTCAAGGCTGCATCAGACCGTCAGAAGTCCTATGTTGATCTGAAAAGAAGAGATATTGAATATTCAGTGGGTGATAAGGTATTCCTCAAAGTTTCTCCTTGGAAGAGGATTATGAGATTTGGCAGAAAGGGGAAACTGAGTCCTCGTTTCATCGGACCATACGAGGTTCTGGAAAGAGTGGGTCATTTGGCAAATCGGTTGGCATTACCTCCAGAGCTAGCAAGGATACACAGTGTCTTCCATGTGTCCATGTTAAGGAGGTACAGATCTGACTCATCTCATGTACTATCAGTTGAAGAGATTGAAGTAAATCTAGACCTCTCATATGAGGAAGAACCCATAGAAATTCTGGCTTATGAGGTGAAGCAGCTGAGGAATAAACAGATACACCTGGTTAAAGTGCTGTGGAACCATCATTCAGGCCAGGAAGCTACTTGGGAACATGAAGAGGATATGAGGAGACAGCACCCACAGTTGTTCAGAGACTAATACCAGGTAAAATTTCGAGACGAAATTTATTTAAGGGGGGGAGAATTGTAACACCCCTAAGTTCGGTAGTGCGTTCTACTGCTCCGGTGACCAGTGTTGTCCGGACAGCTAGGATGCCTAGAACTACACTTCAATATGAGTGAGGAGACATAAAATAATGAAATACAAGAAAAGAAAATACAAGAAAAACAAAGGAAAAATAATAGCAAAGAAATGTAACCAAGTTAAGCGAGCCGAGAACCCTAGCGATGGGTGACCGCACCGGGAAGTCACGGCGTGGACCGTTGACTAGCCCTAGACTGCGGGGAACCATGGAAAACATTTTTAGGACTTAAATAGACCCTTATTGAAGAATAAATCTCATTAGAAATATCAAAGAAAAATTAAATAATTAGTACAAAGAAAAGTGAGAAATCGAAAAATAGACAAAACCCGGTGTTACCAAAAAATCGGGAATGCAACCCGAACAGGGGCATTATGGTCATTTGACATACCGAATTGTCTTTTGACCTAAATGTCCATTAAAAATAAATAATATTACACTTGGAAAATGAAATGAAAAATTAAATTGGTGGTACCTAAAGTAAATAGTAAGAATTAAGGGTTTAATGTGGAATAAGTGAGAATTAAGCTTATTATATGATTTAAAATTTGTGAGTGGACCACTAGGGATTTAATTAAACACTAAATGGCAGCTGTAATTCCATTATCCAAGCTGAAACTCCATCTTCTCCAAGTGCTCTCAACCTAGCCGAATTGAAGAGAAAGAAAACCTCCATTGGCGTTTTCATTCAAGCTTCATCTAACCCCTCACTTCACTTCTAAACACTTAGGTTCCTTCATTAAAGATTGTCTACACATCATAAGGAAGAGCTTGATACCAAAATCAAGAAGTTTAATCAAGGTTTGGCAAGTTCCAACCATAAGGTAAGTTTGTATTTTGGAAGATTGCTTTGTTAAACTTTGTGTTCATGTTATGGGTGTTGGTTTTGTGAAGAAAATTTTCAAGTTTGAAGAGTTATTGAGATGTCCATTTTGGACAGCCATGGAGTTATGTATTTGATGAAATATTTGTGCATATATTTGATGAGAAATTATGTTGGTTATGGTGATTTAATGTTCTAGCAAATTATTCCATATGTATATGGTGAATTTTGCACTTGGGATGGAAATTGATGAATTGTATGATACTTTGGTATTGAGGAACATTTTCGGCAGCCTTGGAACTCTTGGATAAATGTATGTGTTCATGAAGGTATTGGCAAAATATTGACATTGAGGATTGATGGATATGTATATAGAGTGATTGTGTAAAGTGTATGTACGAATTTGTAATGTTAGGTGTATATGTGATTGTACTTAGACTTTGTAAATGTGAGTTTTAATTAGTTTATTAAGGATGTTTGTAATCTGCCCAAAGTGATGTTAATGTAAAGTGGAATATGGTTTTGGTAATGAACCAAAACAGAATTGGTAAGGGAAGTGGACATATAGTAATGTAAGTGTGTAATTGATGTATGTTTAAGCAATGTGATTAAGGCAGTATGCATTTTAGCCTATAACTTTAAATGTGTAACCTCAATTGGTATGAGACCAATTGGAGGTGAAACTAGGCACAAAATGTGCCAACTTTCATTGAGAAAGCATACCAAAATTCTGCTTGCAAGGTGGCATGAAAAATGACCAATTCGGATTAAGTGCAATTGAAACCTAAAAACAGACCAATTGGGCAGCAGTTAGTGTTTAGGCCATAACTCACTCAAAACAGGTCCAATTGACCTGAAATTTTAACCATGAATAGTTAAGACCCATACCTACAAGTCTTATGAAGACACCAAAACCCAGAAATGACCATAAGCAAGTCAAACAGCTTGCATAATTTCGGGTCCAAAAACTAGCCGAACCAGAATTGATCAAATTGACCTAAAATTGACCTAATTTGATGCCATTTGACCAGCAATAGTATAATGACCATAACTTGGTCTACTTAACTCAGAATGACCTAAAATTTTGCCCCGCGTTCCATAAGACATAGATCTACAAGTTTGTAGTTTTAATCGAAACCCGAAAACCGAGGGAACTAGGTCGTCTGGCTAGGTCAAACTAGTATCCCGGAACCCAGCAAATTGCAAGAAAATGCACTAAACAAGGAAATGAGTTTGGTAAAACGTACCAACCGTAAAACCCTATCGAATGTGACATATTAATGACACTAAAACCTAATTTACCTAAAACGCATTGAGGGTCGGTATATTAGGTGATTGTGCAAATAATAGCCTTCAGTGAATTACTTATCAAACATTGTCGTTAGAGACAGTTTAATTTAGTACTGAAACACTTCAAATTGTGTTTGTCAGTTACCAAAGACTCAGGAAAAGGGAAGGAAACACTGAGTCAGGCCAGAGACGATTATCAGAGGTTTGTGCACAATAACTATTTCTTTTGAATTATTTTCAATTGAAATAAATTATGACTATTTGCATATTATTGTTTTAAGTTGTGAAGTTGTGAAAAATGGTTTGAAAGATATTTGATGGATACTTATTGATTGAAAAGCATGGTGGTTTGAAACCACGGCTATCATGTACATTGATTGTATTCCTCGCTAGCTTGTCTAGTGGGATGAATTAATTCCCTCTGGCTGAAGTGTTGAGGTGTGTGCTGTTGAGGCGAATAGAATGAGTACTCATATTTTTGCTAGCTAGCTATGTTATTCCTCATTAGTCATTGACTTTTGGGATGAATTGAATACCTCATTGGCCATCGGCTTTTGGGATGAATTGAACTTGGGAACATGATTAAAGCTGTGTATGATTTATTGATGCACATTGTAAGATTGTAAAATGAGTTTAAATTCTTATTGACATTCACTGTCTTTTGAATTTAGCTATGTTTTGATTACTGAGATTTATTGTAATATTGTGTTAAATTCCTTATGACATTATTGTCTTGAATTTAACTATAGTTTTAAGTATCCACTATTTACATGACTTATGAATTGTGATTTAAATTGTATTTGGTTAATGTTGTGCACCACTGAGACATTGTCTCAGCGATAGCTTTATTCTTTATCGCAGTAGAAACAGACAGGCGTGACTAGGCTGCTAGTACCTCCAGCGAGAGACTACCGGGTATAATGAGTATAACAATATTTTTGTATTTTGTAATGCAATATATATTCACTGTATGTATATTTTTCTTTTGGTTTGAGCAGTTATAAATTCAAATTGTACCTTGCAGTTGTAAATTAATTATGAGTTATTTTGGCTTGTAAAAAAATTGTATTATATTTCCTTTATCTCAGTCTTTGAAAAATTACTACGGATTTGAGTTGAGAAAATGTTGGAGTTGAGATTTGGAAATATATTGAAGTGCTTTTTACAGGTTTTCTGAAGAACTGTTTTATCCAAAATACAGATGGCACTCTGCCAAAATTTTTACAGAAATTCCAAATAATTCAAATGTGTTAGTTCTATCACTTCAGTTCACAAAAGTTTTTAACGCCTGTAAATAGTGCTCACCACTGTAAAAGAAGTAAGAAAAGTTTTTAAAATCCCTTGTAGGGTACTTAATGAGTTATCGTTAGGTGAAGTTCGGTAGTTCATCAAGTATTCTATAGGATCATGTTATGCCTTACATAGGGGTAAGGTGTGACATGTAGATAGGTAACGAGTGTCACATTTAGTGGTATCAGAATCGGTTTAGGCGTTTCTGGGCCTAGGTAGAGTGCATACCATTGCATTGCATTTGTAAGTGTTGTGGTGACACTGATGCAGATCTATTTGGTTTCTTATTTTGATTAGGATATGGATCTTGCTTCTCAGAGAGTAGTTGATGAAGAGGTAGAGAGTCGTGCTCCACCAAGGGCTGAATCTGGAGGTAGGGGAGAATCTGCTTTACTAGCAGCTGAGGCACCTTCCCAACTTCAGTTTGTGTTATTTCAACAAATGACCGAATTTTACCGGCAAATGATGGCGGCAATTCCACATCCACAACCACAGCTACAACCTCCACCAGCACCACGGAAGTCCCATCTGGAAAAACTGCAAAAACATGGGGCTGTGGATTTCTTTGGGAAGAAGGAGGATGACCCCATGACAGCTGAGAACTGGTTGGATAGAACTATAAGAGTGTTGAAACAACTCCATTGCACCCCCGAGCAGAACCTGGAGGGTGCTGTGTCCCCACTTCAAGATGATGCATACCAGTGGTGGGACACAGTATCTAGTGAGGTACAACCGGATCAGATCACCTGGGATTTCTTCCTCACAGAGTTCAGGAAGAAGTATGTTGGTAAAGTGTATTTAAAAGAGAGAAGAAGAGAATTTATTAGTCTAAAACAGAGGCAATTATCAGTGGTAGAGTATGAGCGTGAATTCATTAGACTGAGTCGGTATGGGAGGGAGATAGTCCCTACAGAGGCAGAGAGATGCAGAAGGTTTGAAGAAGGGCTCAATGACAATATCAAAGTCATGATAACAGCATTGGAGATCATGAATTTTGCCAAGTTAGTAGATGTTGCATCGAAAGTAGAAAGAGTCCAAATAAATGAGCAAAATAGAAGGGAAAGACAGCAGAAGAGGGGTCCAGGTCAGTCCAATTCATTCTCTGCTCCCAGTAAGAAGTTTAAGGGTCCTCCTGCTTAGAGTTCGAGACAACCACAAGGTCAGGGTTAGTCCCAGGGGCCCAGACCACAGTTCACATCTAGGAGAGGCTAGTCCACACTATCGGTGGGCAGCTCTCTGGGGATGGTGTTCAGGGGACCAGCCCCAGCATCTTCTGCCTGTCCATACTGCTAGAAGTGGCATAAGGGGGATTTTTGATGAGTGACTAGTGCATGCTTACGGTGTGGATCTACAGAGCATCAGATCAAAAATTATCCGAAGAGGACTACTATAGTTGCCCAACACAAGCAGATAAGCCTGCCCCTACACCTTAAAGGGGTAAGAAGTCTGATAAATCTGAGGCAGTTGGTCCATCACTGAGGCCTGCATTTGAGTCAGCCGAGAGGCCATAGGCTAGAGCACCTACCAGAGCCTATGCCATAAGAGCTCAGGAGGAGCAAAATGCCCCATATGTTATTTGGGGTACGTTCTTCCTCTACACCTTACCTGTGCATGCATTGGTGGATCCAGGATCTACCCATTCATATATTTGCATCAAGCTATCTATAGAAAGGGGAGTTTTAGTAGAGGAGAGTGATCAAGACACTCTGGTCACAAATCCGCTAGGCCACAGTGTGGTAGTGAATAAGGTGTATAAAGGTTACCCATTGAGGATTCAAGGGTATGAATTCTAGGCAAACCTTGTTCAATTACCCTCCGCGAATTTGACGTGATTTTGGGAATGAACTAGTTGTCAAGTCATCAGGCAATAGTTGATTGTAAACTGAAGAGGATTTCTCTTAAAACTCCTGAGGGTAATGAGATTTCAGTTGTGGGTGAAAGGACAGATTTTCTGTCTAATGTTATTTCAGCCACAATTGTAAGAAGATTGATGAGAAAAGGCTGTGAAGCTTACCTAGCACACGTGGTTGATACTAGGCAGGCTAAGCCGACCCTGTGTGATATACCCACAGTAAAAGACTTCCTAGATGTGTTTCCAGAAGAATTGCCTAGTTTACCACCAGAAAGGGAAGTCGAATTTGCTATTGAGGTAATGCCGGGTACAGTACCAATTTCTATTGCTCCTTATAAGATGGCACCCACTGAATTGAGGGAGTTGAAAATTCAGTTGCAGGAGTTACTCGATAAGGGGTTCATACGCCCCAGTATGTCACCATGGGGAGCTCCGGTGCTGTTTGTGAAGAAAAAGGATGGAACCTTAAGATTATGTATTCATTACCGGCAGTTGAATAAAGTAACTGTGAAGAATAAATATCTGTTGTCTAGAATTGATGATCTGTTTGATCAGTTAAAGGGAGTCGGTGTATTTTCAAAAATTAATCTCAGATCAGGGTATCATCAGTTAAGGGTAAAGGATGCAGATGTGTCAAAAACTACATTCAGAACCCGGTATAGGCATTATGAATTTCTAGTGATGCCGTTTGGGTTAACAAATGCATCAATAGCATTTATGGACCTTATGAACCGTATCTTCCATCCATATTTAGATCGGTTTGTAGTGGTCTTTATTGATGATATTCTAGTGTATTCCAAGACCAGGGTAGAACATGATGAACATTTAAGGATTGTTTTGCAAATCCTGCGAGAAAAGAAGCTGTATGTTAAGCTGTCCAAGTGTGACTTCTGGATGAGTGAAATCTCCTTCATTGGACATATAGTATCAGCTGAGGGGATTAGAGTGGATCCTAAGAAGATAGAAACAGTGATGGAATGGAAGCCTCCCAGAAATACAACTGAGGTCAGAAGTTTCTTGGGGCTAGTTGGGTATTACAGAAGATTTGTGAAGGGGTCTTCTCTTATAGCTGCTCCAATGACCAAGTTGTTACACATGAATGTGAAATTTGGTTGGAACGACAAGTGCCAAGTCAGTTTTGAGAGGCTGAAGGCTATGTTGACAGAAGCACCAGTGTTAATACAGCCAGTGTCGGGAAAGGACTTTGTGGTATACAGTGATGCCTCGCATAATGGGTTAGGGTGTGTATTGATGCAAGAGGGGAAAGTGGTCTTCTATGCTTCTAGGCAGTTAAGGCCACATGAACAGAACTACCCTACTCATGATCTAGAGTTAGCAGCAATTATCTTTGCAATGAAGATGTGGAGGCATTATTTGTATGGTGAAAAATGCTACATCTATACAGACCATAAAAGTCTAAAATATTTGCCAACCTAGAAGGAGCTCAATCTTAGACAGAGGTGATGGATTGAGTTCCTAAAGGACTATGATTGTGTGATAGATTACCATCCTAGGAAGGCAAATGTAGTTGTTGATGCCTTGAGCAGAAAGTCAATCATAGCTTTAAGATCACTAAATGCCCATCTGTCCTTAGCTCAAGATGGAGCTATTTTGGTTGAGTTACAAATGAGGCCAAACCTGCTACAGTAGATACAAGATGAGCAGAAGGCAGATGAAAAATTAATGGCTGTTGTGGGTAAAATTCCAAAGAGGAAGGAAACTGATTATGAGGTGAAAGCATATGGGTGTCTGTACTACAGAGGAAGAGTGTGTGTACCAGATGATAGGGAACTGAAGACTAGTATTTTGAAAGAAGCACACACTAGTGTTTATGCCATACACTCAGGAAGCACAAAAATGTATAATGATTTGAAGCCTCATTATTGGTGGCCTGGTATGAAGAAGGATATAGCTGACTATGTTACTAAGTGCTTGACATGTCAGCAAGTTAAAGTAGAACATCAAGTTCCATCAGGATTGCTACAGCCTATAAGCATACCTGAATGGAAATGGGACCGGGTCACTATGGATTTTGTTAATGGTCTGCCTCTCACCCAAAAGAAGCATGATGCAGTGTGGGTGATAGTGGATAGATTGACGAAGTCAGCACATTTTCTACCAATTAGGACTGGCTACTCACTGGAGAAGCTAGCAGAATTGTATATCAGTGAGATAGTTAGACTGCATGGAATCTCACTTTCCATCATATCTGACCAAGACCCAAGGTTTACATCAAGATTTTAGAAAAATATGCAGGAAGCCTTGGGCACACAACTCCACTTCAGCACGGCTTTTCATCCTCAGATGGATGGACAGTCAGAACGAGTAATCCAGGTAAACCTAAAAACTAATTGAATTCTTACAACTAATAAATTGAAATGATAGTAACAATGTGAATTATGTGATAGATCCTTGAGGATATGCTGAGGAGTTGTGTCATTGAGTTTGAGGGAAGTTGGGATAGATATCTCCCATTGGCAGAATTCGCATATAATAATAGCTATCAAGCTAGCATTCAAATAGCCCCATATGAAGCATTGTATGGGAGGAAGTGTAAAACCCCAGTATGTTGGACTGAATTGAGTGAAGATAAGCTGGTAGGACCAGACCTGGTGAAACAGATTGAGGAGAAAGTAAAAATAATTAAAGCTAATTTGAAGGTTGCCTTAGATAGACATAAATCTTATGCCGACTTGAAGAGAAAAGAGATAGAGTATGCAGTAGGCAGCAAAGTGTTTCTCAAAGTCTCACCGTGGAAGAAAGAATTGAGGTTTGGAAGAAAGGGTAAGTTAAGCCCTAGGTTCATTGGCCCCTATGAAGTCATTGAACGTGTGGGACCAGTGGCCTATCGGCTAGCTTTACCACCAGAACTGGATAATATCCATAATGTATCCATGTATCTATGCTAAGAAGATACTGCTCAGACCCTTCACATGTCATCTCCATGAAAGAGATTGAAATCCAACCGGACTTGACATATGCAGAAGAACCCATACGGATCCTAGCTTCGGAAGTAAAGGAACTGAGAAATAAACAAATTCCACTAGTGAAAGTACTTTGGAGGCACCATAATACTGAGGAGGCAACTTGGGTAAGTGAAGAGATGATGAGGCAACAGTTTCCTCAACTGTTTGCATCAGGTAAATTTCAAGAATGAAATTTTTATTAGAGGGAAAGAGCTGTAACATCCTCACTTTAGATAGTCCATACAGTCTACTGTTTTGGTGACCAATGTCGATCTGGACAGCTAGAATATTTGAAATTATAATTAGACTAGAGTGAGGACTTATAAATAAACCAAATAATGATCAGGAAAATCAAGAAAAATGTTTAGGAATGAAATACACTAAGGTTAAATGAGCCGTAACCCCAGTGATGAGTAATCCGAAGGGTAAGTGACGGTGAAGGCCGTTAGCAACCCTAGACCCAGGCAAAACTTCATAAAATAATTTTTGGGACCTTAGGGAAGGATTATTGGGGTTCCAATGACAATAAAATGTTAAGAAAAACACAAGGAAAATTTAATCAATCAGTAAACACAATTTTAGCTCGTTAAGCCTAACGGAGGGCATTTTGGTCATTTCGTCTTCAGAGATGATTTTTGACCAACTTTTCCATTTAAGTAAGTGAATTATATGACATAAAATATGAACAAATAGTAATGAAAAATTTATTAAAAATAAGTAAAAGAAGTAAGGAAGAAAAACAAAACAAAAAAAATTAATGAAATAAAAGTCAATTAATGACATAAGCATGACCTCATTAAAAACTCTCCCACCAATGAGAATTAAATAAACACATTATAAGGGATAAAGAAGACCAAAAAAATCACTTCATCTTCTTCTTCCATCCATGGTTGCCGAAATCCCTTCCTAAGCTCTCCACCATTTTCATTCATTCCAACTTGATTTCCTTAAGTTTCTCACCATAAAATCCATCTTTGTCTTCACAAAAAATTATCCATACACCTTAGGCAAGCTAAAGATAGAAAAAAGAAGTAGAAAGGAAGAGCTTTTACAAGCTTGGGAGTGACTCCAGTAGAGGTTAGTGACCAAACTTGTTCTTTTTCTTTAAATTCATGTGGAAGGAGTAGAATTAGTAGATATTTACAAAGAAATTTAAATAAAATCATAAGCATACCTTCCCCAATATTTTTGGCAGCCTTGAACTTGGTAGGTTTTTGAAGATTTCTTAGAACTAAAATGGTATTATGGCTGCCCTTAACACTAATCTCTTGATTAGGATAGTGAAGTGTAAGTAAATGCCAGGTTTGAAATAGTTGAGTTAGGGTTTGGATAGAAACTTAAGACTTTGTTCATGAATTGGTGAAAGAATGTTTTAATGGTCAATTACTGACCATTTGGCTATGTGTGATTAAGAAATGAAGTGGTTTGTGTCATGAGAATTGAAGCTAGGTATGCTGCCCTTGGTGACCTGTAGGACTAGGGGTGACTCCAGCAGGTTTAGGTAGCTATAACTGGAGTTGTGTAGGTTCAATTGGTGCAAGGCCAATTGGAAATGAAACTAGACACATAATGGCACAACTTTGGTGAAGAAATCCTGCCCAGAAAACCAAACCAAGTTGACCTAAAAATTGCCCTAATCTGGGTGACTTGCATTCTGCCTGGGTAAAATGACCAAATGAATAGTTCTTATATATTTGGTCATAACTCAGTGTAGAAAGTTCCAATTGACCTGAAATTTTACCAGAAGATATCTAAGACATAGACCTACAACTTTTATTAAGAAACCAAACCCAAATTTTGATCATAACATATTCAAAAATAGACCTGCAGTCAGTGTACAAAACACTATAGATTTGGTTCTGTCCAGAAAATCTGGAAAATTTGCAATCCGGCCAGTTATGGTATTTAGGCCATAACTTGAGCTACAAAACTCCAAATGGAGTAATTCAAAAAAAAGAAATGTAGCTAGAAACAATAAGGAACAACTTTCATGAAGACAATTTTGCCAAATTCCTACTATACAAATGACCAATGGAACAGTAAACTTAGTGCTTGAAATCTGAAATTTGTGAATAACTAACACTAAGCTTTGAAATGGTATTGGCAACCAATACCAATAATTTTAGAATGCAAAATGTGGTATGTTGGGAATATGAAAACCAATGTACCTATTGTCTATGCAAAAGTCAATATTTTAGTTGACTAATGAAATGAATAGTAACACTTAAACTTCAATTTTAAGAATTTCAAAATTTAAAAGTGTAACATGCTCTAGTACACCTAGTAAGATTGGTTTGGATAGATTGGTATGCCAATAGGGTTCTGTTAGCAGTACTGCATATGGCTTCATGCCATTCAGTGTTTTATGGCCTCCCGTGCCATTCAGTGATATAATAGCCTTTGGCTATTTTGATTGAGTTTGTTATACTCGGATTTTATCCTTAATAATTATTACAACTTATTAGCTGTTCTGTTGCATACCGGGAGACACAATGTGACCGATGGTATGATGGTCCGAGGTACTTGGTACCCAGTGCCAGTTTACCCATTTATCCAGTCCAGTCGACTAGTATAGGTTACTCGGGCAATTAAAATAAATCTTACCAAATTTTAATCAAATAATACTACAATAAATGCCAGAAATTAAGTCTACATAAAATGTCAACATTCATTCTGCATATTTATTTTATTTTAGTTATTTTATTTTATATTGGCACCACTAAGCATAATTGCTTAGCGCGTCGCTTTTGCCACGCGCAGGTACTGGAGACATAGCTGGGAAGTTCAACAGACCTCAGACCGGATGAATTATCAGATTTGCACAGAGTCCAGAGTCATCTCATATCTGCATTGCACTTAGTAGGACATTAGGACTTTGGGTTGTATTTTGCATTTTGTATTAGTTTTGATTGTAAGTACAAACTCTTGAAATTATGTGATAATGTAAATATATGAAATTTCATGTTATTGAAATTTTCTGTATATTATATTGAAAAATAAAATGTTGGGAAATATTCATGAATGTGATTCGAATTGTGATGTGAACAAAAAGTTTGAAAATGGTGTTGAGATTTGGAAATTGAGTTGTCATGTGTGTATATTGGAGTTCTGGATTTGAAAACTATATTGGAAGTGTCTTTTAAACAGGTTCAGAAGAACTGTTTTCCAATTTACAACCGGCACTCTGCTGGATTTTCTATAAAAATTTATGAAAAATTCAGATTAATCAATTTTGAAAATAAATGATATAAATGGTAAATCTTGCACTTGGTGAATAATAAATAAATAAATTATGGAGGGCAAATTGTTATGAAATAAGTTATGGTGCTCGGCACACTGTGTGGCATAACTTGCTCGACTAGACTATAGACGGGTAAGGGGTGTCACACAACACATGCCCATATACCCATACATAGTATAAGTGCGAAAGTAGTATCAAACTCAAACCACCAATATACAAGATAACTATGTTATCTCAGGTCTAAAGATTGTATGCACTGATATGATTTATAACAATGCATTGACAAGAGTAAACTCCACATTCATGTCATAAGTGTCACTGGTTCAGCCTACTTATCATGTATAAGTGCCTATCATGTTTGTTATATGGTATGAGACTCACCATTCCATCTTATTTATATCTCATATAAATACCTTGGGAACAAACATGAATACAATCTTTCTAGATAAGTCATGTTCTGTGTGAAATATCCTCGATTGTGAACTAATTTATGATACTTTGTACTAGAAATACTGTCACTCATATTCTTAACAACTTAAGAATAGAATTTCTAACAAAATATCAATGGACCTTTTCTATTACACATAAATATATTATGTAAACGGAAAAGTGAAATTGCCTTTTTATTAATAAAATATGTACAAGATACATACTAACTGATATGCTCTAGAGCATACTACTAACAGTTGTGTGCTCATTATTATCAGAAGAATAACTGCAGAAAATAACTAGATTAATTAATAAATGTATCAAGTAATTAACCAAAATGATTATAGTCTTTTAATCAAGTTGGTCCTTCCACTAACTTGGCAAATCCTACACTTCCAAAGTAAGAAACAGAAATCCTAGTTGGATGGATTTCTAGTAGGTGATTGAATTCTTATAGTCTTATTGATCATCCTCAGGCACATCCATTATTGGAATTATAATAAACTATAAGTGAGCAACTCCTTGCCCATCATATCTCATGTGAGGTTCAATCCTTTATCTAGCCCCTAATGCTCAAAATCTTAGGCACATCCATTATTGACTTATCTTGCATTAGTTAAGTTGATCCCATTAAGCCAGTAAACATGCAAATAAATTTAATGTCCTCAGGCACATCCATTATTGGCCATCAACTTATTTACATATTTACAACATCTCATGCTTAACAATTATTCTTAAGAAAATCTCTTAAATTAAATGCATCACATGCAAGTATTTAAAATTTCTTAAAATAATTGCCTCAATGGAGGGCCCATGATATAATTACATTAATTATACCATTTCTAACTTAATCATTTGTTCAGAAGATTTAGTGGTTGGCTTAATTACTATTATAGTCTCACTTTGCATATTATCCAATTAGCATGCATATATCATACACTTGCATACATTCCCATACATCCCATGCATACATGGATAAATAATAAATATGGTATGATCATGGACTTTCTAAGGGATTCAATTCTGAGCCACCAAGAATTGAATCAAGGCATTCCTAGGTGCATTTCATTCATTCATTTTACAAGAGTTGTTGAAAGAGTACATAATCAACACTTGTTCTTGATTTCCTCCCGCTGGTCCCACCAATGCTCTTGACCTCCTTGAACTTCTTGCGATCCAATTACATTGTAATCCTTGGCATACCAAGGCAAATTTATAAGAATATGGACTTTAAAGTCCTCAAATAAATGAAATTACAACCCATATTATTACAACACTTATAATACATGCCACCAAAAATAAAATTAATTAATTTACAACCCAAAGAAAAATAAAAGAAATAAATCCAATCACATTGGTCTTTTATTGTCCATGATCATCCATCATGCATATTACCATTTAACAATTAAATAAAACATATATACTAAAATTAAATTGAATATCTCATATTCAATTAAAAAAATTCAGATTTGAATCTCATTCAAACAAATTTAAAAATTCAGATTTGAATCTCATTCAAACAATTGAATCAAAATTTAATTGTGTGATTAAAATTCTTAATTAAACAATTTAATTAAGCATGGGCCTAATTATGGGCCTTAAATACATAACAATTATACAAAGAGGTCCATAGTCCATGCGCATCATGTAAACACTCACTAGGAGTGTTGATCAAGATGGAATCTGTTCCTCTAAGTAAATAGAGATAAAATCCTATGTTCATTTAATTGTTCTTGATGTTTCAAGTTCCTGGCCAGGACAGATAGATTTATTCAGAAAAGAGTTTCTGATGAGAAAATCTTTTTAATCAAGAACTGGAATTAAAAGAGAACATAATATTCATAGCAAATGGAGTTTGACATAAACTATGACTCCAGCTTGAGTTGGGATTTTGTAACAGAGAGATTCTAGTGCATGATGACATATGATTATAGGTTCATTTAAGGTAAACCTTATTACTAATTGGGTGGCCATGGCATGCTATGCTAGGTGTTAACCATGGTCTATGAGGTTCATAAAATGATTTAGAGAAATCATTTATGGTAAGAAAGAGTTCTGATGATATTAAGAGTTGATATCATGTCTCATTGCCAATTAGTGATGAGCCTAGTAAGTCACACACATACACAAGTTATCACCTAATTAAATATGATTTAATTAATTAATTAAAGAGTTTAATTGATTAATTAAATAGGTTTGGTTTGCAATTAGATTGCAAAGTCCCTAGCATGACTTGAAACCAAATCTAGATTATTGGATGTATAATATAAGTTAAATTTATATTTAAAGTGTTTAAATATGAATTTAATTAATGAGAAATTAATTAATAGAGATTAATTAATTAATTTATATTTGATATAAATTAATTAGAAGAAGAAAAATAATTATTTTGGGTTGAGAACTCAAAATTAAGACACAGGGGCATTTTGGTCATTTTGCAGTGTGACACGTGGCACCATGAGATGGTGACAGATGGCATAACACATAAGCTTGCCAAATGTTTTTTAATCATGTAAGATGATTAAAATCAAGATTAAATATAGGTTTGACACTTGGCACAATGTGATTGGGTCACTTAAACCTAGAGCTAATCAAAGGGTGACATGTGGCAAGGGTTTAATGTGTTAACCTAGCTATTTAAGTGTTGTTATGAGAAAATAAAACACAACCAGCAGCCACACTCCTTTGTCACACCACTTTGAGGGTTTTTATCTCTTCTTCTTCATCTCTTATCAATTCAAAGAGATTAGCCATCAATCTCTTGAATTAAAAACACTAGGAATTGTTTCTAGTGTCCTGTTTACATCTCTAATCTCTTAAAAGGCAGAACTTGAATTTCTAATTAATAGAAAAGGCTTTAGAAGCTGTTCAAGGGCTGCCATAGGTGTTCTTGGTATGGACAAGCTAGAGGGACAACATCTGGTGTCCTGAAGACGAATCTCAAAGGCGCAGACACGCTGTAGTGCATCAAGAGGTTAGTGTAATCGTTCTTGATTTAATCTAGGGTTCTAAAATTAATCTGATTAATTTTAAAATCTTAAATGGCAAATACAGATCCAAAAACATATTAAAAGAGTTTTAATATGTTGTTTATCATTGAAATCAAATAGATAAAAATAAATCTTGCATGATGCATGTGACCCTAGGTGAAAATTTTTGAATTCAATGGTATAAACTTGTGTTTTTCACGCTTCCATTCCTTCAATATTAATTAAATCATATTTAATTAGGTGATAACTTGTGTATGTGTGTGACTTACTAGGCTCATCACTAATTGGCAATGAGACATGATATCAACTCTTAATATCATCAGAACTCTTTCTTACCATAAATGATTTCTCTAAATCATTTTATGAACCTCATAGACCATGGTTAACACCTAGCATAGCATGCCATGGCCACCCAATTAGTAATAAGGTTTACCTTAAATGAACCTATAATCATATGTCATCATGCACTAGAATCTCTCTGTTACAAAATCCCAACTCAATTTGAGTCATGGTTTATGTCAAACTCCATTTGCTATGAATATTATGTTCTCTTTTAATTCAGTTCTTGATTAAAAGATTTTCTCATCGAAACTCTTTTATGAATAAATCTATCTGTCTGGCCAGAACTTGAAACATCAAGAACAATTAAATGAACATAGGATTTTATCTCTATTTACTTAGAGAACAGATTCCATCTTGATCAACACCTACCTCCATATATAACTAGTAGGAGCCAACACATGCCCATATACCCATACAGTACAAGTATGAAAGCGATGAAACTCAAACTACCTATATACAAGATAAGCTGTGCTATCTCAGTATAAAGATTATATGCATCGATATGATTTATGACAAAACATTGACAGAGTAAACTCCATGTGCTTGTCATAAGTGTCATCAGTTGACCTACTTATCATTTATAAGTGCCTATCATGTTTGTCATATGGCATGAGACTCACCATTCCATCTTATTTATATCTCATATAAATAACTTGGGAACAAACATGAATACAATCTTTCTGGATAAGTCATGTCCTTATTATGAAGTATCCTAGATTGTGAACCTATTTATGATACTTTGTGCTAGAAATATTGTCACTCATATTCTTAACAACTTAAGAATAATATTTCTAACAAAATATCAATGGACCTTTTCTATTACACATAAATATATTATGTAAACGGAAAAGTGGAAATGCCTTTTATTAATAAAAATATATACAAGATACATACTAAATGATATGCTCTAGGGCATACTATGCATATAATTGGCACCTTTAGGAAGCACCCAAGACCCCAAGTGTTGTCCCTCTAGCTTGTCCATACCAAGATCACCAATGGGCAACCCCTTCTTTTGCTTCTCAAGCCTTGCTAACCATTTATAAATTGGGGTTTTGCCTTTAGAGAGGTTGTAGATGTGTATAATGTTAGTAGTATGCCCTAGAGCATATCATTAAGTATGTATTTTGTACATGTTTTATTAATAAAATGCATTTTCACTTTTCCGTTTACATAATATATTTATGTGTAATAGAAAAGGTCCATTGATATTTTGTTAGAAATACTATTCTTAAGTTGTTAAGAATATGAGTGATTGTATTTTTAGCACAAAGTATCATAAATTGGTTCACAATCGAGGATACTTCACAATAAGGATATGACTTATCCAGAAAGATTATAATCATGTTTGTTCCCAAGTTATTTATATGAGATGTAAATAAGATGGAATTGTCAGTCTCATGCCATATAACAAACATGATAGGCACTTATACATGATAAGTAGGTCGAACCAGTGACACTTATGACAAGCACATGGAGTTTACTCTTGTCAATGTATTGTCATAAATCATATTAGTGCATATAATCTTTAGACCTGAGATAGCACAGTTATCTTGTATATAGGTGGTTTGAGTTTGATACTGCTTTGATACTTGTACTGTGTATGGGTATATGGGCACGTGTTGGCTCCTACTAGTTATATATGGAGGTAGGTGCTGATCAAGATGGAATCTGTTACCCTAAGTAAATAGGGATAAATCCCTATGTTCATTTAATTGTTCTTGATGTTTCAAGTTCCTAGCCAGGATAGATTGATTTAATCAGAAAAGAGTTTCTGATGAGAAAATCTTTTTAATCAAGAACTGGAATTAAAGGAGAATATAATATTTATAGCAAATGGGATTTGACATAAACCATGACTCCAGCTCAAATTGGGATTTTGTAATAGAGAGATTCTAGTGCATGGTAACATATGATTATAGGTTCATTTAAGGTAAACCTTATTACTAATTAGGTAGCCATAGCATGCTATGCTAGGTGTTAACCATGGTCTATGAGGTACATAAAATGATTTAGAGAAATCATTTATGGTAAGAAAGAGTTCTGATGATATTAAGGGTTGATATCATATCTCATTGCCAATTAGTGATGAGTCTACTAAGTCACACACATATAAAAGTAATCACCAAATTAAATATGATTTAATTAATTAATTAAAGAGTTTAATTGATTAATTAAATAGGTTTAGTTTGTAATTAGATTGCAAAGTCCCTAACATGGCTTGAAACCAAATCTAGGTTATTGAATGTATAGTATAAGTTAAATTTATATTTAAAGGGTTTAAATATGAATTTAATTAATGAGAAATTAATTAATAGAGATTAATTAATTAATTTATATTTGATATAAATTGATTAGAAGAAGAGAAATAGTTATTTTGGGTTGAGAACTCAAAATTAAGACACAGGGGTATTTTGGTCATTTCACAGGTTGACATGAGGCACCATGAGATGGTGACACATGGCACTACACATAAGCTTGCCATATGTCTTTTAATCATGTAAGATGATCAAAGTCAAGATTAAATATAGGTTTGACACTTAGCGCAATGTGATTGGGTCAATTAAACTTAGAGCCAATCAGAAGATGACATGTGGCAAGGGTTTTAAGTGGTGACCTAGCTATATAAGGGAAAGGATGAAAAAGAAAAATACAATATGCTCATTCTTACAAAGGTGCCGCCACCCTTGGTTGCCTCTCCCTCTCTTCTTCTTCATCTCTCATCAATTCAAAGAGATTTGCCAACAATCTCTTGAATTAAAAATACTAGAAATCGTTTCTAGTGTCCTGTATACATCTGTAATCTCTTAAAAGGCAAAACTTGAATTTCTAATTGATTGGAAAGGCTTGAGAAGTTGTTCAAGGGCTGTCATTAGTGATCTTGGTGTGGACAAGCTAGAAGGACAACATGTGGTATCCTAGGCGCATCCCAAAGGTACAAAACACACTGAAGTGCATCAAAAAGGTTAGTGCACTTATTCTTGATTTAATCTAGGGTTCTAAAGAATTAATCTATAAATTCTAAAATCTTAAATGACAAATGTAGATCCAAAAACATATTAAAAGAGTTTTAATATGCTGTTTATCATTGAAATCAAATAGATAAAAATGAATCTTGCATGATGTATGTGACCCTAGATGAAAAATTTTTAAATTCAATGATCTAAACTTATGTTTTTCATACTTCCGCTCCTTCAAATGTTATTAGAGCCACTATATTTGCCATTTTGATTGTTGATTATATGATTTAATTATGTGATTTGATCATGAGATCAAAAGTTCATTGCTGGTTGCAAAGCAAGGTGGCGGCATGTTTGATGAACACCTTGGTGCACATGGTTGATGCACCACAATGGTGCGCAAAGGTAAATGGATGGTGAATGTGCAATTTTTGTATGATCTAAGGTCCATTTTATGTCTAATTAAATTTTTTAATTAGAAATATAATCACACAATTAAATTTGTTTGAATGTGATTCAAATCTGAATTTTTAAATTTGTTTGAATGTGATTCAAATTTGAATTTTTAAATTTGTTTGAATATGATTCAAATCTGAATTTTTAAATTTGTTTGAATCATATTCAAATATGGATTTTTAAGTTGAATATGAGATATTCAATTTAATTTAAGTATGTATGTTTTATTTAATTGTTAAATAGTGATATGCATGATGGATGATCATGGACTATAAAAGACCAATGTGATTGGATCTATTTCTTTTATGTTTCTTTGGGTTGTAAATTAATTAATTTATTTTAATTTATTTTGGGCATGTATTATTAAGGTTGTAATAATTTTGGGTTGTAATTTCATTTATTTAGTTCTTGTAAATTCGCCTTGGTATGCCAAGGATTACAATGTAATTGGATTGCAAGAAGATCAAGGAGGTCAAGAGCATTGGTGGACTAGTGGGAGAAATTCAAGATCAAGTATTGATTATGTACATCTTCAGCAACTCTTGTAATATGAATGAATGAAATGCACCTAGGAATGTCCTGATTCAATTCTTGGTGGCTCAGAATTGAATCCCTTAGAAAGTCCATGATCATACCATATTTACTGTTTATCCATGAATGCATAAGATGTATGGGAATGTATGCAAGTGTATGATATATGCATGCTAAATGGATAATGTGCAAAGTGAGACCATAATAGTAATTAGGACGACCACAAAATCTTCCAAACAAATGATTAAGTTGAAAATGGTATAATTAAAGTAATTATAACATGAGCCCTCCATTGGGGCAATTATTTTAAGAAATTTAAAATAGTTGCATATGATGCAATTAATTTAAGAGATTTTTTTAAGAATAATTATTAAGCATGAGATGTTGTAAATATGTAAATAGTTTGGTGGCCAATAATGGATGTGCCTGAGGACATTAAAATTATTTGCATGTTTACTGGCTCAATGGGATCAACTTAACTAATGGAAGATAAGTCAATAATGGATGTGTCTGAGATTTTGAGCATTAGGGGCTAGGTAAAGGATTGAACCTCACATGAGATGTGATGGGCAAGGAGTTGCTCAGTTATAGTTTATTATAATTCCAATAATGGATGTGCCTGAGGATGATCAATAGAATTATAAGAATTCAATCACCCACTAGAAATCCATCCAACTAGGATTTTCGTTTTCTACTTTGGAAGTGTAGGATTCGCTAAGTTAGTGGGAGGACCAATTTGATTAAAAGACCATAATCATTTTGGTTAAATACATGATACATTTACTAATTAATCTGGTTATTTTCTGCAGTAAATTTTTTGATAATAATGAGCATAGAACAACCATCACCATCCAATATCCTTGCAAGCATACTTGATCGCAATAGGTTGGCAGGACCTAATCTATCTGATTGGCTAAGAAATTTGAAACTTCTCCTGAATCTTGAACATATAGGATATGTTCTAGACTCACAGGTTCCTGGTCTCTTACCTCCAAAGGCCACATAAGAGGAACATGAAACTTTAGACAAGTGGAAGGAGCATGATATGAGAGCCAAGTGTTGCATGCTTACTTTTATGAGTAATGAGTTACAGAAGCAGCATGAGAACATGTAGAGTGCGAGTGAGATCCTCCTTCACCTACAAGAGTTGTATGGTGAACATAGCAGGAATGCCAAGTATGAGATATCTAGGCAGCTATTTCGCATGAGGATGTCTAAAGGACAGAATGTTGGGGATCATGTCCACAAGATGATTCGGCTAATTGAGCAGTTAGAACATCTTGACTTTAACATGGATTTCCAACTACAGACGGATTTGATCCTTTAGTCCCTTCCTGAGTCATTTGGGAATTTTGTGACAAATTTCTATATTGTCACACCTTACCTCTCTGTAAGGCATAACATGATCCCGTAGAATACCTAATGAACTATCGAACTTCACCTACCGATAACTCATTAAGTACCCTACAAGCGATTTTAAAACAATTTTCTTATTTTGATAAGTGGTGAGCATTTTCTAATAAGTATTTAAAACATTTGGTTAAAATTAAAAATAGTTAATATTTTTAGTCCATTTTATTTTTCTGCAAATTTTATAAGAATTTTGACAGAGTTCCGTTTATATTTTGAGAAAACAGTTCTTCAAATACCTATAAAAAGCACTTCTAAAAATTTTTCCCAACAACTACTTCAATTTCACAATCAAACTCAATCCATTTCAATAACTCCACAATCATTTCATTAGAGACAAAACAATTTATATACATCCTTACAAAATTTACATAAAAAGAAATACAAACTAAACTTTATTACAAACTTCATACAAATTTTGTACAAGCTGCTCAAGACCCATTTACATGTCCATACATTTATATGCAATACATACATCAAAAGAAATATTTACAATTAGGGTATAAATTATACCCGATAACTTCAAGCTGATAGCTTCTCACACCTCAGCAGCTCAGTCTGCTACTCCTCTAGTCTCTGTATCTGCGACAGCAATAAAAGCTATCGCTAAATACTAGGACTCAATGGTGCACAACATATTAAAATTATCTTTATGCAGAACTTAAATCACATTTATTCAAAAATTTGACTGAACATGAAAATTAAGTACAAATCATGCATTATGAGATTTTAATCCTAAACAATTTCATTTTGAAGGATCAAATCACATTTCATAAAACCCACAGTTAGTTCATGCCATTCGAAACAAATAGAATCTCAATAGCTAGAGGCTAAAGAGAAATCACATCACAAGGCTAGCTAGCTCAAATATATGGATATCCATTCACATCCTCTTCTACTGGCACACTCAACACTTCTCCAGAGAAGGAATCAAAATTTGAAACTAATTACCCCCACTAGTCGTGCTAGTGAGGTGTTTAAATATATGGTCATGACACTGTAGTTTCAAAACTTATTTTAACACTTTGCTAAACATTGTCATTTCAAATATACACAATTAACTTTCAACAATTTCGATCAAAGCATCATAAATAATGCCTCAATTCACTTTTTCAAATCATTCAAAACAATATGCAGCAAATAATTTACAAAAATTACACGTTGTGCACAAACCTCAAGCGAGTCGCCTCTTGGCCTCGACTCAGTTCCTCAGGTTCTTTCCCGGTATTCTTTCCAACTGAAACACACAATTTTATAATGTTTCAGCACTAGAACTTAACATAAAGCCAAAATAAATTTAGCTTCACTTTTACCTAACTCTAATGTGCTAAACTCGACGTTCTTGAAATTTTTGTGTTTTGGGTTACTATTCACTACACTATTCAAGTCAAATTGTTGACTTTGCAAGGCTTAATAGGTATGGGAACTCCAACTTCACCCACATACCACATTTTGGTCACTAAATTTGTTGATTTTGGTCATTTTCTCAAAACTTAGGTCTTTTAGGCAAAATTGCCAATTTTCAGTTTTGGAGTCCTAAGTGGCACTGTTTCATTGGTCCTTTTACTGTTGGAATTTGGCAAAATTTTCTTCATAGAAAATGTTCCCTATTGTCTTAAGTTTATTCTCCTTTTTGTATCACTCCAATTGGAGTTTTGTAGCTCAAGTTATAGCCAAAATACAGTTACTGTTCATGCTACAGAATTTAGTTCTGTAGATTTATTGCTCCAAATTTGTTTAGCAATTTGATCAAGTTAAGTCCATAATTTGGTCTAATTTTCTTCATATTAAATGTTCTACTATGCCTTAGGTTTCCATCGATTCAGGAATCACCTAAATCGGAGTTTTCTAAAGAGAGTTATAGCCATTGAAACTTTACTGTTCATATGGCAAATCTGCAGTTCTACAGATTCAGTGACTCAACTTTGTTCAGTAATTTGATTGGGTTAATGGCATAATTTGGGTTTGTGTTCGTCATGAAAGTTTTAGGTCTATATCTCATCTAACCACTGGTAAAATTTCAGGTCATTTGACCTGCCTAGCTCGAGTTATGACCAAATAAACAAATACTGCTCATTTGGTCAGTTTATACAGGGTAGCCTGCAATTTTCCAACTTTGGTCAATTTGTTCACTAGGTTTTGGTCACTTTTTGGGCATGCTTCCTCAATGAAAATTGTGCCATTTAGTGCCTATTTTCATTCCCAATTGGTCCCATACCAATTGGACTTGTAAAATTTCATTTTTGGTCCCTCAAAGTTGACTTTTAGTCATGGTGCATACCCAATCCGAATTTGGCTTTGATTCAAACACTTTTAACACACTTAATTAGGTCACAAATGACCATTTCTCACTTCACATTAGGTCAAAAACACCATTTAAAAGTTTCTCACATTTTTGGTCTCCAAACCCTAATGTCCAAAACCCTAAGTTTGTCCAATCTTCACAATTCATGTAATCTAATTATACAATTCACATGTCTAACATCTATTCGCCAAGATTTCATGTTTAACCTAAATAAATACCATCAAAACCTTAGGGTTCCATGGCTACCACATTCTCTCTTCCCTTATTTAAGCATGATTTCCTTTATTTCTAATGCAATTTCACCACACATAAACTTAAATTCATGAATTCAATAAGAATTTAAACTTGAAATTGCACTTACCTCAACTTAAATTTGAATTCTCTAATTTTCCTTTTCTTTTCTTCTTTCTTTGATGACCAAACTTCTTCTTAAGTGACTAAATCAAGTTTTTGTGAAGCAAGTATGGAAGGATTTGAGGTTTAATGGTGGTTTCAAAGCTTGAAGCAAGCTTTAATGGAGGTTTGCAATGGTGAGGGAGAGAGAAGGATGGGAGGCGGCAACTTTGCTTAGGAAGAAGACTTTTTACTTTTTTTTTTCCTTTTGTTTTCCTTTTATCCTTATGGAAGACCCAAAAATCCCAATTAAATAAATATATTAAGTATTGTTTTTATGGCATCATGCATGAAGTCATCACCTTTTGACTTTTCCATTTTCCTTTTTTTTTCTATTTATTTTTCTATTAGTTCTTTTATTTTATTCTCGATTCTGAAATTTTCTTTTCTCTGATTTTATTTGACAGTTAGGTCAGGAGTCAGCTCTCGGGGTCAATTGCCCCTCGTTGGCTCATCCCGGTTTGCAATTAATTCCATATTTCTTCCGGCTCCTTGACCTAATTATTTAACTAGCTTAATAGTTCTTTTTCGTGATTTTCTCTTTTCCACTGTGTTTATAAGGGTCCTAAGGACCGCGGCGTCACATTTTATTGTTCAAAATTTGAGTTTAAAATGACTTCGCAGTCGTTCCTGAGAAGGTCACCTATCGCTGTGACTCTCGGTTTGTTTAACTTCTTATGTTCCGTTTTTCTTATTTATACTTAACTAATTGGACATTACTAATTATTTGTGTTTATGGCTTCTCTAGTTGTCTTAAGCGTGGTTCTAATCTCCTTAATTGTTTGGACTGACTCCGGTCACCGGAACAGTGAAATATACCAGGCTATGCGTGTTACAATTCTCCCCCCCTTAAATAAATTTCGTCTCGAAATTTTACCTGGTACTAATCTCTGAATAGCTGTGGGTGTTGTCTCCTCATGTCCTCCTCTCGTTCCCAAGTAGTCTCCTAGCCTGAATGATGGCTCCATAGTACTTTTACCAACGGTATCTGCTTGTTCCGTAGCTGCTTCACCTTATAAGCCAGAAACACTGTGGGTTCTTCCTCATATGTGAGTGTGGGGGTGGGGGCGTGAGGCGAAATATCATCCATTAAAATTATATAAAATGCACTAGGTAATGCCTAGGAAAGATGGTGGAGTCATAATGGTCTCACTTAAGTACCACCTCCTTAGACAGCATTTCCTAGACATGCACTTCATACAATCCTAATAGAATCAAACCATTGGTAAGTACCGTCTTCCCATAACACTACCACGGTACTAAGGATTTATGCCACAAAGGCATAGATAGATAGGAGTCGCCACCCGGGTAATAACCGAGACATATTTAGTGTTTCTTCCGAGGGTTATGGATGGCAACTTACTCCTTGCAGAGTTTCCACAACCGTCATTACCATAGCCCAATGTCTAGGTTCGGGATAGTGGGTACGTAAGGGGAAGGTGTTAGGCACCCCTTACGCCTGGTCTAACCTCGTTAATTCGAGTGCCAGTCCTCTACTAATGTTTCTAGAAGTCTTGTTTATTATTCCTTTATTAAACTTTATCCTAAAAATGCAATTCTAATCCTACACACGCAAGTAATTCACAAAAGGATTGTTGTTTACACACAATTTTCATGCACAAGTAATTCCTATCTATGGGGTTGCCAATTATTTAAATGATATTTACCAGATGACTAAAATTAATTTATTATTGAGAATTTAATTTACAAACAAATTCAATTTCAAATAACCCTACGTTTCTATATAACATAATTAATTAATTTTCACCAAGTTACCCTAAGGATAATTAAACTAAGTTAATTATGTATATGTGTAATTTATTCTAATATCACATAAGGCCCAAACAATCACAACCTAATAAAGATTTCTAACATGCAAATTTATTTTATAATTACCAAATATTAAATTAAATTTATTTACATGCCAATGTTAGTTTAATTTACAAACAAGATTAATTTTAATTTACAAAGTATTTATTTAAATTAATTACATGCAAAAGTCAGTTAAATTAAAAACAAAGTTAATTTTAATTTACCAAATAAAAGTTCTATTATTATTACAATTTCATGCCAATGGTTATTCGATAAGTTTAGAGTTACTTACCTGTTGGTAAATGCAGTTGCCATTGGGGCAAGCTACCCTTAAAAAAGGGTCTTCTCTTCTAGTATGGCAATGATATCCCTGGCTTACTCCCGTTTAGCTCCATATAAGCTCCACGCAAATACCCTCTTTGATACTTACCTTAGGGCTACTTACCAATTTTGTTTGTAATAAAAAAATAAAGAAAATAAAGAAAAATAATAAAAGTACGAGAGACAGAAACTAAACATGTGCAGAGTTGTGTATCCCCTCAAATTAAACATGATTACATGATCCATATGAACATATAAAATAAATTGAAGACAAAGAGCATAAAATTAAAAAATTGTGTGGCATAGATCTTGAAAAGAAAACAATAAAAACTGACCTTCCAGAAATCTTGTATGAAAATCTTCTTGAAGAAAAGGAAAAAAAATAAGGAAGAACTCAAAAAATCTTAAATATCTCTAAATTTCTTATAGCTCTGAATTTTCTCTTCCTCTTTCCTCCCCATCATCCCCTTCTTCCCTTCTCTAGTAGGGTATTTATAGGGTTTTGGGAAAGAGGTGTGATAGGGTTTGGAGTCTTAGGATGATAAAGTTTAAATGACTTAAACAACTACAATTGCAGAATTCGAATAAGACTGGGATATGGGTGAGGTGTTTCAACCAATAGGAAGACAGGAAAAAATGGAAGGCACCAATAGGGAATGAGGAAGAGGTGTGGTAGGATTTGGAGTCTTAGGGTGATAAAGTTTAGATGACTTAAACAACTACGATTGCAGAATTCGAATAAGACTGGGATATGGGTGAGGTGTTTCAACCGATAGGAAGACAAGAAAAAATGGAAGGCACCAATAGGGAGTGAGGAAGAGAGTGGGGTCAAGTAGGAGAGAGATATTTTGTTATTTTAATTTTTACAAAATAATTAAATGGGTCCCATTTAAAATTCCAAACTAGGCTTTCTTAGGCCCATAGAGCCCAATTAAACTTAATTAGATCCATTTAAGAACTATCTATATTAAATTTAAACAAAATAAAATTTTATTTAAATTTAATTAAATTAATTTCCCCAAAACTTTATTATTATTTTTATTTTTTCAAGATCATGCCACGGAATTAATAATTCAGCTCTATGCCTCCAATTACATCTTACAGTCATATAATTTTTCATCATCGGGTTTCCCACGGCCTCAATGCACATACTCATCACAAAATAAAGGTCTACAGTTTGCCCCCCACTTTGGCGAAAGTTGAAATCAATGCGAAAGCATTGCTCAAGTTTCGTCAAAGTGAAACTCAAATTTCTAATAACTATGAAACATTGGCTATGAGGATCAAGTATATCTTGCTCGATTGACATACTCTATGTTATGAGACTATTTACGGTCTCATAACAGTAATAACTGTGTCATGTGAAAAATGAGTGTATCTTGCTCTGTCGATACACTCTGTGTCATGATACTAGCTACGGTCTCATAACAGTGATAACTTTGTCATGTGAAAATTGAGTGCATCTTGCTCTGTCGATACACTCTGTGTCATGAGACTAGCTATGGTCTCATGACAATGGCAACTGTGTGATTTGAAATGTTGTGGATTCGTATTTAGGACTGCAGTCCTAAACTACCTACGTATCCCCCTCGCTATCCTGAGGAAGAATCAGACCCACTCGTAGTTCGACACTTGAAACTGTGGTGATGCATGTTCTTCTACGCCTTATACACCTACAGGTGATATGTTAATGCGTGTTCTTCTATGCCTTACACAACTATGCCATGTGCCCTAAACAATGTCTAAGGACTTACCAAAAAACATCTGTCATGAAATGTTGTGGGTTCGTATTTAGGACCACGGTCCTAAACTACCTAAGTGTCCCCCTCGCTATCCTGAGGAAGAATCAGACCCCCTCGTAGTTCGACACTTGAAACTGTGGTGATGCATTTTATTCTACGCCTTACACACCTACAGGTGACATGTTGATGCATGTTCTTCTATGCCTTACACAACTATGTCGTGCGCCCTAAACAACGTCTAAGGACTTACCAAAAAATATCTATTTCATGATTTGAAAAAATTGAGATGACTGGGTCTCAAAACTCTTTTTGTGATTTTTGTGTTTTTTGTATGCTGCTTCCTATCATGGGCATGCTAATTTTGCTAGAGATTCCAAAAAAACTTAGTCCTCTAGGGACCTCTTTTTGCAAAAACTTTTTTATAACCTCAAAATTTTTTAGAAGAGCTGTTCACCAAAAAAAGACTTCCTTAAGGTCACAAAACAATTTCCCTCTGATTTTTCTTTTTCTTCTCTCCCCCCATGGTTTTTGTCTTGACTCATTTCTCTTCCATGAACTCCATTCTCTATGCCTTAACTTTTGCCTAAAATGCCCTTTTGGGTTTTTATCTCAGCGGGCTTGCTCTAACTTTTGCCTAAGTGGCCCTTTCGGGTTTTCCACCTAGTGAGCTCCTTTTTTTTATTTTTTAGATAATTATCAGGGCATTCATATCAAGCACCTATTCTGTCATGCTCACAAAACAATCAAAACAATGCAGTTTAATTACTTAATCATTTGATGTATCTCTCAAGACACAGACATTCGCGATCATAATTAAATAAAATCCATTCCTAGCTAATGCAATAAAAACTTCTTTATTTATTCAGGTACACCATTACTCCCTCTTACATTTAGTTTTTCCAAATTTTTAACCTTCCAAAGTTAGAAATAAGCTTTGTAACCTGCTGAATGGCCTTTTCAGGTTTTCCATCTAGATCTTCTCTCATCTCTCCTTTTGCCTAGACCACATTTTACAGGTTTTCAATCTAGCATTTTTTTTTCTTTGGCCCTTACTTTTGCCTAGATTGCCTTTTATAGGTTTTCAGCCTAGCGAGCCTATCTCACACAAAGTACCATTTGAGCCTGTCCAAATTGACTGGTTCTTGAAATTCATTCCCATCCAAGTCTGATATTCTTACCGTAGCAAGATCTTTTTGACTATGTATGGACCATCCTAGCTTGGGTTAAACTTTCCTCTTAAATCAAAAAGGACAGGCCGAGCTTGTTTCAAAACCATGTCTCCCTCTTTGATCTTTCTTGGCTTCACCTTCCTCTGATAAGCCTGCATATGATACAAGGCTCACATCCTCTTTTCATCAATCAAAACTAGTTCGTCATATCTCTTTTAGGCCCACTCATTTTCTAAGATCTTAGCTTTTAGCATCACTCTTAAGGACCTGACCTCTTACTTAATGAATAGCATTGCTTTAGTTCCATACACTAAAGAGAATAGAGTTGCCCCCGTGGATGTCCTTGCAGTACTACGATAATCTTAAAGAACATAAGGGAGTTTTTCAGGCCAATCCTTATATGTTTCGAACATTTTTTCCCAACTAGAACATTTCCATTCATATGGGGACCACACATTTCCTTCAAGTATTTCTTTCATTATTTTCTCAGCCTATTTTTCTATCACACATAAGAGTTTGTAGAATTGCCTCCCAGCTAAAGTAAATTGAGTGGCTAATCCATGGATTGTTGCTCTATCTCTTTTGTAGGCTTATTGCGAGTATTCTCTCACTTCCAGAGGCCTCCTTATGTCTTTATATCATTTTCCTTCTCCCTTTAGGTCCACATGTGCTACTATTAATCCTTCATAGCATAAAATTTTACTCCTCATTAGGATAACTAGCTAAGTCAACTTTTGATCACTCTTTTCCTATAGCGACACCAGCGTGGCTTGGGAATCGGCCATCTGATTTTAAGCTCGAGGCATGTGCTTCTTGGTACTTTGTTAACAAGGCTATAAATTTATCTCTTTCTTCTTGGGTTAAATCTTCAGCTAACTTAATGTCTTTAGGATTATTTGGTGTACCCAAATTAATAGAGATCGATTTTGATGCATTAACAAAAATAGATTCTAAATGATTATGAATGCCATGCATATGCCCATTAGAATAAACATCAAACAAGTAAGCAGAAGGACTGGGGATGTTATTGATCTTTGCCTCGAAATCTTTATCAAGTACATCAGAATTGGAAACATCAATATCACTACTGTGAGCATTACAAAAGATAGACTCAAATATAGGGGTGTAGCTTTAGGTGTTTAGCTTTTCATGCAGTCCTCATATCAATGGTGCTGATTTTTTGCTTTAGCTCTTTCACATGTGGTAACCCCTAATCATATGTCAAGGTAATTGCCCCTTCTTTCAAGAACTTAGGAGGCTTTAGCTCTTCTTCCTCTTCAGTTGGCTCATAGCCCAAATCATAACTCGTGATCTGCCCCTTCATCTTAAGAAAAGTCACCAGGCCATCTATACTTTTTCCTAGGCCCATGCCAAAGAAAAAACTTTATCCCTTTCTTAAGGGTAGCCACTTTTAGAACCATCAAGTTTTCATAGATCCCAATAACTTGAAAATCAGACACTAGTGGAACTGAATCATCTAGTTGTAATGTAACTATCTCCTCATCAGAATCAGTCCAAACATCCAAAGGACCCTCATCATAGCTAGAATTATCACAAGGTCAACAACCATTATAGAATGAGGTTCATTGGGCTTTTGGATGGGTTGGATAGGTTCGTTGGGTAGGTTTATTGGGCTTTTAGATGGGTTGGATAAAGTCAATAATTCTGTTAGGGTTATTTGGGATAATGGAGATCATGTAGAGACCTGGTGTAGGTGAAATTTTTGGTTAGGCATGGGGCTTTTTAGTTAATTTTCTGGGTCAATTGTCCTTTTAGCATCAATTAAGTGTTTGATATCACACTTAAATTGAAAGCATAAGTCGGTGTCATGACTGTAGGCTTGGTAGAACTGACAACATTGATTGATATCATAGTTAGATGGGAGTGGATTTGGGAGTGGTCTGGGTGCTAAGAGCTATAGGAGGTCTTGAACTTTGAGACGCTCGAAAACTTCGGATAAGGGTTGGCTGAATTAGAAAAAATCTTCTTGGGGTGTGAGACACAATTTGAACCTCAATAACTTTAATGCCACTTAATTTGCCTACCTTGGGGCCTCTTTCTAAAGTTGACCACAATTGTCTCTTTTAGCTCAAACATCTTAGCGTTCAATATTTCATCAAGCACGGTCATAGTTTCTTCCATCTTAAGTAGTGCAGGTGAAATCCTTACTAGTCTCTTCCCTTCCCTAACCCAAGTGACCTGATTGGAAGTCTCTTTGATGTGTTTTGAGGCTATGTTTGCTAAAAAAAAAATAGGATTTAAGGGTTAACCTAAGTATGCTATGTACATGAATGCAATGCATGAATGGACCATTTTATTTATTTTTTCTTTTTTTTTTTGCCTTTACTTTTACAAAATGAAAACTGAACCATACCAATAGAACGAAAACTGAACCAAAACTAGACCATATAAACTGAACTAAAATCGGACCAAAGACTAACTCAAAACTGAAAAAAAATCTCCAGAACTGAATCTTCGCCCCCTTATACCTTCAACTCTCACGTGCAGGGGAAAAATTCTATCCTAGGCTATGGTACACTGGACACACCAACAGGGGATGGTCCAGGACGATCCTTCCCTCACAAACAAAGGATTTATATCCTTAAAGTTTAACCAATAGTAAGCATCCTCTTGCTTAACATGGGTTTTGAAATGGACTTGGGCCTATACACACACTGGGTTTATGCATAGGCCTAGGTTCATCTCAACTACCACTAGAACTTATGGTTTGAACAGTAAGGATACTAATCCAAAGACAACAAAACCTCACGGGTACCTAGGGTTGAAATCTATGGCTCATGGGCTTTATTGGGTAGGAAAAGGGTCACCCATGCAAGAGCTTGTCCATTAAGCACAACGGCCGGAGCTATGGCTCTTTTATATACTCAAAGGTACGGGCATGGGGTGCTAGCATTCACCAATTCATCATAGCTCGAGTAGAACCATGGTCTCCTTGGCTAGTACTAACGAGGCTAAAAGGGTAAGGGTGATCCGTGTGATAGTGTAGTGCAATGCAAAAAGTTTAACAGAGGAATAATATTAGACTAATAGAAACATGTTGGAGTAACTATCCATTTAGTCCCCAGTGGAGTCGCCAAACTGTGGGGGTGGGGGCATGAGGCGAAATATCATCCATTAAAATTATATAAAATGCACCAGGTAATGCCCAGGATAGATGGTGGAGTCACAATGGTCTCACTTAAGTACCACCTCCTTAGACAGTATTTCCTAGACATGCACTTCATACAATCCTTATAGAATCAAACCACTGGTAAGTACCGTCTTCCCATAACACTACCACGGTACTAAGGATTTATGCCACGAAGGAGATAGACAGGAGTCGCCACCCGGGTAATAACCGGGACATATTCAGTGTTTCTTCCGAGGGTCATGGATGGCAACTTACTCCTTGCAGAGTTTCCACAACCGTCATTACCATAACCCAATGTCTAGGTTTGGAATAGTGGGTACGTAAGGGGAAGGTGTTAGGCACCCCTTACGCCTGGTCTAACCTCGTTAATTCGAGTGCCAGTCCTCTACTAATGTTTCTAGAAGTCTTGTTTATTATTCCTTTATTAAACTTTATCCTAAAAATGCAATTCTAATCCTACACACGCAAGTAATTCACAAAAGGATTGTTGTTTACACACAATTTTCATGCACAAGTAATTCCTATCTATGGGGTTGTTAATTATTTAAATGATATTTACTAGATGACTAAAATTAATTTATTATTGAGAATTTAATTTACAAACAAATTCAATTTCAAATAACCCTACGTTTCTATATAACATAATTAATTAATTTTCACCAAGTTACCCTAAGGATAATTAAACTAAGTTAATTATGTACATGTGTAATTTATTCTAATATCACATAAGGCCCAAACAATCACAACCTAATAAAGATTTCTAATATGCAAATTTATTTTACAATTACCAAATATTAAATTAAATTTATTTACATGCTAATGTTAGTTTAATTTACAAACAAGATTAATTTTAATTTACAAAGTATTTATTTAATTTAATTACATGCAAAAGTCAGTTAAATTAAAAACAAAGTTAATTTTAATTTACCAAATAAAAGTTCTATTATTACTACAATTTCATGCCAATGGTTATTCGATAAGTTTAGAGTTACTTACCTGTTGGTAAATGCAGTTGCCATTGGGGCAAGCTACCCTTAAAAAAGGGTCTTCTCTTCTAGTATGGCAATGATATCCCTGGCTTACTCCCGTTTAGCTCCATATAAGCTCCGCTCAAATACCCTCTTTGGTACTTACCTTAGGGCTACTTAACAATTTTGTTTGTAATAAAAAAATAAAGAAAATAAAGAAAAATAATAAAAGTACAGAGACAGAAACTAAACATGTGCAGAGTTGTGTATCCCCTCAAATTAAACATGATTACATGATCCATATGAACATATAAAATAAATTGAAGACAAAGAGCATAAAATTAAAAAATTGTGTGGCATAGATCTTGAAAAGAAAACAATAAAAACTGACCCTCCAGAAATCTTGTATGAAAATCTTCTTGAAGAAAAGGAAAAAAAATAAGAAAGAACTCAGAAAATCTTAAATATCTCTAAATTTCTTATAGCTCTGAATTTTCTCTTCCTCTTTCCTCCCCATCATCCCCTTCTTCCCTTCTCTAGTAGGGTATTTATAGGGTTTTGGGAAAGAGGTGTGATAGGGTTTGGAGTCTTAGGATGATAAAGTTTAGATGACTTAAACAACTACAATTGCAGAATTCAAATAAGACTGGGATATGGGTGAGGTGTTTCAACCAATAGGAAGACATGAAAAAATGGAAGGCACTAATAGGGAATGAGGAAGAGGTGTGGTAGGATTTGGAGTCTTAGGGTGATAAAGTTTAGATGACTTAAACAACTATGATTGCAGAATTCGAATAAGACTGGGATATGGGTGAGGTGTTTCAACCGATAGGAAGACAAGAAAAAATGGAAGGCACCAATAGGGAGTGAGGAAGAGAGTGGGGTCAAGGAGGAGAGAGATATTTTGTTATTTTAATTTTTAGAAAATAATTAAATGGGTCCTATTTAAAATTCCAAACTAGGCTTTCTTAAGCCCATAGAGCCCAATTAAACTTAATTAGATCCATTTAAGAACTATCTATATTAAATTTAAACAAAATAAAATTTTATTTAAATTTAATTAAATTAATTTCCCCAAAACTTTATTATTATTTTTATTTTTTCAAGATCATGCCACAGAATTAATAATTCAGCTCTATGCCTCCAATTACATCTTACAGTCATATAATTTTTCATCATCGGGTTTCCCACGGCCTCAATGCACATACTCATCACAAAATAAGGGTCTACAGTGAGGTCTGGATTCACTTTAATTTCTTCCACTGGTAGTACATGAGATGGGTCTGATCGATACCTCCTCAACATAGACACATGGAAGACATTATGTATATTCTCCAACTCTGGAGGTAGTGCCAAACGATATGCCAAAGGACCCACTCTTTCCAAAACCTCATAAGGCCCAATGAAACGAGGACTCAATTTCCCCTTTCTGCCGAATCTCATAATTCTCTTCCAAGGGGAAACCTTGAGGAATACTTTCTCACCCACTGCATACTCAATATCCCTTCTCTTCATATCAATGTAGGACTTCTGACGGTCTGATGCAGTCTTAAGTCGATCTTTGATTACCCTGATCTTCTCCTCAGTTTGCTGAACAATTTTGGGTCCAATCATCTTTCTTTCACCCACGTCATCCCAACACAACGGGATTCTACATTTTCTGCCATACAAAGCTTCATATGAAGGCATCCCAATGTTTGATTGGTAGCTGTTGTTGTAAGCAAACTCAATAAAAGGCAAGTGTGTATCCCAACTGCCCTCAAATTCAATCACACAAGCCTGTAGCATGTCCTCCAAGATCTGAATTACCCTCTCGCATCGCCATCCATGCGTAGGTGGAATGTAATCAAGTTCAATCTAGTCCCTAGGGCTCTCTGAAGACTACCCCAGAATCTAGAAGTGAACCTAGGATCTCTGTCTGATACGATGGATACTGGCACCCCATGCAGTCTCACAATCTCATCAATATACAACTTGGCCAATCTTTCTAAACTATAGTCCATCCGGACTGGCAGAAAATGAGCAGACTTGGTTAGTCTGTCAACAATGACCCATACTGCATCATGACTCTTATGTGTCCTCGAAAGTCCCATCATAAAATCCATCGTTATTCTCTCCCATTTCCATTCTGGTACTGGTAGTGGATGTAACAACCCAGCGGGTACTTGATGCTCTGCCTTTACTTATTGACAAGTTAGGCATTTAGAAACAAACTCTGCCACATCTCTTTTCATACCCATCCACCAATAATGCTCCTTTAGCCCTCTATACATTTTTGTGCCACCAGGGTGCATGGCAAAAGGAGACTCATGTGCTTCCTTCAAAATGATTTGCCTCAAATCGATATCATTAGGAACACATATTCTGTCCTGGTGTAGCAGTAGACCATCATCTCTGATTGAGAATTCTGGTTTCTTGCCCTGCTGGACTTCTTCCAATAGTTTCTGATATCTTTCAACATTCCGAGTAGCCATACTGATATGATCAATCAACACTGGTTGTACATGGCATGTAACAGCTGTCTGCCCATCATCATTAATCTCTAAGTTGGCATGCAATGATCGTAACTCATGTACCAAAGACAAAGGAGTAACCCGTAGACTTGCCATGGTCTTGTGACTTAAGGCATCAGCCACAACATTAGCTTTCCGTGGCTGATAGTCTATCAGACAATCATAGTCTTTTGTTAACTCTAACCATCTCCTCTGTCTCAAATTCAGCTCTTTCTGGGTGCCCAAATACTTCAAACTCTTATGATCTGTGTAAATGTAACACTTTTCCCCATATAAATAGTGTCGCCAGATCTTAAGAGCGAACACAATGGCTGCAAGCTCCAAGTCTTGTGTGGGATAGTTCCTCTCATACGGTTTCAGCTGGCGTGATGCATAGGCAATGACATTTCAATCTTGCATCAATACACAGCCTAACCCATTGTGAGAAGCATCACTGTAAACTATGTATTCTTTACCCGGGGTAGGTAAAGTCAGGACTGGAACTTCAGTCAAACATTTCTTCAATTCATCAAAACTCTATTGGCATTTATCTATCCACTGAAATTTCACATCTTTTCTAAGCAGCTTGGTCAATGGAGATGCCAACATGGAGAATCCCTTCACAAATCTACGGTAGTATCCAGCTAAACCCAGAAAGCTGCGAATCTCTGTGACATTTCTAGGTGGCCTCCAATTAAGAACAGCTTCAATCTTACTTTGATCTACTTTAATGCCCTCTTCTAATACTACATGCCCCAAGAAAGATATTTCCTTCAGCCAAAATTCACACTTCGACAATTTGGCATATAGCTGTTTCTCCCTCAAAGTTTGCAGTACAATCCGCAGATGTCTATCATGCTCTTCTGCATTCCTCGAATAGATCAATATATCATCTATAAATACCACAACAAACTGGTCGAGGTATGGTCTGAAGATAGTGTTCATCAGATCCATAAAAGCAACCGGAGCATTAGTTAACCTGAATGGCATAACCAAAAACTCATAATGGCCATAGCGGGTTCTGAAGGCAGTTTTAGCAATACTCTACTTTTGTACTTTCAACTGATAATAACCTGATCTCAGGTCAATTTTGGAGAACACAGCTGCACCCCTCAACTGATCAAATAAGTCATCAATGCGGGGTAATGGGTATCTATTCTTTATTGTCACCTTATTCAACTGCCGATAGTTAATGCAAAACCAGAGAGTGCCATCCTTCTTCTTAACAAACAACACTGGCGCTCCCCAAGGTGACACACTAGGGCGGATAAAGCCCTTATCAAGTAGCTCTTGCAATTGCACTTTCAATTCTTTTAATTCTGCTGGTGCCATTCTGTATGTTGTTATGGAGATTGGATCCACACTAGGCATAACATCAATCTCAAACTGCACCTCTCTTTCTGGAGGTAATCCTGACAATTCATCAGGAAACACATCCGGAAAGTCACATACAGTAGGGATGTCCTTTAGTGCTGGACTCTCCACTTGGGTGTCTATCACATGTGCCAAGTATGCTTCACACCCCTTTCTGATCATCCTTCTGGCTAGTGCAGCCAAAATGATGTTTGATGGCAATAAATGTAACACCCCCATTTGCATAGTCTGGTAGATTTCACTATTCCGTTGACCAGTGTCGGTCCGGACAATTAAGGGGATTAGAACCACACTTAAGACAACTAGAGAAACCATAAACTCAAATAATTAGTAATGTTCAATTAGTTAAGTATAAATAAGAAAAACCGAACATAAGAAGTTAAACGAGCCGAGAGTCACAGCGATGGGTGACCTCCTCGGGAACGACTGCGAAGTCATTTTAAACTCAAATTTTGAACCGTAAAATGTGACGCTGCCGTCCTTAGGACCCTTATGAACATAGTGGAAAAGAGAAAATCATGAAAAAGAACTGTTAAGCCAGTCAAATAATTAGGTCAGGGAGCCGGAAAAAATATTGGATTATTTGCAAACCGGGATGAACCGACGAGGGGCAATTTGGTCAATTGACCCCGAGACCTGACTCCTGACCTAACTGTCAAATAAAATCGGGGAAAAGAAAATTTCAGGATCGAGAATTAAATTAAAAAACTAATAGAAAAAGAGAAAAAAAAAAGAGGAAAATGAAAAAGTAAAAAGGTGATGACATCATGCATGACCTCATGCATGATGTCATAAAAGAATTAATTAAATTATTTATTAAATGGAATTTTGTGGTCTCCATCAACTAAAATAAATAAAGAAAAGAAATAAAAAAAATCAATTTTGGTCTTCTTTTTCCTATTGTGCCGCCCACCTTTCCCTCACCTGTCCATTGAAAAACTCCATTAAAGCTTGAGTTAAGCTTTGTTCCAACTACTTCAATCCACTTTGACCTCAAAATAAACCATAAAAACTTGTTAGTTCAACTTGAGGAAGCTTTAGAAGAAGGAAAGAAAGGGAATAAGGGAGTGAAATTGAAGAATTGAAATTCAAGTGGAGGTAAGCAATTTACATTGAAAATTTTAGTTTCTTATTTATGTGTTTAGCTCAAGTAACTTAGATATTAACTTAAAATTAAAAGAAAAAGATTGTGAGGGACCAAACTGAAATTTTGACCTGTTGAAGGGAGTATGAATTGCATGAATTTAATGAGTTTGAATGAGTTTAAAAGCTTTGATTAGTTGAATGGTTAAGGTTAAGTGCACTAATTGTGATTAAATGCATGAGATGGATGAGTTAGGGTTTGAATGTTAGGGTTTGTGAACCAAAATTTGGAGAAATGCATAAATGATGACTTTGACCTATTGTGAGCTGAAAAATGGTCAATAATGACCAAAGGAGATGTGTGGGAATTGTTGGAATGGAAGGCAAATTCGTAGGGTAAATGGTCATGCTGCCACTGCATAAACTGACCAAATGAACAGTATTTGTTCATTTGGTCATAACTCGAGTTAGGCAGGTCAAAATGACCTAAAATTTTACCAGTAATTAGATAAGATATAGATCTAAAACTTTCATGAAGAACACCAACCCAAATTATGCCATTAACCTAATTAAATTATTGGGCAAAGTTGAGTTACTGAACCTACAAAACTGCAGATTTCCATTTGAACAGTAAAGTTCCAATGGTTATAACTCTCTCTAGAAAACTCCGATTTAGGCGATTCTTGAACTGATGGAAACCTAAGACATAGTAGAACATTTCGTATGAAGGAAATTAGACCAAATTATGGACTTAACTTGACCAAATTACTGAATGAAGTTGGATAAAAAATCTGCCATAACCAAAATAGCAGTATGAACAGTGCACGTGAACATTAACTGTATTTTGGATATAACTTGAGCTACAAAACTCCAATTGGGGTGATCCAAAAATGAGAATACACTTAAGACAATAAGGAACATTTTCTATGAAGGAAGGTTTGCCAAATTCTAACAGTAGATTGACCAATGGAATAGTGCAACTAGGAGCACCAAAACTAAAATTTGACAATTTTGCAAAAAGGACTTAAGCTTTGAGAAAATGACCAAAACCAACAAGTTTGGTGACCAAAATGCGGTATGTGGGTGAAGTTGGAGTTCTCATACCTATTAAGCCTTAAAAAGTCAACAATTTGACTTGAATAGTGTAATGAATAGTAACCCGAAACACAAAAACTTCGAGAACGTCGAAATTAGTACATTAAAGCTAGGTAAAAATGAAGTGAAATTTATTTTTGGATTTATGCTAAGTTATGGTACTGAAACACTGTGAAACTGTGTGTTTCAGCTGAAAAAGACTTAGAAATTCGAAGAGACTGAGTCAAGGCTTCAAGGCGACTCAAGTCAGGTTTGTGCACAATAATAATTGTTTAAATATTTTAATCTCAAAAATTTGACTTCTTTGATTAATTATGTACTGTGTTTCCATTTTATAATCGTAAATGTGACTTTAGAAATTGATCAAATTTCTCATAAATTGTTGTATAAATTATTTTGAATTGATTTTATGTTCACACTTAGCATGACAGTACCACATTATTCCTCATCCATTTATGGGGTTGAGATCGTTTATTTTCCTCCCTCTCTGGCTTGCCAGTTGAGGTTGAGATCGGATGAGTACTCATTAGCTAGCTAGCCACCTCCCTCATTGATTTTCGATTAATGGGGTTGACATTGCTTTGTCGTGGTGTACAACGCGGCATTGATCGGAAATTTTGTGTCATGGCTTAAGTTGTGCATGACTTTGGCAACACTGTGTTTATGAAATTGTTTGACTAAACTGTGTTTAATAGATTATTTGACAAAATGATGTTATTATGAACTTTAATATTTGTGAAATGTGATTGAGAAACATTTAAATTGTGTTTGGCAATGAATGATTTATTTATTGTATTTTAAATTTTTATTGTGCACCACTGAGTATTTTTATACTCAGCGATAGCTTATTTTGCTGTCGCAGATAAGAGCAAGGAGAAAGCAGCAGAGTGAGCTGCTGTTAAATTGAGGACTACTTTGACCATTTTGTACGGGTGTTATTTTATACCCTTGTAGATAATCTTGATGTAAATATTTAAATGTTGTATGTATCAATGTAGTTGAGCAGTTGTAAATAAATTATAATAATATTATTTTGGATTTTCTTCTGTAAATTTAATATTTGTACATATGAATTTCTTGCTTTATGCTTTGTAATGGAGATATTAAATATTTTGAGATGAGAAATCTTGATTTGTATTGTGAAATTATTTTAAAGTGCATTAAATTGAGATGATTGAGTTATTGAAGGTTGGGAGTTGTGAAATATTTTTGGAAGTGTTTTTTTTTAGGTATTTGAAGAACTGTTTTCTCTAATTACAAACGGAACTCTGTCAAAATTTTTATAAAATTTGCGGCAAAATTTAAAATGGACAAAATTTTTACTAGTATTTAAGCTTTGAATAAATGGTTTTTAATCCTCACTAAAATGCTCACCACTTCCAAAAGGTGAGAAAATCGTTTTAAAATCCCTTGTAGGGTACTTAATGGGTTATCGGTAGGTGAAGTTCGGTAGTTCATTAAGTATTCTACGGGATCATGTTATGCCTTACGGAGGGGTAAGGTGTGACATGTTTTAGTGGTATCAGAGCATGGTTTTTCAATAAATTTTGACTACGTGTATGAACATTTTATTGATAAGTACAACTGCTCAAGTGTCTTTAATTGATACATATGACATATTTACATAATGAATATGCACTAACGGCGGTCAACCTCCTTGTGTTTAATCTCAGGAAGTAGAAATTTTAAGAAAACGGAATGGAAGGAGGAGATCATTCTGAAGAACAATCTGTTGAGGCTGAGGTTCAAGGGGAAGCCCCGGCACTCCAGAACGTGAGTGGGTCAGCCACTCCAGCTCCTGCTCCAGCACCGCAGTTCCCTGCTCAATTTGTACAGCAGATGGCTGCGTTCTTCCAGCAAATGGCGAGTAATGTGCCACCCCAAGCTCAGATGCCAGTACCCGTAGCACAACCACAGCCCTCAGCTCGGCAATATGAAAAATTGATGAAATTTGGGGCTATCGAGTTTAAAGGCACTATGGATCCACTAGAAGCAGAACAGTGGTTAGAAAGAATGGAACGAGTTTATAGAAAACTGCAGTGTACGGAGGAGATGAAGTTCGAGTATTCCATTTCCTTGTTACAAGGGGATGCATATGGATGGTGGAAGACCATCCCCCACAGCCTGGTTGAGCCGCCTGTGCTGACATGGACAAACTTCCTGAGGGAATTCAGGCAGAAATGGGTTCCTGATGCATATGTAGATAAGAAATTGCAAGAATTCTTGAGTTTCAAACAAGGGGACAGAACCATAGCAGAATATGAGAGAGACTTCTCAAGGCTAAGCCACTATCCTGGAAGCTTAATCTCCACCCCCAGAGATAGATGTAAGAGGTTTGAGTCCGGATTAAGGCTGAATTTGAGAATGCAAGTTGTGGGTTTCAGACATCAGAATTTCGCTGAATTGATCTCACAGGCCCTAGAACTGAAAAGGATAGAATTAGAAGGGGCAGTGAAGAAGGGTCCTCAAGAGAAAACTGAAAAGACTACGGGGCAAGCATCTGAAAGTGGTTCTGGAAAGAGGAAACAGTTTGGGGGATCTAGCCCCCGTAAATCTGGCAGAGGCAGATTTTCTGGCCAAAGACCAGCTCGGTCTGGTTAGCAGACCCAACAAGCTTCTCGAGGATCTCTATCAGTACGACAGTGTGAAACTTGTGGGAAAACTCATGGCAGGGTTTGTTTCAAAGCTACTGGTGCATGTTTTAATTGTGGAGGGAGCGGACATTTCGCGAAGGATTGCACTAGTCCGCGCCGGCCTAGATCTTTTGCTACATCGGAAGGATCAGCCCAAGTCTCTGCACCTAGAGGGTCACCATCAGCTGCTAGAGGTAGAGGCAGAGGTAGGGGTCCTGGTAGCACTCTTGGTAGTCAGAGCACTGTTAACCAGCCAGTATCCAGTGGCGCACCAGTCAGAGTGTATACTATGCGTCAGAGGGAGGAAGCTGAAACATCAGACGTAGTAGCTGGTATTTTCTCCATCCTTGACCAAAATGTGTATGTGTTATTTGATCCTGGCTCCACACATTCGTATGTTAGTGCTAGGGTGATGTGTTCTACTGCTATTCAGTGTGTACCAATGGACTATGATGTGCTAGTAACTAGTCCATTAGGCCAGGAGGTCAGGGTAAATAGGCTATATAGAGATTGTCCTTTGGTGATCCAAGGACATATTTTCCTGTCAGACTTAATTGAAATGCCCTTCAGAGATTATGACATTATCTTGGGCATGGATTGGTTAGCCAGGCATTACGCTATGATTGATTGTAGACTGAAGACAGTCACTTTTGGTCTTCCTCAGTATGGTGATGTAGTAATACATGGGGAGAGACAATTATTGCCTTCAAACATCATTTCAGCTGCACTGGCCAGAAAAATGATTAGAAAAGGGTGTGAGGCGTACTTGGCACATGTGATAGACACCCAAGTGGGGAGTCCAGCACTGAGGGACATTCCTACTGTATGTGACTTTCCGGATGTATTTCCTGATGAATTGCCAGGATTACCTCCAGAAAGAGAAGTACGGTTTGAAATTAATGTTATGCCTAGTGTGGACCCAATCTCCATAACACCATACAGAATGGCACCAGCAGAACTAAAAGAATTGAAAGTGCAGTTGCAAGAGCTGCTTGATAAGGGCTTCATTCGCCCTAGTGTGTCACCTTGGGGAGCGCCGGTGTTATTTGTAAAGAAGAAGGATGGCACTCTTCGGTTATGCATTGACTATCGGCAGTTGAATAAGGTGACAAAAAAGAACAGATACCCATTGCCCCGCATCGATGACTTATTTGATCAGTTAAGGGGTGCAGCTGTGTTCTCCAAAATTGACCTGAGGTCAGGCTATTATCAGCTGAAAGTACAAGAGCAGAGTATTCATAAAACTGCCTTTAGAACCCACTATGGTCATTATGAGTTCTTGGTCATGCCATTCGGGTTAACTAATGCTCCGGCTGCTTTTATGGATCTGATGAACACTATCTTCAGACCATACCTCGACCAGTTTGTTGTGGTATTTATTGATGATATATTGGTCTATTCGAGGAATGCAGAAGAGCATGATAGACATCTGCGGATTGTACTACAGACTTTGAGGGAGAAACAGCTATACGCCAAATTGTCGAAATGTGAATTTTGGCTGAAGGAGATATCCTTTTTGGGGCACATTGTATCAGTAGAGGGTATTAAGGTAGATCCTAGCAAGATTGAAACTGTCCTTAATTGGAAGCCACCCAGAAATGTCACGAAGATTCACAGTTTTCTGGGGTTAGCGGGATACTACGTTCGATTTGTGAAGGGATTCTCCATGTTGGCATCTCCATTGACCAAGCTGCTTAGAAAGGATGTGAAATTTCAGTGGACGGACAAATGCCAGCAAAGTTTTGATGAATTGAAAAGATGTTTGACAGAGGCTCCAGTCCTGACTTTACCCACATCGGGTAAAGAGTATACAGTTTACAGCGATGCTTCTCACAATGAGTTAGGTTGTGTGTTGATGCAAGATCGAAATGTCATTGCATATGCATCACGCTAGCTAAAACCGCATGAGAGGAATTATCCGACACATGATTTGGAGCTTGCAGCTATCATGTTTGCTCTTAAGATCTGGAGACATTATTTGTATGGGGAGAAGTGCTACATCTACATAGATCATAAGAGTTTGAAGTATTTGGGCACCCAAAAAGAGTTGAATTTGAGACAGAGGAGATGGTTAGAGTTGATAAAAGACTATGATTGTCTGATAGACTATCAGCCAGGAAAAGCTAATGTTGTGGCTGACGCCCTAAGTCGCAAGACTATGAAAAGTCTACAGGTTACTCCTTTGTCTTTAGTACATGAGTTAAGATCATTACATGCCAGTCTAGAGATTAATGATGAGGGGCAGACAACAGTTGCATGGCATGTATAGCCAGTGTTAATTGATCAGATCAGAATGGCTGCTCAAAATGATGAAAAGTATCAGAAGCTGTTGGAAGAAGTCAGACAAGGCAAGAAACCAGAGTTTTCAATCAGAGATGATGGTCTATTGCTACACCAGGGTAGAATATGTGTTCCTAGTGATGTTGATTTGAGGCAGATCATTTTGAAGGAAGCACATGAGTTTCCTTTTGCCATGCGCCCTGGTGGTACAAAAATGTATAGAGGGCTAAAGGAGCATTACTGGTGGATGGGTATGAAGAGAGATGTGGCAGAGTTTGTATCCAAATGCCTGACTTGTCAGCAAGTAAAGGCAGAGCATCAAGTACCTACTGGGTTGTTGCACCCACTACCAGTGCCAGAATGGAAATGGGAAAGGATAACGATGGATTTTGTAATGGGACTTTCGAGGACACAGAAGAGTCATGATGCAGTATGGGTCATTGTTGATAGACTGACTAAGTCTGCTTATTTTCTGCCAGTCCGAATGGACTACAGTTTGGACAGATTGGCCAGGTTGTACATCGATGAGATTGTGAGACTTCATGGAGTGCCAGTATCCATTGTATCAGACAGAGATCCTAGGTTCACTTCTAGATTCTGGGGTAGTCTTCAGAGAGCCCTAGGAACTAGATTGAACTTCAGTACTGCATTCCACCCATAGACAGATGGCCAGTCTGAGAGGGTAATTCAGATTTTGGAGGACATGCTATGGGCTTGTGTGATTGAGTTTGAGGGTAGTTGGGATACACACTTGCCTTTGATTGAGTTTGCTTACAACAACAGCTACCAATCAAGCATTGGGATGCCTCCATATGAAGCTTTGTATGGCAGGAAATGTAGAACCCCGTTGTGTTGGGATGACGTGGGTGAAAGAAAAATGATTGGACCCGAAATTGTTCAACAGACTGAAAAGAAAATCAGGGTGATCAGAGGTCGACTTAAAGCTGCATCAGACCGTCAGAAGTCCTATATTGATTTGAAAAGAAGAGATATTGAGTATGCAGTGGGTGAGAAAGTTTTCCTCAAGGTTTCTCCTTGGAAGAGGATTATGAGATTCGGCAGGAAGGGGAAACTAAGTCCTCGTTTTTTCAGGCCATATGAGGTATTGGAAAGAGTTGGTCCTTTGGCTTATCGTTTGGCACTACCTCCAGAGTTAGAGAAGATACATAACGTCTTTCATGTGTCAATGTTGAGGAGGTATCGATCAGACCCATCTCATGTACTACCAGTAGAAGAAATTGAAGTAAATCCAGACCTCACATATGAAGAAGAACCCATAAAGATTCTGGCTTATGAGGTGAAGCAGCTACGGAACATGCAGATACCATTGGTAAAAGTGCTGTGAAACCATCATTCGGGCCAAGAAGCTACTTGGGAACGAGAGGAGAACATGAGGAGACAACACCCATAGCTGTTCAGAGATTGATACCAGGTAAAATTTCGAGACGAAATTTATTTTAAGGGGGGGAGAATTGTAACACCCCCGTTTGCATAGCCTGGTAGATTTCACTGTTCCGGTGACCGGTGTCGGTCCGGACAATTAAGGGGATTAGAACCACACTTAAGACAACTAGAGAAACCATAAACACAAATAATTAGTAATGTTCAATTAGTTAAGTATAAATAAGAAAAACCGAACATAAGAAGTTAAACGAGCCGAGAGTCACAGCGATGGGTGACCTCCTCGGGAACGACTACGAAGTCATTTTAAACTCAAATTTCGAACCGTAAAATGTGACTCTGCGGTCCTTAGGACCCTTATGAACACAGTGGAAAAGAGAAAATCACGAAAAAGAACTGTTAAGCCAGTCAAATAATTAGGTCAGGGAGCCGGAAGAAATATTGGCTTATTTACAAACCGAGATGAACCGACGAGGGGCAATTTGGTCAATTGACCCCGAGAGCTGACTCCTGACCTAATTGTCAAATAAAATCGGGGAAAAGAAAATTTCGGGATCGAGAATTAAATTAAAGAACTAATAGAAAAATAGAAAAAAAAAGAGGAAAATGAAAAAGTAAAAAGGTGATGACATCATGCATAACCTCATGCATGATGTCATAAAAGAATTAATTAAATTATTTATTAAATGGGATTTTGTGGTCTTCCATCAACTAAAATAAATAAAGAAAAGAAATGAAAAAAATCAATTTTGGTCTTCTTTTTCCTATTATGCCGCCCACCTTTCCCTCACCTCTCCATTGAAGAACTCCATTAAAGCTTGAGTTAAGCTTTCTTCCAACTACTTCAATCCACTTTAACCTCAAAATAAACCATAAAAACTTGTTAGTTCAACTTGAGGAAGCTTTAGAAGAAGGAAAGAAAGGGAATAAGGGAGTGAAATTGAAGAATTGAAATTCAAGTGGAGGTAAGCAATTTACATTGAAAATTTTAGTTTCTTATTTATGTGTTTAGCTCAAGTAACTTAGATATTAACTTAAAATTAAAAGAAAAAGATTGTGAGGGACCAAACTGAAATTTTGACCTGTTGAAGGGAGTATGAATTGCATGAATTTAATGAGTTTGAATGAGTTTAAAAGCTTTGATTAGTTGAATGGTTAAGGTTAAGTGCACTAATTGTGATTAAATGCATGAGATGGATGAGTTAGGGTTTGAATGTTAGGGTTTGTGAACCAAAATTTGGAGAAATGCATAAATGATGACTTTGACCTATTGTGAGCTGAAAAATGGTCAATAATGACCAAAGGAGATGTGTGGGAATTGTTGGAATGGAAGGCAAATTCGTAGGGTAAATGGTCATGCTGCTGGCAGCATGACCAAACTAACTTTGAAGGATCAAAACGGAAATTTTACAGGTCCAATTGATATGCCACCAATTGGGGATGAAAATAGACATAAAATGACACAATTTTCATTAAGGAACCACGCCCAAAAACTGACTAAAACTTAGTGAACCATTTGACCAAAGTGAGCAGGCTGCCACTGCATAAGCTGACCAAATGAACAGTATTTGTTCATTTGGCCATAACTCGAGTTAGGCAGGTCAAAATGACCTGAAATTTTACCAGTAATTAGATAAAATATAGATCTAAAACTTTTATGAAGAACACCAACCCAAATTATGCCATTAACCTAATCAAATTATTGGGCAAAGTTGAGTTACTGAACCTGCAAAACTGCAGATTTCTATTTGAACAGTAAAGTTCCAATGGTTATAACTCTCTCTAGAAAACTTCGATTTAGGCGATTCTTGAACCGATGGAAACCTAAGACATAGTAGAACATTTCGTACGAAGGAAATTAGACCAAATTATGGACTTAACTTGATCAAATTACTGAACGAAGTTGGATAAAAAATCTGCCATAACCAAAATAGCAGTATGAACAGTGCACGTGAACAGTAACTGTATTTTGGCTATAACTTGAGCTACAAAACTCCAATTGGGGTGATCCAAAAATGAGAATACACTTAAGACAATAAGGAACATTTTCTATGAAGGAAGGTTTGCCAAATTCTAATAGTAGATTGGCTAATGGAATAGTGCAACTAGGAGCACCAAAACTAAAATTTGACAATTTTGCAAAAAGGACTTAAGCTTTGAGAAAATGACCAAAACCAACAAGTTTGGTGACCAAAATGTGGTATGTGGGTGAAGTTAGAGTTCCCATACCTATTAAGCATTAAAAAGTCAACAATTTGACTTGAATAGTGTAATGAATAGTAACCCAAAACACAAAAACTTCGAGAACGTCGAAATTAGTACATTAAAGCTAGGTAAAAATGAAGTGAAATTTATTTTTGGATTTATGCTAAGTTATGGTACTGAAACACTGTGAAACTGTGTGTTTCAGCTGAAAAAGACTTAGAAATTCGAAGAGACTGAGTCAAGGCTTCAAGGCGACTCAAGTCAGGTTTGTGCACAATAATAATTGTTTAAATATTTTAATCTCAAAAATTTGACTTCTTTGATTAATTATGTACTGTGTTGCCATTTTATAATCGTAAATGTGACTTTGGAAATTGATCAAATTTCTCATAAATTGTTGTATAAATTATTTTGAATTGATTTTATGTTCACACTTAGCATGACAGTACCACATTATTCCTCCTCCATTTATGGGATTGAGATCGTTTATTTTCCTCCCTCTCTGGCTGGCCAGTTGAGGTTGAGATCGGATGAGTACTCATTAGCTAGCTAGCCACCTCCCTCATTGATTTTCGATTAATGGGGTTGACATTGCTTTGTCGTGGTGTACAACGCGGCATTGATCGGAAATTTTGTGTCATGGCTTAAGTTGTGTATGACTTTGGCAACACTGTGTTTATGAAATTGTTTGACTAAACTGTGTTTAATAGATTATTTGACAAAATGATGTTATTATGAACTTTAATATTTGTGAAATGTGATTGAGAAACATTTAAATTGTGTTTGGCAATGAATGATTTATTTATTGTATTTTAAATTTTTATTATGCACCACTGAGTATTTTTATACTCAGCGATAGCTTATTTTGCTGTCGTAGATAAGAGCAAGGAGAAAGCAGCAGAGTGAGCTGCTGTTAAATCGAGGACTACTTTGACCATTTTGTACGGGTGTTATTTTATACCCTTGTAGATAATCTTGATGTAAATATAAAAATGTTGTATGTATCAATGTAGTTGAGCAGTTGTAAATAAATTGTAATAATATTATTTTGGATTTTCTTCTGTAAATTTAATATTTGTACATATGAATTTCTTGCTTTATGCTTTGTAATGGAGATATTAAATATTTTGAGATGAGAAATCTTGATTTGTATTGTGAAATTATTTTAAAGTGCATTGAATTGAGATGATTGAGTTATTGAAGGTTGGGAGTTGTGAAATATTTTTGGAAGTGTTTTTTTTTAGGTATTTGAAGAACTGTTTTCTCTAATTACAAACGGAACTCTGTCAAAATTTTTATAAAATTTACCGCAAAATTTAAAATGGACAAAATTTTTACTAGTATTTAAGCTTTGAATAAATGGTTTTTAATCCTCACTAAAATGCTCACCACTTCCAAAAGGTAAGAAAATTGTTTTAAAATCCCTTGTAGGGTACTTAATGGGTTATCGGTAGGTGAAGTTCGGTAGTTCATTAAGTATTCTACGGGATCACGTTATGCCTTACGGAGGGGTAAGGTGTGACAATAAATGCCTCTCCCCGTGTATTACCACATCACCGTATAGAGGGAGATCAAAAGTGACTGTCTTCAGTCTACAGTCAATCATGGCATGATGCCTGGCTAACCAATCCATGCCCAAGATAATATCATACTCTCTGAAGGGCATTTCAATCAAATCAAACAGGAAAACATGTCCTTAGATCACCAAAGGACAATCTCTATAAATTCTATTGACCCGGACCTCTTGTCCTAATGGACTAGTTACTAGCACTTCAAAACCCATTTGCACACATGAAACAGCAAGTGAACTGACTATGCTAGCACTAACATATGAATGGGTTGAACCCGGATCAAACAACACAAATACTTCTTGATCAAAGATAGAAAATGTACCAGCTACAACATCAGAAGTCTCAGCCTCTTCTCGTTGTCTCATTGTGTAGACTCTGGCTGAAGCACTTCCTTGTACTGATTGACCAACTATTCCCTGACTACCAGAAGCAGTGCCTCTACCTATGCCTCTTCCTTTACCAACTGATTGTGAACCTTTGGGAGCAGGACTCTGAATAGATCCCTCGGCAGTAGTAGGAGCTGGACCATATCTCGGAGACGGAGCACTAGTGCAGTCTTTAGCTATATGGCCCTTGCCTCCACAGTTAAAATAGGCTCCAGTGGCTCAATAGCATTCCCCCCCATGAATCTTGCCACAACTCTCACAGGGGTGGGCAGAATGTGAACCCCTGCTTGATTGCTGACCAAACCTAGAGGGTCTCTGTCCGGAAAATCTACCCCTACCAAATATTCCACCTCGACCCCTACTGGGTCCACTAAATTTCTTCTTCTTCCCAGAAGTCCCACCAGAACTCTGTTCTACTGACTTTTCCCCATTATCTTTTTCTGATTTCTCAGCTTTCTCTGATTTTTCTTTCACTGGGGTTACTTCTGATTCTATTCTTTCCAACTCAAGTGCTTGAGACATGAGCTCTGAGAAGTTGCTGTGTCGGAATCCCACAACTTGCATCCTTATACTGGGCTTCAAACCCGTCTCAAATCTCTTGCACCTTGCCTTACTGGTGGAAAGGAGACTCCCAGCATAATGACTTAAGCGGGAGAACTCCCTCTCATACTCTGCCACTATTCTGTTGCCTTGTTTTAGACTCAGAAACTCTTGTAACTTCTGATCAACATATGCATCTGGGATGTATTTCTGTCTGAACTCTCTGATGAAGTCATCTCAGGTCAACACTGGTGGTTCAGCCAAGCTGTGGGGGATGGTCTTCCACCAATCATACGCATCCCCTTGTAGTAGAGACACAGAATATTCAAACTTCAGTTCATCTTGGTAGTGCAGCTTCTTAAATACTCTATTCATCCTTTCAAGCCATTGCTCTGCCTCTAAAGGGTCCACTGTACCCTTAAATTTTGCAGCCCCATACTTCAATAATTTATCATACTGCCTGGCTAAAGGCAGTGGTTGTGTCACAGGTGTCTGGGGTGGAGCTTGAATAGGCATACCGCCAGCCATTTGTTGAAACATCGCAGCCATCTGCTGTGCGAATTGTGTAGGAAACTACGGCATTTGTGGGCCTGGTGCTACTGATCCACTAACATTCTATAGAGCTGGGGCTTCCCTTTGTGCCTCAGCTTCAACAGATTGCTCGACTGAGCGATCCCCTTCTTCCATAACAGTCTGGAGTAGGATATCTCCTGAACAAGTAACATAAGGAGATTTCCCTCCGTTCCGTTATTTCATATTCATGATGTAATGCACTGTATGTAACAATTATGGACATTGAGCAGTTGTACTTAACAAAGAAAAGACACAAATTCCCAAGTTAAAACATACTTCAAAAATTTTCTCTGATAACACTAAAACATGTCACACCTTACCTTTTTGTAAGGCATAACATGATCCCGTAGAATACCTAATGAACTATCGAACTTCACCTACCGATAACTCATTAGGTATCCTATAAGGGATTTTAAAACAATTTTCTTATTTTGATAAGTGGTGAGCATTTTTTAATAAGTATTTAAAAAATTTAGTTAAAATTAAAACTAGTTAATATTTTTGATCCATTTTATTTTTCCGCAAATTTTATAAGAATTTTGACAGAGTTCTGTTTATATTTTGAGAAAATAGTTCTTCAAATACCAGTAAAAAATACTTCTAAAAATTTTTCCCAACAACTACTTCAATTTCACAATCAAACTCAATCCATTTCAATAACTCCACAATCATTTCATTAGAGACAAAACAATTTATATACATCCTTACAAAATTTACATCAAAAGAAATACAAACTAAACTTTATTACAAACTTCATACAAATTTTGTACAAGCTGCTCAATACCCATTTACATATCCATACATTTATATGCAATACATACATCAAAAGAAATATTTACAATTAGGGTATAAATTATGCCTGATGACTTCAAGTTGATAGCTCCTCACACCTCAGCAGCTCAGTCTGCTGCTCCTCTAGTCTCTGTATCTGCGACAGTAATAGAAGCTATCGCTGAGTACTAGGACTCAGTGGTGCACAACATACTAAAATAATCTTTATGCAGAACTTAAATAACATTTATTCAAAATTTTGACTGAACATGAAAATTAAGTACAAATCATGCATTATGAGATTTTAATCCCAAACAATTTCATTTTGAAGGATCAAATCACATTTCATAAAACCCACAGTTAGTTCATACCATTCGAAACAAATAGAATCTTAACAGCCAGAGGCTAAAGAGAAATCACATCACAAGGCTAGCTAGCTCAAATTTATGGATGTCCATTCACATCCTCTTCTACTGGCACACCTCAACACTTCTCCAGAGAAGGAATCAAAATTCGAAACTAATTACCCCCTCTAGTCGTGCTAGTGAGGTGTTCAAATATATGGTCATGACACTGTGATTTCAAAACTTATTTTAACACTTTGCTAAACATTGTCATTTCAAATATACACAACTAACTTTCAAAAATTTCAATCAAAGCATCATAAATAATGTCTCAATTGACTTTTTCAAATCATTCAAAACAATATGAAAATTACACGTTGTGCACAAACCTCAAGCTAGTCGCCTCTTGGCCTCGACTCGGTTCCTCGGGTTCTTTCCCGGTATTCTTTCCAACTGAAACACACAATTTTACAATGTTTCAGTACTAGAACTTAACATAAACCCAAAATAAATTTAGCTTCAATTTTACCTAACTCTAATGTGCTAAACTCGACATTCTTGAAATTTTTGTGTTTCGGGTTACTATTCACTACACTATTCAAGTCAAATTGTTGACTTTCTAAGGCTTAATAGGTATGGGAACTCCAACTTCACCCACATACCACATTTTGGTCACTAAATTTGTTGGTTTTGGTCATTTTCTCAAAACTTAGGTCTTTTAGGCAAAATTACCAATTTTCAGTTTTAGAGTCCTAAGTTGCACTATTTCATTGATCCTTTTACTGTTGGAATTTGGCAAAACTTTCTTCATAGAAAATGTTCCCTATTGTCTTAAGTTTATTGTACTTTTTGAATCACTCCAATTGGAGTTTTGTAGCTCAAGTTATAGCCAAAATACAGTTACTATTCATGCTACAGAATTTAGTTCTGCAGATTTATTGCTCCAACTTTATTAAGCAATTTGATAAAGTTAAGTCCATAATTTGGTCTAATTTTCTGCATATGAAATGTTATACTATGTCTTAGGTTTCCATCGGTTCAAGAATCACCTAAATCAGAGTTTTCTAGAGAGAGTTATAGCCATTGAAACTTTACTATTTATATGGCAAATCTGCAGTTCTGCAGATTGAGTGACTCAACTTTGTTCAGTAATTTGATTGGGTTAATGGCATAATTTGGGTTTGTGTTCTTCATGAAAATTTTAGGTCTATATCTCATCTAACCACTGGTAAAATTTCAAATCATTTTAACCTGCCTAGCTTGAGTTATGACTAAATGAACAAACACTGTTCATTTGGTCAGTTTATACAGGGCAGCCTGCAATTTTCCAACTTTGGTCAATTTGTTCACTAGGTTTTGGTCACTTTTTGGGCATGCTTCCTCAATGAAAATTATGCCATCTAATGCCTATTTTCATTCCCAATTGGTTCCATACCAATTGGACTTGTAAAACTTCATTTTTGGTCCCTCAAAGTTGACTTTTGGTCATAGTGCATACCCAATCCGAATTTGGCTTTGATTCAAACACTTCTAACACATTTAATTAGGTCACAAATGACCATTTCTCACTTTACATTAGGTCAAAAACACCATTTACAAGTTTCTCACATTTTTGGTCTCCAAACCCTAATGTCCAAAACCCTAAGTTTGTCCAATCTTCACAATTCATGTAATCTAATTATACAATTCACATATCTAACATCTATTCACCAAGATTTCATATTTAACCTAACTAAATACCATCAAAACCTTAGGGTTCCATGGCTGCCACATTCTCTTTTCCCTTATTTAAGCATGATTTCCTTTATTTCTAATGCAATTTTAACACACATAAACTTAAATTCATGAATTCAATAAGAATTTAAACTTGAAATTGCACTTACCTCAACTTGAATTTGAATTCTCTAATTTCCCTCTTCTTTTCTTCTTTCTTTGATGACCAAGCTTCTTCTTAAGTGACTAAATTAAGTTTTTGTGAAGCAAGTATGGAAGGATTTGAGGTTTAATGATGGTTTCAAAGCTTGAAGCAAGCTTTAATGGAGGTTTGCAATGGTGAGGGAGAGAGAAGGATGGGAGGCGACAACTTTGCTTAGGAAGAAGACTTTTTACTTTTTTTTTTTCCTTTTGTTTTGTTTTTATCCTTATGGAAGACCCAAAAATTCCAATTAAATAAATATATTAAGTATTGTTTTTATGGCATCATGCATGAAGTCATGCATGATGTCATTACCTTTTGACTTTTTCATTTTCTTTTTTTTTTTCTATTTATTTTTCTATTAGTTCTTTTATTTAATTCTCGATTCTGAAATTTTCTTTTCTCCGATTTTATTTGACAGTTAGGTAATGAGTAAGCTCTCGGGGTCAATTGACCAAATTGCCCCTCGCCAATTCATCCCGGTTTGTAATTAATTCCATATTTCTTTCAGCTCCCTGACCTAATTATTTGATTGGCTTAATAGTTCTTTTTCGTGATTTTCTCTTTTCCACTGTGTTTATAACGGTCCTAAGGACCGCGACGTCACATTTTATGGTTCGAAATTTGAGTTTAAAATGACTTCGCAGTCGTTCCCGAGAAAGTCACCCATCGTTGTGACTCTCGGCACGTTTAACTTCTTATTTTCCGTTTTTCTTGTTTATACTTAACTAATTGGACATTACTAATTATTTGTGTTTATGGCTTCTCTAGTTGTCTTAAGCGTGGTTCTAATCTCCTTAATTGTTCGGACCGACTCCGGTCACCGGAACAGTGAAATATACCAGGCTATGCAAATAGGGGTGTTACATATATGACTAAACAGGAATGCACCTTGGCTGGTTTACTCAACATGTTGGTTATTGCCCAAAAGAATATGCAGGGCAATAAAGGAAAAGATGTAGCTTTGATTGCATCTTCTTCTGCTGAAAAGTCCAACAAGAAAGAAGGCAATAAGAAAAAGAAATCTCAGATTCCTGGTCCTTCTAAGAAATTAGCTAAACTGAAAGGGAAGACTAAAGCTGATGGAGGCAAAGGAAAGTGTTTCCACTGCCAGCAGGATGGGCACTGGAAAAAGGAACTGCCTAGAGTATCTTGCTTCTCTGAAGGACAAGAAGGATAGACCTTCAGAAGGTATGTCTATATCTTGTTATTTAGATTCTAATGATACTCATAGTTCATATACAGCTTAGGTTTTAGATACTGGTGCCAGTTCTCACATTTCTTATGATATGCAGGAACTAAAAAATAGTTGCAGCTTGCATTCTCGCGATGTTAGACTCTGGATTGGCGATGGCTCAACTGTTAAAGCTTTAGCCATAGGATCTAAATATTTTTACATGTCTGGACATGTTTTGTGTTTGGATAATATTTTATATGTACCCGATGCTTTTAAGAACATCATTTCTATATCTAGTTTGACTAGAAATGGCTATGAATTTCAGTTCACAGATGATGTTTGCAATATTTATTTTGGAAATAAATATGTTGGTTCGGGTTATATGAATGATGGTCTTTATTATTTAGATAATAATGACAAATACAAATTGAATGCAAGTGATCTAAATGAATGCAATGCCATGGTGAAATTTAACTGAAGTTCAAAATATATTTGGCACTTAAGGTTAGGTCATGTTGCAGAAGATAGGATTGCAAAACTAGAGAAAATAGGGATTCTATCCTCATTGGGTTTTGAACCTACTCCAACCTGTGAATCCTGTCTTTAGGGAAAAATGACTAGATCACCTTTTGTAGAACAAGGGCTAAGAGTTAAAAATATTTTGGAGCTAATACATAGTGATGTATGTGGTCCATTTAAAGAAATGGCTAAAGGTGGTTTTCATTATTTTATTACCTTTACTGATGATAAATCAAGATTTGGGTTTTTGTATTTGATGAAATACAAACATGAATACTTTGAAAAGTTCAAAGAATTTAAATCTGAAGTAGAAAATCAAACAGGAAAGAGTATTAAAACTCTCCAATCAGATAATGGAGGTGAATACTTGAGTACTGAATTTGATGAATACTTAAGAGAGCATGGCATTGTTTCCCAACTGACTCCTCTAGGAACACCACAGTTGAATGGTGTATCTGAAAGGAGAAATTATACCCTATTGGATATGGTACGTAGTATGATGAGCTATACTGACATGTCAATCTCCTTTTGGGGATTTGCATTAGAATCAGCTTTGCATATTCTGAATAGGATTCCATCAAAATCAGTTTCTTCCACACCTTATGAGATATGGCATAGAAGAAAACTAAGTCTTAAGCATGTTAAGATTTGGGGTTGTCCAGCTTATATCTAAAAGCTAAACACTAATAAATTGGAAACCAGATCAGAAAAGGGTCGATTTGTTAGATATCCAAAAGATAGTTTTGGATATTATTTTTATTTGCCTACATCACAAAAGGTTATGGTAAGTAGAGATGCCACATTCTTTGAATAACAATTTGTTCAAGAAGGAGGTAAAGGAAGGCAAATAGAGTTAGAATTGGAGAATTCTAACCAACCAACAGATCAGATGGATATAGTTCCATCTAGTCAACCTACACCTCGTAGAACAACCAGGGTGTCTCACCCACTAGTGAGATATGGTTTCCTTCATGAAGAAGAACAAGAGTTGTCTACTCATGAAGAAGTTGATCATGGAGATAATCCACTTACCTATGAAGAAGCTATATCAGATATAGACTCTTTAAAATGGATTGATGCTATGAAACCTGAGATTGATTCCATGTATAAGAATCAAGTTTGGGATCTTGTTGACCCACTTGAAGGTATTGTACCTATAGGGAACAAATCGATTTTCAAGAAGAAAATTAGTTCTGATGGAAAGGTAGAGACCTATAAAGCAAGGCTAGTAGCGAAAGCGTTTCGCCAAAGGCAAGGAATCGACTATGAGGAAACTTTCTCGCTTGTTGCCATGCTTAAATCAATTAGGATTCTATTAGCAATAGCTGCATACTATTATTATGTGATTTGGCACATGGATGTCAGAATAGCTTTTCTCAATGGATACATTGAAGAAAACATTTTCATGGAATAACCTAGGGGTTTTGAATCCCAAGATGGTTCCAAAGTATGCAAGCTAAAGCGATCCATTTATGGGTTGAAACAAGCTTCGAGGAGTTGGAACATCCATTTTGATGAAGCCATTAAGTCATTTAGTTTTATAAAAAATGAGGATGAGCCATGTGTATATAAGAAGGTGAGTGATAGTGCTATCACTTTCCTTGTCTTATATGTGAATGATATTCTGTTGATGGGTAATGACACAGGTATGTTGACAACTGTAAAGGTATGGTTGTTAAATACATTCTCCATGAAAAACTTAGGGGAGGCAACCTATATTCTTAGGATTTGTATCTATAGAGTTAGAGCGAAAAGAATAATTGGTTTATCCCAAAGTCTATACTTGGAGAAGGTGTTAAAGAGGTTTAACATGCTTGATTCCAAGAGAGGATTGTTACCAGTGAGACATGGTATCCACCTTTCTAAAGAGATGTCTCTAAAGATACCTGAAGAAAGAGATAAAATGGCCAGGATTCCATATGCTTCGGCTATTGGAAGTTTGATGTATGCAATGTTGTGTACTAGGCCGGATATTGTATATGCTGTTAGTTTGACTAGCAAGTATCAATCCAATCTAGGTTTGGAATACTGGATAGCTGTCAATAATATCCTTAAGTACTTGAGAAGAACTAAGGATTTATTCTTGATATATGGAGGTGGTGACTTACAATTGGATGGTTATACTGATTCTGATTTCCAATCAGATATTGATGATAGAATATGTGTTCATTTGTAATAGAGGTGCAGTCAGTTGGAAGAGTTCCAAACAGAGTACGACTGCATATTCCACTACCGAAGCTGACTATATTGTTGCATCAGATGCTGCAAAGGAAGCTGTTTGGATAAAGAAGTTCGTGACAGAACTTGTAGTAGTTCCTTCCATTGAGTATGCAGTTCCACTTCACTGTGACAATAATGGAGCAGTCATACAGGCTAAGGAACCCCGATCTCACCAGAAATCCAAACACATAAAAAGGCGCTACCACATTATCAGAGAAATAGTTGGGCGAGGTGATGTAGCCATGCAGAAAATAACATCAGCTGAAAATCCAACTGATCCATTCACTAAGCCTATGTCACAAACTCAGCTAGACCGGCATCTTGAGAAGATGGGTCTAAGATATTATAATGAATGGCTCTAGTGCTAGTGGGAGATTGTTAGTAGTATGCCCTATAGCATATCATTAAGTATGTATTTTGTGCATATTTTATTAATAAAAGGCATTTTAACTTTTCCATTTACATAATATATTTATGTGTAATAGAAAAGGTCCATTGTTAGAAATACTATTCTTAAGTTATTAAGAATATGAGTGATAGTATTTCTATCATAAAGTATCATAAATTGGTTCACAATTGAGGATACTTCATAATAAGGACATGACTTATCTAGAAAGATTGTAATCATGTTTGTTCCCAAGTTATTTATATGAGATGTAAATAAGATGGAATATTGAGTCTCATGCCATATAACAAACATGATAGGCACTTATACATGATAAGTAGGTCGAACCAGTGACACTTATGACAAGCACATGGAGTTTACTTTTGTCAATGTATTGTCATAAATCATATCAGTGCATATAATCTTTAGACCTGAGATAGCACAGTTATCTTGTATATAGGTGGTTTGAGTTTGATACTGCTTTCATACTTATACTGTGTATGGGTATATGGTCATGTGTTGGCTCCTACTAGTTATATATGGATGTAAGTGTTGATCAAGGTGGAATCTGTTACCCTAAGTAAATAGGGATAAAATCCTATGTTCATTTAATTGTTCTTGATGTTTCAAGTTCCTGGCCAGGACAGATAGATTTAATCAGAAAAGAGTTTCTGATGAGAAAATCTTTTTAATCAAGAACTGGAATTAAAAGAGAACATAATAGTCATAGCAAATGGGGTTTGACATAAACCATGACTCCAGTTCGAATTGGGATTTTGTGTAACACCCCCACTGTAGCAACTTCGTACATTCTACTGTTCTAGTGAGCAGTGTCTGTCCGGGCAGCTAAAACGTCTGAAAAAACATTTAAACTAAAGTGAGGAACTATAATTAAGTTGAATATTAATAAGAAAAATTTAGAAAAAATTTTAGAAATAAAATACAACCAAGTTAAATGAGCCGGTACCCAAGCGATGGGTAACCTAATAGGAAGTTGCAATTCTCGCAACTAGGAGCCCTAGACCAAGGGGAAATTCATAAAATAATTTTTGGGACTCCAGAGAAGGGTCATTGAGGTTCCTATGGCATTAGAATGCTAAGAAAATGCTTAGAAAAATTTTTCAATGGGTACAGACAATTTTGGTCTGTTAAGCCAAACGAAGGGCATTTTGATCATTTCGCCTTTAGAGGTGAATTTTGGCTGACTTTTCCAGTTAAGTAAATAATTATTATGACACAAAATATGAATAAATATTGCTAAAAATTAAATTGAAAATGAGTAGAGAAGAAAAAGAAAGAAAATGAGATTAAATGACAATTTTGACATCACATGATGTCATCAACCCTTTCCCCACCAATCACAATTAAGCTAACCTATTAAAAAGGGATAATTGAGACAAAAATAAAGAAAAGCAATCAGATTCATCTCTTCTTCCTCAACCAGCTGGCTGCCCATTTCCCTTTCTCCATTGAAGAAGTTTCCACACCTCTTCCAAACCTTGATTCTACTACCCTAAACCTTAAGTCCACTTCAACAAAACTTGTCAACACAACTTGGCAAGGTGTTTGGCTACCAAGAAAAGCCAAGAAACTGAAGTTTGTGAAGGGAGAAAATTCTGTTCACTTGTGGTAAGTGACCAAACTCTTGCTCTTTTTAGTTTAATTCATGTTTAATGGCATGATATGTGTAGGAAATGTAAGAAATTGAAACAAACAAGTGTGTGTGTGCACCCTACAAGTTTAGGCAGCTAGGGTTAGTTAGGGTTAGTGATTTTGCTTCACAGAAAAGTGTTGAAAAGCAGCCCTTAGTGCTAAATGCATGATTGAATTTAGTTGTGTAGGTGAAATGCAAGGATTAGGTATGTATGAAAATGGAAAAATATGGACACTTAACAATATTAGGGTTTGCTCATGTAATGGTTCATTAACCTTGTAATGGTCAATTAGTGACCATTTGAATGTGTATAATGAGGAAATGAAGTGAGTTGAGGCTTGGCATTTGTGTATGGGTGAGTTGCCTTGGCTAACTTACAAGACTGAGTATGAGTCCAGCAGGTTTGGGCACCCATAAATGGAGTTGTAGAGGTTCAATTGGTGCAAGGTGCTAATTGAACATGAAACTAGACACATAATGGCACAACTTTGGTGAAGAAACTCTGCCCAGAAAACCAAACCAAGTTGACCTAAAAATTGCCCTAATCCAAGTGACTTGCATTCTGCCTGGGCAAAATGACCAAATCAATAGTGCTTATTTATTTGGTCATAACTCAATGTAAAAAGGTCCAATTGACCTAAATTTTACCAGAACAAAGTTGAGATATTGACCTACAACTTTCATGAAGAAACCTAACCCAAATTTTGACCATAACATTCACTACACAAAACACTATAGATTTGGTCAGACTAGAAAATCTGGAAAGTTTGCAATCCGGCCAGTTATAGTATTTAGGCCATAACTTGAGCTACAAAACTCCAAATGGAGTGATTCAAAAAAAGAAACGTAACTAGACACAATAAGGAACAACTTTCATGTTGACAACTTTGCCAAATTCCTACTATAAAAATGACCAATGGAATAGAAAACACAAGGCTTGAAATCTGAAAATTTTGAACAACTAGCACTAAGCTTAGAAATGGTATTGGCAAGCAATGCCAACAATTTTGGAATGCAAAATGTAGTACGTTGATAATATTTGAACCAATATACCTATTATCTATGAAAAAGTCAACATTTTAGTTGACTAATAAAATGAATAGTAACCTTGCATATAAAGTACAAATATTCAAGAAATGACTTTGTATTATGCCCTAGTAGGCCTAATGTGATTGGTTTGGATAGGTTGGCATGCCAATAGGGTTCTGATAGTAGTACTGTGTATGATGTATGGCTTCATTGCCATTCTGTGATGATAGCCTATGGCTATACTGATTATGATGTTATACTTGGCTTTATGCCTTATTGCTTTTATGGCTTATTAGCCATTCTGTTTGCACACCGAGAGACACATTGTGACCGATGGTGTGACAGCCCGAGGTACCTGGTACCCAGTGCTAGTTTACCTGTTTATCCAGTCCGATGAATTTGTATAGGTTACTTGGGCATAGAAAAGTATAACTGTAATTGAACTGATTATTAAAGAAAATAAGGAAATGAAATATCAAGAATGATTACAATAAAATATAAAGAAGCTCAAAATCATCCAGAAAACAATTAACAAAATGCATGAAGAAGTTAATATCATAAAATGTAATTAGCTCTCGACTAAACAATAAGTTAGTAATTATTCATTTCTTATGAACACAATAACTAGGAAATTATTACTTTTATTTGCATATTATATTTTCTTGTATTATTGGCACTACTAAGCTTTATGCTTAGCGCGTCGCTTTTGCAATGCGTAGGTACTGAAGATTTGGACAGAGGGCCCAGTAGAGCACAGATTGGGTAAGGCCGTTCACAGTTCTGCATAGTATCCATGTCACCTCACAGACTACAGTGCATTGGTAGGACACTAGGTCCCATTTTGTATTTTGTGATTTTTGTAAGTTTTGTAATTAAACTCTTATTTTATTAGGTATATTTGAACGTATGTAATATAATTTTGTATTAATGTAAGTATTTGTAACTTTGTGATTATAAATACCATGTGAGAATTTATTTATGATTTGATCATGATGATGATGTGAAATGAATGAATGACAAATGGAGGAATTGTTAAGAACTTATTGTAAATTGATGTGATACAAATGGAGTTTGAGAATGATTGGAAATTATTGGAAGTGTTTTCCACAGGTTCCGAAGAACTATTTTCGCCATTTTTAGCCGGTACTCTGCCGAATTTTCTATAAAATTTTCAGAGCTACAAATTAGTTTATAATTTCAATAAATGATCTAAATGAGATCAATTTCATAAATTTCACTTAATAACTATAATAAATAAATTAAGAACTGATAAATATCAATGAGATAAGTTATGTTGTTCTGGTACATTGTGTAGTATATCTTGCTCGGCTACACTGTAGACGGGTAAGGGGTGTCACATTTAGTGGTATCAGAGCACAGTTTAAGCGTTTCTGGGTCTAGATCGAGTCCATACCATGCATTGCATTTGTAAGTGTCGAGGTGACACTAATGCAAATCTATTTGATTTTCTTATTTTGATTAGGATATGGACCCCATGTCACAGAGAGCACTAAATGAGGAAGTGGAGAGTTGTGCTCCACCTGCAGCTAAGACTGGGGGCCAGGGAGAACCTGCTCCACCGGCACCAGCAATGCCTACACAGCCTTCGTCGGCTATGTTTCAGCACATGGCTGAATTCTTCTGATAGATGGTTGGGGTTATGCCACCACCACCACCTCCACAACAGAAATCACATTTGGAAAAACTGAGAAAATTTGGAGCTGTGGACTTCATTGGTAAGAAAGAAGATGACTCGGTGGCGGTTGAGAATTGGCTAGACTGTACCATAAGGGTATTAAAGCAACTGCATTGCACCGCAGAGCAGAACTTGGAGGGTGCTGTGTCCCTACTTCAAGATGATGCCTATCAATGGTGGGACACTGTATCTAGTGAAGTCCGGCCAAGACTAGTAACTTGGGATTTCTTCCTCGCTGAATTTAAGAAGAAGTATGTGGGAAGTGTGTACCTGGAAGACAAAAGAAGAGAGTTTATTAATCTAAGGTAGAGGCAGCTATCAGTAGCAGAGTATGAGAAGGAGTTTGTTAGACTAAGCCGCTACAGAAGAGAGATAGTCCCCACAGAAGCAGAGAGGTGCAAAAGGTTTGAAGAGGGGCTAAATGACAACATTAAAATAATGATCACTGCCTTGGGGATTACGAACTTCATAAAATTATTTGAAGCTGCACTGAAAGTGGAAAAGGTTAGAGTAAGTGAACAGAATAGGAAAGATAGGCAGCGTAAGAGGGAATTTGGACCAGGGCAATCAAGTATACCGACTGATAGTAAGAAGTTTAAAGGTTCTGGTTCACAAGATCAGACACAAGGCCAGAGAGGCCAGATTGGAATATCTATAGCTAGCTCCCCAGGCACAATAACAAGGGGATCAGCCCCAGTGCCTAAATGTATGCACTGTGGTAGGAGACACAGAGGGGAGTGGTGACTGTTAATTGGAGAGTGTTTCAAGTGTGGGGCTATGGATCATTTCATAAGAGATTGCCCTCAGAGGAGTGGTTCAATAGCTCCAGTACAAGTTGATAGACCTGCCCCTACAATTCAAAGGGCTAAAAGATCGGGTAGAGCAAGACGGCTGACATTTCACAGAAAATTATTTCTGATACAGTTGAAAGGCCCGAAGTCAGGGTGGCACCACAGGTATATGCTATGGAAGCTCAGGAGGAGCCAAACCCAGACATTGATGAGGCAATACAAGGAAGTGAAGAAGCAAGGAGGTAGAAACTCCATGATTACTTAAGTCAGGTAAATTTTCAGGACGAAATTTAAATTAGAGGGGAAGAGTTGTAACACCCCCACTGTAGCAACTCCGTACATTCTATTGTTCTGGTGACCAGTGTCGGTCCGGACAGCTAGAACGTTCGGAAAATTATTTAAACTAAAGTGAGGAACCATAATTAACTTAAATATTAATAAGAAAAATTTAGGAAAAAATTTAGAAATAAAATACAACCAATTAAATGAGCCGGTGCCCAAGCGATGGGTAACCCAGTAGGAAGTTGTGATTCTCGCAACTAAGAGCCCTAGACTAGGGGGAAAATTCATAAAATAATTTTTGGGACTCCAGAGAAGGGTCATTGAGGTTCCTATGGCATTAGAATGCCAAGAAAATGCTTAGAAAAATTTTTCAATCGGTACAGACAATTTTGGTCTGTTAAGCCAAACGAAGGGCATTTTGGTCATTTTGCCTTCAAAGGTGATTTTTGGCTGACTTGTCTAGTTAAGTAAATAATTATTATGACACAAAATGTGAATAAATATTGCTAAAAATTAAATTGAAAATGAGTAGAGAAGAAAAGGAAAAAAAAATGAGATTAAATGGTAATTTTGACATCACATGATGTCATCAACCCTTTCCCCACCAATCACAATTAAGCTAACCTATTAAAAAGGGATAATTGAGACAAAAATAAACAAAAGCAATCAGATTCATCTCTTCTTCCTCAACCAGCCGGCTGCCCATTTCCCTTTCTCCATTGAAGAAGTTTCCACACCTCTTCCAAACCTTGATTCTACTCCCCTAAACCCTAAGTCCACTTCAACAAAACTTGTCTACACAACTTGGCAAGGTGTTTGGCTGCCAAGAAAAGCCAAGAAACTGAAGTTTGTGAAGGGAGAAAATTCTTCTCACTTGTGGTAAGTGACCAAACTCTTGCTCTTTGTAGTTTAATTCATGTTTAATGGCATGATATGTGTAGGAAATGTAAGAAAATGAAACAAACAAGTGTCTGTGTGCACCCTACAAGTTTAGGCAGCTAGGGTTAGTGATTTTGCTTGATAGAAAAGTGTTGAAGAGCAACCCTTAGTGCTAAATGCATGATTGAATTTAGTTGTGTAGGTGAAATGCAAGGATTAGGTATGTATGAACATGGAAAAATATGAGCACTTAACAATATTAGGGTTTTCTCATGTAATGGTTCATTAACCTTGTAATGGTCAATTAGTGACCATTTGAATGTGTATAATTAGGAAATGAAGTGAGTTGAGGCTTGGCATTTGTGTATGGGTGAGCTGCCTTGGCTAACCTGCAGGACTTAGCATTAGTCCAGCAGGTTTGGGCAGCCATAAATGGAGTTGTAGAGGTTCAATTGGTGCAAGGTGCTAATTGGACATGAAACTAGACACATAATGGCACAACTTTAGTGAAGAAACCCTACCCAGAAAACCAAACTAAATTAACCTAAAAATTGCCCTAATCCGAGTGACTTGCATTATGCCTGGGCAAAATGACCAAATGAACAGTGTCAATTCATTTGGTCATAACTCAGTGTAGAAAGGTCCAATTGACCTGAAAGTTGACCAGAAGAAATTTGAGATATAGACCTACAACTTTCATGAAGAAACCTAACTCAAATTTTGACCATAACTTGTTCAAAAAGTGACCTGTAGTTACTGCACAAAACACTGTAGATTTGGTCAGTCCAGAAAATCTAGAAAGTTTGCAATCCAGCCAGTTATGGTGTTTATTCCATAACTTGAGCTACAAAACTCCAAATGGAGTGATTCAAAAATAGAAATGTAACTAGACACAATAAGGAACAACTTTCATGTTGACAACTTTGTCAAATTTGTAACACCCCTAAGTTCGGTAGTGCGTTCTGCTGCTCCAGTGACCAGTGCTGTCCGGACAGCTAGGATGCCTAGAACCACACTTCAATGAGAGTGAGGAGACATAAAATAATGAAATACAAGAAAAGAAAGTACAAGAAAAACAAAGGAAAAATGATAGCAAAGAAATGTGATCAAGTTAAACGAGCCGGGAAACCTAACGATGGGTGACCGCACTGGGAAGTCACGGCGTGGACCGTTGACTGGCCCTGGACTGCGGGGAACCCTGGAAAACATTTTTAGGACATAAATAGACCCTTATTGAAGTATAAATCTCATTAGAAAGATTAAAGAAAAATTAAATAATTAGTACAAAGAAAAGTGAGAAATCGAAAAACAGACAAAATACGGTGTAACCGAAAAATCGGGAATGCCACCCGAACAGGGGCATTGTGGTCATTTGACATCCCGAAGTGTCTTTTGACCTAAATGTCCATTAAAAATAAATAATATTACACTTAGAAAATGAAATGAAAAATTAAAAGAGGGGTACCTAATACAAATAGCCAAAAGTGGGGTGAAAAATGTGTAAATAACACATTTAAACTTATTTTATGATATAATTTAAATGAGTGGACCACTAAGGGAATAAAATAAAACAAAGAGGGGCAGCTGTACTTCCACTAAACCAACAGAAACTTCATCTTCCTCATTTGGATTCAAAGTTGCCGAATTGAAGAAAATGGAAACCACCATGGCCATTTTTCATGCAAGCTCTCTTAACTCTCCATTTTCAACTCCAATCTCTTAGGTTCCTTCATGAAACTTTGTCTACTCATCACAAGGAAGAGTTTGATACTAAATTTAAGAAGTTTAAGCAAGGTTTAACAAGCTCCAAGCATAAGGTAAGTTCATAATTTTGAAGATAGCTTTGTTAAGTTTTGTGTGCATGTTATGGGTGTTGGTTTTGTGAAGGAAAATTTTGAGTTTGAAGAGTTATTGTTGTTTTCATTTTGGACAGCCATGGAGTCACGTTTTTGATGAGATATTTGTGCATATAATTGATGAGAAATGGTGTTGATCATGATGATTTAATAACCTAGTGAATTACTTCATGTTTATATGGTGATTTTGGCACTTGGATGAGAATTGATGAATTGTAGGGCAATGTGGTGTTGAAGAAGGTTTTCGGCAGCTTGGGAACCCTTGAATAATTGTATGTATTGATGGAAGTGTTGGCAGAATGTTGACATAGAAGAATTGATGAATGTATATGTAAATTAGTAGTGGAGATTATATGTAATGATTAGGTGTATTTATGTACATATATTGCTAAATTTGGACTTTGTGGTTTAGGGTTGTATTTGATGTATTTTGAATGTTTGTATTCTGTCCAAATTGACCATAGGAAGAAGTGATAAATAAATATGGAATGGTATAAAATCAGAATTAGGTATGGGGATTTAAAGTAGAGCAAGTTAAATGTGTGTTTGAATTGGGGTTTGAAAGACATATAGAGGGCAGTGTGCAAATAGACCTATAACTTTAAATGTGTAACCTCAATTGGTATGAGACCAATTGGAGGTGAAACTAGGCACAAAATGTGCCAACTTTCATTGAGAAAACATACCAAAATTCTGCTTGCAAGGTGACCTAAGAAAATGACCAATTCGGATTAGGTGCAATTAGGACCTGAAAAATGACCAATTGGGCAGCAGTGAGTGTTTAGGCCATAACTCACTCAAAACAGGTCCAATTGACCTGAAATTTTAACCATGAATAGCTAAGACCCATACCTACAAGTCTTATGAAGACACAAAATTCCAGAAATGACCATAAGCAAGTCAAAAAACTTGCACAAGTTCGGGTCCAAAAACTGGCCGAACCAGAGTTGACGAAATTGACAAAAAATTGACCTAATTTGGTACCATTTGACCAGCAATAGTGTAATGACCATAACTTGGTCTACTTTACTCGGATTGACCTGAAATTTTGCCCCGCGTGCAATAAGACCTAGATCTACAAGTTTGTAGTTTTGACTGAAACCCGAAAACTGAGGGAACTAGGCCGTCCGGCTAGGTCAAACCAGTATCCCGAAATCCAGCAAGTTGCATTAAAATGCACTAAACAAGGAAACGAGTTTGGCAAAACGTATCAAACCTAAAACCCTATCGAATGTGACATATTAACGACACTAAAACCTAATTTATATAAAACGCAACGAGGGTCGGTATATTAGGTGATTAAGTGAATAATTGAGTTCAGTGCATTATTTACCAAACACCATCAATAGAGACAGTTTAATTTAGCACTAAAACACTTCAAATTGTGTTTCTCAGTTAACAAGGACTCAGCAAAAGGGAAGGAAACACTGAGTCCGGACTGTGGGGACAACATCAGAGGTTTGTGCACAACAACTGTTTCTTTTGAATTATTTTCAATTGAAATAAATATTGACTATTTGTATATTATTGTTTTAAATTGTGGAAATGTGTTTGATGGACACTTATTGATTTAAAGGCATTAGAAATGGTTTGAAACCACAGCTATCATGTATATTGATTGTATTCCTCATTAGCTTGTCTAGTGGGACGAATTGAATTCCCTCTCTGGCTGAAGTGTTGAGGTGTGTGCCTGTTGAGGACGAATTGGATGAGTACTCATATTTTTGCTAGCTAGCCATGTTATTCCTCATTAGTCATCGACTTTTGGGACGAATCGAATACCTCATTAGCCATCGGCTTTTGGGACGAATTGAACTATGGATCATGATTAAGCTGTGTGATTTATTGATGTTTATTGTGAGATTGTGAAATGGATTTAAACTCTCATTGACATATACTGTCTTTTGAATTCAAACATGATCTGACTTATGGAAATCTATTGTGATATTGAGAAATGGAGTTTAAATTCTTATTGACCTTTATTATCTTGAATTTGACTATGGTTTTAAGTATCCACTATTTACATGATTTATGAATTGTGATTTAAATTGTATTTGGTTAATGTTGTGCACCACTGAGACATTGTCTCAGCGATAGCTTTTTATTGCTGTCGCAGGTAGAGAGACAGACAGGGCAGCAGACTAGGCTGCATATACATCCAAATGAGGGATTACAGTATAATGAGTATACCAATATTTTGCATTTTGTACTGTAATGTATGACCACTGTATGTACATATTGTTTTGGTTTGAGCAGTTGTAAATTCAAATTGTACCTTGGAGTTGTAAAATAATTATGAGCTGTTTTGACTTGTAAAAGATGTATTATATTTCCTTATCTCAGACTTTGAAAAATTTCTATGGAATTGAGTTAATAAATTGTTGTGTTGAGAAATGTATTGGAGTTGAGATTTGGAAAATTATTGAAGTGCTTTTTACAGGTTTTCTGAAGAACTGTTTTGTCCAAAATACAGATGGTACTTTGCCAAAATTTTTACAGGAATTCCAAATAAACCAAATGAATTAGTTGTTTCACTCAGTTCACCAAAGTCTTTAACACCTGCAAATAGTTCTCACCGCTGTAAAAGAAGTAAGAAAAGTTTTTAAAATCCCTTGTGGTGTATTTAATGGGTTATCAGTAGACGGAGTTGGTAATTCATTAGGTATACTACGGGATCATGTTATGCCTTACAGAGGGGTAGGGTGTGACATGTTTTAGTGGTATCAGAGCAAAGTTTTTAAATTCTGTTTTCACCTGTTATTTGAATATTCTTTCTTCATAGTACAATTGCTCAATATCATTGTTTGATACATACAGTACATTACATTATGAAAATGCACTAACGGGAGGAAATCTCCTTGTGTTATTTGTTCAGGAGATCTAGAATCCTCGCATTGAATATGGAAGAGGGTGATCGTTCAGTCGATCAGTCTATTGAGGCTGAGGTGCAAGGGGATGCCCCAGGCCTACATAATGTTAGTGGTTCAAGAAGAGACCTACCGCAGCATTTCTGCTCAGTTCGCTCAGCAGATGGCTGCAATGTTCCAACAAATGGCTGGTAATGCGCCTACTCAAGTCCCAATACAGACACTAGTGGTACAACCACAATCTCCTACTAGGCAGTATGATAAATTGATGAAGTACGGGGCTACAGAGTTTAAGGGGACAGTAGATCCTCTAGAAGCTGAACAATGGTTAGAGAGGATGGATAGGGTGTTCAAGAAGCTACATTGTACAGAAGAGCTTAGATTTGAATACTCAGTGTCCTTACTACAGGGGGATGCTTATGACTAGTGGAAAACCATTCCCCACAGTCTAGTAGAGCCTGCAGTGCTAACATGGAATGACTTCCTCAGGGAATTCAGGCAGAAATATATCCCTCATGCTTATGTAGACCAGAAGCTGCAAGAGTTCCTAAGTCTGAAACAGGGGGGCAGATCAGTGGCTGAGTATGAAAGAGAATTTTCCCGCCTTAGCCATTATGCAGTGAGTCTACTCTCTACCAGCAGGGAAAGATGCAAGAGGTTTGAAACTGGCTTGAAACCCAGTATCAGAGTACAAGTGCTCGACTTCAAACACACTAACTTCTCTGAACTTGTTTCTCAAGCCCTAGAGTTGGAAAGAGTTGAGTTTGAGACTGCTCCAGAGAAAAAGAGATCAGAGAAGACAGAGAAAGAGGGAAAATCTATAGAACAGAGTTCCAGTGGTCATACTAGAAAGAGGAAGAACTATGGGGGACATGGTAGAGGTGGCAAGAAATCTGGTAGGGGAAGATATTCAGGACAGAGACCTCCCCTATCCGGGACAAAGAAAGTACCGAGGTTCCTATCCTCCCGCCGATGTGAAACATGTGGAAGAAATCATGGTGGGATCTGCTACAAGGCTATTGGAGCTGTTATAGCTGTGGAGGCACAGGGCACTTTGCCAAGGATCGCACCGATGGTCGCAGAGTTGGACCACCTCCTACTCTGCAGAAGGATCGGTTGAGCCACTGTCACGTAAGCTCACAACCACCTAGCAGAGGTAGAGGCAGGGGTAGAGGTAACCCAGCAGGCAGCCAAGGCACAGTAAAACACTCAGAGCAAGATAGTGCTCCAGTCAGAGTCTATGCCATGAGACAGAGAGAAGAGGCAGAGACATCTGATGTTGTGGCTAGTACCTTCTCAACTTTTAATCAGAATGTGTTTATGTTATTTGATCCGGGTTCTACCCATTCTTATGTGAGTGCTAGCATCATTGATTGCATTGCTGTTCCATGTACAAAAATGGACTTTGAGGTGCTAGTAACAAGTCCGTTAGGACAGGAGGTCAGGGTTAATAGAATGTATAGAGATTGTCCTTTGGTGATCCAAGGACACACTTTCCTGTCTGATTTCATTGAAATACCCTTCAGAGATTATGATATCATCTTGGGCATGGATTGGTTAGCTAGGCATCATGCCATGATTGACTGTAGACTGAAGACAGTCACTTTTGGCCTTCCTCAGTATAGTGATGTGGTAATACATGGGGAGAGGCAGTTATTGCCATCAAACCTCATTTCGGCTGCACTAGCTAGAAAAATGATCAGAAAGGGGTGTGAAGCCTACTTGGCACATGTGATAGACACCCAAGTGGGGAGTCCAGCATTGAAGGACATCCCTACAGTACATGGCTTTCCAGATGTGTTTCCTGATGAATTGCCAGGATTACCTCCGGAAAGAGAAGTGCAGTTTGAAATTAATGTTCTGCCTGGTGTGGATCCAATCTCCATAACGCCATACAGAATGGCACCAGCAGAGTTGAAGGAGTTGAAGATACAGTTGCAAGAATTACTTGAAAAGGGCTTCATCCGCCCTAGTGTGTCACCTTGGGGAGCACCAGTGTTGTTTGTTAAGAAGAAGGATGGTACTCTCCGCTTATGCATTGACTACCGGCAGTTGAATAAGGTGACAATAAAGAACAGATATCCATTGCCTCGCATTGATGATCTGTTTGATCAATTGAAGGGTGCAGCTATATTCTCCAAAATTGATCTACGGTCTGGCTATTATCAATTGAAGGTGCAAGAGCAGAGTATTCCAAAAACTGCTTTCAGAACTCGGTATGGCCACTATGAGTTTCTAGTAATGCCATTCGGGTTGACAAATGCTCCAGCTGCTTTTATGGATCTGATGAACACTATCTTCAGACCATATCTTGATCAATTTGTGGTGGTGTTTATTGATGACATTTTGATATATTCAAGGAATGTAGAGGAGCATGACAGACATCTGCGGATTGTACTGCAGACTTTAAGGGAGAAACAACTATACGCCAAATTATCGAAATGCGAATTTTGGCTGAAAGAAATCTCCTTTTTAGGACATGTTGTGTCAGCTGAAGGGATCAAGGTAGACTCCAGCAAGGTAGAAGCTATCCTTAATTGGAAGCCGCCCAGGAATATCACAGAAGTTCGCAGTTTTCTGGGTTTAGCTGGATATTACCGTCGGTTTGTGAAGGGATTCTCTATGTTATCTTCTCCACTGACTAAGCTGCTTCGGAAAGATGTAAAATTTCAGTGGACTGATAAATGTCAGCAGAGTTTTGATGAGTTGAAGAGGTGTTTAACTGAAGCTCCAGTCCTTACTTTACCTACTCCGGGTAAAGAATACACAGTTTATAGTGATGCTTCTCACAATGGGTTAGGTGGTAATCGATGCAAGATCGGAATGTCATTGCTTATGCATCACGCCAGCTGAAACCGCATGAGAGGAACTACCCAACACATGATCTGGAGTTAGCAGCTATTGTTTTTGCTCTAAAGATCTGGAGACACTATTTGTATGGAGAGAAATGCTATATTTACACAGATCACAAGAGCTTGAAGTACTTAGGCACCCAGAAGGAATTGAATTTGAGGCAGAGGAGATGGTTAGAGCTGATTAAAGATTATGATTGCTTAATAGACTATCAGCCAGGGAAAGCAAATGTGGTGGCTGACGCCTTAAGTCGCAAGACTATGGCAAGTCTCAGAGTTTCGCCTATATCCATGGTATGTGAATTGAAAGCACAACATGCCAGTTTAGAGATTGATGATGAGGGACAGACAGTAGTTGCATGGCATGTACAGCCAGTGTTGATTGATCAGATCAGAATGGCTGTTCAGAGTGATGAAAAGTATCAGAAGCTACTGAAAGAAGTCCAGCAGGGCAAGAAACCTGAATTCTCTGTGAGAGAGGATGGTTTATTGGTACATCAGGGCAGAGTGTGCGTTCCTAGTGATGTGGAATTGAGACAGATCATTATGAAGGAAGCACATGAGTCTCCATTTGCTATGCACCCTGGTGGAACTAAAATGTACAGAGGGCTGAAAGAACATTACTGGTGGATGGGCATGAAGAGAGATATAGCTGAATTGGTTTCCAAATGCCTAACTTGTCAGCAAGTAAAGGCAGAACATCAAGTTCCAGCTGGTTTGTTACATCCTTTATCAGTACCAGAGTGGAAATGGGAACGAATAACTATGGATTTTGTTACAGGACTTCCAAGGACACAGAGTAGTCATGATGCAGTATGGGTTATAGTTGACAGATTGACCAAGTCTGCTCACTTTGTGCCAGTTCGGATGGACTATAGCCTGGAAAGATTGGCCAAATTGTACATATATGAGATTGTAAAACTGCATGGAGTGCCAGTATCAATTGTGTCTGACAGAGATCCTAGGTTCACTTCTAGATTCTGGGGTAGTCTTCAGAGAGCCCTAGGAACTAGATTGAACTTCAAAGACAAAGATTCCACCCACGCATGCATGGCCACCGAGAGGGTTATTCAGGTATTGGAGGATATGCTACGGGCTTGTGTGATTGAATTTGAAGGTAGTTGGGATACACACTTGCCTTTGATTGAATTTGCTTATAACAACAGCTACCAATCAAGCATAGGGATGCCTCCATATGAAGCTTTGTATGGCAGAAAGTGCAGAACTCCCTTATGTTGGGATGAGGTAGGTGAAAGGAAGATGATTGGGCGAGAAATTGTTCAAAGACAGAGGAAAAGATCAGATTGATCGAGATAGACTCAAGGCTGCATCGTCGAAGTCCTATTTTGATCTGAAGAGTAGAGATATTGAGTATGCATTGGGTGATAAGGTATTCCTCAAAGTTTCTCCTTGGAAGAGGATTATGAGATTTGGCAGAAAGGGGAAACTGAGTCCTCGTTTCATCGGACCATATGAAGTTCTGGAAAGAGTGGGTCCTTTGGCATATCGGTTGGCATTACCTCCAGAGTTACCAAGGATACACAGTGTCTTCCATGTGTCCATGTTAAGGAGGTACAGATCTAACCCATCTCATGTACTATCAGTTGACGAGATTGAAGTAAATCCAGACCTCTCATATGAGGAAGAACCCATAAAAATTCTGGCTTATGAGGTGAAGCAGCTGAGAAACAAACAGATACACCTGGTTAAAGTGCTGTGGAACCATCATTCAGGCCAGGAAGCTACTTGGGAACGTGAAGAGGATATGAGGAGACAGCACCCACAGCTGTTCAGAGACTAATGCCAGGTAAAAATTTCGAGACGAAATTTATTTAAGGGGGGGAGAATTGTAACACCCCTAAGCAGCTAGGATGCCTAGAACCACACTTCAATGAGAGTGAGGAGAAATAAAATAATGAAATACAAGAAAAGAAAGTACAAGAAAAACAAAGGAAAAATGATAGCAAAGAAATGTGATCAAGTTAAACGAGCCGGGAAACCTAACGATGGTGATCAGACTGGAAGTCACGGCGTGGACCGTTGGATCTGCCCTGGATCATGGAAACCCCGAAAACATTTTTAGGACATAAATAGACCCTTATTGAAGTATAAATCTCATTAGAAAGATTAAAGAAAAATTAAATAATTAGTACAAAGAAAAGTGAGAAATCGAAAAACAGACAAAATACGGTGTTACCGAAAAATCAGGAATGCCACCCGAACAGGGGCATTGTGGTCATTTGACATCCCGAAGTGTCTTTTGACCTAAATGTCCATTAAAAATAAATAATATTACACTTAGAAAATGAAATGAAAAATTAAAAGAGGGGTACCTAATACAAATAGCCAAAAGTGGGGTGAAAAATGTGTAAATAACACATTTAAACTTATTTTATGATATAATTTAAATGAGTGGACCACTAAGGGAATAAAATAAAACAAAGAGGGGCAGCTGTACTTCCACTAAACCAACAGAAACTTCATCTTCCTCATTTGGATTCAAAGTTGCCGAATTGAAGAAAATGGAAACCACCATGGCCATTTTTCATGCAAGCTCTCTTAACTCTCCATTTTCAACTCCAATCTCTTAGGTTCCTTCATGAAACTTTGTCTACTCATCACAAGGAAGAGTTTGATACTAAATTTGAGAAGTTTAAGCAAGGTTTAACAAGCTCCAAGCATAAGGTAAGTTCATAATTTTGAAGATAGCTTTGTTAAGTTTTGTGTGCATGTTATGGGTGTTGGTTTTGTGAAGGAAAATTTTGAGTTTGAAGAGTTATTGTTGTTTTCATTTTGGACAGCCATGGAGTCACGTTTTTTATGAGATATTTGTGCATATAATTGATGAGAAATGGTGTTGATCATGATGATTTAATAACCTAGTGAATTACTTCATGTTTATATGGTGATTTTGGCACTTGGATGAGAATTGATGAATTGTAGGGCAATGTGGTGTTGAAGAAGGTTTTCGGCAGCTTGGGAACCCTTGAATAATTGTATGTATTGATGGAAGTGTTGGCAGAATGTTGACATTGAAGAATTGATGAATGTATATGTAAATTAGTAGTGGAGATTATATGTAATGATTAGGTGTATTTATGTACATATATTGCTAAATTTGGACTTTGTGGTTTAGGGTTGTATTTGATGTATTTTGAATGTTTGTATTCTGTCCAAATTGACCATAGGAAGAAGTGATAAATAAATATGGAATGGTATAAAATCAGAATTAGGTATGGGGATTTAAAGTAGAGCAAGTTAAATGTGTGTTTGAATTGGGGTTTGAAAGACATATAGAGGGCAGTGTGCAAATAGACCTATAACTTTAAATGTGTAACCTCAATTGGTATGAGACCAATTGGAGGTGAAACTAGGCACAAAATGTGCCAACTTTCATTGAGAAAACATACCAAAATTCTGCTTGCAAGGTGACCTAAGAAAATGACCAATTCGGATTAGGTGCAATTAGGACCTGAAAAATGACCAATTGGGCAGCAGTGAGTGTTTAGGCCATAACTCACTCAAAACAGGTCCAATTGACCTGAAATTTTAACCATGAATAGTTAAGACCCATACCTACAAGTCTTATGAGGACACCAAAGTCCAGAAATGACCATAAGCAAGTCAAACAACTTGCACAAGTTCGGGTCCAAAAACTGGCTGAACCAGAGTTGACCAAATTGACCAAAAATTGACCTAATTTGGTACCATTTGACCAGCAATAGTGTAATGACCATAACTTGGTCTACTTAACTCCGATTGACCTGAAATTTTGCCCCGCGTGCAATAAGACCTAGATCTACAAGTTTGTAGTTTTGACCGAAACCCGAAAACTGAGGGAACTAGGCCGTCCGGCTAGGTCAAACCAGTATCCCGAAATCCAGCAAGTTGCATTAAAATGCACTAAACAAGGAAACGAGTTTGGCAAAACGTATCAAACCTAAAACCCTATCGAATGTGACATATTAACGACACTAAAACCTAATTTATGTAAAATGCAACGAGGGTCGGTATATTAGGTGATTAAGTGAATAATTGAGTTCAGTGCATTATTTACCAAACACCATCAATAGAGACAGTTTAATTTAGCACTGAAACACTTCAAATTGTGTTTCTCAGTTAGCAAGGACTCAGCAAAAGGGAAGGAAACACTGAGTCCAGACCAGGGGGACAGTCATCAGAGGTTTGTGCACAACAACTGTTTCTTTTGAATTATTTTCAATTGAAATAAATATTGACTATTTGTATATTATTGTTTTAAATTGTGGAAATGTGTTTGATGGACACTTATTGATTTAAAGGCATTAGAAATGGTTTGAAACCACAGCTATCATGTATATTGATTGTATTCCTCATTAGCTTGTCTAGTGGGACGAATTGAATTCCCTCTCTGGCTGAAGTGTTGAGGTGTGTGCCTGTTGAGGACGAATTGGATGAGTACTCATATTTTTGCTAGCTAGCCATGTTATTCCTCATTAGTCATCGACTTTTGGGACGAATCGAATACCTCATTAGCCATCGGCTTTTGGGACGAATTGAACTATGGATCATGATTAAGCTGTGTGTGATTTATTGATGTTTATTGTGAGATTGTGAAATGGATTTAAACTCTCATTGACATATATTGTCTTTTGAATTCAAACATGATCTGACTTATGGAAATCTATTGTGATATTGAGAAATGGAGTTTAAATTCTTATTGACCTTTATTATCTTGAATTTGACTATGGTTTTAAGTATCCACTATTTACATGATTTATGAATTGTGATTTAAATTGTATTTGGTTAATGTTGTGCACCACTGAGACATTGTCTCAGCGATAGCTTTTTATTGTCGCGCAGTAGAGAGAGACAGTAAAGCAGACTAGGCTGCATATACATCCAGCGAGGGATTACCTGGTATAATGAGTATACCAATATTTTGCATTTTGTACTGTAATGTATGACCACTGTATGTACATATTGTTTTGGTTTGAGCAGTTGTAAATTCAAATTGTACCTTGGAGTTGTAAAATAATTATGAGCTGTTTTGACTTGTAAAAGATGTATTATATTTCCTTATCTCAGACTTTGAAAAATTTCTATGGAATTGAGTTGATAAATTGTTGTGTTGAGAAATGTATTGGAGTTGAGATTTGGAAAATTATTGAAGTGCTTTTTACAGGTTTTCTGAAGAACTGTTTTGTCCAAAATACAGATGGTACTTTGCCAAAATTTTTACAGGAATTCCAAATAAACCAAATGAATTAGTTGTTTCACTCAGTTCACCAAAGTCTTTAACACCTGTAAATAGTGCTCACCACTGTAAAAGAAGTAAGAAAAGTTTTTAAAATCCCTTGTAGTGTATTTAATGGGTTATCAGTAGACAGAGTTGGTAATTCATTAGGTATACTACGGAATCATGTTATGCCTTACAGAGGGGTAGGGTGTGACAAAATTCCTATTAGAAAAATGACTAATGGAATAGTAAACACAAGGCTTGAAATCTGAAAAATCTAGCACTAAGCTTAGAAATGGCATTGGCAACCAATGCCAACAACTTTGGAATGCAAAATGTGGTTTGTTGGTGATATTTGAACCAATATACCTATTATCTATGAAAAAGTCAATATTTTAGTTGACTAATGAAATGAATAGTAACCTTACATATAAAGTATAAATATTCAAGAAATGACTTTATCCCAAATTTTTGGGATAAAGGCTTAGTTGAGTTGAGTTGAGTATTCAAGAAATGACTTTGTAATATGCCCTAGTAGGCCTAATGTGATTGGTTTGGATAGGTTGGCATGCCAATAGGGTTCTAATAGCAGTACTACATATGATGTATGGCTTCAATGCCATTCTGTGATGATAGCCTATGGCTATACTGATTATGATGTTATACTTGGCTTTATGCCTTATTGCTTTTATGGCTTATTAGCCATTCTGTTTACACACTGGGAGACACATTGTGACCAATGGTGTGACAGCCCTAGGTACCTGGTACCCAGTGCTAGTTTACCCGTTTATCCAATCCGGTCAATTTGTATAGGTTACTTGGGCATGGAAAAGTATAACTGTAATTGAACTGATTATTAAAGAAAATAAGGAAATGAAATATCAAGAATGATTACAATAAAATATAAAGAAGCTCAAAATCATGAAGAAAATAATTAACAAAATGCATGAAGAAGTTAATATCATAAAATGTAATTAGCCCTCAACTAAACAATAAGTTAGTAATTATTCATTTCTTATGAACACAAGAACTAGGAAATTATTACTTTTATGTGCATATTATATTTTCTTGTATTATTGGCACCACTAAGCTTTATGCTTAGCGCGTCACTTTTGCAACGCGTAGGTACTGAAGATTTGGACAAAGGGCCCAGTGGAGCACAGATTGGGTAAAGCCGTTCACAGTTCTACATAGTGTCTATGTCACCTCACAGACTACATGCATTGGTAGGACACTAGGTCCCATTTTGTATTTTGTTATTTTTGTAAGTTCTGTAATTAAACTTTTATTTTATCAGGTATATTTGAAACCTATGTAATATAATTTTGTATTAATGTAAGTATTTGTAACTTTGTGATTATAAATACCATGTGAGAATTTATTTATGATTTGATCATGATGATGATGTTAAGAAATTATTGTTAAGAAATTGTTAAGAAATTGTTGATCATGACAAATGGAGGAATTGTTAAGAAATTGTTGTAAATTGATGTGATACAAATGGAGTTTGAGAATGATTAGAAATTATTGGAAGTGTTTTCTACAGGTTCCGAAGAACTGTTTTCTCCATTTTTAGCCGGCATTCTGCCGGATTTTCTATAAAATTTTCAGAGCCGCAAATTAATTTATAATTTCAATAAATGATCTAAATGAGATCAATTTCATAAATTTCACATAATAAATAAATTAAGAGCTGATAAATATCAATGAGATAAGTAATGGTATTTCAATACACTGTGTGGCATATCTTGCTCGGCTACACTGTAGACGGGTAAGGGGTGTCACATTTTGTAATAGAGAGATTCTAGTGCATGGTAACATATGATTATAGGTTCATTTAAGATAAACCTTATTACTAATTGGGTGGCCATGGCATGCTATGCTAGGTGTTAACCATGGTTTATGAGGTGCATAAAATGATTTAGAGAAATCATTTATGGTAAGAAAGAGTTCTGATGATATTAAGGGTTGATATCATATTTCATTGCCAATTAGTAATGAGCCTAGTAAGTCACACACATACATAAGTAATCACCAAATTAAATATGATTTAATTAATTAATTAAGTAAAGAGTTTAATTGATTGATTAAATAGGTTTGGTTTGCAATTAGATTGTAAAGTCCCCAGCATGGCTTGAAATCAAATCTAGGTTATTGGATGTATAGCATAAGTTAAATTTATATTTAAAGTGTTTAAATATGAATTTAATTAATGAGAAATTAATTAATAGAGATTAATTAATTAATTTATATTTGATATAACTTGATTAAAAGAAGAGAAATAATTATTTTGGGTTGAGAACTCAAAATTAAGACACAGGAGTATTTTGGTCATTTCACAGGGTGACATGTGGCACCATGAGATGGTGACACATGGCACTACACATAAGCTTACCATATGTCTTTTAATCATGTAAGATGATCAAAGTCAAGATTAAATATAGGTTTGACACTTGGCACAATGTGATTGGGTCAATTAAACCTAGAGCCAATCAGAAGGTGACATGTGGTAAGGGTTTTAAGTGATGACCTAGCTATATAAGGGAAAGGATGAAAAAGAAAAATACAATCTGCTCATTCTTACAAAGGTGCTACCACCCTTGGTTACCTCTCCCTCTCTTCTTCTTCATCTCTCATCAATTCAAAGAGATTTTCCAATAATCTCTTGAATTAAAAATACTAAAAATCGTTTCTAGTGTCTTGTATACATCTGTAATCTCTTAAAAGGCAAAACTTGAATTTCTAATTGATTGGAAAGGCTTGAGAAGCTGTTCAAGGGCTGCCATTGGTGATCTTAGTGTGGACATGCAAGAGGGACAACATGTGGTGTCCTAGGCGCATCCCAAAGGTGCCAAACACACTGCAGTGGATCAAAAAGGTTAGTGCACTTATTCTTAATCTAATCTAGGGTTCTAAAGAATTAATCTGTTAATTCTAAAATCTTAAATGGTAAATGTAGATCCAAAAACATATTAAAAAAGTTTTAATATACTGTTTATCATTGAAATCAAATAGATAAAAATGAATCTTACATGATGCATGTGACCCTAGATGAAAAATTTTAGAATTAAATGATCTAAACTTATATTTTTCATGCTTCCGCTCCTTCATATAAGACACTAAAAACAATTTCTAGCAATTTTAATTCAAAGAAATTTAGGCAATTCTCTTTGAATTGATGAGAAAAGATGAAGAGGAGAGGGAGAGCTTTTGTGCCCCCACCTATATGAAAAAATAAGAGAGTGAGTGTTTCTTCTTTTCTTTTCCCTTTTATAATTAGGTCATCACTTAAACCCTTTGCCACATGTCATCATCACATTACATCTTAATTTTAATTGACTTAATCACATTAAGCCAAGTGTCAAAGCTAGACTTAATCTTGACTTTGATCACCTTGGATGATAGGAAGACAAATGCCAAGCTTATATGATGCCAGGTGTCACCATCTCATGGTGCCACATGTCACCATGTGAAATGACCAAATTACCCTTATGTTGAAATTTTGAGTTCTCAATCCAAAATCATTATTTCTCCTCTTCTATTCAATTTATATCAAATATAAATCAATTAATTAATCTTCATTAATTAATTTCTCACAATTAAATCCATATTTAAACAATTTAAATATAAATTTAACTTATACTATACATCCAATAACCTAGATTTGGTTTCAAGCAATGCTAGGGACTTTGCAATCTTATTGTAAACCAAACCTATTTAATTAATTAATTAAACTCTTTAATTAATCAATCAAATCACATTTTACTTGGTGATTATCTTGTGTATGTGTGTGACTTACTAGGCTCATCACTAATTGGCAATGAGATATGATATTAACTCATAATATCATCAGAACTCTTTCTTACCATAAATGATTACTCTAAATCATTTTAGGCATCTCATAGACCATGGTTGACACTTAACATAGCATGCCACGGCCACCCAATCAGTAACAAGGAATACCTTAAATGAACCTGTAATCATATGTTACCATGCACTAGAATCTCTTTATTATAAATTTCCAATTCGAGCTGGAGTCATGGTTTATGTCAAACCCCATTTGCTATGAATATTATAATCTCTTTTAATTCCAGTCCTTGATTAATTAGATTTTCTTGTCAGAAACTCTTTTCTGACTAAATCTGTCTGTCCTAACCAGGAACTTGAAACATCAAGAACAATTAAATGAATATAGGACTTTATCCCTATTTACTTAGGGTAACAGATTCCATCTTGACCAACACCTACCTCCATATATAACTAGTAAGAGCCAACACATGCCCATATACCCATACACAGTATAAGTATGAAAGCAATATCAAACTCAAACCACCTATATACAAGATAACTGTGTTTTATCAGGTTTAAAGATGATATGCACTGATATGATATATGACAATGCATTGACAAGAGTAAACTCCATGTGCTTGTCATATGCGTCACTGGTTCGGCCTACTTATCATGTATAAATGCCTATTATGTTTGTTATATGGCATGAGACTCACCATTCCATCTTATTTATATCTCACATAAATACCTTGGGAACAAACATGATTATAATATTTCTAGATAAGTCATGTCCTTATTGTGAAGAATCCTCAATTGTGAACCAATTTATGATACTTTGTGCTAGAAATACTGTCACTCATATTCTTAACAACTTAAGAATAGAATTTCTAACAAAAAACAATGGACCTTTTCTATAACAGATAAATACATTATGTAAATGGAAAAGTGAAATTGCTTTTTATTAATAACATATGTACAAGATACATACTAAATGATATGCTCTAGGGCATACTACTAACATAATGGTGTTCCCAATTAATAAAGAAGTTTTTATTGCATCACAAAAAATAGATTTTATCTAGTTATGATTACAAATATTTGTGTCTTGAAGGTTACATTAAATAACAAAGTAGTAGGATTTCATGTTTCAGTTCAATGTGATTTTTTCTTATCATGATAAAATAAGTTCTTTGGCAAAATAATCAATGGTATGAATTCCTTGATAATAGTTTAAGTTTAAAAAAAGAAAAATAAAAACTATATTGAAAACCTAAAAAGGTAATTTAGGCAAAAATAAATCTCTCTAAGTTGAAAACTTGCAAGGTTAGCTTAGGCAAAAGTTAGAGCAAACCTGCTAATATAAAAACCCAAAATAGTGTTTCAGGCAAAAATTAGGACACAAATAATAGAACATACAAAAAGGAAAAAGAAAAATAAAGCAAGACAAGGCATAAGCTTAAATATGAACATAGAATGACAAGCCATAGTGAGAAAGTAAAAGAAAAGAGACTTTAAAGGAAAATCTGAGAGAAATTATTTTTTGACCTAGAAGTAAAGTGCATTTTTTGAAAAGTTTTGAGAAAATTCTGATCTCCCTAGAGAATTTTTCTCAATATCCCCAGTAAGGCTTCCCCTAATGAATTTTGAAAAAATTCTTTTAAAGATCCCTAGTGATATCCATCCCCATTGAAGTTTTCAAAGATGTTTCCTAGTGGAAATAAGCATGCATACATGAAAGATGGAAAACATGTAGGCCACAAACAGTTTTTGAGATCCAGTCACAGGTCAGATTTTTTGGTAAGTCCTTAGACTTTGATTAGGGCGTACTACATAGTTTTGTACGGCATAAAAGATCGTGCATCAACATGTCATGACATTGTTGTATGAGGGGTAAAAGATCATGCATCAATGTGTCACCTGTGAATGTGTAAGGCATAGAAGATCATGCATCACCACAGTTTTCAACTGTCAAACTACTTATGGGTCTCATTCCTCTTTAAAAAGGGGATATGTAGGCAATTTAGGATCACGTCCTAAATACAAATCCATTAGATTTTTTTATTTTTTCAAATCACGCATTTCTTACTATTGTGCAATTGTAGTTAGTCCCATGACACATAGGTGTATCGACAGAGCAAGATATACCTAGTTTTCAAAAGTCATCTCAAATTACATAATGGTCGCTATTATGAGACTGTAACTAGTCTCATAACTCAAAGTCCTAAGCTTAGCTTAGGCAGAGAATGTGTCGACAAAGCAAGATATACTCAATCCTCATACCTAGTATTTTACTTGCCTTCAAACAAGTTTTCAAAGAATTGTGTTTCACTTTGATGCAATTTCAGTAATGCTTTCATATTGATTTCAAATCTTGCCAAAATGGAAGGAGGGGGGGGGGGGGGGCGCAAATTGTAAACCCCTTTTTTTTGTGACCTTTTAGGCATGTGCATTGAAGCGATGAGGAACTCGATGATGAAAACTTATATAACTGTGAGATATATTTAGAAGTATTTTAAATATGGATCATCATAGTATGTAACACCCCTATATTCAGTAGTGCGTTCTACTGTTCCGATAACCAGTGTTTGTCCAGACAGCTAAAATGCCTAGAACTACACTTAAATGTTAGTGAGGAGACATGAAATAATGAAATACAATATAGGAAAATACAAGAAAAATAAAGGAAAAATAAGAGCAATGAAATGTAACTAAGTTAAAAGAGCCAAACCCGTAATGATGGGTGATCGCACTGGGAAGTTGCGGCGAGGACCGTTGACTAGCCCTGGACCACGGGGAACCCTGGGAAATATTTTTAAGACTTAAATAAACATCTATTGAGGTATAAATGACATTAGAAATGTCAAAGAAAAATTAATTACTTAGTAAAAAGAAAAACAAAAAAAATCAAGAAATCGATAAAAATCGGTGTTACCGAAAAATTAGAAATACAAACCGAATAGGGGCATTTTGGTCATTTGACACCTAGAGTGGACTTTTGACCTAAATGTCCATTAAAAATAAGTAAATTTAAATTTTGAAAATCACAAAAAAAAAAGAAATTATGTATAAAAGGTAATTAGGAAGAAATTAAGGGGTGTAATTGAAATTAACTAAAAAGGATTATTATAATGTTAATAAGGAATTAGTGGAGCACTATGGGATTACATAAATTCACTGATGGACATGTGTATAACTATTCACCATCTTCTTCATTCAATTCAATTCTTGGCCGAATGAAACTTCCTCCCAAAGTCCACCATTAATGTCCACCTTTAAGCTCTCTCTCACCATGATCAAAGCTTCCATTTGTTAAAGTTCCTTCATTAAAGTTGGAGTACACATCTTGGGTAACATTTTGGGAGCAAGAAAGGAAAGTTTTGGTAGAGTTTTGAGAAAGTTCACAAGAGGTAATTGTCCATTTCTTTTTCCTTTCTTAAGTAAACTTGATTTGCATGCTGAGGTGAGTTGAATGATGAAGAAAATTTAAGGATTTGTTGAGTTACTGAATTGTTCAAATTTCAGCAGCCATGGATGTTCAAAGTGTTTAGCTTGCTTTTACATGTAATTAATGGGAAATCATGTTGATTAAGGTTATAAGATGTTTTAGCCAATGTATTTGATGTGTATGTGTGAATTGAGCAATTAAAATTAAGGTTTGTAAGGGAAATTTAATACTTAAGTAAACTGCCATTTTTGGGTAGCCTTTAAACCCATGAAATTATGTATGATATCATGAAATTTATTGATGAATTCTGGTGGTGATGTTGTAAGGGCAGTTTGTATGATTGAGGATGGAAGTTATATATAGTGGTTAGGAGCATTCATGTGTATGTATTGTTTAGAATTGGATATTGTGAATTGAAAGTGTAATTGGTGCAATGTAAATTGGTTATATTCTGCCCAAAGTTATTATAATGTAAAGTAATAAATGGTTATTGTTAGTACCAAATGCAGAATTAGGTTTGGGAAGTGAAGTATGGTTAGTTGAATGTGTGAATGGTTAATGCTTCAAAAATGTGTTAAGGGCAATATGTGTTTTAGGCTATAAATGGAATTGTGTGACTCCAATTGGTATGAGGCCAATTGGAGGTAAAACTAGGCACAAAATGTGCCAACTTTAATGAAGAAAGCCTACCTAAATTCTATCCAGAAAGTGACATGAGAATTGACCAAATCCGGATTAGTGACTTTGCAAACCTGAAAATTGACCATTTGAACAGCACTCAGTATTTTGGCCATAACTCACTCAAAAACAGGTCCAAATGACCTGAAATTTATACCATGAAAGCTTAGACATAGAGCTACAACTCTTATGAAGACACCAAAACCCAAAAATGACCATAAGCAAGTCAAAATGCTTGCACAAGTTCGGGTATAAAAACTGCCAGAATCAGAAATGACCTAAAAATGACCTAAGTTTGCCATTTTAGTGCAATCTGTCCAGCAATAGTACAATGACCATAACTTGGTCTAGTAAACTCCAAATGGCCTAAAATTTGTGGCAAAAGTTCACTAAGACATAGTCCTACAAGTTTGTAATTCTGACCAAAACCCAGAAACTGAGGGAACTAGGTCATCCGATTAGGTCAAAACAGCATACCAAAAACTGATAAATTGTAATAAAATGCAATACACTTGAAAATGAAATTGGTAACATATACCAACACTTGAGGACTATAAATGTGACATATTAGTAACATTAAAATTAATTTACCTAGTGTGCATTAAAGGTCAACATTATAGGTTGACTAATGGAAGGAGTAGTATTAATAAAATTTAATTATGGAACCTTATGATTATAAATAATTTAACTGAGTATCGAAATACTTTAAATTGTGTGTTTCAATTGAAAAGGATATTGAAGAGCATAAGGAACATTGAGTCAAGGCCAAGAGGCGACTCATCCGAGGTCTGTGCACAATACTTTTTATATTCACTGCTTTTACTAGAAAATTTATTTGGAGAAATGAGTTATGAATAATTTTTTATTGTTTTGGCTTTGGGAATTTTATTTGGAAATTATTGTGTTGCTTACTTTGCAAATGAAAATTTTGAGATAAAATGTGATTTGTGGTTTGTATGAAATATTTAAATATTGTGATTTGGAATTTTTTTTATTCACACTTAGCATGGCAGTTCCTTACTCTGTTCCTCCTCTACTTGTGGGGTTGAGTTTGATATTTGATTATTTTCCTCCCTCTTTGGCTTGCCAATCTAATATGAGTTTAGATGAGTACTCATTAGCTAGCTAGCCACCTCCCTCATTGATTTCGATAAGTGGGGTGAGTTTCCTTGTCGTGGTGTATAACACGGCATGTTCGGAAAAGTTTGTGTCATGACCTAAGTTGTGTTATTGATTGGCAACACTGTGTTATTCAAGTGTTTGATCAAATTTGTGTTATATGAGCTTTGAAAATTGTGACATGAAATTGTGAATTATTTAAATTGTAAATTATCAATAAAAGTTTCATATACTATATTTTAAATTGTTATTGTGCACCACTGAGTAAATTTTACTCAGCAATAGCTTTTTCATTGCTATCGCAGGTAGACTGTGACACCCCTTACCCGTCTACAGTATATCCGAGTAAGATATGTCACACGGTGTACCGGAACACTCTATTTTATCATAATCATTTTTATTCTTCCTTAATTTATTTTTAACATAGTTTTGAATATAACTTGTGAAATATAATTCATTTAAGTTATTTATTGAAATTATAATTTGTTTGAGGTTCCGAAAATTTTATAGAAAATCCGGCAGAGTACCGGCTAAAAATGGAGAAAACAGTTCTTCGGAACCTGTGAAAAACACTTCCAATAATCATATCCAATCATTCTCAACTCCAATAATCATAAAAAACTCAATATTTTTCAATAACATTTCTCAATCATTCATATCTCATGGTACTCATATGTATAAGAAATAAATAAATACTCAAATTTTCCATTCATAACCACAATTTTCACTATTTACATTAACATCAAAATACATTATATAAGTCTCATTTACACAATAGAAAATAAAAGATAGTTACAAAATACCAAAACGAAACCTAGTGTCCTACCAATGCACTGAGGATGGTGAGGTGACACGGACACCATGCAGAGCTGCAGGAGATCTCACCCAGTCTGTGGTCTACTGGGCTCTCGGTCAGTATCTCCAGAACCTACGCGTGGCAAAAGCAACGCGCTAAGCAATAATACTTAGTGGTGCCAATAATAAAATAAAAAGAAATAACAGAAAATAAATATGCAGTGTATGTATCGATGTCTTATTGCAAATAAATTTTCAATGAGTATTTGTAGTCTTACTTATTTTGTACTTGTTATATTCATTATTTCATAAAATTTATCCACTTTCATTTTTGGTTGCCCAAGTAACCTATACTGGATGACTGGACTGGATAAACGGGTAAACTGGCACTGGGTATCAAGTACTTCGGGCCGTCACACCATCGGTCACATATGTATCTCCCGGTGTGCAACAGAATAACTAATAAGCTGTAATGACATCAGGCACAAGGCCAAATCTCAATACAAGGTCAGAATGGCTAAAAGCCATGAAATCACAGAATGGTATAATACCATGTGCAGTACTGCTAACTGAATCCTATTGGCATGCCAAACTATCCAAACCAATCTTGTTAGGTATACTAGGGCATTTGACACTTTTGAATCTTTCAATTTTTGAATTTCAAGTTTTGGTGTTACTATTCCCTTCATTAGTCAACAAAAATATTGACTTTTGCATAGAAAATAGGTACATTGGCTTTAACACTCCCAACATACCACATTTTGCATTCAAAATTTGTTGGTGTTGGTTAACAATATCATTTCTAAGCTTAAAATTTACGGAGCAGAATTTTCAGTTTTTATACCCAAATTTTACTGTTCTATTAGTTGCTGTTGCAGTGGGAATTTGGGAAAATGATAAACATGAAAGTTGTTTCTTATTTTGTCTAGTTGAATTTCTTTTTTTGAATCACTCCATTTGGAGTTTTGTAACTCAAGTTATGGTCCAAAAACCACAACTGGCCGGATTGAAAAGTTTCAGAACTGACCATATCTACAGTGCAGTAAACAGTAACTTCCACTCTCTTGTTGAATAGGTTCTGGTCATAATTTGGGGTAAGTTCTTTCATGAAAGTTGTTGGTTTATATCTCAGCTTATTTCTGGTAAAATTTCAGGTGAATTGGGCCATTCTACACTAAGTTATGGCCAAATGAACAATCACTGTTCATTTGGTCATTCTGCAGAAACTGGTTGCAGGACATCCGGATTGAGGCAAGTTTTTGGTCCACTTGATTTGGTCTTATGGGCATGGTTTCTTCACCAATGTTGTGCCATTATGTGTCTAGTTTCATTTTCAATTGGCCAAACACCAATTGAACCTACATAGCCCAAGTTATGGCTGTCCAAACAGGCTGGACTCACAGCCACACCTACTGCTCTCACTAGGCAGCCACATCAACCTCAAATCCCACAACCCAATTCACTTCATTTCTGATTCAAACCAAACCAAATGGTTACTAATTGACCATTAAAACCTGCTTCCATCATCACAAGATCAAATCTCATTCTTCAACCCAAACCCTAACTCAATAATTTCTCAATAATCCTTTTTAATTTCTTTCAATTTTTACTTCCTTATGCATGCTTAACATAGTTTAACAAGAAAGAAAGAATTACATAGCACTAACCTTTTTGAGCAGAATTTTCCGAAGCTTAAACTTCACTTTTTTTCTTTTTCTAGGCTGCCAAACACTTTCCCAAGAGGTATAGACAAGTTTTAATGAAAGATGTCTAGGGTTTAGTAGTGAGAATTCATGGGAAATGGAAGTGATGAAAGAAAATTTTTATGGAGGGAAAGAGAAGAGAGGTCACGGCTAGATGAAGAAGAAGAAACCAGAAATTGGTTTCTTTATTTGTCATTTTTCCCTTTTTAAAGAATTTTAATTGTGTTGTTGAATGGTGATTAGTGGAGGGCATTTAAATGACATCATAATGATGTCATAATTAGGGATTTAAGTCATTTTCTTTTTCTTTCTTTTCTATTCATTATTAATTTAATTTTTAGCAATATTTATTCATATTTTAGATCATAATAATTATTTACTTAACTGGACAAGTCGGCCAAAAATCGTCTCTGAAGGCGAAATGACCAAAATGCCCTCCGTTTGGCTTAACGGGTCAAAGTTGTCTGTACCGATTGAAAAATTTTTCTAAATATTTTCTTGGCATTCTAATGCCATAGGAACCTCAATGACCCTTCTCTGGAGTCTCAAAAATTATTTTATGAATTTTTCCCTGGGTCTAGGGCTCCTAGTTGCGACAATCGCAACTTCTCACTAGGTTACCCATCGCTAAGGCACCTGCTCATTTAACTTGGTTATATTTTATTTTTAAAATTTTTCCTAAATTTTTCTTATTAATATTTGAGTTAATTATGGTTCCTCACTTTAGTTTAAATATTTTTCCGGACGTTCTAGCTGTCTGGACCGACACTGGTCACCGAAACAGTAGAATGTACGGAGTGGCTACCGAGAGGGTGTTACAACTCTTCCCCTCTAATTTAAATTTCGTCCTCAAAATTTACCTGATGCAAATAGTTGAGGGAACTGTTGCCTCATCGTCTCTTCACTTTCCCAAGTTGCCTCTTCGGTGTTGTGGTGCCTCCAAAGCACTTTCACCAATGGAATCTGCTTATTCCTCAACTCTTTCACTTCCCGAGCCAGGATCCGTATGGGTTCTTCTTCATATGTCAAATTCGGTTGTACTTCAATTTCTTCCATGGAGACGACATGTGAAGGATCTGAGCGGTATCTTCTTAGCATAGACACATGGAACACATTGTGGATCTTGTCCAGCTCTGGTGGTAAAGCTAGCCTATAGGCCACTGGACCCACACGTTCAATGACTTCATATGGGCCAATAAACCTAGGGCTCAATTTACCTTTTCTTCCAAATCTCAGTACCTTCTTCCATGGTGACGGAACACTTTGTCGCCAACCGCATATTCTATTTCTTTTCTCTTCAGGTCGGCATAGGATTTCTGTTTGTCTGAAGCAACCTTCAGATTGGCTTTGATTAGTTTTACTTTCTCCTCAGTCTGTTTCACCAGGTCTGGCCCTACCAGTTTGTCTTCATCCAATTCAGTCCAGTACACTGGAGTTCTACATTTTCTCCCATACAGTGCTTCATACGGGGCCATTTGGATGCTAGCTTGGTAACTATTATTGTATGCAAATTCTACCAGTGGGAGGTATCTATCCCAACTTCCCTCAAACTTAATGACACAACTCCTCAGCATATCCTCAAGGACCTGACATATATTTCATGTTATTATTATCATTTTAGTTCAATATTTGTATTAATTCAATTGGTTCAATTGTTTACCTGGATTACTCTTTCTGATTGCCCATCCGTCTGAGGATGGAAAGCTGTGCTGAAGTGGAGTTGTGTACCCAAGGACTCATGCAACTTCTTCCAAAATCTCAATGTAAACCTTGGGTCTCGATCAGATATGATGGAAAGTGGAATTCCATGCAATCTAACTATCTCACTAATATACAATTCTGCTAATTTCTCTAGTGAGTAGTCAGTCCTAACTGGCAGAAAGTGTGCTGACTTCGTCAATTAATCCACTATCACCCATACTGCATCATGTTTCTTCTGGGTGAGAGGTAGACCGCTTACAAAATCCATGGTGACCCGATCCCATTTCCATTCAGGTATGCGTATAGGTTGTAGCAAACCTGATGGAACTTGATGTTCTGCCTTGACTTGCTGACATGTCAAGCATTTAGTCACATAGTCAGCTATGTCCTTCTTCATACCAGGCCACCAATACTGAAGTTTCAGATCATGATACATTTTTGTATTTCCTGGGTGCATAGCATACACACTGGTGTGTGCCTCTTTTAGTATACTGGCCTTCAATTCCCCATCATCTGGTACACACAGTCTTCCTTTGTAGTACAGACACCCATCTATTTTCACTTCATAGTCAGTTTCTTTCCCTTCTAGGATTTTTCTCATAATAGCCTTTAGCTTCTCATCTACCTTCTGCCCATCTAAATCTGCTGTAACAGGCTTGGCCTCACTTGCAATTCAGCTAAAATAGCTCCATCTCGAACCAAAGATAGACAGGCATTCAATGATCTCAAAGCTGTGATGGACTTTCTGCTCAAAGCATCAGTAACTACATTTACCTTCCTAGGATGGTAGTCAATTACACAATCATAGTCCTTCAGGAACTCAATCCATCGTCTCTGTCTAAGGTTGAGTTCCTTCTGGTTAACAAGTATTTGTGCTTTTGTGGTCCGTGTAAATGTAGCACTTTTCACCATATAAGTAATGCCTCCATATCTTCAGTGCGAAGATAATTGCTGCAAGCTCTAGATCATGGGTAGGGTAATTCTGTTCATGTGGCCTTAGCTGTCTAGAAGCATAAGCGACCACCTTCCCCTCTTGCATCAATATACACCCTAACCCATTATGAGAGGCATCACTGTAGACCACAAAGTCCTTTCCCGACATTGGTTGTGTTAACACTGGTGCCTCTGTCAACATAGCCTTCAACTTCTCAAAACTAGCCTGACACTTGTCATTCCAGTCAAATCTGACATTCTTGTATAACAACTTGGTCATTCGAGCAGCTATTAACGAAAATCCCTTCACAAATCTCCTGTAATACCCAGCTAGCCCCAAGAAGCTTCTGACCTCAGTTGTATTTCTAGGAGGCTTCCATTCCATCACTGCTTCTATTTTCTTGGGATCCACCCTAATCCCATCAGCTGACACTATGTGTCCAAGGAATGCAATCTCATTCAACCAAAAGTCACACTTGGACAACTTAGCATACAGCTTCTTTTCTTTCAGGGTTTGCAGAACAATCCTCAAATGTTCATCATGTTCTTCCCTGGTCTTGGAATACACCAAAATATCATCAATAAAGACCACTATGAACCGATCTAAGTATGGATGGAAGATACGGTTCATAAGGTCCATGAATGCTGCTGGTGCATTCGTTAGGCTAAAGGGCATCACTACGAACTCATAATGCCCATATCGGGTCCTGAATGCAGTCTTTGGCACATCTGCATCCTTCAACCTCAACTGATGATACCCTGATCTGAGATCAATTTTTGAAAATATTCCTACTCCCTTCAACTGATCAAACAGATCATCAATTCTAGGCAACGGATATTTGTTCTTCACAGTCACTTTATTCAACTGCCGGTAATCGATGCATAACCTCAAAGTCCCATCTTTCTTCTTTACAAACAGCACTGGAGCTCCCCATGGTGACACACTAGGGCGTATGAACCCCTTATCCAGCAACTCCTGTAACTGGATTTTCAGTTCCTTCAATTCTGTGGGTGCCATCCTATAAGGAGCAATAGAGATTGGTCTTTGTGCAGCAGTGTCTCAATGGCAAACTCGACTTCCCTTTCTGGTGGCAAACCAGGTAATTCTTCAGGGAACACATCTGGGAAGTCTTTTACTGTGGGTATGTCACACAGATCTGGCTTAGCCTGCCTAGTATCCACCACATGTGTTAGGTAGGCTTCACAGCCTTTTCTCATCAGTTTTCTCGCAACTGTGGCTGAAATAACATTGGACAAGAAATTTGTCCTTTCCCCCACAACTATAATCTCATTACCCTCAGGAGTTTTCAAAGAAATTCTCTTCAATTTACAATCAACCATTGCCTGATGACGTGACAACCAGTCCATTCCCAAAATCACGTCAAACTCATGGAAAGGCAACTTAATCAGGTCTGCCAAGAATTCGTACCCCTGAATCCTTAACGGGCAACCCTTGTACACTTTGTTCACTATCACACTGTGGCCCAATGGATTAGTGACCAGAATGTCTTGGTCACTCTCCCCTACTAGTATCCCCCTTTCTACGGGTAGGTTGATACAGATGTATGAATGAGTGGATCCTGGATCCACCAATGCATGCACAGATGTAGTGTAGAGGGAGAATGTACCCCTGATGACGTTCGGGGCATCTTGCTCCTCCTGAGCTCTAATGGCATAAGCTTTTGCAGGTGGTCTACTCTCAGGCCTCTCTGCTGGCTCAGATGCAGGCCTCTGTGATGGTCCCACTGCCTCAGATTTGCCAAATTTCCTACCCCTTTGTGGTGCAGGAGTAGGTCTGTCTGCTTGTGTTGGAGCAACTGTAGTAGTTCTGCGTGGACAGTTCCTCAACTGATGCTCTGTTGACCCACACCTTAAGCAGGCACCAGTCACTCTCCAACACTCCCCCTTATGCCACTTCAGGCAATGTGAACATGCAGAAGTTGCTGGGGCTGGTCCCTTGAACCCCATCCCTAGAGAGCTGCCCACTGATGGTGTGGACTGACCTCTCCTAGGGGTAAAGCGTGGCTGGGCCTGAGGTGACCCTGACCTTGTGGTTGACCTGAACTCTGTGCAGGTGGACCCTTGAACTTCCTCCCAAATACAGGAGATGAACTAGACTGACCTAGGCCCCTCTTATGCTATCTCTCTCTTCTGGTCTGCTCACTTATTCTAACCTTTTCAACCTTTATTGCAGCTTCCACTAACTTGGTGAAGTCGGTGATTCCCAAGGCAGTGATCATGATCTTTATGTTGTCATTTAATCCCTCTTCAAATTTCTTACACCTTTCGGCCTCATTAGGGACTATCTCCCTTCCATAGCGGCTTAATCTGACAAATTCCTTTTCATACTCGGCCACTGTCAGCTGTCTCTGCCTCAGGTTAATGAACTCTCTTCTTCTCTCTTCCAGGTATACACTACCCACATATTTCTTCTTGAATTCAGAGAGGAAGAAGTCCCAAGTTATTACTTCTGGCTGTACTTCACTGGACACCGTATCCCACCATTCATATGCATCATTTTGCAACAGAGATACAGCAGCTTCTAGATTTTTCGCTGGAGTGCAGTGGAGTTGTTTTAAAACCCTGCCTGTTCTGTTCAACCAATTTTCGACTGCAACAGAATCATCTTCTCTCTTGCCAAAGAAGTCCGCTGCTCCAAATTTTCTTAGTCTTTCCAGGTGTGATTTCTGTTGTGGAGGTGGTGGTGCTGGCATTACCCAAGCCATTTGTTTGAAGAATTCGGCCATTTGCTGGAACATGGCCTGTGGAGGCTGAGCAGGCTCTGCTTGAGCTGGCGGAGTAGGTTCTCTCCTACTGCTCTCTGAGATGAAGGGTCCATATCCTATTTAACAAAGACAACAGATCTGCATTAGTGTCACCTCGACTCTTACAAATGCAATGCATGGTATGGACTCAATCTAGGCCCAGAAATGCCTAAATCGTGCTCTGATACCACTAAATTTGACACCCCTTACCAGTCTACTGTATATCCGAGTAAGATATGTCACACAGTGTACCGGAACACTCTATTTTATCATAATCATTTTTATTCTTCCTTAATTTATTTTTGTCATAGTTTTGAATATAACTTGTGAAATATAATTCATTTAAGTTATTTATTGAAATTATAATTTGTTTGAGGTTCCGAAAATTTTATAGAAAATCCGGTGATCTGGCTAAAAATGGAGAAAACAGTTCTTCGGAACCTGTGAAAAACACTTCCAATAATCATATCCAATCATTCTCAACTCCAATAATCATCAAAAACTCAATATTTTTTAACAACATTTCTCAATCATTCTTTTTTCATGGTACTCATATGTATAAGAAATAAATAAATACTCAAATTTTCCATTCATAACCACAATTTTCACTATTTACATTAACATCAAAATACATTATATAAGTCTCATTTACACAATAGAAAATAAAAGATAGTTACAAAATACCAAAATGGAACCTAGTGTCCTACCAATACACTGAGGATGGTGAGGTGACACGGACACTGTGCAGAGCTGCAGGAGATCTCACCCAGTCTGTGGTCTACTGGGCTCTCGGTCAGTATCTCCAGAACCTACGCGTGGCAAAAGCAACGCGCTAAGCAATAATGCTTAGTGGTGCCAATAATAAAAGAAAAAGAAATAACAGAAAATAAATATGCAGTGAATGTATCGATGTCTTATTGCAAATAAATTTTCAATGAGTATTTGTAGTCTTACTTATTTTGTACTTGTTATATTCATTATTTCGTAAAATTTATCCACTTTCATTTTTGGTTGCCCAAGTAACCTATCTTTGACGATCGATCGATAAACGAGTAAACTGGCACTGGGTATCAAGTACCTCGGGCCGTCACACCATCGGTCACATATGTATCTCCCGGTGTGCAACAGAACAGCTAATAAGCTGTAATGACATCAGGCACAACGCCAAATCTCAATACAAGGTCAGAATGGCTAAAAGCCATGAAATCACAGAATGACATAATGCCATGTGCAGTACTGCTAACTGAACCCTATTGGCATGCCAAACTATCCAAACCAATCTTGTTAGGTATACTAGGGCATTTGACACTTTTGAATCTTTCAATTTTTGAATTTCAAGTTTTGGTGTTACTATTCCCTTCATTAGTCAACAAAAATGTTGACTTTTGCATAGAAAAGGTACATTGGTTTTAACACTCCCAACATACCACATTTTGCATTCAAAATTTGTTGGTGCTGGTTAACAATATCATTTCTAAGCTTAAAATTTATGGAGCAGAATTTTCAGTTTTTATACCCAAACTTTACTGTTCCATTAGTTGCTGTTGCCGTGGGAATTTGGGAAAATGATAAACATGAAAGTTGTTTCTTATTTTGTCTAGTTGAATTTCTTTTTTTGAATCACTCCATTTGGAGTTTTGTAACTCAAGTTATGGTCCAAAAACCACAACTGGCGGGATTGAAAAATTTCAGAACTGACCATATCTATAGTGCAGTAAACAGTAACTTCCACTCTCTTGTTGAATAGATTCTAGTCATAATTTGGGGTAGGTTCCTTCATGAAAGTTGTTGTTATATATCTCAACTTGTTGTTGGTAAAATTTCAGGTCAATTGGGCCATTCTACACTGAGTTATGGCCAAATGAACAATCATTCTGCAAAAACTGGTTGCAGGACATCCGGATTGAGGCAAGCTTTTGGTCCACTTGGTTTGGTCTTATGGGCATGGTTTCTTCACCAAAGTTGTGCCATTATGTGTCTAGTTTCATGTCCAATTGGTCAAACACCAATTGAACCTACACAGCCCAAGTTATGGCTGTCCAAACAGGCTGGACTCACAGCCACACCTACTGCTCTCACTAGGCTGCCACATCAACCTCAAATCCCACAACCCAATTCACTTCATTTCTGATTCAAACCAAACCAAATGGTCACTAATTGACCATTAAAACCTACTTCCGTCATCACAAGATCAAATCTCATTCTTCAACCCAAACCCTAACTCAACAATTTCTCAATAATCCTTTTTAATTTCTTTCAATTTTTACTTCCTTATGCATGCTTAACATAGTTTAACAAGAAAGAAAGAATTACATAGCACTAACCTTTTTGAGCAGAATTTTCCCAAGCTTAAACTTCACTTTCTTTCTTTTTCTAGGCTGCCAAACACTTTTCCAAGAGGTATAGACAAGTTTTAATGAAAGATGTCTAGGGTTTAGTAGTGAGAATTCATGGGAAATGGAAGTGATGAAAGAAAATTTTTATGGAGGGAAAGAGAAGAGAGGGTCACGGCTAGATGAAGAAGAAGAAACTAGAAATTGGTTTCTTAATTTGTCATTTTTCCCTTTTTAAAGAATTTTAATTGTGTTGTTAAATGATGATTAATGGAGGGCATTTAAATGACATCATAATGATGTCATAATTAGGGATTTAAGTCATTTTCTTTTTTTTTCTTTTCTATTCATTTTTAATTTAATTTTTAGCAATATTTATTCATATTTTAGATCATAATAATTATTTACTTAACTGGATAAGTCGGCCAAAAATTGTCTCTGAAGGCGAAATGACCAAAATGCCCTCCGTTTGGCTTAACGGGTCAAAATTGTCTGTACCGATTGAAAAATTTTTCTAAATATTTTCTTGGCATTCTAATGCCATAGGAACCTCAATGACCCTTCTCTGGAGTCCCAAAAATTATTTTATGAATTTTTCCCTTGGTCTAGGGCTCCTAGTTGCGAGAACCGCAACTTCTCACTAGGTTACCCATCGCTAGTGCACCGGCTCATTTAACTTGGTTATATTTTATTTCTAAAATTTTTCCTAAATTTTTCCTATTAATATTTGAGTTAATTATGGTTCCTCACTTTAGTTTAAATATTTTTCCGGACGTTCTAGCTGTCCGGACCGACACTGGTCACCGGAACAGTAGAATGTACAGAGTTGCTACCAGGAGGGTGTTACATAGACAGACAGACAGACAGAGCAGCAGAGTAGGCTGCTTGTGACTTCGCTTTGGGATTTTATCGGGTATATTGAGTATACCACTTCCTTGTAAATATTATTCTAATATAGGTGAACTATATGTATATATTATACTTGGTCTTGAGCAGTTGTAAAATAAAGTTATAAATTATTTTGGCCTATCAAAATGTTGTATTACAATTCTCTTATTTCAGCTTTTGAAATAATCATTCATTTTGTACTTTATCTTTGGAATTGTTAAAAATGATATTGAAATAAGTTTGAACTGTGTTGAAGACACTAATTTGAATTGAGCCATATTGGAGTTTAGAATTGAACAAATATATTAGAAGTTCTTTTTACAGGTTTTTGAAGAATTGTTTATTCAAAATACAGACGGCACTCTGCCGAAATTTTTACAGAAATTACTGATACTTCAGATTTGTTATTTGGTTTCACTTCAGTTAAAAAATTTTAATCCCTGTCAAAAGTGCTCACCACTGTAAAAAGAAATAAGAAAGGGTATAAAATCCCTTGTAGTGTATCTAATGGGTTATCAGTAGATGAAGTTTGGTAATTCATTAGATATACTACGGGATCATGTTATGCCTTATGGAGGGGTAAGGTGTGACATAGTATGGCATGTTTTTTGAAGGAAATAATTTACAAACAATAAAAAAATGATTTATTTTTGTGTTATTTTAATTTTTGGAGATTTATTTTGTTAAAAAAGAAAAAAAAACTAAGCTTAATTGGGCTCTATTGGTCCAATGAGGCCTAATGAGGAATTTTGATTAAATAAATAAAAATTCATCATTTTTTTATTATATTTTATTTTTGACAATTAAAGAAAAATAAAAGAAAAAATTAATTTCATAAATTAAGTAGGAAATCTCTCTCTCTCTCTCTCTCTCTCTCTCTCTCTCTCTCTCTCTTGCCACCACTCATCTCCTTAAAAGGGAAAGAATTGTTGCTTCCTCACTAAGACCCCTTAACCTTCTTGAACTTGGATTACGTAACCTTTTTGAACTTTTATAGTTTTAAACCTAAACACTATAAATGTCTCACCATATAACCCTTCAAAGGAGGTGGTAAAAAAAGTGGTGGGAAAAACCTCACAAAACAAACCTAGAGCCTTAGAAACCATTCAAAACTCCCCACAACCAACTTTATAGTCCCTCTCCAGCAGCCCTCCATTGTCTTTCTCCTTCTTTTTCTCTTTCTTCTTTTTTTTTTCTTATTTACTTTAAAAAAGTGCCCAAGAACTCCTCAAGGTGGGAATTTGATACACTTATATTATATAGATGTTTTTAAGCATAATTATACAATATTTTATGGCATTTAGATAGGTAATTGCATGCATATTTGATTACTTCATTAGTTTTTGTAAATTTCATTGATCCACATTAAAATCTATGTTTTCTGCATATTTTTAGGTGTTCTAAAGGAAATTCAAGGCATAGGAGCAAAGAAGGAAGCTTGGAAGAACTTAAGAAGCAAGGTAAGTTGCTGATACACTTTACACAGGTCATGTAAACACAGCCCCAGACCCGTGTAACCTTCGGCCTGGTGAGACTTGAAGAAGCTGTAGAAAAACCACAGTATGTGGGTGTAACACCCTCCCTGTAGCAATTTCGTACATTCTATTGTTCCGGTGACCGGTGTCGGTCTGGACAGCTAGAACGTCTGAAAAAACATTTAAACTAAAGTGAGGAACCATAATTAACTCAAATATTAATAAGAAAAATTTAGAAAAAATTTTAGAAATAAAATACAACCAAGTTAAATGAGCCGGTGCCCAAGCGAAGGGTAACCTAGTAGGAAGTTGCGGTTCTCACAACTAGGAGCCCTAGACCTGGGAGAAAATTCATAAAATAATTTTTGGGACTCCAGAGAAGGGTCATTGAGGTTCCTATGGCATTAGAATGCCAAGAAAATGCTTAGAAAAATTTTTCAATCGGTACAGACGATTTTGGATTAATAAGCCAAACAGAGGGTATTTTGGTCATTTCGTCTTCAGAGATGATTTTTGGCCGACTTGTCCAGTTAAATAAATAATTATTATGACATAAAATATAAATAAATATTGCTACAAATTAAATTGAAATTGAGTAGAAAAGAAAAAAAAAAGAAAATGAATTAAATAAGAAATTATGACATCACATTATGTCATTAGTGTGCCTCCACCCAATCACATGGTGACACATGGCTATAACTCACTTAAAATGAGTTAAATGGGCAGAAATGAAAGAAAAAAAATCAGTTTTCTTTTTCTTTCTTCTTCCATCTGTAGCTCTCCTAACCCTTACCACCATTAAAGCTTATCCAAGCTTCATAACCCACCCAAATCTCACTTAAAACCCTAAGTCCACTTCAACAAAATTTATCTCTACATCTTGATCAAGTGTTTGGCTACCAAGAAAGTCAAAGAAAGTGAAGGAATTTTGAGTGGAAAAATTCTGCTCAAAAGGTTAGTGTCCAATCTCCTCCTTTTCTTGCTTAATTCATGTTTAAGGCCATGAGTCAAGTGGAAATTATCATAAAAACATAATATAATTTATGTGTATTTATCTATACAATTTCTACAGCTTAGGGATGTTAAGAGTTTCATCAATTTCCTTGAAACAAAATAGTATGTGAGCTGCCTTGACATGAGATGAGTGTTTAAACATTTAAGTGCAAGTGAAATGTATGTATGGAACTAGAAAACTTGGAGACTTGAACAAAATTAGGTTTTGCTTATATATTGGTATATGAAAATTGTAATGGTCAATTAGTGACCATTTGATTATATGTGAGGAGGAATTGAAGTGATTTAGGATAATGGAATTGAGGTTAGGCAAGCTGCCCTTGGCTGACCTGCAGGACTGACCATGAGTCCAGCAGGTTTCGGTAGCAATAACTGGAGTTTAGAGGTTCAATTGGTGCAAGGCCAATTGGACATGAAATTAGACACATAATGGCACAGTTTTGGTGAAGAAACCTTACCCAAAAAACCAAACCAAGTTGACCTAAAAATTACCCTAATCCGGGTGACTTGCATTCTGCTTGGGCAAAATGACCAAATGAACAGTGTTTATTCATTTGGTCATAACTCAGAGTAGAAAAGTCCAATTAACCTGAAATTTTACCAGCAGAAAGCTGGGACATAGATCTAAATCTTTCATGGAGAACACAAATCCAAATTCTAATCATAACCGGTCAAATTGCCAACCAAACTTAGGTTACCAAATCTGGCAGAACCAGTTTTGCCCAAAATTTTGGATTCTGTCCAATCCGGCTAGTTATGGTGTTTAGGCCATAACTTGAGCTACAAAACTCTAAATGGAGTGATTCAAAAAAGGAAATATAACTAGACAAAATAAGAAACAACTTTCATGAAGACAATTTTGCCAAATTCCTACTGTAAAAATGACCAATGGAACAGTAATCACAAGGCTTGAAATCTGAAAATTTTGAACAACTAGCACTAAGCTTAGAAATGGTATTGGCAACCAACACCAACAATTTTAAATGCAAAAAGTCACACCTTGCCCCTATGTAAGGCATAACATGATCCCGTAGAATACTTAATGAACTACCGAACTTCACCTATCGATAACTCATTAAGTATCCTACAAGGGATTTTAAAACAATTTTCTTATATTTTGGAAGTGGTGAGCATTTTGGTAGGAATTAAAAACCATTTATTCAAAGTTTAAATACTAGTAAAAATTTTTGTCCATTTTAAATTTTGGCGCAAATTTTATAAAAATTTTGACAGAGTTCTGTTTGTATTTGGAGAAAACAATTCTTCAAATACCAAAAAAAAAACACTTCCAATAATTTTCTCAGCTCCCAACCTCTAATAAATCTCAAATCAATTCAATTCAATTCACTTTGAGATAATTCCACAATCCAAATCAAAATTTATCATCTCAAAATATTTACTAACTTCATTCACAAGGCATAAAGTATGAAATTCACAAGTACAAATATTAATTTACAGAAGGAAATCCAAAAATAATATTATTACAATTTATTTTACACCTGCTCAACTTTACATTGATACATAAAGCGTTATAATATTTACATCAAAATTAACTACAAGGGTATAAAATAATACCCGTACAAAAAGACCGATGTAGTCCTCAATTCAATAACAGCTCACTCTGCTGCTTTCTTCTTACTCTTATCTGTGACAGCAAAATAAGCTATCGCTGAGTATAAAAATACTCAGTGGTGCACAATAAAAATTTGAAATACAATACATAAATCATTCATTGCCAAAACACAATTTAAATATTTCTCAGTCACATTTCACAATTATCAAAACTCAGAATAACACAATTTAGTCAAATAATTTAATAAACACAGTGTTGCCAAAATCATACACAACTTAAGCCATGACACAAAATTTTTTATCAATGCCGTGCTGTACACCATGACAAAGCAATCTACAATCTCACTAATCGAAATCAATGAGGGAGGTGGCCAGCTAGCTAATGAGTACTCATCCGATCTCAACCTCAACTGGCAAGCCAGAGAGGGAGGAAAATAAACGATCTCAACCCCATAAATGGAGGAGAAATAATCTGATACTGTCATGCTAAGTGTGAATACAAAATCAATTCAAAACAATTTATTTAAATAATTTAAGAGAAATCTAATCAATTTCCAAAGTCATATTTGCGATTATAAAATGGCAACATAGTACATAATTAATCACAGAATTCAAATTTTTGAGAATAAAATATTTAAACAAGAATTATTGTGCACAGACCTGACATGAGTTATCTCTAGGCCTTGACTCAGTCTCACAGAGCTTCCAAGCCTTTTTCAGCTGAAACACAGAGTTTCAAAGTGTTTCAGTACCATAACTTAGCATAAATCCAAAAATAAATTTAACTTCACTTTTTCCTAGCTTTAGTGTGCTAAATTCGACGTTCTCGAAGTTTTTGTGTTTCGGGTTACTATTCACTACACTATTCAAGTCAAATTGTTGACTTTTTAAGGCCTAATAGGTATGGAAACATCAAATTCACCCACATACCACATTTTGGTCATTAAATTTGTTGGTTTTGGTCATTTTCTCAAAGCTTAAGTCCTTTAGGCAAAATTGTCAATTTTTCAGTTTTTGTGTCCCTAGTTGTACTGTTCCATTGGTTATTCTACTGCTAGAATTTGGAAAACCTTTCTTCATAGAAAATGTTCCCTATTGTCTTAAGTTTATTCTCCTTTTTGAATCACTCCAATTGGAGTTTTGTAGCTCAAGTTATGGCCATTTGAACCATGGCTGCCGGATTGGAAACAACCCAGATTTTCTGGGCAATTATGGTGCTGGCAGTTTTGGGTCACCAAATTGGGGTGGCCAAATGACTTGATTGCTGGCAGAATTTGGGTTTGTGTTCTTCATGAAAGTTTTAGATCTATATCTCATCTAACCACTGGTAAAATTTCAGGTCATTTGGACTTGCCTAGCTCGAGTTATGACCAAATGAACAAATACTGTTCATTTGGTCAGTTTGTACAGGGCAGCCTACACTTTTCCAACTTTGGTCAATTTTTCACTAGGTTTTGGTAACTTTTTGGGCATGGTTCCAAAATGAAAATTGTGTCATTTTATGTCTAATTTCATCTCCAATTGGTTCCATATCAATTGGACTTGTAAAATTTCATTTTTGGTCTTTCAAAGCTGACTTGGTCATGCTGCCAGCAGCATGACCACACTCCCTCCGAATTTAGCTTTAATTCCAACCATTCCAACACAACTCATTTGGTCACAAATGACCATTTTTAACTTCACAATAGGTCAAAGACATCATTTACTCATTTCTCACATTTTTGGTTCACAAACCCTAATGTTCAAAACCCTAATTCACCATCCTCATACATTTAATCACATTTAGTGCTTTAATCCTAATCATTCAACTACAAAAAGTTTCTAAACTCATTTAAATCCATCAAACCATGCAAATTATATCCCCTCTTCAAGCTGACCAAAATTTCAGTTTGGTCCTCCCCACATATATTTTTTTTTTATTTTAAGTTTATTTACAAGTTCTTGATTCCATACATACACTAATTAAACTAAAAATTTAAAGTTTGCATTACTAACCTTGCTTGGACGGTTTTTAGGCTTCCCTTTCTTCAAGTCTTTCTTCTTTTTTTTACTCTCTATTGCTTCCTCAACATATAAAAAGAACTTTTTATGTTGGAACTTTGTGAATTTATGGAAGAAAGTAGGGAAATTTAAGCTTTCTTTCCCTTAACAATGGTGGAATATGGTGAAGGAATGGTGAGAGAGAGATGGGGCGACAATGGGATAAGGAAGATGACTAAATGATTTTTTTTTCTTTTTATTTCTTTATTTATTTTGTCTTATGGAAGATCCCAAAATTCCATTTAATTTAATTTATTAATTATTACTTTTATGACATCATGCATGATGTCATGCATGATGTCATCTCCTTACACTTTTTCTTTTTCTTTTTTTTTAATTTATTTTTCTATTAGTTCTTTAATTTAATTCTCGACTCTGAAATTTTCTTTTCTCCGATTTCATTTGACTGTTAGTTCAGGAGTCAGCTCTCGGGGTCAATTGACCAAATTGCCCCTCGCCGGTTCATCCCGGTTTGCAAATAATTCAATATTTCTTCTGGCTCCCTAACCTAATTATTTGACTGGCTTAACAGTTCTTTTTCATGATTTTCTCTTTTCCACTGTGTTTATAATGGTCCTAAGGACCGCAGCGTCACATTTTACGGTTCGAAATTTAAGTTTAAAATGACTTCGCAGTCGTTCCCGAGAAGTTCACCCATCGCTGTGACGCTCGACTCGTTTAACCTCTTATGTTCTGTTTTTCTTATTTATACTTAACTAATTGAACATTACTAATTATTTATGTTTATGGCTTCTCTAATTGACTTAAGTGTGGTTCTAATCCTCTTAATTGTCCGGACCGACTCCGGTCACTGGAACAGTGAAATATACCAGGCTATACCAATAGGGGTGTTACAATTCTCCCCCCCTTAAAATAAATTTTGTCTCGAAATTTTACCTGGTATCAATCTCTGAACAGCTGTGGGTGTTGTCTCCTCATGTCCTCCTCTTGTTCCCAAGTAGCCTCCTGGCCCGAATGATGGTTCCACAGCACTTTTACCAATGGTATCTGCTTGTTTCGTAGCTGCTTCACCTCAGAAGCCAGAATCTTTATGGGTTCTTCTTCATATGTGAGGTCTGGATTTACTTCAATTTCTTCTACTGGTAGTACATGAGATGGGTCTGATCGATACCTTCTCAACATGGACACATGGAAGATATTATGTATCTTCTCCAACTCTGGAGGTAGTGCCAACCGATATGCAAAAGGACCCACTCTTTCCAGAACCTCATATGGCCTAATGAAACGAGGACTCAGTTTCCCCTTTCTGTCGAATCTCATAATTCTCTTCTAAGGAGAAACTTTGAGGAAAACTTTCTCACCCACTGCATACTCAATATCCCTTCTCTTTAGATCAATGTAGGACTTCTGACGGTCTGATGCAGTCTTAAGTCGATCTCTGATTACCCTGATCTTCTCCTCAGTTTGCTGAACAATTTCGGGTCCAATCATCTTTCTTTCACCCACGTCATCCCAACACAATGGGTTTCTACATTTTCTGTCATACAAAGCTTCATATGGAGGCATCCCAATGCTTGATTGGTAGCTATTGTTGTAAGCAAACTCAATCAAAGGCAAGTGTGTATCCCAACTACCCTCAAACTCAATCACATAAGCCCGTAGCATGTCCTCCAAGATCTGAATTACCCTCTCAGACTGGCCATCTGTCTGCGGGTGGAATGCAGTACTGAAGTTCAATCTAGTTCCTAGGGCTCTCTGAAGACTACCCCAAAATCTAGAAGTGAACCTAGGATCTCTGTCTGATACAATGGATACTGGCACTCCATGAAGTCTCACAATCTTATCGATGTACAACCTGGCCAATTTGTCTAAATTGTAGTCCATTCGGACTGGCAAAAAATGAGCAGATTTAGTCAGTCTGTCAATAATGACCCATACTGCATCATGACTCTTCTGTGTCCTCGGAAGTCCCATTACAAAATCCATCGTTATTCTTTCCCATTTCCATTCTGGCACTGGTAGTGGATGTAACAACCCAGTGGGTACTTGATGCTCTGCCTTTACTTGCTGACAAGTTAGGCATTTGGATACAAACTCTGCCACATCTCTCTTCATACCCATCCACCAATAATGCTCCTTTAGCCCTCTATACATTTTTGTACCACCAGGGTACATGGCAAAAGGAAACTCATGTGCTTCCTTCAAAATGATCTGCCTCAAATCAACATCATTAGGAACACACAATACGCCTCGTGTAGCAAGATAAACCATCATCTCTGATTGAGAATTCTGGTTTCTTGCCCTGCCGGACTTCTTCCAACAGCTTTTGATACCTTTCATCATTCTGAGCAGCCATTCTGATCTGATCAATCAACACTGGCTATACATGCCATGCAACTGCTGTCTGCCCATCATCATTAATCTCTAAGCTGGCATGCAGTGACCTTAACTCATGCACCAAAGACAAAGGAGTAACCTGTAGACTTGCCATAGTCTTGCGACTTAAGGCGTCAGCCACAACATTAGCTTTCCCTGGCTGATAGTGTATTAGACAATCATAGTCTTTTATCAACTCTAACCATCTCCTCTGTCTCAAATTCAACTCTTTCTGGGTGCCCAAATACTTCAAACTCTTATGATCTGTGTAGATGTAGCACTTCTCCCCATACAAATAATGTCTCCAGATCTTAAGAGTAAACACAATAGCTGCAAGCTCTAAGTCATGTGTCGGATAATTCCTCTCATGCGGTTTTAGCTGGCGTAATGCATAGGTAATGACATTTCGATCTTGCATCAATACACAGCCTAACCCATTGTGAGAAGCATCACTATAAACTGTATATTCTTTACTCGGTGTAGGTAAAGTCAGGACTGGAGCCTCAGTCAAACATCTTTTCAAGTCATCAAAACTTTGCTGGCATTTGTCCGTCCACTGAAATTTCACCTCCTTTCTAAGTAGCCTGGTTAGTGGAGATGCCAACATGGAGAATCCCTTCACAAATCTACGGTAGTATCCAACTAACACCAGAAAACTGCAAATCTCTGTGACATTTTTGGGTGGCTTCCAATTAAGGACAGCTTCAATCTTGCTAGGATCTACCTTAATGCCTTCTACTGATACTATGTGCCCCAAAAATGATATCTCCTTAAGCCAAAATTCACACTTTGATAGTTTGGCATATAGTTGTTTCTCCCTCAAAGTTTATAGTACAATCCACAGATGTCTATCATGCTCTTCTGCATTCCTCGAATAGACCAATATATCATTAATAAATACCACAACAAACTGGTCGAGGTATGGTCTGAAGATAGTGTTCATCAGATCCATAAAAGCAGCTGGAGCATTAGTTAACCCGAATGGCATGACCAAGAACTCATAATGGCCATAGCGGGTTCTGAAGACAGTTTTAGGAATACTCTGCTCTTGTACTCTCAACTGATAATAACCTAATCTCAGGTCAATTTTGGAGAACACAGTTGCACCTCTCAACTGATCAAATAAGTCATCAATGTGGGGCAATGGGTATCTATTCTTTATTGTCACCTTATTCAACTGTCGATAGTCAATGCATAACCGGAGAGTGCCATCCTTCTTCTTTACAAACAATACTGGCGCTTCCCAAGGTGACACACTAGGGCGGATAAAGCCCTTATCAAGCAGCTCTTGCAACTGTACTTTCAATTCTTTTAGTTCTGTCGGTGCCATTCTGTATGGCGTTATGAAGATTGGGTCCACACCAGGCATGACATCAATTTCAAACTGCACTTCTCTTTCTGGAGGTAATCCTGGCAATTCATTAGGAAATACATCCGGAAAGTCACATATAGTAGGAATTTCCTTCAGTGCTGGACTCCCCACTTGGGTGTCTATCACATGTGCCAAGTACGCCTCACACCCTTTCCTAATCATTTTTCTGGCCAGTGCAGCTGAAATGATGTTTGAAGGCAATAATTGCCTCTCCCCGTGTATTACTACATCACCATACTGAGGAAGACCAAAAGTGACTGTCTTCAGTCTACAATCAATCATGGCGTGATGCCTGGCTAACCAATCCATGTCCAAGATAATGTCATAATCTCTGAAGGGCATTTTAATTAAATCAGATAGAAAAGTGTGTCTTTGGATCACCAAAGGACAGTCCCTATATAGCCTATTCACCCTGACCTCCTAGCCTAATGGACTAGTTACTAGCACATCATAGTCCATTGGTACACACTGAATAGCAGTAGAACACATCACATTAGCACTAACATACAAATGTGTGGAGCCAGGATCAAATAACACATGTACATCTTGGTCAAGGATGGAAAAATTACCAGCTACAATGTCTGATGTTTCAGCCTCCTCCCTCTGACGCATGGTATACACTCTGACTAGTGCGCCACTATGTACTGGCTGGTTAACAGTGCTTTGACTTCCAGGAGTGTTACCAAGACCTCTACCTCTGCCTCTACCTCTAGCAAATGACTGTGACCCTCTAGGTGTAGAGACTTGGGCTGATCCTTCAGATGTAGCAGAAGGTCCAGACCGGCGCGGACTAGTACAATCTTTAGCGAAATGTCCGCTCTCTCCACAGTTAAAACATGCACCAGTAGCTTTGAAACAAACCCCACCATGAGTTCTACCACAAGTTTCACACTGCCGTACTGATAGAGCTCCTCGGGGTGCCTGCTGGGTCTGCTGACCAGACCGGGGTGGTCTTTGGCCAGAAAATCTGCCTCTGCTAGATCTACAGGAGTTGGATCCCCCAAACTGTTTCCTCTTTCTAGAACCACTCTCAGATGTTTGTCCCATAGTCTTTTCAGTCTTCTCTTTCTCTTGTGTACCCTTCTTTACTGCCCCTTCAGATTCTATCCTTTCCAGTTCCAGGGCCTGTGAGATCAACTCATTGAAATTCTGATGTCGGAAACCCACAACTTGCATTCTCAGATTCGGCCTTAACCCAGACTCAAACCTCTTACATCTATCTCTGGGGGTGGAGACTAAGCTTCCAGCATAGTGGCTTAGCCTTGAGAAGTCTCTCTCATACTCTGCTATGGTTCGGTCCCCTTGTTTCAAACTCAAGAATTCTTGTAATTTCATATCCACATATGCATCGGGAACCCATTTTTGTTGAAACTCTCTCAAAAAGTCTGACCAGGTTAACACAGGTGGCTCAACCTGGCTGTGGGGGATGGTCTTCCACCATTCATATGCATCCCTTTGGAGAAGAGATACTGAATACTCAAATTTTAATTCTTCAGTACACTGCAGCTTTCTGAAAACCCGTTCCATTCTTTTCAACCACTGTTTGCCTCCAGTGGATCCACAGTGCCTTTAAACTCGGTGGCCCCAAATTTCATCAATTTTTCATATTGCTGAGCTGAGGGCTATGGTTGTGCTACAGGTGCTTGCATTTGAGCTTGGTGTGGCACATTACCCGCCATTTGCTGGAAAAACATAGCCATCTGCTGTACAAACTGAGCAGGGAACTGCGGTGCTAGAGTAGGAGCTGGAGTGGCTGACCCACTCACGTTCTGGAGTGCTGGGGCTTCCCCTTGAACCTCAGCCTCAACAGATTGTTCTTCGGAATGATCTCCTCCTTCCATTATGTTTTCCCAAAATTTCTACTTCCTGAGATCGAACATAAGGAGGTTGACCTCCGTTAGTGCATATTCATGATGTAAATACGTCATATGTATCAATTAAAGACACTTGAGCAGTTGTACTTATCAATAAAATATTCATACACATAGTAAAAATTTATTGAAAAACCATGCTCTGATACCACTAAAACATGTCACACCTTACCTCTATGTAAGGCATAACATGATCTCGTAGAATACTTAATGAACTACCGAACTTCACCTACCGATAACTCATTAAGTACCCTACAAGGGATTTTAAAACAATTTTCTTACATTTTGGAAGTGGTGAACAAGTTGGTAGGAATTAAAAACCATTTATTCAAAGTTTAAATACTAGTAAAAATTTTTATCTATTTTAAATTTTGCCGCAAATTTTATAAAAATTTTGACAGAGTTCCGTTTGTATTTGGAGAAAACAGTTTTTCAAATACCTAAAAAAAACACTTCCAATAATTTTCTCAGCTCCCAACCTCCAATAAATCTCAAATCAATTCAATTCAATTCACTTCAAGATAATTCCACAATCCAAATCAAAATTTATCATCTCAAAATATTTACTAACTTCATTCATAAGGCATAAAGTATGAAATTCACAAGTACAAATATTAATTTACAGAAGGAAATCCAAAAATAATATTATTACAATTTATTTTACAACTGCTCAACTTTACATTGATACATAAAGCGTTATAATATTTACATCAAAATTAACTATAAGGGTATAAAATAATACCCGTACAAAAAGACCGGTGTAGTCCTCAATTCAATAGCAGCTCACTTTGTTGCTTTCTCCTTACTCTTATCTGCGACAGCAAAATAAGCTATTGCTGAGTATAAAAATACTCAGTGGTGTACAATAAAAATTTGAAATATAATACATAAATCATTCATTGCCAAAACACAATTTAAATATTTCTCAGTTACATTTCACAATTATCAAAACTCAGAATAACACAATTTAGTCAAATAATTTAATAAACACAGTGTTGCCAAAATCATACACAACTTAAGCCATGACACAAAATTTTCGATCAATGCCGTGTTGTACACCACGACAAAGCAATCTACAACCTCACTAATCGAAATCAATGAGGGAGGTGGCTTGCTAGCTAAAGAGTACTCATCTGATCTTAACCTCAATTGGCAAGCTAGAGAAGGGAGGAAAATAAACGATCTCAACCTCATAAATGGAGGAGAAATAATGTGATACTGTCATGCTAAGTGTGAACACAAAATTAATTCAAAACAATTTATTTAAATAATTTATGAGAAATTTGATCAATTTCCAAAGTCATATTTGCGATTATAAAATGGCAACACAGTACATAATTAATCACAGAAGTCAAATTTTTGAGAATAAAATATTTAAACAAGAATTATTGTGCACAAACCTGACGTGAGTCGCCTCTAGGCCTTGACTCAGTCTCTCAGAGCTTCCAAGCCTTTTTTAGCTAAAACACACAGTTTCACAGTGTTTTAGTACCATAACTTAGCATAAATCCAAAAATAAATTTAACTTCACTTTTACCTAGCTTTAGTGTGCTAAATTCGACGTTCTCGAAGTTTTTGTGTTTCGGATTACTATTCACTACACTATTCAAGTCAAATTGTTGACTTTTTAAGGCCTAATAGGTATGGAAACTTCAACTTCACCCACATACCACATTTTGGTCATTAAATTTGTTGGTTTTGGTCATTTTCTCAAAGCTTAAGTCCTTTAGGCAAAATTGTCAATTTTTCAGTTTTTGTGTCCCTAGTTGCACTGTTCCATTGGTCATTCTACTATTAGAATTTGGCAAACCTTTCTTCATAGAAAATGTTCCCTATTGTCTTAAGTTTATTCTCCTTTTTGAATCACTCCAATTGGAGTTTTGTAGCTCAAGTTATGGACATTTGAACCATGGTTGCCGAATTGGAAACAACCCAGATTTTCTGGGCAATTATGGTGCTGGCAGTTTTGGGTCACCAATTTGGGGTGGCCAAATGACTTGGTTGCTGGCAGAATTTGGGTTTGTGTTCTTCATGAAAGTTTTAGGTCTATATCTCATCTAATCACTAGTAAAATTTTAGGTCATTTGGACTGCCTAGCTCGAGTTATGACCAAATGAACAAACACTGTTCATTTGGTTAGTTTGTACAGGGCAGCCTGCACTTTTCCAACTTTGGTCAATTTGTTCACTAGGTTTTGGTCACTTTTTGGGCATGGTTCCTAAATGAAAATTGTGTCATTTTATGTCTATTTTCATCCCAAATTTGTCCCATATCAATTGGACTTGTAAAATTTCATTTTTGGTCCTTCAAAGCTGACTTGGTCATGCTGCCAGTAGCATGACCACACTCCCTCCGAATTTAGCTTTAATTCCAACCATTCCAACACAACTCATTTGGTTACAAATGACCATTTTTCACTTCACAATAGGTCAAAGACATCATTTACTCATTTCTCACATTTTTGGTTCACAAACCCTAATGTTCAAAACCCTAATTCACCATCCTCATACATTTAATCACATTTAGTGCTTTAATCCTAATCATTCAACTACATAAAGTTTCTAAACTCATTTAAATCCATCAAACCATGCAAATTATATCCCCTCTTCAAGCTGGCCGAAATTTCAGTTTGGTCCTCCCCACATATTTTTTTTTTATTTTAAGTTTATTTACAAGTTCTTGATGCCATACATACACTAATTAAACTAAAAATTTAAAGTTTGCATTACTAACCTTGCTTGGAGGGCTTTTAGGCTTCCCTTTCTTCAAGTCTTTCTTCTTCTTTTTACTCTCTATTGCTTCCTCAACATATAAAGAGAACTTTTTATGTTGGGACTTTGTGAATTTATGGAAGAAAGTAGGGAAATTTAAGCTTTCTTTCCCTTAACAATGCTGGAATATGGTGAAGGAATGGTGAGAGAGAGATGGGGCGGCAATGGGATAAGGAAGATGACTAAATGATTTTTTTTTATTTCTTTATTTATTTTGTCTTATGGAAGACCCCAAAATTTCATTTAATTTAATTTATTAATTATTACTTTTATGACATCATGCATGATGTCATGCATGATGTCATCTCCCTACACTTTTTCTTTTTCTTTTTTTTTTTAAATTTATTTTTTTATTAGTTCTTTAATTTAATTCCTGACTCTGAAATTTTCTTTTCTCTGATTTTATTTGTGATTAGGTCGAGTCACTCGGGCTCAATTGACCAAATTGCCCCTTGCCGGTTCATCCCGGTTTGCAAATAATTCAATATTTCTTCCGGCTCCCTGACTTAATTATTTGACTGGCTTAACAGTTCTTTTTTGTGATTTTCTCTTTTCCACTGTGTTTATAATGGTCCTAAGGACCGCAACATCACATTTTATGGTTCGAAATTTGAGTTTAAAATGACTTCACAGTCGTTCCTGAGAAGGTCACCCATCACTGTGACTCTCGGCTCATTTAACCTCTTATGTTTTGTTTTTCTTATTTATACTTAACTAATTTAACATTACAAATTATTTGTGTTTATGGCTTCTCTAATTGACTTAAGTGTGGCTCTAATCCCCTTAATTGTCCGGACCGACTCCGGTCACTGGAACAGTGAAATATACCAGGCTATACCAATAGGGGTGTTACACAAAATGTGGTATGTTGGGAGTATTAGAACCAATGTACCTATTGTCTATGCAAAAGTGAACATTTTAGTTGACTAATGAAATGAATAGTAACACCTAAACTTAAATTTCAAGAATTGTAAAGTTTAAAAGTGTAACATGCCTTAGTACACCTAGCTAGATTGGTTTGGATAGGTTGGCATGCCAATAGGGTTCAGTTAGAAATACTGCATATGGCATTATGCCATTCTGTGATTTCATGGCTTTTAGCCATTCTGACATTATGTTGAGACTTGGCCTTGTGCCTAATGTTATTACAGCTTATTAGTTGTTCTGTTGCACACCGGGAGATACATATGTGACCGATAGTGTGACGGCCCGAGGTACTTGATACCCAATGCCAGTTTACCCGTTTATCCAGTCCAGTCGTCCAGTATAGGTTACTTGGGCAACTAAAAATGGAAGTAGATAAATTTAATGAAATTATGAATATAACGAATACAAAATAAATAAGATTACCAATAATGATCGAAAAATTATCTACATAAGACATCAAAACATGCACTGCATATTTATTTTCTATTATTTCTTTTTATTTTATTATTGGCACCACTAAGCATTATTGCTTAGCGCGTTGCTTTTTGCCACGCGTAGGTTCTAGAGAGACCGACCGAGAGCCAGTAGACCACAGCCTGGGTGAGACCATCTGCCGCTCTGCATAGTGTCCATGTCACCTCACCGTCTTTAGTGTATTGGTAGGACACTAGGTTTCATTTTGGTATTATGCAATCAAACTTTTATTTTCTCATGTATAATTAAGACTTATGTAATGTATTTTAGTATTGATGTAAATTATGAAAATTGTGTTCATGAATGAACAACTGAATATTTATTTATGACTTTTATATGAATTTCATATGAAATGAATGAATGAGAATGGGAGTATATATGAGAAATATTGGGATTTTGTTGATGAAATAAAGTTTGGGAATGATTGAAAATTTTGGAAGTGCTTTTCACAGGTTTCGAAGAACTGTTTTATCCATTTTTAGCCGGCACTCTGTCGGATTTTCTATAAAATTTGCGGAACCTGAAATAAATCTATGATTTCAATAAATGACTGAAATGAATTACATTTCACAAATTGTACTTCATAACTTTGAAAAAAAAAATAAATTAGGAAGAATAAAAATGATTGAATTAAAATAGGATGTTCCAGTACACTGCATGTGGCATATCTTGCTTGGCTACACTGTAGACGGGTAAGGAGTGTCACAGTGGGCCATGTAACTCGGGCTATGTAACCTTCAGAGACTCGTGTAACTTTCTATTGCCAAGGCTTGAAGAAGTAAAAGGAGCATGCACAAGTACACGGGCCTTGTAAGTTGACCTATGTAAGCATCCAAGACCCATGTAACTTATTGCCCCCCATCCGAAAAGAGGCCATCAACTCTAGAAACTTACATGCCCTAGGCCGTGTAGTGACACACGGGTCGTGTACTACATTTCAACAACTTTCTAAATACGATTTCAACTCCTATTTTGGCACACCAATTGGACTTCTAATGCCCTTGGGACTCTAAAAACTTAACCCTAGGACACCTAGATATAAATAGAGGCTAGCAGAAAACCAAAAAGGGTAGTTTTTTGGAGATATTGCTGCATACACACAAAAAGGGAAGAGTTTTGAAAGAAACCTTCCTGAGGAATCCTAGCCATCTTGAAGAAGGATCACATATGTGCCAAGGACAGACCTTTCAGCCAAAGTTTCCTAAGTTCACAGCTATAGAATCCTCTCTCGGTTCTTTGGTTTTAGTCTTCATATTGGTTTTATGTGCTTTTACTTTTATTACATTATGTTTGTTAAACTCACCATGAGTGAGTAACTCCTTAAATTTTGGAATTTAGAAAGTAGCATTCTTGACTTTTGTTATGGATATATGTTGAGTTTTATTTAATGGAATTGAGTTATGTTCTTTGATTCAATCTCTTGTATTCTTAATACATACTATGTGTTAGTACCCACCTAGTCATGATCTAAGATACTAATTGAAGAACTGAGAGATGAAGATTAGTATTGGAAAATCAAGATTTTGAACCTAGGAAATCTAACCTAGAGATAGGTTGATAACATTTGTGAAGTTCCAAAATTAATCATAGATCTCAAAGGATTTTGATTAGAACTAATAACCAATGAAAGTAGGGTTTGACTGTAATTGAAATACATCTTAGATACCTTGAGAGAGGATCTAGGATATCTTAGGATTAATTTCCATCAAAGAAATAAACACTCAATCCATTGATAAAGCAAGATTAAAATTATAATAAGGTTAAGGTGTGAAATCTAAAATTCCAGAATTATTCACAAAATTAGAATTCTCCTTAAGCTTCCAGATTCACTTTCTTTAATTCTCAATAGTTATTATGTCTTAGTTTAGAATTTACCCTTGTATATCTTTGGTAGTTTAAACAATTAAGATTACTATGTAGGTTAGTACTTACACCTATAACTCCTCGTGGGAATGATACTATACTCATCACTTTATTACTTGTTAGGGATTCATACACTTGCGGTGGTTGTAAAGCTAAGCAAATAAGTTTTTAGTGCCATTACCAGGGAGTTTAGTAATATTAGATGATAGACAATTTAGCTGATTTAAATATTTATTTCTTTTGTTATTTTAGATTAACTTATCTTTTTCTTTTTTTTGGTACAGAAATTAGTATATGACCAGAACAACCAAACCTGAAGAAGAATTGCTAGAATTAGATCCTGAAATAGACAAGACTCTGAGAACCATCAGAAGAGGAAGAAGAAATCAAGAGCTAGAACCCGAACCTGAAGCTATTAAACATCCAGTTGAAGGAGCAGAAGCATGTTGCTTAGTTCATTAGAGCATTGAATTTCAAAATTTTCTTCTAGGGTTTCATGCATCATGCCATATCTCTTATGTGTCTAATTAATTTCAATGCTCAATTGCATATTAAAACACTTTTAATATGTATTAGAATCTATGTTTGCTATTCAAGATTGTGAATTAACAAATTAATTCATTTAAACCCTAGTTTAAAAGAAGAGTTAGAGCACTAACCTCTTTGATGCACTGTGGATGTAATTGGCACCTTTAGGAAGCACCTAGGATCCCAAGTGTTGTCCCTCTAGCTTGTCCACACCAAGATCACCAATGGGCAACCCCCAATTTGTTTCTCAAGCCTTTGCCAACCAATTATAAATTGGGTTTTTGCCTTTAGAGAGGTAGTATGTATGTATAGGACACTAGAAATAATTTCTAGCAATTTTAATTCAAAGGATTTTGGGCAATTCTCTTTGAATTGATAAGAAAAGATGAAGAGGACAGGGAGAGCATGGGCTGCCACCACCCTTGACGAAGAGAATGTTATGTCTTATTTTTCTTTCTTTTCCCTTTTATAATTAGGCCATTAAGTCACTTAAACTCTATGCCACATTTCACTACCACATTGCATCTTATTTTTAATTGACTTAATCACATTAAGCCAAGTGTCAAAGCTAGACTTAATCTTGACTTTGATCACCTTGTATGATAGAAAGACAAATGGCAAACTTATATAAAGCCATGTGTCACCATCTCATGATGTCACATGTCACCATATGAATTGACTAAATTACCCTTATGTTGTAATTTTGAGTTCTCAACCCAAAATCATTATTTCTCCTCTTCAAATCAATTTATATTAAATATAAATTAATTAATTAATCTTCATTAATTAATTTCTCACAATTAAATTCATATTTAAACACTTTAAATATAAATTTAACTTTTACTATACATCCAGTAATCTAGATTTGGTCTCAAGCCATGCTAGGGACTTTGCAATCTCATTGCAAACCAAACCTATTTAATAATCAATTAAACTCTTTAATTAATCAATCAAATCACATTCTTCTTGGTGATTAACTTGTGTATGTGTGTGACTCACTAGGCTCATCACTAATTGGCAATGAGATATGATATTAACTCTTAATATCATCAGAACTCTTTCTTACCATAAATGATTTCTCTAAATCATTTTAGGCATCTCATAGACCATGGTTGACACCTAGCATAGCATGCCATGGCCACCCAATCAGTAATAAGGAATACCTTAAATGAACCTATAATCATATGTTACCATGCACTATAATCTCTCCATTACAAAATCCCAATTCAAGCTAAAGTCATGGTTAAAGTCAAACCCCATTTGCTATGAACCTTATGTTCTCTTTTAATTCCAGTTCTTAATTAATTAGATTTTCTTATCAGAAACTCTTTTCTGACTAAATCTGTCTATTCTAGCTAGGAACTTGAAACATTAAGAACAATTAAATAAACATAGGATTTTATCCCTATTTACTTAGGGTAACGGATTCCATCTTGATCAACACCTATCTCCATATATAACTAGTGGAAGCCAACACATGCCCATATATCCATGCACAGTACAATTATGAAAGCAGTATCAAACTCAAACCACCTATATACATGATAACTATGTTGTCTCAGGTCTAAAGATTATATGCACTGATATGATATATGACAATGCATTGACAAGAGTAAACTCCATGTGCTTGTCATATGCGTCACTGGTTCGGCCTACTTATCATGTATAAGTGCTTATCATGTTTGTTATGTGGCATGAGACTCACCATTCTATCTTATTTATATCTCATATAAATACCTTGGGAACAAACATGATTACAATCTTTCTGGATAAGTCATGTCCTGTGTGAAGTATCCTCGATTGTGAACAAATTTATGATACTTTGTGCTAGAAATACTGTCACTCATATTCTTAACAACTTAAGAATATAATTTCTAACAAAATATCAATGGACCTTTTCTATTACACATAAATACATTATCTAAATGGAAAAGTGAAATTTCCTTTTATTAATAAAATATGTACAAGATACATACTAAATGATATACTCTAGGGCATACTACTAATAATCTCCCACTAGCACTAGAGCCATTCATTACAATATCTTAGACCCATTTTCTCAAGATGTAGGTCTAAGTGAGCTTGTGAAATAGGCTTAGTGAATGGATCAGCTGGATTTTCAACTGATGCTATTTTCTGCATGGCTACATTGCCTTGCCTAACTATCTCTCTGATAATGTGGTAGCGCCTTTCAATGTGTTCGGATTTCTGGTGACACCGAGGTTCCTTATATCCAAATAGCCTCTTTTTCAGCATCTGATGCGGTAATGTACTCGGCCTCTGTAGTGGAATCAACATTTGTACTCTGTTTGGAACTCTTCCAACTGACTGCACCTCCATTACAAATGAACACAAACCTAGAGGTAGACTTTCTATCATCGATATCTAATTGGAAATTAGAATTAGTATAACCATCCAATTGCAAGTCACCACCTCCATAAATCAAGAATAAATCCTTAGTTCTTCTCAAGTACTTAAGGATATTCTTGACAGCTATCCAGTGTTCCAAACCTAGATTGGATTGAAACCTGCTAGTCAAACTAATAGCATGTGCGATATCTGACCTAGTACACATCATTGCATACATCAAACTTCCAATAGCCGAAGCATATGGAATCCTGGCCATTTTATCTCTTTCTTCAGGTGTCTTTAGAGACATCTCTTTAGAAAGGTGGATACCATGTCTTACTAGTAACAATCCTCTCTTGGAATCATGCATGTTAAACCTCTTTAACACATTTTCTAAGTATAAACATTGGGATAAACTAATTATTCTTTTCACTCTATCTCTATAAATGTGAATTCCAAGAATATAAGTTGCCTCCCCTCAGTCTTTCATGGAGAATGTATTTGATAACCATACCTTGACAGTTGTCAACATACCTATGTCATTACTTATCAACAGAATGTCATCCACATATAAGACAAGGAAAGTGATAGCACTATCACTAACCTTCTTATATACACATGGTTCATCCACATTTTTGATAAAACCAAATGACCTAATGGCTTCATCAAAATGGATGTTCCAACTCCTTGAAGCTTATTTCAACCCATAAATGGATCGCTTTAACTTACATACCTTGGAACCATCTTAGGATTCAAAACCCCTAGGTTGTTCCATGAAAATGTTTTCTTCAATGTATCCATTGAGAAAAGCTATTTTGACATCCATCTGCAAAACCTCATAATCATAGTATGCAGCTATTGCTAATAGAATCCTAATTGATTTAAGCATGGCAACAGGCGAGAAAGTCTCCTCATAGTCGATTCATTGCCTTTGGCAAAACCCTTTTGCTACTAGCCTTGCTCTATCGGTCTCCACCTTTCCATCATAACCAATTTTCTTCTTGAAAACCCATTTATTCCCTATAGGTATAATACCTTCAGGTGGGTCAACAAGGTCCCAAACTTGATTCTTATACATGGAATCAATTTCGGATTTCATAGCTTTAATTCATTTTGAAGAGTCTATATCTAATATAGTTTCTTCATAGGTAAGTGGATCATCTCCATGATCTACTTCTTCATGAGTAAACAACTCGTGTTCATTTTCATGAAGAAAACCATATCTCACTGGTGGGTGAGATATCCTGGTTGATCTGGGAGGAATTACTGTAGATGTTTCATTAATAAGTGTAGGTTGACAAGATGGATTTATATCCATTTAATCTGTTGGTTGGTCAGAATTTTCCAATTCTAACTCTATTTGCCTTCCTTTGCCTCCTTCTTGAATAAACTGTTGTTCAAGAAATATGGCATCTCTGCTTACCATAACCTATTGTGATGTAGACAAATAAAAATAATATCTAAAACTTTCTTTTGGATATCTAACAAATCGGCTGCTTTCTGATCTAGTTTCTAATTTATCAGTGTTCAGCTTTTTCATATAAGCTGGATAACCCCAAATCTTAACATGCTTAAGACTTGATTTTCTTCCATGCCATATCTCATAAGGTGTGGAAAAAACTAATTTTGATGGAATCCTATTCAGAATATGCAAAGCTGATTCTAATGCAAACCCCAAAAAGAAGATTGGCATATCAGTATAGCTCATCATACTATGTACTATATCTAATAGGGTATGATTTCTCCTTTCAGATACACCATTCAGCTGTGGCGTTCCTGGAGGAGTCAGCTGGGAAACGATGCCATGCTCTTTCAAGTATTCATCAAATTCAGTACTTAAGTATTCACCTCCACGATCTGATCGAAGAGTTTTAATACTTTTTCCTGTTTGATTTTCTACTTCAGATTTAAATTTTTTGAACTTTTCAAAGTATTCATGTTTGTATTTCATCATATGCAAATACCCAAACCTTGATTTATCATCAGTCAAGGTAATAAAGTAATGAAAACTGCCTCTAGCCATTTTCTTAAATGGACCACATGCATCACTATGTAATAGCTCCAAAATATTTTCAACTCTTAATCCTTGTCCAATAAAGGGTGATCTAGTCATTTTGTCTTGAAGGCAGGATTCAAAAGTTGGAGTAGGTTCAGAACCCAATAAGGATAAAATCCTCATTTTCTCCAGTTTTGCAATCCTATCTTATGCAATATGACCTAATCTTAAATGCCAAATATATTTTGAACTTGAGTTGATTTTCATCATGGCATTACATTCTTTTAGATTGCTTGCATTCAATTTGTGTTTATCATTCTTATCCAAATAATAAAGATCATCATGCATATAACCCGAGCCAACATATTTATTTCCAAAATAAATATTGCAAACATCATTTGTGAACTGAAATTCATAACTATTTCTAGTCAAACTAGATATAAAAATGATGTTCTTAAAAGCATCAGGCACATAAAAAATATTATTAAAACACAAAACATGGCCACACATGTAAAAGGATTTAGACCCTATGGCTAAAGCTTCAACAGTTGAGCCATCGCCAATCCGGAGTCTAACATCTTGAGCATGCAAGCTGCTACTGTTTGTTAGTTCTTGCATATCATAAGAAATGTGAGAACTGGCACCAGTATCTAAAACCCAAGCTGTAGATGAACTATGAGCATCATCAGCATCTAAATAACAAGATATAGACATACCTTCTAAAGGTGTATCCTTCTAGTCTTTCAGAGAAGCAAGATACTCTAGGCATTTCCTTTTCGAGTGCCCATCCTTCTGGCAGTGGAAACACTTTCCTTTGCCCCCATCAGCTTTGGTCTTCCCTTTCTGTTTGGCTATCTTCTTGGAAGGTCTTGGAACTTCAGGTTTCTTATTCTTATTACCCTCCTTCTTTTTTGACTTTCCAACATAAGAAGAAGATGCAATCAAAGCCACCTCTTTTCCTTTATTGCCCGGCATATTCTTTTGGGCAATAACCAGCATGTTAAGTAAACCAGCCAAGGTGTATTCCTGCTTAGTCATATGGAAATTTGTCATAAAATTTCCAAATGACTCAAGTAGGGACTGAAGGATCAAATCCATCTGCAGTTGGAAAACCATGTGAAAGTGAAGATGTTCCTGCAGCTCAATAATCTGAATCATCTTGTGGACATGATCTGCTACATTCTGTCCCTCAGACATCCTCATGCGGAATAGCTGTTTAGATATCTCATACCTAGCATTCCTGTTGTGCTCACCATACAACTCTTGCAGGTGAAGGAGGATCTCATTTGCATTTTGCATGTTCTCATTCTGCTTTTGTAACTCATTACTCATAGAAGCATGCATGTAACATTTGGCTCTCATATCATGCTCCTTCCACTTGTCCAAAGTATCATGTTCCTCTTGAGTGGCCTCTGGAGGTACCAGGAACCTTTGAGTCTAGAACATATCCAATATGTTCTAAGTTCAGGACAAGTTTTAAATTTCTTAGCCAATCAGAAAGATTAGGTCCCATCAACCTATTGTGATCAAGTATGCTTATAAGTATATTGGATGGTGGTGATTGTTGTGTGCTCATTATTATCAGAAGAATAACTACAAAAAATAACTAGATTAATTAGTAAATGTGTCAAGTAATTAACAAAAATGATTATGGTCTTTTAATAAAATTGGTCCTCTCACTGACTTGGCAAATCCTACACTTCTAAAGTAGGAAACGAAAATCTTAGTTGGATGGATTTCTAGTGGGTGATTAAATTCTTTTAGTCTTATTGATCATCCTTAGGCACATCCATTATTGGAATTACAATAAACTATAAGTGAGCAACTCCCTGCCTATCACATCTCATGTGAAGTTCAATCATTTATCTAGCCCCTAATGCTAAAAAATCTCAGGCACATCTATTATTGATTTATCTTGCATTAGTTAAGTTGATTCCATTGAGTCAGTAAACATGCAAATAATTTTAATGTCCTCAGGCGCATCCATTATTGGCCATCAACTTATTTACATATTTACAATATCTAATGCTTAACAATTATCATAAAGAAAATCTCTTAAATTAAATGCATCACATGCAAGTATTTAAAATTTCTTAAAATAATTATCTCAATGGAGGGCCCATGATATAATTACTTTAATTATACCATTTCCAACTTAATCATTTGTTTGGAAGATTTAGTGGTCAGCTTAATTACTATTATGGTCTCACTTTGCACATTATCCAATTAGCATGCATATATCATATACTTGCATACATTCTCATACATCTCATGCTTACATGGATAAACAATAAATATGGTATGATCATGGACTTTCTAAGGGATTCAATTCTAAGCCACTAAGAATTGAATCAGGGCATTCCTAGGTGTATTTCATTCATTCATTATACAAGAGTTGCTGAGGGAGTACATAATCAACACTTTATCTTAATTTCCTTCCACTGGTCCCACCAATGCTCTTGACCTCGATCTTCTTGCAATCCAATTACATTGTAATCCTTGGCATACCAAGGCAAATTTATAAGATCATGGACTTTAAAGTCTTCAAATAAATAAAATTACAACTCAAAATTATTACAACACTTATAATACATGCCACCAAAAATAAAATTAATTATTTTACATCCCAAAGAAAAATAAAAGAAATAAATTCAATCACATTGGTCTTTTATTGTCCATGATCATCCATCATGCATATTACTATTTAACAATTAAATAAAATATACACACTAAAATTAAATTGAATATCTCATACTCAACTAAAAAATTCATATTTGAATCTCGTTCAAACAAATTTAAAATTCAGATTTGAATTTCATTCAAACAAATTTAAATTTAGAAACTCTTTCCAAATTTAATACCTTGAAAAACAATTTTTCAAAATTTAAATGTGTGATTAAAATTCTTAATTAAACAATTTAATTAAGCATGGGCCTAAAAACTTATAACAATTGTATATTGAAGCCCAACAACCATGCGCACCATGAGGTACACAACCAAGCTGCCATCTCTTCGTGAATCCAAATACTTTAGATCAATTCAATCACATAATTAAACCTCATAAACAATCTTAATGGTAAATATAGTGGCTTTGATTCCAATTGAAGGAGTGGAAGCATGTTGATTAGTTCATTAGAGCATTGAATTTCAAAATTTTCTTCTAGGGTTTCATGCATCATGCCATAACTCTTATGTGCCTAATTAATTTCAATGCTCAATTGCATATTAAAATACTTTTAATATGTATTAGGATTTATGTTTGCCATTCAAGATTGTGAATTAACAAATTAATTTATTTAAACCCTAGTTTAAAAGAGGAGTTAGAGAACTAACCTCTTTCATGCACTGTGGATGTAATTGGCACCTTTAAGAAGCACCTAGGACCCCAAGTGTTGTCCCTCTAGCTTGTCCACACTAAGATCACCAATGGGCAACCCCCAATTTGCTTCTCAAGCCTTTTCCGACCAATTATAAATTGGGTTTTTGCCTTTAGAGAGGTAGTATGTATGTATAGGACAATAGAAACAATTTTTAGCAATTTTAATTCAAAAGATTTTGGGTAATTCTCTTTGAATTGATAAGAAAAGATGAAGAGGAGAGGGAGAGCATGGGCTGCCGCCACCCTTGAGGAAGAGAATATTATGTTTTATTTTTCTTTTTTTTCCCTTTTATAATTAGGTCATTAAGTCACTTAAACCCTATGCCACATGTCACCACCACATTGCATCTTATTTTTAATTGACTTAATCACATTAAGCCAAGTGTCAAAGCTAAACTTAATCTTGACTTTGATCACCATGCATGATAGAAAGAAAAATGGCAACCTTATATGATGCCATGTGACACCATGAACCATCTCATGGTGTCACATGTCACCATGTGAAATGACCAAATTACCCTTATGTTGTAATTTTGAGTTATCAATCCAAAATCATTATTTCTCCTCTTCAAATCAATTTATATCAAATATAAATTAATTAATTAATCTCTATTAATTAGTTTCTCATAATTAAATTCATATTTAAGCACTTTAAATATAAATTTAACTTATACTATACATCCAATAACCTAGATTTGGTTTCAAGCCATGCTAGGGACTTTGCAATCTTATTGCAAACTAAACCTATTTAATTAATTAATTAAACTCTTTAATTAATCAATTAAATCACATTTTACTTGGTGATTATGTTGTATATGTGTGTGACTCACTAGGCTCATCACTAATTGGCAATGAGATATGATATTAACTCTTAATATCATCAGAACTCTTTCTTACCATAAATGATTTCTCTAAATCATTTTAGGCATCTCATATGTCACACCCTACCCCTCTGTAAGGCATAACATGATCCCGTAGTATACCTAATGAATTACCAACTCCGTCTACTGATAATCCATTAATTACACTACAAGGGATTTTAAAAACTTTTCTTACTTCTATTACAGTGGTGAGCACTATTTACAGGTGTGAAAGACTTTGGTGAACTGAAGTGAAACAACTAACTCATTTGATTTATTTGGAATATCTGTAAAAATTTTGGCAAGGTGCCATTTGTATTTTGGACAAAACAGTTCTTCAGAAAACCTGTAAAAAGCACTTCAATATATTTTCAAATCTCAACTCCAACATTTTTATCAACACAACACATTTCTCAAGTCAAATCCACAGTGATTTTCAAAGACTAAGATACAAAGATATAACACAATTTTTACAAGCTAAATAACTCATAATTATTTTACAACTTTACTGTACAACTTAAATTTACAACTGCTCAAAACCAAGAACAAAATATACATACAGTGAATATACATTACAGGCCCAAATGCCACATGTGGTATACTGACTATACCCAAAAAATCTCTCGCTGGCGATACTAGCGACCTAGTCTGCCGCCTCTGTCTGTCTCTACTGCGATAAAGAATAAAGCTATCACGAGACAATGTCTCAAGCAGTACAACATTTACCAAATACAAATTTTAAATCACAATTCATAAATCATATCAATAGTGGATACTTAAAACCATAGTTAAATTCAAGACAATAAATGTCAACAAGAATTTAAACTCCATTTGTTAATATCACAATAATTTTCAATAAGTCAGATCATGGTTGAATTCAATAGACAGTATATGTCAATAAGAGTTTAAATCAATTTCACAATCTCACAATACATAATAACACAATTCGATCAAATAACTGAAGAATACAGTGTTGCCAATCTATAACACAATTTAGGCCATGACACAATTTTTCCATATATGCCGTGTTGTACACCACGACAAGACATGCTCACCCCAATAATCGAAATCAATGAGGGAGGAAGCTAGCTATATAATGAGAACTCATCCATACTCACCTCAGACTGGGAAGTCAAAGAGGGAGGAACATAATCATACTCACCCCAGACTAATAAGTCAAAGAGGGAGGAATAATCACACTCACCCCATTAATGGAGGAGGAACATATTATCAGTGTCATGCCAATTGTGAGTCAAAACAATTCCAAACATTTTATTCAAATGATCCATAAGAATCCAATAAATTTCCAAAGTTATAATTTCATTCACAAAATGGCAACACAATTCGTAATTCACTTCAATTTCCACAAAAATCATTTACAGTTCTTTTCAATCAATAAGTATCCATCAATATCATTCAAATAATTTTTTGCAGTTTCAAACCATTCACAATGTTTTTCAATCAATAAGTGTCCATCAAACACATTTCCACAATTTAAAACAATAATATACAAATAGTCAATATTTATTTCAATTGAAAAATAATTCAAAAGAAACAGTTGTTGTGCACAAACACAATTTAAAACAATAATATACAAATATTCAATATTTATTTCAATTGAAAAATTCAAAAGCAATAGCCGTTGTGCACAAACCTATGATATTTGTCTCCTGGTCTTGACTCAGTATTTCTTTCCCTTTTGCTGAGTCCTTGTTAACTGAGAAACACAATTTGAAGTGTTTCAGTGCTAAATTAAACTGTCTCTATCGATGGTGTTTGGTAAATAATGCACTGAACTCAATTATTCACTTAATCACCTAATATACCGACCCTCGATGCGTTTTAGGTAAATTAGGTTTTAGTGTCATTAATATGTCACACTCGATAGGGTTTTAGGTTTGGTACGTTTTACCAAAGTCATTTCCTTGTTTAGTACATTTTAATGCAACTTGCTGGATTTCGGGATACTGGTTTGACCTAACCGGACGATCTAGTTCCCTCGGTTTTCGGGTCTCGGTCGAAACTACAAACTTGTAGATTTAGGTCTTATGGACCGCGGTGCAAAATTTCAGGTCAATCCGAGTTAAGTAGACCGAGTTATGGTCATTACACTCTTGCTGGTCAAATGGTACCATTTTAGGTCAATTTTAGGTCAAATTGGTCAATTCTGGTTCGGCCAGTTTTTGGACCCGAACTTGTGCAAGTTGTTTGACTTGCTTATGGTCATTTCTGGGCTTTGGTGTCTTCATAAGACTTGTAGGTATGGGTCTTAACTATTCTTGGTTAAAATTTCAGGTCAATTGGACCTGTTTTGAGTGAGTTATGGCCTAAACACTCACTGCTGCCCAATTGGTCATTTTTCAGGTCCTAATTGCACCTAATCCGAATTGGTCATTTTTTTTAGGTCACCTTGCAAGCAGAATTTTGGCATGGTTTCTCAATGAAAGTTGGCACATTTTGTGCCTAGTTTCACCTCAAATTGGTCTCATATCAATTGAGGTTACACATTTAAGGTTATAGGCTAAAATGTGTACTGCCCTCAATATGCTTTTCACACCCCATTCAAAACACATATTTACCTTGCAAAGTTTACTTCCATACCCTACCAAATCAGTTTTGGTACATTACCAAAAGCACTTTCTACTTTACATTAACATTATTTTGGGCAGATTCCAATCAGCCTCAACACACCAATATCATTCACAATTACAATTTCTAAGTACTATTACAAACACACCTAACCATTACAAATTTTACACACACTTTACAAGATCAATCTACATACATATCATCAATCCTTCTAGGTTAATATTCTGCATACATTTCCTTCAATATATACCATTACTCAAGTGTCCCCAAGCTGCCACAAACCATTCTTCAACATCAAAGTGCCGTCCATTTTACAATTTCCCATCCAAGTGCATAAATCACCACATAAACATGAAATAATTCACTAGGTTACTAATTCATCATGATCAACACCATTTCTCATCAATTATATGCACAAATATCTCATCAAAAACGTGACTCATGGCTGTCCAAAATGAAAACAACAATAACCCTTCAAACTCAAAATTTTCTTTCACCAAACTAACACCCATAACATGAACATAAACTTTAACAAAGAAATTCTCAAAAATGCAAACTTACCTTTAATTGTAACTTGCTAAACCTTCATCAAACTTCTCAAAATTAGTATCAATATCTTCCTTGTGATGTGTAGACAAAGTTTAATGAAGAACACTAAGAGGTTGGAGTTGAAAATGGAGAGTTAAGAAAGCTTGCATGAAAATGGCTATGGAGTTTCCTTCACTCTTCAATTCGGCAATTTGAATGCAAATGAGGAAGATGACTTATTCAGCTGCATTTTAAGTGTACACATGTCCCACTATGTATTTAATTAATCCCCTTAGTGGTCCACTTAGTCACTTAATCATATAATAAAGTAATTATTCATTTATTCCACATTTAACCCATAATTTCCACTATTTATTTTAGGTACCACCAATTTAATTTTTCATTTTATTTTCTAAGTGTAATACTATTTATTTTTAATGGACATTTAGGTCAAAAGACACTTCGGGATGTCAAATGACCATAATGCCCTGTTCGTGGCATTCCTGATTTTTCAGTATACGGTTTTGTCTGTTTTTCGATTTCTCACTTTTCATTGTACTAATTATTTAATTTTTCTTTGATATATCTAATGAAAATTATACATCAACAAGGGTCTATTTATGTCCCAAAAATGTTTTCCGTGGTTCCCGCAGTCTGATCAACGGTCCACGCCGTGACTTCCAGTCGATCACCCATCGTTAGGTTTCCTATTGCTTAACTTGATCACATTTCTTTGCAATCATTTTTCCTTTGTTTTTCTTGTACTTTCTTTTCTTTTATTTCATTATTTTATGTCTCCTCACTCTCATTGAAGTGTGGTTCTAGGCATCCTAGCTGTCCGGACAACACTGGTCACTGGAGCAGCAGAACGCACTACCGAACTTAGGGGTGTTACATCATAGACCATGGTTGACACCTAGCATAGTGTGCCATGGCCACCCAATCAGTAATAAGGAATACCTTAAATGAACCTATAATCATATGTTACCATGCACTAGAATCTCTCTGTTATAAAATCCCATTTCGAGCTGGAGTCATGGTTTATGTCAAACCCCATTTGCTATGAATATTATGTTCTCTTTTAATTACAGTTATTGATTAATTAGATTTTCTTGTCAGAAATTCTTTTCTGACTAAATCTGTCTGTCCTCGCCAGGAACTTGAAACATCAAGAATAATTAAATGAACATAGGATTTTATCCCTATTTACTTACGGTAACATATTCCATCTTGATCAACACCTATCTCCATATATAACTAGTAGGAGCCAACACATGCCTATAAACCCATACATAGTACAATTATGAAAGCAGTATCAAACTCAAATCACCTATATACAAGATAACTATGTTATCTCATGTCTAAAGATTATATGCACTGATATGGTATATGACAATGCATTGACAAGAGTAAACTCCATGTGTTTGTCATATGCATCACTGGTTTGGCCTACTTACCATGTATAAGTGCCTATCATGTTTATTTTATGGCATGAGACTCACCATTCCATCTTATTTATATCTCATATAAATACCTTGGGAACAAATATGAATACAAACTTTCTGGATAAGTCATGTCCTGTGTGAAGTATCCTCGATTGTGAACCAATTTTTGATACTTTGTGCTAGAAATACTGTCACTCATATTCTTAACAACTTAAGAATAGAATTTCTAACAAAATATCGATGGACCTTTTCTATCACACGTAAATACATTATGCAAATGAAAAAGTAAGATTGCCTTTTATTAATAAAATATGTATAAGATACATACTAAATGATATGCTCTAGGGTATACTACTAACACTAGTTATGGCTAATAATGACAATAACAGGCAAAGATCCCTGAGGGATTATAGAGCCCCTAATATTCAAGGATTGCAGTCCAGCATCACCAAGCTTATAATCAAGGCCAATAATTTTGAACTCAAAATAGCATGGCTCTAGATGATCTAACAAACTCAGTTTGGAGGCTCACCTATGGAGGATCCACACTACCACCTATAGTGCTTTCTCGCTCTATGCGATACTTTCAAGATGAATGGAGTCTCTAATCAAGCCATTCAACTCCGAGCATTCCCATTGTCATTAAGAGATAAAGCAAGAAAGTGGCTTCTTTCTCAACCAGCTGGTAATTTCACTAGTTGGGAAGGTCTTTCACAAGCCTTCCTAGCAAGGTACTTCCCACCTGTAAAAACTACAAAATTGAGGTTAGAACTAAACACCTTCAGGAAAAGGAAGGAGAGTCACTCTATGATGCATGGGAGAGATAGAAAGACCTTCAAAGGGAATGTCCCCACCATAGCATAGAAGATTAGCTTCTTATCTAGAATTTCTACAATGGTTTGTGACCATCCACAAGGAGTTCAGTTGATTCAGCAGCAGGAGAAGACCTTATGGAGAAAATAGTGATTGAAGCTTTGGAATTACTAGAAAGGGTTGTGTACCATAACTTTGAGTGGTCAAATGAAAGGGAAGATGCAAGAAGAATAGCAGGGATCCTAGAATTAGATGCTCTCAACATGATTAATGCTCAGTTTGACCAACTCACCAAAAGACTTGATAGAATATAGGCTAATGTAATAGGAGTAAGTAACCAATTTTGTGATAACTGTGAAGGAGGTGATACAACTTCAGAATGCAATCTTTATAGTGAGCTTTCTATAGAGCAGCTAAACTATGTGAATAATGGAGGGAACTTCAACCAGAGGCAGGTCAATAACCCATATTCCAACACATATAACCCTGGATGGAGGAACCACCCAAACTTCTCATTGTCCAACTTAAAGAATTCTCAGAATCAACCCATAAACAAACAGCAAGGATATAGGCTACCACCACCAGGTTTTCAGAACAGAGAATAAAATTTGATGCAACAACAACCGCCACTCCCTCAACCTCAACAGACAAAATCAAAGTTGACTATGGAGTCCATGATAGAGAGCTTTTTAGCAGCACAGCAATAGCAAAATGACATGATCAAGTAACTAGCTTTTAGAGTAGATCATCTGGCCACCCATAATAAAATGCTTGAAAATCAAATCGCTCAGTAGGCCAGTTCTTCAAGCAAACAAGGAGGAAGATTACCTAGTCAAACTGAGATAAATCCCAAAGAACATTGCAAAGCTGTCACATTGAGGAGTGGGAGAATATTATAAGAACCAAAAGAAAAGCAAAAACAGAAGGAAGAAACTCCTGAAAATCCTAACATTCAAGAATAGGAAGAAGAGAAGCAAGCTGAGGAAAGCAAAGAAGAGGGGGAAAAGAAGAAAAAGAAATTGCCAGAACCTTACTAACCCCTCTTACCTTTTCCTCAGAGATTCTAGAAAGCTAAATTGGACAAGTAGTTTGAGAAATTTTTAGAGGTTTTTCAGAAGCTCTACATCAATATTCCTTTTACAGAAGCATTATCTCAGATGCCCTCCTATAGAAAATTTCTAAAGGAAATCCTTTCCAGGAAAAGGAGACTGGAGGACTGTGAGACAGTTGCTCTAACAGAAGAATGTAATGCCATCCTACAGAACAAGCTACCTCTAAAATTGAAAGATCCTAGAAGCTTTTCCATACCATGCTTGATTGGCAATATGAATATTGATAAAGCCCTTTGTGACCTTGGAGCCAGTGTGAGCCTAATGCCCTTGTCCATGTGTTAAAAACTGAATGTGGGAGAGCTAAGACCAATTACCATCTCCTTGCAATTAGCAGACAGATCTATCAAGTACCCAGTTGGCATCCTAGAAAACATCCCCATCAAGGTAGGAAAATTTTTCGTTCCAGTAGATTTTGTTGTCCTGGAGATGAAGGAAGATGTCCAAATTCCCATAATATTGGAAAGACCTTTCTTGGTAACTACTGGAGCAATCATAGACATAAAAAATGGGTGTCTAACTCTCAAAGTGGGGGATGAAGAGGTAGAATTCAACCTGTTCCAAGCACTGAAGCAAAGTCTGAATCTAATGAATGTTTAAGGGTTGACATCATAGAGAAACTAGTGGAGGAAGAATTCAAAAGAGATATCCTAAAGACCCTCTTAAAGCTTATATAGTGCATGGCCACACAGTGGAGAATGAGAACAAGGAAATTATAACATTTACAGAATTTCTTGAGGTAAATCCACCTCTACCTTTAGCCCAAGCACTTCTGGTAGAAAATCTATAGGAAGAGCAACCCAAGAATAGCCTTCAAGAAGAAACAAAATAGGTAGAATTAAAACCTCTTCCTTTTATACTAAGGTATGCATTCTTTGACTCTAATTTTAAACATCCTGTTATTTTAAATGCTAGTCTAAATTCTGCAGAAGAGGAAAAACTCTTAGGGAAACTTAGGACCCATAGCAAGTCTATAGGGTATATCATAGAAGACCTCAAGGGAATCAACCCTTCCATTTGTATGCATAGAATACCTATGAAAGAGAATAGTAAACCCACCATTGAACACCAAAGGAGACTAAACCCTAACATGAAAGAGGTAGTGAAAAAAGAAATTTTGAAACTATTAGATGCAAGTATTATATACCCAATATCTGATAGCAAATGGGTCAGTCCAATGCATGTAGTGTCTAAGAAAGGTAGGACAACTATGGTAAAAAATGACAATAATGAATTGATCCCTACTAGGATAGTCACTGGTTGGCGAATATGCATTGATTATAAAAAATTGAATAGTGCCACCAGGAAAAACCATTTTCCTCTTCCATTTATAGATCAAATGTTAGAGAGGTTGGCCAAACATTCTTATTTCTGTTATCTAGAAGGGTATTATGGATTCTTCCAAATTCCCATTCACCTTGAGGACCAAGAAAAGACCACATTCACTTGCCTTTATGGGACAATTGCATATAAAAGAATGCCTTTTGGTCTTTGTAATGCCCCCGCAACTTTTCAAAGATGCATGATAGCCATTTTTTCTGATTATAATGAAAATATAATGGAGGTTTTTATGGATGACTTTTGTGACACCCCTTACCCATCTACAGTATAGCCGAGTAAGATATGTCACATAGTGTACCAGAACACCCTCTTTTATTTTAATCCTTCCTTATTTATTTTTATCATAGTTATGAAGTACAATTGGTGAAGTATAATTTATTTAAGTCATTTATTAGTCACTAAGTGAAATTTATGCCATTTAATTTATTTATTGAAATTATGAATTAATTTAAGATTCCGAAAATTTTACAAAAAATCTGGCAGAGTGCCCACTAAAAATGGAGAAAACGGTTCTTCGGAACCTGTGAAAAACACTTTCAATAATTTCCAATCATTCTCAAACTCCATTTGTATCACATCAATTTACAACAATTTCTTAACAATTCCTCCATTTGTCATTCATTCATTTCACATCATCATCAGGCTCAAATCATAAATAAATTCTCATATGTTATTTATAAATACAAAGTTACAAATACTTATATTAATACAAAATTATATTACATAGGTTTCAAATATACATGATAAAATAAGAGTTTAATTACAAAACTTACAAAAATCATAAAATATAAAATGGAACTTAGTGTCCTACCAATGCACTGTAGTCTGTGAGGTGACACAGATACTATGCATAACTGTGAATGGCCTTACCCAATCTGTGGTCTATTGGGCCCTCTGTCCAAATCTTCAGTACCTATGCATTCCAAAAGCGACATGCTAAGCATAAAGCTTAGTGATGCTAATAATACAAGAAAATATAATATGCAAATAAAAGTAATAATTTCCTAGTTATTGTGTTCATAAGAAATGAATAATTACTAACTTATTGTTTAGTCGAGGGCTAATTACATTTTATGATATTAACTTCTTCATGCATTTTGTTAATTGTTTTCTTGATGATTTTGAGCTTCTTTATATTTTATTGTAATAATTCTTGATCTTTATCTTGATATTTCATTTCCTTATTTTCTTTAATAATCAGTTTAATTACAGTTATACTTTTCCATGCTCAAGTAACCTATACAAATTGATCGGACTGGATAAACAGGTAAGCTAGCACTGAGTACCAGGTACCTCGGGCCGTCATACCATCGGTCACAATGTGTCTCCTGGTGTGCAAACAGAATGGCTAATAAGCCATAAAAGTAATAAGGCATAAAGCCAAGTATAACATCATAATCAGTATAGCCATAGGTTATCATCACAGAATGGCAATGAAGCCATACATCATACGCAATACTGCTATTAAAACCCTATTGGCATGCCAACCTATCCAAACCAATCACATTAGGCCTACTAGGGCATATTACAAAGTCATTTCTTGAATATTTATACTTTATGTGTAAGGTTACTATTTATTTCATTAGTAAACTAAAATGTTGACTTTTTGCATTAACATACCACATTTTGCATTCTAAAGTTGTTGGCATTAGTTGCCAATTCCATTTCAAAGCTTAGTGTTAGTTATTCACAATTTTCAGATTTCAAGCCTCATGTTTACAGTTCCATTGGTCATTTGTACAGTAGGTATTTAGCAAAATTGTCTTCATGAAAGTTGTTCCTTATTGTGTCTCGTTACATTTACTTTTTTGAATCACTCCATTTGGAGTTTTGTAGCTCAAGTTATGGCCTAAACACCATAACTGGCCGAATTGGACAGAATCCAAAATTCTGGGCAAAACTGGTTCTACCAGATTTGGTAACCTAAGTTTGGTTGGCAATTTGACTAGGTTATGGTCAGAATTTGGATTTGTGTTATTCATGAAAGTTGTAGATCTATGTCTCAGCTTTTTTCTAGTAAAATTTTAGATGAATTGGACCTTTCTACACTAAGTATGACGAAATGAATAAATACTATTCATTTAGTCATTTTGCCCAGGTAGAATGCAAGTCACCTGGATTAGGGCAAGTTTTAGGTCAACTTGATTTGGTTTTCTGGGCAAGGTTTCTTCACCAAAGTTGTGCCATTATGTGTATAGTTTCATTTACAATTGGCCTTGCACTGATTGAACCTCTAAAACTCCATTTATAGCTACCCAAACATGCTGGACTCACATCCAGACCTGCAGGCACTCAAGGGCAGCATACCTAACTTCAATTCCCATGGCACAAATCACTTCATTTCCTAATCAAACATAGCCAAATGGTCACTAATTGACCATTAAAACTTTAGTTTTTATCCATTTTCATCCACCACTAAAATTAAATTTCAAAACCCTAACCCTAATTGACCAAGCCTCCAATTTATGCATCTTACTCCTAATTTGCTATACTAATCATATAATTTATACTAGGGGCAGCTAATATGTCACTTTAAATTAAAGAATTCTCCTAACCCTAACTCATGTCAAGGCTGCCAAAATTTCATGGAACATAATCATGCCTTATTAATTCAATTTTTATCAAATTCTCAACTTAACTTTGCTTAAATTCATGTTTAGAAAGATGTAAAAGCAAAGAATATGGCACTAACCTCTTTGGTGATTTTCTAAGCTTATTCACACCTCACTTTCTTCCACTTTCTCCTCTTATAATGGCTGCCCAAGTCTAGCTCTAGTGGGAGAGACAAATTTTTGTGAAGGGAAGATGAGGTTTTGAGGTGGTTTTGGTAGAGGTTTGGAAGCTTGGGTGAAGCTTTAATGGTAGAAGAGAGGGAGATGGTTCGTTTGTGAAGAAGAAGCAGATTGTTTCTTCAATTTTTCTGCCCATTTTGCTCATTTTAAGTGGTTTAAAGACATGTGTCACAATGTGATTGGGTGAGAATGCTTAGTGACATAAGCATGAGGTCAAAATTGCAATTCTAATTCATTTTCTTTTCTTTTCTTTGCTACTCATTTTCAATTCAATTTTTAACAATATTTATTCGTATCTTATATCATAATAATTATTTACTTAACTGGACAAGTCGGTCAAAAATCACCTCTAAAGGTGAAATGACCAAAATGCCCTCCGTTTGGCTTAACAAACCAAAATTGTCTATACCGATTGAAAAATTTTTCCAAGCATTTTCTTGGTATTCTAATGCCATAAAAACCTCAATGACTCTTCTCTGGAGTCCCAAAAATTATTTTATGAATTTTCTCCCGAGTTTAGAGCTTCTAGCTACGAAGACCGTAACTTCCCACTGGGTTACCCATCGCTACGACACCAGCTCATTTAACTTGGTTGTATTTTATTTCTAAAATTTTTCCTACATTTTTCTTGTTAATATTTGAGTTAATTATAGTTCCTCACTTTATTTTAAATATTTTTTTCTAGACGTTATAGCTGCCCGGGCTGACATCGATCACCGGAACAGTAGAATGTACGGAATGGTTACAGTGAGGGTGTTACAACTTTTCTGCCTATAGAACCAGCTTTGATGAATGCTTAACTAATCTATCTAAAGTGCTTCAAAAATGTGAAGAATCAAATCTAGTTATTAATTGGGAAAAATGTTATTTTATGGTAAGAGAGGGCATAGTCCTTAGGCACTTAGTCTCAGAAAGAGGGATAGAAGTGGACAAGGCAAAAATATAGATCATTGAAAAAATGCCACCACCTTTATTAGTCAAGGAAGTGCGAAGCTTTTTGGGCCATGCAGTCTTCTACAAAAGATTCATCAAGGACTTCTCCAAAATAGCAAAGCCATTAACTAATTTGGTAAATCAAAATGTTCCCTTTGACTTTGATAAAAGTTGCCTTGTTGCCTTTTGCAGGATAAAAGAAACCCTTGTCTCAGCACCAATAATGCAACCACCAGATTGGGAGCTACCATTTGAAATAATGTGCGATGTAAGGGATTACGCAGTAGGGGCAGTGCTTGGACAAGGAAAGGACATGAAAGTTCATGCCATCTACTATGCCAGTAAAACACTTGATAATGCACAAGTCAACTACGTAACCACAGAAAAAAGAACTTTTAGTTATTGTGTTTGCAGTTAACAAGTTTCAGATCTTACTTAATTGGCTCCAAAGTTATCATCCACACAGACCATGCTGCCATTAGGTACGTCCTGAACAAAAAAGAAGTAAATCCAAGGTTGATTCGGTGTATTCTACTTCTACAAGAATTCGACCTTGAAACCAAAGATAGAAACGGGACCAAAAATGTGGTAGCCAACCATCTGCCCAGGTTTAGGTGGAAAGAATGTGGGGATACCTTTGATGATCTGCCAATTGATGATTCTTTTCTAGATGAGCACTTATTTGTAATCTCCCAAGCCCCTTAGTATGCTGACATTGTTAATTATCTTGTGTGCAGGGCTTTACCACCCAACATGTCTTATCAGCAAAGAAAAAAATTTCTACATGATATGAGATACTACACATGAGAGGAACCTCTACTGTATAAAAGATGTTATGATGGCCTGATAAGAAGTTGCATACCAGAGGAGGAGGTAAAGAGTATTCTGCAACACTGCCACTCATCACCATATGGAGGACATTTTAGCACAACAAAAAAATTTTACAAGCAGGGTTTTACTGGCCAAATCTTTTCAAAGATGTGCGATCCTTTGTGTTGACATGTGATCAATACCAAAGAATAAGAAATATATCAAGAAGGAATGAAATGCCACTTAACAGTATACTTGAAATAGAGCTATTTGATGTGTGGGGAATAGACTTCATGGGTCCATTCCCATCTTCATTTGGAAACAAGTATATTTTGGTTAGTGTCAAATATGTGTAACACACCTATATTCGGTAGTGCGTTCTACTGTTTCGATGACCAGTGTCTGTCCGGACAGCTAGAATGCCTGGAACTACACTTAAATGTTAGTGAGGAGACATAAAATAATGAAATACAATAGAGGAAATGTAATACCCTCCTCGTAGCAACTCCGTACATTCTACTATTCCGGTGACCAGTGTCAGTCCGGACAGCTAGAACGTCTGAAAAATATTTAAATTAAAGTGAGGAACCATAATTAACTCAAATATTAATAAGAAAAATTTAGCAAAAATTTTAGAAATAAAATACAATCAAGTTAAATGAGCCAGTGCCCTAGCGATGGGTAACCCAGTGGGAAGTTGCGGTTCTCACAACTAGGAGCCCTAGATCAGAGAGAAAATTCATAAAATAAATTTTGGGACTCCATAGAAGAGTCATTGAGGGTTCGATGGCATTAGAATGCCAAGAAAATGTTTAGAAAAATTTTTAGATCAATATAGACGATTTTGGCTCGATAAGCCAAACGGAGGGCATTTTGGTCATTTCGTCTTCAGAGATGATTTTTGGCCGACTTGTCCAGTTAAGTAAATAATTATTATGATATAAAATGTGAATAAATATTGCTAAATATTAAATTGAAAATGAGTAGAGAAGAAAATAAGAGAAAATGAGATAAAAGGCTAATTATGACATCACCATGATGTCATTAAACATTTACCACCAATTACAATCAACCAAGCCCACTTAAAACAAATAAAAAGATATAAGAATAAACAAAAAAAAGTCATCAGCCACACCCACCCCAAACCAGCCGAAACCTCTCCTTGCACCCAAACCTCCATGAAAGCTGACCAAAGCTCCCAACCTCACATCATCTCACCTTGAAACCACTACATAGCTTCACAAAAAATTGATCTTGCAACTTGAAAATCCTTTAGGCAGCCAAAAGAGGAAGGAGAAAGGAAGTTTGGTTAGTTTGAAATTTAGCTTCAACAAGGTTAGTGTCAAACTCTTATCATTTTTGGTTTAGTTCATGTTTAATGGCATGAATTGTGTAGGAATTATAAGAAAATAAAATAAACATGTGTGTGTGCACCCTACAAATTTTGGCAGCTAGAGTTAGTTAGGGTTTGATGATTTTGCTTGATAGCAAAGTGGTTATAAGCAGCCCTAGGTATTAGATGAGTGATGCAACATGGTTGTGTAAGTGAAATGCAAGGATTATGCATGAATGAACTTGAAAAATGTGGACACTTAACAACATTAGGGTTTGCTTATGTAATGGTATGTTAACTTTGTAATGGTCAATTAGTGACCATTTGAATGTGTCTGAGAAGGAATTGAAGTGAGTAAGGATGTTGGAGTTGAAATTTGGTGTGCTACCCTTGGTGACCTGCAGGACTGAGTATGAGTCCAGCAGGTTTGGGCAGCTATAAATGGAGTTGTAGAGGTTCAATTTATGTAAGGCCAATTGGACATGAAAGTAGACACATAATGGCACAACTTTGGTGAAGAAACCCTGCCTAGAAAACCAAATTAAGTTGACCAAAAAATTGCCCTAATCTGGGTGACTTGCATTTTGCCTGGGCAAAATGACCAAATAAATAGTGTCTATTCCTTTGGTCATAACTCAGTGTAGAAAAGTCCAATCGACCTAAAATTTTACCAGTAGAAATCTGAGACATAGATCTACAGCTTTCATGAAGAAACCAAACCCAAAATTTGATCATAACATATTCAAAAATTGACTTGTAGTCAATGTACAAAACATTATAGATTTGGTTCTGTCTAGAAAATCTGGAAAGTTTGCAATCTGGCCAGTTATGGTATTTAGGCCATAACTTGATACAAAACTCCAAATGGAGTGATTCAAAAAAACAAAATGTAACTAGTCACAATAAGGAACAACTTTCATGAAGATAACTTTGCCAAATTCCTACTGTACAAATGACCACTAGAACAGTAAACATAATGCTTGAAATCTGAAAATTGTGAATAACTAACACTAAGCTTTGAAACGGTATTGGCAACCAATACCAACAACTTTAGAATGCAAAATTGTGGTATGTTGGGGATATTAGAACCAATATACCTATTGTCTATGAAAAAGTCAACATTTTAGTTGACTAATGAAATGAATAGTAACAATGAAACTTCAATTTCAAGAATTATAAAATTTAAAAGTGTAACATGCCCTAGTACACCTAGTAAGATTGGTTTGGATAGATTGGCATGCCAATAGGATTCAGTTAGCAGTACTGCACATGGCATTATGCCATTCTGCGATTTTATGGCTTTTGGCCTTTTTGACATTGTGATGATACTTGGCCTTGTCCCTAGTATTTATTACAGCTCATTAGCTATTCTGTAGCATACTGGGAGATACATATGTGACCGATCGTGTGACGGCCCGAGGTACTTGATACCCAGTGCCAGTTTACTCGTTTATCCAGTCTAGTCATCCAGTATAAGTTACTTGGGCAACCAAAAATGAAAGTAGATAAATTTAATGAAATAATAAACATAACAAGTACATAATCAATAAGACTACAAATAATTATCGAAAATTTGTCTTCATAAAACATCAATACATTCACTGTATATTTACTTTCTGTTATTTCTTTTTATTCTATTATTGGCACCACTAAGCATTATTACTTAGCACGTTGCTTTTTGCCACATGTAGGTTCTGGAGAGACCGATAGAGAGCCCAGTAGACCATAGACTGGGTGAGACCATCTGCAGCTCTGCATAGTGTCCGTGTCACCTCACCGTCTTCAGTGCATTGGTAGGACACTAGGTTTCATTTTGGTATTTTATAATTAACTTTTACTTTCCCATATGTAATTGAGACTCATGTAATGTATTTTGGTATTAATGTAAATAGTGAAAATTTTGTTTATGAATGAAAAAGTGAGTATTTATTTATGACTTGTATATGAATATCATATGAAATGAATGATTGAGAAATGGAAATGTTGTTGAAAAATATTGAGATTTTGTTGATAAAATGGAGTTTGGGAATGATTGAAAACATATTAGAAGTGTTTTTCACAGGTTCCGAAAAACTGTTTTTTTCATTTTTAGCCGGTACTTTGCTGGATTTTCTATAAAATTTGCGAAACCTCAAATAAATTTATGATTTCAATAAATGACTTAAATGAATTATACTTCACAAATTGTACTTTATAACTGTGAAAAACAATAAATAAATAAGGAAGAATAAAAATAATACAAATAAAAAATGGTGTTCCGGTACACTGTGTGGCATATCTTAATCGGCTACATTGTAAATGGGTAAGGGGTGTCACATTTAGTGGTATCAGAGCACGGTTTAAGTATTTCTTGGTCTAGATCGAGTCCATACCATGTATTGTATTTGTAAGAGTCGAGGTGACATTAATGCAGATCTATTTGTCTTTGTTATTTTGAATAGGATATGGACCCCACATCTCAAAGGCAGTTGAGGAGGAAGTGGAGAGTCATGCTCCACCTACAGTAGCTGAAACTGGGGGTAGGGGAGAACCTGCTCCACCAGCTCTAGTAGAGCCTGCTCAGCCTCCACAGACCATGTTCTAGCAAATGGCCGAGTTCTTCAGACAAATGGCTAGGGTAATGCCGCCGCCAACACCTCCACAGCAGAAATCACATCTAGAAAGACTGAGAAAATTTAGAGCAGTGGATTTCTTTGGCAAGAGAGAAGATGATTCTGTTGCAGCCGAAAACTAGTTGAACAGAATAGGAAGGGTTTTAACTAGTTGAACAGAATAGGAAGGGTTTTAAAACAACTCCACTATACTCCAGAGCAAAACCTAGAAGCTGTTGTATCTCTACTGTAAGATGATACTTATCAATGGTAGGATACAGTGTCTAGTGAAGTGCAGCCAGAACTAATAACCTGGGATTTCTTCCTCTCAAAGTTCAAAAAGAAGTATGTGGGTAGTGTATATCTGGAAGAGAGAAGAAGAGAATTTATTAACCTGAGGCAGAGAGAGCTATTAGTGGCAGAGTATGGAAAGGAATTTGTCAGACTGAGCCGCTTTGGAAGGGAGATAGTCCCTAATGAGCCTGAAAGGTGTCAAAAATTTGAAGAGGGACTAAATGATAACATCATGATAATGATCACTGCCTTGGGAATCACAGACTTCACTAAGTTAGTGGAAGCTACATTAAAAGTTGAGAAAGTTAGAATAAGTGAGCAGACTGGAAGAGAGAGACAGCAGAAGAGGGGCTTGGGTCAGTCTAGCTCATCTCCTACACAAGGAAAGAAGTTCAAAGGTCCACTTACATAGAGTTCAGGTCAACCTCAAGGTCAGGGTCAGTCCCAGGGGCCCAGGCCACAGCTCACCCCTAGGAGAGGTCAGTCCACACCATCAATGGATAGCTCTTTAGGGACGGGGTTCAGGGGACCAGCCCCAGCATCTTCTGCATGTCCGCATTGTTTGAAGTGGCATAAGGGGAAGTGTTGGAGAGTAATGGGTGCCTACTTAAGGTGTGGGTCAACAGAGCATCTGTTAAGTAACTGTCCACGCTGAACTGCTATAACCGCTCTAACACAAGCAGACAGACCTGCTCCTATAACACAAAGGGGTAGGAAATCTGGCAAATCTAAGGCAATGGGACCATCACAGAGACATGCATCTGAGCCAGCAGAGAGGCCTGAGGTTAAAGCACCTGCCAGAGCCTATGCCATAAGAGCTCAGGAGGAGCAAGATACCCCGGACATCATCAGGGGTACATTCTCCCTTTACAACACATCTATGCATGCATCGGTGGATCTAGGATCCATTCATTCATACATCTGCATCAACCTACCCGTAGAAAGGGGGATATTAGTAGGGGAGAGTGATCAAGACATCCTGGTCACTAATCCATTGGACCATAGTGTAGTGGTGAACAAAGTGTACAAAGGTTGCCCGTTAAGGATTCAGGGGTATGAATTCTTAGCAGACCTGATTGAATTGCCTTTCCATGAGTTTGACGTGATTTTGGGAATGGACTGGTTGTCACGTCATCAGGCAATGGTTGATTGTAAGTTGAAGAGGATTTCATTAAAAACTCCTGAGGGTAATGAGATTACAGTTGTGGGGGAAAGGACAGATTTTTTGTCCAATGTCATCTTAGTCACAGTTGCAAGAAAACTGATGAGAAAAGGCTGTGAAGCCTACCTAGCATATGTGGTGGATACTAGGTAGGCTAAGCCAAATTTGTGTGACATACCCACAGTGAGAGACTTCCCCGATGTGTCCCCTGAAGAATTGCCTGGCTTGCCACCAGAAAGGGAAGTCGAATTTGCTATTGAGATACTGCTGGGTACAACACCAATCTCTATTGCTCCTTATAGGATGGCACCTACTGAGTTGAAGGAATTGAAAATCTAGTTACAGGAGTTACTGGATAAGGGGTTCATACGCCCTAGTGTGTCACCGTGGGGAGCCCCAGTGCAATTTGTGAAAAAGAAAGATGAGACTTTAAGCTTATGCATCTATTATCGGTAGTTGAATAAAGTGACTGTAAAGAACAAATATCTGTTGCCTAGAATTGATGATCTGTTTGATCAGTTGAAGAGAGCAGGGGTATTTTCCAAAATTGATCTCAGATCAGGGTATCATTAGTTGAGGGTGAAGGATGCAGATGTGCCAAAGACTGCATTCAGGACCCGATATGGGCATTATGAGTTTCTAGTGATACCCTTTGGCCTAACAAATGCACCAGCAGCATTCATGGACCTTATGAACTGTATCTTCCATCCATACTTAGATTGGTTCGTAGTGTTCTTTATTGATGATATTTTGGTGTATTCCAAGACCAGTGAAGAACATGATAATCATTTGAGAATTGTCCTGCAAACCCTGAGAGAAAAGAAATTGTATGCTAAGTTGCCCAAGTGTGACTTTTGATTGAATGAAATTGCATTCCTTGGACACATAGTGTCAGCTGATGGGATTAGAGTAGAAGCAGTGATGGAATGGAAGCCTCCCAAAAATACAACTGAGGTCAGAAGTTTCTTAGGGCTAGCTGGATATTACAGAAGATTTGTGAAGGGATTTTCTTTAATAGCTGCTCTAAAGACCAAGTTGTTACACAAAAATGTCAGATTTGACTAGAATGACAAGTGTCTGGCCAATTTTGAGAAGTTGAAGGCTATGTTGACAGAGGCACCAGTGTTAACACAACTAGTGTCGAGAAGGGACTTTGTGGTCTACAGTGATGCCTCTCATAAAGGGTTAAGGTGTGTATTGATGCAAAAGGGGGAGGTGGTCACTTATGCTTCCAGGCAGCTAAGGCCACATGAACAGAATTACCCTACCCATGATCTAGAACTTGCAGCAATTATCTTCACACTGAAGATATGGAGGCATTACTTGTATGGTGAAAAGTGCTACATTTACACAGACCACAAAATTCTGAAATACTTGCCAACCTAGAAGGAGCTCAACCTTAGACAGAGGCGATGGATTGAGTTCCTAAAGAACTATGATTGTGTGATTGACTACCATCCTGGGAAGGCAATTGTAGTTGCAGATGCTTTGAGTAGAAAATCCATCACAGCTTTGAGATCATTGAATGCTCGTCTATCTTTGGCTCGAGATGGAGCTATTTTGGCTGAGTTGCAAATGAGGCCAAACCTGCTACAATAGATTCTAGATGGGTAGAAGATATATGAGAAATTAATGACTACTGTGATTAAAATCTCAGAGGGGAAAGCAATTGACAATGAGGTGAAAGCAAATGGGTGTCTGTACTACAAAGAAAGAGTATGTGTACCAAATGATGGCGAATTGAAAGTCAGTATCCTGAAAGAGGCACATACCAGTGTTTATGCTATGCACTCAGGAAGTAAAAAAATGTATCATGATCTGAAGCTTCAGTATTTGTGGCCTGGTATGAAGAAAGACGTAGCTGACTATGTGACTAAATGCTTGACATGTCAGCAAGTCAAGGCAAAACATCAAGTCCCATCGAGTTTGCTACAGCCTATACGCATACCTGAATGGAAATGGGATCAGGTCACCATGGATTTTGTAAGTGTTCTACCTCTCACCTAGAAGAAGGATGATGCAGTATGGGTGATAGTAGATAGATTGACGAAGTCAGCACACTTTCTGCCAGTTAGGACTGACTACTCACTGGAGAAGTTAGCAGAATTGTATATCAATGAGATAGTTAGACTGCATGGAATTCCACTTTCCATCATATCTTTTTACATCGCGATTTTGGAAGAAGTTGCATGAATCCTTGGCTACCCAACTCCACTTCAGCACAGCTTTCCATCCTCAGATGAAAGGGCAATCAGAAAGCGTAATCCAAGTAAACAATTGAAACCAATTGAACTAATACAAATATTGAACTGAAATGATAATAATAACATGAAATATATGTTAGGTCCTTGAGGATATGCTGAGGAGTTATGTCATTGAGTTTGAGGAAAGTTGGGATAGATACCTCCCACTGGCAGAATTTGCATACAACAATAGCTACCAAGCTAGCATCCAAATGGCCCCGTATAAAGCACTGTATGGGAGGAAATGTAGAACTTCAGTGTGCTGGACTGAATTGGGTGAAGATAAACTGGTAGGGCCAGACCTGGTGAAACAAACTGAGGAGAAAGTAAAACTAATCAAAGCCAATCTGAAGGTTACCTCAGACAGACAAAAATCTTATGCCGACCTGAAGAGAAAAGAAATAGAATATACAGTTGGTGACAAAGTGTTCCTCAAGGTGTCACTATGGAAGAAAGTACTGAGGTTTGGAAGAAAAGGTAAGTTAAGCCCTAGGTTTATTGGCCCATATGAAATCATTGAACGTGTAGGTCCAGTGGCCTACAGGCTAGCTTTACCACCAGAGCTGGACAATATCCACAATGTGTTTCATGTATCTATGCTAAGAAGACACCGCTCAAATCCTTCACATGTCATCTCAATGGAAAAAATTAAAGTACAACCAGATTTGATATATGAAAAAGAACCCATACGGATCCTAGCTTGGGAAGTGAAAGAGCTGAGGAATAAGCAGATTCCACTGGTGAAAGTGCTTTGGAGGCGCCAAAACACCGAGGAGGTAACTTTGGAAAGTGAAGAGATGATGAGGCAATAGTTCCCTCAACTGTTTGCATCAGGTAAATTTCGAGGACGAAATTTCAATTAGAGGGGAAGAGTTGTAATACCCTCCTTATAGCAACTTCGTACATTCTACTGTTTCGGTGACCAGTATCGGTCCGGACAGCTAGAACGTTCAGAAAAATATTTAAATTAAAGTGAGGAACAATAATTAACTCAAATATTAATAAGAAAAATTTAGGAAAAATTTTAGAAATAAAATACAATCAAGCTAAATGAGTCGGCGCCTTAGTGATGGGTAACCCAGTGAGAAGTTGTGGTTCTCGCAACTAGGAGCCCTAGATCAGGGAGAAAATTCATAAAATAATTTTTGGGACTCCAGAAAAGAGTCATTGAGGGTTCTATGGCATTAGAATGCCAAGAAAATGCTTAGAAAAATTTTTAGATCAGTATAGACGATTTTGGCTCGATAAGCCAAATGGAGGGCATTTTGGTCATTTCGTCTTCAGAGATGATTTTTGGCCGACTTTTCCAGTTAATTAAATAATTATTATGACATAAAATATGAATAAATATTGCTAAAAATTAAATTAAAAATGAGTAGAGAAGAAAATAAGAGAAAATGAGATAAAAGGCTAATTATGACATCACCATGATATCATTAAATAGTTACCACCAATTACAATTAACCAAGCCCACTTAAAACAAATAAAAAGAGATAAGAATAAACAAAAAAAATTCATCAGCCACACCCACCCCAAACCAGCCGAAACCTCTCCTTGCACCCAAACCTCCATGAAAGCTCACCAAAGCTCCCAACCTCACCTCATCTCACCTTGAAACCACTACATAGCTTCACAAAAAATTGATCTTGCAACTTGAAAATCCTCTAGGCAGCCAAAAGAGAAAGGAAAAAGGAAGTTTGGTTAGCATGAAATTCAGCTTCAACAAGGTTAGTGTCCAACTCTTACCATTTTTGGTTTAGTTCATGTTTAATGGCATGAATTGTGTAGGAATTATAAGAAAATAAAATAAACATATGTGTGTGTGCACCCTACAAATTTCGACAGCTAGATTTAGTTAGGGTTTGATGATTTTTCTTGATAGCAAAGTGGTTATAAGCAGCCCTAGGTATTAGATGAGTGATGGAACATGGTTATGTAAGTGAAATGCAAGGATTATGCATGAATGAACTTGAAAAATGTGGACACTTAACAACATTAGGGTTTGCTCTTGTAATGGCATGTTAACTTTGTAATGATCAATTAGTGACCATTTGAATGTGTGTGAGAAGGAATTGAAATGAGTAAGGATGTTGGAGTTGAAATTTGGTGTGCTGCCCTTGATGACCTGCAGGACTGAGTATGAGTCCAGCAGGTTTGAGCAGCTATAAATGGAGTTGTAGAGGTTCAATTGGTGCAAGGTCAATTGGACATGAAACTAGACACATAATGGTACAGTTTTGGTGAAGAAATCCTACCCAGAAAACCAAGCTAAGTTGACCAAAAAATTGTCCTAATCCGAGTAACTTGCATTATGCCTGGGAAAAATAACCAAATAAATAGTGTCTATTCATTTGGTCATAACTCAGTGTAGAAAGGTCCAATTGACCTGAAATTTTACCAGCAAAAAGCTGAGACATAGACCTACAACTTTCATGAAGAAATCAAACCCAAATTTTGATCATAACATGTACAAAAATTGACCTGTATTCAATGCATAAAACACTGTAGATTTGGTTCTGTCCAGAAATTATGGAAAGTTTGCAATCCGGCCAGTTATGGTATTTAGGCCATAACTTGAGCTACAAAACTCCAAATGAAGTGATTAAAAAAATGAAATGTAACTATACACAATGAGGAACAACTTTCACGAAGATAACTTTGTCAAATTCTTACTGTACAAATGACCACTAGAACAGTAAACATAATGCTTGAAATATGAAAATTGTGAATAACTAACACTTAAGCTTTGAAATGGTATTGGCAACCAATACCAACAACTTTAGAATGCAAAATGTGGTCTATTGGGGATATTATAACCAATATACCTATTGTCTATGAAAAAGTCAACATTTTAGTTGACTAATGAAATGAATAGTAATAATGAAACTTCAATTTCAAGAATTATAAAATTTAAAAGTGTAACATGCCCTAGTACACCTAGTAAGATTGGTTTGGATAGGTTAGCATGCCAATAGAGTTCAGTTAGCAGTACTGCACATGGCATTATGCCATTTTGTGATTTTATGGCTTTTAGCCATTCTGACATTGTGATGATACATGGCCTTGTGCCTAATATTTATTACAGCTCATTAGCTGTTCTGTAGCACACCGGGAGATACATAAGTGACCGATGGTGTGATGGCCCGAGGTACTTGATACCCGGTGCTAGTTTACCCATTTATTCAGTCTAGTCATCCAGTATAGGTTACTTGGGCAACCAAAAATAAAAGTGGATAAATTTAATAAAATAATGAACATAACAAGTACAAAATCAATAAGACTACAAATAATTATAAAAAATTTGTCTTCATAAAACATCAATACATTCACTGCATATTTATTTTCTGTTATTTCTTTTTATTCTATTATTGGCACCACTAAGCATTATTGCTTAGTGTATTGGTTTTTGCCACGCGTAGGTTCTGGAGAGACCGATAGAGAGCCCAGTAAACCACAGACTGGGTTAGACCATCTACAGCTCTGCATAGTATCCATGTCACCTCACTCTCTTCAGTGCATTAGTAGGACACTAGGTTTCATTTTGGTATTTTGTAATTAACTTTTACTTTCTCATGTGTAATTAAGACTCATGTAATGTATTTTGGTATTAATGTAAATAGTGAAAATTGTGTTTGTGAATGAAAAAGTAAGTATTTATTTATGACTTGTATATGAATATCATATGAAATGAAAGATTGAGAAATGGAAATGTTGTTGAAAAATATTGAGATTTTGTTGATAAAATGGAGTTTGGGAATGATTGAAAACATATTGGAAGTGTTTTTCATAGGTTCCAAAGAATTGTTTTCTCCATTTTTAGCCAGTATTTTGCCGGATTTTCTATAAAATTTGCGGAACCTCAAATAAATTTATGATTTTAACAAATGACTTAAATAAATTATACTTCAAAAATCGTACTTCATAACTATGAAAAAATAAATAAATAAATAAGGAAGGATAAAAATAATACAAATAAAATATGGTGTTTCGGTATACTGTTTGGCATATCTTACTCGGCTACACTGTAGACGGGTAAGGGGTGTCACATTTAGTGGTATCAGAGCACGGTTTAGGCATTTCTGGGTATAGATCGAGTTCATACCATGTATTGCATTTGTAAGAGTCAAGGTGACACTAATGCAGATCTGTTTGTCTTTGTTATTTTGAATAGGATATGGACCCCACATCTCAGAGGACAGTTGAGGAGGAAGTGAAGAGTCATTCTCCACCTGCAGCAGCTGAGACTGGGGGTAGGGGAGAACCTGCTCCACCAGCTCAAGCAGAGCCTGCTCAACCTCCACAGGCCATGTTCCAGAAAATGGCCGAGTTCTTCAGACAAATGGCTAGGGTAATGCCACCACCACCACCTCCACAGCAGAAATCACATCTAGAAAGACTGAGAAAATTTAGAGAAGTGGATTTCTTTGGCAAGAGAGAAGATGATTCTGTTGTAGCAAAAAACTGGTTGAACAGAACAGGAAGGGTCTTAAAACAACTCCACTGTACTCTAGAGAAAAACCTAGAAGCTGCTATATCTATACTGCAAGATGATGCCTATCAATGGTGGGATATAGTGTCTAGTGAAGTGCAGCCAGAACTAATAACCTGGGATTTCTTCCTCTCAGAGTTCAAAAAGAAGTATGTGGTTAGTGTATATCTAGAAGAGAGAAAAAGAGAATTTATTAACCTGAGGCAGAGACAGCTATCAGTGGCAGAGTATGAAAAGGAATTTGTGAGACTAAGCCACTATGGAAGGGAGATAGTCCCTAATGAGGCTGATAGGTGTAAAAAATTTGAAGAGGGACTAAATGATAACATCAAGATAATGATCACTGCCTTGGGAATCACAGACTTCACCAAGTTAGTGGAAGCTGCATTAAAAGTTGAGAAAGTTAGAATAAGTGAGCAAAATAAGGTTGACTAATGAAAGCAATAGTATTAAATAAACTGAATTATTGAACCTTATTGATAGAAACAATTTAACTGAGTACTGAAACTCTTTAAATTGTGTGTTTCAGTTAGCAAAGACTCAGGGAAGGGGAAAGAAACACCGAGTCAAGGCCAAGAGGCTACTCATCAAAGGTTTGTGCACAATAGTTATTTCTTTTGAATTTTCAATTGAAATAAATTATGACAATTTGTATATTATTGCTTAAATTGTGAAAAATATGTTTGAATGAAATTTGATGGATACTTATTGATTGAAAAATATTGCAAATGGTTTGAAACCACAGCTATCATGTATATTTGATTGAATTCCTCGCTAGCTTGTCTAGTGGGACGAATTGGCTTTGAATTCCCTCTCTGGCTGAAGTGTTGAGGTGTGTCAGTTAAGGACGAATAGGATGAGTACTCATATAATTGCTAGCTAGCTATGTTATTCCTCATTAGCCATTGTCTTTTGGGATGAATTGGACTTTGTAAATATGATTAAGCTGTGTGTGTAATTTATTGATATTTATTGAGATATTATGAAATAGAGTTTAATTCTTTATGCCAATCTCTGTCTTTTAAATTTAACTATGATTTTAAGTATCCACAGTTCATATGATTTATGGTTTATAGTTTTAAATTGTATTTTCTTAATGTTGTGCACCACTGAGACATTGGCTCAGCGATAGCTTTTTCATTGTCGCCGCAGTAGACGCATGCATGCAGCAGTAGCAGAGTAGGCTGCTTGTGCTATATTTTGGGATTCTGCCGGGTATATTGAGTATACCACCTTTTTTGTAATTTTTTTTATTGTAATGTATGTGCACTGTATGTATATATTGTACTTGGTCTTGAGCAGTTGTAAACTAAAGTTGTAATATATTTCTCTTATCTCAGCTTTTGAACTACTCAGTCATTTTGTAATATGTCTTTGGAAATACTGGAAATTGATGTTGAATTGAGTTTGACAAATTTTGGGAAAATTGATTTGTGTTGAGCCATATTGGAGTTTGGGATTGATCAAATATATTGGAAGTGCTTTTTATAAGTTTTTGAAGAACTGTTTTCTTAAAAATACAGACGGCACTCTGCAGAAATTTTGCAGAAATTACTGATACTTCATATCTGTTATTTGGATTCACTTTAGTTAAAAAAAAAAAAATCTAACACCTGTCTAAAGTGCTCACCACTGTAAAAAGGAATAAGAAAAGGTTTAAAATCCCTTGTAGTATATTTAATGGATTATCAGTAGACATAGTTTGGTAATTCATTAGGTATACTATGGGATCATGTTATGCCTTATGGAGGGGTAATGTGTGACATGTTTTAGTGGTATCAGAGCTAGTTTTTAAATTCTCTTTTAACCTGTAATTTGAATATTATTTCTTCATAGTATAACTGCTCAATGTCATAGTTTGATACATACAGTACATTACATTATAAATATGCACTAACGGGAGGAAATCTCCTTGTGTTATTTGTTCAGGAGATAAAATATCCTCTAATTGACTATGGAAGAAGGGGACCATTCAGTCGATCAATCAATAGAGGCTGAGGTATAAGGGGAAGCCCCAGTCCTTCATAATGTGAGTGGATCAGCTGCACTAGCCTCCTCAGTACCATAGTTCCCTGCTCAGTTTACTTAGCAGATGGCTACAATGTTCCAACAGATGGCTGGTAACATGCCTACTCAAGCCCCACTGCAGACACCAGTGGTGCAACCACAGCCTTCAGCTAGGCAGTATGATAAGATGATTAAATATGGGGCTACTGAGTTCAAGGGGATAGTAGATCCACTAGAGGCAGAACAATGGTTGGAGAGAATGGATAGGGTGTTCAAGAAACTACACTGTATAGAGGAGCTAAGATTTGAGTATTCAGTGTCACTATTATAGGGGGATGCATATGACTGATGGAAAACCATTCCTCATAGTTTGGAGGAACCTCCAGTGCTAACCTGGGATGATTTTCTTCGGGAGTTCAGATAAAAATATGTCCCAGATGCTTATATGGACCAGAAACTATAGGAGTTCTTAAGTCTGAAACAGGGAAGTAGATCAGTGGTAGAATATGAAAGGGAGTTTTCCTGCCTGAGCCACTATGCAGGAAGTCTCCTTTCTACCAGCAAGGAAAGATGTAAGAGTTTTGAAACTGGCTTGAAGCCTAGTCTCAGACTATAAGTGGCCGGATTCAAACATAATAACTTCTCTGAGCTCATTTCTCAAGCACTTGAATTAGAAAGAATTGAGTCAGAAGCGGCCCCAGAGAAAAAGAAATCAGAGAAGACAGAAAAAGAGAAAGAGTGGAAGTCGGTAGATCAGAGTTGTAGTGGTCCTACTGGGAAGAGAAAGAACTTTGGGGGACACAACAGGGGTGGTAAAAAGACTAGTAGGGGAAGATATTCGGGACAGAAACCTCCTCTATCTGGTCAGCAGACAGCAAGAAGTTCCTACCCTCCCTGTCAATGCGAAACTTGTGGAAGAAATCATGGTGGGGTGTGCTACAAGGCTACAGGAGCCTATTATAACTGCAGGGGTATAGGACTTTTTGCCAAAGATTGCACCAGTGCCCGTAGAATTGGCCACCTCCTACTACTGTAGAAGGGTCAGTTCAGAATCCTGTTACCAGAGGTTCACAACCACCTATTAGAGGTAGAGGCAGGGGTAGAGGTAGTCCATCAGGTAGCCAAGGCATAGTAAATTAGTCAGAGTAAGGTAGTGCTTCAGCCAGAGTCTACACAATGAGATAGAGGGAAGAGGCTAAGACATCTGATATTGTGGCTAGTACCTTCTCAACTTTTAATCAATATATGTTTGTGTTATTTGATCCGGGTTCTACCCATTCCTATGTGAGTGCAAGTATCATTGATTCCATTGCTGTTCCTTGTACAAAAATAGACTTTGAGATGCTAGTAACAATTCTGCTAGGACAAGAGGTTAGGGTCAATAGAATGTATAGAGATTGTCCTTTGGTGATCCAAGGACATATTTTTCTATCTGATCTGATTGAAATGCCCTTTAGAGATTATGATATCATCTTGGGCATGGATTAGTTAGCTAGGCATCACGCCATGATTGACTGTAAACTGAAGATAGTCACTTTTGGTCTCCCTCAGTATAGTGATGTGGTAATACACGAGGAAAGGCAGCTATTGCCATCAAACATTATTTTAGCTGCACTAGCCAGAAAAATGATCAGAAAGGGGTGTGAAGCATACTTGGCACATGTGGTAGACACCCAAGTGAGGAGTCCAGCATTAAGGGACATCCCTATAGTATATGACTTTCCAGATGTGTTACTTGATGAATTGCCAGGATTACCTCCATAAAGAGAAGTATAGTTTGAGATTAATGTTATGCATGGTGTGGATCCAATCTCCATAACACCATATAGAATGGCACCAGCAGAATTAAAGGAGTTAAAGGTACAGTTGCAAGAGCTACTTGAAAAGGGCTTCATCCGCCCTAGTGTGTCACCTTGGGGAGCGCCAGTATTGTTTGTTAAGAAGAAAGATGGCACTCTCCACTTATGTATTGACTACCGGCAGTTGAATAAGGTGACAATAAAGAATAGATATCTATTGCCTCGCATTGATGATCTATTTGATCAGTTGAAGGGTGCAGCTGTGTTCTCCAAAATTGATTTGTGATTTGGTTATTATCAGTTGAAAGTGCAAGAGCAGAGTATTCCAAAAACTACTTTTAGAACTCGATATGGCCACTATGAGTTTTTGGTAATGCCATTTTGGGTAACTAATGCTCCAGCTGCTTTTATGGATCTAATGAACACTATCTTCAGACCATATCTCAACCAGTTTGTGGTGGTGTTTATTGATGATATTTTGATATATTCGAGGAATGCAGAGAAGCATGACAGACATCTGCGGATTGTACTACAAACCTAAAGGGAGAAAAAAATTATCGAAATGTGAATTTTGGCTAAGAGAAATCTCTTTCTTGGGACATATTGTGTCAGCTGAAGGGATCAAGGTAAATTACAGCAAGGTAGAAGCTATACTTAATTGGAAGCCACCCAGGAATATCACTGAAATTCGCAGTTTTATGGGTTTAGCTGGATACTACTGCTGATTTGTGAAAGGATTTTCTATGTTAGCTTCTCCACTTACCAAGATGCTTCGGAAAGATGTGAAATTTCAGTGGATAGATAAATGCCAACAGAGTTTTGATGAGTTGAAGAAGTGTTTGACTGAAGCTCCAGTCCTTACTTTACCTACCCCGGGTAAAGAATACACAGTTTATAGTGATGCTTCTCACAATGGGTTAGGCATTATACTAATGCAAGATTGGAATGTCTTTGCATATGCATCACGCCAGCTAAAACCGCACGAGAGGAACTATCCGACACATGACTTGGAGCTAGCAACTATTGTTTTTGCTCTGAAGATCTGGAGACATTACTTATATGGGGAGAAGTGTTATATCTACACAGATCACAAGAGCTTGAAGTATTTGGGAACTCAGAAAGAATTGAACTTGAGACAGAGGAGATGGTTAGAACTGATTAAAGACTATGATTGCTTAATAGACTATCAGCCAGGGAAAGCAAATGTGGTGGCTGACGCCTTAAGTCACAAGACTATGGTAAGTCTCAAAGTTTCTCCTTTGTCCATGATACATGAGTTGAAAGCACAGCATGCCAGTTTGGAGACTGATGATGAGGGACAAACAGTAGTTGCATGGCATGTACAACCAGTGTTGATTGATCAGATCAGAATAGCTACTCAGAATGATGAAAAATATCAGAAGCTACTGAAAGAAGTTTAGCAGGGTAAGAAACCTGAATTCTCTGTAAGGGATGATGGTTTATTACTACATCAGGGTAGAATGTGCATTCCTAATGATGTGGAATTGAGACAGATCATTATGAAGGAAGCACATGAGTCTCCTTTTACTATGTATCCTGGTGGAACTAAAATGTACAGAGGGCTAAAAGAGCATTACTGGTGGATGGGTATGAAAAGGGATGTAGCTAATTTTCTCTCCAAATGCCTAACTTGTTAACAAGTGAAGGCAGAATATCAAGCACCAGCTGGTTAATTACATCCATTGCCAGTACAAGAGTGGAAAAGGGAATGAATAACTATGGATTTTGTGATGAGACTTCCGAGGACACAGAAGGACTATGATGCAGTATGGGTCATAGTTGACAGACTGATCAAATCTGCTCACTTTCTGCCAGTCCGGATGGACTATAGCCTGGAAAGATTGGCCAGATTGTACATAGATGAGATTGTAAGACTGCATGGAGTGCCAGTATCGATTGTATCTGACAGAGATCCTAGATTCACTTCTAAATTCTGGGGTAGTCTTCAGAGAGCCCTAGGAACTAGATTGAACTTAAGCACCACATTCCATCCACAGACAGATGATCAGTCTGAGAGGCTAATTCAGATCTTGGAGGATATGCTACGAGCTTATGTGATTGAGTTTAAAGGTAGTTGGGATACACATTTGCCTTTGATTGAGTTTGCTTATAACAACAGCTACCAATCAAGCATTGGGATGCCTCCATATGAAGCTTTGTATGGAAGAAAGTGCATAACTCCCCTATGTTGGGATGAAGTAGGTGAAAGAAAGATGATTGGCCTATAAATTGTTCAGCAGACAGAGGAAAAGATCAGATTGATCAGAGATCGACTCAAGGCTACATCAGAGCATCAGAAGTCCTATATTGATCTGAAGAGAAGAGATATTGAATATGCAGTGGGTGATAAGGTATTCCTCAAAGTTTCTCCTTGGAAGAGGATTATGAGATTTCGCAAAAAGGGGAAACTGAGTCCTCGTTTTATCGGACCATATGAGGTTCTAGAAAGAGTGGGTCCTTTAGCATATCGGTTGTCATTACCTCCAGAGCTGGAAAGGATACACAGTGTCTTTCATGTGTCCATGTTAAGGAGATACAGATCTGACCCATCTCATGTTCTATCAGTTGAAGAGATTGAGGTAAATTGAGACCTTTCATATGAGGAAGAACCCATAGAGATTCTGGCATATGAGGTGAAGCAGCTAAAGAGTAAATAGATACCCCTGGTTAAAATGCTGTGGAACCATCATTCAGGCCAGGAAGCTACTTGGGACATGAGGAGACAGCACCCACAGCTGTTCAAAGACTGATGCTTGGTAAAATTTCGAGACAAAATTTATTTTAAGTAGGGGAGAATTGTAACACCCCTATATTTGGTAGTGCGTTCTACTGTTTCGGTGACCAGTGTATGTTTGGACAGCTAAAATGCCTGGAACTACACTTAAATATTAATGAGGAGACATAAAATAATGAAATACAATAGAGGAAAATACAAGAAAAACAAAGGAAAAATAAGAGCAATGAAATGTAACTAAGTTAAACGAGCTAAAAACCGTAGCGATGGGTGACCGCACTGGAAAGTTATAGCGTGGACCATTGACTAACCCTAGACTGCGGGGAACCTTGGGAAATATTTCTAAGACTTAAATAAACATCTATTGAAGTATAAATGACATTGGAAATATCAAAAAAAAATTAATTAATTAGTACAAAGAAAAATGAGAAATCGAGAAACTGATTAAAATCTGTGTTACCGAAAAATCGGGAATACAATCCGAATAGGGGCATTTTGGTCGTTTGACACCCCGAGTTGCCTTTTGACCTAAATTTCCATTAAAAATAAATGATATTAAACTTTGAAAATGCCATAAAAATTAGAAGTCAAATACATAGAATAAATAAAGGAAATCCTAGGGGTGTAATTTAAATTAACTAAAGTTGATTATTATAATGCTTAGGATGATTAGTGGAGCACTATGGGATTAAATAAACCTTTACGTGGACAGATGTAAAAGCCATTTGGGACAGAAGATGAATTCATCTTCAACCTCTCAAAATAATGGCCAAATGGAACTCCATGGAAACTCCATGGCCGAAACATGAACAACCACCATGCACCTCCATTCAAGCCCTCATTTCACCTCAACTTCTTCATTAAAGCTTGCCTACACAACTTGGTCAAGAGATTGGCAGCAAGAAGGAAAGGTAATGATGAGTTTTTAACAAGCTTCAAATTAAGTAAGTGTTCATTTCCTTTCCCTTTCTTCATTAAAGTTTGTGTGGCTGTTGTGGTGAGTTGATTTATGGAAGAAATGTTGAGGTTTAATGAGTTAGGGTGATGTTCTATTTTCAATAGCCATAGAAGTTTCAAAGTGTTTAGCTTGATTTTACATGTAATTGATGGGAAATCATGTTGATCAATGTCATAAGATGTTTTAGCCAATGTATTTTATGTATATGTGTGAATTATGAATGTAAAGTGAGATTATGTATTGAAATTGGGAAGCTTGATGTATATGAGCAATTGGGTAGCCTTGTGATGCATGGTAGAGTGTTTAAATTCATGAAATAGTTTAGTAAATTATGGTACCAAGGATGGCAAAATGTGTATGTAATTATTGGTGAGAAATTAGATGTGTTAATGAGAGGTATTCATGTGTAAGTATTATTGAAATTGGATATTATGAAATGGAAGTGTAATTGATGTATTGTGAACTATTATATTCTACCCAAGTTGACCTAAATGTGATGTGTTAAGTAGTTATGGTTTAGTACCAATTCAGAATTTGGTAGAGAAGTAGACTTATAACAAGGTTAATGTGTATTTGGATTAGTGTTTGAGAGACATATAAAGGGGCAGTATGCAAATGAGCCTATAACCCTAAGTGTGTGACTCCAATTGGTATGAGGCCAATTGGAGGTGAAACTAGGCACAAAATGCACCAACTTTCATGTTGGAAGCCTACCTAAATTCTATCCAGAAAGTGACATGAAAATTGACCAAATTTGGATTGGTGACATTGTAAACCTGAAAATTGACCATTTGAACAGCAATCAGTATTTTGGCCATAACTCACTCAAAACAAGTCCAAATGACCTGAAATTTATACCGATGGAAAGCTTAGACATAGGGCTACATCTTTTGTACATATCACAAAACCCAAAAATGACATAAGCAAGTCAAAATGCTTGCAAAAGTTCGAGTATAAAAACTGCCAGAATCGGAAATGACCTAAAAATGACCTAAGTTTGCCATTTTAGTGCAACCTGTCCAACATTGGTAAAATGAACATAACTTGGTCTAGTACAGTCTAAATGACCTAAAATTTGTGGCAAAAGTTCAATAAGACATAGACCTACAAGTTTGTAATTCTGACCAGAACCCAAAAACCGAGGAAACTAGTTCATCCGGCTAGGTCAAAACAGCATACCAAAATCCGATAAATTGCAATAAAATGCAATACACTTGAAAATAAAATTGGTAACATATACCAACACTAAAGGACTATAAAATATGATAAATTAGGAACATTAGAATTGACTCACTTAGAGTACATTAACGGTCAACATTATAGGTTGACTAATGAAAGAAATAGTATTAAATAAATTGAATTATTGAACCTTATTATTAGAAACAATTTAACTGAGTACTGAAATACATTAAATTGTGTGTTTCAGTTAGCAAAGACTCAGGGAAGGGGAAAGAAACACTGACTCAAGGCCAAGAGGCTACTCATCAAAGGTTTGTGCATAATAGTTATTTCTTTTGAATTTTCAATTGAAATAAATTATGACAATTTGTATATTATTGCTTAAATTTTCGAAAATATGTTTGAATGAAATTTGATGGATACTTATTGATTGAAAAATATTACAATTGGTTTGAAACCACAGCTATTATGTATATTTGATTAAATTCCTCGCTAGCTTGTCTAGTGGGACGAATTGGCTTTGAATTCCCTCTTTGGCTAAATTGTTGTGGTTTTTGTCAGTTGAGGATGAATAGGATGAGTACTCATATAATTGCTAGCTAGCTATGTTATTCCTCATTAGCCATTGGCTTTTAGGACGAATTGGACTTTGGAAACATGATTAAGCTGTGTGTGTGATTTATTGATATTTATTGAGATATTGTGAAATAAAGTTTAATTCTTTATGGCATTCTCTGTCTTTTGAATTTAACTATGATTTTAAGTATCCACAGTTTATATGATTTATGGTTTTTAGTTTTAAATTGTATTTTCTTAATGTTGTGCAGCACTGAGACATTGGCTCAGCGATAGGTTTTTCATTGCTGTCACAGGTAGATAGATAGATAGAGCAGCAGAGTAGCCTGCTTGTGCTACATTTTGGGATTCTGCCAGGTATATTGAGTATACCACTTTTTTTGTAATTTTTTTGTTATAATCTTTGTGCACTGTATGTATTTATTATACTTGGTCTTGAGCAGTTGTAAACTAAAGTTCTAATATATTTCTCTTATCTCAGCTTTTAAACTGCTCAGTCATTTGGTAGTCTATCTTTGGAAATACTGGAAATTGATGTTGAATTGAGTTTGACAAATATTGAGAAAATTGATTTGTGTTGAGCCATATTGGAGTTTGGAATTGAACAAATATATTGGAAGTACTTTTTATAGGTTTTTGAAGAACTGTTTTATTCAAAATACAGATGGCACTCTACCAAAATTTTTACAGAAATTACTGATACTTCATATTTGTTATTTGGATTCACTTAAGTTAAAAAAATAAAAAAATCTAACACCTGTCTAAAGTGCTCACCACTGTAAAAAGGAATAAGAAAAGGTTTAAAATCCCTTGTAGTATATTTAATGAGTTATCAATAGACAAAGTTTGGTAATTCGTTAGGTATACTACGGGATCATGTTATGCCTTACGGAGGGGTAGGGTGTGACAATATGTATCAAAATGGGTGGAAGCAATAGCCACACTAACAAATGATGACAGAGTGGTAACCAAATTCCTTAAGAAGTACATCTTCACATGATGTGACACCCCAAGGGCAATCATCAGTGATGGAGGAAGTCACTTCTGCAATTAGCAATTTGAGACATTATTAAAGAAATATGGAGTGACTCACAAGGTGGCAACACCTTACCACCCTCAAACCAGTGGTCAAGTGAAAGTTTCAAACAGGGAACTGAAGCAAATCCTTGAGAAAATGGTTAATTGTTCAAGGAAGGGTTGGTTTTTAAAACTAGATGATTCATTGTGGACCTACCGCACTGCATATAAAACTCCCATTGGAACAACCCCCTTTTGTTTGGTTTATAGGAAATCATGCTACCTCCCAGTCGAGCTTGAACACAAGGCCTATTGGGCGATTCAAACATTAAACTTTGACTTAAAAGCCACTAGAGAAAAGAGGCTTCTACAACTCAACGAACTAGATGAAATTAGGCAAGATGCCTATGAAAATGCCAAGATCTTTAAGGACAAAACCAAAAGATGGCACAACAAGCGCATAACCAGGAAAGAAATCAAGGAAGGAGACCATGTCCTACTATTCAACTCAAGGCTAAAGCTCTTCCCAGGAAAGCTATGTTCAAGATGGTCCGGACCCTTCAAGGTCACTCAAATCTTCCCATATGGAGTAGTTAAAGTATGGAGTGAAACCTCCAGTGCCTTCAAGGTTAATGGGCAGAGATTGAAGCCATACTTCTCAGAAGACACAATTGAGAAAGGATTCACACAATCCTACAGTAATCCTCCAATCCAGTCATAAAGCTGAAAGACAATCGAGCTAACGGCTATAAATAAGTGCTACTCGGGAGGCAACCCAAGATTTTTAAATTTTCTTTATGATTTAATTTCCTTTTTTATGTTACTTCTCATTTTGTAGGCACCCTACTCTTCACATTGCACATAGGATAAGAGAAATGCAAAAGAGGAGAAGAGATCACCAAGTCTAATCCATGTAAGAGAGGAAACCATAAAATAGGGGAGTATTTTTATTGCTAACTTCTATTAGCATTTAGTTCTTTCACATAAAAACATGTTAGCATAAACTTCTGAAGAGTTAGAATAAGAAAATACCCTTTGAAAGCACAAAAAATTTTGCCCATAAAGTTACACAGGTTAGGCCGTGTAATGGTACATGCCCCATGTAACATTCTGGACTAGAAAGCTCATAGATATATGCACTCTGAAAAGTTACACGAGTCACCCCATGTGAAGACACACGTCCCGTGTAACCAGAAAAGTCAAAAAACAAGGTTGGGATAAACTAGGGCAAAAACTTATATGGGCCTCTTTTCCTCATCACACGGCCCTGTGTAAGGTGGGAAAAATAGGAATACATAGGCAGAAAGTTACACAGGGCATCCCGTGTAATAGTACATGACCCGTGTACCTGTCTGAGAATAGAACTAGAGAAACAAAACGTTACATGAGATGGGCTGTGCAGTGATTCACGGGCCCGTGTAAAACATCACAAAAAGTGCACCGAAAAGCCAGGAAAATGTTTCTAAACGCCATCTTTGCCCCTTTAAATGCCTTCTAACCGTTACTCACCCTTTAAACTCCTATAAATCCCCCTCTTTCCAAAGATTTCCTCACAAGTTTTCCTCTCCATCTTGATTCCCCTCTGCAAACCCTAAAAACTTCTTCATTCTTTCCTCTTCCATGGCACCAATAAAGAGAGCCTCAGGTAGAATTAGCTCATCATCTTAAAGAGGCCGTGATTTACCATTCCCAACCTCTCAACCTCTACCCCGACGCTCAAGAACTTATCGAACCCCACAATAAAAACCACAACCACAACCTCCACAACACCAGTAAACCCAACAACCACCAGAACCTGAATTCTCCTTTCCATTTGCATAATATATTTATATGCAATAGAAAAGGTCCATTGATATTTTCTTAGAAATTCTATCCTTAAGTTGTTAAGAATATGAGTGATAGTATTTCTGGCACAAAGTATCATAAATTGGTTCACAATTGAGGATACTTCACAATAAGGACATGACTTATTCAGAAAGATTGTAATCATGTTTGTTCCTAAGTTATTTATATGAGATGTAAATAAGATGGAATGTTGAGTCTCATGCCATATAACAAACATGATAGGCACTTATGCATGACAAGTAGGTCGAACCAGTGACACTTATGATAAGCATGTGGAGTTTACTTTTATCAATGCATTGTCATAAATCATATCAGTGCATATAATCTTTAGACCTGAGATAACACAGTTATCTTATATATAGGTGATATGAATTTGATACTGCTTTCATACTTGCACTGTGTATGGGTATATGGGCATGTGTTGGCTCCTACCAGTTATATATAGAGATAGGTATTGATCAAGATGAAATCTATTACCCTAAGTAAATAGGGATAAAATTCTATGTTCATTTAATTGTTCTTGATGTTTTAAGTTCCTGGCCAGGACAAATAGATTTAATCAGAAAAGAGTTTCTGATGAGAAAATCTTTTTAATCAAGAACTGGAATTAAAAGATAACATAATATTCATAGCAAATGGAGTTTGACATAAACCATGACTCCAGCTCAAATTGGGATTTTGTAATAAAGAGATTCTAGTGCATGGTAACATATAATTATAGGTTCATTTAAGGTATTCCTTGTTACTGATTGGGTGGCCATGGCATGCTATGCTATGTGTTAACCATGGTCTATGAGGTACTTAAAATGATTTAGAGAATCATTTATGGTAAGAAAAGGTTCTAATAATATTAAGAGTTGATATCATATCTCATTGCCAATTAGTGATGAGCCTAGTGAGTCACACTCCTACACAAGTAATCACCAAGTTAAATGTGATTTAATTGATTAATTAAAGAGTTTAATTGATTAATTAAATAGGTTTGGTTTACAATTAGATTGTAAAGTCCCTAGCATAGCTTGAAACCAAATCTAGGTTATTGGATGTGTAGTATAAGTTAAATTTATATTTAAAGTGTTTAAATATGAATTTAATTATGAGAAATTAATTAATAGAGATTAATTAATTAATTTATATTTGATATAAATTGATTAGAAGAGGAGAAATAATTATTTTGGATTGAGAACTCAAAATTAAAACACATGGGTAATTTGGTCATTTCATAGGGTGACACGTGGTTTTCATTCATGCCATATCTCATAAGGTATGGAAGATGCTGATTTTGATGGAATCCTATTTAGAATATGCAAAACTGATTCTAATGCCAATCCCCAAAAGGAGATTGGCATATCAGTATAGCTCATCATACTACGTACGATATCTAATATGGTACGATTTCTCCTTTCAGATACACCATTTAGCTATGGCGTTCCTGAAGGAGTCAGCTGGGAAACAATGCCATGCTCTTTCAAGTATTCATCAAATTCAGTACTCAAGTATTCACCTCCACGATCTAATTGAAGAGCTTTAATACTTTTTTCTGTTTGATTTTCTACTTCAGATTTAAATTCTTTGAACTTTTCAAAGGATTCATGTTTGTATTTCATCAAATACAAATACCCAAACCTTGATTTGTCATCAGTAAAGGTAATAAAGTAATGAAAACTGCCTCTAGCCATTTTCTTAAATGAACCACATACATCACTATATATTAGCTCCAAAATATTTTCAGCTCTTAGTCCTTGTCCAACAAAGGGTGATCTAGTCATTTTGCCTTGAAGGCAGGATTCATAAGTTGGAGTAGGTTCAGAATCCAATGAGGATAAAATCCCCATTTTCTCCAGTTTTGCAATCCTATCTTCTACAACATGACCTAACCTTAAGTGCCAAATATATTTTGAACTTGAGTTGATTTTCACCATGGCATTGCATTCTTTTAGATTGCTATACTCTAGGTAGTTCCTTTTCCAGTGCCCATCCTTCTGACAATGGAAACACTTTCCTTTACCTCCATTAGCTTTGGTCTTCCCTTTCTGTTTAGCTATCTTCTTGGAAGGACCAGGAATTTGAGGTTTCTTTTTCTTATTGCTCTTCTTCTTATTGGACTTTCCAGCAGAAGAAGATGTAATCAAAGCTACCTTTTTTCCTTTATTACCCGGCATATTCTTTTGGGCAATAACCAGCATGTTAAGTAAACCAGCCAAGGTGTATTCCTGCTTAGTCATATGGAAATTTGTCACAAAATTCCCAAATGACTCAGGAAGGGACTGAAGGATCAAATCCGTTTGCAGTTGGAAATCCATGTTAAAGTTAAGATGTTCTAGCTGCTCAATAAGCCGAATCATCTTGTGGACATGATCCCCAACATTCTGTCCCTTAGACATCCTCATGCAAAATAGTTGCCTAGATATCTCATGCCTGGCATTCTTGCTATGCTCACCATACAACTCTTATAGGTGAAGGAGGATCTCACTTGCATATTGCATATTCTCATGTTGCTTCTGTAACTCATTACTCATAGAAGCAAGCATGTAACACTTGGCTCTCATATCATGCTCCTTCCACTTGTCCAAAGTGTCATGTTCCTCTTGAGTGGCCTCTGGAGGTAAGGAACCAGGAACATTTGAGTCTAGAATATATCCTATATGTTCAAGGTTTAGGACAAGTTTCAAATTTCTAAGCCAAACAGAAAGATTAGGTCCTGTCAACCTATTGTGATCAAGTATGCTCGCAAGGATATTGGATGGTGGTGGTTATTGTGTGCTCATTATTATCGAAAGAATAACTGCAGAAAATAACTAGATTAATTAGTAAATGTATCATATAATTAACAAAAATGATTATAGTCTTTTAATCAAATTGATCCTCCCATTAACTTAGCAAATCCTACACTTTCAAAGTAGGAAATGAAAATCATAGTTAGATGGATTTCTACTGGGTGATTAAATTCTTATAGTCTTATCGATCATCCTCAGGCACATCCATTATTGGAATTACAATAAACTGTAAGTGAGCAACTTCTTGCCCATCACATCTCATGTGAGATTCAATCATTTACTTAGCCCCTAATGCTCAAAATCTCAGGCACATCCATTATTGACTTATCTTGCATTAGTTAAGTTGATCCCATTGAGCCAGTAAACATGCAAATAATTTTAATGTTCTCAGGCACATCCATTATTGGCCACCAAACCATTTACATATTTACAACATCTCATATTTAACAATTACTCTTAAGAAAATCTCTTAAATTAATTGCATCATATACAAGTATTTAAAATTTCTTAAAATAATTGCCTCAATGGAGGGCCCATGATATAATTACTTTAATTATACCATTTCCAACTTAATCATTTGTTTGGAAGATTTTGTGGTCGGCTTAATTACTATTATGGTCTCACTTTGCACATTATCCGATTAGCATGCATATATCATATACTTACATACATTCCCATACATCTCATGTATACATGGATAAATAATAAATATGGTATGATCATGGACTTTCTAAGGGATTCAATTCTGAGCACCAAGAATTGAATCAGGGCATTCCTAGGTGCATTTCATTCATTCATTTTACAAGAGTTGCTGAAGGAGTACATAATCAACACTTGATCTTTAATTCCTCCTACTGGTCCCACCAATGCTCTTGACCTCCTTGATCTTCTAGCAATCCATTACATTGTAATCCTTGGCATACCAAGGCGAATTTATAAGAACATGGACTTTAAAGTCCTCAAATAGATGAAATTACAACCCAAAAATATTACAACCTTTATAATACATGCCATCAAAATAAATTAATTAATTTACAATCCAAAGAAAAATAAAAGAAATAAATCTAATCACATTGGCCTTTTATTGTCCATGATCATCCATCATGCATATTACTATTTAACAATTAAATAAAACATACATACTAAAATTAAATTGAATATCTCATATTCAACTAAAAAATTCAAATTTGAATCTCATTCAAACAAATTTAAAAATTCAGATTTGAATCTCATTCAATCAAATTTAAAAATTCTGATTTGAATCTCATTCAATCAAATTTAAAAATTCTGATTTGAATCTCATTCAATCAAATTTAAAAATTCAAATTTGAAACTCATTCAAAGAAATGAATCAAAATTTAATTATGTGATTAAAATTCTTAATTAAACAATTTAATTAAATATAGAACTGATTACGGACCTCTAAAATATACAACAATTGTGTAGTTAGGCCATAACCATGCGCAACCTTGATTACACAAAATTGCAATTGAACATTGAAATCAATTAGGCACATAATGAATGTTGCATGATGCATGAGACCCTAGAAGAAATTTTTGAATTTAATATTCTAATCTAATAATTTTCATGCTTTCGCTCCTTTAATTGGTATTAGAGCCACTATATTTTCCATTTAAATTGTTTAATATGAGATTTAATTGTGTGATTTGATTAAATTTGATTAATACATTACTGTTTGGTTCACCATGTGTGGCGGCAAAGTGGTGTTTATGCCCAAAGGTGGCGGCATGTTTTGTGTAATCAAGGTTGCGCATGGTTATGGCCTAATTATACAATTGTTGTATATTTTAGAGGTCCATAATCAGTTCTATATTTAATTAAATTGTTTAATTAAGAATTTTAATCACATAATTAAATTTTGATTCATTTGTTTGAATGAGATTCAAATCTGAATTTTTAAACTTGATTGAATGAGATTCAAATAAGAATTCTTAAATTTGATTGAATGAGATTCAAATAAGAATTTTTAAATTTGATTAAATGATATTCAAATTAGAATTTTTAAATTTGATTGAATGAAATTCAAATCTGAATTTTTAAATTTGATTGAATGAGATTCAAATCTGAATTTTTAAATTTGTTTAAATGATATTCAAATTTGAATTTTTTAGTTGAATATGAGATATTTAATTTAATTTTAGTATGTATGTTTTATTTAATTGTTAAATAGTAATATGCAAGATGGATGATCATGGACAATAAAATACCAATGTGATTAGATTTATTTCTTTTATTTTTCTTTGGATTGTAAATTAATTAATTTATTTTGATGGCATGTATTATAAAGGTTGTAATATTTTTGGGTTGTAATTTCATCTATTTGAGGACTTTAAAGTCCATGTTCATGTAAATTTGCCTTGGTATGCCAAGGATTACAATGTAATGGATTGCAAAAAGATCAAGGAGGTCAAGAGCATCGGTGGGACCAGTAGGAGGAATTAAAGATCAAGTGTTGATTATGTACTCCTTCAGCAACTCTTGTAAAATGAATGAATGAAATGCACCTAGGAATGCCCTGATTCAATTCTTAGTGGGTCAGAATTGAATCCCTTAGTAAGTCCATGATCATACCATATTTATTATTTATCCATGTATACATGAGATGTATAGGAATGTATGTAAGTATATGATATATGCATGATAATTGGATAATGTGCAAAGTGAGACCATAATAGTAATTAAGCCGACCACAAAATCTTCCAAACAAATGATTAAGTTGGAAATGGTATAATTAAAGTATTTATATCATGGGTGGCCATGGCATTGTTAGTAGTATGCCCTAGAGCATATCATTTAGTATGTATCTTGTACATATTTTTATTAATAAAAGGCATTTCTACTTTTCCGTTTATATAATATATTTATGTGTAATAGAAAAGGTCCATTGATATTTTGTTAGAAATATTATTCTTAAGTTGTTAAGAATATGAGTGACAATATTTCTAGCACAAAGTATCATAAATAGGTTCACAATCGAGGATACTTCATAATAAGGACATGACTTATCCAGAAAGATTGTATTCATGTTTGTTCCCAAGTTATTTATATGAGATATAAATAAGATGGAATGGTGAGTCTCATGCCATATAACAAACATGATAGGCACTTATAAATGATAAGTAGGTCGAACCAGTGACACTTATGACAAGCACATGGAGTTTACTCTTGTCAATGTTTTGTCATAAATCATATCAGTGCATATAATCTTTAGACCTGAGATAGCATAGTTATCTTGTATATAGGTAGTTTGAGTTTGATACTGCTTTCATACTTGTACTATGTATGGGTATATGGGCATGTGTTGGCTCCTACTAGTTATGTATGGAGGTAGGTGTTGATCAAGATGGAATCTGTTCCTCTAAGTAAATAGAGATAAAATCCTATGTTCATTTAATTGTTCTTGATGTTTCAAGTTCCTGGCCAGGACAGATAGATTTATTCAGAAAAGAGTTTCTGATGAGAAAATCTTTTTAATCAAGAACTGGAATTAAAAGAGAACATAAAATTCATAGCAAATGGAGTTTGGCATAAACCATGACTCCAGCTTGAGTTGGGATTTTGTAACAGAGAGATTCTAGTGCATGGTAACATATGATTATAGGTTCATTTAAGGTAAACCTTATTACTAATTGGGTGGCCATGGCATGCTATGTTAGGTGTTAACCATGGTCTATGAGGTTCATAAAATGATTTAGAGAAATCATTTATGGTAAGAAAGAGTTCTGATGATATTAAGAGTTGATATCATGTCTCATTGCCAATTAGTGATGAGTCTAGTAAGTCATACACATACACAAGTTATCACCTATTTAAATATGATTTAATTAATTAATTAAAGAGTTTAATTGATTAATTAAATAGGTTTGGTTTGCAATTAAATTGCAAAGTCCCTAGCATGACTTGAAACCAAATCTAGATTATTGGATGTATAGTATAAGTTAAATTTATATTTAAAGTGTTTAAATATGAATTTAATTAATGAGAAATTAATTAATAGAGATTAATTAATTAATTTATATTTGATATAAATTAATTAGAAGAAGAGAAATAATTATTTTGGGTTAAGAACTCAAAATTAAGACACAGGGGCATTTTGGTCATTTCACAGTGTAACACGTGGCATCATGAGATGGTGACATATGGGATTATACATAAGCTTGCCAAATATTTTTTTAATCATGTAAGATGATTAAAATCAAGATTAAATATAGGTTTGACACTTGGCACAATGTGATTGGGTTACTTAAACCTAGAGCTAATCAAAGGGTGACATGTGGCAAGGGTTTAATGTGTTAACCTAGCTATTTAAGTGTTGTTATGAAAAAGAAAAGCAACCAGCAGCCACTCCTCTCCTTTGTCACTCCACTTTGAGGCTTTTCATCTATTCTTCTTCATCTCTCATCAATTCAAAGAGATTAGCCAGCAATCTCTTGAATTAAGAACACTAGAAATTGTTTCTAGTGTTTTGTTTACATCTCTAATCTCTTAAAAGGCAGAACTTGAATTTCTAATTAATAGAAAAATCTTTAGAAGCTGTTCAAGGGCTGTCATAAGTGTTCTTGGTGTGGACAAGCTAGAGGGACAACATCTGGTGTCCTGAAGACGAATTTCAAAGGCGCAGACACGCTGCAATGCATCAAGAGGTTAGTGTAATCGTTCTTGATTTAATCTAGGGTTCTAAAATTAAGCTGATTAATTTTAAAATCTTGAATGGCAAATACAGATCCAAAAACATATTAAAAGAGTTTTAATATGTTGTTTATCATTGAAATCAAATAGATAAAAATAAATCTTGCATGATGCATGTGACCTTAGGTAAAAAATTTTGAATTCAATGGTATAAACTTGTGTTTTTTCACGCTTTCGTTCCTTCAATTGGTATCAGAGCCACTATATTTGCCATTTAGATTGTTGATTATATTATTTAATTGTGTGATTTGATCATGAGATGATTGTTCCATTGCTGATTGGATCAAGAGGTGTGGCGGCATGCTTGATGAACTCCAACATGGTGCGCATGGCTTGGGAAGATCATGGTGCGCATGGTTGTTATTAAATTCTGCAATTGTTGCATGATGAAAGGTTCATCATATGACTAATTAAAATGTTTAATTAGGATTTTTAATCACACAATTAAATTATGATTCAAATCAGAATTTTAAAAATTGTTTGAATGTGATTCAAATCTGAATTTTAAAAGTTGTTTGAATGTGATTTAAATCTGAATTTTTAAAGTTGTTTGAATCAAATTTAAATCTGATTTTTTAAAATTGATTGAATAAAATTCAGATCTGATTTTTTAAAAAATGTTTGAATGTGATTCAAATCTGATTTTTTAAAAAAAGTTTGAATGTGATTCAAATCTGAACTTTTAAAGTTGTTTGAATGTGATTCAAATATGAATTTTTAAATTTGTTTGAATGAGATTCAAATCTGAATTTTTAAATTTATTTGAATCATATTCAAATCTGGATTTTTAAGTTGAATATGAGATATTCAATTTAATTTAAGTATGTATGTTTTATTTAATTGTTAAATAGTGATATGCATGATGGATGATCATGGACTATAAAAGAACAATGTGATTGGATTTATTTCTTTTATGTTTCTTTGGGAATGTAAATTAATTAATTTATTTTAATTTATTTTGGGCATGTATTATTAAGTTTGTAATAATTTTTGGGTTGTGATTTCATTTATTTAACTTCTTATAAATTCACCTTGGTATGCCAAGGATTACAATGTAATATTGGATTGCAAGAAGTTCAAGGAGGTTAAGAGCATTGGTGGGACCAGTGGGAGGAATTCAAGATCAAGTGTTGATTATGTACTCCTTCAGCAACTCTTGTAAAATGAATGAATGAATGAAATGCACCTAGGAATGCCCTGATTCAATTCTTGGTGGCTCAGAATTGAATCCCTTAGAAAGTCCATGATCATACCATATTTACTGCTTATCCATGAATGCATGAGATGTATGGGAATGTATGCAATTATATGATATATGCATGCTAAATAGATAATGTGCAAAGTGAGACCTTAATAGTAATTAGAATAACCATAAAATCTTCCAAACAAATGATTAAGTTGGAAATGCTATAACTAAAGTAATTATAACATAGGCCCTCCATTGGGGCAATTATTTTAAGAAATTTTAAATAGTTGCATAAGATGCAATTAATTTAAGATATTTTCTTAAGAATAATTGTTAAGCATGAGATGTTGTAAATATGTAAATGATTTAGTGGCCAATATTGGATGTACCCGAGGACATTAAAATTATTTGCATAATTACTGGCTCAATGGGATCAACTTAACTAATGCAAGATAAGTCAATAATGGATATACCTGAGATTTTGAGCATTAGGGGCTAGGTAAAGGATTGAACCTCATATGAGATGTGATGGGCAAGGAGTTGCTCACTTATAGTTTATTGTAATTCCAATAATGGATGTACCTGAGGATGATCAATAGAATTATAAGAATTCAATAACCCACTAGAAATCTATCCAACTAGGATTTCCGTTTTCTACTTTGGAAGTGTAGGATTCACTAAGTTAGTGGGAGGACCAATTTGATTAAAAGACCATAATCATTTTGGTTAATTACATGATACATTTACTAATTAATCTGGTTATTTTCTACAGTTAATTTTCTGATAAAAATGAGCACAAAACAACCACCACCATCCAATATCCTTGCAAGCATACTTGATCACAATAGGTCGACATGACCTAATCTGTCTGATTGGCTAAGAAATTTGAAACTTGTCCTGAACCTTGAACATATATGATATGTTCTAGATTCAAATGTTCCTGGTCCCTTTCCTCCAGAGGCAACACAAGAGGAACATGAAACTTTGGACAAGTGGAAGGAGCATGATATGAGAGCTAAGTGTTACATGCTTGCTTCCACGAGTAATGAGTTACAGAAGCAACATGAGAACATGCAGAGTGCGAGTGAGATCCTCCTTCACCTACAAGAGTTGTATGGTGAGCATAGCAGGAATGCTAGGTATGAGATATCTAGACAGCTATTCCGTATGAGGATGTCTGAGGGACAGAATGTTGGGGATCATGTCAACAAGATGATTCGGCTGATTGAGCAGTTGGAACATCTTGACTTCAACATGGATTTCCAACTGCAGACGGATTTGATCATTCAGTCCCTTCCTGAGTCTTTTGGGAATTTTGTAACAAATTTCCATATGACTAAACAGGAATGCACCTTAGCTGGTTTACTCAACATGCTGGTTATTGCCCAAAAGAATATGCCAGGCAATAAAGGAAAAGAGGTAGCTTTGGTTGCATCTTCTTTTGCTGGAAAGTCCAACAAGAAGAAGGGCAATAAGAATAAGAAACCTCAGATTCCTAGTCCTTCCAAGAAAATAGCTAAACAGAAAAGGAAGACTAAAGCTGATGGAGGCAAAGGAAAGTGTTTCCACTACCAAAAGGATGGGCACTAGAAAAGGAACTGCCCAGAGTATCTTGCTTCTCTGAAGGATAAGAAGGATACACCTTCGGAAGGTATGTCCATATCTTGTTATTTAGATTCTGATGATACTCATAGTTCATCTACAGCTTGGGTTTTAGATACTGGTGCTAGTTCTCACATTTCTAATGATATGCAGGAACTAGCAAATAGTAGCAGCTTGCGTTCTTAAGATATTAGAGTCCGGATTGGCAATGGTTCAACTGTTGAAGCTTTAGCCATAGGATCTAAATCTTTTTATATGTTTAGACATGTTTTGTGTTTGGATAATATTTTATATGTACCTGATTCTTTTAAGAACATCATTTCTATATCTAGTTTGACTAGAAATGGCTATGAATTTCAGTTCACAGATGATGTTTGCAATATTTATTTTGGAAATAAATATGTTGGTTCGGGTTATATGAATGATGGTCTTTATTATTTGGATAATAATGACAAACACAAATTGAATGCAAGTGATCTAAAAGAATGCAATGCCATGGTGAAAACCAACTCAAGTTCAAAATATATTTGGCACTTAAGGTTATGTCATGTTGCAGAAGATAGGATTGCAAAACTGGAGAAAATGGGGATTCTATCCTCATTGGGCTCTTAGCCTACTCCAACTTGTTAATCTTGCCTTCAGGGCAAAATGACTAGATCACCCTTTGTTTGACAAGGGCTAAGGGCTGAAAATATTTTGGAGCTAATACATAGTGATGTATGTGGTCCATTTAAAGAAATGGCTAGAGGGGGTTTTCATTATTTTATTACCTTTACTGATGATAAATCAAGGTTTGGGTATTTGTATTTGATGAAATACAAACATGAATCCTTTGAAAAGTTTAAGGAATTTAAATCTGAAGTAGAAAATCAAACAGGAAAGAGTATTAAAGCTCTTTGATCAGATCGTGGAGGTGAATATTTGAGTACTAAATTTGATGAATACTTGAGAGAGCATGGCATTGTTTCTCAGCTGACTCCTCCAGGAACGCCACAGCTGAATGGTGTATCTGAAATGAGAAATCGTACCCTATTAGATATGGTACGTAGTATGATGAGCTATACTGATATGCCAATCTTCTTTTGGGGATTTGCATTAGAATCAGCTTTGTATATTCTAAATAGGATTCCATCAAAATCAGTTTCTTCCACACCTTATGAGATATGGCATGGAAGAAAACCAAGTCTTAAGCATGTTATGATTTGGGGTTGTCCAGCTTATATCAAAAAGCTGAACACTGATAAATTAGAGACCAGATCAGAAAAAGGTCGATTTGTTGGATATCCAAAAGATAGTTTTGGATATTATTTTTATTTGCCTACTTCACAAAAGGTTGTGATAAGTAGAGATGCCACATTTCTTGAACAACAGTTTGTTCAAGAAGGAGGCAAAGGAAGGCAAATAGAGTTAGAATTAGAGAATTCTGACCAACCAATAGATCAGATGGATATAGATCCATCTAGTCAACCTATACCCATTGATGAAACATCTATAGCTATTCCTCATAGAACAACCAGGGTATCTCATCCACCAGTGAGATATGGTTTTCTTCATGAAGAAGAACAAGAGTTGTCTACTCATGAAGAAGTAGATCATGGAGATGATCCACTTACCTATGAAGAAGCTATATCAGATATAGACTCTTCAAAATGGATTGATGCTATGAAATCTAAGATTGATTCTATGTATAAGAATCAAGTTTGGGATCTTGTTGACCCACCTGAAGGTATTGTACCTATAGGGAACAAATGGGTTTTCAAAAAGAAAATTGGTTCTAATGGAAAGGTAGAGACCTATAAGGCAAGGCTAGTAGTGAAAGGGTTTCGCCAAAGGCAAGGAATAGACTATGAGGAGACTTTCTCGCCTGTTACCATGCTTAAATCAATTAGGATTTTATTAGCAATAGCTGCATACTATGATTATGAGATTTGGCAAATGGATGTCAAAACAGCTTTTCTCAATGGATACATTGAAGAAAACATTTTCATGGAACAACCTAGGGGTTTTGAATCCTAAGATGGTTCCAAGGTATGCAAGCTAAAGTGATCCATTTATGGGTTGAAACAAGCTTCGAGGAGTTGGAACATCCGTTTTGATGAAGCCATTAAATCCTTTGGTTTTGTCAAAAATGAGGATGAGCCATGTGTATATAAGAAGGTTAGTGACAGTGCTATCACTTTCCTTGTCTTATATGTGGATGACATATTGTTGATGGGTAATGACACAGGTATGTTGACAACTATAAAGGTATGGTTGTCAAATACATTCTCCATGAAAGACTTAGGAGAGGCAACCTATATTCTTGGGATTCGCATCTATAGAGTTAGAGCGAAAAGAATAATTGGTTTATCCCAAAGTCTATACTTGGAAAAGGTGTTAAAGAGGTTTAACATGCTTGATTCCAAGAGAGGATTGTTACCAGTGAGACATGGTATCCACCTTTCTAAAGAGATGTCTCCAAAGACCCCTGAAGAATGAGATAAGAAGGCCAAAATTCCATATGCTTCGGCTATTGGAAGTTTAATGTATGCAATGTTGTGTACTGGGCCGGATATCGCATATGCTGTTAGTTTGACTAGCAGGTATCAATCCAATCCAAGTTTGGAACACTGGATAGCTGTCAAGAATATCCTTAAGTACTTGAGAAGAACTAAGGATTTATTCTTGATTTATGAAGGTGAAGACTTGCAATTGGATGGTTATACTGATTCTGATTTCCAATCAGATATCGATGATAGAAAGTCTACCTCTGGATATGTGTTCATTTGTAATGGAGGTGCAGTCAGTTGGAAGAGTTCCAAACAGAGCACGATTACAGATTCCACTACAGAGGCTGAGTATATTCTTTGCATCGAATCTTTGCAAAGAAAACATTTGGATAAAGAAGTTCGTGACAGAACTTACAGTAGTTCCTTCCATTGAGTCAGCAGTTCCACTACACTGTGACAATAATGGAGCAGTCATACAGGCTAAGGAACCAAGGTCTCACCAGAAATCCAAACACATAGAAAGGCGCTACCACATTATCAAAGAAATAGTTGGGCGAGGCGATGTAGCCATACAGAAAATAGCATCAGCTGAAAATCCAGCTGATCCATTCACTAAGCCTATGTCACAGACTCAGTTAGACCGACATCTTGAGAAGATAGGTCTAAGATATTGTAATGAATGGCTCTAGTGCTAGTGGGAGATTGTTAGTAGTATGCCCTAGAGCATATCATTTAGTATGTATATTGTACATATTTTTATTAATAAAAGGCATTTCCACTTTTCCATTTACATAATATATTTATGTGTAATAGAAAAGGTCCATTGATATTTTGTTAGAAATATTATTCTTAAGTTGTTAAGAATATGAGTGACAATATTTCTAGCACAAAGTATCATAAATAGGTTCACAATCGAGGATACTTCATAATAAGAACATGACTTATCCAGAAAGATTGTATTCATGTTTGTTCCCAAGTTATTTATATGAGATATAAATAAGATGGAATGGTGAGTCTCATGCCATATAACAAACATGATAGGCACTTATAAATTATAATTAGGCCTAACAAGTGACACTTATGACAAGCACATGGAGTTTACTCTTGTCAATGTTTTGTTATAAATCATATCAGTGCATATAATCTTTAGACCTGAGATAGCACAGTTATCTTGTATATAGGTAGTTTGAGTTTGATACTGCTTTCATACTTGTACTATGTATAGGTATATGGGCATGTGTTGGCTCCTACTAGTTATTTATGGAGGTAGGTGTTGATCAAGATGGAATCTGTTCCTCTAAGTAAATAGAGATAAAATCCTATATTCATTTAATTGTTCTTGATGTTTCAAGTTCCTGGCCAGGACAGATAGATTTATTCAGAAAAGAGTTTCTGATGAGAAAATCTTTTTAATCAGGAATTGGAATTAAAAGAGAACATAAAATTCATAGCAAATGGAGTTTGACATAAACCATGACTCCAGCTTGAGTTGGGATTTTGTAACAGAGAGATTCTAGTGCATGGTAACATATGATTATAGGTTCATTTAAGGTAAACCTTATTACTAATTGGGTGGCCATGGCATGCTATGCTAGGTGTTAACCATGGTCTATGAGGTTCATAAAATGATTTAGAGAAATCATTTATGGTAAGAAGGAGTTCTGATGATATTAAGAGTTGATATCACGTCTCATTGCCAATTAGTGATGAGCCTAGTAAGTCACACACATACACAAGTTATCACCTATTTAAATATGATTTAATTAATTAATTAAAGAGTTTAATTGATTAATTAAATAGGTTTGGTTTGCAATTAAATTGCAAAGTCCCTAGCATGACTTGAAACCAAATCTAGATTATTGGATGTATAGTATAAGTTAAATTTATATTTAAAGTGTTTAAATATGAATTTAATTAATGAGAAATTAATTAATAGAGATTAATTAATTAATTTATATTTGATATAAATTAATTAAAAGAAGAGAAATAATTATTTTGGGTTAAGAACTCAAAATTAAGACACATGGGCATTTTGGTCATTTCACAGTGTGACACGTGGCATCATGAGATGGTGACATATGGGATAACACATAAGCTTGCCAAATGTTTTTTTAATCAAGTAAGATGATTAAAATCAAGATTAAATATAGGTTTGACACTTGGCACAATGTGATTGTGTAACACCCTCCCTGTAGCAATTTCGTACATTCTACTGTTCCGGTGATCGGTGTCTGTCCGAACAGCTAGAATGTCTGGAAAAATATTTAAACTAAAGTAAGAAACTATAATTAACTCAAATATTAAGAAGAAAAATTTAGGAAAAATTTTAGAAATAAAATACAACTAAGTTAAATGAGCCGGTGCCCTAGCGATGGGTAACCTAGTGAGAAGTTACGGTTCTCGCAATTAGGAGCCCTAAACCCAGGGAAAAAATTATAAAATAATTTTTGGGATTCTAGAGAAGGGTCACTGAGGTTCCTATGGCATTAGAATACCAAGGAAATATTTAGAAAAAATTTTCAATCGGTACAGACAATTTTGGCCCGTTAAGCCAAACGGAGGGCATTTTGGTCATTTCGCCTTCAGAGGTGATTTTTGGCCGACTTGTCCAGCTAAGTAAATAATTATTATGACATAAAATGTGAATAAATATCACTAAAAATTGAATTGAAAATGAGTAGAAAAGAAAAGAAAAAAAATTAATTAAATAGGAATTTATGACATCACATGATGTCATTAGGGTGCCTTCACCCACTCAAGTGTTGACACATGGCATAAATGTGTTTAAAAGAGACAAATGGGCTGAAAAATGAGAGAAAAAAAAATCAGATTTCCATTTCTTCTTCTTCCTTGCCGTGAACCATTCTTCCCTAACCTTCATGGACAAGCTTTTTCAAGCTTGATTTTCCCTAGCTTCCACACCATAAAAGCCCTAGTTGTCTTCACAAAAAATTCACCCCACACCTTGAGGAAGCTTTGGGCAGCAAAATTTTGAAGAAAAATTAAAGTTTTGGTTGGCTTGGATTTGAGCTAAAAGAGGTTAGTGACCTAAACCTTGAATTTCTCTTTAATTTCATGTTTAAGAACTATATAGGTGAGCAAATGACAAAGAAATTTGATGAAAGACATTGGTAGCCATGGTTAGGGTAATATGGTAAAAATTTTTGGGGAGCTAACATGCAAGTATGGCTGCCCTTAAAGTGTAACTTATAAGTGAATTGATAAATGCAAAGATAATGCATGGTTTTGAATTGTTGAGTTAGGGTTTGGGTTGAAGAATGAGACTTGACTTTGTGATGATGGAAGTAGGTTTTAATGGTCAATTACTGACCATTTGGTTTGGTTTGAATCAAAAATGAAGTGAATTGGGTTGTGAGATTTGAGGTTGATGTGGCTGCCTTGTGTGACCTGCAGGTGTGGCTGTGAGTCCAGCCTGTTTGGACAGCCATAACTTGGGCTGTGTAAGTTTAATTGGTGTTTGGCCAATTGGACATGAAACTAGACACATAATGGCACAACTTTGGTGAAGAAACCATGCCCACAAGACCAAACCAAGTGTACCAAAAACTTGCCCCAATCCGGGTGTCCTGCAACCAGTTTCTACAGAATGACCAAATGAACAGTGATTGTTCATTTGGCATAACTCAGTGTAGAATGGCCCAATTGGCCTGAAATTTTTCCAGTGATAAGCTGAGATATAGACCAACAACTTTCATGAAGGAACCCACACCAAATTATGACCAGAACCTATTCAACAAGAGAGTGGAAGTTACTGTTTACTGCACTGTAGATATGGTCAGTTCTGAAATTTTTCAATCCGGCCAGTTGTGGTTTTTGGACCATAACTTGAGCTACAAAACTCCAAATGGAGTGATTCAAAAAAAGAAATTCAACTAGACAAATAAGGAACAACTTTCATGTTTATCATTTTCTCAAATTCCCACTGCAACAGTAACTAATGGAACAGTAAAGATAGGGTATAAAAACTGAAAATTCTGCTCCATTAATTTTAAGCTTAGAAATGGTATTGGTAATCAATGCCAACAAATTTTGATTGCAAAATGTGGTATGTTGGGAGTGTTAAAACCAATGTACCTATTTCCTATACAAAAGTCAACATTTTTGTTGACTAATGAAGGGAATAGTAACACCAAAACTTGAAATTCAAAAATTGAAAGATTCCAAAGTGACAAATGCCCTAGTATACCTAACAAGATTGGTTTGGATAGTTTGGCATGCCAATAGGGTTCAGTTAGCAGTACTGCACATGGCATTATGCCATTCTGTGATTTCATAGCTTTTAGCCATTCTGACCTTGTATTGAAATTTGGCCTAGTGCCTGATGTTATTACAGCTTATTAGTTTATTTGCTACACGGGAGATACATATGTGACCGATGGTGTGACGGCCCGAGGTACTTGATACCCAGTGCCAGTTTACTCGTTTATCCAGTCCAGTCATCCAGTATAGGTTACTTGGGAACCAAAAATAAAAGTGGACAAATTTAATGAAATAATGAATATGACAAGTACAAAATAAGTAAGACTAAAAATACTCATCGAAAATTTATTTGCAATAATAAACCAATATATTCACTGCATATTTATTTTATGTTATTTTTTTTATTTTATTACTGGCACCACTAAGCATTATTGCTTAGTGCGTTGCTTTTGCCACGCGTAGGTTCTGGAGATCCTGACCGAGAGCCCGGTAGACCACAGACTGGGTGAGACCTCCTGCAGCTCTGCATAGTGTCCGTGTCACCTCACCATTTTCAGTGCATTGGTAGGACACTAGGTTTCATTTTGGTATTTTGTAACTAACTTTTATTTTCTTTTGTGTAAATGAAACTTATGTAATGTATTTTGATGTTCATGTAAATAATGAAAATTGTGATTATGAATGGAAAATTTGAGTATTTACTTATTGCTTATATATGAGTACCATGAGAAATGAATGATTGAGAAATGGAGATGTTGTTGATAATAAAAATTATATTGAGTTTTGATATTGGAGTTTGAGAATGATTGAATATGATTATTGGAAGTATTTTTCACAGGTTCCGAAGAACTGTTTTCTCCATTTTTAGCCGGTACTCTGCCGGATTTTCTATAAAATTTTCGGAACCTCAAATAAATTATAATTTCAATAAATGACTTAAATGAATTATATTTCACAAGTTATATTCAAAACTATCTTAAAAATTAGAATTATATTTCACAAGTTATATTCAAAACTATCTTAAATATTAATTAAGGAAGAATAAAAATAATTAAGATAAAATGGAGTGTTCCGGTACACCGTGTGACATAGCTTACTTGGATATACTTAGACGGGTAAGGGGTGTCACACTTAGTGGTATCAGAGCACGGTTTAGGCGTTTCTGGGCCTAGATTGAGTCCATACCATGCATTGCATTTGTAAGAGTCGAGGTGACACTAATGCAGATCTGTTTATCTTTGTTATTTTGAATAGGATATGGACCCTACATCTCAGAGAGCAGTTGAGGAAGAAGTGAAGAGTCATGCTCCCTCCACTGCGGTGAGACCGGGGTAGGGGAGAACCTACTCCGCCAGCTCAAGCAAAGCCTGCTCAGCCTCCACAGGCCATTTTCCAGCAAATGGCCGAATTCTTCAGACAAATGGCTGGGGTAATGCCAGCACCACCACCGCCACCACCTCCACAGTAGAAATCACACCTGGAAAGACTAAGAAAATTTGGAGTAGTGGACTTCTTTGGCAAGAGAGAAGATGATTCTGTTGCAGCTGAAAATTGGTTGAAATGAGCAGTGAGTTTTAAAACAACTCCACCGCACTCGAGCAAAATCTAGAAGTCTTTGTATCTGTTGCAAGATGATGCATATGAATGGTGGGATACGGTGTCCAGTGAAGTACAGCCAGAAGTAATAACTTGGGACTTCTTCCTCTCCGAATTTAAGAAGAAATATGTGGGTAGTGTATACCTGGAAGAGAGAAGAAGAGAGTTCATTAAGCTGAGGCAGAGACAGCTAACGGTAGCCGAGTATGAAAAGGAATTCGTCAGATTGAGCCGCTACGGAAGGGAGATAGTCCCTAATGAAGCTGAAAGGTGTAAGAGATTTGAAGAGGGATTAAATGACAATATAAAGATCATGATCACTGCCTTGGGAATCACCGACTTCACCAAGTTAGTGGAAGCTGCAATAAAAGTTGAAAAAGTAAGAATAAGTGAGCAGACCAGAAGAGAGAGACAGCAGAAGAGGGGCCCAGGTAAGTTTAGCTCATCTCCTGCATCTGGGAAGAAGTTCAAGGGTCCACCTGCATAGAGTTCAGGTCAATCACAAGGTCAGGGTCAGTCTAAGGGGCCCAGGCCACAGTTTACCCCTAGGAGAGGTCAGTCCACACCATCAGTGGGCAGCTCTCCAGGGATGGGGTTCAGGACCAGCCCGGATCTTACGCATGTCCACATTGTCTGAAATGGCATAAGGGGGAGTGTTGGAGAGTGACTGGTGCCTGCTTAAGGTGTGGGTCGACAGAGCATCAGCTGAGGAACTGTCCACGCAGAACTACTACAGCTGCTCCAACACAAGCAGACAAACCTGCTCCTGCACCATAAAGGGGCAGGAAATCTGGCAAATATGAGGCAGTGGGACCATCACAGAGGCCTGCATCTGAGCCAGCAGAGAGGCCTGAGGGCAGACCACCTGCCAGAGCATATGCTATGAGAGCTCAGGAGGAGCAAGATGCCCCGGACGTCATCAGGGGTACGTTCTCCCTCTACACTACATCTGTGCATGCATTGGTGGATCCAGGATCCACTCATTCATACATCTGCATCAACCTACCCGTAGAAAGGGGGATACTAGTAGGGGAGAGTGACCAAGACATTCTGGTTACTAATCCGTTGAGCCACAGTGTAGTGGTGAACAAAGTGTACAAGGGTTGCCCGTTAAGGATTCAGGGGTATGAATTCTCGGCAGATCTAATTGAGTTGCCCTTCCACTAGTTTGACGTGATTTTGGGAATGGACTGGTTGTCACGTCATCAGGCAATAGTTGATTATAAATTGAAGAGAATTTATCTGAAAACTTCTGAGGGTAATGAGATCACTGTTGTGGGTGAAAGGACAGATTTCCTGTCCAATGTTATCTCAGCCACAGTTGCGAGAAAACTGATGAGAAAAGGCTGTGAAGCCTAGTTAGCACATGTGGTGGATACTAGGCAGGCTAAGCCAGATCTGTGTGACATACCCACAGTAAAAGACTTCCCAGATGTGTTCCCTGAAGAATTGCCTGGTTTGCCACCAGAAAGGAAAGTCGAGTTTGCTATTGAGACAATGCCGGGTACAGCACCCATTTCCATTGCTCCTTATAGGATGGCACCCACTGAATTGAGGGAGTTGAAGACTCAGTTGCAAGAGTTGCTTGATAAGGGGTTATACGCCCCAGTGTGTCACCATGGGGAGCTCCAGTGCTGTTTGTGAAAAAGAAGGATGGGACTTTGAGGTTATGCATCAATTACCGGCAGTTGAATAAAGTGACTGTGAAGAACAAATATCCGTTGCCTAGAATTGATGATTTGTTTGATCAGTTGAAGGGAGCAGGAGTATTTTCTAAGATTGATCTCAGATCAGGGTATCATCAGTTGAGGGTGAAGGATGTAGATGTGCCAAAGACTGCATTCAGGACCCGATATGGGCATTATGAGTTCCTAGTGATGCCCTTTGGCCTAACAAATGCACCAGCGGCATTCATGGACCTTATGAACCGTATCTTCCATCCACACTTAGATCGGTTCGTAGTGGTCTTTATTGATGATATTTTGGTGTATTCCAAGACCAGTGAAGAACATGATGAACATTTGAGGATTGTTCTGCAAACCCTGAGAGAAAAGAAGCTGTACGCTAAGTTGTCCAAGTGTGACTTCTGGTTAAATGAAATTGCATTCCTTGGACACATAGTGTCAGCTGATGGGATTAGAGTGGATCCCAAGAAAATAGAAGCAGTGATGGAATGGAAGCCTCCCAGAAATACAACTGAGGTCAGAAGCTTCTTTGGGCTAGTTGGGTATTACAGGAGATTTGTGAAGGGATTTTCCTTAATAGCTGCTCCAATAACCAAGTTGTTGCATAAGAATGTGAAATTTAGCTGGAACGACAAGTGCCAAGCCAGTTTTGAGAGGTTGAAGGCTATGTTGACAGAAGCACCAGTGTAAACACAGCCATTGTCAGGAAAAGACTTTGTGGTCTATAGTGATGCCTCACATAATGGGCTAGGGTGTGTATTGATGCAAGAGGGGAAGGTGGTCGCTTATGCTTCCAGGCAGCTAAGGCCACATGAACAGAATTACCCTACCCATGATCTAGAGCTTGCAGCAATTATCTTCGCACTGAAGATATGGAGGCACTACTTGTATGGTGAAAAGTGCTACATTTACACAGACTACAAAAGTCTAAAATATTTGTCAACTCAAAAGGAGCTCAACCTTAGACATAGGTGATGGATTGAGTTCCTGAAGGACTATGATTGTGTAATTGACTACCATCCTGGGAAGGCAAATGTAGTTGCTGATGCTTTGAGCAGAAAATCCATCACAACTTTGAGATCATTGAATGCCCGTCTATCTTTGGTTCGAGATGGAGCTATTTTGGCTAAGTTGCAAGTGAGGCCAAGCCTGTTACAACAGATTTTAGATGGGCAGAAGGTAGATGAGAAGCTAAAGGTTATTATGAGAAAAATCCTAGAAGGGAAAGAAACTGACTATGAAGTGAAAACAGATGGGTGTCTGTACTACAAAGGAAGACTGTGTGTACCAGATGATGGGGAATTGAAGGCCAGTATTCTAAAAGAGGCACATTCTAGTGTTCATGCTATGCACCCAGGAAGTACAAAAATGTATCATGATTTGAAGCTTCAGTATTGGTGGCCTGGTATGAAGAAGGACATAGCTGACTATGTGACTAAATGCTTGACATGTCAGCAAGTCAAGGCAGAACATCAAGTTCCATCAGGTTTGCTACAGCCTATACGCATACCTGAATGGAAATGGGATCGGGTCACCATAGATTTTGTAAGTGGTCTACGTCTCACCCAGAAGAAACATGATGCAGTATGGGTGATAGTGGATAGATTGACGAAGTCAACACACTTTCTGCCAGTTAGGACTGACTACTCACTGGAGAAGTTAGCAGAATTATATATCAGTGAGATAGTTAGACTGCATGGAATTCCATTTTCCATCATATCTGATCGAGACCCAAGGTTTACATCGAGATTTTGGAAGAAGTTGTATGAGTCCTTGGGTACACAACTCCACTTCAGCACAGCTTTCCATCCTCAGACGGATGGGCAATCAGAAAGAGTAATCTAGGTAAACAATTGAACCAATTGAATTAATACAAATATTGAACTAAAATGATAATAATAACATGAAATATATGTCAGGTCCTTGAGGATATGCTGAGGAGTTATGTCATTGAGTTTGAGGGAAGTTGGGATAGATACCTCCCAGCGGAATTTGCATACAACAATAGCTACCAAGCTAGCATCCAAATGGCCCCGTATGAAGCAATCGTATGGGAGAAAATGTAGAACTCAGCAGGCCGGACTGAATTGGGCGAAGACAAGCGGTAGGGCTGCACTGGTGAAACAGATCGAGGAGAAAGTAAAACTAATCAAAGCCAATCTGAAGGTTGCCTCGCATGCATGTAAATCTTATGCCGACCTGAAGAGAAAAGAAATAGAATATGCGGTTGGCGATAAAGTGTTCCTCAAGGTGTCACCGTGGAAGAAGGTACTGAGGTTTGGAAGAAAAGGTAAGTTGAGCCCTAGGTTTATTGGCCCATATGAAGTCATTGAACGTGTGGGACCAGTAGCCTACAGGCTAGCTTTACCACCAGAGCTGGACAAGATCCACAATGTGTTCCACGTGTCTATGCTAAGAAGATACCGCTCAGATCCTTCACATGTCATCTACATGGAAGAAATTAAAGTACAGCCGGATTTGACATATGAAGAAGAACCCATACGGATCCTGGCTCGGGAAGTGAAAGAGTTGAGAAATAAACAGATTCCACTGGTGAAAGTGCTTTGGAGGCACCACAACACCGAAGACGCAACTTGGGAAAGTGAAGAGACAATGAGGCAATAGTTCCCTCAACTGTTTGCATCAGGTAAATTTTGAGGACGAAATTTAAATTAGAGGGGAAGAGTTGTAACACCCTCCCTGTAGCAATTTCGTACATTATACTGTTCCAGTGATCGGTGTCGGTCCGAACAGCTAGAATGTCTGGAAAAATATTTAAACTAAAGTAAGAAACTATAATTAACTCAAATATTAATAAGAAAAATTTAGGAAAAATTTTAGAAATAAAATACAACCAAGTTAAATGAGCCGGTGCCCTAGCGATGGGTAACCTAGTGAGAAGTTGCGGTTCTCGCAACTAGGAGCCCTAAACCCAGGGAAAAAATTATAAAATAATTTTTGGGAATCTAGAGAAGGGTCACTGAGGTTCCTATGGCATTAGAATGCCAAGGAAATATTTAGAAAAAATTTTCAATCGGTACAGACAATTTTGGCCCGTTAAGCCAAACGGAGGGCATTTTCGTCATTTCGCCTTCAGAGGTGATTTTTGGCCGACTTGTCCAGCTAAGTAAATAATTATTATGACATAAAATGTGAATAAATATCACTAAAAATTGAATTGAAAATGAGTAGAAAAGAAAAGAAAAAAAATTAATTAAATAGGAATTTATGACATCACATGATGTCATTAGTGTGCCTTCACCCACTCAAGTGTTGACACATGGCATAAATGTGTTTAAAAGAGACAAATGGGCTGAAAAATGAGAGAAAAAAAAATCAGATTTCCATTTCTTCTTCTTCCTTGCCGTGAACCATTCTTCCCTAACCTCCATGGACAAGCTTTTTCAAGCTTGATTTTCCCTAGCTTCCACACCATAAAAGCCCTAGTTGTCTTCACAAAAAATTCACCCCACACCTTGAGGAAGCTTTGGGCAGTAAAATTTTGAAGAAAAATTAAAGTTTTGGTTGGCTTGGATTTGAGCTAAAAGAGGTTAGTGACCTAAACCTTGAATTTCTCTTTAATTTCATGTTTAAGAACTATATAGGTGAGCAAATGACAAAGAAATTTGATGAAAGACATTGGTATGCTAACCCTAAATTTTGGCAGCCATGGTTAGGGTAATATGGTGAAAATTTTTGGGGAGCTAACATGCAAGTATGGCTGCCCTTAAAGTGTAACTTATAAGTGAATTGATAAATGCAATGATAATGCATGGTTTTGAATTGTTGAGTTAGGGTTTGGGTTGAAGAATGAGACTTGACTTTGTGATGATGGAAGTAGGTTTTAATGGTCAATTACTGACCATTTGGTTTGGCTTGAATAAAAAATGAAGTGAATTGGGTTGTGGGATTTGAGATTGATGTGGCTGCCTTGTGTGACCTGCAGGTGTGGCTGTGAGTCCAGCCTGTTTGGACAGCCATAACTTGGGCTGTGTAAGTTCAATTGGTGTTTGGCCAATTGGACATGAAACTAGACACATAATGGCACAACTTTGGTGAAGAAACCATGCCCATAAGACCAAACCAAGTGTACCAAAAACTTGCCCCAATCCGGGTGTCCTGCAACCAGTTTGTGCAGAATGACCAAATGAATAGTGATTGTTCATTTAGCCATAACTCAGTGTAGAATGGCCCAATTGATCTGAAATTTTACCAGCGACAAGCTGAGATATAGACCAACAACTTTCATGAAGGAACCCAACCCAAAATTATGACCAGAACCTATTCAACAAGAGAGTGGAAGTTACTGTTTACTGCACTGTAGATATGGTCAGTTCTGAAAATTTTCAATCCGGCCAGTTGTGGTTTTTGGACCATAACTTGAGCTACAAAACTCCAAATGGAGTGATTCAAAAAAAGAAATTCAACTAGACAAATAAGGAACAACTTTCATGTTTATCATTTTCTCAAATTCCCACTGTGATAACTAATGGAACAGTAAAGATAGGGTATAAAAACTGAAAATTCTGCTCCATTAATTTTAAGCTTAGAAATGGTATTGGTAATCAATACCAACAAATTTTGATTGCAAAATGTGGTATGTTGGGAGTGTTAAAACCAATGTACCTATTTCCTATACAAAAGTCAACATTTTTGTTGACTAATGAAGGGAATAGTAACACCAAAACTTGAAATTCAAAAATTGAAAGATTCCAAAGTGACAAATGCCCTAGTATACCTAACAAGATTGGTTTGGATAGTTTGGCATGCCAATAGGGTTCGATTAGCGATCGCACATGGCATTATGCCATTCAGCGATTTCATGGCTTTTAGCCATTCGACCTTGTATTGAAATTTGGCCTAGTGCACGATGTTATTACACTTATTAGCCGTTACATTTGCTCACCGGGAGATAAATATGTGACCGATGGTGTGACGGCCCGAGGTACTTGATACCCAGTGCCAGTTTACCCGTTTATCCAGTCCAGTCGTCCAGTATAGGTTACTTGGGCAACCAAAAATAAAAGTGGACAAATTTAATGAAATAATGAATATGACAAGTACAAAATAAGTAAGACTACAAATACTCATCGAAAATTTATTTACAAATAATAAACCAATATATTCACTGCATATTTATTTTATGTTATTTTTTTTATTTTATTATTGGCACCACTAAGCATTATTGCTTAACGCGTTGCTTTTGCCATGCGTAGGTTCTGGAGATCCTGACCGAGAGCCCGGTAGACCACAGACTGGGTGAAACCTCCTGCAGCTCTGCATAGTGTCCGTGTCACCTCACCATTTTCAGTGCATTGGTAGGACACTAGGTTTCATTTTGGTATTTTGTAACTAACTTTTATTTTCTTTTGTGTAAATGAAACTTATGTAATGTATTTTGATGTTCATGTAAATAATGAAAATTGTGATTATGAATGGAATTTGAGTATTTACTTATTGCTTATATATGAGTACCATGAGAAATGAATGATTGAGAAATGGAGATGTTGTTGATAATAAAAATTATATTGAGTTTTGATATTGGAGTTTGAGAATGATTGAATATGATTATTGGAAGTGTTTTTCACAGGTTTCGAAGAACTATTTTTTCCATTTTTAGCCGGTACTCTGCCGGATTTTCTATAAAATTTTCGGAACCTCAAATAAATTATAATTTCAATAAATGACTTAAATGAATTATATTTCACAAGTTATATTCAAAACTATCTTAAAAATTAATTAAGGAAGAATAAAAATAATTAAGATAAAATGGAGTGTTCCGGTACACCGTGTGACACAGCTTACTCGGATATACTGTAGACGGGTAAGGGGTGTCATAGATTGGGTCACTTAAACCTAGAGCTAATCAAAGGGTGACATGTGGCAAGGGTTTAATGTGTTAACCTAGCTATTTAAGTGTTGTTATGAAAAAGAAAAGCAACCAGCAGCCACTCCTCTCCTTTGTCACGCCACTTTGAGGCTTTTCATCTATTCTTCTTAATCTCTCATCAATTCAAAGAGATTAGCCATTAATCTCTTGAATTAAGAACACTAGAAATTGTTTCTAGTGTCCTGTTTACATCTCTAATCTCTTAAAAGGCAAAACTTGAATTTCTAATTAATAGAAAAAGCTTTAGAAGCTGTTCAAGGGTTGCCATAGGTGTTCTTGGTGTGGACAAGCTAGAGAGACAACATCTAGTATCCTGAAGACGAATTTTAAAGGCGCAGACACTCTGCAGTGCATCAAGAGGTTAGTGTAATCGTTCTTGATTTAATCTAGGGTTCTAAAATTAATCTGATTAATTTTAAAATCTTAAATGAAAAATACAGATCCAAAAACATATTAAAAGAGTTTTAATATGTTGTTTACCATTGAAATCAAATAGATAAAAATAAATCTTGCATGATGCATGTGACCCTAGGTGAAAATTTTTGAATTCAATGGTATAAACTTGTGTTTTTTCACGCTTTCGTTCCTTCAAGCATACTATGCTAGGTGTCAACCATGGTATATGAGATGCCTAAAATGATTTAAAGAAATCATTTATGATAAAAAAGAGTTTTAATGATATTAAGAGTTAATATCATTTCTCATTGCCAATTAGTGATGAGCCTAGTAAGTTACACATTTACACAAGCTAATCACCATTTAAAATGTGATTTAATTGATTAGTTAAAGAGTTTAATTAATTAAAGAGGTTTGGTTTGCAATAAGATTGCAAAGTCTCTAGTATGACTTGAAACCAAATCTAGGTTATTGGATGTTTTAATTTGATTAAATATGAATTTAATTATGAGAAATTAATTAATGAAGATTAATTAATTAATTTCTATTTGATATAAATTAATTTGAAGAGGAGAAACTATAATTTTGGATTGAGAACTCAAATTAAAAGTAATGGTAAATTGGTCATTTCACATGGTGACATGTGGCACCATGAAATGGTGACACATGGCACCAAATGAGCTTGCCATTTGTCTTCCAATCATGCAAGATAATAAAAGTCAAGATTCAATCTACCTTTGACACTTGGCTTGATGAGATTAAGTCAACAAAAGTGAGATTAAATCTAGTAGTGACATGTGGCAAGGTAGTTAGTGAGATTTTAACCTAAGTATAAAAGGAAAAGAAAGAAGAAACAAAATAGAATTTCTTCTTCCTCTCTTCAAAATGGATGGCGCCTTGGTAAGTCCATTTCCTCTCTTCTTTTCTAACTTGATTCAAAGAAAAATCCCTTGTTTTCTTTGAATTAAAATTGCTAGAAAAGGTTTCTAGTATCCTAAATACCCATTAACCTTCACTAAAGCACTAAACCCCATCTTTAAGTGGTGGGCAAAGCTTGAGAGATAATATTTGGGGTTGCCATAGTTGCTTCTTGGTGTCTTTGTGGTGGACAAGCTAGAGGAACAACATTTGGGGTCCTAAGAGCATCCTGAGATTGCATCAATTGTGCATCAACAGGTTAGTATCTAAAAATCCCTCTTTTAGTTAGGATTTAATTGAATTAAATGTTAATTCATAATCTTTAATGGCAAATGAAATTTTAATGCATGCTAAAATATGTTTTGGTATGCAATTGGGCATTGGAAATTGATTAGGTTCATAAGAAACTTGGTATGGTGCATGTAACCTTAGAAATAATTTTTGAAATTCAAGGTTCTAATGTCTAATAACCACGCTTCCACTCCTTCAATTGGTATCAAAGCCACTATATTTGCCTTTAAGATTATTTATGAGATTTAATTGTGTGATTTGATCAAATTTGGATTGATCTAAAGCTGGTAGGATGCTTTCCATGGGGTGGCATGAATGTGATTCACAACCTAAGGGTGTGTTCGATGTATGCGCTTGGTTTGTTGGCCCTTTATGTGATTGTTGTATATCTTAAGGCCCATAATTAGGCCCATACCGAATTAAATTATTTAATTAGAAATTTTTATCACACAATTCATTTATGAAAATTATTTTCATAGAATTAAATTTGGAAAAGGGTTTCTAAATTTAAATCATTTGAATAAGATTCAAATCTAAATATTTGGTTGAATATGTGATATTCAATTTAATTTTTAGTATGTACATTTTATTTAATTGTTAAATTTTCATAAGCATGATGGATGATCATGGATAATAAAAGACCAATGTGATTGGATTTATTTCTTTTATTTTTTCGTTGGGTTGTAAAATAATTAATTTTATTTTAATGGCATGTATTGTAACACCCCGTTTGCATAGCCTGGTAGATTTCACTGCTCCGGTGACCGGTGTCGGTCCGAACAGTTAAGGGGATTAGAACCACACTTAAGACAACTAGATAAGCCATAAACACAAATAATTAGTAATGTTCAATTAGTTAAGTATAAACAAGAAAAACAGAACATAAGAAATTAAACGAGCTGAGAGTCACAGCGATGGGTGACCTCCTTGGGAACGACTGCGAAGTCATTTTAAACTCAAATTTCGAACCGTAAAAAGTGACGTTGCGGCCCTTAGGACCCTTATGAACACAATGGAAAAGAGAAAATCACGAAAAAGAACTGTTAAGTCAGTCAAATAATTAGCTCAGGAAACCGAAAGAAATATGGAATTATTTGCAAACCGGGATGAACCGGCGAGGGGCAATTTGGTCAATTGACCCCGAGAGCTGACTCCTGACCTAACTGTCAAATAAAATCGGAGAAAAGAAAATTTCGGAATTGAGAATTAAATTAAAGAACGAATAGAAAAATAGAAAAAAAAAGAGAAAAATAAAAAAGTAAAAAGGGTGATGACATCATGCATGACATCATGCATGATGCCATAAAAGGTATAATTAATAAATTAATTAATTAGGTTTTTGTGGTCTTCCATAAGCCAAAATGCATAAAGAAAAGAAAAGAGAAAAAAGAAACAAAAATCACTTCTTCTTTTCCCTTTGTTGCCGCCACACTTCTTCCCTCTCATCTCCATGAAAATTCTCCATTAAAGCTTGCATTTGAGCTTTAATTCCTCCACTCAACCTTAATAAATCCCCTAAAAACTTCACTAGACCTTGCAATCTCAACTTAAGAACAAGAAAGAAAGAAGAAAGGAGGAGAGAAATTGAAGAATTGGCATTATAGTTGAGGTTAGTATGTTAACTTGTTACTTTTCCATTTTAAATGCATATGTAATGGTTGAAATGAGCTTAGAATTAATGAAATGAAATAAAAATATGGGGGAAGGACCATTGCTAAATTTCGGCCAGCTTGAAGAAGGAACATTAAATGTATGGTTTGATGCATTAGAATGAGTTTAAAAGTCTTAATTAGTTGAATGATTAAATATTGGAACTTTGAAATTTCTAATGGTAATTAAGTAGTGAGATTAGGGTTTGAAGACTTAGGGTTTGAGTCAAATTTTGGAGAAATGCATAAATGATGACTTTGACCTATTGTGAAGAGAAAAATGGTCAATAATGACCAAAGGAGATGTGTGGGAATTGTTGGAATGGAAGTCAAATTCGGAGGGTAAATGCAGCATGACCAAACCAACTTTGAAGGACCAAAACATAAATTTTACAAGTCCAATTGATATGCCACCAATTGGGGATGAAAATAGACATAAAATGACACAATTTTCGTTAAGGAACCATGCCCAAAAACTGACCAAAACCTAGTGAACCAATTGACCAAAGTTGGTTAAAAGTAGTCTCACATCAAGATAAACCGACCAAATGAACAGTAATTGTTCATTTGGTCATAACTCGAGCTAGGAAGGTCAAAATGACCTGAAATTTTACCAGTAATTAGATAAGATATAGATCTAAAACTTTTATGAAGAACACCAACCCAAATCATTTCACTAACCTAATCAAATTATTGAGCAAAGTTGAGTTACTGAACCTGCAAAACTGGAGAATTGCCATTTGAACAGTAAAGTTTCAATAGCTATAACTCTCTCTAGAAAACTCCGATTTAGGTGAATCTTGAACCGATGGAAACCTAAGACATAGTAGAACATTTCGTATGAAGGAAATTAGACCAAATTACGGACTTAACTTGATCATATTATTGAACAAAGTTGGATCAAAAATCTGCTAGAACCAAAATTGCAGCATGAACAGTGCACGTGAACAGTAACTATATTTTGGCTATAACTTGAGCTACAAAACTCCAATTGGGGTGATTCAAAAAGGACAATAAACTTAAGTCAATGGGGAACATTTTCTATGGAGAAAGTTTTGCCAAATTCCAAAAATAATGTGACCAATGGAACAATGCAACTTAGGACTCCAAAACTGAAATTTACCAAATTTGCCTAAAAAACTTAGGATTTGAGTAAACAACTAAAACCAACAAGTTTAGTGACCAAAATGTGGTATGTGGGTGAAGTTGGAGTTCCCATACCTATTAAGCCTTAGAAAGTCAATTATTTGACTTGAATAGTGTAGTGAATAGTAACCCGAAACACAAAAATTTCGAGAACATCGAATTTAACACGTTAGAACTAGGTAAATGTGAAGCTAAATTTATTTTAGATTTATGTTAAGTTCTAGTACTGAAACATTGTAAAATTGTGTGTTTCAGTTGAAAAGAATATCGGAAAGGAACCCGAGGAACCGAGTCGAGGCTAAGGGACGACTCGCTTGAGGTTTGTGCACAACATCTCTATGCTTTAAAATTCATTGATAAAGTGAACGAAATATGTATTTTACTTGTGCTTTGGAATTGTTGAAAGTTTATTTGTGACATTATTTATGATGTTTTGATTTAAACTGTGAAAGTTATTGTGTATATTTGAAATGACAATGTTTAGCAAATTGTTAAGATAAGTTTTGAAACCACAGTGTCATGACCATATATTTGAACACCGCACTAGCACGACTAGTGGGGGTAATTAGTTTCAAATTTTGATTCCTTCTCTGGAGAAGTGTTGAGGTGTGCCAGTAGAAGAGGATGTGAATGGATATCCATATATTTGAGCTAGCTAGCCTTGTGATGTGATTTCTCTTTAGCCTCTGGCTATCGAGATTCTATTTGTTTCGAATGGCATGATCTAACTGTGGGTTTTATGAAATGTGTTTTGATGCTTCGAAATGAACGTGGTTTGCATTAAAATATCATAATTCATGTTTTGTGTTTAATGCTCACGTTTAGTCAAATTTTTGAATAAATGTGATTTTATTTTTGTATAAAGATTATTTTAGTATGTTGTGCACCACTGAGTCCTAGTACTCAGCGATAGCTTTTATTGCTGTCGCAGATACAGAGACTAGAGGAGCAGCAGACTGAGCTGCTAAAGATTGGGGATCATTCAGCCTAAAGTCTTTGGGTATAATTTATACCCTAATTGTAAATATTTCTTTTGATGTATATATTACACATAAATGTATGGACATGTAAAAATGGGTCTTGAGCAATTGTATAAAATTTGTATAAAGTTGTAATATATATATATATATATATATATATATATATATATATTGTAGTTTGAAATTCTCCTAATGTAAATTTTGTAATGATCTATTTAAATTGTTTTGTTTCTAATGAAATATGAATGGAACTATTTTATTTAATTTGAATGAAATGATTGTTAGTATTTTGATGATCATTGGATACTGGATTTGAAATGGAAAGTTGATAAATGTGTTGAGAACTTGATTGAGATTGCATATGAAATTGAAGCAGTTGTTGAGAAAATTTTTAGAAGTGCTTTTTACAGGTATTTGAAGAACTGTTTTCTTAAAATACAGAGGGAACTCTGTCAAAATTTTTATAAAATTTGCGGAAAAATAAAATGGGCTAAAATTTTCAACTAGCTTTCAACTTAATTACATGTTTAAAATACTTATTAGAAATGCCCACCACTTATCAAAAATAAGAAAATTGTTTTAAAATCCCTTGTAGGGTACTTAATGAGTTATCGGTAGGTGAAGTTCGGTAGTTCATTCGGTATTCTACGGGATCATGTTATGCCTTATAGAGGAGTAAGGTGTGACATGTTTTAGTGGTATCAGAGCAAATTTTTGAAGTATGTTTTAACATATAAATTTGTGTCTTTCTTGTTAAGTACAACTGCTCAATGTCCATAATTGTTACATACAGTGCATTACATCATGAATATGAACTAACGGAGGGAAATCTCCATGTGTTACTTGTTCAGGAGATACCCTACTCCAGACTGTTATGGAAGAAGGGGATCGCTCAGTTGAGCAATCTGTTGAAGCTGAGGCACAAGGAAAAGCCCCAGCTTTACCGAATGTTAGTGGGTCAGCAGCACCAGCCCCACAAATGCCGCAGTTCCCTGCACAGTTCGCACAGCAGATGGCTGCGATGTTTCAACAAATGGCTAGGGGTATGCCTGCTCAAGCTCCACCCCAACCACCTGTGGCACAACCACTGCCTCTAGCCTGACAATATGATAAATTACTGAAGTATGGGGCTGCAGAATTTAAGGGTAAAGTGGACCCTTTAGAGGCAGAGTAATGGCTTGAAAGAATGGACAGAGTATTTAAGAAGCTACATTGCCAAGATGAACTGAAGTTTGAATACTCTGTGTCGCTACTGCAAGGGGATACGTATGATTGGTGGAAGACCATCCCCCACAGCTTGGCTAAACCACCAGTGTTGACCTAGGATGACTTCATCAGAGAATTCAGACAGAAATACATCCCAGATGCATATGTTGACCAGAAATTGCAAGAATTTTTGAGTCTGAAACAAGGGAACCGATCGGTGGCAGAGTATGAGAGGGAGTTCTCCCGCCTGAGTCACTATGCGGGGAGTCTCCTTACTACCAGCAAGGCAAGATGCAAGAGATTTGAGACGGGTTTGAAGTCCAGTATAAGGATGCAAGTTGTGGGATTTCGACACACAAGCACTTGAGGTGGAAAGAATAGAATCAGAAGCAACCCCAGTCAAAGAAAAATCAGAGAAAGCTGAGAAATCAGACAAAGAAAAGGGGGAAAAGTCTGTAGAGCCGAGTTCTGGTGGGACTTCTAGGAAAAAGAAGAAGTTTAGTGGACCCAGGAGGGGTCGAGGTGGAAGATTTGGTAGGGGCCGATTCTCCGGACAGAGACCCCCTAGGTGCAGTCGTGATCGGCGAGGGTTCACATTCTGCCCGACCCTGTGAGACTTGTGGCAAGATTCATAGGGGGGAGTGCTACTGGGCCACTGGAGCCTGCTTTAACTGCGGAGGCAAGGGCCATATAGCTAAAGACTATACTAGTGCTCCGAGATATAGTCCAGCTCCTACTACTGCCGAGGGATCTATTCAAAGTCCTGCTCCCAGAGGTTCACAGTCATTTGGCAGAGGAAGAGGCAGAGGTAGAGGCACTGCTTCAGGCAGTCAGGGCACAGTTGGTCAGTCGGGACAAGGAAGTGCTTCAACTAGAATCTACACAATGAGACAGCAAGAAGAGGCTAAGACTTCTGATGTGGTAGCTGGTACATTCTCTATCTCTGATCAAGATGTATTTGTGTTGTTTGATCCGGGTTCAACCCATTCATATGTTAGTGCTAGCATAGTCAGTTCACTTGCTGTTCCATGTGTGCAAATGGGTTTTGAAGTGCTAGTAACTAGTCCGTTAGGACAAGAGGTCCGGGTCAACAGAATTTATAGAGACTGTCCTTTGGTGATCCAAGGACATGTTTTCCTGTCAGACTTGATTGAAATGCCCTTTAGAGAGTATGATATCATCTTGGGCATGGATTGGTTAGCCAGGCATCATGCTATGATTGACTGTAGACTGAAGACAGTCACTTTTGGTCTCCCTTTGTACGGTGATGTGGTAATACATGGGAAGAGGCATTTACTGCCATCAAACATCATTTCATCCGCATTAGCAAGAAGGATGATCAAAAAGGGGTGTGAAGCATACTTGGCACATGTGATAGACACCCAAGTGGGGAGTCCAGCACTAAGGGACATCCCTACTGTATGTGATTTTCCGGATGTGTTTCCTTATGAATTGCCAGGATTACCTCCAGAAAGAGAGGTGCAGTTTGAGATTGATGTTATGCCTGCTGTGGACCCAATCTCCATAATGCCATATAGAATGGCACCTGCAGAATTAAAAGAGTTGAAAGTACAATTGCAAGAGTTGCTTGACAAGGGCTTTATCCGCCCTAGTGTGTCACCTTGGGGAGCGCCAGTGTTGTTTGTAAAGAAGAAGGATGGCACTCTCCTGTTATGCATTGATTATCGGCAGTTGAACAAGGTGACAATAAAGAATAGATATCCATTGCCCCGCATTGATGACTTGTTTGATCAGTTGAGGGGTGCAGCTGTGTTCTCCAAAATTGACCTGAGATCAGGTTATTATCAGCTGAAAGTACAAGAGCAGAGTATTCCTAAAACTGCCTTCAGAACCCGTTATGGCCATTATGAGTTCTTGGTCATGCCATTCGAGTTAACTAATCGCCCGGCTGTTTTTATGGATCTGATGAACACTATCTTCATACTATACCTCGACCAGTTTGTTGTGGTATTCATAGATGATATATTGGTCTATTCGAGGAATGCAGAAGAGCATGATAGACATCTGTGGATTGTACTGCAGACTTTGAGAGAGAAACAGCTATATGCCAAATTGTTGAAGTGTGAATTTTGGCTGAGAGAAATATCTTTCTTGGGGCATGTAGTATCAGAAGAGGGCATCAAGGTAGATCCAAGTAAGATTGAAGCTTTCCTTAATTGGAGGCCACCCAGAAATGTCACAGAAATTCGTAGTTTTCTGGGTTTAGCTGGATACTACCGTAGATTTGTGAAGGGATTCTCCATGTTGGCATCTCCATTGACCAAGCTGCTTAGAAAAGATGTAAAATTTTAGTGGACGGATAAATGCCAACAAAGTTTTGATGAATTGAAGAAATGTTTGACTGAAGCTCCATTCCTGACTTTACCTACTCCAGGTAAAGAATACACAGTATATAGTGATGCTTCTCACAATGGGTTAGGCTGTGTATTGATGCAACATCGAAATGTCATTGCCTATGCATCACGCCAGCTAAAACCGCATGAGAGGAACTATCCAACACATGATTTGGAGCTTGCAGCTATTGTGTTTGCTCTTAAGATCTGGAGACACTATTTGTATGGGGAAAAGTGTTACACTATACAGATCATAAGAGTTTGAAGTATTTGGGCACCCAGAAAGAGTTGAATTTGAGACAGAGGAGATGGTTAGAGTTGATAAAAGACTATGATTGTCTGATAGACTATCAGCCAGGGAAAGCTAATGTTGTGGCTGATGCCTTAGGTCGCAAGACTATGGCAAGTCTACGAGTTACTCCTTTGTCTTTGGTACATAAGTTAAGATCATTGCATGCCAACTTAGAGATTAATGATGATGGGCAAACAACAGTTGCATGGCATGTACAGCCAATGTTGATTGATCGATCGTAATGGTCGCCGTAATGATCGAAGTATCGTGTGATGGAAGAAGTCCACAGGCAAGAAACCGTAATTGTCAATTAGAGATGATGGTCTCATTGCTACACGAGGCGAATGTGTGTTCCTAATAATGTTGATTTGAGGCAGATTATTTTGAAGGAAGCACATGAGTCTCCTTTTGCCATGCACCCTGGTGGCACAAATATGTATAGAGGGCTAAAGGAGCATTACTGGTGGATGGGTATGAAACGAGATGTGGCAGAGTTTGTATCCAAATGCCTAACTTGTCAGCAAGTAAAGGCAGAGCATCAAGTACCCACTGAGTTGTTACATCCACTACCAATGCCCGAATGGAAATGGGAAAGAATAACGATGGATTTTGTGATGGGACTTCCGAGGACACAGAAGAGTCATGATGCAGTATGGGTCATTGTCGACAGACTAACTAAGTCTGCTCATTTTCTGCCAGTCCGGATGGATTATCGTTTGGAAAGATTGGCCAAGTTATACATCGATGAGATTGTGAGACTGCATGGAGTGCCAGTATCCATCGTGTCAGACAGAGATCCTAGGTTCACTTCTAGATTCTGGGGTAGTCTTCAGAGAGCCCTATGAACTAGATTGAACTTGATGTGCATTCCACCCACGCAGACGGATGGCGATCAGAGAGGGTAATTCAGATCTTGGAGGACATGCTACGGGCTTGTGTGATTGAGTTTGAGGGTAGTTGGGATATACACTTGCCTTTGATTGAGTTTGCTTACAACAACAGCTACCAATCAAGCATTGGGATGCCTCCATATGAAGCTTTGTATAGCAGGAAATGTAGAACCCCGTTGTGTTGGAATGACGTGGGTGAAAGAAAGATGATTGGACCTGAAATCGTTCAGAAAACTGAAGAGAAAATCAGGGTGATTAGAGGTCGACTTAAGACTACATCAGACCGTCAGAAGTCCTACATTGATTTGAAAAGAAGGGATATTCAGTATGCAATGGGTGAGAAAGTTTTCCTCAAGGTTTCTCCTTGGAAGAGAATTATGAGATTCAGCAGAAAGGGGAAATTGAGTCCTCGTTTCATTGGGCCATATGAGGTTCTGGAAATAGTGGGTCCTTTGGCATATCGGTTGGCACTACCTCCAGAGTTGGAAAAGATACATAATGTCTTTCATGTGTCTATGTTGAGGAGGTATCGATCAGACCCATCTCATGTACTACCAGTAGAGGAAATTGAAGTAAATTCAGACCCACATATGAAGAAGAACCCATAGAGATTCTGGCTTATGAGGTGAAGCAGCTACGAAACAAGCAGATATCGTTGGTAAAAGTGCTGTGGAACCATCATTCGGGCCAGGAGGCTACTTGGGAACGAGAGGAAGACATGAGGAGACAGCACCCACAGCTGTTCAGAGATTGATACCAGGTAAAATTTTGAGACGAAATTTATTTTAAGGGGGGGAGAATTGTAACACCCCGTTTGCATAGCCTGGTAGATTTCACTGTTCCGGTGACCGGTGTCGGTCCGGACAATTAAGGGGATTAAAACCACACTTAAGACAACTAGATAAGCCATAAACACAAATAATTAGTAATGTTCAATTAGTTAAGTATAAACAAGAAAAACAGAACATAAGAAGTTAAACGAGCCGAGAGTCACAGCGATGGGTGACCTCCTCGGAAACGACTGCGAAGTCATTTTAAACTCAAATTTCGAACCGTAAAAAGTGACGCTGCGGCCCTTAGGACCCTTATTAACACAGTGGAAAAGAGAAAATCACGAAGAAAAGTTCAGTCAGTCAAATAATTAGGTCAGGGAATCGAAAGAAATATGGAATTATTTGCAAACCGGGATGAATCGGCGAGGGGCAATTTGGTCAATTGACCCCAAGAGCTGACTCCTGACCAAACTGTCAAATAAAATCGGAGAAAAGAAAATTTCAGAATCGAGAATTAAATTAAAGAATGAATAGAAAAATAAAAAAAAATAAAAAAAAAGAGAAAAATGAAAAAGTAAAAAGGGTGATGACATCATGCATGACATCATGCATGATGCCATAAAAGGTATAATTAATAAATTAATTAATTAGGTTTTTGTGGTCTTCCATAAGCCAAAATGCATAAAGAAAAGAAAAGAGAAAAAAGAAACAAAAATCACTTCTTCTTTTCCCTTTGTTGCCGCCACACTTCTTCCCTCTCATCTCCATGAAAATTCTCCATTAAAGCTTGCATTTGAGCTTTAATTCCTCCACTCAACCTTAATAAATCCCCTAAAAACTTCACTAGACCTTGCAATCTCAACTTAAGAACAAGAAAGAAAGAAGAAAGGAGGAGAGAAATTGAAGAATTGGCATTATAGTTGAGGTTAGTATGTTAACTTGTTACTTTTCCATTTTAAATGCATATGTAATGGTTGAAATGAGCTTAGAATTAATGAAATGAAATAAAAATATGGGGGAAGGACCATTGCTAAATTTCGGCCAGCTTGAAGAAGGAACATAAATTGTATGGTTTGATGCATTAGAATGAGTTTAAAAGTCTTAATTAGTTAAATGATTATAGATTGGAACTTTGAAATTGCTAATGGTAATTAAGTAGTGAGATTAGGGTTTAAAGGCCTAGGGTTTGAGGCAAATTTTGGAGAAATGCATAAATGATGACTTTGACCTATTTTGAAGAGAAAAATGGTCAATAATGACCAAAGGAGATGTGTGGGAATTGTTGGAATGGAAGTCAAATTCGTAGGGTAAATGCAGCATGACCAAACCAACTTTGAAGGACCAAAACGGAAATTTTACAAGTCCAATTGATATGCCACCAATTGGGGATGAAAATAGACATAAAATGACTCAATTTTCGTTAAGGAACCATGCTCAAAAACTGACCAAAACCTAGTGAACCAATTGACCAAAGTTGGTTAAGAGCGATGCCATCAAGATAAACTGACCAAATGAACAGTAATTGTTCATTTGGTCATAACTCGAGCTAGGAAGGTCAAAATGACCTGAAATTTTACCAGTAATTAGACAAGATATAGATCTAAAACTTTCATGAAGAACACCAACCCAAATCATTTCATTAACCTAATCAAATTATTGAGCAAAGTTGAGTTACTGAACCTACAAAACTGTAGAATTGCCATTTGAACAGTAAAGTTTCAATGGCTATAACTCTCTTTAGAAAACTCCGATTTAGGTGAATCTTGAACCGATGGAAACCTAAGACATAGTAGAACATTTCGTATGAAGGAAATTAGACCAAATTACGGACTTAACTTGATCAAATTATTGAACGAAATTGGATCAAAAATCTGCCAGAACCAAAATTGCAGCATGAACAGTGCACGTGAACAGTAACTATATTTTGGCTATAACTTGAGGTACAAAACTCCAATTGGGTGATTCAAAAAAAAGAATAAACTTAAGACAATGGGGAACATTTTCTATGAAGAAAGTTTTGCCAAATTCCAATAATAACGTGACCAATGGAACAGTGCAACTTAGGACTCCAAAACTGAAATTTACAAAATTTGCCTAAAAGACTTAGGATTTGAGTAAACAACCAAAACCAACAAGTTTAGTGACCAAAATGTGGTATGTGGGTGAAGTTGGAGTTCCCATACCTATTAAGCCTTAGAAAGTCAATTATTTGACTTGAATAGTGTAGTGAATAGTAACCCGAAACACAAAAATTTCGAGAACGTCGAATTTAACACGTTAGAACTAGGTAAATGTGAAGCTAAATTTATTTTAGATTTATGTTAAGTTCTAGTACTGAAACATTGTAAAATTGTGTGTTTCAGTTGAAAAGAATATCGGGAAGGAACCCGAGGAACCGAGTCGAGGCTAAGGGACGACTCGCTTAAGGTTTGTGCACAACATCTCCATGCTTTAAAATTCATTGATAAAGTGAACGAAATATGTATTTTACTTGTGCTTTGGAATTGTTGAAAGTTTATTTGTGACATTATTTATGATGTTTTGATTTAAACTGTGAAAGTTATTGTGTATATTTGAAATGACAATGCTTAGCAAATTGTTAAGATAAGTTTTGAAACCACAGTGTCATGACCATATATTTGAACACCTCACTAGCACGACTAGTGGGGTTAATTAGTTTCGAATTTTGATTCCTTCTCTGGAGAAGTGTTGAGGTGTGCCAGTAGAAGAGGATGTGAATGGATATCCATATATTTGAGCTAGCTAGCCTTGTGATGTGATTTCTCTTTAGCCTCTGGCTATCGAGATTCTATTTGTTTCGAATGGCATGATCTAACTGTGGGTTTTATGAAATGTGTTTTGATACTTCGAAATGAACGTGGTTTGCATTAAAATCTCATAATTCATGTTTTGTGTTTAATGCTCATGTTTAGTCAAATTTTTGAATAAATGTGATTTTATTTTTGCATAAAGATTATTTTAGTATGTTGTGCACCACTGAGTCCTAGTACTCAGCGATAGCTTTTATTGCTGTCGCAGATACAGAGACTAGAGGAGCAGCAGACTGAGCTGCTAAAGATTGGGGATCATTCAGCCTAAAGTCTTCGGGTATAATTTATACCCTAATTGCAAATATTTCTTTTGATGTATATATTGCATATAAATGTATGGACATGTAAAAATGGGTCTTGAGCAGTTGTATAAAATTTGTATAAAGTTGTAATATGTATATATTGTAGTTTGAAATTCTCTTAATGTAAATTTTGTAATGATCTATTTAAATTGTTTTGTTTCTAATGAAATATGAATGGAACTATTTTATTTAATTTGAATGAAATGATTGTTAGTATTTTGATGATCATTGGATACTGGATTTGAAATGGAAAGTTGATAAATGTGTTGAGAACTTGATTGAGATTGCGTATGAAATTGAAGCAGTTGTTGAGAAAATGTTTAGAAGTGCTTTTTACAGGTGTTTGAAGAACTGTTTTCTCAAAATACAGAGGAAACTCTGTCAAAATTTTTATAAAATTTGCGAAAAAATAAAATGGGCTAAAATTTCCAACTAGCTTTCAACTTAATTACATGTTTAAAATACTTATTAGAAATGAGCACCACTTATCAAAAATAAAAAAATTGTTTTAAAATACCTTGTAGGGTACTTAATGAGTTATCGGTAGGTGAAGTTCGGTAGTTCATTAGGTATTCTACGGGATCATGTTATGCCTTACAGAGGGGTAGGGTGTGACATATATTATAAATGTTGTAATAATTTGGGTTATAATATCATTTATTTGAGGACTTTAAAGTCCATATTCTTGGAAAGTCGCCTTGGTATGCCAAGGATTACAATGTAATTGCATTACAAGAAGATTAAGGAGGTCAAGAGCATTGGTGGGACCAATGGGAGGAAATCAAGATTAAGTGTTGATTATGTACTCCTTCAGCAAATCTTGTAAAATGAATGAATGAAATATACCTAGGAATGCCCTGATTCAATTCTTGGTGGCTCAGAATTGAATCCCTTAGAAAGTCCATGATCATACCATATTATTTGTTTATCCATGTATGCATGAGATGTATATGAATGTATGCAAGTATATAATATATGCATGCCAATTGGATAATGTGCAAAGCGAACCATAACAGTAATTAAGTCGACCACTAAATCTTCCAAACAAATGATTAAGTTAGAAATGGTATAATTAAAGTAATTATATCATGGGCCTCCATTGAGGCAATTATTTTAAGAAATTTTAAATACTTGTATGTGATGTATTTATTTAAGAGATTTTCTTAAGAATAATTGTTAAGCATGAAATGTTGTAAATATGTAAATAGTTGGTGGCCAATAATGGATATGCTGAGGACATTAAAATTATTTGCATGTTTACTGGCTTAATGGGATCAATGTAACTAATGCAAGATAAATCAATATTGGATGTGCCTGAGATTTTGAGCATTAGGGGCTAAATAAATGATTGAACCTCACATGAAATGTGATGGACAAGGAGCTGCTTACTTACAGTTTATTGTAATTCCAATAATGGATGTGCTTGAGGATGGTCAATAGGACTATAAGAATTCAATCACCCACTAGAAATCCATCCAACTAGGATTTCCGTTTCCTACTTTAGAAGTGTAGGATTTGCCAAGTTAGTGGGAGGACAAATTTGATTAAAAGATCATAATCATTTTGGTTAATTACTTGATACATTTACTAATAAATCTAGTTATTTTCTGCAGTTAATTTTCTGATAATAATGAGCACACAACAACCATCACCATCCAATATCCTTGCGAGCATACTTGATCATAATAGGTTGACGGGACCTAATCTTTCTGATTGGCTAAGAAATTTAAAACTTGCCCTGAACCTAGAACGTATTGGATATGTTTTAGACTCAAAGATTCCTAGTCCCTTACCTCTAGAGGCCACTCAAGAGGAACTTGACACTTTGGACAAGTGGAAGGAGCATCATGTGAGAGCTAAAATGTTACATGCTTGCTTCTATGACTAATGAGTTACAGAAGCAGCATGAAAATATGCAGAATACAAGTGAGATCCTCCTTCACCTGTAAGAGTTGTATGGTGAGCACAGCAGGAATGCTAGGTATGAGATATCTAGACAGCTATTTCACATTAGGATATTCGAGGGATAGAATATAGGAGATCATGTCCACAAGATGATTCGGCTTATTAAGCAGCTGGAACATCTTGATTTTCACATGGATTTCCAACTACAGACGGATCTGATCCTTCAGTCCCTGCCTAAATTATTTGGGAATTTTGTGACAAATTTCCATATGGCAAAGCAAGAGTGTGCTTTGGCTGGGTTGCTTAACATGCTGGTTATTGCCTAAAAGAATGTGCCGGGCAATAAAGAAAAAGAGGTAGCTTTGATTGTATCTCCTTCTTCTACTGGAAAGTCCAAAAAGAAGAAGGGCAATAAGAATAAGAAACCTCAAATTCCTGGACCTTCCAATAAGATAGTCAAATAGAAGGGCAAGACCAAAGCTGACAAGGGCAAGGGAAAGTGTTTCCACTGCCAGAAGGATGGGCACTGTAAAAGGAACTGCCCAGAGTATCTTATTTCTCTGAAGGACAAGAAGGATAGATCTTCAGAAGGTATGTCTATGTCTTGTTATTTAGATTCTGATGATACTCATAGTTCATCTACAGTTTGGGTTTTAGATACTGGTGTTAGTTCTCACATTACTTATGATATGCAGGAACTAGCAAATAGTAGCAGCTTGCAGTCACGAGATATCAGACTTTGGGTTGGCAATAGTTCAACTGTTGAAGCTTTAGCCATAGGATCTAAATCTTTATACATGTGTGGACATGCTTTGTATTTAAATAATGTTTTGCATGTACCTGATGTTTTTAAGAACATCATTTCTATATCTAGTTTGACTAGAAATGGCTATGAATTTCAGTTCACAAATGATGTTTGCAATATTTATTTTGGAAATAAATATGTTGGCTCGAGCTATATGCATGATGGACTTTATTATTTAGATAATAATGTTAAATACAAATCTAATGCAAGCAATCTAAATGAATGTAATGCCATGATGAAAATCAACTCAAGTTCAAAATATATTTGGCACTTAAGATTAGGTCATATTGCAGAAGATAGGATTGCAAAGCTGGAGAAAATGGGGATTTTATCCTCAGTGGGTTATGAACCTACTCCACCTTGTGAATCCTACCTTCAAGGCAAAATGACTTGATCACCTTTTATTGGACAAGGGTTAAGAGCTGAAAATATTTTAGAATTGATACATAGTGATGTATGTGGTCCATTTAAGGAAATGGCTAGAGGCGGTTTTCATTACTTTATTACATTTATTGATGATAAATCAAGGTTTGGGTATTTGTATTTGATAAAATACAAACATGAATCCTTTGAAAAGCTCAAAGAATTTAAATGTGAAGTAGAAAATCAAACAGGAAAAAGTGTTAAAACTCTTCGATCAGATCGTGGAAGTGAATACTTAAGTACTGAATTTGATGAATACTTGAAAGGGCATGGCATTGTCTCCCAACTGGCTCCCCCAGGAATGCCATAACTGAATGGTATATCTAAAATGAGAAATTGTACCCTATTAGATATGGTATGCAGTATGATGAGCTATACTGATATGTCTGAAGGAGCGGAAGCATGAAAAACATAAGTTTAGATCATTGAAATTCAAAATTTTCATCTAGGGTCACATGTATCATGCAAGATTTATTTTTACCTATTTAATTTCAATGATAAATAGAATATTAAAACTCTTTTAATATATTTTTGAATCTACATTTGCCATTTAAGATTTTAGAATTAACAGATTAATCTATTAAAACCCTAGATTAGATCAAGAACAAGTGCACTAACCTTTTCATGCATTGCAGTGTGTTTGGCACCTTTGGGATGCATCTTTAGGACAACAGATGTTGTCCTTTAGCTTGTCCACACCAAGATCACCTATGGCAGCCCTTGAACAACTTCTAAAGCTTTTTCTATGAATTAGAAAATCAAGTTTTGCCTTTTAAGAGATTACAGATGTAAACTGGACACTAGAAACAATTTCTAGTATTTTTAATTCAAGAGATTGTTTGCTAATCTCTTTCAATTGATGAGAGATGAAGAAGAAGAAGGGAGAGGGTAGCCAAGGGTGGCAGCACAAAGAGAGAATAGCAGCCCACACATTTTACTCTTTCATAACAACACTTATATAGCTAGGTCATCACTTAAAACCTTGTCACATGTCACCTTCTGATTGGCTCTAGGTTTAATTGACCCAATCACATTGTGCCAAGTGTCAAACCTATATTTAATCTTGATTTTAATCATCTTACATTATTAAAAGACATATGGCAAGCTTATGTGTAGTGCCATGTGTCACTATCTCATGGTGCCACATGTTACCCTGTGAAATGACCAAAATACCCCTATGTCTTAATTTTGAGTTCTCAATCCAAAATAATTATTTCTCTTCTTCTAATCAATTTATATCAAATATAAATTAATTAATTAATCTCTATTAATTAATTTCTCATTAATTAAATTCATATTTAAACACTTTAAATATAAATTTAACTTATACTATACATCTAATAACCTAGATTTAGTTTCAAGCCATGCTAGGGACTTTGCAATCTAATTGCAAACCAAACCTATTTAATTAATCAATTAAACTCATTAATTAATTAATTAAATCATATTTAATTTGGTGATTACTTGTGTATGTGTGTGACTTACTAGGCTTATAACTAATTGGCAATGAGACATGATATCAATTCTTAATATCATCAGAACTCTTTCTTACCATAAATGATTTCTCTAAATCATTTTATGCACCTTATAGACCATGGTTAACACCTAGCATAACATGCCATGGCCACTCAATCAGTAATAAGGTTTACCTTAAATGAACCTATAATCATATGTTACCATGCACTAGAATCTCTCTGTTACAAAATCCCAATTCGAGCTGGAGTCATGGTTTATGTCAAACCCCATTTGCTATGAATATTATGTTCTCTTTTAATTCCAGTTCTTGATTAAAAGGATTTTCTCATCAGAAACTCTTTTTTGATTAAATCTATCTATCCTGGCCAGAAACTTGAAACATCAAGAATAATTAAATGAACATAGGATTTTATCCCTATTTACTTAGAGGAACAGATTCCATCTTGATCAACACCTACCTCCATATATAACTAGTAGGAGCCAACACTTGCCCATATACCCATACACAGTACAAGTGTCACACCTTACCCCTCTGTAAGGCATAACATGATCCCATAGTATACCTAATGATTACCAAACTTCGCCTACTGATAACTCATTAAATACACTACAAGGGATTTTAAACCTTTTCTTATTTCTTTTTACAGTAGTGAGCTTTTGACAGGTGTTAAATTTTTTTTTTTTTAACTGAAGTTAACCAATTAACAAATCTGAAGCATCAATAATTTCTATAAAAATTTTGGCAGAGTGCCATCTGTATTTTGAATAAAACAGTTCTTTAAAAACCTATAAAAGCACTTCCAATATATCTCTTCAATCCCAAACTCCAATAATAGTTTAACACAATAAATTTCTCAACTCAATTTAACATCAATTTTTCAGTATTTCCAAAAACTGAGATAAGAGAAATATATCACAATATTTTTACATGCCAAAATAATTTACAATTTTAGTTTATAACTCCTCAAGACCAAGTACAATATATACATACAATGCACATACATTACAACAAAAGTTACAAAAACATGGTATACTCAATATACCTGGCGGAATCCCAAAATGTAGCACAAGCAGTCTACTCTGCTACTCTGTCTGTCTATCCACCTGTGACAGCAATGAAAAAGCTATTGCTGAGCCAATGTCTCAGTGGTGCACAACATTAAGAAAATACAATTTAAAACCATAAACCATAAATCATATGAACTGTGGATACTTAAAATCATAGTTGAATTCAAAAGACAGTGAATGTCATAAAGAATTAAACTCCATTTCACAATATCACAATAAATATCAATAAATCACACACACAGCTTAATCATGAATCCAAAGTCCAAATCGTCCCAAAAGCCGATGGCTAGTAAGGAATAACATAGCTAGCTAGCAATAATATGAGTACTCATCCTATTCATCCTCAACAGGCACACACCTCAACACTTCAGCCAGAGAGAGAATTCAAAGTTAATTCGTCCCACTAGATAAGCTAGCAAGGAATTTAATCAAATATACATGATAGCTGTGGTTTCAAACCATTTGTAATATTTTTCAAGCAATAAGTATCCATCAAATTTCCATTCAAACAATTTTCCATAATTTAAAACAATATCATACAAATTGTCATAATTTATTTCAATTGAAAATTCAAAACAAATAATTGTTGTGCATAAACCTCTGAAGAGTAACCTCTTGGCCTTGACTCAGTGTTTCCTTCTCCTTCCCTGAGTGTTTGCTAACTGAAATACACAATTTAAAGTGTTTCAGTACTCATTTAAACTGTCTCTAATAATAAAGTTCAATAATTAAATTTATTTAACACTATTGCTTTCATTAGTTAACCTATTATGTTGACCTTTAATGCACTCTAGGTGAATTAATTTTAATGTTACCAATATGTCACATTTTATAGTCCTTTAGTGTTGGTATAAATTACCAATTTCATTTCTAAGTGTATCGCATTTTATTGCAATTTATAGGATTTCGGTATGCTATTTTGACCTAGCCGGATGACCTAGTTCCCTCAGTTTTTGATTTCTGGTCTGACTTACAAACTTGTAGGTTTATGTCTTAGAGAACTTTTGCCACAAATTTTAGGTCATTTGGAGTTTACTAGACCAAGTTATGGTCATTTTACTATTGCTGGTCAGATATCACTAAAATGGCAAACTTAGGTCATTTTTAAGTCATTTCTGGTTCTTGCAGTTTTTATACCCGAACTTGTGCAAGCATTTTGACTTGCTTATAGTCATTTTTGGGTTTTGGTGTCTTCATAAGAGTTGTAGCTCTATGTCTAAACTATCCATGGTATAAATTTTAGGTCAATTGGACTGTTTTGTGTGAGTTATGGCCAAAACACTAACTGCTATCCAAATGGTCAATTTTCAGGTTTGCAAAGTCACTAATCCGGATTTGGTCAATTCTCATGTCAGTTTTTGGACAGAATTTAGCTAGCCTTTCTTCATGAAAGTTGGCACATTTTGTGCCTAGTTTCACCTCTAATTACCTCTTACCAATTGGAGTCACACACTTAGGGTTATAGGCTCATTTGCATACTGCCCTCTACATGCCTCTCAAACACCAAACCAAATACACATTCACCAACTATATCCTCACTTCCCCAAACCATTATGCATTTGGTACTAACCATAACCATTCATTACTTTACATTATAGGTTAACTTGGACAGAATATAACAACTTCATAATACACCAAATGCAATCATAATTCACAAAGTCCAAATCCAATAATATATACACATAAACACTTCTAATTATTACACATACATCCATCATCAAATTACATACCTTATCACTACTATTCCACATACATATGCTGCCATTTTTTGTACAATACTTCAACAACATTTCATGAACTTAAACATTACCAATTTTCATTATGAGGCTGCCCAATTAACACATTCACATCAAACTTCCATTTTCACTTTTCAAGCTTACCATTCAAACTTTATACATGGAAATCAACTTCAATACATTTAAACACTTAAATCAATACCCCAAATCACCAAATATATGAAGAAAACAAGTTAACATATTGAACTTCCATGACTACTGAAATGGAGCATCAACCTAACTCATCAAAAATTCAACTTTTCTTCCATAAATCAACTCACCACAACCTTAGTTACAATTTTAATGAAACAAAAATTGAAAACAACCACTTACCTCTTTTGAAGCTTCTTAAAAACTCACCAAAAATTATCTTTCTTACTCCCTAATTGCTGCCCAAGGTGTACAGATTAAGTTTAATGAAGAGAACTTGCAAGAACTTTGGCTAAATCATTAATATGGGAGCATGCAAATGGGGCGGCCATGGATGAGAGCTTGGGAGAGGATTTCGGCTGTTTTGGAAATGAGGGGTTGAAGATGAAGTTTTTGCCCACCATTGTGATATTTTAATGTCTACTAACTTAACTTAGTGGAGTTCTAAGTTTGGTTAAAGTTTTAATAATCCAAAGTTTCCAAATTTACAATTTTACCTCATTTCTTTTACTATTTAAATTATGTACCACCACTTTAATTTTTATGATATTTTCAAGGTTTAATATCATTTATTTTTAATGAAAATTTAGGTCAAAAGGCAACTCGGGGTGTCAAATGACCATAATGCCCCTATTCGGGTTGTATTCTTGATTTTTCGATAACACCGATTTTTGCCAGTTTCTCAATTTTTTGTTTTTCTTTGTACTAATTAGTTAATTTTTCTTTGAAATTTCTAATGTCATTTATACTTCAATAGATATTTACTTAAGTCTTAAAAATATTTTTCAGGGTTCCCCATAGTCCAGGGCTAGTCAACGGTCCACGCCGCAACTTCCTGGTGCGGTCACCCATCGCTATGGTTTTTAGCTCGTTTAACTTAGTTATATTTCATTGCTATTATTTTTCTTTTGTTTTTCTTGTATTTCCCTCTATTGTATTTTATTATTTTATGTCTCCTCACTAATATTTAAGTATAATTCCAAGCATCCTAGCTGTCCAGACAGACACTGATCACCGGAATAGTAGAACGCACTACCGAACATAGGGGTGTTACAATTCTCTTCCCCTTAAAATCAATTTCATCTCGAAATTTTACTGGTTTTAATCTCTGAATAGCTGTGGGTGTTGTCTCCTCATGTCCTCTTCACGTTCCCAAGTAGTTTCCTGGCCTGAATGATGGTTCCACAACACTTTAACCACAGATATCTGTTTGTTCCTCAGCTGCTTTACCTCATATGCCAGAATTTCTATGGGTTCTTCCTCATATGAGAGGTCTGGATTTACCTCAATCTCTTCAACTGATAGAACATGGGATGGGTCTGATCTGTACCTCCTTAACATAGACACATGGAAGACACTGTGTATCCTTTCTAGCTTTGGAGGTAATGCCAACCGATATGCCAAAGGACCCACTCTTTCCAAAACCTCATATGGTCCGATAAAACGAGGACTCAGTTTCCTCTTTCTGCCAAATCTCATAATCCTCTTCTAAGGAGAAACTTTAAGGAATACCTTATCACCCACTGTATATTCAATATCTCTTCTCTTCAGATCAATATAGGACTTCTGACGGTCTGATGCAGCCTTGAGTCGATCTTTGATCAATCTGATCTTTTACTCTGTCTGCTGAACAATTCCTGTAACACCTCTACTTGTATAGCCTGGTATATTTCACTGTTTCGGTGACCGAAGTCAGTCCAGACAATTAAGGGGATTAGAACCACACTTAAGACAACTAGATAAGCTATAAACATAAATAATTAGTAATTGCCAATTAGTTAAGTAGAAATAAGAAAAACAAAACATAAGAAGTTAAACGAGTCGAGAGTCACAGCGATGGGTGACCTTCTCGGGAAGGACTGCGAAGTCATCTTAAACTCAAATTTGAATCAGTAAATGTGACGTCATGTCCTTAGGACCATTACGAACACAGTGGAAAAGAGAAAATCACGAAAAAGAACTGTTAAGCCAGTCAAATAATTAGGTCAGGGAGCCGAAAGAAATATTGAATTAATTGCAAACTGGGATGAACCGGCGAGGGGCAATTTGGTCAATTGACCCCGAGAATTGACTCCTAACTTAACTATCAGATAAAATCGGAGAAAAGAAAATTTCAGAATCGAGAATTAAATTAAAGAACTAATGGAAAAATAAAAAAAAAAAAGGAAAAGAAAAGAAAAAGTTAATTACATCACCTTATGACATAAAATGATGTCAAAAATTTATTTTTTTTAATTCCCACAATTTTTTACCCATTCAAATACATAAAGTAAGACTTAAATTACATAAAAACAAAAAAAATAGAACCCTTCTCCTACCTCCAGATTTCGGCAGCCAAGGTTCTCCATAAGCCCACCATTGATTCCTCCATGAAAGCTTGAATACAAACTTTTAAACACTCATTTGACCCTACCTTACCCCAAATTCTCCCATAAAACCTTGATTTAGTCACTTGAGAAGAAGATTGGTCATCAAGGAAAGAAGAAAAGAAGAAAGAAAATTGGAGAAAAGGGGAGTTAGAAGTTGCTACACAAAGGTTAGTGATTTAAGTTGCAAATGAGTTTATTACTTGTGTTTATAACTTAGTTAACTTAGAAAAATGCTTAAAATGAAATAAAAATTTGTTGAGGGACCATGAATGATTTTCGGCCAGCATGTATATGGGCGTATATTTGCATGGTTTGATGGATTTAATTGGGTATATAAACCTTAGTTAGTTGAATGACTATGGTTAAAGGCATGGAATCAAGTAAATGCAAAGATAGTGTGAATTAGGGTTTTGGACATTAAGGTTTAGAGACCAAAAATATGAAAAACTTGTAAATGGTGTCTTTGACCTAATGAGAAGTGAGAAATGGTCATTTGTGACCTAATTAAGTGTGTTAGAAGTGTTTGAATTAAAGCCAAATTCAGAGGGAGTGTGGTCATGCTGCTGGCAGCATGACCAAGTCAACTTTGAAGGACCAAAAATGAAATTTTACAAGTCCAATTGGTATGAGACCAATTGGGAATGAAAATAGACACTAAATGACACAATTTTCATTTAGGAAGCATGCCCAAAAAGTGACCAAAACCTGGTGAATAAATTAACCAAAGTTGGAAAATCACAGTCTGCCTCTGTACAAACTGACCAAATAAATAGTGTTTGTTCATTTAGTCATAACTTGAGCTAGGCAGGTCAAAATGACCTGAAATTTTACCAGTGGTTAGTGAGATATAGACCTAAAACTTTCATGAAGAACACAAACCCAAATTCTGCCATTAACCAAGTCATTTGGCCACCCCAAGTTGGTGACCCAAATCTGCCAGTACCAAAACTTGCCCAGAATTCTGGGTTGAATCTAATCCGGCAGCCATGGTTCAAATGGCCATAAATTGAGCTAAAAAACTTCAATTGGGGTGATTCAAAAATAAGAATAAACTTAAGACATTAGGGAACATTTTCTATGAAGGAAATTTTGTCAAATTCCAACAGAAAAGTGACCAATGGAACAGTGCAACCTTAGACACCAAAACTGAAAATTTATCAAATTTGCCTAAAAGAGTTAGAATTTGAATAAACAACCAAAACCAACAAATTTAGTGGCCAAAATGTGGTATGTGGGTGAAGTTGAAATTCCCATACCTATTAAGCCTTAGAAAGTCAACAAATTGACTTGAATAGTATATTGAATAGTAGCCCCAAACACAAAAATTAAAGAACGTCGAGTGTAGCACGTTAGAGCTAGGTAAAAGTGAAGTTAAATTTATTTTTGGATTTATGCTAAGTTATGGTACTGAAACACTGTAAAATTGTGTGTTTCAGTTGAAAAGAACACCGAGAAAGAACTCGAGGAACCGAGTCAAGGCCAAGAGGCGACTCGCTTGAGGTTTGTGCACAACATCACTATGTTTTAAAATTCATTAATAAAGTGAATGAAATATGCATTTTACTTTTGCTTTGAATTGTTGAAAGTTTATTGTGACCTTATTTATGATGTTTTGATTTAAATTGTGAAAGTTATTGTGTATATTTGAAATGACAATGTTTAGCAAATTGTTAAGATAAGTTTTGAAACCACAATGTCATGACCATATATTTGAACACCTCACTAGCACGACTAGTGGGGTTAATTAGTTTCGAATTTTGATTCCTTCTCTTGATAAGTGTTGAGGTGTGCCAGTAGAAGAGGATGTGAATGGATATCCATATATTTGAGCTAGCTAGCCTTGTGATGTGATTTCTCTTTAGCCTCTGGCTATTGAGATTCTATTTGTTTCGAATGGCATAATCTAACTGTGGGTTTTATGAAATGTGATTTGATACTTTAAAATGAAATTGTTTGGGATTAAAATCTCATAATGCATGATTTGTATTTAATTCTCATGTTCAGTCAAATTTTCGAATAAATGTGATTTAAGTTCTGCATAAAGATTATTTTAGTATGTTGTGCACCACTGAGTCCTAGTACTCAGCGATAGCTTTTATTGATGTCTCAGATATAGAGACTAGAGGAGCAGCAGACTGAGCTACTGAGGATTGAGGATCTATCAGCTTGAAGTTATCGGGTATAATTTATACCTTGACTATAAATTTTTCTTTTGATGTATATATTGCATATAAATGTATGGACATGTAAATTGGTCTTGAGCAGTTTGTACAAAGTTTGTATAAAGCTGTAATAAAATTTTAGTTTGGATTTTCTTAATGTAGGTTTTGGTATGATGTATATATATAGTTTGTTGTCTTTAATGAATGGAAATGTTTAATTTTAATTTTAATAAGAGTAATAGATATTGTTTTACTGATGATTGAATTTTGGAAATTGAGAAATGTTGACTATTGAATTTTGAGATTTGAGAAATTGTTGAGATTGATTGTGAAATTGAAGTAGTGGTTGAGAAAATTTTTGGAAGTGCTTTTTTTTTCAGGTATTTGAAGAACTGTTTTCTCAAAATACTGATGGAACTCTGGCAAAATTTTTATAAAATTTACGGGAAAAAAAAATGGACCAAAAATATTTACCAGTTTTAAATTTAATTAAATGTTTTAAATACCTATTAGAAAATGCTCACCACTTATCAAAAATAAGAAAATTGTTTTAAAATCTCTTGTAGGGTACTTAATGAGTTATCGATAGGTGAAGTTCAGTAGTTCATTAGGTATTCTACTGGATCATGTTATGCCTTACAGAGGGGTAAGGTGTGACATATTTTAGTGGTATCAGAGCAAAATTTTTGAAGTATGTTTTAATTTGAGAATTTGTGTCTTTCCTTGTTAAGTATAACTGCTCAATGTCTATAATTTTCACATATAGTGCATTACATCATGAATATGAACTAACGGAGCGAAATCTCCTTGTGTTATTTGTTCAGGAGATATCCTACTCCATACTGAAATGGAAGAAGGGGATCGCTCAGTCGAGCAATTTATTGAAGCTGAGGCACAAGGGGAAGCCCCAGCTTTATAGAATGTCAGTGGGTCAGTAGCACTAGCCCCGCAAATGCCGCAGTTTCCTACACAGTTCGCACAGCAGATGGCTGCGATATTTCAACAAATGGCTGGGGGTATGCCTGCTCAAGCTCCACCCCAGACACCTATGGCACAACCACTGTCTCCAGCCAGACAGTATGAAAAATTACTGAAGTATGGGGCTGCAGAATTTAAGGGTACAGTGGACCCTTTAGAGGCAGAGCAATGGCTTGAAAGAATGGACAGAGTATTTAAGAAGCTGCACTGCCAAGATGAACTGAAGTTTGAGTATTCTGTGTCTCTACTGTAAGGGGATGCATATGATTGCTGGAAGACCATCCCCCACAGTTTAGCTGAACCACCAGTATTGGCTTGGGATGACTTTATCAGAGAATTCAGACAGAAATGCATCCCAGATGCATATGTTGATCAGAAACTGCAAGAATTTTTAAGTTTGAAACAAGGGAACCGATCAGTGGCAGAGTATGAGAGGGAGTTCTCCCGCTTAAGTCATTATGCTGGGAGTCTCCTTACTACCAGCAAGGCAAGGTGCAAGAGATTTGAGACGGGTTTGAAGCCCAGCATAAGGATGCAAGTTGTGGGATTTTGACACAGCAATTTCTCAGAGCTCATGTCTCAAGCACTTGAGTTGGAAAGAATAGAATCAGAAGCAACCCCAGTGAAAGAAAAATCAGAGAAAGATGAGAAATCAGAAAAAGACAAGGGGCAAAAGTCAGTAGAACAGAGTTCTGGTGGTACTTCTAGAAAGAAAAAGAAGTTTAGTGGACCCAGCAGGGGTCGAGGTAGAAGATTTGGTAGGGGCAGATTTTTCGAACAGAGACCCCCTAGGTCTAGTCAGCAGTCGAGCAGGGGTTCACATTTTGCCCGCCCCTGTGAGACTTGTGGCAAGATTCATGGGAGGGAATGTTATTGGGCCACTGGAGCCTACTTTAATTGTGGAGGCAAAGGCCATATAGCTAAAGACTGCACTAGTGCTCCGTCTTCGAGATATGGTCCAGCTCCTACTACTGCTGAGGGATCTATTCAGAGTCCTACTCCCAGAGGTTCACAGTCTGTTGGCAGAGGAAGAGGCAGAGGTAGAGGCACTGCTTTTGGCAGTCAAGGCACAGTTGGTCAGTCAGCATAAGGGAGTGCATCAGCCAGAGTCTAGACAATGAGACAGCGAGCAAAGGCTGAGACTTTCGATGTGGTAGTTGGTACATTCTCTATCTCTGATCAAGATGTACTTGTATTGCTTGATCCGGGTTCAACCCATTCATATGTTAGTGCTAGCATCGTCAGTTCACTTGCTATTCCATGTGTGCAAATGGGTTTTGAAGAGCTAGTCACTAGTCTGTTAGGACAAGAGGTCCGAGTCAACAGAATTTATAGAGACTGTCCTTTGGTGATCCAAGGACATGTTTTCCTATCAGATTTTATTGAAATGCCCTTCAGAGAGTATGATATCATCTTGGACATGGATTGGTTAGCCAGGCATCACGCCATGATTGACTGTAGATTGAAGAGAGTCACTTTTGGCCTCCCTTTGTACTGTGATGTGGTAATACATGGGGAGGGGCATTTACTGCCATCAAACATCATTTCGGCTGCACTAGCCAGAAGAATGATCAGAAAGGGGTGTGAAGCATACTTGGCATATGTGATAGACACCCAAGTGGGGAGTCCAGCACCGAGGGACATCCCTACTGTATGTGACTTTCTGGATGTATTTCCTGATGAATTGCCAGGATTACCTCCAGAAAGAGAGGTGCAGTTTGAGATTGATGTTATGCCTGGTGTGGACCTAATCTCCATAACACCATATAGAATGGCACCTGCAGAATTGAAAGAGTTAAAAGTGCAGTTACAAGAATTGCTTGATAAGGGCTTTATCCACCCTAGTGTGTCACCTTGGGGGGCGCCAATGTTGTTTATAAAGAAGAAAGATGGCACTCTCTGCTTGTGTATTGATTATCGACAGTTGAATAAGGTGATAATAAAGAATAGATATCCATTGCCCCACATAGATGACTTGTTTGATCAGTTGAGGGGTGCAGCTGTGTTCTCCAAAATTGACCTGAGATCAGGTTATTATCAGTTGAAAGTACAAAAGCAGAGTATTGCTAAAACTGCCTTCAGAACCTGCTATGGCCATTATGAGTTCTTAGTCATGCCATTCGGGTTAACTAATGCTCCGACTGCTTTTATGGATCTGATGAACACTATCTTCAGACCATACCTCAACCAGTTTGTTGTGGTATTCATTGATGATATATTGGTTTATTCGAGGAATACAAAAGAGCATGATAGACATCTGCGCATTGTACTGCAGACTTTGAGGGAGAAACATCTATATGCCAAATTGTCGAAGTGTGAATTTTGGCTGAAGGAAATATCTTTCTTGGGGCATGTAGTATCAAAAGATGGCATCAAGGTAGATCCAAGTAAGATTGAAGCTGTCCTTAATTGGAGGCCACCCAGAAATGTCACAGAGATTCGTAGTTTTCTGGGTTTAGCTGGATACTACCGTAGATTTGTGAAGGGATTCTCCATATTGGCATCTCCATTGACCAAGTTACTTAGAAAAGATGTGAAATTTCAGTGGACAGATAAATGCCAACAGAGTTTTAATGAATTGAAGAAATATTTGACTGAAGCTCCAGTCCTGACTTTACCTACCCCGGGTAAAGAATACACAATTTACAGTGATGCTTCTCACAATGGGTTAGGTTGTGTATTGATGCAAGATCGAAATGTCATTGCCTATGCATCATGCCAGCTGAAACCGCATGAGAGGAATTATCCAACACATGATTTGGAGCTTGCAGCCATTGTGTTTGCTCTTAAGATCTGGAGACATTACCTGTATAAGGAGAAATGTTACATCTACACAGATCATAAGAGTTTGAAGTATTTGGGCACCCAGAAAGAGTTGAATTTGAGACAGAGGAGGTGGTTAGAGTTGATAAAAGACTATGATTGTTTGATAGACTATCAGCCAGGGAAAGCTAATGTTGTGGCTGACGCCTTAAGTCGCAAGACTATGGTAAGTCTATGGGTTACTCCTTTGTCTTTGGTACATGAGTTGAGATCATTACATGCCAGCTTAGAGATTAATGATGATGGGCAGACAGCAGTTGCATGGCATGTATAGCCAGTGTTGATTGATCAAATCAGAATGGCTGCTCAGAATTATGAAAGGTATCAAAAGCTGTTGGGAGAAGTCAAGCAAGGCAAGAAACTAGAATTCTCAATCAGAGATGATGGTCTACTGCTACACCAAGGCAGAATGTGTGTTCCTAATGATGTTGGTTTGAGGCAAATTATTTTCAAGGAAGCACATGAGTCTCTTTTTTGCCATGCACCCTGGTGGCACAAAAATGTATAGAGGGCTAAAGAAGCATTACTGGTGGATGGGTATGAAAAGAGATGTGGCAGAGTTTTTTTCCAAATGCTTAACTTATCAGCAAGTGAAGGCAGAGCTTCAAGTACCCGCTGGGTTGTTACATCCACTACCAGTACCAGAATGGAAATGGGAGAGAATAACAATGGATTTTGTGATGGGACTTCCAAGGACACAGAAGAGTCATGATGCAGTATGGGTCATTGTTGACAGACTGACCAAGCCTGCTCATTTTCTGCCAGTCTGAATGGACTACAGTTTAGAAAGATTGGCCAAGTTGTACATTGATGAGATTGTGAGACTGTATGGAGTGCCAGTATCCATTGTATCAGACAGAGATCCTAGGTTCACTTCTAGATTCTGAGGTAGTCTTCAAAGAGCCTTAGGAACTAGATTGAACTTCAGCATGGCATTCCACCCACAGACAGATGGCCAGTCTGAGAGGGTAATTCAGATCTTAGAGGATATGCTACGGGCTTGTGTGATTGAGTTTGAGGGCAGTTGGGACACACACTTGCCTTTGATTGAGTTTGCTTACAACAATAGCTACCAATCAAGCATTGGGATGCCTTCATATGAAACTTTGTACGGCAGAAAATGTAGAACCCCATTGTGTTGGGATGACGTGGGTGAAAGAAATATGATTGGACCCGAAATTGTTTAGCAAATTGAAGAGAAAATTGGGGTGATCCGAGATCGACTTAAGACTACATCAGACCGTCAGAAGTCCTACATTGATTTGAAGAGAAGAGATATTGAGTATGCAGTGGGTGAAAAAGTTTTCCTCAAAGTTTCCCCTTGCAAGAGGATTATGAGATTCGGCAGAAAGGGGAAACTGAGTCCTCGTTTCATTGGGCCATATGAGGTTCTGGAAAGAGTGCGTCCTTTAGCATATCGTTTGGCACTACCTCCAGAGTTGGAGAAGATACATAATGTCTTTCATGTGTCTATGTTGAGGAGGTATCGATCAGACCCTTCTCATGTACTACCAGTGGAAGAAATTGAAGTGAATCCAGACCTCACATATGAGGAAGAACCCATAGTGATTCTGGCTTATGAGGTGAAGCAATTATGGAACAAGCAGATACTGTTGGTAAAAGTGCTGTGGAACCATCATTCGGGCTAGGATGCTACTTGGGAACGAGAGAAGGACATGAGGAGACAGCACCCACAGCTGTTCAGAGATTGATACTAGTTAAAATTTCAAAATGAAATTTATTTTAAGGGGGGGGGGGGGGAATTGTAACACCTCCATTTATATAGCCTGGTATATTTCACTATTCCGGTGACCGGTGTCAGTCCGGACAATTAAAGGGATTAGAACCATATCTAAGACAACTAGATAACCTATAAACACAAATAATTAGTAATTGCCAATTAGTTAAGTATAAATAAGAAAAACAGAACATAAGAAGTTAAACAAGCTGAGAGTCACAGCGATGGGTGACCTTCTCGAGAAGGACTGCGAAGTCATTTTAAACTCAATTTTCGAACCGTAAAATGTGATGCTGCGGTCCTTAGGACCATTACGAACACAGTGGAAAAGAGAAAATCACGAAAAAGAACTGTTAAGCCAGTCAAATAATTAGGTCAGGGAGCCGAAAGAAATATTGAATTAATTGCAAACCGGGATGAACCGCCGAGGGGCAATTTGGTCAATTGACCCCGATAGCTGACTCCTGACCTAACTGTCAGATAAAATTGGAGAAAAGAAAATTTCAGAATCGAGAATTAAATTAAAGAACTAATGAAAAAATAAAAAAAAGGAAAAGAAAAGAAAAAGTTAATTACATCACCTTATGACATCAAAATGATGTCAAAATTTTATTTTTTTAATTCCCACAATTTTTGACCCATTCAAATACATAAAGTAAGACTTAAATTACATAAAAACAAAAAGAATAGAACCCTTCTCTTGCCTCAAGATTTCGGCAGCCAAGGTTCTCCATAAGCCCACCATTGATTCCTCCATGAACGCTTGAATACAAGCTTTTAAACACCCATTTGACCCTACCTTACCCCAAATTTTCCCATAAAAACTTGATTTAGTCACTTGAGAAGAAGATTGGTCATCAAAGAAAGAAGAAAAGAAGAAAGAAAATTGGAGAAAAGGGGAGTTAGAAGTTGCTACACAAAGGTTAGTGATTTAAGTTGCAAATAAGTTTATTACTTGTGTTTATAACTTAGTTAACTTAGAAAAATGCTTAAAATGAAATAAAAATTTGTTGAGGGACCAAGAATGATTTTCAGCCAGCATGTATATGGGAGTATATTTGCATAGTTTGATGGATTTAATTGGGTATATAAACCTTAGTTAGTTGAATGACTATGGTTAAAGGCATGGAATCAAGTAAATGCAAAGATAGTGTGAATTAGGGTTTTGGACATTAAGGTTTAGAGACCAAAAATATGAGAAACTTGTAAATGGTGTCTTTGACCTAATGCGAAGTGAGAAATGGTCATTTGTTACCTAATTAAGTGTGTTAGAAGTATTTGAATTAGAGCTAAATTCGGAGGGAGTGTGGTCATGCTGCTGGCAGCATGACCAAGTCGATTTTGAAGGACCAAAAATGAAATTTTACAAGTCCAATTAGTATGGGACCAATTGGGAATGAAAATATACACTAAATGACACAATTTTAATTAAGGAAGCATGCCCAAAAAGTGACCAAAACCTAGTGAACAAATTAACCAAAGTTGGAAAATCACAGTCTACCTCTGTACAAACTGACCAAATGAACAGTATTTGTTCATTTGGTCATAACTTGAGCTAGGCAGGTGAAAATGACCTGAAATTTTACCAGTGGTTAGCTGAGATATAGACCTAAAACTTTCATGGAGAACACAAACCCAAATTCTGCAATTAACCAAGTCATTTGGCCACCCCAAGTTGGTGACCCAAATCCGCCAACACCAAAAATTGCCCAGAATTCTGGGTTGAATCCAATCCGGCAGCCATGGTACAAATGGCACTAACTTGAGCTAAAAAACTCCAATTGGGGTGATTCAAAAAGAAGAATAAACTTAAGACATTAGGGAACATTTTCTATGAAGGAAGTTTTGTCAAATTCCAACAGAAAAGTGACCAATGGAACAGTGCAACCTTAGACACCAAAACTAAAAATTTATTAAATTTGCCTAAAAGACTTAGAATTTGAATAAACAACCAAAACCAACAAATTTAGGGACCAAAATGTGGTATGTGGGTGAAGTTGGAATTCCCATACCTATTAAGCCTTAGAAAGTCAACAGATTGACTTGAATAGTGTACTGAATAGTAACCGAAACACAAAAATTAAAGAACGTCGAGTTTAGCACGTTAGAGCTAGGTAAAAGTGATGTTAAATTTATTTTTAGATTTATGCTAAGTTATGGTACTAAAATACTGTAAAATTGTGTGTTTCAGTTGAAAAGAACACCGGGAAAGAACCCGAGGAACCGAGTCAAGGCCAAGAGGCGACTCGCTTGAGGTTTGTGCACAACATCACTATGCTTTAAAATTCATTGATAAAGTGAATGAAATATGCATTTTACTTTTGCTTTGAATTGTTGAAAGTTTATTGTGACCTTATTTATGATGTTTTGATTTAAATTGTGAAAGTTATTGTGTATATTTGAAATGACAATGTTTAGCAAATTGTTAAGATAAGTTTTGAAACCACAGTGTCATGACCATATATTTGAACACCTCACTAGCTCGACTAGTGGGGTTAATTAGCTTCGAATTTTGATTCCTCCTCTGGAGAAGTGTTGAAGTGTGCCAGTAGAAGAGGATGTGAATGGATATCCATATATTTGAGCTAGCTAGCCTTATGATGTGATTTCTCTTTAGCCTCTGGCTATTAAGATTCTATTTGTTTCGAATGGTATGATCTAACTGTGGGTTTTATGAAATGTGATTTGATACTTCAAAATGAAATTGTTTGGGATTAAAATCTCATAATGCATGATTTGTATTTAATTCTCATGTTCAGTCAAATTTTAGAATAAATGTGATTTAAGTTCTGCATAAAGATTATTTTAGTATGTTGTGCACCACTGAGTCCTAGTACTCAGCGATAGCTTTTATTGCTGTCACAGATATAGAGACTAGAGAAGCAGCAGACTGAGCTGCTGAGGATTGAGGATCTATCTGCTTGAAATTTATCAGGTATAATTTATACCCTAACTTTAAATATTTCTTTTGATGTATGTATTGCACATAAATGTATGGACATGTAAATCGATCTTGAGCAGTTTGTACAAAGTTTGTATAAAGCTGTAATAAAATTTTAGTTTGGATTTTCTTAATGTAGGTTTTGGTATGATGTATATATATAGTTTGTTATCTTTAATGAATGGAAATGTTTTATTTTATTTTTAATAAGATTGATAGATATTATTTTACTGATGATTGAATTTTGGAAATTGAGAAATGTTGACTATTGAATTTTGAGATTTGAGAAATTGTTGAGATTGATTGTGAAATTGAAGTAGTGGTTGAGAAAATTTTTGGAAGTGCTTTTTTTTCAAGTATTTGAAGAACTGTTTTCTCAAAATACAGATGGAACTCTGGAAAAATTTTTATAAAATTTGCAAGAAAATAAAATGGACCAAAAATAGTAACTAGTTTTAAATTTAATTAAATGTTTTAAATACCTATTAGAAAATGCTCACCACTTATCAAAAATAAGAAAATTGTTTTAAAATCCCTTGTAGGGTACTTAATGAGTTATCGATAGGTGAAGTTCGGTAGTTCATTAGGTATTCTATGGGATCATTTTATGCCTTACAGAGGGGTAAGGTGTGATAATTTATAGCGCAATCATCTTCCTTTCACCTACTTCATCCCAACATAAGGGAGTTCCTCACTTTCTGCCACACAAAGCTTCATATGGAGGCATCCCAATGCTTGATTGGTAGCTGTTGTTATAAGCAAACTCAATCAAAGGCAAGTGTGTATCCCAACTACCTTCAAACTCAATCACACAAGCCCGTAGCATATCCTCCAATATCTGAATTACCCTCTCATACTCGCCATCTGTCTGTGGGTGGAATGCTATGCTGAAGTTCAATCTAGTTCCTAGGGCTCTCTTAAGACTACCCCAGAATTTAGAAGTGAACCTAGGATCTCTGTCAGATACAATTGATACTGGCACTCCATGCAGTCTTACAATCTCATTTATGTACAATCTGGCTAATCTTTCCATGCTATAGTCCATCTGGACTGGTAAAAAGTGAGCAGACTTGGTCAGTCTGTCAACTATAACCCATACTGCATCATGACTATTATGTGTCATCGGAAGTCCCATCACAAAATCCATAGTTATCCATTCCCATTTCCACTCTGGTACTGGCAATGGATGTAATAAACTAGCTAAAACTTAATGTTCTGCCTTCACTTGCTAACAAGTTAGGCATTTGGAGACAAAATCAGCTACATCCCTTTTCATACCCATCCACCAGTACTATTCTTTCAGCCCTCTGTACATTTTAGTTCCACTAGGGTGCATTGCAAAAGGAGATTCATGTGCTTCCTTTATAATGATCCGTCTCAATTCCACATCATTAGGAACACACAATCTGCCCTGACGTAGCAATAAACCATTTCTCATAGAAAATTTAGGTTTTTTGCCCTGTTGGACTTCTTTCAGTAGCTTCTGATATTTTTCATCATTTTAGGAAGCTATTCTAATCTGATCAATCAACGCTGGCTGTACATGCCATGCAACTACTGTCTATCCCTCATCATCAATCTCCAAACTGGCATGCTATGCTTTCAACTCATGTACCATGGACAAAGGAGAAACTCTGAGACTTTCCATAGTATTGCCACATAAGGCGTCAGCCACCACATTTGCTTTCCCTACCTGATAGTCTATTAAGCAATCATAGTCTTTAATCAGTTCTAACCATCTCCTCTGCCTCAAATTCAATTCCTTCTGGGTGCCCAAATACTTCAAGCTCTTGTGATCTGTGTAAATGTAGCATTTCTTCCCATATAAGTAGTGTCTCTAGATCTTCAGAGCAAAAACAATAGCTACTAGCTCCAAGTCATGTGGGGGGTAGTTCCTCTCGTGCTGTTTCAACTGGCGTGATGCATAAGCAATGACATTCCGATCTTGCATCAATACACAGCCTAACCCATTATGAGAAGCATCACTATAAACTGTGTATTCTTTACCCGATGTAGGTAAAGTAAGGACTGGAGCTTCAGTCAAACACCTCTTCAACTCATCAAAACTCTGCTGGCATTTATCTGTCCACTGAAATTTTATATCTTTCCAAAGCAGCTTGGTCAGTGGAGAAGCTAACATAGAAAACACTTTCACAAATCGGCGGTAGTATCCAGCTAAACCCAAAAAACTGTGAATTTCTGTGATATTCCTGGGTGGCTTCTAATTAAGGATAACTTCTACCTTGCTTGAATCTACCTTGATCCCTTCAGCTGACACAACATGTCCCAAGAAAGAGATTTCTTTCAGTCAAAATTCACACTTCGACAATTTGGCGTATAGCTATTTCTCCTTCAAAGTCTACAGCACAATCCGCAGGTGTCTATCATGCTCCTTTGCATTCCTCGAATATATCAAAATATCATCAATAAACGCCAGCACAAATTGGTTGAGGTATGGTCTGAAGATAGTGTTCACAGATCCATAAAAGCAGATGGAGCATTAGTTAACCCGAATGGCATTACCAGAAACTCATAGTGGCCATAACGAGTTCTGAAAGAAGATTTTGGAATACTCTGCTCTTGCACTTTCAACTGATAATAACCAGATCGTAAATCAATTTTGGAGAATACAGCTGCACCCTTTAACTGATCAAACATATCATCAATGCAAGGCAATGGATATCTGTTCTTTGTTGTCACCTTATTCAACTGCCAGTAGTCAATACATAAGCGGAAAGTGCCATCTTTCTTCTTAACAAATAATACTGACGCTCCCCAAGGTGACACACTAGGGCAGATGAAGCCCTTTTCAAGTAGTTCTTGCAACTGTACCTTCAACTCCTTCAACTCTGCTAGTGCCATTTTATATGGTATTATGGATATTGGATCCACACCAGGCATAACATCAATCTCAAACTGCACCTCTCTTTCCGGAGGTAATCCTGATAATTCATCAGGGAACACATCTGGAAAGTCATATACTGTAGGGATATCCCTCAATGCTGAGCTCCCCACTTGGGTGTCTACCACATGTGCCAAGTATGCTTCACACCCCTTTCTGATCATTTTTCTAGCTAGTGCAGCCGAAATGATGTTTGATGGCAATAGCTGCCTCTCCCCATGTATTACCACATCACTATACTGAGGGAGACCAAAAGTGACTGTCTTCAGTTTACAGTCAATCGTGGCATGATGCCTAGCTAACCAATCCATTCCCAAGATGATATCATAATCTCTGAAGGGCATTTCAATGAGATCAGACAGAAAAATATGTCCTTGGATCACCAAAGGACAATCCCTATATATTCTATTAACCCTGACCTCTTGTCCTAGAGGACTTGTTACTAACACCTCAAAGTTCATTTTTGTACACGGAACAACAATGCAATTAATGATGCTAGAACTCACATAGGAGTGGGTAGAACCCAGATCAAATAACACAAATACATCTTGATTAAAAGTTGAGAAGGTACCAGCCACAATATCAGATGTCTCAGCCTCTTCTCTCTGTCTCATTGCGTAGACTCTGACTGAAGCACTGCCTTGCTCTGATTGATTCACTGTGCCTTGGCTGCCTGCTGGATAACCTCTACCCCTGCCTCTACCTCTACTAGGTGGTTGTGAACCTCTAGTGACAGGATTCTAAACTGACCCTTCAGCAGTAATAGGAGATGGCCCAACTCTACGGGAACTGGTGCAGTCTTTAGCAAAGTGTCCTGTGCCTCCACAGTTATAATAGGCTCCTGTGGCCTTATAGCATACCCCACCATGATTTCTTCCACAAGTTTCACATTGGCGGGGAGGGTAGGAACTTCTGGTAGTCTGCTGACTAGATGGAGGACGCCTCTGTCCTGAAAATCTTCCCCTACTAGACTTTTTACCACCCTTGCTGTGTCCCCCAAAGTTCTTCATCTTCCCAGTAGGACCACTGGAACTCTGATCTACTGACTTCCCCTCTTTCTCTTTTTCTGTCTTCTCTGATTTCTTTTTCTCTAGGGCCTCTTCTGACTCAATTCTCTCTAATTCAAGTGCTTGAGAAATAAGCTCAAAGAAGTTAGTAAGTTTGAATCCGACCACTTGTAATCTGAGATTGGGCTTCAAGCCGATTTCAAACCTCTTTCATCTTTCTCTAATGGTAGAAAGGAGACTTCCTGCATAGTGGCTCAGGTGGGAAAACTCCCTTCGATATTCTGCCACTAACCTACTTCCCTGTTTCAGACTTAAGAACTCTTGTAACTTTTGGTCCACATAGGCATCTGGGACATACTTTTGTCTGAACTCTCATAGAAAGTCATCCCAAGTTAGTACTGGAGGTTCCACAAAACTATGAGGAATGGTTTTCCACCAGTCATATGCGTTCCCTTGTAGTAGTGACACTGAATACTCAAATCTGAGCTCTTCTTAACAGTGTAGTTTCTTGAACACCCTATCTATTCTCTCCAACCATTGTTCTACCTCTAGTGGATCTACTGTCCCCTTGAACTCAGTAGCCCCGTATTTAATCAGCTTGTCATACTGCCAAGCTGAAGGCTGTGGTTGTACCACTGGTGTTTGTAGTGGGGCTTGAGTAGGCATGTTACTAGCCATCTGTTGGAACATTGCAGCCATCTGCTGAGCAAACTAAGCAGGGAACTGCGGTACTGAGGGGGCTAGTGTGGCTGATCCACTCATATTGTGAAGGGCTGGGGCTTCCCCTTGTACCTCAGCCTCTATTGATTGATCAATTGAACAATCCCCTTCTTCCATAGTCAATTTGAGGATATTATACCTCCTAAACAAATAACACAAGGAGATTTTCTCCTGTTAGTGCATATTTATAATGTAATGTACTATATGTATTAAACAATGACATTGAGCAGTTGTACAATGAAGAAAGAATATTCAAATTACAGGTGAAAACAGAATTTAAAAACTAGCTCTGATACCACTAAAACATGTCACACCTTACCCCTCCATAAGGCATAACATGATCCCGTAGTATACCTAATGAATTACCAAACTTTGCCTACTGATAACTCATTAAATACAATACAAGAAATTTTAAACCTTTTCTTATTTCTTTTTACAGTGGTGAGCGCTTTTGACATGTAACACCCTCCCTATAGCAACTCCGTACATTCTACTGTTCCGGTGACTAGTATCGGTCCGGACAGCTAGAACGTTCGAAAAAATATTTAAACTAAAGTGAGGAACCATAATTAACTCAAATATTAATAAGAAAAATTTAGGAAAAAATTTTAGAAATAAAATACAACCAAGTTAAATGAGCCGATACCCTAGTGATGGGTAACCCAGTGGGCAGTTGCGGTTCTCGCAACTAGGAGCCCTAGACCCAAGGAAAAATTCATAAAATAATTTTTGGGACTTTAGAGAAGAGTCATTGAAGTTCTTATGGCATTAGAATGCCAAGAAAATGCTTAAAAAAATTTTTCAATCAGTATAGACAATTTTGGTCTGTTAAGCCAAACAGAGGGCATTTTGGTCATTTCGCCTTCAGAGGTGATTTTTGGCTGACTTGTCCAGTTAAGTAAATAATTATCATGACACAAAATGTGAATAAATATTGCTAAAAATTAAATTGAAAATGAGTAGAGAAGAAAAGAAAAGAAAATGAGATTAAATGTCAAATTTAATATCATATGATGTCATTACATCCTTTTCCACCAATCATATTTAAAAGCTACTAAATTAAGAAATAAAAGAAGACAAATGAAACAAAAAAAATATCAAAACAAATATGCCTTCTTCCCTAACCAAAGACCAGCCGTCTCCCTTATCCCTTCCACCCAAACCCCCATGAAAGCTCTACCAAAGCTTCATAACTCACCAAATCTCAACCCAAAACCCTAAACACCCTTCACAAAAATTAACCCCCACATCAAGACCAAGGTTTTGATTATTATAAAGTGAAGAAATTCCAAGGTTTATACAAGCCAATAAAGAGACCAAAGAGGTTAGTGCATGTTAATTACTTAATCTTGTTTATTTCTTAAAATTTAGTTTGAATATGAACAAATAATTAAGAAATTGAGATAAATCATGTGTGAAATTGAGAATGGAATTTTGGCCAGCTTTATGGGAGTGGTAGTTGATGGTTTTGATGGATTTAAAATGGCTTAGAAATGGTGTTGATGTGTAGACATAAATTTGAAATGGATTAGTATGCTTAATTGACATGTGTTGTGTGAACCTTGAATTTGAGCTAGGGTTTGGACACAAAAACTTGGATCTTGTTCATGTGTTGGTGAATGAAAGTTTAAATGGTCAATCAGTGACCATTTGGCTGTATATGATGAAGAATTGCAGTGAGTTGTAGCTTGGGATTTGAATTTGGCTGAGATGCCTTGTGTGACCAGCAGGTCTGGATGTGAGTCCAGCCTGTTTGGGCAGGTATAACTTGGGTTGTGTAGGTTCAATTGGTGCAAGGCCAATTGGACATGAAACTAGACACATAATGGCACAACTTTTGGTATAGAAACCTTTCCTAGAAAACCAAACCAAGTTGACCTAAAAATTTCCCTAATCCGAGTGACCTACATTCTACCTGGGCAAAATGACCAAATGAACAGTATTTATTCATTTGGTCATAACTCAGTGTAGAAAAGTCCAATTGACTTGAAATTTTACCAGCAGAAAGCTGAGACATAGAACTAAAATTTCATGAAGAACACAAATCCAAATTCTGATTATAACCTAGTCAAATTGCCAACCAAACTTAGGTTACCAAATCTGGTAGAACCAGTTTTGCCTAGAATTTTGGATTCTGTCCAATCCGGCCAGTTATGGTGTTTAGGCCATAACTTAAGCTACAAAACTCCAAATAGAGTGATTAAAAAAAGGAAATGTAACTAGACAAAATAAGGAACAACTTTCATGAAGACAATTTTTCCAAATTCCTACTGTAAAAATGACCAATGGAACAGTAAACACAAAGCTTGAAATCTGAAAATTTTGAACAACTAGCACTAAGCTTAGAAATGGTATTGGCAACCAATACCAACAAATTTTAGAATGCAAAATGTGGTATGTTGGGAGTATTAGAATCAATGTACCTATTGTCTATGCAAAAGTCAACATTTTAGTTGACTAACAAAATGAATAGTAACACCTAAACTTAAATTTCAAGAATTGTAAAATTTAAAAGTATAACATGCCCTAGTACACCTAGCAAGATTGGTTTGGATAGGTTGGTATGCCAATAGGGTTTAGTTACTAGTACTACACATGGCATTATGCCATTTTATGATTTCATGGCTTTTAGCCATTTTGACATTATGTTGATACTTGGCCTTGTGCCTAATGTTATTACAGCTTATTAGCTGTTCAGTTGCACACTGAGAGATACATATGTAACCGATGGTGTGATGGCCCCAGGTACTTGATACCCAGTGCCTGTTTACTCGTTTATCCAGTCTAGTCATCCAGTATAGGTTACTTGGGCAACCAAAAATGAAAGTGAATAAATTTAATGAAATTATGAATATAACAAGTACAAAATAAATAAGATTACCAATAATGATCGAAAAATTGTTTGCATAAGACATCAGGACATGCACTGCATATTTATTTTCTGTTATTTCTTTTTATTTTATTATTAGCACCACTAAGCATTATTGCTTAGCGCGTTACTTTTTGCCACGCGTAGGTTCTGGAGAAACCGACCGATAGCCTAGTAGACCACAGACTAAGTGAGATCTTCTACAGCTCTGCATAGTGTCCGTGTCACCTCACCGACATCAGTGCATTGGTAGGACACTAGGTTTCATTTTGAGTATTTGGTAATTAACTTTTATTTTATCATATGAAATTGAGACTCACGTAATGTATTTTGTTATCAATGTAAATAGTAGAAATTATGTTTATGAATGAAAAAGTGAATATTTATTTATGACTTATACTTGAATATCCTATGAAATGAATGAATGAAAAATGGGAGTATATTTGAGAAATATTGAGATTTTATTGATGAAATGGCATTTGGGAGTGATTGAAAATTTTGGAAGTGTTTTTCACAGGTTCCGAAGAACTATTTTATCCATTTTTAGCCGGCACTCTGCCGGATTTTCTATAAAATTTATGGAACCTCAAATAAATTATAATTTTAATAAATGACTTAAATGAATTATATTTCACAAATTGTACTTCATAACTATGATAAAAATAAATTAAGGAAGAATAAAAATGATTGAGATAAAATAGAGTGTTCCGGTACACTGCGTGACATATCTTACTCGGATATACTGTAGACAGGTAAGGAGTGTCACATTTAGTGGTATCAGAGCACGGTTTAGGCGTTTCTGGGCCTAGATCGAGTCCATACCATGCATTGCATTTATAAGAGTCGAGGTGACACTAATGTAGATCTGTTTTTCTTTGTTATTTTGAATAGGTGGACCCTACATCACAGAGGGAAGTTGAGGAGAAAGTGGAGAGTCATGCTCCACCTGCAGTAGCTGAGGCTGGGGGTAGGGGAGAACCTGCTCCGCCAGCTCCAGCAAAGCCTGCTCAGCCTCCACAGGCCATGTTTCAGCAAATGGCTAAATTCTTCTGACAAATGGCTGGGGTAATGCCACCACCACCACCACCTCCATAGCAGAAATCACATTTGGAAAGGTTAAGAAAATTTGGAGCAGTGGACTTCTTTGGCAAGAGAGAAGATGATTTTGTTGTAGCCGAAAACTGGTTGAACAGAACAGGGAGGGTTTTAAAATAACTCCACTGCACTCCAGAGCAAAATCTAGAAGCTGCTGTGTCTCTGTTGCAAGATGATGCCTACCAATGGTGGGATACAGTGTCTAGTGAAGTGTAGCCAGAACTAATAACTTAGGACTTCTTCCTCTCAGAATTCAAGAAGAAATATGTGGGTAGTGTATACCTAAAAGAGAGAAGAAGAGAGTTCATTATCCTGAGGCAGAGACAGCTAACAGTGGCCGAGTATGAAAAGGAATTTGTCAAACTGAGCTGCTACGGAAGGGAGATAGTCTCTAATGATGCTAAAAGGTGTAAGAGATTTGAAGAGGGATTAAATGATAATATAAAGATCATGATCACTGCCTTGGGAATCTCAGACTTCACCAAGTTAGTGGAAGCTGCAATAAAAGTTGAAAAGGTTAGAATAAGTAAGCAAACTAGAAGAGAGAGACAGCAGAAGAGAGGCCCGAGTCAGTCTAGCTCATCTCCTGCACCTAGAAAGAAGTTCAAAGGTCCACCTACACAGAGTTTAGGTCAACCTCAAGGTCAGGGTCAGTCTCAGGGACCTAGGCCACAGTTTACCCCTAGGAGAGGTCAGTCCACACAATCAGTGGATAGCTCTCCAGGGACGGGGTTCAGGGGACCAGCCCCAGCATCTTCTGCATGTCCGTATTTCCTGAAATGGCATAAGGGGGAGTGTTAGAGAGTGACTGGTGCCTACTTAAGGTGTGGGTCGATAGAGCATCAATTGAGGAATTGTCCACGCAGAACTGCTACAGCTACTCCAACACAAGTAGACAGACCTGCTCCTGCACCACAAAGGGGTAGGAAATCTGGCAAATCTGAGGTAGTGGGACCATCACAGAGGCCGGCATCTGAGCCAGCAGAGAGGCCTGAGGGCAGACCACCTGCCAGAGCCTATGCCATGAGAGCTTAGGAGGAGCAAGATTCCTCGGACGTCATCAGGGGTACGTTCTCCCTCTACAATACATTTGTGCATGCATTGGTGGATCCAGGATCCACTCATTCATACATCTGCATCAACCTACCTGTAGAAAGGGGGATATTAGTAGGGGAGAGTGACCAATACATTCTGGTCACTAATCCATTGGGCCACAGTGTAGTGGTGAACAAAGTATACAAGGGTTTCCCCTTTAGGGATTCAGGGGTATGAATTCTTGGCAGACCTGATTGAGTTGCCTTTCCATGAGTTTGACGTGATTTTGGGAATGGACTGGTTGTCATGTCATCAGGCAATGGTTGATTGTAAGTTAAAGAGGATCTCATTGAAAACTCCAGAGGGTAATGAGATTACAGTTGTGGGGGAAAGGACAGATTTCTTGTCCAATGTCATCTCAGCCACAGTTGTAAGAAAACTGATGAGAAAAGGCTATGAAGCCTACCTAGCACATGTGGTGGATACTAGGCAGGCTAAGCCAGATCTGTGTGACATAACCACAGTAAGAGACTTCCCAGATGTGTTCCCTGAAGAATTGCCTGGCTTGCCACCAGAAAGGGAAGTTGAATTTACTATTGAGATATCACGGCACAAAGACCAATCTCTATTGTTCCTTATAGGATGGCACCCACAGAATTGAAGGAACTGAAAATCCAATTACAGAAGTTACTGGATAAGGGGTTCATACACCCCAGTGTGTCACCATGGGGAGCTCCAGTGCTGTTTGTAAAAAAGAAAGATGGGACTTTGAGGTTATGCATTGATTACCGGGAGTTGAATAAAGTGACTGTGAATAATAAGTATCCGTTGCCTAAAATTGATGATCTGTTTGATCAGTTGGAGGGAGTAGGAGTATTTTCCAAAATTGATCTCAGATCAGGGTATCATCAGTTGATGGTGAAGGATGTAGATATGCCAAAGACTGCATTCAGGACCCGGTATGGGCATTATGAGTTTCTAGTGATGCCCTTTGGCCTAACAAATGCACCAACGGCATTCATGGACCTTATGAACTGTATCTTCCATCCATACCTAGATCGGTTCGTAGTGGTCTTTATTGATGATATTTTGGTGTATTCCGAGACTAGGGAAGAACATGATGAACATTTGAGGATTGTTCTGCCCCTGAGAGAAAAGAAGTTGTATGCTAAGTTATCAAAGTGTGACTTCTGGTTAAATGAAATTGCATTCCTTAGACACATAATGTCAGCTGATAGGATTAGAGTGGATCCCAAGAAAATAGAAGCAGTGATGGAATGGAAGCCTCCCAGGAATACAACTGAGGCCAGAACTTTCTTGGTGCTAGCTGGGTATTACAGAAGATTTGTGAAGGGATTTTCTTTAATAGCTGCTCCAATGACCAAGATGTTACATAAGAATGTCAGATTTGACTGGAATGACAAGTGTCAGGCCAGTTTTAAGAAGTTGAAGGCTATGTTGACAGAGACACCAGTGTTAACACAGCCAGTGTCGGGAAAGGAATTTGTGGTCTACAGTGATGCCTCGCATAATGGGTTAGGGTGTGTATTGATGCAAGAGGGGAAGGTGGTCGCCTATGCTTCCAGGCAGCTAAGGCCACATGAACAGAATTACCCTACCCATGATCTAGAGCATACAGCAATTATCTTTGCACTGAAGATATGGAGGCATTACTTGTATGGTGAAAAGTGCTACATTTACACATACCACAAAAGTCTGAAATACTTGCCAACCCAGAAGGAGCTTAACCTCAGACAGAGGTGATGGATTGAGTTCCTGAAGGACTATGATTGTGTGATTGACTATCATCCTGGGAAGGCAAATGTAGTTGATGATGTTTTGGACAGAAAATCCATCACAGCTTTGAGATCATTTAATGCCCTTCTATCTTTGGCTCGAGATGGAGCTATTTTAGCTGAGTTGCAAATAAGGCCAAACCTGCTACAACAGATTTTAGATGGGCAGAAGGTAGATGAGAAGCTAAAGGCTATTATGAGCAAAATCCTAGAAGGGAAAGAAACTAACTATAAAGCGAAAACAGATGGGTTTCTGTACTACAAAAGAAGATTATGTGTACCAGATGATAAGGAATTGAAGGCCAGTATTCTAAAGGAGGCACACACCAGTGTTTATGCTATGCACCCAGGAAGTACAAAAATGTATCATGATCTGAAGCTTCAGTATTGGTGGCCTGGTATGAAGAAGGACATAGCTGACTATGTGACTAAATGCTTGACATGTTAGCAAGTCAAGGCAGAACATCAAGTTCCATTGGGTTTGCTCCAGCCTATACGCATACCTGAATGGAAATGGGATCGGGTCACCATGGATTTTGTAAGTGGTCTACCTCTCACCCAGAAGAAACATGACGCAGTATGAGTGATAGTAGATAGATTGACGAAGTCAGCACACTTTATGCCAGTTAGGACTGACTACTCACTGGAGAAGTTAGCAGAATTATATATCAGTGAGATAGTTAGACTGCATGGAATTCCACTTTCCATCATATCTGATCGAGACCCAAGGTTTACATCAAGATTTTGGAAGAAATTACATGAATCCTTGGGTACACAACTCCACTTCAGCACAGCTTTCCATCCTTAGACGGATGGGCAATCAGAAAGAGTAATCCAGGTAAACAATTAAAACCAATTGAACTAATACAAATATTGAACTGAAATGATAATAATAACATGAAATATATGTCAGGTCCTTGAGGATATGCTGAGTTATGTCATTGAGTTTGAGGGAAGTTGGGATAGATACCTTCCACTGGCAGAATTTGCATACAACAATAGCTACCAAGCTAGCATCCAAATGGCCCCGTATGAAGTATTGTATGGGAGGAAATGTAGAACTCCAGTGTGCTGGATTGAATTGGGTGAAGATAAACTAGTATGGCCAGACCTGGTGAAACAGATTGAGGAGAAGGTAAAGCTAATCAAAGCCAATCTAAAGGTTACCTCAGACAAACAAAAATCTTATGCCGACCTAAAGAAAAAAGAAATAGAATATACGGTTGGCAACAAAGTGTTCCTCAAGGTGTCACCGTGGAAAAAGGTACTGAGGTTTAGAAGAAAAGGTAAGTTGAGCCCTAGGTTCATTGGCCCATATGAAGTCATGGAACGTGTGGGACCAGTAGCCTACAGGCTAGCTTTACCACCAGAGCTGGACAAGATCCACAATGTGTTCCATGTATCTATGCTAAGAAGATGCCGCTCAGATCCTTCACATGTCATCTCCATGGAAGAAATTGAAGTACAACCGGATTTGACATATGAAGAAAAACCCATACGGATCCTGGCTCGGGAAGTGAAAGAGTTGAGGAACATGCAGATTCCACTTGTGAAAGTGCTTTGGAGGCACCACAACACCGAAGAGGCAACTTGGGAAAGTGAAGAGACGATGAGACAACAATTCCCTCAACTGTTTGCATCAGGTAAATTTTAAGGACGAAATTTAAGTTAGAGGGGAAGAGTTGTAACACCCTCCCTGTAGCAACTCCATACATTCTACTATTTCGGTGACCAGTATTGGTCCGGATAGCTAGAACGTCCGAAAAAATATTTAAACTAAAGTAAGAAACCATAATTAACTCAAATATTAATAAGAAAAATTTAGGAAAAAATTTTAGAAATAAAATACAACTAAGTTAAATGATCTGGTACCCTAGTGATGGGTAACCCAGTAGGAAGTTGTGGTTCTCGCAACCAGGAGCCCTAGACCCAAGGGAAAATTCATAAAATAATTTTTGGGACTCCAGAGAAGAGTCATTGAAGTTTCTATTGCATTAGAATGCCAAGAAAATGCTTAGAAAAATTTTTCAATCGGTACAGACAATTTTGGTCTGTTAAGCCAAACGGAGGGCATTTTGGTCATTTCACCTTCAGAGGTGATTTTTGGCCGACTTGTCTAGTTAAGTAAATAATTATCATGACAAAAAATATGAATAAATATTGCTAAAAATTAAATTGAAAATGAGTAGAGAAGAAAAGAAAAGAAAATGAGATTAAATGTCAAATTTGACATCATATGATGTCATTATATCCTTTTCCACCAATCACATTTAAAAGCTACTAAATTAAGACATAAAAGAAGACAAATGAAACAAAAAAAATATCAAAACAAATCTGCCTTCTTCCCTAACCAAACACCAGCCGTCTCCCTTATCCCTTCCACCCAAACATCCATGAAAGCTCCACCAAAGCTTCATAACTCACCAAATCTCACCCCAAAACCCTAAACACCCTTCACAAAAATTAACCCCCACATCAAGAGTAAGGTTTTGATTATCATAAAGTAAAGAAATTCCAAGGTTTATACAAGCCAATAAAGAGACCAAAGAGGTTAGTGCATGTTAATTACTTAATCTTGTTTATTTCCTAAAATTTAGTTTGAATATGAACAAATAATTAAGAAATTGAGATAAATCATGTGTGAAATTGAGAATGGAATTTTGGCCAGCTTTATGGGAGTGGTAGTTGATGGTTTTGATGGATTTAAAATGGCTTTGAAACGGTGTTGATGTGTAGACATAAATTTGAAACGGATTAGTATGCCTAATTGACATGTGTTGTGCGAACCTTGAATTTGAGCTAGGGTTTGGACACAAAAACTTGGATCTTGTTCATGTGTTGGTGAATGAAAGTTTAAATGGTCAATTAGTGACCATTTGGCTATGTATGATGAAGAATTGAAGTGAGTTGTAGCTTCAGATTTGAGTTTGGCTGAGCTGCCTTGTGTGACCTGCAGGTCTAGATGTGAGTCCAACCTGTTTGGGCAGCTATAACTTGGGTTGTATAGGTTCAATTGGTGCAAGGCCAATTGGACATGAAACTAGACGCACAATGGCACAACTTTGGTATAGAAACCTTGCCCAGAAAACCAAGCCAAGTTGACTTAAAAATTGCCCTAATCCGGGTGACCTGCATTCTGCCTGGGCAAAATGACCAAATGAACAGTGTTTATTCATTTAGTCATAACTCAATGTAGAAAGGTCCAATGGACCTAAACTTTTACCAGCAGAAAGCTGAGACATAGAACTAAAACTTTCATGAGGAACATAAATCTAAATTCTGACCATAACCTAGTCAAATTGCCAACCAAACTTAGGTTACCAAATCTAGCAGAACCAGTTTTGCCCAGAATTTTGGATTCTGTCCAATCCGGCCAGTTATGGTGTTTAGGCCATAAATTGAGCTAAAAAACTCCAAATGGAGTGATTCAAAAGAGTAAATGTAACTAGACAAAATAAGGAACAACTTGCATGAAGACAATTTTTGCCAAATTCCTACTATAAAAATGACCAATGGAACAGTAAACACAAGGCTAGAAATCTGAAAATTTTGAACAACTAGCACTAAGCTTAGAAATGGTATTGGCAACCAATATCAACAAATTTTAGAATGCAAAATGTGGTATGTTGGGAGTATTAGAATCAATGTACCTATTTTCTATGCAAAAGTCAATATTTTAGTTGACTAATGAAATGAATAGTAACACCTAAACTTAAATTTCAAGAATTGTAAAATTTAAAAGTATAACATGCCCTAGTACACCTAGCAAGATTGGTTTGGATAGGTTAGCATGCCAATAGGGTTTAGTTAGTAGTACTGCACATGGCATTCTGCCATTCTGTGATTTCATGGCTTTTAGCCATTCTGACATTATGTTGATACTTGGCCTTGTGCCTAATGTTATTACAGCTTATTAGCTGTTTAGTTGCACACCAGGAGATACATATGTAACCGATGGTGTGACGGCCCGAGGTACTTGATACCCAGTGCCAGTTTACCCATTTATCCAGTCCAGTCATCCAGTATAGGTTACTTGGGCAACCAAAAATGAAAGTGAATAAATTTAATGAAATTATGAATATAACAAGTACAAAATAAATAAGATTACCAATAATGATCAAAAAATTGTCAGCATAAGACATCAAGACATGCACTACATATTTATTTTCTGTTATTTCTTTTTATTTTATTATTGGCACCACTAAGCATTATTGCTTAGCGCGTTGCTTTTTGCCACGTGTAGGTTCTGGAGAGTCCGACCGAGAGCCCAGTAGACAATAGACTGGGTGAGATCTTCTGCAGCTCTGCATAGTGTCTGTGTCACCTCACCGACATCAGTGCATTCGTAGGACACTAGGTTTCATTTTGGGTATTTTGTAATTAACTTTTATTTTGTCATATGAAATTGAGACTCATGTAATGTATTTTGTTATCAATGTAAATAGTGAAAATTACATTTATAAATGAAAAAGTGAATATTTATTTATGACTTGTACTTGAATATCCTATGAAATGAATGAATGAGAAAAGAGAGTATATTTGAGAAATATTGAGATTTTGTTGATGAAATGGAGTTTGAGAGTGATTGAAAATTTTGGAAGTGTTTTTCACAGGTTCCGAAGAACTGTTTTATCCATTTTTAGCCGGCACTCTGCCTGATTTTCTATAAAATTTGCGAAACCTCAAATAAATTATAATTTCAATAAATGACTTAAATGAATTATATTTCACAAATTATACTTCATAACTATGATAAAAATAAATCAAGGAAGAATAAAAATGATTGAGATAAAATAAAGTGTTCCGGTATACTGTGTGACATATCTTACTTGGATATACTGTAGACAGGTAAGGGGTGTCATATGACAGGTGTTAAATTTATTTTTTTTTTTAACTGAAGTGTACCAATTAACAAATCTGAAGCATCAATAATTTTTGTAAAAATTTTGGCTGAGAGCCATCTGTATTTTGAATAAAACAGTTCTTCAAAAACCTATAAAAAGCTCTTCCAATATATCTCTTCAATTCCAAACTCCAATAATAGTTTATCATAATAAATTTCTCAACTCAATTCAACATCAATTTTCTAGTGTTTCCAAAAACTGAGATAAGAGAAATATATCACAATATTTTTACAGGCCAAAATAATTTACAATTTTAGCTTACAACTGCTCAAGACCAAGTACAATATATACATACAGTGCACATACATTACAACAAAAATTACAAAAACATGGTATACTCAATATACCCGGCGGAATCCCAACATGTAGCACAAACAGTCTACTCTCTTTGCTCATGCGCTATCTACTGCGATAAAGAATGAAAAAGCTATCGCTGAGCCAATGTTTCAGTGGTGCACAACATTAAAAAAATACAATTTAAAACCATAAACCATAAATCATATGAACTGTGGATACTTAAAATCATAGTTGAATTCAAAAAACAGTGAATGTCATAAAGAATTAAACTCCATTTCACAATATCACAGTAAATATCAATAAATCACACACACAACTTAATCATGAATCCAAAGTCCAATTCGTCCCAAAAGCCGATGGCTAGTGAGGAATAACATAGCTAGCTAGCAATAATATGAGTACTCATCCTATTCGTCCTCAACAGGCACACACCTCAACACTTCAGCTAGAGAGGGAATTCAAAGTTAATTCGTCCCACTAGACAAGCTAGTGAGGAATTCAATCAAATATACATGATAGCTGTGGTTTCAAACCATTTGCAATATTTTTCAAGCAATAAGTATCCATCAAATTTCCATTCAAACAATTTTCCACAATTTAAAACAATAACATACAAATTGTCATAATTTATTTCAATTGAAAATTCAAAAGAAATAACTGTTGTGCACAAACCTCTGAAGAGTAACCTCTTGGCCCTGACTCAGTGTTTTCCTTCCCTTCCCTGAGTCTTTGCTAACTGAAACACACAATTTAAAGTGTTTCAGTACTCATTTAAACTATCTCTAATAATAAGGTTCAATAATTAAATTTATTTAATACTATTGCTTTCATTAGTCAACCTATTATGTTGACTTTTGATGCACTCTAGTTGAATTAATTTTAATGTTACCAATATGTCACATTTTATAGCCCTTTAGTGTTGGTATAAGTTACCAATTCTATTTCTAAGTGTATTGCATTTTATTACAATTTATCGAATTTCGGTATGCTATTTTGACCTAGCTAGATAACCTAGTTTCCTTGGTTTTCGGTTTCTGGTCCAACTTACAAACTTGTAGGTCTATGTCTTAGTGAACTTTTGCCACAAATTTTAGGTCATTTGGAGTTTACTAGACCAAATTATGGTCATTTTACTATTGCTGGTCAGATTGCACTAAAATGGCAAACTTAGGTCATTTTTAGGTCATTTCCAGTTCTGGCAGTTTTTATACCCAAATTTGTGCAAGCATTTTGACTTGCTTATAGTCATTTTTGGGTTTTGGTGTCTTCATAGGAGTTGTAGCTCTATGTATAAACTATCCATGGTATAAATTTTAGGTCAATTGGACCTATTTTGAGTGAGTTATGGCCAAAACACTGACTGCTGTCCAAATGGTCAATTTTCAGGTTTGCAAAGTCACTAATCCGGATTTGGTCAATTCTCACGTCACTTTTTGGATAGAATTTAGGTAGGCTTTCTTCATGAAAGTTGGCACATTTTGTGCCTAGTTTCACCTCCAATTGGCCTCATACCAATTGGAGTCACACTGTAACACCCCCATTTGCATAGCCTAGTATATTTCACTATTTCGGTGACCGGTGTCGGTCCAGATAATTAAGGGGATTAGAACCACATCTAAGACAACTAGATAACCTATAAACACAAATAATTAGTAATTGCCAATTAATTAAGTATAAATAAGAAAAACATAACATAAGAAGTTAAACGAGTCGTGAGTCACAGCGATGGGTAACCTTCTCGGGAATGACTGCGAAGTCGATTTAAACTCAAATTTCGAACCGTAAAATGTGACGCCGCGGTGTGACGCCGCGGTCCTTAGGACCATTACGAACACAGTGGAAAAGAGAAAATCACGAAAAAAGACTGTTAAGCTAGTCAAATAATTAGGTCAGGGAGCTAGAAGAAATACTGAATTATTTGCAAACCGGGATGAACCGGCAAGGGGCAATTTGGTCAATTGACTCCGAGAGCTGACTCCTAACCTAACTGTCAAATAAAATCAGAGAAAAAAAAATTTCAGAATCGAGAATTAAATTAAAGAACTAATAGGAAAAAAAAAAGAGAAAATGGAAAAGTCAAAAGGTGATGACATCATGCATGACCTCATGCATGATGCCATAAAAAAATAATACTTAATATATTTACTTAACCAGATTTTTGGGTCTTCCATAAGGATAAAAAAAAAAACAAAAGAAAAGAAAAAAAAATCAACTAAAAGTCATCTTGCTCCCAAACTTGCCGCCTCCCCCTCTCTCTCCCTCACCATAGTTAAACCTCCATTAAAGCTTGCTTCAAGCTTTGAAATCACCATTAAACCTCAAATCCTTCCATACTTGCTTCATAAAAACTTAATTTAGTCACTTAAAAAGAAGCTTAGTCATCAAAGAAAGAAGAAAAGAAGAGGGAAATTAGAGAATTCAAATTCAAGTGAGGTAAGCACATCAATTTAAAAGTTTGAGATTTAATTGTTGTGTTTTTAGCTTGAATTAGCTTGTAATATGCTTAAAATGAAAAGAAAAAAAATTGCGAGGGACCATTACTAAATTTCGGCCAGGATGAGGGGGAGGGTGATTTGCATGATTTGAATGGGTATATAAACCTTAGTTAGTTGAATGACTAGGGTTAAAGTCATTGAATCAAGTAAATGCAACAAATGACATGAATTAGGGTTTTGAACATTAGGGTTTAGAGACAAAAAATGTGAAAAACTTATAAATGGGGTCTTTCACCTAATGTGAAGTGAGAAATGGTCATTTGTGACCTAATTAAGTGTGTTAGAAGTGTAGAAATTAAAGTCAAATTCGGAGGGAGTGTGGTCATGTTGCTGCAGCATGACCAAGTCAACTTTGAGGGACCAAAAATGAAATTTTATAAGTCCAATTGGTATGAGACCAATTGGGAATGAAAATAGGCACTAAATGACACAACTTTCATTTAGGAAGCATGCCCAAAAAGTGACTAAAACCTAGTGAACAAATTGACCAAAGTTGGAAAATTGTAGGCTGCCCTGTACAAACTGACCAAATGAACAGTGTTTGTTCATTTGGCCATAGCTCGAGCTAGGCAGGTCAAAATGACCTGAAATATTACCAGTGGTTAGATGAGATATAGATCTAAAACTTTCATAAAGAATACAAACCCAAATTATGCCATTAACCCAATCAAATTACTGAGCAAAATTGAATCACTGAATCTGTAGAACTGCAGATTTACCATATGAATAGTAAATTTTCAATGGCCATAACTCTCTCTAGAAAACTCTGATTTAGGTGATTCTTGAACCGATGGAAACCTAAGGCATAGTAGAAAATTTCATATGAAGAAAATTAGACCAAATTATGGACATAACTTGATCAAATTGCTAAACGAATTTGGATCAATAATCTGCCAGAACTAAAATCTGCAGCATGAACAATAACCGTAATTTGGATATAACTTGAGCTAAAAAACTCCAATTGGAGTGATTCAAAAAGGAGAATAAACTTAAGACAATAGGGAGCATTTTCTATGAAGGAAGTTTTGCTAAATTCCAACAGAAAAGTGACCAATGGAATAGTGCAACCTTAGACACCAAAACTGAAAATTTGGCAATTTTGCCTAAAAGGCCTAAGTTTGAGAAAATGACCAAAACCAACAAGTTTGATGACCAAAATGTGATATGTGGGTGAAGTTGGAATTCCCATACCTATTAAACCTTAAAAAGTCAACAATTTGACTTGAATAGTGTAGTGAATAGTAACCCAAAACACAAAAATTTCAAGAACGTCGAGTTTAGCACATTAGAGCTGGATAAAAGTGAAGTTAAATTTATTTTTGGATTTATGCTAAGTTATGGTACTAAAACACTGTGAAACTGTGTGTTTCAGCTGAAAAAGACTTGGAAGCTCTGAGAGACTGAGTTAAGGCCTAGAGGCGACTCACGTCAGGTTTGTGCACAATAAACCTTATTTGAAGCTTTTGTCATTGAAAAATTGATTTAGTGTGATTTATGAAAATTTGAAGTTAATTATGAATTGTGTTGCTATCTTCTGAATGAAATTATGACTTTTGGAAATTTATTGGATTTCTCATGAATCATTTGAATAAAATGTTTGAAATTGATTTTTGATTTACACTTAACATGACAATATCTTATTATTCCTCCTCCATTTATGGGGTGAGATCGGTTATCTTTCCTCCCTCTCTGGTTTACCAGTTGAGATTGTAGATCAGATGAGTACTCATTAGCTAGCTAGCCACCTCCCTCATTGATTTCAATTAGTGGGGTTGTAGATTGCTTTGTCGTGGTGTATAACGCGGCATTGATCGGAAATTTTGTGTCATGGCTTAAGTTGTGTATGAATTGGCAACACTGTGTTCTTAAATTATTTGACTAAATTGAGTTATTATGAGCTTTGATAATTTGTGAAATGTGATTGAGAAATATTTAAATTGTGTTTTGGCAATGAATGATTTATATATTGTATTTCAAATTTTTATTGTGCACCACTGAGTATTTTTATACTAAAAAATAGCTTGTTTTGCTGTCGCAGATAAGAGCAAGGAGAAAGCAGCAGAGTGAGCTACTATCGATATTGAAGACTTCATTGACCTTTTTTATACGGGTATTGTTTTATACCCTTGTAGTTATTTTGATGTAAATACTGTAATGTCATAAGTATCAATGTAAAGTGAGCAGTTCTATAATAAATTGTAATAATATTATTTTTGGAACTTCTTTTTATAAATTAATATTTGTAGTTGTGAATTTCATAGTTTATGCAATGTGAATGAAGTTATTAAATATTTTGAGATGATAAACTTTGATTGGATTGTGGAATTATTTTTAAAGTGGATTAAACTGAGTTGACTTGAAATTATTTGGTGGTTAGGAGTTGTGTAAAATTTTGAGAAGTATTTTTCTCGGGTATTTGAAGAACTATTTTCTCCAAATACAAACGAAACTCTGTCAAAATTTTTATAAAATTTGCGATAAAATTAAAATGGACAAAAATTTTTACTAGTTAATAAGCTTTGAATAAATGATTTTAATTCCTACCAAAATGCTCACCACTTCCAAAATGCATGAAAATAGTTTTAAAATCCCTTGTAGTGTACTTAATGAATTATTGGTAGGTGAAGTTCGGTAGTTTATTAGGTATTCTACGGGATCATGTTATGCCTTACAGAGGGGTAAGGTGTGACATGTTTTAGTGGTATCAAAGCCTGATTTTTCAATGATGTTTGACTATTTATGTGAACATTTCTTTGATAAGTATAACTGCTCAAGTGTCTTTAATTGATACATATGATATATTTACATCATGAATATCACTAACGGAGGTCAACCTCCTTGTGTTTGATCTCAGGAAGTAAAAATTTTGAGAAAACAGAATGGAAGAAAGAGATCATTCCGTAGAACAATCTGTTGAGGCTGAGGTTCAAGGGGAAGCCCCAAAGACTCCGAGCGTGAGTGGGTCACCACTCCGGCTCCTATCGCAAAGATCGCAGTTTCTCGCTCGGGCCAAAGCAGATGGCTGCATTTTTCCAGCAAATGGAGGGAAATGTGCCACCCCAAGCTCAGATGCAAGCACCTATAGCACAACCACAGCCCTCAGCTCGACAATATGAAAAATTGATGAAATTTACGGCCACCGAGTTTAAAGGCACTGTGGATCCACTGGAGGCGGAACAATGGTTAGAAAGAATGGAATGGGTTTTTAGAAAGCTGCAGTGTGCAGAAGAGCTAAAGTTCGAGTATTCTGTTTCTTTGTTGCAAGGGGATGCATATGAATGGTGGAAGACCATCCCCCACAGCCTGGTAGAACCCCCAGTCCTTACTTGGTCAGACTTTTTGAGGAAGTTTCGACAGAAGTGGGCCCCCGATGCATATGTGGATATGAAGTTACAAGAATTCCTGAGTTTGAAACAAGGGGACAGAACTATAGCAGTATATGAGAGAGACTTCTCTCGACTGAGCCACTACGCTGGAAGCTTAGTCTCCACCCCTAGAAATAGATGTAAGAGGTTTGAGTCCGGGTTAAGGCCGAATTTGAGAATGCAAGTTATGGGTTTCCGACATCAAAATTTCGTTGAGTTGATCTCACAGGCCCTGGAACTGGAAAGAATAGAATCAGAAGGGGCAGTGAAGAAGGGTACACAAGAGAAAGAGAATACTGAAAAGACTACTGGACAAGCACCTGAGAGTGGTTATGGGAAGAGGAAACAGTTTGGGGGATCCAGCTCTCGTAGATCTGGCAGAGACAAATTCTCTGGCCAAAGACCACCCCGGTCTGGTCAGCAGACCCAGCAAGCATCCCTAGGAGCTCTATGAGTACGGTAGTGTGAAACTTGTGGTAGAACTCATAGTGGGGTTTGTTTCAAGGCCACCGGTGCATGTTTTAACTGTGGAGGGAGTGGACATTTCGCTAAGGATTGTACTAGTCCGCGCCGGTCTAGACCTTCTGCTACATCTGAAGGATTAGCCAAAGTCTTTGCACCTAGAGGGTCACAATCATCTACTAGAGGTAGAGGCAAAGGTAGGGGTCCTGGTAACGCTCCTGAGAGTCAAAGCACTGTTAACCAGCCAGTGTCCAGTGGCGCATCAGTCATAGTGTATACTATGCATCAGAGAGAGGAGGCTGAAACATCAGACGTAGTAGTTGGTATTTTCTCCATCCTTGACCAAGATGTACATGTGTTATTTGATCCTAGCTCCACACATTCGTATGTTAGTGCTAGTGTGATGTGTTCTACTGCTATTCAGTGTGTACCAATGGACTATGATGTGCTAGTAACTAGTCCATTAGGCCAGGAGGTCAGGGTAAATAGACTATATAGGGACTGTCCTTTGGTGATCCAAGGACACACTTTTTTGTTTGATTTGATTGAAATGCCCTTCAGAGATTATAACATTATCTTGGGCATGGATTGGTTAGCAAGGCATCATGCGATGATTGACTGTAGACTGAAGACAATCACTTTTGGTCTTCCTCAGTATGGTGATGTAGTAATACATGGGGAGAGGCAGTTATTGCCTTCAAACATCATTTCAGCTGCACTAGCCAGAAAAATGATTAGGAAAGGGTGTGAGGCGTACTTGGCACATGTGATAGACACCCAAGTGGATAGTCCAGCACTGAGGGACATTCCTACTATATGTGACTTTCCGGATGTATTTCCTGATGAATTGCCAGGATTACCTCCAGAAAGAGAAGTGCAGTTTGAAATTGATGTTATGCCTAGTGTGGACCCAATCTCCATAACGTCATATAGAATGGCACCAGCAGAACTAAAAGAATTGAAAGTGCAGTTGCAAGAGTTGCTTGATAAGGGCTTTATCCGCCTTAGTGTGTCACCTTGGGGAGCGCCAGTATTATTTGTAAAGAAGAAGGATGGCACTCTCCGGTTATGCATTGACTATCGGCAGTTGAATAAGGTGACAATAAAGAATAGATACCCATTGCCCCGCATTGATGACTTGTTTGATCAGTTGAGGGGTGCAGCTGTGTTCTCCAAAATTGACCTGAGTTCAAGTTATTATCAGCTGAAAGTATAAGAGCAGAGTTTTTCTAAAACTGCCTTCAGAACCCGCTATGGCCACAATGAGTTCTTGGTCATGCCATTCGAGTTAACTAATGCTCCGGCTGCTTATATGGATCTGATGAACACTATCTTCATACCATACCTCGACCAGTTTGTTATGGTATTTATTGATGATATATTGGTCTATTTGAGGAATGCAGAAGAGCATGATAGACATCTGTGGATTGTACTGCAGACTTTGAGGGAGAAACAGCTATACGCCAAATTGTCGAAATGTGAATTTTGGCTGAAGGAGATATCCTTTTTGGGGCACATAGTATCAGCAGAGGGTATTAAGGTAGATCCTAGCAAGATAGAAGCTGTCCTTAATTGGAAGCCACCCAGAAATATCACAGAGATTCATAGTTTTCTGGGGTTAGCTGGGTACTACCATCGATTTGTGAAGGGATTCTCCATGTTGGCATCTCCATTGACCAAGCTGCTTAGGAAAGATGTGAAATTTCAGTGGACGGATAAATGCCAATAGAGTTTTGATGAATTGAATAGATATTTGACTGAAACTCCAGTTCTGACTTTACCTACACTGGGTAAAGAATATGCAATTTACAGCGATGCTTCTCACAATGGGTTAGGTTGTGTGTTGATGTAAGATCGGAATGTCATTGCCTATGCATCACGCCAGCTAATACCGCATGAGAGGTATTATCCGACACATGACTTGGAGCTGGCAGCCATTGTGTTTGCTCTTAAGATCTGGAGGCACTATTTGTATGGGGAGAAATGTTACATTTACACAGATCATAAGAGTTTGAAGTATTTGGGTACCCAGAAAGAGTTGAATTTGAGACAGAGGAGATGGTTAGAGTTGATAAAAGACTATGATTGTCTGATAGACTATCAGCCAGGAAAAGCTAATGTTGTGGCTGACGCCTTAAGTTGCAAAACTATGGTAAGTCTATAGGTTACTCCTTCATCTTTGGTGCATGAGTTAAGATCATTGCATGCCAGCTTAGAGATTAATAATGATGGGCAGACAGCAGTTGCATGGCATGTACAGCCAGTATTGATTGATCAGATTAGAATGGCTGCTCAGAATGATCAGAAGTATCAGAGACTGTTGGAAGAAGTCCAGCAGGGCAAGAAACTAGAATTCTCAATAAGAGATGATCGTCTATTGCTACACCAGTGCCAAAATGGAAATGGGAGAGAATAACTATGGATTTTTTGATGGGACTTTCGAGGACACAGAAGAGTCATGATGCAGTATGGGTCATTGTTGATAGACTAACCAAATCTGCTCATTTTCTGCCAGTCCGAATGGACTATAATTTAGACAGATTGGCCAAGTTGTACATCGATGAGATTGTGAGACTGCATGGAGTGCCAGTATCCATCGTATCAGACAGAGACCCTACGTTCACTTCTAGATTCTGGGGTAGTCTTCAGAGAGCCCTAGGAACTAGATTGAACTTCAAGATCGCATTCCACTCACGCATGATGGCCAATCTGAGAGGGTAATTCAGATCTTGGAGGATATGCTACGGGCTTGTGTGATTGAGTCTGAGGGCAGTTGGGATACACGCTTGCCTTTGATTGAATTTGCTTATAACAACAGCTACCAATCTAGCATTGGGATGCCTCCATATGAAGCTTTGTATGGCAGAAAATGTAGAACCCATTATGTTGGGATGACGTGGGTGAAAGAAAGATGATTGGACCCGAAATTGTTCAGTAAACTGAAGAGAAAATCAGAGTGATCAGATATTGACTTAAGACTGCATCAGACCGTCAGAAGTCCTACATTGATATGAAGAGAAGGGATATTGAGTGTACAGTGGGTGAGAAAGTTTTCCTCAAGGTTTCTCCTTGGAAGAGAATTATGAGATTCTGCAGAAAAGGGAAATTGAGTCCTCGTTTCATTGGGCCATATGAGGTTCTGAAAAGAGTGGGTCCTTTGGCATATCAGTTGGCATTACCTCCAGAGTTGGAGAAGATACATAACGTCTTCCATGTGTCTATGTTGAGGAGGTATTGATCAGACCCATCTCATGTACTACCAATAGAAGAAATTGAAGTGAATCCAGACCTCACATATGAAGAAGAACCCATAGAAATTCAGGCTTATGAGGTGAAATAGCTGCGGAATAAGCAGATACCGTTGGTAAAAGTGCTGTGGAACCATCATTCGGGCCAGGAGGCTACTTGGGAATGAGAGGAGGACATGAGGAGACAGCACCCACAGCTGTTCAGAGATTGATACCAGGTAAAATTTCGAGACGAAATTTATTTTAAGGGGGGGAGAATTTTAACACCCCCATTTGTATAGCCTGGTATATTTCACTATTTCGGTGACTGGTGTCAGTCCAGACAATTAAAGGGATTAGAATAACATCTAAGACAACTAGATAACCTATAAACACAAATAATTAGTAATTGCCAATTAGTTAAGTATAAATAAGAAAAACAGAACATAAGAAGTTAAACGAGCCGAGAGTCACAGCGATGGGTGACCTTCTCGGGAATGACTGCGAAGTCGATTTAAACTCAAATTTCGAATCGTAAAATGTGACGCCGCGGTCCTTAGGACCATTACGAACACAATGGAAAAGAGAATATCATGAAAAAGAACTGTTAAGCCAGTCAAATAATTAGGTCAGGGAGCCAGAAGAGCCAGAAGAAATACTAAATTATTTGCAAATTGGGATGAACCGGCGAGGGGCAATTTAGTCAATTAACCCCGAGAGCTGACTCTGAACCTAACTATCAAATAAAATCGGAGAAAAGAAAATTTCAGAATCGAGAATTAAATTAAAGAACTAATAGAAAAGAAAAAAAGAAAATGGAAAAGTCAAAAGGTGATGACATCATGCATGAGCTCATGCATGATGCCATAAAAAAATAATACTTAATATATTTACTTAATTATATTTTTGGGTCGTCCATAAGGATAAAAACAAAACAAATGAAAACAAAAAAAAAATCAACTAAAAGTCATCTTGCTCCCAAACTTGCTGCCTCCCATCCCTCTCTCTCCCTCACCATAGTTAAACCTCCATTAAAGCTTGCTTCAAGCTTTGAAATCACCATTAAACCTCAAATTCTTCCATAATTGCTTCACAAAAACTTGATTTAGTCACTTGAGAAGAAGCTTGGTCATTAAAGAAAGAAGAAAAAAAGAGGAAAATTAGAGAATTCAAATTCAAGTGAGGTAAGCACATCAATTTGAAAGTTTGAGATTTAATTGTTGTGTTTTTAGCTTGAATTAGCTTGTAATATGCTTAAAATGAAAAGAAAAAAATTGTGAGGGACCATTACTGAATTTCGGCCAGCATGAGGGGGAGGGTGATTTGCATGATTTGAATGGGTTGAATGGGTATATAAACCTTAGTTAGTTGAATGACTAGGGTTAAAGTCATGGAATCAACTAAATGCAACAAATGACATGAATTAGGGTTTTGGACATAAGGGTTTAGAGACCAAAAATGTGAAAAACTTGTAAATGGTGTCTTTGACCTAATGTGAAGTGAGAAATGGTCATTTGTGACCTAATTAAGTGTGTTAGAAGTGTTGGAATTAAAGTCAAATTCAGAGGGAGTGTGGTCATGTCACAAAGATGACCAAGTCAACTTTGAGGGACCAAAAATGAAATTTTACAAGTACAATTGGTATGAGACCAATTGGGAATGAAAATAGGCACTAAATGACACAACTTTCATTTAGGAAGCATGCCCAAAAAGTGACTAAAACCTAGTGAACAAATTGACCAAAGTTGGAAAATTGCAGGCTGCCCTGTACAAACTGACCAAAAGAACAGTGTTTGTTAATTTGGCCATAACTCGAGCTAGGCAGGTCAAAATGACCTAAAATTTTACCAGTGGTTAGATGAGATATAGATCTAAAACTTTCATGCAGAACACAAACCCAAATTATGCCATTAACCCAATCAAATTACTGAGCAAAGTTGAATCACTAAATCTACAGAACTGCAGATTTATCATATGAACAGTAAAGTTTCAATGGCTATAACTCTCTCTAGAAAACTCCAATTTACGTGATTCTTGAACCGATGGAAACCTAAGGCATAGTAGAACATTTCATATGAAGAAAATTAGACCAAATTATGGACATAACTTGATCAAATTGCTAAACGAATTTGGATCAATAATCTGGCAGAACTAAAATTTGCAGCATGAATAGTAACCGTAATTTGGATATAACCTGAGCTAAAAAACTCCAATTGGAGTGATTCAAAAAGGAGAATAAACTTAAGACAATAGGGAACATTTTCTATGAAGGAAGTTTTGTCAAATTCCAACAGAAAAGTGATCAATGGAACAGTGTAACTTTAGACACCAAAACTGAAAATTTTACAATTTTGCCTAAAAGACCTAAGTTTTAAGAAAATGACCAAAACCAACAAGTTTGGTGACCAAAATGTGGTATGTGGGTGAAGTTGGAATTCCCATACCTATTAAACCTCAAAAAGTCAACAATTTGACTTGAATAGTATAGTGAATAGTAACCCGAAATACAAAAATTTCAAGAACGTCAAGTTTAGCACATTAGAGCTAGATAAAAGTGAAGTTAAATTTATTTTTGGATTTATGCTAAGTTATGGTCCTAAAACACTGTGAAACTGTGTGTTTCAGCTGAAAAAGACTTGGAAGCTCTGAGAGACTGAGTTAAGGCCTAGAGGCGACTCACGTCAGGTTTGTGCACAATAAACCTTATTTGAACCTTTTGTCATTGAAAAATTGATTTCGTGTGATTTATGAAAATTTGAAGTTAATTATGAATTGTGTTGCCATCTTGTGAATGAAATTATGACTTTGGAAATTTATTGGATTTCTCACGAATCATTTGAATAAAATGTTTGAAATTGATTTTTGATTCACACTTAGCATGACAGTATCTTATTATTCCTCCTCCATTTATGGGGTGACATCGGTTATCTTTCCTCTCTCTCTGGTTTACCAGTTGAGGTTGTAGATCAGATGAGTACTCATTAGCTAGCTAGCCACCTCCCTCATTAATTTTGATTAGTGGGGTTGTAGATTGCTTTATCGTGGTATACAATGCGGCATTGATCGGAAATTTTGTGTCGTGGCTTAAGTTGTGTATGAATTGGCAACACTGTGTTCTTAAATTATTTGACTAAATTGTTTTATTATGAGCTTTGATAATTTATGAAATGTGATTGAGAAATATTTAAACTGTGTTTTGGTAATAAATGATTTATGTATTGTATTTCAAATTTTTATTGTGCACCATTGAGTATTTTTATACTCAGCGATAGCTTGTTTTGCCATCACAGATAAGAGCAAGGAGAAAGCAGCAGAGTGAGCTGCTATCGATATTGAAGACTTCATTAACCTTTTCTGTACGGGTATTGTTTTGTACCCTTGTAGTTATTTTGATGTAAATACTGTAATGTCATAAGTATCAATGTAAAGTGAGCAATTGTATAATAAATTGTAATAATATTATTTTTGGAACTTCTTTTTGTAAATTAATATTTGTAGCTGTGAATTTCATACTTTATGCAATGTGAATGAAGTTATTAAATATTTTGAGATGATAAACTTTGATTGGATTGTGGAATTATTTTTGAAGTGGATTAAACTGAGTTGACTTGAAATTATTTGGTGGTTGGGAGTTGTATAAAATTTTTGGAAGTGTTTTTCTCAGTTATTTGAAGAACTGTTTTCTCCAAATACAAACAAAACTCTATCAAATTTTTTATAAAATTTGTGGTAAAATTAAAATGGACAAAATTTTTTACTAGTTTATAAGCTTTGAATGAATGATTTTAATTCCTACCAAAATGCTCACCACTTCCAAAATGCAAGAAAATAGTTTTAAAATCCCTTGTAGTGTACTTAATGAATTATCGGTAGGTGAAGTTCAGTAGTTCATTAGTTATTCTACGGGATCATGTTATGCCTTACAGAGGGGTAAGGTGTGACACACAGACTTAGGGTTATAGGCTCATTTGCACATTGCCCTTTACATGCCTCTCAAACGCCAAACCAAACACACATTCACCAACTATATCCTCACTTCCCCAAACCATTCTGCATTTGGTACTAACCATAACCATTCATTACTTTACATTATAGGTCAACTTGGATAGAATATAACAACTTCACAATACACCAAATGCAATCATAATTCACAAAGTCCAAACCCAACAATATATACACATAAACACTTCTAATTATTACACATACTTCCATCATCAAATTACATACCTTATCACTACTATTCCACATACATATGCTGCAATTTTTTTGTATAATACTTCAACAACATTTCATGAACTTAAACATTACTAATTTTCATTATGAGGCTGCCCAAATAACACATTCACATCAAACTTCCATTTTCACTTTTAAAGCTTACCATTCAAACTTTATACATGGAAATCAACTTCAATACATTTAAACACTTAAATCAATACCCCAAATCACCAAATACATGAAGAAAACAAGTTAACATATTGAACTTCCATGGCTGCCGAAATGGAGCATCAACCTAGCTCATCAAAACTTCAACTTTTCTTCCATAAATCAACTCACCACAACCTTAGTTACAATTTTAATGAAACAAGAATTGAAAACAACCGCTTACCTCTTTTGAAGCTTCTTAAAAACTCAACAAAACTTATCTTTCTTGCTCCCTAATTACTGCCTAAGGTGTATAGATTAAGTTTAATGAAGAGAACTTGCAAGAACTTTGGCTAAATCATTGAGATGGGAGCATGCAAATGGGGCGGCCATGGATGAGAGCTTGGGAGAGGATTTCGGCTGTTTTGGAAATGAGAGGTTGAAGATGAAGTTTCTACCCACCATTGTGATATTTTAATGTCCACTAACTTAACTTAGTGGAGCACTAAGTTTGGTTAACGATTTAATAATCCAAAGTTTCCAAATTTGTAATTTTACCTCATTTCTTTTACTATTTAAATTATGTACCAGCACTTTAATTTTCATGATATTTTCAAGGTTTAATATCATTTATTTTTAATGGAAATTTAGGTTAAAAGGCAACTCGGGGTGTCAAATGACCACAATGCCCATATTCGGGTTGTATTCCTGATTTTTCGGTAACACCGATTTTTGTCGGTTTTTCGATTTCTCATTTTTCTTTGTACTAATTACTTAATTTTTTTTTGACATTTTTAATGTCATTTATACTTCAATAGATGTTTATTTAAGTCTTAAAAATATTTTCCAGGGTTTCCCACAGTCCAGGGCTAGTCAACGGTCCACGCCGCAACTTCCCGGTGCGGTCACCTATCGCTATGGTTTTTGGCTCGTTTAACTTGATTACATTTCATTGCTATTATTTTTCTTTTGTTTTTCTTGTATTTTCCTCTATTGTATTTCATTATTTTATGTCTCCTCACTAATATTTAAGTATAATTTCAGGCATCCTATGTCACACCCTACCCCTCTGTAAGGCATAACATGATCCCGTAGTATACCTAATGAATTACCAACTCCGTCTACTGATAACCCATTAGATACACTACAAGGGATTTTCAAAACTTTTCTTATTTCTTTTACAGTGATGAGCACTATTTACAGGTGTTAAAAACCTTTTTGAACTGAAGTGATAAAACTGACACATTTGACTTAATTGGAGTTTCTGTAAAAATTTTGGCAGAGTGCCATCTGTATTTTGGATAAAACAGTTCTTCAGAAAACCTGTAAAAAGCACTTCAATATGTATTTGCAAATCTCAACTCCAATATATTTCTCAACTCAATCCATAGTGATTTTTCGAAGACTGAGATAAAGGAAATATAATACAAAACTATTTAAGTAAATGAAATCTCAAATTTACATTTACAATAATTTACATTTAATTACATACCAAAATGTTTTACAAGAGTTTTTATACAACTGCTCAAATAATTTACATACATATTATTACATGCTTACATCAAAACCTATGTACATGGGTATATCTATGATATACCGAGTCGATCTGAATGTATCCTCAAAGCAACTTAATCATCGCTCTATGCTCGCTTACTGCATGAAAGATACAAAGCTATCGCTGAGTGGTGAACTCAGTGGTGCACAATTATAATTTAAAACATAGTACAATATACATAGACAAATTTTACAGTAAATAATTTGAGAATCTGAATACTGATCAAATTTCACAACTCAAAATATTCATTGCCAATAATGTAAATCATTTGTATAAATAACTTGGAGCACAAAATTCAATTTATCAAATCTTGATTATCCATTTAAGTAATTCCAACAAAATCAATTACACACAAACCATAATTGAAATCACCATTCCTTACCATTCAAAAGCCATTTTGTATCTCAAAATCATTTTGTATCTCAAAATCATCTCAGATCTCAAAAGTCATTATGCATCTCAAAAACCATGTTGTATCTCAAAAATCAATCTTTATCTCACTAACTATGCAAGACTAATCCGAAAGGGCCATATTCGATGTGATTCTAACTCCCTATGGTCGGGGAGGTCGAATCATCGTACGCATACCATCACAATAATGAATCTTCCGTAAGGGCCATAACGATAAAATAAACTTAGATCTAACCTCAAATCGAGGAGAATCTAAGCACTGCACGCACCATGGTAATCAAAACACAACTCACTCCATTGTCTTCTCAACAAATGAGAGAGACGGGTAATAACCTAGTCAAGCATCTATAGTGAGATATAAAACAATATCACAATCCTTTTAGTGAGCATAAATCACAATATAATTCGATTCAAATTCAATTCCAATATCCAATAATTTTTATGCTCATCACAATTCAAATCATAAATTTGCATTTTTCCATGAAAATTACAGACAATTCAAAACATGTTCTATCATAATTTTCCAAAACATAATTTATTCAATCCATAACAATGCTTAATACTTGTGGAAATACCATTTCACAAAGCTAAATTCATACATACTATAACAATTTCAATAATCATTGAATTAAATCCAATGCTTGTTAAACATAATACATAAGAAAAATATGTCATTTAATCATATGAAATATTCAAAACAAAATCAGTTAAAAACTAGTTGTGCACAAACCTCTGATGACTGTCTCTCGGTCTGGACTCAGTGTTTCCTTCCCTTTTCCTGAGTCTTTGGTAACTGAGAAACACAATTTGAAGTGTTTCAGTACTAAATTAAACTGTCTCTATCGATGGTGTTTGGTAAATAATGCATCAACTCAATTATTCACTTAATCACCTAATATACCGACCCTCGCTATGCTTTTTAGGTAAATTAGGTTTTAGTGTCGTTAATATGTCACATTTGATAGGGTTTTAGGTTTGGTATGTTTTACCAAAGTCATTTCCTTGCTTAGTGCATTTTAATGCAAATTGCTGGATTACGGGACACTGGTTTGACCTAACCGGACGATCTAGTTCCCTCGGTTTTAGGGTCTCGGTCAAATCTACAAACTTGTAGATCTAGTTCTTATTGCACGCGGGTAAAAATTTCAGGTCAATCCGAGTTAAGTAGACCAAGTTATGGTCATTACACTCTTGCTGGTCAAACGGTACCATTTTAGGTCAATTTTAGGTCAAATTGGTCAATTTTGGTTCGGCCAGTTTTTGACCCGAATTTGTGCAAGTTGTTTGACTTGCTTATGGTCATTTCTGGGCTTTGGTGTCTTCATAAGACTTGTAGGTATGGGTCTTAACTATTCTTGGTCAAAATTTCAGGTCAATTGGACCTGGTTTGAGTGAGTTATGGCCTAAACACTCACTGCTGCCCAATTGGTCATTTTTCAGGTCCTAATTGCACCTAATCCGAATTGGTCATTTTTTTAGGTCACCTTGCAAGCAGAATTTTGGCATGGTTTCTCAATGAAAGTTGGCACATTTTGTGCCTAGTTTCACCTCAAATTGGTCTCATACCAATTGAGGTTACACATTCAAGGTTATAGGCTAAAATACACACTGCCCTCAATATGCATTTCACACCCCAACTTCAAACACACACTTACCTTTGCCATTTGTTTACTTACCTACCAAACTGTTTTGGCACATTACCAAAAGCATTTTCTACATTACATTAGCATGATTTTGGGCAGATTACCATTACCCTCAACACACCAAATATCATTCACAATTACAATTTCTAAGTACCATTACAAACACACCAAAACATTACAAACTTTACATACCCTTTACAATGTTAATTTACATACATATCATCAATCCTTCTAGGTCAATATTCTGCCCACACTTCCTTCAATATATACCATTCCTCAAGTGTCCACAAGCTGCCACAAACCATTCTTCAACATCACATTGCCATACAATCCATCAATTCTCATTCAAATGCCAAAATCACCATGTATATGTGAAACAATTCATTAGGATATTAATTTACCATGATCAACATTATTTCTCATCAATTATATGCATAATAAATCATCAAATGTGTGACCCCATGGCTGCCCAAAAATGGCTATCTCAATAACTATTTAAACTTCAAAATTTCCTTCACAAAACTAACACCCATAACATAAACATAAAGTTTAACAAGGAAATTCTCAAAAATGCAAACTTACCTTTAATTGTAACTTGCTAAACCTTCACCAAACTTCTCAAAATTGGTATCAATATCTTCCTTGTGATGTGTAGACCATTTTTTGTGAAGGAACTTAAAGGATTGGAGTTGAAAATGGGAGGTTAAGAGAGCTTGCATGAAAAATGGCCATGGTGTTTTTCATTTCCTCTCAATTCGGCAACTTTCGTTGTTTTGGAGAAGATGACTATTTCTGCTGATTTAGTGGAGTTACAGCTGCCCTATTATGTATTTAATTTATGCATTAGTGGTCCACTCACAAATTTAATCATTTTATAAACTTAACTCCCACTTATTCCACATTTAACCCATGATTTTAGTTATTTACTTTAGGTACCACCCAATTAATTTTTCATTTCATTTTCTAAGTGTAATATTATTTATTTTTAATGGACATTTAGGTCAAAAGATACTTCAGGATGTCAAATGACCATAATGCCCCTGTTCGGGTGGCATTCCCGATTTTTCGGTATTATCGGGTTTTGTCTGTTTTTCGATTTCTCACTTTTCTTTGTACTAATTATTTAATTTTTCTTTGATCTTTCTAATGATATTTATTCTTCAATAAGGTTCTATTTAAGTCCAAAAATGTTTTCCGTGGTTCCCGCAGTCCAGTATTAGTCAACGGTCCACGCCGTGACTTCCTATCTGATCACCCATCGCTAGGTTTCCTACTGCTTAACTTGATCACATTTCTTTGCTATTATTTTTCCTTTGTTTTTCTTGTATTTTCTTTTCTTGTATTTCATTATTTTATGTCTCCTCCTCGTCTCAAAGTGTAGTTCTAGGCATCCTAGCTGTCCGGACAAAGACTGTCACCGAACAATGAACGCACTACCGAACTTTGGGGTGTTACAATTCTCCCCTTAATAAATTTCGTCTCAAATTTTACCAGCATTAGTCTCTCGAATAGCTGTGGGTGTTGTCTCCTCATATCCTCTTCACGTTCCCAAGTAGCTTCTCGCCTGAATGATGGTTCCACAAAGACTTTAACCAGTGTATCTGCTTGTTCCTCACTGTTTCACCTCATAAGCCGTAATTTTTATGGGTTCTTCCTCATATGAGAGGTCCGGATTTACTTCAATCTCTTCAACTAACAATACATGAGATGGGTCCGATCTGACTCTCCTTAACATGGACACATAGAAGACACTGTGTATCCTTACTAATTCTAGAGGTAATGCTAACCGATATGCGGAGGACCCACTCTTTCCGTAACTTCATATGGTCCGATGAAACGAGGACTCGCTTTCCCTTTCGCCAAATCTCATAATTCTCTTCCAAGGAGAAACTTTGAGGAATACCTTATCACCCATCGCTGCACTCAATATCTCTTCTTTTCATATCAACATAGGACTTCTGACGGTCTGATGCAGCCTTGAGTCTATCTCTGATCAATCTGATCTTTTTCTCTATCTGCTAAACAATTTCTAGCCCAATCATCCTCCTTTCACCTACTTCGTCCTAACATAAGGGAGTTCTGCACTTTCTACCATACAAAGCTTCATATGGAGGCATCCCAATGCTTGATTGGTAGCTGTTGTTATAAGCAAACTCAATCAAAGGCAACTGTGTATCCCAACAACCTTCAAATTCAATCACACAAGCCCGTAGCATATCCTCCAAGATTCGAATAACCCTCTCGGTCGCCATCCATCTGTGGTGGAATGCCGTGCTAAAGTTCAATCTAGTTCTTAGGGCTCTCTCAAGACTACCCTGCAATCTAGAAGTGAACCTAGGATCTCTGTAGACACAATTGATACCGCACTCCATGCAATTTTACAATCTCATATATGTACAATCCGCCAATCTTTCTGTGCTATAGTCCATCCGACCGCAAAAAGTGATTAGACTTGGTTAGTCCACAATTATGACCTATACTGCATCTTGACTATTCTGTGTCCTCGTAAATCTCATCACAAAATCCATAGTTATCTGCTCCTTACAATGTTTCATAGGGTGCCACTTGTATGCTAGCTTGACACTTATTAATGTATACAAATTCTGTTAGTGGGATGTATCTGTCCCATCTCCTCTCGGATTCAATGACACAAGTTCTCGATATATTCTTGAGGGCTTATCACATTTTACAGGTTATTTTTATCATTTCATTTCATTATTTATAGGAACTCAATGAGTTTTCGAATTTACCTGAATTACTTATTTCAATTGTCTATCTGTCTGAGGATGATACGTTGTACTGATATCTCTAAGCTTATAGCAATTACTGTGGTACTGGTAGTTCACATTATTGTAACCGAGTTACTGACTCCAGCTACCTTACAAGTGTAGTCTTTCGACAGGCTAGTTCTGAAGTTTTAAATTTTCGACTAAAATTTTCACATTTATTTCCAGTAATAGTACCCTATTCGGGTGCAACTGTATCAATTTATAGATTACTTACAAATATTCTTACTTATTGTACCACGAGGAAACACGTAGCTCTACACAATAATCCCGTGTCGGTACTGTAATCTGCAGCTTACAATACAAACATTGAGAGCATTATATAGTCACTACGTTATAACCTCATGGACTTGGTTTCCTAACATCTTATCTTTCTCGAATCCACTAATATCCTAAACCGATTCTGATTACAATATCCCAATTCTTTTAGTTAACAATTCTTCCAAAATTAGTGTCAATCATACTTGTTATTGTAGTTTTGATCCTAAAAGACTAGTCACTAACGCATCAAATTTATTCTCCTGTAAGGGAATAGCAATGTAACATATAGTTCGACACTAACACACAATTAAGTAGTCTTTGGGATCAAATAATAACTAATTGTTTCTTTCAAAAATTAAGAACTTACCAAAGCCTACATCCAAGTTTCTGCTCTTTCTCCTTGGAGCATAGTGGACGCTCTGACTGGTGTGCTACCATATTCGGGTTGATTCACTGTGTTATAGTGGTGAGGAGTACCAACTCTATTTCTATTTTGACTCTGACTGACGGTCTGTGAAGTCCAGAGAGCAGATCGAGGTGGTTTAGTACAATCTTTAGCAAAGTGTCCAAGTTTTCCACAATTGTAACAGGCTCCAGAGGCCTTATAGCATATCCCACCATGATATTTTCCACAAGTTTCACATTGGCGGGAAGGGTACGAACTTCTAGTTGTTCGACGACTACATCTTAGTGGTCTCTGTCTTAATGATCCACCTCTATCATATCCCTGAGTTCGGGGTTCCTCAAATTCTTTTCTCTTTCTCAAATTACTGTTCAACTCACCCATAGGTTTCTCCTCTTTTCTATTTCACACTGCCCTTGTGGGGTTGGGTCTCAGATTTGGGCTTGGGCCGTGATTATCAGCCATTTGTTGAAAGAAAGTGGCCATTTGTTGGGCCATTTGTGCAGTAATTTGTACTGGTAAAGCTGGTACAGTCGGGCCTTCGACACTTTGTGGAGTTGGGGCCTCAACTTGTACTTCTGCCATCACAGACTGTTCTATTGTCTCATTATTCTCTTCCATTCTTTTCACGTAATTTTCTATTCTGACAACCAACATAAGGAGATTCCTCTCCATTAGTTCACATTTATGATGTAAATGTATTATATGTATCAAACATTTGAGCGATTGTAGTTCGACAAAAGATTTCAAATTCACGATTCAAATTTACTTTAAAACCATTGCTCGATACCACTAAAACATGTCACACCCTACCCTCTGTAAGGCATAACATGATCCCGTAGTATACCTAATGAATTACCAACTCCGCTTCATCGATAACCCATTAGATACACTACAAGGGATTTTCAAAACTTTTCTTATTTCTTTTACGTTGATGAGCACTATTTACAGTGTTAAAAACCTTTTGAACCAAGTGATAAACTGACACATTTGACTTAATTGGAGTTTCAGAAAATTTTGGCAGAGTGCCATCTGTATTTTGGATAAAACAGTTCTTGTAAAACTCAGAAAAGCACTTCAATATGTATTTGCAAATCTCAACTCCAATATATTTCTCAACTCAATCCATAGTGATTTTTCGAAGACTGAGATAAAGGAAATATAATACAAAACTATTTAAGTAAATGAAATCTCAAATTTACATTTACAATAATTTACATTTAATTACATACCAAAATGTTTTACAAGAGTTTTTATACAACTGCTCAAATAATTTACATACATATTATTACATGCTTACATCAAAACCTATGTACATGGGTATATCTATGATATACCTGGAGCTGATCTAAATGTATCCTCAAAGCAACTTAATCACTGCTCTATGCTCTGCTTACCTGCGACAGCATACAAAGCTATCGCTGAGTGGTGAACTCAGTGGTGCACAATTATAATTTAAAACATAGTACAATATACATAGACAAATTTTACAGTAAATAATTTGAGAATCTGAATACTGATCAAATTTCACAACTCAAAATATTCATTGCCAATAATGTAAATCATTTGTATAAATAACTTGGAGCACAAAATTCAATTTATCAAATCTTGACTATCCATTTAAGTAATTCCAACAAAATCAATTACACACAAACCATAATTGAAATCACCATTCCTTACCATTCAAAAGCCATTTTGTATCTCAAAATCATTTTGTATCTCAAAAATCATATCAGATCTCAAAAGTCATTATGCATCTCAAAAACCATGTTGTATCTCAAAAATCAATCTTTATCTCACTAACTATGCAAGACTAATCCGAAAGGACCATATTCGATGTGATTCTAACTCCCTATGGTCGGGGAGGTCGAATCTGATTCTAACTCCCTATGGTCGGGGAGGTCGAATCATCGTGCACAGTACCATCACAATAATGAATCTTCCGTAAGGGCCATAACGATAAAATAAACTTAGATCTAACCTCAAATCAGAGGAGAATCTAAGCCTGTGCACGTACCATGGTAATCAAAACACAACTCACTCCATTGTCTTCTCAACAAATGAGAGAGACGGGTAATAACCTAGTCAAGCATCTATAGTGAGATATAAAACAATATCACAATCCTTTTAGTGAGCATAAATCACAATATAATTCGATTCAAATTCAATTCCAATATCCAGTAATTTTTATGCTCATCACAATTCAAATCATAAATTTGCATTTTTCCATGAAAATTACCAAAGACAATTCAAAACATGTTCTATCATAATTTTCCAAAACATAATTTATTCAATCCATAACAATGCTTAATACTTGTGGAAATACCATTTCACAAAGCTAAATTCATACATACTATAACAATTTCAATAATCATTGAATTAAATCCAATGCTTGTTAAACATAATACATAAGAAAAATATGTCATTTAATCATATGAAATATTCAAAACAAAATCAGTTAAAAACTAGTTGTGCACAAACTTCTGATGACTGCTCTCGATCCGACTCAGTGTTTCCTTCCCTTTTCCTGAGTCTTTGGTAACTGAGAAACACAATTTGAAGTGTTTCAGTACTAATTTAAACTGTCTCTATCGATGGTGTTTGGTAAATAATGCATTGAACTCAATTATTCACTTAATCACCTAATATACCGACCCTCGTTGCGTTTTAGGTAAATTAGGTTTTAGTGTCGTTAATATGTCACATTTGATAGGGTTTTAGGTTTGGTATGTTTTACCAAAGTCATTTCCTTGCTTAGTGCATTTTAATGCAAATTGCTGGATTCCGGGACACTGGTTTGACCTAACCGGACGATCTAGTTCCCTCGGTTTTCGGGTCTCGGTCAAAACTACAAACTTGTAGATCTAGGTCTTATTGCACGCGGGGCAAAATTTCAGGTCAATCCGAGTTAAGTAGACCAAGTTATGGTCATTACACTCTTGCTGGTCAAATGGTACCATTTTAGGTCAATTTTAGGTCAAATTGGTCAATTTTGGTTCGGCCAGTTTTTGGACCCGAACTTGTGCAAGTTGTTTGACTTGCTTATGGTCATTTCTGGGCTTTGGTGTCTTCATAAGACTTGTAGGTATGGGTCTTAACTATTCTTGGTCAAAATTTCAGGTCAATTGGACCTGGTTTGAGTGAGTTATGGCCTAAACACTCACTGCTGCCCAATTGGTCATTTTTCAGGTCCTAATTGCACCTAATCCGAATTGGTCATTTTTTTAGGTCACCTTGCAAGCAGAATTTTGGCATGGTTTCTCAATGAAAGTTGGCACATTTTGTGCCTAGTTTCACCTCAAATTGGTCTCATACCAATTGAGGTTACACATTCAAGGTTATAGGCTAAAATACACACTGCCCTCAATATGCATTTCACACCCCAACTTCAAACACACACTTACCTTTGCCATTTGTTTACTTACCTACCAAACTGTTTTGGCACATTACCAAAAGCATTTTCTACATTACATTAGCATGCTTTTGGGCAGATTACCATTACCCTCAACACACCAAATATCATTCACAATTACAATTTCTAAGTACCATTACAAACACACCAAAACATTACAAACTTTACATACCCTTTACAATGTTAATTTACATACATATCATCAATCCTTCTAGGTCAATATTCTGCCCACACTTCCTTCAATATATACCATTCCTCAAGTGTCCACAAGCTGCCACAAACCATTCTTCAACATCACATTGCCATACAATCCATCAATTCTCATTCAAATGCCAAAATCACCATGTATATGTGAAACAATTCATTAGGATATTAATTTACCATGATCAACATTATTTCTCATCAATTATATGCATAATAAATCATCAAATGTGTGACCCCATGGCTGCCCAAAAATGGCTATCTCAATAACTATTTAAACTTCAAAATTTCCTTCACAAAACTAACACCCATAACATAAACATAAAGTTTAACAAGGAAATTCTCAAAAATGCAAACTTACCTTTAATTGTAACTTGCTAAACCTTCACCAAACTTCTCAAAATTGGTATCAATATCTTCCTTGTGATGTGTAGACAAAGTTTCATGAAGGAACTTAAAGGATTGGAGTTGAAAATGGGAGGTTAAGAGAGCTTGCATGAAAAATGGCCATGGTGTTTTTCATTTCCTCTCAATTCGGCAACTTTGGTTGTTTTGGAGAAGATGACTATTTTTGCTGATTTAGTGGAGTTACAGCTGCCCTATTATGTATTTAATTTATGCATTAGTGGTCCACTCACAAATTTAATCATTTTATAAACTTAACTCCCACTTATTCCACATTTAACCCATGATTTTAGTTATTTACTTTAGGTACCACCCAATTAATTTTTCATTTCATTTTCTAAGTGTAATATTATTTATTTTTAATGGACATTTAGGTCAAAAGATACTTCGGGATGTCAAATGACCATAATGTCCCTGTTCTGTTGGAATTCCCGATTTTTCGGTATTATCGGGTTTTGTCTGTTTTTCGATTTCTCACTTTTCTTTGTACTAATTATTTAATTTTTCTTTGATCTTTCTAATGATATTTATTCTTCAATAAGGTTCTATTTAAGTCCAAAAAATGTTTTCCAGGGTTCCCCGCAGTCCAGGGCTAGTCAACGGTCCACGCCGTGACTTCCCGGTGCGGTCACCCATCGCTAGGTTTCCCGGCTCGTTTAACTTGATCACATTTCTTTGCTATTATTTTTCCTTTGTTTTTCTTGTATTTTCTTTTCTTGTATTTCATTATTTTATGTCTCCTCCCTCGTCTCAAAGTGTAGTTCTAGGCATCCTAGCTGTCCGGACAGCACTGGTCACCGGAACAGCAGAACGCACTACCGAACTTTGGGGTGTTACATCCTAGCTGTTCGGACAGACACTGGTCACCGGAACAGTAGAACGCACTACCGAACATAGGGATATTACAACAAGTATGAAAAGAAGTATCAAATTCAAACCACCTATATACAAGATAACTGTCCTATCTCAGGTCTAAAGATTATATGCACTGATATGATTTATGATAATACATTGACAATGTCACACCCTACCCCTCTCTAAGGCATAACATGATCCCGTAGTATACCTAATGAATTACCAACTCCGTCTACTGATAACCCATTAAATATACTACAAGGGATTTTAAAAACTTTTCTTACTTCTTTTACCGTGGTGAGCACTATTTACAGGTGTTAAAGGCTTTGGTGAACTGAAGTGAAATAACTAACTCATTTGGTTTATTTGGAATTTCTGTAAAAATTTTGGCAGAGTGCCATCTGTATTTTGGACAAAACAGTTCTTCAGAAAACCTGTAAAAAGGCACTTCAAAAATTTTCCAAATCTCAACTCCAATACATTTCTCAACACAACAATTTATTAATTCAATTCCATAGGAATTTTTCAAAGTCTGAGATAAGGAAATATAATACAACTTTTACAATCCATAACACTCATAATTAATTTACAACTTCAAGGTACAATTTAATTTACAACTGCTCAAAACCAAAAACAATATGTACATACAGTGTCATACATTACAGTACAAAATGCAAAATATTGGTATACTCATTATACCCGAAAAATCTCTCGCTGGAGGTATATGCAGCCTAGTCTGCTGCCCTGTCTGTCTCTCTACCTGCGACAGCAATTAAAAAGCTATCGCTGAGACAATGTCTCAGTGGTGCACAACATTAACCAAATACAATTTAAATCACAATTCATAAGTCATGTAAATAGTGGATACTTAAAATCATAGTTAAATTCAAGACAATAATGTCAACAAGAATTTAAACTCCATTTGTCAATATCACAATAATTTTCCATAAGTCAGATCATGTTTGAATTCAAAAGACAGTATATGTCAATGAGAGTTTAAATCAATTTCACAATCTCACAATACATAATAATGCAATTTAGTCGAATAATTTAAGAATACAGTGTTGCCAATTCATTCACAACTTAAGCCATGACACAAATTTCCGATCAATGCCGTGTTGTACACCACGACAAAGCAATCACAACCTCACTAATCGAAATCAATGAGTAAGGGGAGCTAGCTATATAATGAGTACTCATCCGATCACCTCAACTGGTAAACCAGAGAGGGAAAAATAAACGATCACGACTCCATAAATGGAGAAGGAAATAAACGATCACAACCCCATAAATGGAGAAGGAATGATACGATACTGTCATGCTAAGTGTGAACACAAAATCAATTCCAAACATTTTATTCAAATGATTCGTGAGAATCCAATAAATTTCCAAACTCATAGTTTCATTCATAAAATGGCAACCCAATTCATAATTAACTTCAATTTCCACAAAAACCATTTACAGTACTTTTCAATCAATAAGTTTCCATCAATATCATTCAAACAATTTTTCACAGTTTCAAACCATTCACAATGTTTTTCAATCAATAAGTGTCCACCAAACACATTTCCACAATTTAAAACAATGATATGCAAATAGTCAATATTTATTTCCATTGAAAATAATTCAAAAGAAACAGTTGTTGTGCACAAACACAATTTAAAACAATAATATACAAATATTCAATATTTATCTCAATTGAAAAATTCAAAAGCAATAGCCGTTGTGCACAAACCTCTGATATTTGTCTCCTGGTCTTGACTCAGTATTTCTTTCCCTTTTGCTGAGTCCTTGTTAACTGAGAAACACAATTTGAAGTGTTTTAGTACCAAATTAAACTGTCTCTATCGATGGTGTTTGGTAAATAATGCACTGAACTCAATTATTCACTTAATCACCTAATATACCGACCCTCGTTGCGTTTTAGGTAAATTAGGTTTTAGTGTCGTTAATATGTCACATTTGATAGGGTTTTAGGTTTTGTACGTTTTACCAAAGTCATTTCCTTGTTTAGTGCATTTTAATGCAAATTGCTGGATTCCGGGACACTGGTTTGACCTAACCGGACGATCTAGTTCCCTCGGTTTTCGGGTCTCGGTCAAAACTACAAACTTGTAGATTTAGGTCTTATAGACCGCGGTGCAAAATTTCAGATCAATCCGAGTTAAGTAGACCGAGTTATGGTCATTATACTATTGCTGGTCAAATGGTACCATTTTAGGTCAATTTTAGGTCAAATTGGTCAATTCTGGTTCGGCCAGTTTTTGGACCCGAACTTGTGCAAGTTGTTTGACTTGCTTATGGTCATTTCTGGGCTTTGGTGTCTTCATAAGACTTGTAGGTATGGGTCTTAACTATTCATGGTTAAAATTTCAGGTCAATTGGACCTGGTTTGAGTGAGTTATGGCCTAAACACTCACTGCTGCCCAATTGGTCATTTTTCAGGTCCTAATTGCACCTAATCCGAATTGGTCATTTTCTTAGGTCACCTTGCCAGCAGAATTTTGGTATGGTTTCTCAATGAAAGTTGGCACATTTTGTGCCTAGTTTCACCTCAAATTGGTCTCATACCAATTGAGGTTACACATTTAAGGTTATAGGCTAAAATGTACACTGCCCTCACTATGCCTTTCACACCCCACTTCAAACACACATTTAACTTGCAAAGTTTACTTCCATACCCTACCAATCTGTTTTGGTACATTACCAAAAGCATTATCTACTTTACATTAACATTATTTTGGGCAGATTACCATTACCCTCAACATACCAAATATCATTCACAATTACAATTTCTAATTACCATTACAAATACACCTAACCATTACAAATTTTACATACACTTTACAATATCAATCTACATACATCTCATCAACCTTCTAGGTCAATATTCTGCCCACACTTCCTTCAATATATACCATTACTCAAGTGTCCCCAAGCTGCCATAAACCATTCTTCAACATCAAAGTGCCATCCAATTTACCAATTCCCATCCAAGTGCATAAATCACCATATAAACATGAAATAATTCACTAGGTTACTAATTCATCATGATCAACACCATTTCTCATCAATTATATGCACAAATATCTCATCAAAAACGTGACTCATGGCTGTCCAAAATGAAAACAACAATAACCCTTCAAACTCAAAATTTTCCTTCACCAAACCAACACCCATAACATGAACATAAACTTTAACAAAGAAATTCTCAAAAATGCAAACTTACTTTAATTGTAACTTGCTAAACCTTCACCAAACTTCTCAAAATTGGTATCAATATCTTCCTTGTGATGTGTAGACCATTTTTCATAAAGCTACTTAAGGGATTGGAGTTGAAATGGAGGGAGGAAATCAAGCTCAAAACCAAACGGCAATGGAGGTTTCAAGGTTCTTCATTTCGGCAAGTTGAATGCAAATGAGGAAGATGAATTATTCAGCTGCATTTTAAGTGTACACATGTCCCACTATGTATTTAATTAATCCCCTTAGTGGTCCACTAAAAAATTAAATCATATTTTAAGCTAACTTCCCACTTATTCCACATTTAACCCATGATTTCCACTATTTATTTTAGGTACCACCAATTTAATTTTTCATTTCATTTTCTAAGTTTAATATTATTTATTTTTAATGGACATTTAGGTCAAAAGACACTTCGGGATGTCAAATGACCATAATGCCCCTGTTCGGGTTACGTTCCCGATTTTTCGGTAACACCGTATTTTGTCTGTTTTTCGATTTCTCACTTTTCTTTGTACTAATTATTTAATTTTTCTTTAATCTTTCTAATGAGATTTATACTTCAATAAGGGTCTATTTATGTCCTAAAAATGTTTTCCGTGGTTCCCCATGATCCGAGCTAGTCAACGGTCCACGCTGTGACTTCCCGGTGCGGTCACCCATCGCTTGGTTTCCAGCTCGCTTAACTTGGTGACATTTCTTTGCTATTATTTTTCCTTTGTTTTTCTTGTATTTTCTTTTCTTGTATTTCATTATTTATGTCTCCTCTCTCATATCAAGGTGTGGTTCTAGGCATCCTAGCTGTCCGGACAACACTGGTCACTGGAGTAGTAGAACGCACTACCGAACTTAGGGGTGTTACAGACAAGAGTAAACTCCATGTGCATGTCATAAACGTCACTGGTTCGACCTACTTATCATGTATAAGTACCTATCATGTTTGTTATATGGCATGAGACTCACCATTCCATCTTATTTACATCTCATATAAATAACTTAGGAACAAACATGATTACAATCTTTCTGGATAAGTCATGTCCTTATTGTAAAGTGTCCTCGATTGTGAACCTATTTATGATACTTTGTGCTAGAAATACTGTTACTCCCATTCTTAACAACTTAAGAATAGAATTTCTAACAAAATATCAATGGACCTTTTCTATTATACATAAATATATTATGTAAATGGAAAAGTGAAAATGCCTTTTATTAATAAAACATGTAAAAGATACATACTAAATGATATGCTCTAGGGCATACTACTAACAATGTCAATCTCCTTTTGGGGATTTGCATTAGAATCAACTTTACATATTCTGAATAGGATTCCATCAAAATTAGTTTCTTCCACACCTTATGAGATATAGCATGGAAGAAAACTAAGTCTTAAGCATGTTAAGATTTGGGGTTGTCCAGCTTACATTAAAAAGCTGAACACTAATAAATTAGAAACCAGATCAAATAAAGGTTGATCTGTTGGATATCCAAAAGAAAGTTTTGCATATTATTTTTATTTGCCTACATCACAAAAGGTTGTGGTAAGCAGAGCTGCCATATTTCTTAAACAATAGTTTATTCAAGAAGGTGGCAAAGGAAGGCAAATAGAGCTAGAATTGGAGAATTTTGACCAACCAACAGGTCAAATGGATATAGATCCATCTAGTTAACCTACACCTATTGATGAAAAATCTACAGTAATTCCTCGCAGATCGACCAGGATATCTCATCCACCAGTGAGATATGGTTTTCTTCATAAGATGAACAAGAGTTGTTTACTCATGAAGAAATAAATCATGGAGATGATCCTCTTACCTATGAAGAAGCTATATCAGATATAGATTCTTCAAAATGGATTGAAGCTATGAAATTTGAAATTGATTCCATGCATAAGAACAAAGTTTGGGACCCTATTGACCCACCTAAAGGTATTGTACCTATAGGGAATAAATGGGTTTTCAAGAAAAAAATTGGTTTTGATGGAAAGGTAGAGACCTATAAAGCAAGGCTAGTAGCAAAAGAGTTTCGCCAAAGGCAAGAAATCGACTATGAGGAGACTTTTTCGCATATTGCCATGCTTAAATCAATTAGGATTCTATTAGTAATAGCTGCATACTATGATTATGAGATTTGGCAAATAGATGTCAAAACAGCTTTTCTCAATGGATACATTGATGAAAACATTTTCATGGAACAACCTAGGGGTTTTGAATCCCAAGATAGTTCCAAGGTGTGCAAGCTAAAGTGATCCATTTATGGGTTAAAACAAGCTTCGAGGAGTTGGAACATCTGTTTTGATGAAGCCATTAAGTCATTTGGTTTTATAAAAAATGTGGATGAACCATGTGTATATAAGAAGGTTAGTGATAGTGCTGTCACTTTCCTTATCTTATATGTTGATGACATTCTGTTGATAGGTAATGTTATAGTTAACAACTGTTAAGGTATGGTTGTCAAATACATTCTCCATGAAAGACTTAGGGGAGGCAATGTATATTATTCGAATTCACATCTATAGAGATAGAGTGAAAAGAATAATTGGTTTATCCCAAAAGCTTTACTTGGAAAAGGTGTTAAAAATGTTTAACATGCTTGATTCCAAGAGAGGATTGTTACCAGTAAGACATGGTATCCACCTTTCTAAAGAGATATCGCCAAAGACACCTGAAGAAAGAGATAAAAATGGCCAGGATTCCATATGCTTTTGCTATTGGAAGTTTGATTTATGCAATGATGTGTACTAGGCCGAATATCACATATGCTGTTAGTTTGACTAGCAGGTTTCAATCCAATCCAGGTTTTGAACACTGGATAGCTGTCAAGAATATCCTTAAGTACTTGAGAAGAACTAAGGATTTATTCTTGATTTATGGAGGTGGTGACTTGCAATTGGATAGTTATACTGATTCTGATTTCCAATCAGATATCGATGATAGTAAGTCTACCTCTGGGTTTGTGTTCATTTGTAATAGAGGTGCAGTCAGTTGGAAGAGTTCCAAGCAGTACATCGTTGATTCCACTACTGAGCCAGTACATTCTTGCATCAGTCTTTGCAAAGAGGTCATTTGGATAAAGAACTTCATCATAGAACTTGCTGTAGTTCCTTCCATTGAGTTAGCAATTCCTCTCTACTGTGACAATAATGGAGCGATCATAGAGGCTAAGGAACCTAGGTCTCACCAGAAATCCAAAAACATAGAAAGGTGCTACCACATTATTAGAGAGATAATTGGGCGAAGCGATGTAGCCATGCAGAAAATAGCATCAGCCGAAAATCCAACTGATCCATGTTAGTAGTATGCCCTAGAGCATATCATTTAGTATGTATCTAGTACATATTTTTATTAATAAAAGGCATTTCCACTTTTCCATTTACATAATATATTTATGTGTAATAGAAAAGGTCCATTGATATTTTGTTAGAAATATTATTCTTAAGTTGTTAAGAATATGAGTGACAATATTTCTAGCACAAAGTATCATAAATAGGTTCACAATCGAGGATACTTCATAATAAGGACATGACTTATCCAGAAAGATTGTATTCATGTCTGTTCCCAAGTTATTTATATGAGATATAAATAAGATGGAATGGTGAGTCTCATGCCATATAACAAACATGATAGGCACTTATAAATGATAAGTAGGCCGAACCAGTGACACTTATGACAAGCACATGGAGTTTACTCTTGTCAATGTTTTGTCATAAATCATATCAGTGCATATAATCTTTAGACCTGAGATAACACATTTATCTTGTATATAGGTAGTTTGAGTTTGATACTGCTTTCATACTTGTACTGTGTATGGGTATATGGGCATGTGTTGGCTCCTACTAGTTATATATGGAGGTAGGTGTTGATCAAGATGGAATCTGTTCCTCTAAGTAAATAGAGATAAAATCCTATGTTCATTTAATTGTTCTTGATGTTTCAAGTTCTGGCAGACAGATAGATTTATTCGAGAAAGAGTTTACGATGAGAAAATCTTTTAATCAAGAACTGGAATTAAAAGAGAACATAATATTCATAGCAAATGGAGTTTGACATAAACCATGACTCCGGCTTGAGTTGGGATTTTGTATGTAGAGATTCTAGTGCATGATAACATATTATTATAGGTTCATTTAAGGTAAACCTTATTACTAATTGGGTGGCTATGGCATGCTATGCTAGGTGTTAACCATGGTCTATGAGGTTCATAAAATGATTTAGAGAAATCATTTATGGTAAGAAAGAGTTCTGATGATATTAAGAGTTGATATCATGTCTCATTGCCAATTAGTGATGAGCCTAGTAAGTCACACACATACACAAGTTATCACCTAATTAAATATGATTTAATTAATTAATTAAAGAGTTTAAATTGATTAATTAAATAGGTTTGGTTTGTCGCCTGTTGCCATGCTTAAATCAATTAGGATTTTATTAGCAATAGCTGCGTACTATGATTATGAGATTTGGCAGATGGATGTCAAAACAGCTTTTCTCAATGGATACATTGAAGAAAACATTTTCATGGAACAACCTAAGGGATTTGAATCCCAAGATGGTTCCAAGGTATGCAAGCTAAAGCGATCTATTTATGGGTTGAAACAAGCTTCGAGGAATTGGAACATTCGTTTTGATGAAGCCATTAAATCCTTTGGTTTTATCAAAAATGAGGATGAGCCATGTGTATATAAGAAGGTTAGTGACAGTGCTATCACTTTCCTTGTCTTATATGTGGATAACATACTGTTGATGGGTAATGACACAGGTATGTTGACGACTATAAAGGTATGGTTGTCAAATACATTCTCCATGAAAGACTTAGGGGAGGCAACCTATATTCTTGGGATTCGCATCTATAGAGATAGAGCGAAAAGAATAATTGGTTTATCCCAAAGTCTATACTTGGAAAAGGTGTTAAAGAGGTTTAACATGCTTGATTCCAAGAGAGGATTGTTACCAGTGAGACATGGTATCCATCTTTCTAAAGAGATGTCTCCAAAGACACCAAGAAAGAGATAAGATGGCCAGATTCCATATGCTTCGCTATTGGAAGTTTAATGTATGCAATGTTGTGTACTAGGCGGATATCGCATATCTTTGTTAGTTTGACTAGCAGGTATCAAACCAAACCAGTTTAGGAACACTCGATAGTTGTCAAGAATATCCTTAAGTACTTTATAATAAATAAGGATTTAATATTGATTTATGGAGGTGGAGACTTGCAATTGGATGGTTATCACGATTCGATTTCCAATCGGATATCGATGATAGAAAGTCTACCTCTGGATATGTGTTCATTTGTAATGGAGGTGCGATCGGTTGGAAGAGTTCCAAGCGAGCACGATTGCAGATTTCACTACGAGTGAGTATATTCTTTGCATCGAATCTTTGCAAAGGAAGCTGTTTGGATAAAGAAGTTCGTGACAGAACTTACAGTAGTTCCTTCCATTGAGTCAGCAGTTCCACTACACTGTGACAATAATGGAGCAGTCATACAGGCTAAGGAACCAAGGTTTCACCCAAAATCCAAACACATAGAAAGGCACTGCCACATTATCAGAGATATAGTTGGGCAAGGCGATTTAGCCATGCAGAAAATAGCATCAGCTGAAAATCCATCTGATCCATTCACTAAGCCTATGTCACAGACTCAGTTAGACCGACATCTTGAGAAGATTGGTCTAAGATATTGTAATGAATGGCTCTAGTGCTAGTGGGAGATTGTTAGTAGTATGCCCTAGAGCATATCATTTAGTATGTATCTAGTACATATTTTTATTAATAAAAGGCATTTCCACTTTTCCGTTTACATAATATATTTATGTGTAATAGAAAAGGTCCATTGATATTTTGTTAGAAATATTATTCTTAAGTTGTTAAGAATATGAGTGACAATATTTCTAGCACAAAGTATCATAAATAGGTTCACAATCGAGGATACTTCATAATAAGGACATGACTTATCCAGAAAGATTGTATTCATGTTTGTTCCCAAGTTATTTATATGAGATATAAATAAGATGGAATGGTGAGTCTCATGCCATATAACAAACATGATAGGCACTTATAAATGATAAGTAGGCCGAACTAGTGACACTTATGACAAGCACATGGAGTTTACTCTTGTCAATGTTTTGTCATAAATCATATCATGCATATAATCTTTAGACCTGAGATAGCACAATTATCTTGTATATAGGTAGTTTGAGTTTGATACTGCTTTCATACTTGTACTGTGTATGGGTATATGGGCATGTGTTGGCTCCTACTAGTTATATATGGAGGTAGGTGTTGATCAAGATGGAATCTGTTCCTCTAAGTAAATAGAGATAAAATCCTATGTTCATTTAATTGTTCTTGATGTTTTAAGTTCTGGCCAGACAGATAGATTTATTCGTAAAAGAGTTTCGATGAGAAAATCTTTTAATCAAGAACTGGAATTAAAAGAGAACATAATATTCATAGCAAATGGAGTTTGAGATAAACCATGACTCGGCTTGAGTTGGGATTTTGTACAGAGAGATTCTAGTGCATAGTAACATATGATTATAGGTTCATTTAAGGTAAACCTTATTACTAATTGGGTGGCTATGGCATGCTATGCTAGGTGTTAACCATGGTCTATGAGGTTCATAAAATGATTTAGAGAAATCATTTATAGTAAGAAAGAGTTCTGATGATATTAAGAGTTGATATCATGTCTCATTGCCAATTAGTGATGAGCCTAGTAAGTCACACACATACACAAGTTATCACCTAATTAAATATGATTTAATTAATTAATTAAAGAGTTTAAATTGATTAATTAAATAGGTTTGGTTTGCAATTAGATTGCAAAGTCCCTAGCATGACTTGAAACCAAATCTAGATTATTGGATGTATAATATAAGTTAAATTTATATTTAAAGTGTTTAAATATGAATTTAATTAATGAGAAATTAATTAATAGAGATTAATTAATTAATTTATATTTGATATAAATTAATTAGAAGAAGAAAATAATTATTTTGGGTTAAGAACTCAAAATTAAGACACAGGGGCATTTTGGTCATTTTGCAGTGTGACACGTGGCACCATGAAATGGTGACACATGGGATTACACATAAGCTTGCCAAATGTTTTTTAATCATGTAAGATGATTAAAATCAAGATTAAATATAGGTTTGACACTTGGCACAATGTGATTGGGTCACTTAAACCTAGAGCTAATCAAAGGGTGACATGTGGCAAGGGTTTAATGTGTTAACCTAGCTATTTAAGTGTTGTTATGAGAAAATAAAACACAACCAGCAGCCACACTCCTTTGTCACGCCACTTTGAGGGTTTTCATCTCTTCTTCTTCATCTCTTATCAATTCAAAGAGATTAGCCATCAATCTCTTGAATTAAGAACACTAGAAATTGTTTCTAGTGTCCTGTTTACATCTTTAATCTCTTAAAAGGCAGAACTTGATTTTCTAATTAATAGAAAAAGCTTTAGAAGCTATTCAAGGGCTGCCATAGGTGTTCTTGGTGTGGACAAGCTAGAGGACAACATCCGTGTCTCAAGACGAATCTCAAAAGCGCAGACGCTGCGATTGCATCAAGAGGTTAGTGTAATCGTTCTTGATTTAATCTAGGGTTCTAAAATTAATCTGATTAATTTTAAAATCTTAAATGGCAAATACAGATCCAAAAACATATTAAAAGAGTTTTAATATGTTGTTTATCATTGAAATCAATTAGATAAAAATAAATCTTGCATGATGCATGTGACCCTAGGTGAAAATTTTTGAATTTAATGGTATAAACTTGTGTTTTTCACGCTTCCGTTCCTTCAATCCATTCACAAAGCCTATGTTACAAACTCAGTTAGACCGACATCTTGAGAAGATGGGTCTAAGATATTGTAATGAATGGCTCTAGTGCTAGTGGGAGATTATTAGTAGTATGTCCTAGAGCATATCATTTTATATGTATCTTGTACGTATTTTATTAATAAAAAGGCAATTTCACTTTTTCGTTTGCATATTATATTTATGTGTAATAGAAAAGGTCTATTGATATTTTGTTAGAAATTCTATTTTTAAGTTGTTAAGAATATGAGTAACAGTATTTCTAGCACAAAGTATCATAAATTGGTTCACAATCGAGGATACTTCACAGAGGACATGACTTATCCAGAAAGATTATAATCATGTTTGTTCCCAAGGTATTTATATGAGATATAAATAAGATGGAATAGTGAGCTCATGCCATATAACAAACATGATAGGCACTTATACATGATAAGTAGGCCGAACCAATGATGTTTATAACAAGCACATTGAGTTTACTCTTGTCAATGCATTATCATATATCATATCAGTGTATATAATCTTTAAACCTGAGATAACACAGTTATCTTATATATAGGTGGTTTGAGTTTGATACTAATTTCATACTTGTACTATGCATAGGTATATGGGCATGTGTTGGCTCCTACTAGTTATATATGGAGATAAGTGTTGGTCAAGATAGAATCCGTTACCCTAAGTAAATAGGGATAAAATCGTATGTTCATTTAATTATTCTTGATGTTTCAAGTTTCTGGCCAGGACAGATAGATTTAGTCATAAAAGAGTTTCTGATAAGAAAATTTAATTAATCAAGAACTGTAATTAAAAGAGAACATAATGTTCATAGTAAATGGGGTTTGACATTAACCATGACTGCAGCTCAAATTAGGATTTTGTAATGGAGAGATTCTAGTGTATGTTAACATATGATTAAAGGTTCATTTAAGGTATTCCTTATTACTGATTGGGTGGCGATAGCATACTATGCTCGGTGTCAACCATGGTCTATGAGATGCCTGAAATGATTTAGAGAAATTATTTACAGTAAGAAAGAGTTCTAATGATATTAAGAGTTAATATCATTTCTCATTGCCAATAAATATGAGCCTAGTAAGTCACACATCTACACAAGCTAATCACCATTTAAAATGTGATTTAATTGATTAGTTAAAGAGTTTAATTAATTAATTAAAGAGGTTTGGTTTGAAATAAGATTACAAAGTTCCTAGTATGACTTGAAACCAAATCTAGGTTATTGGATGTATAGTATAAATTAAATTTATATTTAATTTGATTAAATATGAATTTAATTATGAAAAATTAATTAATTGAGATTAATTAATCAATTTATTTTTTGATATAAATTAATTTGAAGAGGAAAAACTATAATTTTGGGTTGAGAACTCAAATTAAAAGTAAGGGTAAATTGGTCATTTCACATGATGACATGAGGCACCATGAGATGGTGACACATGGCACCTAATGAGCTTGCCATTTGTCTTCCAATCATGCAAGATGATAAAAGTCAAGATTCAATCTACCTTTGACACTTAGCTTGATGAGATTAAGTCAACAAAAGTAAGATTAAATCTAGTAGTGACATGTGGCAAGGGAGTTAGTGAGATTTTAACCTAAGTATAAAAGGAAAAGAAAGAAGAAAAAAAATAGAATTTCTTCTTCCTCTCTTCAAAGTGGACAGCGCCTTGGAAAGTCCATCTCCTCTCTTCTTTTCTCACTTGATTCAAAGAAAAATATCTTGTTTTCTTTGAATTAAAATTGCTAGAAAAGGTTTCTAGTATCCTAAATACCCATTAACATTCACTAAATCACTAAACCTCATCTTCAAGTGGTTGGCAAAGCTTGAGAGGCAATATTTGGGGCTGCCATAGTTGCTTATTGGTGTGGTTGTGGTGGACAAGCTAGAGGGACAACATTTGGTGTCCTAAGAGCATCTTAAGATTGCATCAATTGTGCATCAATAGGTTAGTATCCAAAAATCCCTCTTTTAGTTATGGTTTAATTAAATTAAATATTAATTCATATTCTTTAATGGCAAATGAAATTTTAATGCATGCTAAAATATGTTTTGGTATGCAAATGGGCATTAGAAATTGATTAGGTTCATAAGAAACTTGGTATGGTGCATGTAACCTTAGAAATAATTTTTGAAATTCAAGGTTCTAATGTCCAATAATCACGCTTCCACTCCTTTAGGGAGTTGATCATATCTTGAACATGGACGAGTTTAATGCCATTTTTGGCTTTGATAGTACTGGACACCAAGAGATTCCGTAAAATAGGGTAGTCTATAACAGTATTGAGTTTTAGCAATCCACCGAGCCAAACTCAAAATTTACAACTCCAGTAAATCCAAATTTAGTGGGTTGGTGAGCCTCGCTCTACGCTTCATGCATCGATTTGCTGCCCACACCATTATGGGATGTGGTGACAGTTTAGGCATTATAAATGCCAATGAACTATTTTTCCTATGGTGCTTAGTGACTGGCCAACATTGCACATAGGCTATTTCCTCTGCAATCATTTTCGAAGGATATCCCACTAAGCTATGGGGAACATCATAGTGGGTGGCTTGATCACAGCAATTACTTTTCATTTTGGGTTTGTGCTTACCCATGTCCACTTACGCCCCATCACTGGTGCCTCTTAGATTGACCAGACCATCTGTATCTCTATGGGGATATGCAGGCAAGTGGGAAACCAGTGCCTTTTAATTGATGTTGCAGGGAATGTCATCCCCCAAGCAGTACTAGGAGGAAGAGAAAGAGGTGAATCCTCTAGTGCAGCACACCAGCAATTGCAATAGGAGGAACCAAACCCTATCTTGTAAGAATCCTCAGTCAGAGTTCCTCCCTACACACCACCCCCTACAGACCACGTGCTTGCTTTCCTACAAAGGATGGAGGCCACATTTGATGCTCGGATGCGGGCATTGGAGACCACTATTGAAAACCGACTTCACACAGTGGAAGATAGTCTCCAAGAGGCCCATAACAAGTTGGACATAATCTTAGAGCGCCATGATGCAGATGCCCCTTCCTCACCCTCTGAGAGTTTTTAGTCATAGGACCATAGATTGCGCCATTTTGGTATACTGTACTAGCATAGGCCTTAATTCTAGCATCAAGGTCCATGATTGTTAATCCTTTTGTTCTGCATGCATGGGCTCTCTATCTTAATAAATAACATGCTCTTTTCCATACATTTTTAATATTGTTTACCTTTCCTTATTCTGTTTGCCATTGAGGACAATGCCAATTCTGAGTTTGGGGAGTGCATTTATGCATTTATGCATTTACACATTGCATTTCATTATATTGCTTAATTATATCCATATTATACTCGTGTATCAAAAATCTAGAAAATTTTTACAAATTATGAGAACTCTATACTTTTTTTTCAAATGGCTTTTAACTTAGAATTATAACCAAAACTTTGATGAGCTAATAATTGGACTCCCTGTGATTAAGGAATGAATGTATATGGATAGGCAAAAAGCCTTTAAAATGTTGTTTATGAAAAGCTAAATCACCTAAATGGAGTTAAACTAGTTAAACCCCCTTTATAGCTATTAATCTATCACATTGAACTTGCAAAATTAGGATAAGATTTTTGAAATACAAGCAAACCTGAAATGTCTCACCAGCTCTATAACATGTCTTTTGGACCTATCAAGGTGAAATCCTAGCATATGCTTGATAAAGAGATAATTAAGGCATTCTTTGATATAGCCTGATTAAGCCTTAACCACTGTTTCGCTAGTTTTACAACCACGCAAGTGCACGAATCGCTAACAAGTAATAAAGTGATGAGTACAGTATCGTTCCCATGAGGAATTTGATTAGTAAGTACCAATCTACACAATAATTTTGACTATTTAGGTTATCGAACAATAAAGGAATGGAAGTTGTCTATTTTAAACACTAAAATGATAAACTTAAAATGAAGTAATCTATTTTGGAATAATTTTGGAATTAAGATTTCACACCTGAATCTTGCTATGAATGTTATCTTATTTATTTACTGGTTTTGAAAATCGTTTACCTTGATGGAAATTAGTCCTAAGGTATCCTAATTCGTCTCTCAAGCTATCTAGGGTGTATTCTAATTAACTTAATGTTAGTAGTATGCCCTAGAGCATATCATTTAGTATGTATCTTGTACATGTTTTTATTAATAAAAGGCATTTTCACTTTTTCCATTTATATAATATATTTATGTGTAATAGAAAAGGTCCATTGATATTTTGTTAGAAATTATATTCTTAATGTTAAAAATATGAGTGACAGTTTTTCCAGCACAAAGTATCATAAATAGGTTCACAATTGAGGATACTTCACAATAAAGACATGACTTTTACAGTAAGATTGTATTCATGTTTGTTCCCAAGTTATTTATATGAGATATAAATAAGATGGAATGGTGAGTCTCATGCCATATAACAAACATGATAGACACTTATACATGATAAGTAGGCCAAACTAGTGACATTTATTACAAACACATAGAGTTTGCTCTTGTCAATGTATTGTTATAAATCATATCAGTGCATATAATCTTTAGACCTGAGATAGCACTGTTATCTTGTATATAGGTGGTTTGAGTTTGATACTGCTTTCATACTTGTACTGTGTATGGGTATATGGGCATGTGCTGGCTCCTACTAGTTATATATGGAGGTAGGTGTTGATCAAGATGGAATCTGTTCCTCTAAGTAAATAGGGATAAAATCCTATATTCATTTAATTATTCTTGATGTTTCAAGTTCCTGGCTAGGACAGATAGATTTAATCAGAAAAGAGTTTCTGATGAGAAAATCTTTTTAATCAAGAATTGGAATTAAAAGAGAGCATAATATTCATAGCAAATGGGGTTTGACATAAACCATGACTCCAGCTCGAATTGGGATTTTATAACAGAGAGATTTTAGTGCATGGTAACATATGATTATAGATCCTTATTACTAAATAGGTAGCCATGGCATGCTATGCTAGGTGTTAACCATGGTCTATGAGGTGCATAAAATGATTTAGAGAAATCATTTATGGTAAGAAAGAGTTCTGATGATATTAAGAGTTGATATCATGTCTCATTGCCAATTAGTGATGAGCCTAGTAAGTCACACACATACACAAGTAATCACCAAATTAAATATGATTTAATTAATTAATTAAAGAGTTTAATTGATTAATTAAATAGGTTTAGTTTGCAATTAGATTGCAAAGTCTCTAGCATGGCTTGAAACCAAATCTAGGTTATTAGATGTATAATATAAGTTAAATTTATATTTAAAGTGTTTAAATATGAATTTAATTAATGAGAAATTAATTAATAGAGATTAATTAATTAATTTATATTTTATATAAATTGATTAGAAGAAGAGAAATAATTATTTTGGGTTGAGAACTCAAAATTAAGACACAGGGGTATTTTCGTCATTTCACAAGGTGACATGTGGCACTATGAGATGGTGATACATGGCACTACACATAAGCTTACCATATGTCTTTTAATTATGTAAGATGATCAAAGTAAATATTAAATATAGGTTTGATACTTGGCACAATGTGATTGGGTCAATTAAACCTAGAGCTAATCAAAAGGTGACATGTGGCAAGGGTTTTAAGTGGTGACCTAGCTATATAATGTGTTGTTATGAAAAGAAAAAAATAACAACCTACTCATTCTCTTTGGTGCTGACACCCTTGGCTGCCTCTCCCTTCTCCTCTTCTTCATCTCTCATCAATTCAAAGAGATTAGCAAACAATCTCTTGAATAAAAAAAATACTAGAAATCGTTTCTAGTATCCTGTTTACATCTGTAATCTCTCAAAAACCAAAACTTGATTTTCTAATTCACAGAAAAAGCTTTAAAAGCTGTTCGAGGGCTGCCATTGGTGATCTTGGTGTGGACAAGCTAAAGGGACAACATCTGGTGTCCTAGACGCATTCCAAAGGTGCCAAATACATTGCAGTGCATTAAAAGGTTAGTGCACTTGTTCTTGATCTAATCTAGGGTTCTAATGAATTAATTTGTTAATTCCAAAATCTTAAATGGTAAATGTAGATCTAAAAATATATTAAAAGATTTTTAATATGTTGTTTATCATTGAAATCAAATAGATAAAAATAAATCTTGCCTGATGCATGTGACCCTAGATGAAAAATTTTGAATTTCAATTATCTAAACTTATGTTTTTCATGCTTCCGCTCCTTCAATTGGTATCAGAGCCACTATATTTGCCATTTAGATTGTTGATTATATGATTTAATTGTGTGATTTGATTATAAGATGATTAAATCATTGCTGGTTGCAATGAATAAGGTGGCGGCATGCTTGGATGCACCATGGTGCGCATGGTTTGTGCACCACCATGGTGCACATGGTAAGTGATGGGTATTGTGCGTGCAAGTGTTGCATGATATGCCCATTTTATGTCTAATTAAATTGTTTAATTAGAGTTTTAATCACACGATTAAATTTTGATTCAAAACTAAAATTTTTAAATTTATTTGAATGTGATTCAAAACTAAAATTTTTAAATTTATTTGAATGTGATTCAAATCTAAATTTTTAAATTTGTTTGAATGTGATTCAAATCTGAATTTTTAAATTTGTTTGAATGAGATTCAAATATAATTTTTTAAATTTATTTGAATCATATTCAAATCTGGATTTTTAAGTTGAATATGAGATATTCAATTTAATTTAAGTATGTATGTTTTATTTAATTGTTAAATAATGATATGCATGATGGATGATCATGGACTATAAAAGATCAATGTGATTGGATTTATTTCTTTTATATTTCTTTGGGTTGTAAATTAATTAATTTATTTTAATTTATTTTTGGGCATGTATTATTAAGGTTGTAATAATTTTGGGTTGTAATTTCATTTATTTAGTTCTTGCAAATTCGCCTTGGTATGCCAAGGATTACTATATAATTGGATTGCAAGAAGATCAAGGAGGTCAAGAGCATTAGTGGGACCAGTGGGACGAATTTAAGATCAAGTGTTGATTATGTACTCTTTCAGCAACTCTTGTAAAATGAATGAATGAAATGCACCTAGGAATGCCCTGATTCAATTCTTGGTGGCTCAGAATTGAATCCCTTAGAAAGTTCATGATCATACCATATTTACTGTTTATTCATGAATGCATGAGATGTATGGGAATGTATGCAAGTATATGATAAATGCATGCTAAATGGATAATGTGCAAAGTGAGACCATAATAGTAATTAGGACGACCAAAAAATCTTCCAAATAAATGATTAAGTTGGATATGCTATAATTAAAGTAATTATAACATGGGCCCTCCATTGGGGCAATTATTTTAAGAAATTTTAAATACTTGCATATGATGCAATTAATTTAAGAGATTTTCTTAAGAATAATTATTAAGCATGAGATGTTGTAAATATGTAAATGGTTTGGTGGCCAATAATGGATGTGCCTGAGGACATTAAAATTATTTGCATGTTTACTGGCTCAATGGGATCAACTTAACTAATGCAAGATAAGTCAATAATGAATGTGCCTGAGATTTTGAGCATTAGGGGCTAGGTCAAGGATTGAACCTCACATGAAATATGATGGGCAAGGAGTTGCTCACTTATAGTTTATTGTGATTCCAATAATGGATGTGCCTGACGATGATCAATAGGATTATATATAACACCCCTAAGTTCGGTAGTGCGTTCTACTGTTCTGACGACCAGTGTTGTCCAGACAGCTAGGATGCCTAGAACTACACTTAGATAAGAATAAGGAGACATAAAATAATGAAATACAAGAAAAGAAATACAAGAAAAACAAAGGAAAAATAATAGCAATGAAATGTAACCAAGTTAAACAAGCTAAGAACCCTAGCAATAGGTGACCGCACCAGGAAGTCGCGGCGTGGACCGTTGACTAGCCCTAAACCACGGCGAACCCTAGAAAATATTTTTAGAACTTAAATAGACATCAATTGAAGTATAAATATCATTAGAAATATCAAAGAAAAATTAATTAATTAGTACAAAGAAAAGTGAGAAATCGAAAAATGGACAAAACCTGGTGTTACTAAAAAATCGGGAATGCAACCCGAACAGGGGCATTGTGGTCATTTGACACCCTGAGTTGTCTTTTGAAATAAATGTCCATTAAAAATAAATAATATTACACTTTGAAAATGTCATGAAAATTTAAAATTGTGGTACATAATATAAATGATGAAAGAAATGAGATATAACTTGAATAATCAAACATTAACATATAATATTAATTAAATAAACTTTAGTGGAGAGTTAGTGGGAGCCATTTACATCTAAGTGGACAGCCACATCATTCAGCACCTTCATCTTCTTCATTCACTCACCATTGCCGATTTCAAGAGCTTCCAAATCCTCCCATGGCCGCCCAAATGCATGGCACACTCCATCCATTTTCAAGTTGAATTTTTTTTTTTTACTTGTCTTAATTAATTTTGATCCCCACATCACAAGGAAGAGATTGATACTAAATTCAAGGGATTTTGGTGAAGATTTAACAACCCCCAACAATAGGTAAGTGTTTAAATTGCTTTCTTTCTTAAGTAAAGTTTATGGGAAGCTTGAGATGAATAAATTGGTGAAGAAATTTTGAGGTTTTGGTGAGTTGTTATTATGCACTAGTTTAGGCAGCCATGGTAATTAAAGAAGTTTGAATTATTTTCACATGAAATTGATGGGTATTGATGTTGATTAAAGTAAATAAAAGTTTTAGTAGGTTAATTATTGGTGTATGTTAAAGTTGAGCACTTGAGTTAAAAATTATGTTGAGTTTGAAATTCTATGCGTAAATGCCTAAATGGACAGCCATGAAATTATTTACTAAATAAACTATTCTTACATGTATTGTGGAGAATTAATGTTGACTAATGTGATTAAAGATTTTAGTAAGTTAACTTCCTGTATATGTGATGGTGGACCAAGTGAAAGTTTGAGCTTGAAAGTAATTATGGGAGACTTACAATTCGACAGCTTGTTAACTTCTTGAAGAATGCTGGAATTCATGAATTTGTTTAATGAATTGTGGTCCTAAAGTTTGCCAAATGTGTATATAAGTTAGTGGTGAAGTTATATGTTAAGATAGAGGAGAAGTTATTTGTTATGGTTAGGTGATTGAATTGTTGTAATTGAGCTTGAAAAAAATTCTGCACTATATGGTGTATGTTGAGTGTGATTATAAGCTGCCAAAATGATCAACAATATGTTGTGAAATATGTTTAGGTTATGGTACAAACCAAAATTGGCATGAATGTGTAGTTTGGAAAATGTTAAAAGTGACCTTTGATGAGTAATGAAGGAAATGCAATAGGGCAGTTTAGGTTTTGGACCTAGAACCTTAAGTGTGTGGCTCCAATTAGTATGAGACCAATTGGAGGTGAAACTAGGCACAAAATGTGCCAACTTTCATGAAGGAATCTTACCAAAATTTTGCTTGTAAGGTAACTTGAAAAGTGACCAGATCCGGATTAGTGCAAATAAGGCCTGAAAATTGACCATTTGGGCAGCAGTTAGTGTTTAGGCCATAACTCACTCAAAACAGGTCCAATTGACCTGAAATTTTAACCATGAATAGTTAATACATATATCTACAATTATTATGAAGACACCAAAGCCCAGAAATGACCATAAGCAAGTCAAACCGCTTGCACAAGTTCGGGTCCAAAAACTGGCAGAACCTAAAATGACCTAAAGTGACCAATTTTGATGCATTTTGACCAACAATAGTAAAATGACCATAACTTAGTCTACATAACTCAGAATGACCTGAAATTTTTTCTCGCGTGCAATAAGACATAGATCTACAAGTTTGTAGTTTCGACTGAAACCCAAAAACCAAGGGAACTAGGTCGTTCGGCTAGGTCAAACTAGTATCCTAGAATCCAGCAAATTGCAATAAAACGCAATATACATGGAAATGAGTTTGGTAACATGTACCAACCCTAAAAGAGTATTGAATGTGACATATTAGTAACATTAAAACCTAATTTACCTCGAACGCATCGAGGGTCGACATATTAGGTTGACTAAGCAAATAATAGAATTCAGTGAATTAATTATCAAGCATTATCATTAGAGACAATTTAAATGAGTACTGAAACACTTCAAATTGTGTTTCTCAGTTAGCAAAGACTCAGGGAAAGCGAAGGAAACACTGAGTCAAGGCCAGAAGACAATTATCAGAGGTTTGTGCACAACAACTATTTCTTTTGAATTTTTCAATTGAAATGAATTATGACTATTTGTACATTATTGTTTTAAATTGTGGAAATGTGTTTGAATGGATACTTATTGTTTGAAAAGCATTGTAAATGGTTTGAAACTGTGAAAAATTGTTTGAATGATATTTGATGGATAATTATTGATTGAAAAGCATTGTAAATGGTTTGAAACCATAGCTATCATGTATATTGATTATATTCCTCGCTAGCTTGTCTAGTGGGACGAATTGAATTCCCTCTCTGGCTGAAGTGTTGAGGTGTGTGCCTGTTGAGGACGAATAGAATAAGTACTCATATTTTTGCTAGCTAGCTATGTTATTCCTCATTAGCCATCGGCTTTTGGGATGAATTGAATACCTCATTAGCCATCGGCTTTTGGGACGAATTTAACTTTGGAACATAATTAAGCTGTGTGTGATTTATTGGTATGTATTGTGAGATTGTGAAATGGAGTTTAAATTCTTATTGACATTCACTGTCTTTTGAATTTAACTATGTTTTGATCATTGAGATTTATTGTAATATTGTGAAATGGAGTTTAAATTCTTTATGACATTCATTGTCTTGAATTTAACTATAGTTTAAGTATCCAATATTTATTTAACTTATGATTTGTGATTTAAAGTTGTATTTGGTTAATGTTGTGCACCACTGAGACATTGTCTCAGCGATAGCTTTTCATTACTGTCACAAGTAGGCAGACTAACAGAGCAGCAGACTAGGCTGCTAGTACATTCAGCGAGAGATCATCGGGTATATTGAGTATACCGTATTTTGCATTTTGTATTGTAATGTATGTTCACTGTATGTATATAGTGTTTTTGGTTTTGAGCAGTTGTAAATTAAAATTGTACATTGAAATTGTAAAAATAAATTATGAGTTATTTTGGCTTATAAAATTTGTACTGTATTTCTTTTATCTCAGCCTTTGAAAAATTATTGTGGATTTGAGTTGAGAAATATATTGTGTTGATTAAATGTTGGAGTTTGAGGTTGAGAAATATATTTGAAGTGCATTTTATAGGTTTTTTGAAGAACTGTTTTATTCAAAATACAAAGGGCACTCCGCCAAAATTTTTACAGAAATTACCACTAATTCAAATGTATTAGCTATTTCACTTCAGTTCAAAAAAAAATTTTAACACCTGTAAATAGTGCTCACCACTGTAAAAAGAAGTAAGAAAAGTTTTAAAATCCCTGGTAGTGTATTTAATGGGTTATCAGTAGACGAAGTGGGTAATTCATTAGGTATACTACGGGATCATGTTATGCCTTACAGAGGGGTAGGGTGTGACATTATAAGAAATCAATCACCCACTAAAAATCCATCCAACTAGGATTTTCGTTTTCTACTTTGGAAGTGTAGGATTCGCTAAGTTAGTGGGAGGACCAATTTGATTAAAAGACCATAATCATTTTGGTTATTTACATGATACATTTACTAATTAATCTGGTCATTTTCTGCAATTAATTTTCTAATAATAATGAGCACAGAAAAACCACCACCATCCAATATCCTTGCAAGCATACTTGATCATAATAGGTTGACAGGACCTAATCTGTTTAATTGGCTAAGAAATTTGAAACTTGTCCTGAACCTTAAACATATAGGATATGTTCTAGACTCAAATGTTCCTAGTCCCTTACCTCCAGAGGCCACTCAAGAGGAACATGAAACTTTGGACAAGTGGAAGGAGCATGATATAAGAGCTAAGTGTAACATGCTTGCTTCTATGAGTAATGAGAATATGCAATATGCAAGTGAGATCCTCCTTCACCTATAAGAGTTGTATGGTGAGCACAGCAAGAATGCTAGGTATGAGATATCTAGACAGCTATTCCGCATGAGGATGTCTAAGGGATAGAATGTTGGGGATTATGCCCACAAGATGATTCGGCCGATTGAGCAGCTGGAACATCTTGACTTTAACATGGATTTCCAAATGCAGACGGATTTGATCATTCAGGACCTACCTGAGTGATTTGGGAATTTTGTGACAAATTTCCATATGACTAAACAGGAATGCACCTTGGCAAGTTTGCTCAACATGCTGGTTATTGTCCAAAAGAATATGTCGGGCAATAAAAGAAAAGTGGTAGCTTTGATTGCCTCTTCTTTTGCTGGAAAGTCTAATAAGAAGAAGGGCAATAAGAAAAAGAAACCTTAGATTCTTGGTCCTTCCAAGAAAATAGCTAAATAAAAAGGGAAGACTAAAGCTGATGGAGGTAAAGGAAAGTGTTTCCACTGCCAGAAGGATAGGCACTGGAAAAGGAACTGCCCAGAGTATCTTGCTTCTCTGAAGGACAAGAAGGATACACCTTCGGAATGTATGTCCATATCTTATTATTTAGATTCTGATGATACTCATAGTTCATCTACAGCTTGGGTTTTAGATACTGGTGCCAGTTCTCACATTTCTTATGATATGCAGGAACTAGCAAATAGTAGTAGCTTGCATTCTCGAGATGTTAGAGTCCAGATTGGCAATGGCTCAACTATTGAAGCTTTAGCCATAGGATCTAAATCCTTTTGCATGTTTGGACATGTTATGTGTTTGGAAAATATTTTATATGTACCTGATGTGTTTAAGAATATCATTTCTATATCTAGTTTGACTAGAAATGGCTAAGAATTTCAGTTCACAGATGATGTTTACAATATTTTTTTTGGAAATAAATATATTGGTTCGGGTTATATGAATGATGATCTTTATTATTTGGATAATAATGACAAACACAAAATGAATGCAAGTATCTAAATAAATGCAATGCCATGGTGAAAATCAACTCAAGTTTAAAATATATTTAGCACTTAAGGTTATGTCATGTTGCAAAAGATAGGATTGCAAAACTGGAGAAAATGGGGATTCTATCCTCATTGGGCTCTTAGCCTACTCCAACTTGTGAATCTTGCCTTCAGGCAAAATGACTAGATCACCCTTTGTAAGATAAGGGCTAAGAGCTGAAAATATTTTAGATTTAATACATAGTGATGTATGTGGTCCATTTAAAGAAATGGCTAGAGGTGGTTTTCACTACTTTATTACCTTTATTGATGATAAATCAAGGTTTGGGTATTTGTATTTGATGAAATACAAACATGAATCCTTTGAAAAGTTCAAGAAATTTAAATCTGAAGTAAAAAATCAAACAGGAAACAGTATTAAAGCTTTTCGATCAGATCGTGGAGGTGAATACTTGAGTACTGAATTTAATGAATACTTGAGAGAGCACAGTATTATTTCCCAACTGACTCCTCCAGGAACACCATAATTGAATGGTGTATCTGAAAGGAGAAATCGTACCCTATTGGATATGGTACGTAGTATGATGAGCTATACTGATATGCTAATATCCTTTTGGGGATTTGCATTAGAATCAGCTTTGCATATTTTGAATAGGATTCCATCAAAATCAGTATCTTCCACACCTTATGAGATATGGCATGGAAGAAAACCAAGTCTTAAGCATGTTAAGATTTGGGGTTGTCCAGCTTATATCAAAAAGCTGAACACTGATAAATTGAAAACCAGATCAGAAAAGGGTCGATTTGTCACACCCTACCCCTCTGTAAGGCGTAACATGATCCCGTAGTATACCTAATGAATTACCAACTTCGCCTACTGATAACCCATTAAATACACTACAAGGGATTTTCAAAACTTTTCTTACTTCTTTTACAGTGGTGAGCACTATTTATAGGTGTTAAAAACCTTTTTGAACTGAAGTGAATTAGCTAACACATTTAGACTATTAGTAATTTCTGTAAAAATTTTGGCAGAGTGCCTCTATTTTTTGGATAAAACAGTTCTTCAAAAACCTGTAAAAAGCACTTCAATATTTTCCTCAATCTCAAAGTCCAACATAATCTAACACAAATCCACAATAAATTTTCAAAGACTGATATACAAGAAATATAATACAATTTTTACAAGTCAAAATAACTCATAATTTATTTTACAACTTTAATGTACAATTTTAATTTACAACTGCTCAAACCAAGAACAATATGTACATACAGTGGTCATACATTACAGTACAAAATGCAAAATGTGGTATACTCGTTATACCCGATAATCTCTCGCTGGATGTACTAGCAGCCTAATCTGTTGCCCTGTCCGTCTGTCTACCTGTGACAGCAATGAAAAGCTATTGCTGAGACAATGTCTCAGTGGTGCACAACATTAACCAAATACAACTTTAAATCACAATTCATAAATCATATAAATGATGGATATGAAAAATCATAGTTAAATTCAAGACAATTAATGTCATAAGGAATTTAACACAATATCACAATAAATCTCAGAGATCAAAACATAGTTAACCTCAAAAGACAGTGAATGTCAATAAGAGTTTAAATTCATTTCACAATCTCACAATACATATCAATAAATCACACACAGCTTAATCATGTTCCAAAGTTCAATTCGTCCCAAAAGCCGATGGCTAATAATGTATTCAATTCATCCCAAAAGTCGATGACTAATGAGGAATAACATAGCTAGCTAGCAAAAATATGAGTACTCATTCGATTTGTCCTCAACAGGCACACACCTCAACACTTCAGCCAGAGAGGGAATTCAATTCGTCCCACTAGACAAGCTAGCGAGGAATACAATCAATATACATGATAGCTGTGATTTCAAATCATTTCCAATGCTTTTCAATCAATAAGTATCCATCAATATCATTCAAATAATTTTTTCACAGTTTCAAACCATTTACAATGCTTTTCAAGCAATAAATATTCATTCAAACACATTTCCACAATTTAAAACAATAATGTACAAATAGTCATAATTCATTTCAATTGAAAAAAATTCAAAAGAAATAGTTGTTGTGCACAAACCTCTAATAACTGTCTCCTGGTCTTGACTCAGTGTTTCCTTCCCTTTCCCTGAGTCTTTGCTAACTGAGAAACACAATTTGAAGTGTTTCAGTATTTAATTAAACTATCTCTAACGATAATGTTTGATAAGTAATTCACTGAATGATATTATTTGCTTAATCCACCTAATATATCGACCCTCGATGCATTCTAGGTAATTTAGGTTTTAATGTTACTAATATGTCACATTCAATAGTCTTTTAGGGTTGGTACATGTTACCAAACTCATTTCCATGTATCTTGCATTTTCTTGCAATTTGCTGGATTCCGGGATACTAGTTTGACCTAGCCAGACGACCTAGTTCCCTCGGTTTTCGGGTTTTAGTCAAAACTACAAACTTGTAGATCTATGTCTTATTGCACGCGGGGAAAAATTTCAGGTCATTCTGAGTTATGTAGATTAAGTTATGGTCATTTTACTATTGCTGGTCAAAATGCATCAAAATTGGTCACTTTAGGTCATTTTAGGTCATTTTAGGTTCGGCCAGTTTTTGGACCCGAATTTGTGCAAGCTATTTGACTTGCTTATGGTCATTTCTGGGCTTTGGTGTGTTCATAAGACTTGTAGATATGGGTCTTAACTATTCATGATTAAAATTTCAGGTCAATTGGACCTGTTTTGAGTGAGTTATGGCCTAAACACTAATTGTTGCCCAAATGGTCAATTTTCAGGCCTTATTTGCACTTAATCCGGATTTGGTCATTTTTCAAGCTACCTTGCAAGCAGAATTTTGGCAAGCTTCCTTCATGAAAGTTGGTAAATTTTGTGCCTAGTTTCACCTCCAATTGGTCTCATACCAATTGGAGCTACACACTTAAGGTTCTAAGCCCAAAAGACAAACTGCCTTATTACATTTCCTTCATACACATCAAAGACCACTTTTAATACTTACCAAACTCAGCATTCAAGCCAATTCTGGTTGTACCATAACCTAAACATAATTCACAACATATTATAGGTCATTTTGGCAGCTTACAATTATATTCAATGTGCACCATTTAGTACAGAATTTTTCAACCAAATTTATAACTATTCAATCACCTAACCGTAACACTTTTACATGTCCAACTTCACACCATCATATATACACTCAAACTGCCCTAACATCCAACACAATTCAACATTAATATACCATAAACCAAGCATGAATTCCAGCATTCTTCAAGAGTCAACAAACTGTCGCAATGATACATTTACATTCTATTAATTTCCAAGCTTCAAATTTCAATACACATTTACATATACTAAGTATAATCACCCAAATGATTTCCTACACAATATACATTTAATCAATCCTTTAATTCACCATTTACAAGCAAAAATAAATTGTCTTCAAGGTGTTTCCATGGCTGCCAAAAGTACACTTCCCCATTCAACATCAAACCTCAAAAATCTCTCCATAAATCAAACACCCATAACATCCTTACAAACTTTAATTAAACAATAATAAAAAACACAAACTTACCACTTTGGAAATTCTTCAAAACTCCACAAAAACTTTCCTTTCTTGTTGCCTATCTACTGCCCATGGTGTGAGGATCAAAATTAATGAAGACAAGTAAACAAAATCTAGCTTGAAAATGGGTGTAAAGAGTCATGCATTTGGGCGGCCATGGGAGAAGCTTGGAAACTTCATTTCGGCAATGGGAGTGAATGGAGGTTGAAGATGAGTTTAGTGGGTTTACGTCTGCCCACTTAGTGAATTTTTAATTCCCATAGTGCTCCACTCATGCTAGGATAATCATTTAATAAGTTTTAAGTGATAATTACTCTATTTACACTCTATTTTTGTTATTTATATTAGGTACCACTAAATTAATTTTTCATTATATTTTCCAAGTGTAATATTATTTATTTTTAATGGACATTTAGGTCAAAAGACAACTCGGGGTGTCAAATGACCACAATGCCCCTGTTCGGGTTGCATTCTCGATTTTTCGGTAACACCGGGTTTTGTCCGTTTTTCGATTTTTCACTTTTCTTTGTACTAATTATTTAATTTTTATTTAGTATTTCTAATGGTATTTGTATTTCAATAAGTGTCTATTTAAGTCCTAAAAATATTTTCCAGGGTTCCCCGCAGTCCAGGGTTAGTCAACGGTCCACGCCGTGACTTCCCGGTGCAGTCACCCATCGCTAGGGTTCTCGACTCGCTTAACTTGGTTGCATTTCTTTACTATTATTTTTCCTTTGTTTTTCTTGTATTTTCTTTTCTTTTATTTCATTATTTTATGTCTCCTCACTCATATCGAAGTGTAGTTCTAGGCATCCTAGCTGTCCGGACAACACTGGCACCGGAACAGTAGAACGCACTACCGAATATAGGGGTGTTACACGATTTGTTGGATATCCAAAAGATAGTTTTGGATATTATTTTTATTTGCCTACATCACAAAAGGTTGTGGTAAGTAGAGATGCCACATTTCTTGAACAACAGTTTGTTTAAGAAGGAGGCAAAGGAAGGCAAATAGAGTTAGAATTGGAGAATTCTGACCAACCAATAGATCAGATGGATATAGATCCATCTAGTCAACCTAAACCTATTGATGAAACATCTACAGCTGTTCCTCATAGAACAACCAGGGTTTCTCACCCACCAGTGAGATATGGTTTCCTTCATGAAGAAGAACAAGAGTTGTCTACTCATGAAGAAGTAGATCATGGAGATGATCCACTTACCTATGAAGAAGTTATATCAGATAAAAACTCTTCAAAATGGATTGATGCTATGAAATCCGAAATTGATTCCATGTATAAGAATAAAGTTTGGGATCTTGTTGACTCACCTTAAGGTGTTGCACCTATAGGGAACAAAAGGGTTTTAAAGAAGAAAATTGGTTCTGATGGAAAGGTAAAGACCTATAAGGTAAGGCCAGTAGCAAAAGGGTTTCACCAAAGGCAAGGAATCGACTATGAGGAGACTTTCTAACCTGTTGCCATGCTTAAATCAATTAGGATTCTATTAGCAATAGCTGCATACTATGATTATGAGATTTGGCAGATGGATGTCAAAATAGCTTTTCTCAATGGATACATTGAAGAAAACATTTTCATGGAACAACCTAGGGGTTTTGAATCCCAAGATGGTTCCAATGTATGCAAGCTAAAGTGATCCATTTATGGGTTGAAACAAGCTTCGAGGAGTTGGAACATCCATTTTGATGAAGCCATTAAGTCATTTGGTTTTATCAAAAAAGAGGATGAGCCATGTGTATATAAGAAGGTTAGTGATAGTGCTGTCACTTTCCTTATCTTATATGTGGATGACATTTTGTTGATGGGTAATGACACAGGTATGTTAACAACTGTAAAGGTATGGTTGTCAAATACATTCTCCATGAAAGACTTAATGGGGGCAACCTATATTCTTGGGATTCACATCTAAAGAGATAGAGCGAAAAGAATAATTAGTTTATCCCAAAGTCTATACTTGGAAAAGGTGTTAAAGAGGTTTAACATGCTTGATTCCAAGAGAGAATTGTTACCAGTGAGACATGGTATCCACCTTTCTAAAGAGATGTCTCCAAAGATACTTGAAGAAAGAGATAAAATGGCCAGGATTCCATATGCTTCGACTATTGGAAGTTTGATGTATGCAATGTTGTATACTAGGCTGGATATCGCATATGTTGTTAGTTTGACTAGCAAGTATCAATTCAATCCATGTTTGGAACACTGGATAGCTATCATGAATATCCTTAAGTACTTGAGAAGAACTAAGGATTTATTCTTGATAGATGGAGGTGGAGACTTGCAATTGGATGGTTATACTTATTCTGATTTGCAATCAGATATCGATGATAGAAAGTCTACCTCTGGGTATGTGTTCATTTGTAATGGAGGTGCAGTTAGTTGGAAGAGTTCCAAACAGAGTACGACTGCAGATTCCACTACCGAGGCTGAGTATATTGCTGTATCAGATGCTATAAAGGAAGCTGTTTGGATAATGAAGTTCGTGATAGAACTTGCAGTAGTTCCTTCTGTAACACCCCTATGTTCGGTAGTGCGTACTACTGTTCCAATGACCAGTATGGTCCGGACAGCTAGAATGCCTAGAACTACACTTCGTTATGAGTGAGGAGACATAAAATAATGAAATACAAAAAAAGAAAATACAAGAAAAACAAAGGAAAAATAATAGTAAAGAAATGCAATCAAGTTAAGCGAGCCGAGAACCCTAGCGATGGGTGACCGCACCGGGAAGTCATGGCGTGGACCGTTGGCTAGCCCTGGACCGCGGGGAACCCTGGAAAATATTTTTAGAACTTAAAGAGACATCAATTGAAGTATAAATTCCATTAGAAATATCATAGAAAAATTAATTAATTAGTACAAAGAAAAGTGAGAAATCGAAAAACGGACAAAACCCAGTGTTACCGAAAAATCGGGAATGCAACCCGAACAGGGGCATTTTGGTCATTTGATACCCCGAGTTGTCTTTTGACCTAAATGTCCATTAAAAATAAATAATATTACACTTGGAAAATGTCATGAAAAATTAAATTAGGGGTACCTAATGTAAATAGCCAAAAGTGGAGTATATGTTGGATAATTAGCACTTAAATCATATTTAATTATTTTCTTAGGTGAGTGGACCACTAAGGATTTAAAATATGCATTAAGTGGGCAGATTACCTCCACTCACACTTCATCTTCAACTTTAAAAATCACCATTTCTGAAATGAACTCCAACAAAATCCTCCCATGGCCACCCCATTTGCATGCCACACTCCACCCATTTTCAAGTTGAATTTTCCTTACTTGTCTTAAGTAATTTTGATCCCCACCTCACAAGGAAGAAGTAGATACCAAAATCAAGGGAGTTTAGTGAAGATTTAAGAAGGCTCATCCATAGGTAAGTTTGAGTTTTTGATTGTTGCTTTGTTAAAGTTTGTAAGGATGTTATGGGTGTTTGATTTATGGAGAGATTTTTGAGGTTTGATGTTGAATGGGGAAGTGTACTTTTGGCAGCCATAGAAACACCTTGAAGACAGTTTATTTTTGCTTGTAAATGGTGAATTAAAGGATTGATTAAATGTATATTGTGTAGGAAATTATTTGGGTGATTATACTTAGTATATGTAAATGTGTATTGAAAATTGAAGCTTGGAAATTAATGGAATGTAAATGTATCATTGCGGCAGTTTGTTGACTCTTGAAGAATACTGAAATTCATGCTTGGTTTATGGTATATTAATGTTGACTTGTGTTGGATGTTATGGCAGTTTCAGAGTATATATGATGGTGTGAGGTTGGACATGTAAAAGTGTTATGGTTAGGTGCTTGAATTGTTGTAAATTGAGTTTGACAAATTCTGCACTTTATGGTGCATATTGAATGTGATTGTGAGCTTCCAAAATGACCTATAATATGTTGTGAATTATGTTTAGGTTATGGTACAACCAGAATTGGCTTGAATGTTGAGTTTGGTAAGTGTTAAAAGTGATCCTTGATGTGTATGAAAGAAATGCAATAAGTCAGTTTGAGTTTTAGGCCTAGAACTTTAAGTGTGTGGCTCCAATTGGTATGAGACCAATTGGAGGTTAAACTAGGCACAAAATGTGCCAACTTTCATGAAGAAAGTGTGCCAAAATTCTGCTTGCAAGGTAGCTTGAAAAATGACCAAATCCGGATTAAGTGCAAATAAGGCCTGAAAATTGATCATTTGGGCAGCAGTTAGTTTTTAGGCCATAACTCACTCAAAACAGGTCTAATTGATCTGAAAATTTGACCATGAATAGTTAAGACCTATATCTACAAGTCTTATGAAGACACAAAAGCCCAGAAATGACCATAAGCAAGTCAAACAGCTTGCACAAGTTCGGGTCCAAAAACTAGCCGAACCAAAATTGACCTAAAATAACCAATTTAGTGCAATTTGACCAGCAATAGTAAAATGACCATAACTTGGTCTACATAACTCAGAATGACCTAAAATTTTGCCCCGCGTTCCATAAGACATAGATCTACAAGTTTGTAGTTTTGACTGAAACACGAAAACTGACGAAACTAGGTCGTCCGGCTAGGTCAAACTAGTATCCCGAAATCCAGTAAATTGCAAGAAAATGCAGTATACACGGAAATAAACTTGGTAACATGTACCAACCCTGAAAGACTATCGAATGTGACATGTTAGTAACATTAAAACCTAATTTACCTAGAATGCATCGAGGGTTGATATATTAGGTTGATTAAGCAAATAATAGCATTCAGTGAATTACTTATCAAGCATTATCGTTAGAGACAGTTTAATTTAGTATTGAAACACTTCAAATTGTGTTTCTCAGTTAGCAAAGACTCAGGAAAAGGGAAGAAAAAACTGAGTCAAGACTAGGAGACAGTTATCAGAGGTTTGTGCACAACAGCTATTTCTTTTGAATTTTTTTTAATTGAAATGAATTATAACTATTTATACATTATTGTTTTAAATTGTGGAAATGTGTTTGGAATGGATACGTATTGCTTAAAAAGCATTATAAACGGTTTGAAACTATGAAAAATTGTTTGAATGATATTTGATGGATACTTATTGATTGAAAAGCACTGTAAATGGTTTGAAACCACAGCTATCATGTATATTGATTGTATTCCTCGCTAGCTTGTCTAGTGGGACGAATTGAATTCCCTCTCTGGCTGAAGTGTTGAGGTGTGTGCCTGTTGAGGACGAATCGAATGAGTACTCATATTTTGCTAGCTAGCTATGTTATTCCTCATTAGTCATCGACTTTTGGGACGAATTGAATACCTCATTAGCCATCGGCTTTTGGGACGAATTGAACTTTGGAACATGATTAAGCTGTGTGTGATTTATTGATATGTATTGTAAAATTGTGAAATGGAATTTAAATTCTTATTGACATTCACTGTCTTTTGAATTTAACTATTTTTTGATTTCTGATATTTATTGTGATATTGTGTTAAATTCCTTATGACATTAATTGTCTTGAATTTAACTATGATTTTACGTATCCATCATTTATATGATTTATGAATTGTGATTTAAAGTTGTATTTGGTTAATGTTGTGCATCACTGAGACATTGTCCCAGCGATAGCTTTTCATTGCTGTCGCAGGTAGACAGACGGACAGGGCAGCAGATTAGGCTGCTAGTACATCCAGCGAGAGATTATCAGGTATAATGAGTATACCACATTTTGCATTTTGTACTGTAATGTATGACCACTGTATGTACATATTGTTGTTGGTTTTGAGCAGTTATAAATTAAAATTGTACATTGAAGTTGTAAAGTAAATTATGAGATATTTTGGTTTGTAAATTTTGTACTGTATTTCTTTATCTCAGCCTTTGAAAAATTACTGTGGATTGAGTTGAAAAACATATTGTGTTGAATTTTGTTGGAGTTTGATATTGAGGAAAATATTGAAGTGTTTTTTTACAGGTTTCCTGAAGAACTGTTTTATCCAAAATACAGATGGCACTTTGCCAAAATTTTTACAGAAATTCCTAATAATTTAAATGTGTTAGTTCTATCACTTCAGTTCAAAAAGCTTTTAACACCTGTAAATAGTGCTCACCACTGTAAAAAAAAAAAAAAAAAAAAAAAAAAAAAAAAAAAAAAGTAAGAAAAGTTTTAAAATCCCTTGTAGTGTATTTAATGGGTTATCAGTAGACGAAGTTGGTAATTCATTAGGTATACTACGGAATCATGTTATGCCTTACAGAGGGGTAGGGTGTGACACCTTCCATTGAGTTAGCAATTCCACTTCACTGTGACAACAATAGAGCAGTCATACAGGTTAAGGAACCCCGGTCTCACCAGAAATCCAAACACATAGAAAGGCGCTACCACATTATTAGAGAAATAGTTGGATGAGGCAATGTAGCCATGCAGAAAATAGCATCAGCTGAAAATCTAGCTGATGCATTCACTAAGCCTATGTCACAAGCTCAACTAGACTGACATCTTGAGAAGATGGGTCTAAGATATTGTAATGAATGGCTCTAGTGCTTGTGGGAGATTGTTAGTAGTATGCCCTAGAGCATATCATTTAGTATGTATCTTATACATGTTTTTATTAATAAAAGGCATTTTCACTTTTCTGTTTACATAATATATTTATGTGTAATAGAAAAGGTCCATTGATATTTTGTTAGAAATTCTATTCTTAAGTTGTTAAGAATATGAGTGATAGTTTTTCTCGTACAAAGTATCATAAATAGGTTCGCAATCAAGGATACTTCACAATAAGGACATGACTTATCCAGTAAAATTGTATTCATGTTGTAACACCCCAATGTTCGGCAGTGCGTTCTACTGTTCCTGTGACCAGTGTTGTCCGGATAGCTAGGATGCCTAGAACTACACTTCGTTATGAGTGAGAAGACATAAAATAATGAAATATAAGAAAAGAGAATACAAGAAAAACAAAGGAAAAACAATAGTAAAGAAATGCAATCAAGTTAAGCGAGCCGAGAGCCCTAGCGATGGGTGACCGCACCGGGAAGTCACGGCGTTGACCGTTGACTAGCTACAGACTGCGAGGAACCACGGAAAATATTTTTAGGACTCAAATAAATATTTATTGAAGTATAAATATCATTAGAAATATCAAAGAAAAATTAAATAATTAGTACAAAGAAAAGTGAGAAATCAAAAAATGGACAAAACTCGGTGTTACCGAAAAATCGGGAATATAACCCGAACAGGGGCATTGTGGTTATTTGACACCCCGACTTGTCTTTTGACCTAAATGTCCATCAAAAATAAATAATATTACACTTGGAAAATATAATGAAAAATTAATTTAGTGAGACCTAATGTAAATAGTAAAAGTGGAGGGTAAATTGACTAATTATCACATTTAAACATATAAAATAATTTATATTTGGTGAGTGGAGCACTATAGATTAAATTTAATCTTAAGTGGGCAGATTGCTCCACTAAACACTTCATCTTCAACCTTGAGAATCACCATTGCCGAATGAACTCCAACAAAACCTCCCATGGCCGCCCCATTTGCATGGCTTCTTACACCCATTTCAAGCTACACTTTCTTTACTTGTCTTCGTTAAAGTTTATCCCCACATCACAAGGAAGAGTTTGATAGCAATTTCAACAAGTTTTGGTGAAGATTTAAGAAGTCTCATCCATAGGTAAGTTTAAGTTTTTTATTGTTGCTTTGTTAAAGTTTGTAAGGATGTTATGGGTGTTTGATTTATGAAGAAATTTTTGAGGTTTGATGTTGAATGGGAATGTGTACTTTTGGCAGCCATGGAAACACCTTGAAGGCAGTTTATTTTTGCTTGTAAATGGTGAATTAAATGATTGATTAAATGTATATTGTGTAGGAAATTGTTTGGGTGATGTATACTTAGTATATGTAAATGTGAAATGAAATTTAAAGCTTGGAAATTAATGGAATGTAAATGTACCATTGTGGTAGTTTGTTAGCTCTTGAAGAATGCTGGAATTCATGCTTGGTTTATGGAATAATGATGTTAATTTGTGATAGGGGTTATGGCAGTTTGAGTGCATGTATGATGGTGAGAAGTTGGACATGTAAATGAGCATGAATTGGTGATTGAATTGTTGTAAATTGAGTTGGATAAATTATGCACTTGTTAGTGCACATTGAATGTAATTGTAAGCTGCCAAAATGACCTATAATATGTTGTAAATTATGTTTAGGTTGTGGTACAACCAGAATTGGTTTGAATGTTGAGTTTGGTAAGTGTTAAAAGTGATCCTTGATGTGTATGCAAGAAATGCAATAAGGCAGTTTGTGTTTTAGGCCTATAACTTTAAGTGTGTGGCTCCAATTGGTATGAGACCAATTGGAGGTGAAACTAGGCACAAAATGTGCCAACTTTCATGAAGAAAGCTTGCCAAAATTCTGCTTGCAAGGTAGCTTGAAAAATGACCAAATCCGGATTAAGTGCAAATAAGGCCTGAAAATTGACCATTTGGGCAGCAGTTAGTGTTTAGGCCATAACTCACTCAAAACAGGTCCAATTGACTTGAAATTTTATCCATGAATAGTTAAGACCCATATCTACAAGTCTTATGAAGACATCAAAGCCCATAAATGACCATAAGCAAGTCAAACAGCTTGCAAAAGTTCGGGTCCAAAAACTGGCCGAACCTAAAATGACCTAAAGTGACCTAAAGTGATCAATTTTGATGCATTTTGACCAGCAATAGTAAAATGACCATAACTTGGTCTACATAATTCAGAATGACCTGAAATTTTGCCCCGCGTTCCATAAGACATAAATCTACAAGTTTGTAGTTTTGACTGAAACCCGAAAATCGAGGGAACTAGGTCGTCCGTCTAGGTCAAACTAGTATCCCGGAATCCAGCAAATTGCAAGAAAATGCAGTATACACGGAAATGAACTTGGTAACATGTACCAACCCTAAAATACTATCGAATGTGACATATTAATAACATTAAAGCCTAATTTACCTAGAATGCATCGGGGGTCTACATATTAGGTTGATTAAGCAAGTATTAGAATTCAGTGAATTAATTATCAAGCATTATCGTTAGAGACAGTTTAAATGAGTACTGAAACACTTCAAATTATGTTTCTCAGTTAGCAAAGACTCAGGGAAAGGGAAGGAAACACTGAGTCAAGGCGGAGACGATTATCGAGGTTTGTGCACTGTGATTATTTCTTTTGAATTTTTCAATTGAAATAAATTATGACTATTTATATATTATTGTTTTCAATTATGGAAAGGTGTTTGAATGGATACTTATTGCTTGAAAAGCATTGTAAACAGTTTGAAACTGTGGAAAAATTGATTTAGTGTGATTTGTGAAAATTTGAAGTTAATTATGAATTGTGTTGCCATTTTGTGAATGAATTTATGACTTTAGAAATTTATTGGATTCTCACGAATCATTTGAATAAAATTTTTGGAATTGATTTTGTGTTCACACTTAGCATGACAGTATCATATCATTCCTTCTCCATTTATGGGGTTGTGATCGTTTATTTTCCTTCTCCATTTATGGAGTTGTGATCGTTTATTTTTCTCCCTCTCTGGTTTACCAGTTGAGGTGATTGGATGAGTACTAATTATATAGCTCCCTCCCTTCCTCATTGATTTTGATTAGTGGGGTTGTGATTGCTTTGTCGTGGTGTACAACGTGGCATTGATCGAAAATTTTGTGTCATGGCTTAAGTTGTGTATGAATTGGCAACACTGTGTTCGTAAATTATTTGACTAAATTGTGTTATTATGAGCTTCGATAATTTATGGAATGGAGTTTAAATTCTTATTGACATTCAATGTCTTTTGAATTTAACTACGTTTTGATTACTGAGATTTATTGTGATATTGTGTTAAATTTCTTATGACGTTCATTGTCTTGAATTTAACTATGATTTTACGTATCCATCATTTATATGATTTATGAACTGTGATTTAAAGTTGTATTTGGTTAATGTTGCTGCTTGAGACATTGTCTCGTGATAGCTTTCATTCTTTGTCGCAGTAGACAAGCAGACGGGAACAACAGACTAAATTTCTTTGGTACATCCAGCGTGAGATTATCGGGTATAATGAGTATACCACATTTTGCATTCTGTACTGTAATGTATGACCACTGTATGTACATAGTGTTCTTGATTTTGAGCAGTTGTAAATTCAAATTGTACATTGAAGTTGTAAAATAATTATGAGTTATTTTGGCTTGTAAAAATTGTATTATATTCTTGTATCTCAGTCTTTGAAAAATCACTGTGGATTTGAGTTGAGAAATATGTTGTGTTGAGAAATATGTTGAAGTTGACATTTGGAAATATATTAAAGTGCTTTTTACAGGTTTTCTGAAGAACTGTTTTATCCAAAACACAGATGGCACTCTGCCAAAATTTTTACAGAAATTCCAAATAATTCAAATGTGTTAGTTCTATCGCTTCAGTTCAAAAAGGTTTTTAACACCTGTAAATAGTGCTCACCACTGTAAAAGAAGTAAGAAAAGTTTTTAAAATCCCTTGTAGTGTATTTAATGGGTTATCAGTAGACAGAATTGGTAATTCATTAGGTATACTACGGGATCATATTATGCCTTACAGAGGGGTAGGGTGTGACATGTTTCAGTGGTATCAGAGCAAAGTTTTTAAATTCTGTTTTCACATGTTATTTGAATATTCTTTCTTCATAGTACAACTGCTCAATATCATTGTTTGATACATACAGTACATTACATTATAAATATGCACTAACGGGAGGAAATCTCCTTGTGTTAATTGTTCAGGAGATCTAAGATCCTCGCATTACCATGGAAGAGGGTGATCATTTAGTCGATCAATCTATAGAGGCTGAGGTGCAGGGGGATGCACCAGGCCTACACAATGTCGATGGTTGAACACCACCGCCATACGCAGTTTTACCTTTCGATTCGCTCGTGAGATGGCTGCAATGTTCCAACAAATGGTGATAATGTGCCTACTCAAGTCCCAATCTGGACACGATGGTACAACCACGATCTCCTACTAAGCGATATGACAAATTGATGAAGTATGGGGCTACAGAGTTCAAGGGGACAGTAGATCCTCTAGAGGCTGAACAGTGGTTAGAGAGGATGGATAGGGTATTCAAGAAACTGCATTGCACGGAGGAACTCAGATTTGAATACTCAGTATCTTTGCTATAGGGGGATACTTATGACTGGTGGAAAACCATTCCCCACAGTTTGGTCGAACCTGCAATGCTAACATGGAATGACTTTCTCAGGGAATTCAGACAAAAATATGTCCCTGATGCTTATGTAGACTAGAAGCTACAAGAGTTCCTAAGTCTGAAACAAGGGAGCAGATCAGTGGCTGAGTATGAAAGAGAATTTTCCCGCCTGAGCCATTATGCCGTAAGTTTACTTGCTACCAGGAGGGAGAGATGCAAGAGATTTGAAACTGGCTTGAAGCCCAGTATCAGATTACAAGTGGTCGGATTCAAATACACTAACTTCTCTGAACTTGTTTCTCAAGCCCTAGAGTTGGAAAGAATTGAGTCTGAAGCTGCTCCTGAGAAAAAGAAATCAGAGAAGACAAAGAAAGAGGGAAAATCAGTAGAATAGAGTTCCAGTGGTCCTACTGAAAAGAGGAAGAATCATGGGGGACATGGCAGAGGTGGCAAGAAGTCGGGTAGGGGAAGATATTCAGGACAGAAACCTCCTCTATCTGGTCAGCAGAGTACCAGAGGTTCCTACCCTTCCCGCCAATGTGAAACTTGTGGAAGATATCATGGTGGGATATGCTATAAGGCTATTGGAGCCTGTTATAACTGTGGAGGCATAGGACACTTTGCCAAGGATCGCACCGATGAGTCGCAGAGTTGGACCACCTCCTACTACTGCAAAAGGGTCAGTTCAGAGCCCTGTCACCAGAAGTTCACAACCACCCAGCAGAGGTAGAGGCAGGGGTAGAGGTAGCACAGTAGGCAGCCAAGGCACAGTGAAACATTTAGAGCAAGACAGTGCTCCAGTCAGAGTCTATGTAATGAGACAGAGGGAAGAGGCTGAGACATCTGATGTTGTGGCTGGTACCTTCTCAACTTTTAATCAAGATGTGTTTATGTTATTTGATCCGGGTTCTACCCATTCTTATGTGAGTGCTAGCATCATTGATTGCATTGTTGTTCCATGTACACAAATGGACTTTGAGGTGCTAGTAACAAGTCCGCTAGGACAGGAAGTCAGGGTTAATAAAATATATAGGGATTGTCCTTTGGTGATCCAAGGACACACTTTCCTGTCTGATTTCATTGAAATGCCCTTCAGAGATTATGATATCATCTTGGGCATGGATTGGTTAGCTAGGCATCATGCCATGATTGACTGTAGTGAAGAAACGATCACTTTTGGTCTCCTCGATGCTGATGATGTGGTAATGCATGGGAGAGCGATTATTGCCATCAAACATCATTTAATTTGCACTAGCGGAAAAATGATCGAGAAAGGGTGTGAAGCATACTTGGCACATGTGGTAGACACCCAAGTGGGAGTCTAGCATTGAAGGACATCCCTATAGTATATGACTTTCGGATGTGTTTCTGATGAATTGCGGGATTACCTCGGAAGAGAAGTGCGATTTGAAATTAATGTTATGCACGATGTGGATCCAATCTCCATAACACCATACAGAATGGCACCAGTAGAGTTGAAGGAGTTGAAGATACGATTGCAAGAACTACTTGAAAAGGGCTTCATACGCCTAGTGTGTCACCTTGGGGAGCACCGGTATTGTTTGTTAAGAAGAAGGATGGTACTCTGCTCATGCATTGACTACCGGTTGAATAAGGTGACAATAAAACAGATATCCATTGCCTCGCATTGATGATCTATTTGATCGGTTGAAGGTGTATTCTCCAAAATTGATTTGCGATCTGGTTATTATCGGTTGAAAGTGCAAGAGCGAGTATTCCAAAAGCGCTTTGAGAACTTCGGTATGGCCACTATAAGTTTCTGGTAATGCCATTCGGGTTAACAAATGCTCCAGCTGCTTTTATGGATCTGATGAACACTATCTTCAGACCATATCTCGATCAATTTGTGGTGGTGTTTATTGATGACATTTTGATATACTCGAGGAATGCAGAGGAGCATGACAGACATCTGCCGATTGTACTGCAGACTTTAAAGGAGAAACAGCTATACGCCAAATTGTCAAAATGTGAATTTAGGCTGAAAGAAATCTCCTTTTTGGGACATGTTGTGTCAGCTGAAGGGATCAAGGTAGATTCCAGCAAGGTAGAAGCTATCCTTAATTGGAAGCGCCGGGAACATCACGTAAATCGCGATTCCTGGGTTTAGCTGGATATTACCGTCAGTTTGTGAAAGGGTTTTCTATGTTATCTTCTCCACTGACCAAACTACTTCAGAAAGATGTAAAATTTCAGTGGACAGATAAATGCCAGCAAAGTTTTGATGAGTTGAAGAGGTGTTTGACTGAAGCTCCAGTCCTCACTTTACCTACTCCGGGTAAAGAATACACAGTTTATAGTGATGCTTCTCACAATGGGTTAGGCTGTGTACTGATGAAAGATTGGAATGTCATTGCTTATGCATCACGCCAGCTGAAACCGCATGAGAGGAACTACCCAACACATGATTTGGAGCTAGCAGCTATTGTTTTTGCTCTGAAGATCTGGAGACACTATTTGTATGGGGAGAAATGCTACATTTACACAGATCACAAGAGCTTGAAGTATTTGGGCACCCAGAAGGAATTGAATTTGAGGCAGAGGAGATGGTTAGAACTCTTTAAAGATTATGATTGCTTAATAGACTATCAGCCAGGGAAAGCAAATGTGGTGGCTGACACCTTAAGTCGCAAGACTATGGCAAGTCTCAGAGTTTCTCCTTTGTCCATGGTATATGAATTGAAAGCACAACATGCCAGTTTAGAGATTGATGATGAGGGACAGACAGTAGTTGCATGGCATGTACAGCCAGTGTTGATTGATCATATTAGAATGGCTGCTCAGAGTGATGATAAATATCAGAAGCTACTAAAAGAAGTCCAGCAGGGCAAGAAACCTGAATTCTCTGTGAGAGATGATGGTTTATTGCTACATCAGGGTAGAATGTGCGTTCCTAATGATGATGAATTGAGACAGATTATTATGAAGGAAGCACATGAGTCTCCTTTTGCTATGCACCCTGGTGGAACTAAAATGTACAGAGGGCTGAAAGAGCATTACTGGTGGATGGGTATGAAGAGGGATATTGCTGAGTTTGTTTCCAAATGCCTAACTTGTCAGCAAGTAAAGGCAGAACATCAAGTTCCAGCTGGTTTGTTACATCCTTTGTCGATGCAGTGGAAATGGGAACGGATAACTATGGATTTTGTTACAGGACTTCCAAGGACACAGAGTAGTCATGATGCAGTATGGGTTATAGTTGACAGATTGACCAAGTCTACTCACTTTTTGCCAGTGCGGATGGACTATAGCCTGGAAAGATTGGCCAAATTGTACATATATGAGATTGTAAAATTGCATGGAGTGCCAGTATCAATTGTGTCTGACAGAGATCCTAGGTTCACTTTTAGATTCTGGGGTAGTCTTCAGAGAGCCCTAGGAACTAGATTGAACTTCAAGACCTGACATTCCACCCACGAGACGGATGGCGATCTAAGAGGGTTATTCAGATATTGGAGGATATGCTACGGGCTTGTGTGATTGAGTTTGAAGGTAGTTGGGATACACACTTGCCTTTGATTGAGTTTGCTTATAACAACAGCTACCAATCAAGCATTGGGATGCCTCTATATGAAGCTTTGTATGGCAGAAAGTGCAGAACTCCCTTATGTTGGGATGAAGTAGGTGAAAGGAAGATAATTGGGCCAGAAATTGTTCAGCAGACAGAAGAAAGATCAGATTGATCAGAGATAGACTTAAGGCTGCATCAGACCGTCAGAAGTCCTATGTTGATCTGAAGAGAAGAGATATTGAATATGCAGTGGGTGATAAGGTATTCCTCAAAGTTTCTCCTTGGAAAAGGATTATGAGATTTGGAAGAAAGGGGAAACTGAGTCCTCGTTTCATCGGACCATATGAGGTTCTGGAAAGAGTGGGTCCTTTGGCATATCAGTTGGCATTACCTCCAGAGCTAGCAAGGATACACAGTATCTTCCATGTGTCTATGTTAAGGAGGTATAGATCTGACCCATCTCATGTACTATCAGTTGAAGAGATTGAAGTAAATCCATACCTCTCATATGAAGAAGAACCCATAGAAATTCTGGCTCATGAGGTGAAGCAGCTGAGGAACAAACAGATACACCTGGTTAAAGTGCTGTGGAACCATCATTCAGGCCAGGAAGCTACTTGGGAACGTGAAGAGGATATGAGGAGACATCACCCATAATTGTTCAGAGACTAATGCCAGGTAAAATTTCGAGACGAAATTTATTTTAAGGGGGGAAGATTTGTAACACCCCTATGTTCGGTAGTGCGTTCTACTGTTCCTGTGACCAGTGTTGTCCGGACAGCTAGGATGCCTAGAACTACACTTCGTTATGAGTGAGAAGACATAAAATAATGAAATATAAGAAAAGATAATACAAGAAAAACAAAGGAAAAATAATAGTAAAGAAATGCAATCAAGTTAAGCGAGCCGAGAACCCTAGCGATGGGTGACCGCACCGGGAAGTCACGGCGTGGACCGTTGACTAGCCCTAGACTGCGGGGAACCCTGGAAAATATTTTTAGGACTCAAATAAATATTTATTGAAGTATAAATATCATTAGAAATATCAAAGAAAAATTAAATAATTAGTACAAAGAAAAGTGAGAAATCGAAAAATGGACAAAACCCGGTGTTACCGAAAAATCGGGAATGCAACCCGAACAGGGGCATTGTGGTCATTTGACACCCCGAGTTGTCTTTTGACCTAAATGTCCATCAAAAATAAATAATATTACACTTGGAAAATATAATGAAAAATTAATTTAGTGGGACCTAATGTAAATAGTAAAAGTGGAGGGTAAATTGACTAATTATCACATTTAAACATATAAAATAATTTATATTTGGTGAGTGGAGCACTATAGATTAAATTTAATCTTAAGTGGGCAGATTGCTCCACTAAAAACTTCATCTTCAACCTTGAGAATCACCATTGCCGAATGAACTCCAACAAAACCTCCCATGGCCGCCCCATTTGCATGGCTTCTTACACCCATTTCAAGCTACACTTTCTTTACTTGTCTTCATTAAAGTTTATCCCCACATCACAAGGAAGAGTTTGATAGCAATTTCAACAAGTTTTGGTGAAGATTTAAGAAGTCTCATCCATAGGTAAGTTTAAGTTTTTGATTGTTGCTTTGTTAAAGTTTGTAAGGATGTTATGGGTGTTTGATTTATGAAGAAATTTTTAAGGTTTGATGTTGAATGGGAACGTGTACTTTTGGCAGCCATGGAAACACCTTGAAGGTAGTTTATTTTTGCTTGTAAATGGTGAATTAAATGATTGATTAAATGTATATTGTGTAGGAAATTGTTTGGGTGATGTATACTTAGTATATGTAAATGTGAAATGAAATTTAAAGCTTGGAAATTAATAGAATGTAAATGTACCATTGTGGCAGTTTGTTAGCTCTTGAAAAATGTTGGAATTCATGCTTGGTTTATGGAATAATGATGTTAATTTGTGATAGGGGTTATGGCAGTTTGAGTGCATGTATGATGGTGAGAAGTTGGACATGTAAATGAGCATGAATTGGTGATTGAATTATTGTAAATTGAGTTGGATAAATTCTGCACTTGTTGGTGCACATTGAATGTAATTGTAAGCTGCCAAAATGACCTATAATATATTGTAAATTATGTTTAGGTTGTGGTACAACCAGAATTAGTTTGAATGTTGAGTTTGGTAAGTGTTAAAAGTGATCCTTGATGTGTATGCAAGAAATGCAATAAGGCAGTTTGTGTTTTAGGCCTATAACTTTAAGTGTGTGGCTCCAATTGGTATGAGACCAATTGGAGTTGAAACTAGGCACAAAATGTGCCAACTTTCATGAAGAAATCTTGCCAAAATTCTGCTTGCAAGGTAGCTTGAAAAATGACCAAATCCGGATTAAGTGCAAATAAGGCCTGAAAATTGACCATTTGGGCAGCAGTTAGTGTTTAGGCCATAACTCACTCAAAACAGGTCTAATTGACCTGAAATTTTAACTATGAATAGTTAAGACCCATATCTACAAGTCTTATGAAGACATCAAAGCCCATAAATGACCATAAGCTAGTCAAACAGCTTGCACAAGTTCGGGTCCAAAAACTGGCCGAACCTAAAATGACCTAAAGTGACCTAAAGTGATCAATTTTGATGTATTTTGACCAGCAATAGTAAAATGACCATAACTTGGTCTACATAACTCAGAATGACCTGAAATTTTGCCCCGCGTTCCATAAGACATAGATCTACAAGTTTGTAGTTTTGACCGAAATACAAAAATCGAGGAAACTAGGTCGTCCGGCTAGGTCAAACTAGTATCCCGGAATCCAGCAAATTGCAAGAAAATGCAGTATACACGGAAATGAACTTGGTAACATGTACCAACCCTAAAATACTGTCGAATGTGACATATTAATAACATTAAAGCCTAATTTACCTAGAATGCATCGAGGGTCGACATATTAGGTTGACTAAGCAAATATTAGAATTCAGTGAATTAATTATCAAGCATTATCGTTAGAAACACTTCAAATTGTGTTTCTCAGTTAGCAAAGACTCAGGGAAAGGGAAGGAAACACTGAGTCAAGGCCAGGAGACAGTTATCAGAGGTTTGTGCACAATAGTTATTTCTTTTGAATTTTTCAATTGAAATAAATTATGACTATTTGTATATTATTGTTTTTAATTATGGAAAGGTGTTTGAATGGATACTTATTGCTTGAAAAGCATTGTAACTAGTTTGAAACTGTGGAAAAATTGATTTAGTGTGATTTGTGAAAATTTGAAGTTAATTATGAATTGTGTTGCCATTTTGTGAATGAATTTATGACTTTAGAAATTTATTGGATTCTCACGAATCATTTGAATAAAATGTTTGGAATTGATTTTGTGTTCACACTTAGCATGACAGTATCATATCATTCCTTTTCCATTTATGGGGTTGTGATCGTTTATTTTCCTTCTCCATTTATGGAGTCGTGATCGTTTATTTTTCTCCCTCTCTTGTTTACCAGTTGAGGTGATCGGATGAGTACTCATTATATAGCTAGCTCCCTTCCTCATTGATTTCGATTAGTGGGGTTGTGATTGCTTTGTCGTGGTGTACAATGCGGCATTGATTGGAAATTTTGTGTCATGGCTTAAGTTGTGTATGAATTGGCAACACTGTGTTCGTAAATTATTTGACTAAATTGTGTTATTATGATCTTCGATAATTTGTGGAATGGAGTTTAAATTCTTATTGACATTCACTGTCTTTTGAATTTAACTACATTTTGATTACTAAGATTTATTGTGATATTGTGTTAAATTCCTTATGACGTTCATTATCTTGAATTTAACTATGATTTTACGTATCCATCATTTATATGATTTATGAACTGTGATTTAAAGTTGTATTTGGTTAATGTTGTGCACCACTGAGACATTGTCTCAACGATAGCTTTTCGTTGCTGTCGCAGGTAGACAAACGGACAGGGCAGCAGACTAGGCTGCTGGTACATCCAGCAAGAGATTATTGAGTATAATGAGTATACCACATTTTGCATTCTGTACTGTAATGTATGACCACTGTATGTATATAGTGTTCTTGATTTTGAGCTGTTGTAAATTCAAATTGTACATTGAAGTTGTAAAATAATTATGAGTTATTTTGGCTTGTAAAAATTATATTATATTCTTGTATCTCAATCTTTGAAAAATCACTTTGGATTTGAGTTGAGAAATATGTTGTGTTGAGAAATATGTTGGAGTTGAGATTTGGAAATATATTGAAGTGCTTTTTACAGGTTTTCTGAAGAACTGTTTTATCCAAAATACAGATGGCACTCTGCCAAAATTTTTACAGAAATTTCAAATAATTCAAATGTGTTAGTTCTATCGCTTCAGTTCAAAAAGGTTTTTAACACCTGTAAATAGTGCTCACCACTATAAAAGAAGTAAGAAAAGTTTTTAAAATTCCTTGTAGTGTATTTAATGGGTTATCAGTAGACGGAATTGGTAATTCATTAGGTATACTACGGGATCATGTTATACCTTACAGAGGGGTAGGGTGTGACATATGTTTGTTCCCAAGTTAGTTATATGAGATATAAATAAGATGGAATGGTGAGTCTCATGCCATATGACAAACATGATAGGTACTTATACATGATAAGTAGGCCGAACCAGTGACATTTATGACAAACACATGGAGTTTACTCTTATCAATGTATTGTCATAAATCATATCAGTGCATATAATATTTAGACCTGAGATAGCACAGTTATCTTACATATAGGTGGTTTGAGTTTGATACTGCTTTAATACTTGTACTGTGTATGGGTATATGGGCATGTGTTGGCTCTTACTAGTTATATATGGAGGTAGGTGTTGATCAAGATGGAATCTGTTCCTCTAAGTAAATAGAGATAAAATCCTATGTTCATTTAATTATTCTTGATGTTTCAAGTTCCTGGCTAGGACAAATAGATTTAATCAGAAAAGAGTTTCTGGTGAGAAAATCTTTTTAATCAAGAATTGGAATTAAAAGAGAACATAATATTCATAGCAAATAGAGTTTGACATAAACCATGACTCCAGCTCGAATTGGGATTTTGTAACAGAGAGATTCTAGTGTATGGTAACATATGATTATAGGTTCATTTAAGGTAAACCTTATTACTAATTGGGTGGCCATGGTATGCTATGCTAGGTGTTAACCATGGTCTATGAGGTGCATAAATTGATTTAGAGAAATCATTTATGGTAAGAAAGAGTTCTGATGATATTAAGAGTTAATATCATGTCTCATTACCAATTAGTAATAAGCCTAGTAAGTCACACACATATACAATTAATCACCAAATTAAATATGATTTAATTAATTAATTAAAGAGTTAAATTGATTAATTAAATAGGTTTGGTTTGCAATTAGATTGCAAAGTCTCTAGCATGGCTTGAAACCAAATCTAGGTTATTTGATGTATAGTATAAGTTAAACTTATATTTAAAGTATTTAAATATGAATTTAATTAATTAGAAATTAATTAATAGAGATTAATTAATTAATTTATATTTGATATAAATTGATTAGAAGAAGAGAAATAATTATTTTGGGTTGAGAACTCAAAATTAAGACACAAGGGTATTTTGGTCATTTCACAGGGTGACATGTGGCACCATGAGATGGTGACACATGGCACTACACATAAGCTTGTCATATGTCTTTTAATCATATAAGATGATCAAAGTAAAGATTAAATATAGGTTTGACACTTAGCACAATGTAATTGGGTCAATTAAACCTAGACCTAATCAAAAGGTGACATGTGGCAAGGGTTTTAAGTGGTGACCTAGCTATATAATGTGTTGTTATGAAAAGAAAAAAAAATAACAAGCTGCCCATTCTCTTTGGTGCCACCACCCTTCGTTGCCTCTCCCTTCTATTCTTCTTCATCTCTTATCAATTCAAAGTGATTAGCAAACAATCTCTTGAATTAAAAAAATACTAGAAATCGTTTTTAGTGTCCTGTTTACATCTGTAATCTCTCAAAAGGCAAAACTTGATTTTCTAATTCATAAAAAAAGCTTCAGAAGCTGTTCAAGGGCTGCCATTGGTGATCTTGGTGTGGACAAGCTAGAGGGACAACATCTGGTGTTCTAGACGCATCCCAAAGGTGCCAAATATACTGCAGTGCATCAAAAGATTAGTGCACTTGTTATTGATCTAATCTAGAGTTCTAATGAATTAATCTATTAATTCTAAAATCTTAAATGGTAAATGTAGATCCCAAAATATATTAAAAGAGTTTTAATATGCTGTTTATCATTGAAATCAAATAGATAAAAATAAATCTTGCATGATGCATGTGACCCTAGATAAAAAATTTTGAATTTCAATGATTTAATCTTATGAAAAATCCTTAAGGTCTTTGACTAATTTTGAAGTTCCACAAAGATATCAGCCTATGTCTAGGTCAGAAATCCTAGGTTCAAGATCTTAATTTTCTAATATTAATCTTCACCTTTCAGTCCTTCAATTAATATCTACAATCAATATTAAGTGGGTACCAGTACATAGCATGCATTAAGATCACAAGAAATTAAATCAAGGAACAAATTCAAATCCAAAAAATAAAATTTAATGTTTATCCATAACAATAATTACAAGCATTACTCTCCCAATTCTAGAATATAAAAACTACTCACTCATGAGTTCAACAAACATTATGATAAAAAGGTAAAAACAATAAAAAGAAATCATATAGAAGAAATAAAACAATAAAAATCCATTTAAGGAGATGGAATAAAGGAACCGAAGAGAGAGTTTGCAGCTTTGATCTTGTGGGACTTCAGCTGGAGAACTCCCCTTGATACTGATATTCTTCTCCTCAAGACGGCTGGAGAAAGTGCAGAATGCGAGTCTCTCTAAAACTCCTAAAAGTGCTGTCAAAAGATAAAAGAGAGAGAGCCCCTTATTCTGATGTTTTCTCTTCTATTTATAATGGTTGCTTTAGGGTTAGGTCATTTTGAGTCCAAAAGGCTTTAGGAGTCTAATTTGAATCCAAAAACAAGAGAGGGAATTCGAGTTACAAAACTGGCTATCGCATAGTACACGGCCCATGTGTCACTACACGGGTCCCAACATGTAGGGCCGTGTAACTTGCTGGAGTGGAACTGCAGAGTCTTGCATTGGCATAGACAGTTACACAGGTCTGCGCTAACTGCATGGGCCTAGTTACATGGGCCGTGTACTATTGTTCCCATAAGGTTCCTTAAGCTTGTGCCCGGCAGAGACTTACACGGGTTGTGACACCCCTTACCCGACTACAGTGTAGCCGAGCAAGTTATGCCACTCAGTGTGCCGAGCACTCTATTTTTTCTTAATTCATTTTTATTCCTCCTTTTGAATATAACTTGTGAAATATAATTTATTTAAGCCATTTATCGAAATTATTATTTATTTGAGGTTCCAAAAATTTTAAAGAAAATCCGGCGGAGTACCGGCTAAAAATGGAGAAAACCGTTCTTCGGAACCTGTTAAAAACACTTCCAAATAATTTCCAAGCAATCCCAACTTCAATTTATCAACAAAATCTCAGTATCAAAATCTCAACAACATTTCAATTCCAGTTCTCAATCATCCATCACATGTGATGATCACATATAAATCACAAGTAAACATTTACTTTTCCATTCACAAGTACAATTTTCATAATTTACATAAACATCAATATACATTACACAAGTTTAATTACATAGGAGAAAAACAAAGTTAAGTTACAAAATGTCAAAATGACACCTAATGTCCTACCAATGCACTGCAGAAGTTGAGGTGACACGGACACTGTGCAGGACTGCAGGATGGACTCACCCAGTCTGCGGTCTACTGGGCTCACGATCTATATCTCCAGTACCTACGCGTTGCAAAAGCGACGCGCTAAGCATAAAGCTTAGTGGTGCAAATAATAAAATAGAAAGAAATAATATGCAAATAAAAATCATAATTTCTTAGCCATTGTGTTCATAAGAACTGAATAATTATTAACTTATTATTTAGTCGAGGGCTAATCTTGTTTTATGATATTAACTTCTTCATGACTTTTAAGTTTCTTTGTATTCTATCGTAATCATTTCTGATATTTAGTTTTCGTATTTTCTTTAACAATCAGTTCAATTACAGTTATACTTTTTCATGCCCAAGTAACCTATACAAATTGACCGGACTGGATAAACGGGTAAACTAGCACCGGGTACCAGGTACCTCGGGCCGTCACACCATCGGTCACAATGTGTCTCCCGGTGTGCAAACAGAATGGCTAATAAGCCATATAAGCAATAAGGCATAAAGCCAAGTAAAACATCATAATCAGTATAGCCATAGGCTATCATATCACAGAATGGCAATGAAGCCATATATCATACGCAGTACTGCTATCAGAACCCTATTGGCATGCCAACCTATCCAAACCAATCACATTAGGCCTACTAGGGCATTTGATACTTTTGAATTCTTCAATTTTTTTTTTGAATTTCAAGTTTTTATGTCACTATTCACTTCAATAGTCAACAAAAAAGTTGACTTTTGCATAGAACATAGGTGCATTGGTTTTAACACTCCCAATGTACCCCATTTTGCATTTAAAACTTGTTAGTTTTGGTCACTTTCTCAAAGCTTAGGTCATTTTGGCAAAATTTCCAATTTTTGGTTTTAGTGTCACTATTCACCTTATTGGTCAACAAAAATGTTGACTTTTAGATAGAAAATATGTACATTGACTTTGGCACTCCCAATATACCACATTTGGCATTCAAAACTTGTTGGCATTAAGTATTAATACCATTTCTAAGTTTAACCCAACACAAGTAGAATTTTCAGTTTTGGTGAGTCAACTTCACTGTTCCATTGGACACTATTACTGTTGGAATTTGAAGAAATGTAAAACATGAAAGTTGTTCCTTATTTTGTCTAGTTGAATTTCCTTTTTTGAATCACTCCATTTGGAGTTTTGTAGCTCCAGATATGGCCCAAAAACCCAAGCTGTCCGGATGTGCATTCTGCAGAAAATTACCATATCTACAGTGCATGAACAGTGACTGGAACCACTTGTTTGGATGGGTTCTGGCCATAATTTGGGGTAGGTTCCTTCATGAAAGTTGTGTGTCTATGTCTTAACTTGTTTCTGTAAAAATTTCAGGTCAATTGACCGAATCTACAGTGAGTTATGGCCAAATGAACAGTTACTGTTCATTTGGCCAATTCTGCAGAATCAGTGCAGGGTATCCGGATTTGGGGCCAAGTTTTGGTCCTCTTACTTTGGTCTTTTGAGCATGGTTTCTTCAGCAAAAATGTGCCATTATAAGCCTAGTTTCATGTCCAATTGGCCAAACACCAATTGGACTAACACAGCCCAAGTTATGGCAGTGCAAAGGGACTGAATTTTCAGTCCCTATGCTGCTGCCCTAGGGCAGCTTGCAATCCTCACTTTGCAATCTCATTTTTCTGTCCATTTGTTGTTCAAATTACCTAAAATGGTCACTAATTGACCATTAAAATGCTCTCTAATAATTTCCTAAGCCAAGTCACATTTTCACCTTTCCAAACCCTAATTCAAATTCATGGTTTATGCCATGTATCTTAGTAGCTACCAATGCATTGCTCATTTGTTTATCACTTCAACATGGTTTCTATTCCACTCTAAGCTCATCAAAACACTTCCCCTTATTCCATAGCTAGGGCAGCAAAAATTCAAGATGTTATACACATAAGTTTTTGTTAATTTAAATCACAATTCTTACTAGTTTCAAGTCCTAAACCATGAAAATAAAGAGTTTAATGGATATAGGTGCACTAACCTTAGGAGGGCAGAATTTTCCCAAGCAATTCCTTCACTTTCTTGGCTTTTCTTGGCTGCCAAACACTCCTACAAGGTGTGTGGACAAGTTTTAATGAAGAGACCTAAGGGTTTTAGGGTAAGGAATCAAAGATTGGAAGGTATAAAAAAATAAAAGCTATGGAGGAAGAAACTCACGTTTTGGCTGGTTGAAGATGAAGAAGGAAACCAGAAATTTTTGGTCTATTTTTGACTCTTTTAAGTGTTTTAAGATTGCTTGTTAGATGGTGATTGGTTAGGAGTAAGATAATGACATCATGTGATGTCATTATCCTTAATTTCCACTATTTTTCTTTGCTTTTCTTTTCTACCACATTTCAATTTAATTTTTAGCAATATTTATTCATATTTTGAGTCATAATAATTATTTACTTAACTGGACAAGTCGGCCAAAAATCACCTTTGAAGGCGAAATGACCAAAATGCCCTCCGTTTGGCTTAACGGGTCAAAATTGTCTGTACCGATTGAAAAATTTTTCTAAATATTTTCTTGGCATTCTAATGCCATAGGAACCTCAATGACCCTTCTCTAGAGTCCCAAAAATTATTTTATGAATTTTTACCCGGGTCTAGGGCTCCTCGTTGCGAGAACCGCAACTTCCCTCCGGTTACCCATCGCTTGGGCACCAGCTCGTTTTACTTGGTTGTATTTTATTTTCTAAAATTTTTACTAAATTTTTCTTATTAATATTTGAGTTAATTATAGTTTCTGACTTTAGTTTAATTATTTTTCCGGACGTTCTAGCTGTCCAGACCGACACCGGTCACCGGAACAGTAGAATGTACGGAATGATTATCGGGAGGGTGTTACACGGGTCCCTACAGATTACATGGGTCTAATTACACGACCCGTGTACTTTTGTTTCTCCATTGGCTATCTACCTTTCTTCTGGCAGAAGGTTACATGGGTCTGGGGCTTGGCTTACACAACCCATGTACTTTGTATCAGCAGCAATACTCAGTCTTTTGACCTCTCCAAGATTCCTTTTGCACTCCTATACTGTGGGGCTTCACCCAAACACCTAAAATGATGTAAAAAAATATGGAATTAAGGGCTTGACAATAGAAATTATAAAAACTAATGAAATTAACTACTATACATGAAAATACTTGCCTAAATGCTATGAGATAGTATACAAACGTGCTTAAAAACATCTATACAATTCAAGTGTATCAAATACCCCCAAACTCAAACTTTTGCTTATCCTCAAGCAAAGCAAAACTCTGTTTTAAAACACATTTCAGGGGATACTTAGAAATATAACCAACAATTTAATAAGCATAGAATTGAACTCCTCTAACCTTCATATCAATTTCCTTCTTTCAAGGCATAAGGGTTCTATTAGCTACCTGTTTGGAACTTCACCTCCTTTCATGGTGCTTCAACTAATTATTCGTCTTTACAAGGCCATAAATAAGTCACAAATAACCTGTTTTATCAGGACAGATTTGAGAAACACTAACTCTCCCAAATTTGCCTCTTTTGTGAGTAATTGTGATGAAGTAATTCAATTCCAACTCCATAGGCATATCTCAATTTTCTATCTCCACTAATATAGCTTGCACTTTTCAAAAGATCAAAAGGTCTTTAAAAAGGGTTGTAAAGGGGCTAAAGGGATAATGACTTGGTTACCAATGAAAGGTTTTTAGGGAATGCAAATATGAGGATAGCATGTATGCATAAGATATCAAGTATACTAAGTTCGTTTCCACATATTTTGTATGGAGAAGAGGGGCTTTTGGGTTTTTTTTTTTTTCTTTCTTTTTCTTTTTCTTTTTTTTTATAGTGCCAAGCATGCTTCCATGATACTTATCTTAGGACTTCTTCTCTTCTTTTTTTTTATGTCCCTTTTATCCTCTCCCCCAAACTCATTGCTTTTGCTGGGTTGGAAAGGTAAATTTTTCTTTGATTTCAATTGCACACTTGCACTCTTTCTTGAGTTCTACATCCTCTCTTCATTTTCCTTATGCATTTTGCTTCCTAAAAAGGTATGGTAGGTGTTTAGGCTAGGGGCTAGGTAAATAACATGGGTAAGCAATAAATTCTAAGGGATAAACATAGGCTTCAAGTTGGCTACAAGGGATATACATTTTAATTAGGGGTTGTTAAGGCTTAGTGAGGCTATAGCAAAGAATGCCTTAATCATTTCTTCATCAAGTATATGTTAGGATTTCACCTTGATAGGTCTAAGAGATATGTTCTAGAGCTAGTGAGGCATTTTTTTTAGGTTTGCTTGTCTTTCAAAAAATTTTCTCCTAATTTTAGAAGTTTAATGTGATAAATTAATAGTTATGAAGAGGTTTAACTAGTCTAGTTCCATTAAATAGATTAGTTTCTTCATAAACAACATGTTAGAATCCCTTTTTGCCTATCTAGATACGTTCATTCCTCTATCCCGTGGAGTCAAATTATTAGCTTACTAGAATTTGGTTATAGTGCTAAGTTTCACAATTTAAAGTCCAAAATTTTTCAAAAATTTTCAAAAATTTTGATACACAAGAATAATGTAGCTGAATTTAAACAATGTAATGATAATGATATGCAAATGTAATGATATGCAATGCACTTGTATCCTCCCCAAACTCAAACCAAACATTGTCCTCAATGTTAAAATAATATGCAAAATCAGAGCAAATGTACAAAGATTATAAGGAAGCATATTATTTATTAGGTATTGAAAAGTTTGGACATTAAGCATATAAAAGAGACCTATGATTGCAACTTAGGACTAAAGCATGCAAGATATTACAATAAAGATCCTATCCTATAGTCCTAGCTCTAAAAGGTCTCTGATGGTGATGATGGCGATGCTGGCTCCTCCTCCTCATCATCTAGCTTCTCCATTAGCATGTCCAATTTGTTGTGGGCTTCCTGGAGACTGTCCTCGATTGCTCGCATTCTACTGTATATTGTGGTCTCCATGCATTGTAGGTATGCGAGGACTGGATCTGTTGGCGGTGGTGTGTATGGAGGCACTCGAATGGGGGACTCTTGGAACATTTGCTCTTGGCCTTCTTCTTGAGGTTGCGAAGTCTCACCAGGTCCTTCTCATGGTTCGTCTCTTCGAGGGAAGGCATTTCCTTCGACATCCAGTAGGTAGCATGTGTTGCCCACTTTCTTACATATCCCCATGGATATGCAGATAGTTTGATCTATTCTTGACGTTCCAGTGACAGAACGCAGCCTATGATGTCCTGGAACGAAGCTGAAGTGGAGGGCAATGGTTGTGACAAGGCCACCAAGCATGATGTGCCCGATAGACTGATGATAGAGGCATTAGAGATGGCTGCACAAAAAGAAGTCGGTGCTGCAGTGTTGTCCGATGACCATAGACCACAAGAAGAATAGCTCATTGGCGTTTACAATGCCAAGGCTGTCGCCACGGCCCATGATGGTGTGGGCGGCGAACCGATGCATATAGCGCAGGGCTGGACTTGTGATGCCCATGGATTTGGACTTGCTGGAGTTGTATGGCGTCGTGTTCGAGGCAATGGAACTCCAGAAGTTGATGTTGTTGTAGAGCATACGGTTCCTAGGGATCTCCTAGTGGCCGGTGCTGTCAAAGCCAAAGATGGCGTTGAGCTCATCTATGTTCATCACCCGATCAACACCGAGGAGGCGAAATTCAATTTCGCCCCTATATTCCCTGTCGGTAGGCCATAAGGTGGCTTTAAAACTGCCCAAAAACTCCAGTGTGGTGTCTTTGTATGCTAGAAATTGGAGTTGGGCGAACCTTGTCCACCCAACGCTATCGAGTAGCCCATTGATTTCATTCTTCAGCTCGATTGGCTCCAGTAGTGAAAAATCCATGTATTTGGTCGAGCTTATTTTCTGGGTGTGAAGCCGGGTGCACATTGCCTTATGGGCTTCATCTCGGAATCCCCAAGGAATGGAGATTTCGGGTTGTGGAGTGGCTTGTGGTTGGGGTTACGGTGGAGGATGGGCTGGTTGAGATGGTTGGGGAGTGGCTACCCTTATTCTTGGGCATTGGGGTGGAGGCTGAGGTGAAGAAGATGAGGATTCTCCTCTTTGCCTCGAGGAAGAGTCGATTCTTCTCGCAGATCACTTTGCAGGTGCCATTGATGAGTTTTTGGGAAGGAGAAGAGTAGGGTTTAGTGAAGGGAGATGAGATTTGAGCGGTTTTTATAGGCTAGGAGGGGTGGAGATGAAGGGTTTTGCCTTTATGAAGGGTTTTAATGCTAGGGGTGCATTTAAAGAGCCATTAGAACTCTTCGTTTTGCACGTTTTGAGCCCCAGGAGTCACGTCTGTGACATGATACACGGGTCCCGACATGTAGGGCTGTGTAAATTTCTGCCTGAAAATTTCAAATTCTGTCGTAGTACACGGCCTGTGTAAATAAGCTCTGGGACCCATGTAACTTTTTGTCCCCCGAGTTTCTTTACTGGATATGTTATATGGCCTGTGTCAAATACAAGGAGACCCATGTAACTCCCTGGCTTTAAGTTATTCTGTTAGAGACATTACACAGTCCGTGTAAATTGGGCTATGGACCCGTGTAACTTTCTGTCTCCCTCAGAGTTAAAAATTCAAGAAATTTATGGACTTTCAGAAAGTTACTCGGGGCGTGTAAAACCAGTACACGACCCGTGTAATTTTTTGATTTTCCAAATTTTTGTCAAATGAAAAATTTTTTCATCACAACACATGAAATGGATGTAAAGTTTAGCAATAGAGCTACTTCGCTGGTTTTGTCCAATTTTCCCTTTTGTGGTTTTGACTTGGTGATTCCTTTCCCCTCTTGATCTCTACTCCCCTTTCCAAAAATTCCTACAAAATGAAATGCTAATGAGTACGAAATAAAAATCAATACGAAAAGGGAGAAAAAAAAAAAGGTTCAGAAAAATTTTTGAGTTGCCTCCCAAAAAACGCTTGTTTATAGTTTTAGCTGGACTTTGCTTATTTATGGTCTGTCGGTAGGATGGTTGAGGGTGCAATTGACTTCCATTTCTATGGGTTCTCCCTAAAAGTAAGGCTTTAGCCTCTGCCCATTGACCTTAAATGCACCTGAGGTTTCGCTCTATATTTCTACTGCTCCATGTGGAAAGACTTGGGTGTCCTTAAAAGGTTTGGACCATCTTGATTTAAGCTTCCCTGTAAAGAGTTTCAATCTAGAGTTGAATAAGAGGACAAGATCTCCTTCTTTTATTTCTTTCCTTGCTATGTGCCTGCCATGCCATCTTTTGGTTTTATCCTTAAAAATTTTGGCATTTTCGTATGCATCCTGTCGGATTTCTTCCAACTCATTCAGTTGTAGGAGTCTTTTCTCACCAGCAGCTTTGAGGTCAAAGTTTAGGATCTGAATTGCCCAGTGAGCTTTATGGTCAAGTTCAATAGGGAGATGACAAGATTTTCCATTAAACATTCGGAAGGGTGTTGTGCCAATTGGGGTTTTATATGCAGTGCGGTATGCCTACTGTGCATCATTTAACTTCATGCACCAGTCCTTCCTGGATTTGTTTACAGTTTTCTCCAGAATCTACTTCAATTCCCTGTTTGAGATTTTTACTTGACCGCTGGTTTGAGGATGACAAGGTGTGGTAACCTTGTGAGTCACTCCATACTTTTTCAGTAGTGTTTCGAATTGTTTGTTGTAGAAGTGACTTCCTTCATCGCTAATTATTGCTCGTGGTGTGCCAAATCTTGTGAAGATGTTCTTCTTAAGGAACCTTATGACCACTCTAGCATCATTGGTTGGTGTCATAATTGCTTCTACCCATTTTGACACATAATCAACTCCAACCAGAATATACTTGTTTCCACGGGAAGAGGGAAATGGGCCCATGAAGTCTATTCCCCATACACCAAACAATTCTATCTCAAGTACACCATGCAGTGGCATTTCATTCCTTCTTGAACTGTTACCTGTTCTTTGGCATTGATCACAAGCTAGCACAAAGGATCTTACATCCTTAAATAAATGTGGCCAGTAAAACCCTGCTTGCAAAATCTTGGCTGCAGTTTTTGAGGTGCCGAAGTGTCTTTTGTATAGTGATGAATGGCAGTGATGAATGATACTTTCCATATCTTCCTCTAGTATGCATCTTCTTATCAGCCCATCATTACATCTCTTATATAGTAGAGGTTCCTCCCATATGTAATATCTCACATCATGTAAGACTTTCTTCCTTTGCTAATAAGTAATGTTTGGAGGCAGTATCCTGCATGCAAGAAAATTAACAAAGTCAGCATACCATGGAGCCTTGGAGAATGCAAGTAATTGCTCATCAGGAAATGAATCATCAATTGGAAAATCTTCGAAGTCCTCTATGTACTCCAATTTTAGTCTAGAAAGATAGTCAGCTACTACATTTTTGGATCCTTTTTTGTCCTTAATTTCAAGGTCAAATTCTTGCAGGAGTAGAATCCATCGAATCAGCCTTGGTTTTGCTTCCTTCTTGTTCAAAAGGTACCGGATTGTAGCATGATCTGTGAATACAATGACTTTTGACCTAAGGAGGTAAGATATGAACTTGTCCATTGCAAATGCCACTGCTAGGAATTCCTTCTCTGTGGTGGCATAATTGATTTGCGCAACATCGAGTGTCTTGCTGGCATAATAAATAGCATGGAGCATTTTATCTTTTCTTTACCCTAACACTGCTCCAATTGCAAAGTCACTCGCATCGCACATCACCTCGAATGGTAGCTCCCAATTTGGTGGCTGCATTATTGGTACTGATATTATTAGTAGTATGCCCTAGAGCATATCATTTAGTATTTATCCTGTACATATTTTTATTAATAAAAGGCATTTCCACTTTTCCGTTTACATAATATATTTATGTGTAATAGAAAAGGTCCATTGATATTTTGTTAGAAATATTATTCTTAAGTTGTTAAGAATATGAGTGACAATATTTCTAGCACAAAGTATCATAAATAGGTTCACAATCGAGGATACTTGATAATAAGGACATGACTTATCGTAAAGATTGTATTCATGTTTGTTCCCAAGTTATTTATATGAGATATAAATAAGATGGAATGGTGAGTCTCATGCCATATAACAAACATGATAGGCACTTATAAATGATAAGTAGGCCGAACCAGTGACACTTATGACAAGCATATGGAGTTTACTCTTGTCAATGTTTTGTCATAAATCATATCAGTGCATATAATCTTTAGACCTAAGATAGCACAGTTATCTTGTATATAGGTAGTTTGAGTTTGATACTGCTTTCATACTTGTACTATGTATGGGTATATGGGCATGTGTTGGCTCCTACTAGTTATATATGGAGGTAGGTGTTGATCATGATGGAATCTGTTCCTCTAAGTAAATAGAGATAAAATCCTATGTTCATTTAATTGTTCTTGATGTTTCAAGTTCCTGGCCAAGACAGATAGATTTATTCAGAAAAGAGTTTCTGATGAGAAAATCTTTTTAATCAAAAACTGGAATTAAAAGAGAACATAATATTCATAGCAAATGGAGTTTGACATAAACCATGACTCCAGCTTGAGTTGCGATTTTGTAACAGAGAGATTCTAGTGCATGATAACATATGATTATAGGTTCATTTAAAGTAAACCTTATTACTAATTGGGTGGCCATGGCATGCTATGCTAGGTGTTAACCATGGTCTATGAGGTTCATAAAATGATTTAGAGAAATCATTTATGGTAAGAAAGAGTTCTGATGATATTAAGAGTTGATATCATGTCTCATTGCCAATTAGTGATGAGCCTAGTAAGTCACACACATACACAAGTTATCACCTATTTAAATATGATTTAATTATTTAATTAAAGAGTTTAATTGATTAATTAAATAGGTTTGGTTTGCAATTAAATTGCAAAGTCCCTAGCATGACTTGAAACCAAATCTAGATTATTGGATGTATAGTATAAGTTAAATTTATATTTAAAGTGTTTAAATATGAATTTAATTAATGAGAAATTAATTAATAGAGATTAATTAATTAATTTATATTTGATATAAATTGATTAGAAGAAGAAAAATAATTATTTTGGGTTAAGAACTCAAAATTAAGACACAGGGGCATTTTGGTCATTTCACAGTGTGACACGTGCCATCATGAGATGGTGACATATGGGATTACACATAAGCTTGCCAAATGTTTTTTAATCATGTAAGATGATTAAAATCAAGATTAAAGATAGGTTTGACACTTGGCACAATGTGATTGGGTCACTTAAACCTAGAGCTAATCAAAGGGTGACATGTGGCAAGGGTTTAATGTGTTAACCTAGCTATTTAAGTGTTGTTGTGAAAAGAAAAGCAACCAGCAGCCACTCCTCTCCTTTGTCACGCCATTTTGAGGTTCTCCATCTATTCTTCTTCATCTCTCATCAATTCAAAGAGATTAGCTATCAATCTCTTGAATTAAGAACACTAGAAATTGTTTCTAGTGTCCTGTTTACATCTCTAATCTCTTAAAAGGCAGAACTTGAATTTCTAATTAATAGAAAAAGCTTTAGAAGCTGTTCAAGGGCTGCCATAGGTGTTCTTGGTGTGGACAAACTAGAGGGACAACATCTGGTGTCCTGAAGACGAATCTCAAAGGCGCAGACATTGCGATTGCATCAAGAGGTTAGTGTAATCGTTCTTGATTTAATCTAGGGTTCTAAAATTAATCTGATTAATTTTAAAATCTTAAATGGCAAATACAGATCCAAAAACATATTAAAAGAGTTTTAATATGTTGTTTATCATTGAAATCAAATAGATAAAAATAAATCTTGCATGATGCATGTAACCCTAGGTGAAAATTTTTGAATTCAATGGTATAAACTTGTGTTTTTCACGCTTCCGTTCCTTCAGATATCAAGGCTTCTTTGATCCTATTAAAGGAGACAAGGCAATTTTCATCAAAATCAAAGGGAACATCTTGACTTAACAAGTTGGTAAGTGGCTTAGCTATTTTGTAAAAGTCCTTGATGAATCTTCTGTAGAATCCTGCATGTCCCAAAAAGCTTCGCACTCCCTTGACTGATATTGGGGGTGGCATGTTTTCAATGATCTCAATTTTTGCCTTATCAAATTTAATTCCTCTTTCTGATATCAAATGTCCCAGAACTATGCCTTCCCTTACCATGAAGTGGCATTTTTCCCAATTTAGGACCAGGTTTGATTCTTCACATCTTTGCAACACCTTAGATAAATTAGCTAGGCAATCATCAAAAGTAGTTCCATAGATAGAAAATTCATCCATAAAAACTTCCATGATATCTTCAATATAATCAGAAAAGATAGCCATCATGCATCTTTGAAAGGTAGCAGGGGTATTACAAAGACCAAAAAGCATTCTCCTATATGCAAATATTCCATAGGGACAAGTGAATGTTGTCTTTTCTTAGTCTTCTGGGTGAATAAGAATTTGAAAGAATCCCGAATACCCATCTAGATAACAGAAATAAGAGTGTTTCGCTAACCTTTCTAACATTTGGTTGATGAAGGGGAGAGGGAAATGGTCTTTTCTGGTAGCACTGTTCAATTTCCTATAATCTATGCACATTCGTCAACCAGTGACTACTCTAGTAGGGATTTATTCATTGTTTGCATTTTGGATAACAGTTGTCCCACCTTTCTTAAGAACTAAATGTACTAGACTAACCCATTTACTATCAGAAATTGGGTATATGATACCTACATCTAATAGTTTTAAAATTTCTTTCTTGACTACTTCTTTTATGTTTGGGTTAAGTCTTCTTTGGTGTTCGATCGTGGGTTTACTGTTTTCTTCCATGGGTATCCTATGCATGCAAATCGAAGGGTTGATTCCCTTTAGGCCTTTTATTTTATACCCAAAGGCTTTACTATGGATCCTAAGTTCTCTTAATAATTTTTTCTCTTCTAACTTAGACAGGCTAGCATTGATTATAACAGGATATTTAGAATTTAAGTCTAGAAATGCATACTTTAGCAAGGAGGGGAGAGGTTTAAGCTCTACCTATTTGGCGTTTTCCTGGAGCTTACCTTTGGTTTGTTCCTCCTTCAACTTTTCCATCTCGAAAGCCTTAGCTAAGGGTAGGGGTGGATGAGTTGCTAACTATTGTGCACAGGCTGTTATTTCTGTATTTTCATCATCCACTATATGGCTGTGCATAATACATGCTTCAAGAGGATCTTTAGGATGTGTCTTATGAAATTCCTCTTTAACTTGTTCGTCAATTATGTCAACCTTGAAGCATTCATCGGGTTTAAATTTGTGTTTCATTGTGTCGAACAAGTTGAACTCCACTTCTTCTTCCCTTACCTTGAGGGTTAATCGCCCATTTTTGACGTCTATAATGGCTCATGCAGTTGCTAAGAATGATCTTCCCAAGATGATAGGAATTTGAACATCTTCTTCCATCTCAAGGACAACAAAGTCCACTAGAATAAAGAATTTGCCCACTTTGATAGGGATGTTCTCAAGTATGCCCATAGGATATTTAACAGATCGATCAGCCAATTGCAATGAGATTATTGTGGGCTTCAGTTCTCTGATCTCCAGCTTTTTGCATATTGATAGAGGCATTAAACTGACGCTTGCCCCAAGATCATAGAGGGCCTTGTCTATTTTCTTATTATCAATGAGGCAGGGTATGGAGAAGTTTCCTGGATCTTTCAACTTTGGAGGTAGTTTGTTTTGCAGTATGGCACTGCATACCTCTATTAAAGCTACTGTTCCATAGTCTTCTAGCTTTCTTTTCTTTAATAGAATTTCCTTAAGAAATTTGGCATAGGATGGCATCTGAGAAAGTGCTTCAGTGAAAGGGATGTTGATGTAAAGTTTCTGTAAAACCTCCAAAAACTTCCCAAATTGCTTGTCCAATTTGGCTTTCTGAAATCTCTGAGGAAAAGGTAGGTGAGGCTGGTATGGCTCTGGTAATTTCTTTGTCTTCCTTGCTTCCTCTTCCTGATCTTTCTTAGCTTCTTCCTCCTTTTTCACTGCTTGGTCTTTAGATTTTTTATGGTTTCCTCTATCGGTTCTGCCTCTGGTTGCACTAGAGTTCTCCTACTCCTCAGTGTAACTACCTTACAATGCTCCCTTGGGTTCATTTCTGGTTGGCTAGGCAGTTTGCCAGCAGCCTTACTTGAAGAACTTACTTGCTGAGCGATTTGATTCTCTAACATCTTTTTATGAGTAGCAAGTTGGTCCACTCTAGAAGTCAGCTATTTAATCAATTCATTTTGTTGTTGTTAAGCTACTAGGAATCCTTCCATCATGGTTTCCATGGTCATTTTCAGTTCAGGTTGTTGAGGTTGGAGAGGTAGTGATGGCTGTGCAAAGTTTTAACCTCTGTTCTAAAATCTAGGGGGTGCTGGTGGTTTGTACCCTTGTTGCTTGTTTATTGGCTGGTTCTACTGATTGGACCATGAGAAATTTGGATGGTTACTCCATCCAGGGTTGTAAGTATTTGAATATGGATTGTTAGGCTACCTCTGGTTGAAGTTTCCTCCATTATTCACATAGTTCATCTATTCTGTGGAGGGTTCATTAAAATTGATGTATTCTAAACTCATGTATCCTCGTCCATAGCTGTCCTTATGTTGACTGTTTGTACCAACTACATTGGCTTGCATTCTTTCGAGCCTCTTTGTGAGCTGATCAAATTGAGCATTTATCATGCTTAGGGCATCTACTTTCAAGACCTCTGCAGTTCTCCTTGCATTTCCTTTTTCATTTGATCACTCATAATTACAGTATGCAACCCTTTCTAGAAGTTTAAGTGCTTGTGTCACTATTTTCTCCATTAGATCACCCTCTGCAACTGAATCAACTATGCTCCTTGAAGAGGGTAGTAATCCATTATAGAAATTTTGCACTAATAGCCAATCTTCTATGCCATGGTGTGGACATTCCCTCTGCAGGTCTTTATATCTTTCTCATACATCATAGAATGATTCTCCTTCCTTTAGTCTGAAGGTGTTGAGCTCAAGCCTCAGTTTTGCAGTCTTTGCAGGTGGAAAATACCTTGCTAGAAAAGCTTGAGAGAGGTTTTCTCAAGTGGTGAACGTTCCAGCCGGTTGAGAAAGTAACCACTTCCTTGCTCTGTCCTGAAGGGAGAATGGGAATGCTCTGAGTTTTATTGCTTGATCAAACACTCCATTCATCTTGAATGTGTCACATAGGGCAAGAAAGCACTGGAGGTGATAGTGTGAGTCTTCTGTTGGTGAACCTACAAACTGGGTTTGTTGAATCATTTGGAGCCATACTGGTTTTAATTCAAAGTTGTTGGCTTCCACTGTGGGTCTAGTGACACTGGGCTGAAATCCTTGGATATATGGAGCTCTGTAATCTCTCAAGAGTCTTGGTCTGTCATTATTATAGGCCATGGTTGGAATTTCAGGATCTCCTTGACTGTGCTCTTGATGCTTCCTTTCCCTCCTGATGGCTCTCAGAGTTCTGTCTATCTCCGGATCACAGTCCAAAATTTCTTCTTCTGTCCTTGTTCTGGTCATTTACTAGATCGGGCACTTGAGAGAAAAGAAAAGAAATACAACCAGTAAAATAAAATTAGAAAATAAATATAATTGCCTAAATCAGCTAAATTGCCTATCGCTTGATATTACTAAAACCAAAAATTCCCCGGCAACGGCACCAAAAACTTGTTTCGCTGGTTTTACAACCCCACAAGTGCACGAATCGCTAACAAGTAATAAAGTGATGAGTAGAGTATTGTTCCCACGAGGAATTTAATTAGTAAGTACCAATCTACATAATAATTTTAACTTTTTAAGCTATCGAACAATGAAGGAATGGAAGTTGTCTATTTTAAACACTAAAATTATAAACTTAAAATGAAGTAATCTATTTTAGAACAATTTCGGAATTAAGATTTCACACTTGAATCTTGCTATGGATGTTATCTTATTTATTTACTGGTTTTGAGAATCGTTTACCTTGATGGAAATCAGTCCTAAGGTATCCTAAGTCCTCTCTCAAGATATCTAGGGTGTATTCTAATTAACTTAAACTCGACTTTCGTGGCGATTAGATTAATTAAAATCTCTTAAGGTCTTTGACTAATTTTGAAGTTCCATAAAGGTATCAACCTATGTCTAGGTCAGAGTTCCTAGGTTCAAGATCTTAATTTTCTAATATTAATCTTCACCTTTCAGTCCTTCAATTAGTATCTACAATCAATACTAAGTGGGTACCAGCACATAGCATGCGTTAAGATCACAAGAAATTAAATCAAAGAACAAATCTCAAATCCAATAAACAAAATTTAATGCTTATCCATAATAATGATTACAAACATTACTCTTCCAATTCCATAATATAAAAACTACTCAGTCATGAGTTCAACAAACATCATGATAAAAAGGTAAAAACAACAAAAAGAAATCATATGAAAGAAATAAAACAATAAAAATCCGTTTAAGGAGATGGAATGAAGAAACCAATGAAAGAGTTTGTAGCTTTGATCTTGTGGGACTTCGGCTAGAGAACTCCCCTTGATACTGATATTCTTCTCCTCAAGATGGCTGGAGAGAGTGCAGAATGCGAGTCTCTCTAAAACTCCTAAAAGTGCTATCAAAAGATAAAAGAGAAAGAGAGCCCTTTGTTCTGATGTTTTCTCTTCTATTTATAATGGTTGCTCTAGGATTAGGTCATTTTAAGCCCAAAAGGCTTTAGAAGTCTAATTTGAATCCGAAAACAAGAGAGGGAATTCGAGTGACAAAACTGGCTACCGCATAGTACACGGCCCGTGTGTCACTACACGAGTCTCGACATGTAGGGCCGTGTAACTTGCTGGAGTGGAACTGCAGAGTCTTGCATTGGCACATAGAGTTACACGGGTCTGCGCCAACTACACAGGCCTGGTTACACTAGATGTGTATTATTGTTCTCATACGGTTCTTCAAGCTTGTGCCCGGCAGAGACTTACACGGGTCCCTACATATTACACGGGTCTAATTACATGACCCGTGTACTTTTGTTTCTCCATTGGCTATCTGGCTTTCTTCTGGCTGAAGGTTACATGAGTCTGGGGCTTGGCTTACACAACCCGTGTACTTTGTATCAATAGCAATACTCAATCTTTTGACCTCTCCAAGCTTCCTTTTGCACTCCTATACTGTGGGGCTTCACCCAAACACCTGAAATGATGCAGAAAACATGGAATTAAGGGCTTGACAATAGAAATTATAAAAACTAATGAAATCAACTACTATGCATGAAAATACTTGCTTAAATGCTATGAGATAGTGTGACACCCCTTACCCGTCTACAGTGTAGCCGAGCAAGACATACCACACAGTGTGCCGGAACACCATATCTTATTTCATAACAAGTTATCCTTCATAATTTATTTATTATTTACCAAGTGCTAAATTTTACCAATTATATCATTTATTTACAACTTTGATTTATTTCAATTTTCCATAAATTTCTATAGAAAATCCAACAAAGTGCCGGCTGTAAATTGGAAAAACAGTTCTTCTGAACCTGTTAACAACACTCCCAATATGGTTTTCAAATCCAAAACTCCAATATACATACATATCAACTCAATCTCCAATTCTCATCACAATTTGAAAAATTTTTGTTCACATCACAATTTGAATTAATTTCCTAAATAACTCGTCAAATTTTTATTTTTCAACCAAATATACTGATAATTACAATAACATGAAATTTCATATATTTACATTATCATATGATTTCATGAGTTTGTAATTACAAAAAGAAAACTAGTACAAAATGCAAAGTACAAAATACAACCCAAAATCAGAATATCCTACTAAATGCACTGTAAATATGAGGTGACTCTGGACTCTGTGCAGATCTGACAAATCACCCGGTCTAAGGTCTGTTGGACTCCCCAGCTATGTTTCTAATACCTATGCGTGGCAAAAGCGACGCGCTAAGCAAATCTGCTTAGTGGTGCCAATATAAAATAAAATAGCTAGAATAAAATAAATATGCAGAATGTATATTGACATTTTATGTAGACTAAGTTCCTGGCAATTATTATAGTATTATTTGATTAAAAATTATTAAGATTTATTTTGATTGCCCAAGTAACCTATACTAGTCGACTGGACTGGATATACTGGTAAGCTGGCACTGGGTACCAAGTACCTCAGGCCATCACACCATCGGTCACATTGTGTCTCCCAGTGTGCAATAGAACAGCTAATAAGCTGTAGTAAACATTGGGCACAAGGCCAAGTATCACACTGATATCAGAATGGCTAAAAGCCATAAAATCACAGAATGGCATAATGCCATGTGAAGTACTGCTAACTGAACCCTATTGGCATGCCAACCTAACTGCTCATCAGGAAAAATTTCCTGCAAAGGAAGTGGATCTTCTTGTGTCACTAACCTGCTCAAATGATCTGCTACCAGGTTCTCAGCTCCTTTCTTATCTTTGATTTAAAGATCAAATTCTTGCAACAGAAGGATCCATCTAATCAACCTTGGTTTTGCTTCCTTCTTTGCCAAGAGATACTTCAATGCTGCATGATCAGAGAAGATAATTATTTTAGAACCAAGCAAAAATGACCAAAATTTATCTACAACAAAAACTATAGCCAAAAACTCTTTCGGTCATAGAATAATTGCGCTGAGCTGAATTGAGTGTTCTGGATGCATAATAAATCACATGAAAGAGCTTCCCAACACGCTACCCTAAAATAGCTCCCACTGTATAATTACTTACGTCACACATAATTTCAAACAGTATTATCCAATCAAGAGCCTGGATAATAGGGGGCGATGTCAATGCAGATTTCAATTTGTCAAAAGCCTCCTTACACTCTTCACTGAACTCAAAAGAAACATCTTTTTGCAAGAGTCTAGATAAAGGCAATGCTATCTTAGAGAAATCGTTAATGAACCTGCGATAGAAACCTACATGACCAAGAAAAGAGCGTACTTCCCTCACAGTTGTGGGGTAGGGTAAGTTCACAATTAAATCAATTTTAGATTTATTCACCTGAATACCCCTATTAGAGACGACATGACCCAAAACAATCCCCTGTTCCACCATAAAATGACACTTCTCATAATTCAAAACAAGATTTTTTCTCAATGCATCTCTCAAAAACAGAAGTCAAATGATGTAAACATGCATCAAATGAATCACCATACACAGTAAAATCATCCATGAACACCTCAATGCAACTATCAATGTAATCTGAAAATATGCTCATCATGCATCTCTGAAATGTGGCAGGTGCATTACAAAGCCCGAAAGGCATCCTTCTAAAAGCAAAAGTTCTAAAAGGGCAAGTAAAGGTAGTCTTGTCTTGATCCTCCAGTGCAATCACAATTTGATTATATCCAGAAAAGCCATCGAAAAAGTAGAAATAAGACTTACCTGCTAACCGCTGAAGCATCTGATCAATGAATGGCAGTGGGAGTGGTCCTTCCTTGTTGTTAAATTCAGCTTGCGATAGTCTATGCACATTCGCCATCCACTCTGAATCCTTGTTGGAACAAGTTCATTATATTGATTTGCTACCATAGTGACTCCTGATTTTTTTAGCACTACTTGGACTGGACTTACCCATTTGCTGTCTGAAATTGGGTAAATAACTCCTGCATCCAGTAGCTTTAAAATCTCTTTCTTCACAACCTCCATCATCTGTGAGTTCAGCCTCCTTTGAGCTTCTCTACTTAGTTTAGCCTCATCCTCCAGTAAAATCCTGTGCATACACACTGATGGACTTATATCTTTGATGTCAGTTATTGTCCATCCAATTGCTTCCTTATGTATTCTTCACAACCTCCATCATCTGTGAGTTCAGCCTCCTTTGAGCTTCTCTACTTAGTTTAGCCTCATCCTCCAGTAAAATCCTGTGCATACACACTGATGGACTTATATCTTTGATGTCAGTTATTGTCCATCCAATTGCTTCCTTATGTATTCTCAGAACCCTAGTCAATATGTCTTCTTGAATCTTTGTTAAATTACTTGAGATGATAACTGGAAGTGTCTCATTGTCTCCCAAGTAAACATACGTCAAATGCTCAAGTAGAGGCTTGAGTTCAAGAACTGGTGCCTGCACCACAGAAGGTAATAATTTTGTGTGAGATACAAGTAAGTCAATCTTTGATTCTCCATACCTTTTTGGAGCAGGAGGTAATGACTACAATGCCATTACTGCCTCTTGAACCTCTACACTTAATGGCTGATTGGTACTGATTTCTTGAATTCCTTAACTAATCACCACTTCTAACTCATCTTCCATGCTTAACTCAAAAATATCATGCACAATTGTATCAACAACATCAATAGAAAAGACAGAATGATCATCAGCAGGATACTTCATGGCATCAAAGAAATTAAATTTGACAGTCTCTCCATCAAACTCCATAGTTAAGTTACCATCATCCACATCAATTTTTGTCTTGGCAGTTTTTAGGAAAGGTCTTCCAAAAGCTGAATTTGATGAGAAAGCACTATTATCCTCCATATCCAGAATGTAAAATCTACAGGAAAAAATCAATCCTCTAACCAGCACTAACACATCCTCAACTACTCCCAATGGGTAAGCATTAGAACGATCAGCTAACTGAATAATGACACTGGTTTCTATCAAAGGACCCAAATTTAAAGTTTGAAAAACTGAATATGACATTAGATGCTCCTAAATCTGCCATTGCACGTTCAAATTTAGAATCACCTATTCTGCAGGGAATAGAAAACGAACCTAGATCCTTAACTTGAATTTAGCATTCAAAATAGGTATGGGCCGCCCTCCAAATTCAACCAAAAATCTGTTGATGAATAGTAACACTGTAATTTTTTCCAAAAACCTTAAAATAGCAACACTTCACAAATAAAATTCATAACAGAATACCCTAACACTAAAAACACAAAATCCAATGAATTTCAATCCCCGGCAATGGCGCCAAAATTTTCAATGGTTGTCGAATCCACCAAAATTTAAATTAACTGAAATTACTAGCTATAAAATATTTTCTGCAGCAAGTGGTAAATCCAGGTCGAACCCTAGAGACTGAATTACTAAAATTTTGTGCACTTGTGTAATAGAAAAAGAAAGAAACAAAGGATGGGGGGGGGTCATTAGCAGTCCAAAGAAGAAATCAGAAATCAGAAATTAAGAACTAAAATTAAATATGAAACTCTCAAATTAAACAAACTTCAGTCCAAGGTAATTCTCATTCCAATGCATTGATTCGATCATAGATAAAAGAAATACAATTATCTCTTATTGAATACTTAACGTAGATTTACCAAACAGCGAGGTAAACCCCTAACTTCCCTATACTCATCAATTTGAGCCCAGCACTCTTATTGACTCTAATTATTAACTGAATTAGTATTAAGCAATCCTCATCAAATTAATAACTGCTTTAAGAATAGGAAGTAGTTAAGCTGAACAATAATTTATAAAGCATAAATAATTTAATTCACCCTATTGTTTCCTTAGGTTATTATTGAAAACTGGGATCATAATCAATAAAACCTAATTACTAATCATGTTCAATCTTACACAACAATTATGGATTATGAAAATTAACTAGCAATTGATCAAATCAAACAATTAACTAATAAGCCTTTTTAGCAAATCATTTAATAGATAAAAAAGAATTAAATCAGACAACAATAGATATTCAAAAAGACATAAATTAAATTAAGAACCTGGTTTTAACAAATCACACATAAGAACTTGAATCCCTTGACTGAATTAAAAACTTAGCTACTCATGTTCATGGCTTACAGAAAAATAAAGAAAAATAAAGAAGAAATCTAAAAGAGAATGGAGAATGAAGGTTTTTTTTTTTTTTAAATTGAGAGGCTACTGAATGGTGTCTTTTAGCTGCTGCCCAAAGACGCATTTATAATCAAAAACCTAATCCCAAAGATAGGAACCAAACTAGGAAAAGTTTTGAAATTCAAAAGACAGATTTTCAGCCTGCATTCACGTTTTTGAAATTAAGGTCGAATTTCAGTGACTTCCTTTCCGAATCTGTCTCTGCCCTCTTCAGGAAAGTTGTAGCCCTATTTCTTAGCTTTCCAACAGGTACTCATTTGCCCAAATCCGAGGTCTACAGCCCAAGTTATGGCCCAAAAATTGGGACTAGTTCAAATAAACAGTCCAGCCCATAATGACGACTTCATTGCCATTTTTCACAATTAAAATGGTCTCATCTCATGTCCAGCCCTTCATAGAAGTTGTAGAGGTAGCACTTAAGGTTCAATTGGGCTTGGACTTGGGCTTGCTTCATTTGGACATCTGGAACCCCAGATACAAAATAAATACTGAAACTGGTCGTGACACATTAAGTCTGGGCTTTTGCAATAGACCCATAGCTCATTTTGTCAACCTTAGAAACTGACTTGGGCTTTGGTCCCTCTTTATCATTTGTAGTGCTCTATCTTAGCTTTTTAATGGATTAAACAGCACTCAATTGGAAACCCACAATTTTAGAAACACCAGAAAAATACAGCAAAAGTCAAATACTGAAAATTTCTTCATTTAACACAATTATTCCAACAGCTATCTAATAATATGCCTAAATGATAAATATACTTTAATCAACTGAATTATGCATAAAAACACACTAGAAACACTAAATGTGATGAGAGTAAAATTAATAAATTATGCACTTATCAGATGCGTAAGGGAAGTGGCTGAAAAATGGCCTTAATTGCAGAGACGTGAGTATAGGCTGAAAATATGACTTTTGAATTTCAAAACTTTTCCTAGTTTGGTTCTTATCTTTGGGATTAGGTTTTCAATTATAAAGACATCTTTGGGCAGTAGCCGACACACAACTATTTAGACCTTCATTCTCCATAGAAGACCTTCATTCTCCATTCTCTTTTTAGATTTCTTCTTTATTTTTCTTCAATTTTCTATAAACCATGAACATGAGTGGCTAAGTTTTTAATTCAGTTCAAGGGATTCAAGTTCTTTTGCATGATTTGTGAGACCAGGTTGTTAATTTAAATTTATGTCTTTTTTAATATCTATTGTTTCTTGATTTTATTGTCTTTGATTTATTGAATGATTTGCTAAAAAAGGCCTATTAGTTAATTGTTTGATGTGATCAATTGCTAGTTCATCTTCATAATCCGTAATTGTTGTGTAAGATTGAACGTGAGTAGCAATTAGGTTTTTTGATTATGATCCAAGTTTTCAATAATAACCTAAGGAAATAATAGGGTGAATTAAATGATTTATGCTTCATAAATTGTTGTTCAACTTAACTACTTCCTTTTCTTAAAGCAGTTATTAATTTGATGAGAATTGCTTAATGCCAATTTAGTTAATAATTAGAGTCAACAACAATGCTGGGCTCAAATTGATGAGTATAGGGAAGTTAGGGGTTTACCTCGCTATTTGGTAAATCCACATTAAGTATTCAATAAGTGACAATTGTATTTCTTTCATCTATGATCGAATCAATGCATTGGAATGAGAATTACCTTGGGCTGAAGTTTGTTTAAATTGAGATTTTCATATTTAGTTCTTTAATTTTTTATTTTTTCTGATTTAGTGTTACAAACCCCCCCCCCCATTCTTTGCTTTTTTCTTTTTCCATTACACAAGTGCACGAAATTTTAGTAATTCAGTCTCTAGGGTTCAACCTGAATTTACCACTTACTGCAGAAAAAATTTTATAACTGGTAATTTCAGTTAATTTAATTTCTGGTGGAATTGACAACTATTAAGAATTTTGGCACCATTGCCAGGGACTAAAGTTTATTGGATTTTATGTTTTTAGTGTTAGGATATTCTGTTATTAATTTTATTTGTGAAGTGTTGCTATTTTCAGGTTTTCGGAAAAAAAATTACGGTGTTACTATTCATCGATAGATTTTTGGTTGATTTAGGAGGGTAGCCAATACTATTTTGAAGGAAATGACGTTCTGATTAAGACCAATCAATCCATAGGATTCTTTGGCCCCACCCTCTTAAGGCCAAATTCCATTATCTTCTAGGGTTTTGAGGCATTTTTTTGTTTTTACTTTGATTTCTTTTTATTTATGGCAAGAACTTCTCAATCTGGTGAGTTGATCTTTGATCCAGAAGTAGAAAAAATAGCTAAACAGTTGAGAAAATTGGCTAAGCAAGCTAGGTAGATTTCGAGTACATCTGAAGGAGTCCAATCTCCAAAGAAATTAAGTACGGATTCAGTTTCATATTCAAATTCCGAAAATGAAACCATGGCTGCTAGAACTTTGAAAGAGTTGGCTACTCCGGATCTAAACCAACATCCTTTGTGTATTCAATACCCTGCTTTAAATGTTGCTTTTGAGTTAAAATCTGGACTAATCCATTTGTTTCCTAAGTTTCATGGTCTTATAGGTGAGGATCCACATAAGCATTTAAAGGAATTTCATGTTGTGTGTTCCAGCATGAAACCTCAAGGAGTTTTAGAGGATCAAATCAAGCTTCTAGCTTTTCCTTTCTCACTAGAAGGCACAGCTAAGGTTTGGTTGTATTACCTTCCTTTTGGATCTATCAACACATAGAATGGGATGAAGCAGATATTTCTAGAGAAGTATTTTCCTGCTTCTTATGCTGCCAACATAAGAAAAGAAATTTGTGGTATCCAGTAGTACAATAGAGAGAATTTGTATGAGTATTGGGAGAGATTTAAGAAGTTGTGTGCAAGTTGTCCCCATCATCAAATAAGTGAGCAGGTTTTGATTCAGTATTTCTATGAGGAACTTCTACCAATGGACCACAGTATGATAGATGCTGCTAGTGGAGGAGGAGCTTTGGTTGACAAAACACCAGAAGAGGCAAGGAGGCTAATTGCTAACATGGCAGCAAATTCTCAGCAATTTGGAATGAGAATGGATCACACACCTATGAAGGTTAATGAGGTAAGTACATCTAACCTTGAGAAATAGATTTTTGATTTAACTTCTTTGGTGAGGCAATTGGCTGTAGGGAACATGCAAACTGCTAAGGTATGTGGAATTTGCTCAGGTTCGAGTCATGCTACTGACATGTGTCCTGCATTACAAGAGGATGAATCAATGCAACATGCTAATGCAGTAGGAAATTATGGACAGCCACAACGAAGGTATGATCCCTTTTCTAATACTTATAATCCAGGATGGCGAGATCATCCCAATTTGAGTTATGGGAATCAACCGGTGCAAAACTGATACCAGCAGCAAAGACCACAAGTGAATCAACCATCTCCGCCTCCCTCAAATCAAGGTATGTCACTTGATGAAATTGTTAAGGCTTTGGCTAGCAATACATAATAGTTTCAATAGGAGACCAGAAATAGCATTCAAAACATAAAGAGGCAGATTGGTCGGTTAGCCTCATCTGTGAGCAAACTTAAAGCTCAAGGTTCTGGAAAGCTTCCACCACAAACAGTCATGAATCCCAGAGAAAATGTAAGTGTTATACTATTGCAAAGTGGGAAAGAAGTTGATAATCAGACTCCACATGAGTCAATAAAAAAGAAGAAACAAGGAGCAAAAGAGTCTGAAGTTCCTGAAGTTGAGGTAAATACTGAACCTAAACTGAATAAGGTTAATAATTTTGTTCTTCCTCCATTTCCCTATAGGTTGGCTAAGACTAAGAAAGAAGAACAAGAGAAAGAAATTTTGGAGACTTTCAGGAAGGTAGAGGTCAACATACCTTTACTTGATGCGATCAAACAAGTCCCCAGGTATGTTAAATTCATTAAAGAATTATGCACTACAATGCGTAAGTTGAGGAATAATGAGAAGATCAATGTGGGGGAAAATGTATCAGCATTAATTTAGCAGAAATTACCCCCTAAGTGTAAGGATCCTGGTTCATTTTCTATTTCCTATAGAATAGGTGATTCTAAATTTGAATGTACAATGGCAGATTTAGGAGCATCTATTAATGTCATGTCATATTCAGTTTTCCAGACTTTGAATTTGGGTCCTTTGAAAGAAACCAGTGTCATTATTCAGTTAGCTGATCGTTCTAATGCTTACCCATTGGGAGTAGTTGAGGATGTGTTGGTGCAGGTTGGAGAATTAATTTTTCCTATAGATTTTTACATTCTGGATATAGAGGACAGTGTTCCCACATTAAAGTCAACTTTGATTTTGTTTGGAAGACCTTTCCTAAAAACTGCCAAGAAAAAATTGATGTGGATGTTGGTACCTTAACTATGGAGTTTGATGGAGAGACTGTTAAATTTAATATCTTTGATGCCAAGAGGTATCCTGTTGATGATCATATCTTTTCTATTGATGTTGTTGATACAATTATGCAGGATGTTTTTGAGTTAAGCATGGAGGATGAGTTAGAAGTGGTGATCAATCAAGGAATTCAAGAAGTCAGTACCAATCTGCCATTAAGTGTAGAGGTTCAAGATGCAATAATGGCATTATAGTCATTACCTCTTGTACCAAAAAGGTATGGAGTATCAAAGATTGACTTACCTGTATCTCACACAAAATTCACAAAATTGTTACCTTCTGTTGTGCGGGCACTAATTCTTGAACTCAAGCCTTTACCTGAGCATTTGAAGTATGTTTACTTAGGAGACAATGAGACACTTCCAGTTATCATCTCAAGTAATCTAACAAAGATTCAAGAAGACAGATTGATTAGAGTTCTGAGAGTACATAAGGAAGCAATTGGATGGACAATAGCTGACATCAAAGGTCTAAGTCCATCAGTGTGCATGCACAGGATTTTACAGGAGGATGAGGCTAAACCAAGTAGAGAAGCTCAAAGGAGGTTGAACCCACAGATGATGGAGGTTGTGAAGAAGGAGATTTTGAAGCTACTGGATACAAGAGTTATTTACCCAATTTCAGACAGTAAATGGGTAAATCCAGTCCAAGTAGTGCCAAAAAAATCAAGAGTCACTGTGATAGCAAATCAAGATAATGAACTGGTTCCAACAAGGATTCAGAGTGGATGGCGAATGTGCATGGACTACCGTAAGCTAAATTCAACAATAAGGAAGGACCACTTCCTTCTGCTATTCATTGATCAGATGCTTGAGCGGTTAGTAGGTAAGTCTTATTTCTGCTTTCTTGATGGCTTTTCTGGATATAATCAAACTGTGATTGCACTAGAGGATCAAGAGAAGACTACCTTCACTTGCCCTTTTGGAACTTTTGCTTTTAGAAGGATGCCCTTTGGGCTGTGTAATGCACCTGCCACATTTCAGAGATGCATGATGAGCATATTTTCATATTACATTGATAGTTACATTGAGGTGTTCACGGATGATTTTACTGTGTATGGTGATTCATTTGATACATGTTTACATCATTTGACTTTTGTTCTTGAGCGATGCATTGAGAAAAATCTTGTTCTGAATTATGAGAAGTGTCATTTTATGGTGCAACAGGAGATTATTTTGGGTCATGTTGTCTCTAATAGGGGTATTGAGGTGGATAAGTCTAAAATTGACTTAATTGTGAGCTTACCCCTACCCCATAACTGTGAGGGAAGTACGCTCTGTAACATCCCTATTTGCATAGCCTGGTATATTTCACTGTTCCGGTGATCAGAGTCGGTCCGGACAATTAAGGGGATTAGAACCATATCTAAGATAACTAGATAAGCTATAAACACAAATAATTAGTAATTGTCAATTAGTTAAGTATAAATAGGAAAAACAGAACATAAGAAGTTGAATGTGCCGAGAGTCACAGCGATGGGTGACCTTCTCGGGAAGGATTGCGAAGTCGATTTAAACTCGAATTTTGAACCGTAAAATGTGACGCCGCGGTCCTTAGGACTATTACGAACACAGTGGAAAAGAGAAAATCTCGAAAAGAATTGTTAAGCCAGTCAAATAATTAGGTTAGAGAGCCGGAAGAAATATTGAATTATTTGCAAACTAGGTTGAACCCGCGAGGGGCAATTTGGTCAATTGACCTCGAGAGCTGACTCCTGACCTAACTGTAAAATAAAATCAGAGAAAAGAAAATTTCAGAATCGAGAATTAAATTAAAGAACTAATGAAAAAATAAATAAAAAAATAAAAAGAAAATTGAAAAAGTGAAAAAAGATGACATCATGCTTAATGCCATAAATACTATAATTAAAAATTTATTTAATTTGATTTATGGTCTTCCATAAGACTAAATTCATAAAAGAAAAAGAAAAGAAAAAAAAAACCTTCATCTTCTTCAAAAAACGTGAACCATCTCTCTCTCACCCTCTCCCTCACCAAACTCCATTAAAGCTCATTTTGAGCTTGAAGAAATCCTAGTTCCCACCATAAAAACCCTACTCTCCACCACTAAATCTTATAGCTAGACCTTGATAAGGAGATTTACAATAAAAAGAAAAAGAAAGAAGAAGTTTTGAGAGGTGGAAAAATTCTACATAAGGTTAGTAAACTAAACTTGATTTGTTAGTTGATTTAATTGTGTTTATAGTTGAATAAACTTAGAAATTCATTTAAAATGAAAAGAAAATACTTGTTGAGGGACTATATAGAATTTTGGCCAGCTAGGGTTTGGTTGGATAAAGTATGAATTTGTTTGAGCTAAACATGTTAGGAAGCTTAATTGAGTTAAGGAAGCATGTTTATAGGTGTTTAATTAGCTAAATGCAACAAATGGCATGAATTAGGGTTTTGGGTACCTAGGGTTTGGAAGGCAAAAATGTGAGAATTGGTCAAATGGTGTGTTTGACCTTGTTTGAGATGAAAAATGATCATTTGTGACCAATTGAGATGTGTTGGAAGTGTTAGAAGTGAGTGTAAATTTGGATTAAAAATGGCGATGCTCCAGGCAACAGGACCAAGGTCCCTTTGAGGGACCAAAACTGAAAATTTACAAGTCCAATTGGTATGAAACCAATTGAGAATGAAAATAGACACAAAATGACACAATTTTCATTTAGGAATCATGCCTAAAAAGTGACCAAAACCTAGTGAACAAATTGACCAAATCCAGATTTTTGCAGTTTGATCTGTACAAAAATGACCAAATAAATAGTGTTTGTTCATTTGGCCATAACTTGGGCTAGGTAGGTCTAACTGACCTGAAATTTTACCAGTGGACAACTGAGATATAGACCTAAAACTTTCATGAAGAACACAAACCCAAATTATGCCCTTAACCAAGTCATTTGGCCACCCAAATTTAGTGAACTAAAACTACCAGAACCAGTTTGGTGCCCAGAAAATCTGGGTTAAGTTCAATCCGGCAACCATGATTCAAATGGCTATAACTTGAGCTAAAAAAACTCCAAATGGAGTGATTCAAAAAGGAGAATAAAGTTAAGACAATAGGGAACATTTTCTATGGAGAAAGTTTTGCCAAATTCTAATAGAAAAATGACTAATGGAACAGTGCAACATAAGATACCAAAACTAAAAATTTGCAAATTTGCCTAAAAGACTTAGAATTTGAGTAAACAACCAAAACCAACAAATTTAGTAACCAAAATGTGGTATGTGAGTGAAGTTGGAATTTTCATACCTATTAAGCCTTATAAAGTAAACAAATTGACTTGAATAGTATAGTGAATAGTAACCCTGAAACACAAATTTTAAAGAACATCAAGTTTAACACATTAGAGCTAGGTAAAAGTGAAATTTAATTTATTTTTGGATTTATGCTAAGTTATGATACTGAAACACTGTGAAACTGTGTGTTTCAATAGAAAAGAATACCGGGAAAGAACCTGAGGTGTCGAGTCAAGGTCAAAAGGCGACTCATATAAGGTTTGTGCACAACGTATAATTTCTGTAAATTATCTTCTGCATATTGTTTTGAATAATTTGAAATATTGAATTGTGAAATTATTATGATGAAGTATTTATGTTGCTTTTGATTTAAATTGTTGGAAGTTATTTGTGTATATTTGAGATGGCATAAATGTTTAGTAAATTGTTAAGATAAGTTTTGAAACCACAGTGTCATGACCATATATTTGAACACCTCACTAGCATGACTAGTGGGGATAATCAGTTTTGAATTTTGATTCCTTCTTTGGCTGAAGTGTTGAGGTTTGTGCAAGTAGAAGAAGAAATTGAATGGATATCCATATATTTGAGCTAGCTAACCTTGTGATGTGACTTCTCCTTAGCCTCTGGCTATTGAGATTATATTTGTTTCGAATGGCATGATATAACTGTGGGTTTTATGAAATTGGTTTTGACACTTCAAAATGAAATTGTTTGGATTAAAATCTCATAATTCATGTTTCGTGTTTAACTCTCATATTCAGTCCAATTTTTGAATAAATATGATTTAAATTCTGCATAAAGATTATTTTAGTATGTTGTGCACCACTGAGTCCTAGTACTCAGCGATGACTATTATTGTTGTCGTAGATATAGAGACTAGAAGAGCAGCAGAGTGAGCTGCTGAGGACAGAGGAGCTACCTGCTTGAAGTTATCGAGTATATTTTATACCCTGACTGTAAAAATTTATTTTGATGTATGTAATGTATGTAAAGGTATGGACATGTAAAATTGGTCTTGAGCAGTTTGTATAAAGTTTGTAATAAATTTTAGTTTGAATTTCTCTTAATGTAAATTTTTTTAATGATGTATATAAATTGTTTTATCTTTAATGAAATATAAATGGAAGTATTTTGTTTTAAATTGAATGAAATTGATTAATGGTATTTTGATGAATATTGAATATTGGAAATTATGGATTTGAATTTTTAGAAATTGATAAATGACGTTGAAATTGGTTGGGATGATTGTGAATTTGAAGAAGTGGTTGAGATAAATAATTGGAAGTACTTTTTACAAGTATTTGAAGAACTATTTTCTCAAAATACAGACGACACTCTGCCAAAATTTTTATAAAATTTGCGAAAAAATAAAATGGGCCAAAAATTTTAACTAGTTTTCAACTTTAATTAAATGATTTTAATATCTATTTAGAAATGCTCACCACTTATAAAAGTAAGAAAATTATTTTAAAATCCCTTGTAGGGTACTTAATGAGTTATCGGTAGATGAAGTTCGGTAGTTCATTAGGTATTCTACGGGATCATGTTATGCCTTACAAAGGGGTAAGGTGTGACACGCTTTTTTCTTGGTCATGCAGGTTTTTATCGCAGGTTCATTAAGCATTTCTATAAGATAGCATTGCCTTTGTCTAGACTCTTGTAAAAAGATGTTTCTTTTGAGTTTAGTGAAGAGTGCAAGGAGGCTTTTGCCAAATTGAAATCTACATTGACATCACCCCCTATTATCCAGGCTCTTGATTGGACTATACCGTTTGAAATTATGTGTGATACAAGTAATTATGCAGTGGGAGCAGTTTTAGGGCAACGTGTTGGGAAGCTCTTTCATGTGATTTATTATGCATCCAAAACACTCAATTCAGCTCAGGGCTGTCACACCCTGACCCTCAATAAGATGTAACATGATTCCGTAGTATATCTAATGAATTACTATACTTCGACTACCGGTAACTCATTAAATATACTATAAGAGATTTTAAAACAATTTTCTTACTTTTTGAAGGTGGCGAGCACTTTTAGTAGGAATTAAAAACTTTTACTTGAAGTTTAAAAACTAGTTAAAATTTTTGTACATTTTTATTTTTATGCAAATTTTGAAAAATTTTCGGCAGAGTGCCATCTATATTTGGGAAAAATAGTTCTTCAAAACCTGAAAAGAAACACACTTCCAATATTTTCTTAATCACAACTTCAATACAAATCAATTTCATCTCACTCCCATACAATATGCTCAACACAAAATCAACCGCAATTGAAACATCTCATTTCCGAAAAGGAAATAATTTATCATTCATAAAATACAAAAAGAATTATTTCCATTAATTACAAAACATAGAAATAAATTTAAATATTACAATAATTTGCATTTTAATTACATACCCAAAATAATATTACAAGAGTTTTTGTACAACTGCTCAAATAATTTACACACATATATTTACATGCATAATCAAAATCTAATATACAAGGGTATAACTAAATACCCATACAAAAGCCTCAGTGTAGTCCCAACAATCAGCAACTCACATTGCTGCCTTTTTCCTTGTTTCTATCTGCGATAGCAAAGAAAGCTATCACTGAGTATAAAAATACTCAGTGGTGCACAATAAAATATAAAAGGCAAAATATAAAACATTTGTTATCCATTCATAGTTCAAATATTTCACAATCACATTTCAATTTTCAAATCACATTTATCACAAGTCACAATTTATATGTTTCACACTTTTCAAAGCTTAATGTAACACAAATTTAATCAAACAATTTAATAAAAACAGTGTTGCCAATCACTAACACAACTTAGGCGATGACACAAAATTTCCAAACATGCCGTATGTACATCACGACAAGGTATACTCACCCCACTAATCAAAATCAATGAGGGAGATAGCTAGCTTGCTAATGAGTACTCATCCAAACTCACCCCTGACTGGGAAGCCAAAGAGGGAGGAATATAGTCATACTCACCTCATAAATGGAGGAGGAACATAGTGATATTGCCATGCCAAGTGTGAATAAAAAACAATTTAAATCAAGTTATTCAAACATTTCACGCAAAACACAAATCAATTTCCAATTCAAATTTCCATTCATAAAATGGCAACACAGCATTTCTCGAAACCCATAATTAGTACAACTAATTCACAATGCATAGCTAAATAAGTTTTCAATTAGAAAATGACAAATTAAAGTTTATTGTGCACAAACCTCTTTTATCGACTCAACTTACTCAAACTTTTATTTCTCCTTCGAACATCCCTTTCCAACTGAAATACATAAATTTAAAGTGCTTTAGTATCCATTTCTAATACTTAAATTCCAACAATTTCTTTACAAACTTATCCTTCCTATTACGGTTTATAAATTTCGGGTCTTTCACATTTTTGTGTTTGGTGACACTATTCATGTCAAAACATTGAATTTTCTATACTTAATAGGTTTATTAGTTCTAATTGCACCCATATACCACATTTTGGGTGTCAATTTTGTTGGCACTGATTGCTAATTCAATTTCTAAGTCTCCTAAGAGAAATTACAATTTTTTAGTTTTGGTCCCTTGTATTCTACTGTTCCATTGGTCTGGTTACTGTGAGAATTTGGCTAAGTGTCCTTCATAAAAGTTGTTCCTTATTGTCTTAGCTTTAATTCCCTTTTTGAATCACTCCATTTGGAGTTTTGTAGCCCAAGTTATGCCTATTTGAATGGGGCTGGCCGGATTTGGTATTACCCAGAATTTTGGGCATTTCCTGGATATTGGTAGTTTTTTGTGGGTTGATTACAGGTGAGTTGTTGGACAGGTTATGGTCAAAGTTTGGGTTTGTTTTCTTCATGAAAGTTGTAGAGCTATGTCTCGGCTTTCTATCGGTATAAATTCAGGTCATTTGGACCTTCCTAGTCCAAGTTATGGTCATTTATGTAACTACTATTCATTTGGTCATTTATGTAACTACTATTCATTTGGTCATTTTTGTATAGGGCAGTGTGCCCAATTCCGGATTTGGCCTAATTGTTTACTAAGTTATGGTCACTTTCTAGGCATGATTCCTAAATGAAAAATGTGTCATTTTGTGTCTAGTTTCATTCTCAATTGGCCACACACCAATTGGGTTGGTAAATTTTTAGTTTTGGTCCCTAAAAAGAACCTAGGTCAAGCTGCCTGCAGACTGACCCTCACCAATCCGTATTGGAACTTGTTTCCCACAATTCATACACACCACAAATGGTCACAATTGACCATTTCTCAACTCAAATAAGGTCAACTACATCAATTGACCAATTCTTAAATTTATTTCCAATTTTTCACATGCTCAAAACCCTAAATTACGTAAAGTTCAATCTAATGCATTTCAAAGTGTACATTCATGATCTATATACCTCATTCACCTCAAATAACCATTCAAACACCTCAAACTCATTCATTTCAAACCCTAATCCTAGCTGGCCAAAATTTCTATTTGGTCTCTCAATAATTGTTTTTGTTTGATTTTACACAATTTCTAAGTTAAATGAGCTACATACACAATAAATAAACTAAAATTTTCAAATTCAATCACTTACCTCCACTTGACTTTCAATCTTTCAATTTCTTCCCTTTTCCTCTTTTCTTTTCTTCTTCAAAAGCTCTCTCAAGTTGAACTAACAAGTTTTTATGGACTAGTTTGGGGTCAAAGTAGGGTTAGGTGATTGTTTTAAAGCTTGGATTCAAGCTTCATGGTGCAACAATGGTGGCTAGTGAGAGAGGTGGGGCGGCAATGAATAAGAAGAAGACTAAAAATAGTTTTTCTTTTCTTTTTTAGGTATTTTATGTGTATTTTTTTTTTTCTTAATTGACTTGTTCAATTATGGTAGGGAAATTAAAATGAATTTTGACATCATGATGATGTCATCCAATGAGGTAAGCATGATGTAAATAAACTTTTTTTGAATTTTCTTTTTCTTTTGCATTTATTTTTCCATTAGTTCTTTAATTTAATTCTTGATCCTGAAATTTTCTTTTCTCCTATTTTATTTGACAGTTAGGTCAGGAGTCAACTCTAGGGGTGAATTGACCAAATTACCCCTCGCCGATTCAATCCAGTTTACAAGTTATTCGATATTTCTTCCAGATCCCTGACCTAATTATTTGACCTTCTTAACAATTCTTTTTCGTGATTTTCTCTTTTCCACTATGTTCGCAATAGCCCTAAGGACCGCAGCGTCATATTTTTCTGTTCGAAATTTGAGTTTAGACTGACCTCGCAGTCATTCCCGAGAAGGTCACCCATCACTGTGACTCCAGGCTCATTTAACTTCTTGTGTTATGTTTTTCTTATTTATACTTAACTATTTGGCAATTACTAATTATTTGTGTTCAGGCCTTAACTAGGTGTCTTAAACATTGTTATAATTCTCTTAATTGTCCGGATCGACACCGGTCACCAAAACAGTATAATTTACCAGGCTATGCAAGCAGGGGTATTACAATTGCAATTATTCTATGACCGAAAAAGAGTTTTTAGCTATAGTTTTTGCTTTAGATAAATTTCTGTCATATTTTCTTGGTTCTAAAATAATTTTCTTTTCTGATCATGCAGCGTTTAAGTATCTCTTGGCAAAAAAGGAAGCAAAACCAAGGTTGATTAGATGGATCCTTCTACTGCAAGAATTTGATCTTCAAATCAAAGATAAGAAAGGAGCTGAGAACCTGATAGCATATCATTTAAGCAGGTTAGTGACACAAGAAGAGCCAATTCCTTTGCACGAACTTTTTCCTGAAGAGCAGTTATTTAAATTGCAAGGTATGATCCCTTGGTATGCTGATTTAGTAAATTATTTGGTTACTAAGATTGTGCCTTCTGATTTGAGTAGAGCTAAGAAAGAGAAATTGAAAAGTGCGGCTAAGTATTATGTGTGGGATGACACTTATTTGTGGAAATTTTTTTCAAATCAAATTATTAAGAGATGTGTTCCTAATAATGAGATTCAATATATTCTTGCTTTTGTCATGCCTATGCATGTGGAGGTCATTTTGGACCCAAAAAGAACAGGTAGAAAAATATTAAACTGTGGTTTTTACTGGCCCACTATATTTCGTGATTCACATTTGATTTGCAAAAATTGTGAACAATGTCAAAGAATAAGAAGTTTAGCCCGTAGGAATAAGATGATTCAGAATTCAATACTTGTTTGTCAGATTTTTGATGTGTGGGGTATTGATTTTATGGGTCCATTTCCTTCTTCTTTTGGCTTTGTTTATATATTACTTGTTGTTCATTATGTTTCAAAATGTTTAGAAGCCAAAGCCACCAGGACTAATGATTCTAAAGATGTTGTAGGTTTTATCAAGTTAAACATTTTTAGCAGGTTTGGAGTTCCTAGAGCTTTGATCAATGACCGGGGCACGCATTTTTGTAATAGAATTGTTGAGGCATTATTGAGGAGATATGGTATTTTCCATAGAGTATCTACAGCTTATCATCCTCAAACAAGTGGGCAAGCAAAGGTGTCTAACAGAGAGATGAAGTCTATTTTGGAAAAAATAGTGAAGCCAAATAGAAAAGATTAGAGCCTTAGACTTGATGATGCTTCGTAGGCTTACAGGACTGCTTACAAGACACCAATAGGTATGTCCCCCTACAGATTGGTATTTGGTAAGTTGTGTCACCTTCCTATTGAGTTAGAACATAAGGCTTATTGGGCTGTTAGACATTGTAATTTGGATTTGGATACTGCTGGTGTGGAAAGAAAATTACAATTGCAGGAATTAGAGGAAATTTGACTTGAGGCTTATGAGAATTCTAAGATCTATAAAGAAAAGACCAAGGCATTCCATGACAAACTAATTCTAAGGAAGCAGTTTGTGGTTGGACAAAAAGTTTTATTATATAATTCCATATTGAAACTGATACTTGGTAAGTTGTATTCTCGTTGGATTAGACCCTTTGTTGTTACTAATGTATTTCCTTATGGTGCAGTTGAAATTCAAAGTTTAAGAACTAACATAGTATTCAAGGTCAACAGTCAAAGACTCATGCCATGTTATGAAGGGTTTCAGGAACTTTCAGTGGAGGAGCTTAAATTGAGTAACCCAATTTATGTGGATTAAGGAGCTTTGCCATGTCGAGCTAATGACGATAAACAAAAGTGCATCTTGGGAGGCAACCCATGGGTGGCTTGTTAGCCACAATCAGATTTGTTTTCTTTCCCTTATTTTATTTTATTTCCTAACATTTTTTTTTCTTTTCTTTTGTATTTGGGCTTTATATTGGGGACAATGTAAGTTTTAAGTGTGGGGGAGGAGAAATTTATTGCAGCAATTTTTTTAATTGTTTCAAATTAAAATAAAATGAAATAAAATAAAATTTATTCTCATAAACTTGATTCATGATTCTATATTAACTCTCGGAGAGAAGTGCTTTGTCCTTGAAATGACTTTTCTATTTTAGGTTAAATTTTTGAGATTTTAGGCAAGGTAATAGTAACTTTAATGATGGATTTTCCTTCTTCTCCATACCATAGAGCAATTTTTTTTCCTGCATAAATCATTTAGGCTTGATTTAATGGTAAAATGATTAGTTATGGTGCTTTAAACTAGTATCATGCATATTTCAAAACATTGCTTAATCTATTAGGGCACTTTATAATATGTAGATGCATAAATTGGGGGAAATAAAATATTGAACTTGAAAATTGCTCCGCTATTTTAGTTAAGCAAACTAGCCAGGGGTCTTCATGAACCCCATGTCTATTCTCAGGCCAAAAGCTAGCTAGGATATGAGCAAGGTACTTTTCTGAAGGTGACGGTTGAAATAAAAAAAAAAAAAAAGTAACTATGACAAGAGAGAAGTACCAATTTCAAATATAAAAATTAAAAAATTAAAAAAAGACATTTCTATCTCCCCTAAGATTTGCAAAGAGCTATAATTATTGTGCCTTGATAAATTAGCCTTATATTTTGGTGTGTATTGATTTAAAATTTTATGAAACTTTAATTGTGTGAGCTTATTTGATTTCAAGCCTTTTGTTTTATGTTGGAAAAGTATTGATATATTGGTATGGTGTTGTTGGAATTTGTTGTGATGTTTATTACCTTACATGCCTCTTCTTTTAAACTTTTAATCTTTTATTATAGAATGTTGTGATAGGGTGAAGTTAAGGAACTTCTAAGTGGAGTTGATTGAGAGTTTAAGTCATGCTTGAGGACAAGCATGGAATAAGTATGGGAGAATTTGATAAGTGCATAATTTATTAATTTTACTCCCATCACATTTAGTGTTTCTAGTGTGTTTTTATGCATAATTCAGTTGATTAAAGTATATTTATCATTTAGGCATATTTTTAGATAGTTGTTGGAATAATTATGTTAAATGGAGAAATTTTTAGCATTTGACCTTTGCTGTATTTTTAGGTGTTTCTAAAGTTGTGGGTCTCCAAATTGAGTGCTGTTTAATCCAGTGAAAAGCTAAGATAGAGCACTACAAATGATAAAGAGGGACCATGTAACATCCTCAATTTCGTAGTCCGTACGTCCTACTGTTTCGACGACTAATGTCTACCCCGAAAAGTTGGAATGTCTAGAACTACACTGTAATGACAGTGAGGAAGTATAAAATAAAGAAAAATGTGATGAGAAAAATTAAGAAAAAATAAAAGAGATAAAATGTGACTAAGTTAAACGAGCCGAACCCATAGCGATGGGTAACCGCACCGAGAAGTTACGGCGAAGACTGTTGACTAGCCCTGGATCGCGGGAAACTCGGGAAAATATTTTCGGGACATAATTAAAGGTCTACTGAGGTGTAATTGATATTGGAAATATCAAAGAAAAATTAGTAAGTCAGTATAAGCGGAAAACGAAAATTAAAGAAATCGGCGGTACAAAGAGTAAATCGGTAATACCGAAAAATCCGAAATACAACCCGTAGAGGGGCATTTTGGTCAATTGACACCTAGAGTTGACTTTTGACCTCAATGTCTATTAAAAATAAATGGTATTACACTTTGAAAATGTTATAAAAAATTAAATTGTGATACATTATATAAATAGTGGAAGAAATCAGGCAAATGTGCAAATAATGAAACTTTAATTGATTAAACAATTAATTATTCCTAAGTGCTCCACTAACTCTCATCTTGGGCCACCTATATAATCAATTAGGACAGATTGTTCCACTAAACCATTTCATTTTCTTTAAGCTTTCATCTATGGCCGAATTGAACTCCTCCCTAAAATCACAATGGCTGCTCACCATGCATAAGCTCCAATCCACCATTTCAAGCCATAATTTCTTCACTTGTTCTTCATTAAAGTTGCTCTACATAACTTGGACAGTATTTAGGCAGCAAAAGGAAGTAAGATTGGTGAGGTTTGATCAAGCTTCACAAAAGGCTAGTGCTTAATCTTTCCAATTTCCTTCACTAATCCTTGTGTTGAGCTTTGGGTAAGTTGAATTGCTAAGAAAATTTGAGGAAATGATGAGTATTGATGAACCTTAGTTTTGGTAGCCATGAAAATGCATGGTTAGTGACTTATTCTTATATTTAATGGATGGGAATTAAGGTTGATTAACTCAAATGGAAGTTATAGTAGGTTAATGTTCAAGTATGTGCATGTTAGTGCTTGAATTAAGGGTTTGAAATGGGACCTTGATGCTTTGGCAAAATGCCATGTTTGGTAGCCTATAATATCATGAATTTGTGTGTGTGAATATGAAGTTTATTAATGAAATATGATAGTGTTAAATTGTGGGCAGCATGTGTAGTTGATATTGAGGTATGAGTATATGGAAGTGTATGTGTAATATTGATATTGAGGTATTTTGAATTTTGGGAAGTGAATATTGAACTTGAATGGTGTATTGTGTGCATTGAGCACTTGAGTGTTCTGCCCAAAATAGCTTGCACAAGTTCGGGTACCAAAACTGCCAGAACTAAAAGTGACCTAAAATTGATCAAATTTTACACTAAAGGTGCAATCTATCCAGCTTTAGTAAATTGACCATATCTTGGTCTATACAACTCAGAATTACCTGAAATTTTTCCCCGAGTGCAACAAGACATAGTGCTACAATTCTTATGAAGACATCAAGTCCCAGAAATGGCTAAAACCAAGTCAAATAGCTTGCACAAGTTCGGGTACCAAAACTGCCAGAACTAAAAGTGACCTAAAATTGACCAAATTTTGCACTAAAGGTGCAATCTGTCCAGCTTTAGTAAATTGACCATATCTTGGTCTATACAACTCGGAATGACCTAAAATTTTGCCCCGAGTGCAATAAGACATAGAGCTACAATTCCTATGAAGACACCAAAGCCAAGAAATGGCCAGAACCAAGTCAAATAGCTTGCAAAAGTTGGGGTACCAAAACTGCCAGAACTAAAAGTGACCTAAAATTGACCAAACTTTGCACTGAAGGTGCAATATGTCCAATTTAGTAAATTGATCATATCTTGGTCTATACAAGTTAGAATGACCTGAAATTTTGCCCCGAGTGCAATAAGACATAGAGATACAATTCTTATGAAGACACCAAAGCCAAAAAATGGCTAGAACCAAGTCAAATAAGCTTGCACAAGTTCGGGTACCAAAACTGCCAGAACTAAAAGTGACCTAAAATTGACTAACTTTTGCACTAAAGGTGCAATCTGTCTAGCTTTAGTAAATTGACTATATCTTGGTCTATACGAGTCAGAATGACCTGAAATTTTGCCTCGAGTGCAACAAGACATAGAGCTACAATTTTGCTTCTTTGACTAAAAGCTAAAAACCAAGAGAAATAGGACTTTAAGCTAGACCAATCTAACACATAAAAATTGAGAATTTGACATTTACATACAATGATGCTTGAAGCAATTTGGCAATGAATGCCAACTTGTAAAAATAGTAAATTGCACTATATTGGCAGCATATTGAATTGCGAATTGTGACATGTTGATACTAGAATCAACTTATGCATGATGTATGAAAAGGTCAACATTTTCATTGACTTGTGAATTGTTTAATGACCAGTAAACCCTAAAAATAAATATTTAATCTTGTACTATGCCCTAATTTGCCTTGTTAACTAGTTTGGATAGGTTGGCATGCCAATAGGATTCTGACAGCTGTTCTGTAAATGACTTTATGTCATATTGTGTTTTATGGCTTATTATGCCATACTATGATTTTAATAGCCTATGGCTATACAGATTGTGTTATTATACTCGGCTTAATGCTTGATTGATTATATGGCTTTTTAGTCACACTGTTTGCACACTGGGAGATACTTTGTGACCGATGGTGTGACGGCCCGAGATACTAGTTACCCAGTGCTAGTATGTCCGTTTATCCAGTCTGGTCAGTGTATAGGCTACACGAGCAGTCAATTAAAACATTATTCAATTCAAACAGTTAAGTTAAGTATAATGAAATTTCAGTACAATTAAATTAAGTATAGAATGAATGAGCAAAAGAGATTAGAAAAAGAAACGTAACAAAAATATAAATTGCAGAACTGTAGAGACTTGAAATACAATATAGATAGAATAATTTGTATACTGGGTAGTATTACTGAAAAGTTATAAACTAAGCACTTCCAAAGAGGAACAAACTAGTATATAAGATTGTTGATACTAGAAATACCATACCAAATTAAATTGATTCCTGAGTATCCGAATTACGATTTATTTCTTTCTTTATTTGTATATATTATTTCTTATTATACTATTGCACCACTAAGCAGAAATGCTTAGCGCGATGGAATTGCTTCCTCGCAGAATCAAGGTAAAACCGATGGTATCATTGAGATTTTTGGAGTCCAGATCTGCAGAAGTGTTAGAAGAGTTCAAGGTTGTCACCTCCTCAGCAATTCATGTAGATAGGGCTCATTTTAAGCATGTTTTCTAATTTGTAAATCATAATTATTACTATTATTGTAATGTGAATTAGTAACTGTAATTTCATTTGTATATCTTGTACTTGACAAATTTATGTACTTAATTGGCAAATTATATACGTTAATGAAATATAAAAATTCTGATATCTGAGTTGATTATGTAATCATAATGATTCTGAATGAGATTGAGTTTGAGAAATTTTGAGACTGAATCTAAGTTTGAAAAACTGTTGAGAATGCTTTGAGACAATATGAGTTATGAATTTGAGTATATATATTGAAATTATTTTGGCAGGTTCAGAAGAACTGTTAGTCCAAATTATTGCCGGCACTCTGTTGGATTATCATTGAAATTTTTGAATTTTCAAAATTAGTTAGATTTTGATAAATAGTAAAAATAGCCTAAACCTCAGATAATTCTTTTGAACAAGTAAATCTAGAACTCTAATGAAATCAGATAAGATCAGGTGCTCCGGCACTCCGTGTGACTCGCTTTGCTTGGCTACACTGTAGACGGGTGAGGGGTGTTACAGACCAAAACCTAAATCAATCTCCAAGGTTGTCAGAATGGGCTATGAATCTATTACAAAAGCCCAGATTTGATGTGTCACAACCAGTTTTAGTATTTATTTTGTATCTAGAGTTCTAGATGTCCAAATAAAGCAAGCCAAAGCCCAATTGAACCCTAAGAGCCACCTCTACAACTTCTATGAAGGGATAGAAGTGAGATGAGGTCGTTTTAATTGTCAAAAATGGCAATGAAGTTGCCATTATGGGCTGGATACTCTGTTAGAATTAGTCTCAATTTTTGGGCCATAACTTGAGCTGTAGACCTCGGATTTAGGCAAATGAGTACTCGTTGGAAAGCTAAGAAGTAGGGCTACAACATTCTTGAAGAGAGTATAGACAGATTCAAAAGGGAAGTGGCTGAAAAACGGCCTTGATTGCAAAGACGTGAGCGCAGGCTAAAAATCTGTCTTTTGAATTTTAAAACTTTTCCTAGTTTGGTTCTTATCTATGGGATTAGGTTTTCAATTATAAAGACATCTTTGGGCAGCAGTCGACACATAACCATTTAGACTTTCATTTTCCATATAAGACCTTCATTCTCCTTTATCTTTTTAGATTTCTTCTTTATTTTTCTTCAATTTTCTGTAAGCCATGAACATGAGTGGCTATGTTTTTAATTCAGTTCAAGGGATTCAAGTTCTTTTGCATAATTTATGAGACCAGGTTCTTAATTTAAATTTATGTCTTTTTGAATATCTATTGTTTCTTGATTTCATTGTCTTTGATCTATTAAATGATTTGCTAAAAAAGGCCTATTAGTTAATTGTTTGATGTGATCAATTGCTAGTTCATCTTCATAATCTGTAATTGTTATGTAAGATTGAACTTGAGTAGCAATTAGGTTTTATTGATTATGATCCAAGTTTTCGATAATAACCTAAGGAGACACTAGGGTGAATTAAATGATTTATGCTTCATAAATTGTTGTTCAGCTTAACTACTTCCTTTTCTTAAAGCAGTTATTAATTTGATGAGGATTGTTTAATACCAATTCAATTAATAATTAGAGTCAACAACAGTGCTGGGCTCGAATTGATGAGTATAGGGAAGTTAGAGGTTTACCTCACTGTTTGGTAAATCTATGTTAAGTATTCAATATGAGATAATTGTATTTCTTTCGTCTATGATCGAATCAATGCATTAGAATGAGAATTGCCTTGGGCTGAAGTTTGTTTAAATTGAGATTTTCATATTTAGTTCTTTAATTTCTGATTTTTTCTGATTTAGTGTTATAACCCCCCCCCCCCCCCTAATCTTTGTTTCGTTCTTTTTCCATTACACAAGTGCATGAAATTTTAGTAATTCAGTCTCTAGGGTTCGACCTAGATTTACCACTTACTACAAAAAATATTTTATAACTGGTAATTTCAGTTAATTTAATTTCTGGTGGAATTAACAACCATCAATTTTGCTAAGGATTGTATAAGTCCATGCCGTTCTGGATCATTTACTACATCAGAGGGATCAGCCCAAGTTTCTACCCCGAAGAGTTCACCATCAGTTAGTAAAGTCAGAGGTAGAGGTAGGGGAAGTACACCTGGAAATCAGAGTACTGTGAATCAACCAGAACAAGGTGATGCTTCAGCTAGAGTATACACTATGCGGCAGAGGGACGAGGATGAGATTTCTGATATTGTTGTTGGTACTTTCTCAATTTGTTTTACTAAGATATATATATATATATTGGTTGACCCAGCGTCTGCACACTTTTATGTTAGTGCCAGCATTGTTTGCTTTCCTACTGTCCCTTGTATAAAAATAAATTTTGATATGTTAGTGACTCGTCTTTTTGGAATTAGTTTTGGAAGAATTGCTAGCGAGAGACATCTCCTAGAATGTGATAAATTATTGCATATCAATAGATAGAAGAGTAATGGAAGTAAAAATTTAAACAGCTAGTTCAGATGTAACAAAGAAATGTTACGAATATTAGCAAGATTGTAGACTAGAGTAGTCAGAAGACCAATGATTAGATAAATAATTTTAATATGACCACAATGGTCATACAATAAGAAAACATGAATTGAAATATTAGACAGAACTATAGTAAGAGAAGATTAGTGTTATAAAAATAAATTAAACGTTGTATTAGATTATTAAAAGTCTTACATAAACTTAAAGGAAAGAAGATTATATGATTATATAGAAAGGAGAAAAACTAAGTTCTCACTCCATAGGACCACACAAGGTCCTAGAAAGAGTGGATTCATTAGCACACAAAATTGCTTACCTCTAAAAAGGTGAAATGAATTTAAATTCAACTTATGATGGGGAAACTCATAAAGATCTTAGTACATGAGGTGAAGCAACTAAGAAATAAATGTATACATTTGGTTAAGGTGTTATGGACCATTATTCAGATTATGAAGCTACATGAAAAATATATGAAAGACATGAGAAAATAAATATATGACTATTTTAGAATGGATATTGGGTAAAATTTCGCGGATGAAATTTCTTTTAAGGGGGAGAGAATTGTAACGCCCCTATATGCATAGCTATGTGTAATTTACTGTTCCAGTGACCGGTGTCGATCCGAGATTAGAACCACAATTAAGTCACCTATAAAAGCCCTGAATGAAAATAAATAGTGATTACTAAATGGTAAAGTATAAATAAGAAAAACAAAGCATAAAAGTTAAATGAGCCGAGGGTTACAGTGATGGATGACCTTCCCGAGAAGTGACTGCGAGGTCAATCCTAACCCTAATTTTGAATGGGAAATTGTGACACCGCTGTCTTAAGGACTATTGCAAACCTAGTGAAAAAGAGAAAATCACAGAAAAAAGCTAATAAGTAGATCAAATAATTAGGTCAGGACTCCAGAAGAAACACCAAATTACTTACAACCGGATCAAACCGGTGAGAGGCAAATAGGTCAATTCATCCTTAGATGTGACTCCTGACCTACCTGTCCAATAAAATCAGAGAAATAAAAATTTTTACATATAAAATTAAATTAAAGAACTATGGAAAATTTTAAAGAAAAAGAAAAAGGGAAAAGAAATGAATTTATTACATCATTAGAGTGACATCATGTATGATGTCAAAATGAAATTTAATTTACCCAAATTATGACCAAGTCAAATTAAGTATAATTAGAAATAAAAACATAAAAAAAAATTAAAAGAGAAAAATCACTTCTTCTCTCCCAACCAGCCGGCCAAACCACCATTGTCTTCCACCTCCATGGTTTCCTCCATTAACAATCTTTTTAAGCTTGAATAATAACTTGGTTTTATCCCATAAATTCCAACCCTAAACCCTCAAAAACTTCTAATTCACCATAGAAAAGAAGATTGAAGAAGAAGAAGAAAGGAGAAATTGAAGGATTTGAGCTAGTGGAAATTAAAAAATTGAGGTTAGTAATTTAAATTGAAATTTCTAGTTTGATGCATATGTTTCTAGTTAAGTTAACTTAGAATTTAAGTGAAAATTTAAACAAAACCATTATGGGGGACAACTTGTAAAATTCGGCCAGCATTAAGGGGGACTAAAATTGTTTGAATTTGATGGAATTAAAGTGGTAGAAAAGTTGAATTAAGTATGTAGAATAAGGTGATGCACTTTAATTTCATTAGTTAAATGAATTATTTAAATTAGGGTTCTTAAGTTCCTGAAATTGGGAGAAAAATTGGAAGAAATGGTCAATTGATGCAATTGACAGGTTAAAAATGGTCAATTGGGACCAATTGCGATGTGTTAGAATGAGTGGAAACAAAATAAAATTCAGATTGGTTAGGGGTCCCAATCTGGCAGTTTGACCTAGGTCTCTTTTAGGGACCAAAATTGAAATTTTACCAACCCAATTGGTTTGAGGCCAATTGGGAATGAAAATAGACTCTTAATGACACATTTTTCATTGGGAAACTATGCCTAGAAAATGACATTTAAATAGTGAACAATTAGGTCAAACCCGGATATTGTGTACTACCACTGTACCAAAATGACTAAATGAACAGTGTTTGTTCATTTGGCCATAACTTGGGCTAGATAGGTCCAAATGACCTTATTTTTGTGGCATTGGAAAGGTATGACATATCACTACAACTTTCATGAAGAATACTAACCCAAATTCTGCCCATAACCAAGTGAAATTACCATCCAAAGTTAGTTGCCCAAAACTGCCAGAACCAATAAAGTGCCCAGAAATTCTGGGTAACACCAATACAGTCAGCCTTAGTTAAATGGCCATATCTTAGGCTACATAACTCCAAATGGAGTGATTCAAAAGGGGAATTAAAGCTAAGGCAATAAGGAATAACATTTATGAAGAACACTTAGCCAAATTTTCAAAGTAACTAGACCAATGGAATAGTACAATACAGGGCACCAAAACTAAAATTTTGAAATGTTACTTAGGGAGTTTGAAATTTCAATTGGCAATCAATGCCAATAAAATTAAGACTCAAAATGTGATATGTAGATGCAATTAGAATTCACATACCTATTAAGCATAAGAAAGTCAACATTTTGACCCAATGGTCAAATGAATAGTAACCACCATAATTAAGAATAAAAAGAATTCAATTTATGGGATTATATAAGTAAAGTTTAAATGCAAATTTCAATTGTTAAAATTATGGTTAAATATAATTTCAATAAATATTGAAACATCTTAATTGTATACTTCAGTGAAAAAAGGGCCTTCCGAGGAAAGGAATCGACAGAAGTGAAATAAGGAAAGACTAATTACGAGGTCTGTGCACAATACTTTTTATATTTAATGCTTTTACTTGAAAATTTATTTGGATAAGTGGGTTGTGAATAAATCTGTGATTTTATGGCTTTGGAAAATTTATGTGAGAAAAGTTATTGGAGATTTGAAATGAAGTTTGTTTGATTGTTGCATGAATTATATTTGAACATTATAGTTTTAAATTGTTTTTTATTTACATTTGGCATGACAGTTTCTTACTATGTTCCTCCTCCACTTGTGGGGTTGAGTTTGATATTTGATTTTATTCCTCCCTCTCTGGCTTGCCAGTCGGAGGTGAGTTTGGATGAGTACTCATTAGCTAGCTAGCCACCTCCCTCATTGATTTCGATTAGTGGGGTGAGTTTGTATTGTCGTGGTGTACAACACAGCAAAGTTTAGAAATTTTGTTTCATGACCTAAGTGGTATTATTGATTGGCAACACTGTGTTTATTAAATTATTTGACCAAATTTGTGTTATATGGGCTTTGAAAATTGTGAAAAGAAATTGTGAATTATTTGAATTGTGATTTGTCAATAAATGTTTTATATACCGCATCTTAAATTTTTATTGTGCACCACTGAGTAAAATTTACTCAGCGATAGCTTAATTTTGCTATCGCAGGTAGGGAAAAGGGCATAGCAGCAAAATGAGCTACTACAGTAAGAGAGGAGCACAGTTTAGAGATTTTTGTACAGGTATTTGTTGATACCATTGTAGTTTAGTTTGATGTAATATATTTAGTGTCATATGTATTATTAATATAAAATTGAGTAATTATACAGTAAATTATAATAATATTATCTTTTAGATTTTTATGTCTGTAAATTAAATTGTGAATGTAAATTATTTATTTTGAATGCAATGTGTATAAATTAATTTGAAATATTTGAGATGACAATTTTGTTTTGAATTGTGAAAATTGAGTTGAGTTGTGTTGGTTTGAGTTGTTTGGTGGTTGAAATTGGTGAAGTGCATTATTTGGAATTGTTTTTCCGTAGGTCAAAATTTTTTATTTTTCTTAATTACAGCCGGCACTCTACCGAAATTTTTACAAGATATGCGGAAAAATCCAAATGGTCAAAATTTTTACCTATACCTAAAATTCAAAGAAAAGTTTTTAATTCCTACCAAAAGTGCTAGCCACCTTCAAAAGAGTTAAAATTTGTTTTAAAATCCCTTGTAATGTATTTAATGGGTTATCGGTCTGCGAAGTTCGGTAATTCATTAAGTATACTACGGGATCATGTTATACTTTACAGAGGGATAAGGTGTGATAAATAAGTTGAATAGAAACATAGAGTTGTTTGCAAATTGAACTTATTTGTAAACCAAATTGCTAATAATGAATTTATTTTAGTCATTTGGTAAATGTCATTTAATTAAATTTAGCAATCCTATGAATAGAGAGTACTTGTGCATGAAAATTTTTTATAAACAATAACCCCTATTTGAATTATTTATGTGTGTGGAATTAAAAATTGCATATTTAGGAATGAATAATAAATAAGGCTTTTGGAAACATTAATAAAGGACTGACACTCGAATTAACGAGGTTAGACCAGGTGTAAGGGGCGCCTAACACCTTCCTCTTATGCATCTACTTATCCCAAACCTAGATATTGGGCCATAGTAATGATGGTTGTAGGACATCTACAATGAGTAAATTGCCATCCACGACCTTGCTAAAAAATTAAGCATATCAATAGAGTCCCTTTGGTTATCCCTTCATTTATCCCTTTGGAAATCAATGTCTCAATCAAATATCCCTTGGATATGTCCAAGTTATTACCTGGGTGGCGACTCTTGTCTATCTATACATTTGTGACACAAATCCTTAGTACCGTTGTAGTATTATGAGAAGACAGTACTTACCAGTGGACTGTATTCTATCAGAATTATATAAATTACATGTCTAGAAAATGCTATAAAAAGAGGTGGTACTTAAGTGAGACTAATGTGACTCTACCATTTTTTCTGAGCATTATGTAGTGCACTTTATACAGTTCTGGTAAATGATTTTTTGCCTCTCACCTCACAAATTGTAACACCCCTCACCCGTCTACAGTGTAGCCGAGCAAGGCATGCTACACGGCGTGCCGGAGCACTTAGTCTATGATTATCTCATTTTCTGAACTCAATTTGATTTAAAAAGTCTTTATGTGATATTCATAACAAATTGGTTCTATTTTCATATTTTAATAAAATCAGTGTTTCAAAAATAGTAATAGAAATCCGGCAAGATGCCGTCTGTATTTCGAACAAACTGTCCTTCTAAACCTATTAAAAACAGTTCAATATGATAATCTCAACCTTCCAACAAATTTTTCAGTCTCAAAGTTTCATAGTTTCAAAATACAATTCATCATAATTTACATTCATCCAAACACTCTCCATAGGAGTTTAATATGTACAAATTATTACAAACCTTAAAGTTTTATGATATACATATTACATAACAAAATGTCAAAATAGAACTGACAGTCATTACATAAAATCCTAAGTCCTACCATGTATGCAGTGTAGTACAGATGATTCTGGACTCCTGTGCAGATCTGATATCTCACCCGGTCGTAGGTCTACTAGGCCCCCCAGCTGTGTCTCCAATACCTACGCGTAGCAAAAGCAACGCGCTGAGCAATTCCGCTTAGTGGTGCCAAATATAAAGAAATATACACTAAAATAAAATAAATGAATTGTTTATGAATTTATGACATCGATATTCTTTGCAGTTGTTAATTCTACTTTTATTTGCTAACCTTTCATTTTTGCTAATTTTTTGTGGTGCTGTATATCAATAAACTGAATTTGACTATTTGAATTTAATAATGCTTAAATTAATTGCTCGTGTAGCCTATACACTGACCATACTAGATAAATGGATATACTGGCACTGGATACATAGTACCTCGAGCCGTCACACCATCGGTCACAAAGTATCTCCCGGTGTGCAAACAATGTGGCTAAAAAGCCATATAGTCAATCCGGTGATAAGTCAAGTATAATAACACAATATGTATAGCGTAGGCTATTAAAGTCACAGTGAGGCATAATATATCGTAAATGTCACACCCTACCCCTCTGTAAGGCATAACATGATCCCGTAGTATACCTAATGAATTACCAACTCCGTCTACTGATAACCCATTAAGTACACTACAAGGGATTTTAAAAAAACTTTTCTTACTTCTTTTACAGTGGTGAGCACTATTTACAGGTATTAAAAACCTTTTTGAACTGAAGTGATAGAACTAACACATTTGAATTATTTGAAATTTCTGTAAAAATTTTGGCAGAGTGCCATCTGTATTTTGGATAAAACAGTTCTTCAGAAAACCTGTAAAAATCACTTCAATATATTTCCAAATCTCAACTCCAACATTTTTCTCAACACAACATATTTCTCAACTCAAATCCACAATGATTTTTTCAAAGACTGAGATACAAGAAATATAATACAATTTTTACAAATCAAAATAACTCACAATTTACTTTACAACTTCAATGTACAAATTTTAATTTACAACTGCTCAAAACCAAAAACAATATGTATATACAGTGGTCATACATTACCGTATAAAATGCAAAATGAGGTATACTCGTTATACCCGATAATCTCTCGCTGGATGTACTAGCAGCCTAGTCTGCTGCCTTGTCTGTCTGTCTACCTGTGACAGCAATAAAAAGCTATCGCTGAGACAATGTCTCAGTGGTGCACAACATTAACCAAATACAACTTTAAATCACAATTCACAAGTTATATAAATAGTGGATACTTAAAACCATAGTTAAATTCAAGACAGTAAATATCAACAAGAATTTAAATTCCATTTCTCAATATCACAATAATTTCAATAAATCAAATCATGATTAAATTCAAAAGACAGTGAATGTCAATAAGAATTTAACTCCATTTCACAATCTCATAATACATATCAATAAATCACACACAGCTTAATCATGTTCCAAAGTTCAATTCATCCCAAAAGTCGATGACTAATGAGGAATAACATAGCTAGCTAGCAAAAATATGAGTACTCATCCAATTCGTCCTCAATAGGCACACACCTCAATAGTTCAGCAAGAGAGGGAATTCAATTCATCCCACTAGATAAGCTAGCGAGGAATACAATCAATATACATGATAGCTGTGGTTTCAAACCATTTCCAATGCTTTTCGAATAACAATTTCTCACAATTTCAAACCATTTACAGTGCTTTTCAAGCGATAAATATCCATTCAAACACATTTCCACAATTTAAAACAATAATGTACAAATAGTCATAATTCATTTCAATAGAAAAATTCAAAAGAAATAGTTGTTGTACACAAACCTCTGATAACTGTCTCCTGGTCTGGACTCAGTGTTTCCTTCCCTTTTCCTGAGTCTTTGCTAACTGAGAAACTCAATTTGAAGTGTTTCAGTATTCATTTAAACTGTCTCTAACGATAACGCTTGATAATTAATTCACTGAATTCTAATATTTGCTTAGTCAACCTAATATATCGACCCTCGATGCATTCTAGGTAAATTAGGTTTTAATGTTACTAAGTTCATTTCCGTATATACTGCATTTTCTTGCAATTTACTGGATTCTGAAATACTAGTTTGACCTAGCCAGACGACCTAGTTCCCTCGGTTTTCGGGTTTCGATCAAAACTACAAACTTGTAGATCTATGTCTTATGGAATGCGGAGCAAAATTTCAGGTCATTCTGAGTTATGTAGACCAAGTTATGGTCATTTTACTATTGCTGGTCAAATTGCATCAAAATTGGTCATTTTAGGTCACTTTAGGTCATTTTAGGTTCGGCCAGTTTTTGGACCCGAAATTGTGCAAGATGTTTGACTTGCTTATGGTCATTTATGGGCTTTGGTGTCTTCATAAGACTTGTAGATATGGGTCTTAACTATTCATGGTTAAAATTTCAGGTCAATTGGACCTGGTTTGAGTGAGTTATGGCCTAAACATTAACTGCTGCCCAAATGGTCAGTTTTCAGGCCTCAATTGCACTTAATCCGGATTTGGTCATTTTTCAAGCTACCTTGCAAGCAGAATTTTGGCAAGCTTCCTTCATGAAAGTTGGCACATTTTGTGCCTAGTTTCACCTCCAATTAGTCTCATACCAATTGGAACCACACACTTAAAGTTATAGGCCTAAAACTCAAACTGCCTTATTGCAATTCTTGCATACATATCAAACATCACTTTTAACACTCACCAAACTTAACATTCAAACTAATTCTGGTTGTACCACAACCTAAACATAATTTAAAACATGTTATAGGTCATTTTGGCAGCTTACAATTACATTCAATGTGCACCAACAAGTGCAGAATTTGTCCAATTCAATTTACAACAATTCAATCACCAATTCATGCTCATTTACATGTCCCACTTCACACCACCATACATACACTCAAACTACCATAACAAACAACACATTCTAACATCATTATTCCATAAACCAAGCATGAATTCCAGCATTCCTCAAGAGTTAGCAAACTGCCACAATGGTACACTTACATTCCATTATTTTCCAAGCTTTAAATCTCATTTTACATTTACATATACTAAGTATACATTACCCAAACAATTTCCTACACAATATACATTTAATCAATCATTTAATTCACCATTTACAAGCACAATTAAACTGCCTTCAAGGTGCTTCCATGGCTGCCAAAAGTACACACCATCATAATTCACCAAAAACTCAAAATTTCTTCATCAATCATTTTATCTCAAGCTTCCCATAAACTTTACTTAAGAAAAAACATAATTTAAACACTTACCTATTATTGAGGCTTGTTAAATCTTCACCAAATTTCTTCCTTTTTGTTCCCTATAATCTGCCCAAGAGGTGTGGACCAAGTTTAATGAAGAGAATTTATGGTTTTATGTTGAAAATGGGAGAGAATTAAGCTTTGCATGGAAAATTTTCCATGGAGAATTGGGAGTGACAATCAGCCATTGTTGGAAGCTTGAAGAAAATGAGTTAGTTAGTGGAGAAATCTACCCATTTAATGGTTATTATAATCCTTAGTGCTCCACTCACCAATTATAAACTATATTATATGTTTAAATGTGTTAATTAGTCAATTTACCCTCCATTTTTACTATTTACATTAGGTACCCCTAAATTAATTTTTCATTATATTTTCCAAGTGTAATATTATTTATTTTTAATGGACATTTAGGTCAAAAGACAACTCGGGATGTCAAATGACCACAATGCCCCTGTTCAGGTTGTATTCCCGATTTTTCGGTAACACCGGGTTTTGTCCGTTTTTCGATTTCTCACTTTTCTTTGTACTAATTATTTAATTTTCATTTAATATTTCTAATGATATTTATACTTCAATAGGGGTCTATTTAAGTCCTAAAAATATTTTCCAGGGTTCCCCGCAGTCCAGGGCTAGTCAACGGTCCACGCCGTGACTTCCCGGTGCGGTCACCCATCGCTAGGGTTCTCGGCTCGCTTAACTTGGTTGCATTTCTTTACTATTATTTTTCCTTTGTTTTTCTTGTATTTTCTTTCTTGTATTTCATTATTTTATGTCTCCTCACTCATCTCGAAGTGTAGTTCTAGGCATTCTAGCTGTCCGGACAACACTGGTCACCGAAACAGTAGTACGCACTACCGAACATAGGGGTGTTACAGTAAAAACACAGTATGGCATAAAGCCATTTATAGAACAGCTGTTAGGATCCTATTGGCATGTCAACCTATCCAAACTAGTCAACTAAGCAAACTATGGCACATTACAAAATTAATTGTTTAATTCTTCATTATTAGAGTTTACTAGTTATTATGTAATTCACAAGTCAATGCAAATGTTGACCTTTTTAGATATCATGGATAAGTTGATTCTAGTATTAACATGTCACAATTTGTAATTCAATATGCTGCCAATATAGTGCAATTTATCCTTTTCACAAGTTGGCATTTATTGCCAAATTACTTCGAGCTTCATTGTATGTAAATATCAAATTTTCAGTTTTAGTGTGCTAGATTGGTCTAGCTTAATGTCCTATTTCTTTTGGTTTTTAGCTTCTGGTCAAAGAAACAAAATTGTAGCTCTATGTCTTATTGAACTTTTAGCATAAATTTCATGTCATTCTAAGTTGTATAGACCAAGATATGGTCAATTTACTAAAGCTGGACAGATTGCATCTTTAGTGCAAAATTTGGTCAATTTTATGTCAAATTCAGTTCCGGCAGTTTTGGTACCCTAAATCGGGCAAGCAATTTGACTTGGTTCTGGCCATGTCTGGGCTTTGGTGTCTTTATAAGAATTGTAGCTCTATGTATAAGTTTTTCATGGTAAAATTTTAGGTCATTTGGACCTGTTATGAGTGAGTTATGGTCATCTTAGTGACTACTGTTCATATGGTCAAAAATCTAGGCTTGCACTTACCAATTCTGGATTAGGTCATTTTTAAGGTCAGTTTCTAGGCAGAATTTTGGCAACATTTCTACATGAAAGTTAGCCTATTTTGTGTCTAGTTTTGCCTCCCATTGGCCTCATACTAATTGGGGTCACCAATTGTCACTTATGGTTCAATTTACCTACTGCCTTCACAACATAAAATCTGCACACAAAGAACACTTCCAAATGACACTTCTCCTCCTCCCAAAACTACAAATATACATTCATAACACTTCTATACCGTTCATCATATCTCAATCATGACCATTTTGGCAGAATACACAAGTGTTCCATGTACATTATACAACCCTAATTTGCAAAGTTAAATTCAACATGATATATACATGAAAACACTTGATTATAACATATACCTCCCAACCATTACTTCACATACACTGCCCTCAATTCATCTTCACCATAATTCATCAAGAAAATTCATGAAACCAAACACTAATTCATGAATTTAAAGGCTTCCAAAAGTTGCAGTTTACTAAGGTATACAAATTGCTTTCCAAACCCTTAATTTTAAGTACTCAATGTACATATACATGGAAACTAAATTGCTACAACTTTAAAATGACTAAATCAACATTATTTTCCATCTATTAGAGGTAAGAAAAACTCAAGCAACATAGGTTCTCATGGCTGCCAAAATTGAACAATACCATAACTTAATAAATTCTTCGATTCTCTTCACCATTCAACTCACCTCAACCTAAACATGAAGTTTACTAAAGCAAGGGAGGGGATTTGGACACTTACTTCTTTTGAAGCTTATTAAAAACTCACCAAATCCCTTCCTTCTTGCTCCCAAAAGCTTCCTTAAGGTGAGTGTGCAAGCTTTAATGAAGAAACCAAGTGGAAATAATGACTAGATCAATGGTGCATGGTGATGGAACTCATTTGGCCATGGTGGACGTCAATGGAGTTTCTCTCGGCTGGTTATTTCTCAAGGTTGAAGATGAGTAAATTCTGCCCAATTCACCTTTTTATGTCCCATATTTTAAGGTTAGTGGAGCATTAAAGAATAATTTAATGTTTAATGATTTAAAGTTTCACAATTTACATTTTATGCCTCATTTCTTTCACTATTAATATCATGTATCACATTTTAATTTTTCATGAAATTTTCAAAGTGTAATATCATTTATTTTTAATGGATATTGAGGTCCAAAGGCAACTCTAGGTGTCAAATGATCAAAATGCGCTTCTTCAAGTTGTATTCCTGATTTTTCGGTAACACCGATTTTTGTCTGTTTCTCGATTTTTTGTTTTTCTTTATACTAATTTATTAATTTTCCTTTGATATTTCTAGTGTCAATTACATTTCAATAAACCTTTAATTATGTCCAAAAATTTAATTCTGAGGGTTCTCTGCAGTCCTGGGGTTGGCAATTGCCTTCGCCGTAACTTCCCGATGTGGTCACGCATCGCTACGGTGCCGATTCGTTTAACTTAGTTTCATTTTCTCTCTTTTATTTTTCTTTAATTTTTCTTGTATTTTCTTTTTATTTATTTCATCATTATATGTCTGTTCACTATCACCGAAGTATAGTTCCAGACATCCTGACTTGCCCAGACTGGCATTAGATAGAACATACAGAATACGTACAGGGAGGATATTACAACTCTTCCCCTCTAAATAAAAATTTCGTCCTCGAAATTTACCTAATGTGAAGAGCTGAGGGAACTGTTGCCTCATTGTCTCCTTGCTCTTTCATGTTGCCTCTTTTGTGTTGTGGTGCCTCCATAGGATTTTCACTAGTGGAATTGTTTTGTTTCTGAGCTCTTTTACCTCTCATGCCAAGATTTTAATCGGTTCTTCTTCATATGTCAAGTCAGGTTGTACAACAATTTCTTCTGCTAAGATGACATGTGAAGGATCTAATCTGTATCTTCTGAGCATCGAGACATGGAACACATTATGTATCTTGTCCAGCTCAGGTGGTAAGGCTAATCTATAGGCTACTAGTTCCACACGTTTAATAACTTCATATGGGCCAATGAACCTAGGGCTTAATTTTCCCTTTTTTCTGAATCTCAACACTTTCTTCCATGGTGATACTTTGAGAAATACCTTCTCGCTAACTTCATACTCGATGTTCTTTCTTTTCAAGTCAGCATAAGATTTCTGTCGGTCTGAGGCAACTTTCAAATTGGCCTTTATCAATTTCACCTTTTCCTCTATCTGTTTTACCAGGTCTGGTCCCACTAGCTTATCTTTACCCAATTCAATCTAACATACAGGTGTTTTACATTTTTTCCCATACAGTGCTTCATAGGGTGCCATTTGTATGCTAGCTTCATAGCTATTGTTGTATGCAAATTCTACCAGTGGAAGGTATTTGTTCTCTCAAACTCAATAACACAACTCCTCAGCTTATCCTCGAGGACCTATCACATATGTTCGGTTATTATTATCATTATCAGTTTAATTTATCATTTTCAATAACTCAATGAGTTTTAAAATTTACCTGGATTATTCTTTCTGACTGTCCATCCGTCTAAGGATGAAAAGCCGTACTAAAATGGAGTTGTGTGCCCAAGGATTCTTGTAATTTCTTTCAAAATCTAGATGTAAACCTCAGGTCTCTATCAGATATAATGGAAAGTGGAATTCCATGTAGTCTAATTATCTCACTGATGTACAATTCTGCTAGCTTTTCCAATGAGTAGTCAATTCTGACTGGCAGAAAATGTGCTGATTTGGTCAACCTATCCACAATCACCCATACTGCATCATGCTTCTTCTGAGTGAGAGGTAGACCACTGACAAAGTCCATAGTGACTCGGTCCTATTTCCATTCAGGTATGTTTATAGGCTATAACAAACCTGATGGAACTTGATGTTTTGCTTTGACTTGCTGACATGTCAAGCATCTAGTTACATAGTCAGCTATGTCCTTCTTCATACTCGGCCACCAGTATCGAAGTTTCAGGTCATAGTACATTTTTTTGCTTCCTGGGTGCATAGCATACACACTGTTATGTGCTTCTCTCAGAATACTAGTTTTCAACTCTTTATCATCTGGTACACACACTCTTTCTTTATAGTACAGGCACCCATTTTCTTTTACTTCATATTCAGTTTCCTTTCCCTCAGTGATTTTGCCCATAACAGCCATTAATTTCTCATCTGTCTTCTGCCCATCCTGTATCTGTTGTAACATATTCGGCTTCACTTGCAACTCAACCAAAATAACTCCATCATGAGTTAAGGACAGTTGGGCATTTAGAGATCTTAATGCTACAATAGATTTTCTGCTTAAGGCATCAGTGACTACGTTTGCCTTCCCAGGGTGATAGTCAATCACACAATCATAATCTTTCAGGAATTCAATCCATCGCCTCTGTCTCAAATTAAGTTCCTTCTAGCTTGGCAGATACTTTAGACTCTTATGGTCTATGTATATGTAGCATTTTTCTCCATACAAGTAATGCCTCCATATCTTCAATGAGAAGATAATTGCTGCTAACTCCAAATCATGAGTAGGGTAATTCTTTTCATGTGGCCTTAACTGCCTGGAAGCATATGCAACCACTTTTCCTTCTTGCATGAGTACACACCCTAACCCATTATGTGAGGCATCACTGTAAACTACGAAGTCTTTTCCCGACACTGGCTATGTTACACTGGTGCCTCTGTCAACATAGCCTTCAGCCTCTCAAAACTGGCCTGACACTTGTCATTCCAGTCATTTTTCATATTCTTGTGTAGTAATTTGGTCATTGGAGCAGCTATCAGGGAAAATCCCTTTATAAATCTTTTATAATATCCAGCTAACCCCAAGAAACTTCTTATCTCAGTTGTATTTCTATGAGGCTTCCATTCCATCACTGCTTCAATCTTCTTGGGATCCACTCTAATCCCTTCAGTTGATACTACATGTCTAAGGAATGCAATCTCATTCAACCAGAACTCACACTTGGATAATTTAGCATACAGTTTCTTCTCTTTTAAAGTCTACAGAACAATTCTCAAATGCTCATCATGTTTTGCTTTATCCTTGGAATACACCAGGATGTCATCAATGAAGACCACTACGAACCCATCTAGGTATGGATGGAAGATACGGTTCATAAGGTCCATGAATGCTGCTAGACCATTTGTTAACTCAAATGGCATCACCAGGAATTCATAATGCCCATACTGGGTTCTGAATGCAGTCTTAGGCACATCTGCATCCTTAACCCTTAACTGATGATACCTTGATCTGAGATCAATCTTAGAAAACACACTGGCTCCCTTCAACTGATCAAACAAATCGTCAATTCTAGGCAACGGATAATTGTTCTTCACTGTTACTTTGTTTAACTGCCGGTAGTCAACACATAACCTCAGTGTCCCATCTTTCTTCTTAATAAACAGTACCAGAGCTCCCCACAGTGACACACTAAGGCGTATGAATCCCTTGTCTAGTAATTCTTGTAGCTGGATCTTTAACTTTTTCAATTCAGCAGGTGCCATCCTGTAAGGAGCAATTGAAATCGGAGCTGTACCCGGCATAATCTCAATAACAAATTCAACTTCCCTTTCTGGTGGCAAGCTAGGCAATTCCTTAGGAAATACCTCAGAAAAATCCCTTACTGTGGGTATGTCAGACAAGTCAAGTTTACCCTGCCTAGTGTCAACCACGTTTGCCAGATAGGCTTCACACCCTTTTCTCATCCATCTCCTTGCAACTGTAGTTGAGATGACATTGGACAAGAAATCTATCCTTTCACCCACAACTGTTATTTTTTCATTCTCAGTAGTTTTCAAAGAGATTCTCTTCAATTTACAATCTACCATTGCATGATGATGGGATAACCAATCCATTCCCAAAATCACGTCAAACTCATGGAAAGGCAATTCGATTAAGTCTGCTGAGAACTCTTTCCCTTGAATCTTTAATAGACAGCCCTTATATACCTTGTTTACTACCACACTGTGGCCTAGTGAATTTGTAGCAGGATGTCTTGGTCACTTTCCTCTACTAGTATTTCCTTTTTTACAGGCAGCTTGATACAAATATATGAATGAGTAAATTCAGGATCCACTAATGCATGCACAAAAGTATTATAGAGGAGGAACGTGCCCTTGATGACATCTGGAGCATCCTGTTCCTCTTGTTCCCTTATAGCATAGGCTCTAGCTAGTTTTCTACCTTCTGCTCTCTCCATAGACTCTGATACAGGTTTCTGTGAAGTATCGGCTGCCTTAGCCTTACCTAACTTTCTACCCCTTGGAGCTGGAGGGGCAGGTCTATCAGTTGATAACAGAGTAGATGTAGCAGTTCTGCATGGACAATCTCAGATTAGGTGGTCTGTAGACTCACACCGTAAACAAGCACTTATCATCCTCCAACATTCCCCCTTATGCCATTTTTGCCAATGTGGGCAAGCAACAGATACTGTTGGGGCTAGTCTCCTAAACCCTGTCCTTAAAGAGCTAGCCACTGAAGGTGTGGACTGGTCTCTCCTCAGTGCAAACTGAGATTTGAGCCTCTGTGATTGACCCTGACTTGGTGTTCTACTAAAAATCCGATTAGGCGAACCTCTAAATTTCTTACTAGGGCGTAAGATGTCTTGATCGACCCTAACCTCTTTTACGCTATCTGTCCATACATTACGCTCATTTATTCTCACTTTTTCGACCTTCAGTGCGGCTTCCACTAACTTGGAAAACTCTGTAATCCCTAAGGTTGTAATCATTACTTTAATGTTATCATTGAGTCCTTCCTCAAATCTCTTGCATCTCTCGGCCTCATTAAGGACTATTTCCCATCCATAGCGGCTCAGTCTGATAAATTCTCTTTCATATTCAGCCATTGTCAACTGTCTCTGGCGTAGGGTAATAAATTCCCTTCTCTTCTCTTCCAGGTATACACTGCCCACATACTTCTTTCTGAACTCAGTGAGAAAGAAATCCCAAGTTATTTATTCTGGTGGCACCTCACTAGTTACTGTATCTCACCATTAGTATGCATCATCTTGCAGTAGTGATACAGCAGCTTCCAAATTCTACTCTGGAGTACAATGAAGTTGTTTCAAGACTCTTCCAGTTCTGTCCAACCAGTTTTCAGCTGTGACAGAATTATCTTCCCTTTTGCCCAAAAAATCCACTGCTCCGAGCTTTCTGAGTTTCTCCATATGAGATTTTTTATGTAGAGGTGGTGGTGGTGGCATAACTCCTGCCATCTGTCTAAAGAACTTAGTCATTTGCTGAAATGTGGTTGTTGCATCTGGTACTGGTGGAGCAGGTTCCCTCCTGTCTCCTGGTTCAGTCATAGATGGAGCATGACTCTCCACCTCCTCATCGACCGCTCTCTGCGATGTGGAATCCATATTCTTATCAAAATAACAAATCAAAAGATTTGCATTAGAGTCATCTTAACACTTACAATGCAATGCATGATATGCAAACTATCTAGGTCCAGAAACACCTAAACCGTGCTCTAATACCACTAAATGTAACACCCCTCACTTGTCTACAGTGTAGCCGAGCAAGGCATGCTACACAGCGTGCCGGAGCACCTAGTCTGTGATTATCTCATTTTCTGAACTCAATTTGATTAAGGAGTCTTTATGTGATATTCATAACATATTGGTTCTACTTTCATATTTTAATAAAATTAGATTTTCAAAAATGGTAATAAAAATCCGACAAGGAATCCTCTGTATTTCGGACAAACTGTCCTTCTAAACCTGTTAAAAATAGTTCAATATGATAATCTCAACCTTCCAACTAATTTTTCAGTCTCATAGTTTCAAAATACAATCCATCATAATTTACATTCATCCAAACACTCTCCATTGGAGTTTAATATACACAAATTATTACAAACCTTAAAGTTTTATGATATACATATTACATAACAAAATGTCAAAATACAACTGATAGTCATTACACAAAATCCTAAGTCCTACCATGTATGCAGTGTAGTATAGATGACTCTGGACTCCTGTGCAGATCTGATGTCTCACCTGGTCGTAGGTCTGCTGGGCTCCTCAGCTGTGTCTCCAATATCTACGCGTAGCAAAAGCAACGCGCTAAGCAATTCTGCTTAGTGGTGCCAAATATAAAGAAATATACACTAAAATAAAAATAAATGAATTGTTTATGAATTTATGACATCGATATTCTTTGCAGTTGTTGATTCTATTTTTAGTTGCTAACCTTTTATTTTTGCTAATTTTTGGTGGTGTTGTATGTCGATAAACTGAATTTGGCTATTTAAATTTAATAATGCTTAAATTAATTGCCCATGTAGCCTATACACTGACTGGACTAGATAAACAGATATACTAGCACTGGGTATATAGTACCTTGGGCCGTCACACCATCGATCACAAAGTATCTCCCGGTGTGCAAACAGTGTGGCTAAAAAGCCATATAGTCAATCCAGCGATAAGTCAAGTATAATAACACAATACGTATAGTCGTAGGCTATTAAAGTCATAGTGCAGCATAATATGCCGTAAAAATACAGTATGGCATAAGGCCATTTACAGAACAGTTGTTAGAATCTTATTGGCATGCCAACCTATCCAAACTAGTCAACTAGGCAAACTAGGGTACATTACAAATTAATTGTTTAATTCTTCATTTTTAGAGTTTACTAGTTATTATGTAATTCACAAGTCAATGCAAATGTTGACCTTTTTAGATATCATGGATAAGTTGATTCTAGTATCAATATGTCACAATTTGTAATTTAATATGCTGCCAATATAGTGCAATTTATCCTTTTCACAAGTTGGGATTTATTGCCAAATTACTTCAAGCTTCATTGTATGTAAATATCAAATTTTCAATTTTAGTGTGCTAGATTGGTCTAGCTTAATATCCTATTTCCCTTGGTTTTTAGCTTCTGGTCAAAGAAGCAAAATTGTAGCTCTATTCTTATTGAACTTTTGGCACAAATTTCAGGTTATTCTGAGTTGTATAGACCAAGATATGGTCAATTTACTAAAGCTAGACAGATTACATCTTTAGTGCAAAATTTGGTCAATTTTAGATCAAATTCAGTTTTGGCAGTTTTGGTACCCTAAATTAGGCAAGCAATTTGACTTGGTTCTGGCCATTTCTGGTCTTTTTTGTCCGCATAAGAATTGTAGCTCTATGTCTAAGCTTTCCATAGTAAAAATTTCAGATCATTTAGACCTGTTTTGAGTGAGTTATGGTCATCTTAGTGACTATTGTTCATATAGTCAAAAATCTGAGCTTGCACTTACCAATTCCGGATTAGGTCATTTTTAAGCTTAGTTTCTAGGCAGAATTTTGGTAACATTTCTACATGAAAGTTGGCCTATTTTGTGTCTAGTTTCACCTCCCATTGGCCTCATACCAATTGGGGTCACCAATTGTCACTTATAATTCAATTTACCTACTGCCTTCACAATACAAAATCTGCACACAAAGAACACTTCTAAATGACACTTCTCCTCCTCCCAAAACTACAAATATACATGTCACACCCTACTCCTCATAAGATGTAACATGCTCTCGTAGTACACCTAATGAATTACCATACTTCGCCTACCGGTAACCCATTAAATATACTACAAGGGATTCTGAAACAATTTTCGTTCATTTTTAAATTGGTAGGTAAAATTTTCTCAGATATTAAAAACATTTATTTAAAGTCCAAACATAAATCAATTTTTTAGATATTTAAAAATCTCCGCAATTTTTACAAAAATTTCGGCAGAGTACCGTCTATATTTTAAGAAAATAGTTCTTCAAAACCTGAAAATAAAGACACTCCCAATATTTTTCTCAACAACTTCTTCAAATTTCACAATCAATCTCAACCAATTTCTCAAGTCTCAAAATTCAAACCATCCTCATTTCACAAATCAACACAAGTAATTCAATACACAGTTTAAATTAAATCAAACATTGAAATATCTCATTAAAATAACAAAATGAATATTTACATTCATGGGAGTATTAAAATTTAATAATACAAAACTTTATAAGTATATAAAATCTCAAGATAATATTACAATAATTTGTATTTGATTACAATCGAAATATATATATATTACAAAAGAGTTGGTACAACTGCTCAAAGGAAATTTCATACATATAATTACAGAATTACATCAAAAGCTAATGTACAAGAGTATACCTACGATATACCCGAAGATAGTCTCACTATGTCTTATCAGAAATCTTGCTCAACTGCTTTATTATTCCTTTCACCTGCGACAGCATACAAAGCTATCGTTGAGTGATGAACTCAGTGGTGCACAAACTAATAAATTAAAACTTAATACAAATTATTCTTGACAATTCATAATGAATAAAAATTTAAAATTTCTAAATTCTTCAAAATCCATGACATTCAAAAATCAATATTTTCATTCATGCAAATTATTCATTTGAATAACATTTTAATCAAATAGTAACTATTTATTTACATTTCTTTTAAATTTCGAAACAATACAAAAATATGTTGAATCACTAATAAATTATTTATTTCAATCACAATTTATCAAATTATGCATAATTTAAAGGGCGTTGCCAACAATTCACACAGTTGATCCCATGACCCAAAATTCAAATAGATACCGTGTTGTACACCACGACATTTCACATTCTCCCAATAACCGAGGCTAAAAGGGAGAAACAAAGACTAGCTAGTATATATGAGTACTCATTCAAATTCTTCCCCAACTGGCAAGCCAGAGAGGAAGTAACTCGCCCCATCTAGTGGAGGAGATATCTCACTAGACAAGCTAATGAGAATTCACAACAAATTTTGCCATGTCAACTGTGGTTTCAAATCATATTCAAAACAATTTCTATTTACAAAGTATTTACAAATCACCAACATATTTAATCATCATAAATTCATGCTCAAGGTTGGCAACACATCAAATTTAAAATTTATGATTCTCAAAACCATGCAATAAATCCTTAAATACATAAGAAAATTTACATTTAATTTATACAATTTCATTCAAAAAATTATAATTCTCAACACATCAAAATTTATAAATTATAAAATAAACTTATTCAAATCAATTTAGAAGTAAAAATATAACAAAAGAGTTAGTTGTGCACAAACCTTAAACGAGTCGCCTCTTGGCCTTGACTCAATTCCTCAAGTTCCTTCCCGGTATTCTTTTTCACTGAAATACACAGTTTCCCAGTGTTTCAGTATCATAACTCATCATTAATCCAAAAATAAATTCAAATTCATTTATACCTAGCTTTAATATGCTAAACTTTACATTCTTTAAAATTTGTGTTTCGGGGTTAATATTCATGATACTATTCAAGTCAATTTGTTGACTTTCTAAGACTTAATAGGTATGGGATCTCCAAATTCACCCACATACCACATTTTGGTCACTAAATTTTTTTGTTTTGATTGTTTTCTCAAATTCTAAGTCTTTTAGGCAAATTTGCAAATTTTCAGTTTTGGTGTCCTAAGTTGCACTATTTCATTGGTCACTTTACTGTTAGAATTTGGCAAAACTTTCTTCATAGAAAATGTTCCTTATTGTCTTAAGTTTATTATCCTTTTTGAATCACTCCAATTGGAGTTTTGTAGCTCATGTTATAGCCATTTGAACCATGGCTGCCGGATTGGACTTAACCCAGATTTTCTAGGCAAATTTTGGTTCTGGCAGTTTTAGGTCATCAAATTTGAGTGGTCAAATGACTTGGTTAATGGCATAATTTGGGTTTGTGTTCTTCATAAAAGTTTTAGGTCTATACCTCAACTGTCCACTGGTAAAATTTCAGGTCATTTAGACCTGCTTAGCTCAAGTTATGGCCAAATGAACAAATACTATTCATTTGGTCATTTTGTACAGGGCAAACTGAGATTTTCCAAGTTTGGTCAATTTGTTCACTAGGTTTTGGTCACTTTTTGGGCATGATTCCTAAATTAAAATTGTGTCATTTAGTGTCTATTTTCATTTTCAATTGGTCTCATACCAATTGGACTGGTAAATTTTCATTTTTGGTCCCTCAAAGGGAACTTGGTCATGCTGCCAGCAGCATAACCACACTCAATCCGAATTTGGTTTTGATTCAAACACTTCTAACACATTCCATTTGGTCACAATTGACCATTTCTGCCTTCAAACTAGGTCCAAGACATCATTTACCAATGTTTTACATTTTTGTCTCTAAACCCTAACCACACTAAATTATTGCATTTAACTAATTCTAAGTATCTCAACCTCAATAACTCATGCATACAAGCTTGCCTAACTTATCAAATTCAAGCAAAACACAAACATATGTATAGTAACCCTAGCTGGCCGATATTCAGGTTTGGTCCTTCAACAATTAATTTCATTTCATTTTAAGTTTATTTCTAAGTTAATTAAGTTAAAAATGTAGAAATCAAACTAAGATTATCAAGTTTGCTTACTAACCTTTCTTAGAACTTCAAATCCTTCAAATCTCTATCTTTTGTTCTTCTTTCCTCTTTCAATATTCTTCTTAGGTTGAGATAACAAGCTCTAATGAGGTGGTTATGGAAAATCTTAAGGTTAAGTGAGGGAATTTGAGCTTGAGTACAAGCTTCAATAGAGGTTTAACAATGGAGAAGGAGAGAGAAATGGGAGACGGCAACTAGGGAAAAAAGAAGACTTTGGATTTTTTTTTTTTTTCTTTCTTTCTTTATGTCTTTTGTCTTATGGAAGACCCAAAAATCAATTTAATTAAATTTATTAATTATAATCTTTATGGCATCATGCATGATGTCATGCATGATGTCATCTCCCTACACCTTTTTCATTTTCTTTTTTTTATTTATTTTTCTATTAGTTCTTTAATTTAATTCCCGACTCCGAAATTTTCTTTTCTCCGATTTTATTTGACAGTTAGGTCAGGAGTCAGCTCTCGGGGTCAATTGACCAAATTGCCCCTCGCCGGTTCAACCCGGTTTACAAATAATTTAATATTTCTTCCGGATCCCTGACCTAATTATTTGACTGACTTAACAATTCTTTTTCGTGATTTTCTCTTTTCCACTGTGTTTATAATGGTCTTAAGGACTGCGACGTCACATTTTACATTTCGAAATTTGAGTTTAAATCGACTTCGCAGTCGTTCCTGAGAAGGTGGTCATCGCTGTGACTCTCGACTCGTTTAACTTCTTATGTTCTGTTTTTCTTGTTTATACTTAACTAATTGACAATTACTAATTATTTGTGTTTATGGCTTATCTAGTTGTCTTAAGTGTGGTTCTAATCCCCTTAATTGTTCAAACTAATACCGGTCACTGGAACAGTAACATATACCAGGCTATGCAAATAGGGGTGTTACAATACATTCATAACACTTCTATACCATTCATCATATCTCAATCATGTCCATTTGGGCAGAATACACAAGTGTTCCATGTACATTATAAACCCTAATTTGCAAAGTTAAATTCAACATGATATATACATGAAAACACTTGATTATAACATATACCTCCCAACCATTACTTCACATACACTGCCCTCAATTCATCTTTACCATAATTCATCAAGAAAATTCATAAAACCAAACACTAATTCATAAATTTAAAGGCTGCCAAAAGTTACAGTTTACTAAGGTATACAAATTGCTTTCCAAACCCTTAATTTCAAGTACTCAATGTACATATACATGGAAACTAAATTGCTACAACTTTAAAATGACTAAATCAACATTATTTTCCATCCATTAGAGGTAAGAAAAACTCAAGCAACATAGGTTCTCATGGCTGCCAAAATTGAACAATACCATAACTCAATAAATTCTTCCATTCTCTTCACCATTCAACTTACCTCAACCTAAACATGAAGTTTACTAAAGCAAGGGAGGGGATTTGGACACTTACTTCTTTTGAAGCTTGTTAAAAACTCACTAAATCCCTTCCTTCTTGCTCCCAAAAAAAGCTTCCTCAAGGTGAGTGTGCAAGCTTTAATGAAGAAACCAAGTGAAAATAATGGCTAAATCAATGGTGCATGGTGATGGAACTCATTTGGCCATAGTGGACTTCAATGAAGTTTCTCTCGGCTGGTTATTTCTCAAAGTTGAAGATGAGTAAATTCTACCCAATTCAGCCTTTATATGTCCCATATTTTAAGGTTAGTGGAGCACCAAACAATAATTTAATGTTTAATGATTTAAAGTTTCACAATTTACATTTTATGCGTCATTTCTTTCACTATTAATATAATGTACCACATTTTAATTTTTTATGACATTTTCAAAGTGTAATATTATTTATTTTTAATAGACATTGAGGTCAAAAAGCAACTCTAGGTGTCAAATGACCAAAATGCCCTTCTTCGGGTTGTATTCCCGATTTTTCGGTAACACCAATTTTTATCTGTTTCTCGATTTTTCATTTTTCTTTATACTAATTTATTAATTTTCCTTTGATATTTCTAGTGTCAATTACATTTCAATAAACCTTTAATTATGTTCCAAAATTTAATTTCGAGGATTCCCCACAGTCCTGGGATCGGCAATTGCCTTCGCCGTAACTTCCCGGTACGATCACCCATCGCTACGGTGCCGGCTCGTTTAACTTAGTTTCATTTCCTCTCTTTTATTTTTCTTTAATTTTTCTTATATTTTCTTTTTATTTATTTCATCATTATATATCTGTTCACTATCACCGAAGTGTAGTTCCAGACATCCTAACTTGCCCAGACGACATTAGGTCACCGGAGCAACAGAACATACAGAATACGTACAGGGAGGATGTTACACAAATACTTTTTTAAATATATTAGTTAGAGAGTACTAAAAGTAGATTTAAAATTAAATTTCACATGTTTAAGCCATAAGAACGCTAAGAATATATTTCGTATTATTATTGGAGTTGTTAGAAAAAAAAAATCTTATTAAATATGTTAGTTAGACATTGTTACAGTTTGGTTCTAGGTTGGAACCGAAATTGGAACCAGATCAATAGCTTCAATTTGTGAGGAGGGGGATCAGAACTAGAATGGCTAGGTCTAATTCTTCACAGTTCTGGTCCTAATTGGTCCGATTTTAATTTTTAGTTTGATTCTTGGGTAATTTTGATTTTGGTTTATGCATTATTGGATCTGGTATGATTCAATTTCACTCTAATAGAAAGTCAATTAAAATGTTTAATTTTATATGAAAATAGGCTATTAATTGAGGTATTTAATTAAAAACTTTAACTAAAACAATTAATTAGGAAATTGACTTAATTTTAGGATAGGTATATTAATTAAAATTTTAAAATAGAAAGTCAATTCTTAATTGAAAATTGAAAATTAAAAATGAAAATTTGCAATTAAAGTAAATTGTGCAGTTTAAATCAATTAAAATTTACAATTTTAGGAAAAATAATAAAAATTTTTAATGACTTAAATTTATTTAAAATTAAACAATTAAAACACAGGCTGAGTTGCACCAGCCTGGTCAAGTTCAAAATTCAAGAAACTCTTGACTTAAATTGACGTTACCCTCCGTTAGTTCTAGGTCAAACCGATTTCTGTTTCGTTTGGTTTTAAGAATCACTGGTTGGTCATGGTGTAGTCTTGATTCCAATTCCATATTGTACTAAACCAATGTCTAGTTAGAGACTTTTAAAAATTAATTTAAAATTAAATTTAACATATTATAATCATAATAATTTCAAAATTAAAAAAAAAAACTTTCTTAAATTTAAAATGGTGTTTTTCTGAAAATTGTTTTTTTTTAATTCTTAATATCAAACAAGGTTTAAAATAATAAAATAATTCTTTTAAATATTTTTTAATTATATTTAAAATAATATTTTTAAAAATATTTTTTAATTGTTAATTTTAATGTCATGTCCCTCTATGATTTTACAAAAAATGTGTCCTATTCCTGAACTGTCAATATGTATAGCTTTGGATAAAAAAAAATCTTAACGTCCAACGTATTTTAGTGAGTTATACTTCACCATTTTGAGCCTTTTGAGATGCTTACCTGTATTTCGGACTTACTAGCCTTTTTGGCCTTATATTAAGGCTCAACTACAATAGTACACGATACTTAAATTTATTAGAGCATTTTGTCATATGATATATTTTGCTAGTTACATATTCATGAGGCCTCTTCTATCCCTGTATTGTAGCGAGGAAAAGGGAGAGAAAAATGACAGGAAAAAAGAAAAATAATAATTTTTTTTATTTTATTAGAAGAAAAGAGGAAATTTTGAATAAAAAAATTTAAATTTCTATGAGTTTTAGTATTTTAATCAAATTTTTTAATTTTAAATTAATTATTCAAAATTAAAATAAATTTTATTCAAATTTAAAATAAAAAAGTTAACTACCGTAAATTTGTAAGATCCACCTTCCAAAAACCCATAAATATCACTCTTTTTTCTCCTCTTCGAATTATAATCATCTTCTTTAATATCATTACTTGTGACTGTTTCTATCAAAACTGCAGATGGACTCTTCCAAAACAAAAAGGATCTACCAAGAATTCTCTCTTCTCTCTCCCAACCACAATAGTCACCGACCGGTTGAAATCCTCGAACCCATCATCTTTCAGAGGCCGGTAGCCTGCCAGCTAGGACCCCATGGAGCACTGTCTCAAGAGTGAGACAGGTAAGACCAAGCCATCCATTTTGTTGAAATGATAAGAGACACTCCTCAACGTGACGTAAGAGGAGTAGCTATAACTTATATGGAAAAAAGAGAAGATTGGGAAATGAAAAGGAAGGACTGAGAAATGAGAAAAGGGTTGACAAGTTCAGGTTGAATTGGCCAGCTAAACGACTATAGAGAGAGAGAGAGAGAGAGAGAGAGAGAGAGGAGTAATATTGTAAGAAAAAAAATTATATATTTTTTATTTTGATTTATTTATTTATTGAGAGAGAGGAGGGAATAATATTGTAAGAAAAATGAGTTTTTTTTATATATTTTTTAATTTAATTAATTTATTTATTTTTTTATGGGAGATGATTTTAGGGCTTTTTTTTTTATTCTAAGCGAATAGGCATAATTCTCACTTCTTTCTAAAGAAATAATCAAAATTACTTATGTACAATAACATGGAGAGATCTAGTGGTTCTACCTGTACAAATATTTTTGCCTCGCAACACTTACAAAGGAGGAGATCAATTTCACGATTCTAAAAGAGGGAGAGAGTAAAATTAACCTATAGACATAGCTCACCTTACACTTCGAGCCTAGTTAATCTACTCAAATTAGTTGCTCGAAAAATTTTAAGCTATTTTCTAAGACTTTATTTTGAGACTTCATTCTAGATGTGTAAAGATTTAATTCTTGAATAGAACATTACGCAATAGGAATTTGTTGGAAATATGCAAATGTAGAATTCTCATATCGAAAGAAGATGTGATGAGTGAGAGACACCAATTACCTTAAGTTGTTGGTTTGGATGCAGTGTCAAGCCCATGAGTGTATTCTTTCACAAGGCCATCAAGAAAAGTTTATCTCTCAAACACTTTAGGTTTTTCAAATCTCTAATAAAACAGTATTAGAGCTGATGATTCAGCAAGGATGAGTATAAAAATGGCAATCAGTGATTCCTGTGGTGGTCTAACACATGGATGGAAGAGTTGGGAGACTCCTGGTAGGCCTAATGGAGCAAGAAGGCACTCTTTTGGAGAAAAACAGACTGATAGAGTGGAGATTCTCGGTACACATGATAGCACTAGTATGGCTCTTAAAGGTGCATGCTCGGGTGGGTAGGTTGGAGTAATTGGGCTCTTGGTGAAGCCAAAATACTTCAGTTAAGAAAAAAGGCTTTCGTTTGAGAGGATGCAGACCCAATAAGTCCAATGTAAAAGAAATTCGAGGAGATTGTTGAGAATATACAAGTGTGAACCCTACATTGGAAAAAGATAGGACGAATAAGAGACATATAAGTAGAAAGGACTCATATACTCATTGTGTTGAGGTTTTGGATTGGATGTGTTGTCAAGCCAATAAGTGTGTTTTTTTATAAGGCCATCAAGAAAAGTTTCTCCCTCATGTGCTTTTGACTTTCTAAATCTCTAACAGAATTGTTGATAAGTTTCAGCTGATTCAGCCAACAAGAGATTTTTTGAGTAGAAACACGAAACCCAACATAATGGATACCATTGCCAAATTCAAAGGTAGGAATATGGTTAATTCAATGAGATAATCAGAAACAAGTCTAAACCCGCTCCGTAGGTATTGGTTGCAGTCTCCATCCCTTTTCAAGATTTTCCAGCTCCATTATTTATTCTATCTGTTCAACAATGCAGAAAGCATTGCTCACTGATTCATGAGCATGAATATCAGAGTCCATTTCCAGTTTAGTTTCAATCATTGAAGAAATTTTTGCATGGAATTTAGGGGTTGTTAAATAGGATTATCTGGAAAAGCAGCCATTAGAGTGAGCGAGTATCTATTGTTAGTGTTAGGAATTCATGCACACTCCCTTGATTCCAATTCCAATTTTAAATTTAGATAAAATTTAATTAAATTTTCAAAATCCAAAACAAAAATTAGAAGAATTAAATTAAAATACCACAACTCACAAATATTTGGATTTTTAATGTCATTAGGCCAAAATTAAATATCCAATTCCCTCTTTTGTAAGAAGGAAAGGTATTTAAAAAAAAAATTATGAGCATTTACATGGAAAATACTTTTATGCCATTTTGTTTTTCACCTCGAATTGGGTGGAAATAGAAAATCATATTAATTTTTCTATCCTCTTTATACTTTCTTTTTTCCCCTAATAAGTATTTTTTAATATAATTTTATTTATTTGATATAAATAATAAAAATATAACTTTTCTTTCCATCAAAACATAAAAAATAAATAAATCACTTTTTTCCTTTTTTTTCTTATAAAAAATATTTATAAAAATAAGAAAAATAATAATATTTCTTCCATTAAAGATGTTATTTTTCTTATAATTCTACTCACTTTTTTATCGCCTTCCCTTTCTACAAAATAAGCCTTTAAGGTTTTCAATCTTGACACACTGTGTGAATCCAACCTCGAATAAGCAGCAGATTTTATCATTTACCATGTTTAATTTTACAATTTTACATAACAATCGTAGAATGCTATCAAATAAGGTGTTCTCTTACATTATTTTTTTTAACACAATCATACATATCTAATTTTTCCAATCATACTCCATACACTCCCACCCAGACCAAGAACAAAACAATTAACGTGTACAGTAAGAATGGTCTCATCCATATACGATCTATCTTCTTGCTGCTATACTAAGTCTCAAATTGCTTGCCTTCAAAAGTGTGCCCAAAGCTCCAATCCTTGGGAGCGACATTGTAAGAGGTAATTGTGATTCCATCACTACTAGTAACCTCAAATGAGAGAGGTTGATTCTTTAAATCAGCATTGATATGCCAGTTCTGGCCCCAATTCCTACCCATTTGAAGCCAACCTGTTCTTGAACCCTTAATCTTCACTGCAGTTACATCACCAGCTCCTGCAACATTGCTGATCAGCACCGAAATGAAGATGCCTGATCCTGAGACAGTAAAACGAATTCCCCCTTCCTTTCTGCATTTTATCCTGTTCAACAAATTTAAGGGAAAGAGAATCATTTCAGCAGATCAAGGCTTCCAAGTCCATAGGCCTTGCATTCAAATCAATAAGAAACAATTCCCTCCCAAATGTATAGGTGCATGCATCATACCAACATGAACAGGGCTGTGCAGTTTTCGGTGTGAACCGAAAAACCGAACTGAACCGAGCCATTTCAGTTCAATCGGTTTGGTTTTTTAGGTCTATCGGTTCGATTCGGTTCGGTTTGAAAATTTTAATATGTTCGGTTTTTTGTTTGGTTCGGTTTTTTGTTTGGTTCGGTTAAAACCAATGGCCCAAATAATTTTTCAGCCCAAGATGCAAAAGCCTCAAGGCCCAAGATGCATAACCTAGCCCAAAGAATAAAAATTCTAATATTTTCGGTTTAATACAACGAAACCAAACCGATATTTTTCGGTTTGGTTCGGTTTATATTTTTAAGCGATTCGGAAAACCGACCGAATGCTCTCCCCTAAATATGAATCTCTAAGAAAATCTCTAGATCCACAAACTTAAACATCTCCGGTTCTCCACTTTGAGTGGAAAAGGTAGCATAGAATTAACTTCACTCTTTGCTAAGTTACTCAAATGTAAATATTAGGTCAATTTTAGCAAATGATATGGCCATTTCATGAAATGGAATGTTAATAAGTTGTAAAGAAATAATGCAAAGTAATAAAAGGCAGTTTTTTTTATGTAGAAGTGTGTTGTTTGTGAACTGTTTTGTCCCATTTCCTAAGCAAGAAGATTTGAAACAGCAAGGACAAGAAACAAGTTATAATAGAATTGTCAATAATCAAATGTCATGTTTAATAGATACCTTGGAGATGAATCAGTAAAAATCAATATGGTCCAAGGTGAAGGGGAAATCAAAAGAAAACATGAATATCAGGACTCAAGTACTCACATTTCGGAGTCAAATATGGCCTTGAAATTCATGTAAACCCCAAAAACAGGAGACGCATAGAAGAGCTGAATTATTGTTCACTCCAACCTTTTTCTTTGCATCTTTCTTTTTTTTTAAAAAAAAATAATTTGAGGCATAAAAGTGCCAATTAGGAACCCATTTGTCCCTAATTTCCCACCTTATCCTCATTATCTACCTCCAAAACGGGTTGCCAATTTATAAAGTAAACCAATCATTGGCCATATTCGATATTCGTCCACTAAAATTAAAATAGAGAAACTGATTTCCCAGAATTAAAATAACATGAAATTAGTTTTTTCTTTATTTTCTCTCAAGGTTGTCCATTTTTTTTCCCGCAACCTTTTGAAGAAGCCTTCTAGATGAGTAAACTCTTAAAATCAGTATATGAAGTGAGCCAAAAAAGGATCTACGAGCATGACTTGTTGGCTATTTGTGCATGGCTAATCTAAGCAATTAGGTTTTAGGCTCCATGATTGCTCATGTAAGTTATTTTCATCAACAAAAGCAAGTCAATTATGATGTAGATGATGTCAATTGGACCACTTATGAATAATTCTATGCTAAACCGTTGAGAACAGAAGGTATCCTAACATAGATGATACATTATGAACTGAATGACATGAGTTCAAATAAAAAAAAGTATCCCCCTTATTTACACTATTCCATGCCTCTAAAAGTCACATAGGCTTATGGAGTGCAAACTTAAGCGTTCCTTCCCCTATATGCTCTCTCCTGTGCATGAGTTTCTTTTTTCTTTTTTGAACAAACATGAGTTCGATTTAAAAAAAAAAAAAAAAAAAAAAAGTAATGCAGTGAAAGGTTGCTTGGAACTCCTCTAGGATAAAATATTACAATTTAAATTAAAATCTTTCAAATAAAAGGAAACATACGAAAATTGTTTTAGCTTCACTTATTTAAACCTCTTCTACAATCAAAACAGTATAAACAATTTTTCTTAATTGAAAGCTAAATAGCTAATGCAATTATATAATTTATATTATTTTAGTAATTACTTAGAGATATTTAGAAGCAAACCCTCTTTTAATCACTGAAAGCAAAGTAGCAAACTGTTTGTATCATGCATAATGCATTATTATGGAAGTCTTTTACTTCTTTTAATGAAGGATTGAAAGGCTGTCTCCCATTATCCATTTAGTTCATGTTATATATTTACTTCTCTTCTTCATCAAATAATAACAGAAAAGCAAAAGGAGAAGAACATATGAAACTATAGAAAATTTTAGCCTTGCAATGCGTCCAAATATACAATGAATAGGAGTGTATTTTTTACACTCAATCTACAGCTCTACGTACACAATCACTCACAAAAATGACTTTATTATGCAAATGTGATCCACTCATATGACCCACATATGCAACATGGTGCATAAACATCCAAATTAGGAAAGAAAAACTTGGATTTTCAAAGCCTGATAGTAAGTGCAGGGTTAAGAACATGCTCACACAAGCCATGGCAGAAGTAGTATGCTAATTTGCATATGTTAGCATGAAAATTATACACACACACATGCACAACATTTCACATGAAAGAAAATATGAAATAAAAGGAGATGAAGTAGCTATGTACCTCCGGTACTGTACGGGCATGTTACCAGCCTTCCAAATGGCAATCTTCTCATAGGATTCAATGGGAAGGACAAAGTGTTTGTTTGGAGGGTTACAGTGGCCTCCACCATCAGCAGTGAACCCATAATTGGGTGCACAAAAATTAGTAACAGTCACAATGACAGAAGTGCCAGGGATGCACCACCGCAGGTCCTCCACACACCGCAACTCAAAGCAAGCGCCACACATCTGGCCCCGCTCGAACAAAGCCTCGCTGAGCCCCACCGTGGCCATCCCATACCCTGCTTTCCCTAAATCTCCATAACCGCATGCACCACCAACAAAGTCACGGGGGTCGGAGGCAGCATAGTATGTGGCATGTGCAGACTGCCAATCGGAGAGGGAGGCGGAGAGAGGTGGAGGAGAGGAGGAGTAGGGGGAAGTGTGGGAAGTGGCTGGTAATGAAAATGTGAAGAAGAAAAATGGTAGTAAGAGAGTCTGAATGGGGTTTAGAGGTGGCGGCAGTAACATTTTTTCTTTGGAAAATGGAATGTATAGGGTACCCATAAAATTTGAACTACTTTAACCGTCCCAAACCCAATTAAAATTCACCCTCTACTACCCTTACACGTCTCAAATTTGATTACTAACACCCATGTACTACCCAAACCCTCCCAAATCTGTGTTTTTTAAAAGAAAAGGCTGAAAATTTAATCAGAATGTTGTTAACGGTTCAGGTATCCAAACTCAGATCCAGAACATCTTTAAAAAATCTGTTAAGGACAATAAAATTTTTAAAAATCTGCTAAATTCTAAAAAAGTAAATAAATAAAAAACTCAGCACATCTCTTCACACTTCCACAACTTCACACCTTCACTGCTATCAATGTTGACATATAGAATTTGAAACCACCTAAAATAAAATTAAAATTAACCAATTATGAATCAAGAAAACAAATTTAAGATTAAATTTGCAGGGCAACAATAGCAAGGAATACTCACCGTAATTCCAAAAAAGAATAAAAGCACAACAAATAATTCATTTGCAGACAAGAACTTCTTATGTATAAAATTTAATTAACACTAGAGAGAGGCCGATGTTTAAATGCTAAATATTTTGATTTGCAATTGTAAGCAGATGCAGGAAACATGACCCATTTTCACATGCAGAAGGTATTCAAACTCATGATACAGCAAGGGATATAAACCACAAGAAATTTAGAAACCTTTGGTATTTTAAAAAATAAAAGAAATACATCAAGGGGATGTATTGTAACTCATAATATAGAACTCTCAAGTAATAAATTACCAGAAATTCATAGAATCACAGCCCTGAAATATAAATAAACACAGCCAAGAAACTATAGAAAACCCATAAATAAAGTGCAAACTAACTCTGCGTTTGGGAAGAGATAGAGCAAAGTACGGATTTTTAAAATAAGGATAGAGATTTTTGAAAGTTTTACTCACTTTAAAAAACCATGGGTTCTCCCAAATACAAATACATGATCTTTGAACCTTGCAAACAAAAAAATTATAGAAATTGTAGAAAACCCACACTACTCGAAAATAAATAAATAAACAAAAGGCAACTAAGAAGAATAAACATCAAGAACAACTGGCAAACCAGTGAGATGAATCGGCACACCAAATTGAGGCCTACTTTTCTTAAGAAAATGGAATCACCAATTTCCCTTAATTTGCATAAATAATTCAACTTGCTGATAATAGATAGTAAAAAAAAAATCATAGAGAACTGTGCACCTTCAACATATCAAGCTTAAGATCAGTGGAATGTAACTGATATTTAAAAAAAAAAAAAAAAAAAAAAAAAAAAAAAAGAAACAGATCCAGCTTAAGATCAGTGGAAATGCGGTATACCAGCGATATAATTAAATTTTTTTAAATAATTAAATATTTTTTTATAAATAATAATGATAATGATATAAAAGAGAGCATAAAGGAAAAATATATTAACCTGAAAATCCATGATGAAGATGGCTACAAATAAAATGACAAAGTAAGATTTTTAAAGTAATACCTGGGAATATGATTGAGTGTAGCCAAACCAAACAGAGATCATTGGAAGACTTGCGACAAGCGGCGGCCAAAACGGATCGCAACAAATAAACAACAACCAAACAAGGCTAGCCATAGGTTGCCCTATGTTAATAAAAAATTAATAATAATAATTAAAAAAAAAAAAATACACAACCCGGTTTGAGAATGTTTGCTTTAGATTAGCTTTTTTTTTTCCCCTTTTCCTTAAATTGCACATTTTTTGAGATATAAATTGCACATTTTTTGAGATATAAATTGCACATTTTTTTATTGTATCAGATTTTTGTGCATAATGATAAAAAAGTTAAAATTTTCATTTTTTTTAACATTTCAATATTTTTAATATTTTTATAATTTTATCCTCTATTTTTTTATTTATTTATGAAAGCTTATAATTATAATTATTAAATTTAAATTGAAATTATCAAGTGGATTTTGAACTAACTAGATAAAAAAATAATTTAATGTGATTCGATTGATTAAACTGTTGAATCAATATTTAATTAATTTAATTAATCAATAAAAGTGATTTTTCTTTTTAGTATCAGCAAAGAAAATTTAACTCAAAATTTTATAAAATAAAATTTTAATTAAAATTAATTAAGTTAACTTAACAGTTATGTATTTTTTATTTTAATATATATATTATTCTATAATAATGTAAATAAATTTTATAAAGTAATTTATTTATTTATTTATTAGCACATACTTAATATTTCATAAATATTAAAAAATAATTATATATTTATAAAAAATTTTATGTATTATATTACTTAATATTTTTATATAAAATTTAAAAATATTATTAAAATTTTTGTAAATATAACTTAATAAAGGTTAAAGTTTGGTTTTAAAAAATTAAATTTAATTAATTAATTTTATTTATTTATTTATATGAATAAATATTATATTTAATTAATTTATATATATTTAATTAATTTTTTAATAACTCATTAATTGAACACTAACTCATCAATCCAGTTTTTCGACTAAGTCAACCTCCAGACCAAATTTAATAAGACTGGCTTTCGACAATCAAGCTAAATCGATAAGTTTCATTTATAATGCATCAAAATTCTTAAATTTTTATCAGTGAAACAAATCCTCTCTTTTTCCTTATTGTCATTATTGAATCTCACTACCATTTAATGAATTATATGCATAGAAATAAAAATTAAGAGATGTTAGTGATGACAGTTAATTGAATATAAATATATAACTAATTATATTAAAAGTATATATATATATATATATATATATATATATATATATATATATATATATATATAAAGTAATAAATTATTAGGACATGACTATTTTCAATAAATCGATAAACATGTTCATTTCTTAAAAAATAAGAAAATAAATATTACATTATTGCATAACTTTCGAATATTTTTTTGGGTAGCTACCAAAATATATTAAATATTCATAATGATAATTGTATAAGTGCCATAAGTTGGTAATTAAATAAAATGAATACAAAAGTTTTATAAGTCAATATTAAATACAATTAATATTTGACCAATTTTAAAATAAAAAATGCCAAGGATTATTTATTTTGTTTAATATTTTAGTTACTCTATATAATGAAGAAGGCTATATAATGAAGAAGGCTATATTTTTAAACTTATGGATAAAGAAAGAAATAGTCTTAGCGGTATCAAAATAGACTGACTATATATATATATATATATATATATATATATATATATATATATATATATATCTTAAGCCTGCATTCATATGCTTATTTCAATTTTAATTGCTCACTCGTTGATGTCCTATTTTGTATATCCCAAATTAGCAACTTAAAGTGTATTTGTCTAAATATCTCACTGCGCACATTAACAACTTATTACACTCTTCATATTTATTATTAATTAAGCCACAAATTTTTAAGTTGACTATAATTAAGTTTAAACTGTAATCGAATAAAATTCTATTGAAAATGGTAAAAATTATTTAAATTAAATTAATTGACTTTTTTATACTAGACCATTTTAAGTAGTCTCGTACATGCTCAAAAAGTCTTAGTTTCATGGACTTAATCTTTCCTCTGTTAGGCTCATAAATGCAACTCATTACTTGGTCTATTAGTATGCTCCATTAGACTTAATTTTCTTGAATTCAAATAAACTTAATTCTTTTGATTTCATTAAACCAATGCAACCATATTTTAAGAATTGTCCACGTTACATGTTTGTGATAAACATATTTCAAGATTCTAAAATTGATAAAAAAATTTTACTCTATTTAGGCACATTACAATAATACTACACAGTTGAGTTGGTTCATCAAAAATTGGTGGTAGAGCTAGATTTTCATAGCATCATGTGTAGTGGAATGAGCTAGGCAAAAATTGATGGACTTATAACATCCTGCGATCTGATGAAGAAGGGAAAATAGGATAATCCAAAAGACAATGCGAGACAAGAATGAACTGTCCCACATCAAAAATATAATACCCCACACCTAGGGTAGAATATTGCAGATGCTAATTCGAAATTCTTGCTTCTAGGTCCAACAAACACATAAAAAATCTCTTCAGCTCTTAGATTTCCTATGAATATTGATCCTATAGCCGATCAAGTAAGTCTTCTCCTTATTCTTCTTCTCTATCTAATTTCTTTTTTTATTTTTTTTAAAGGAAATGCGTTTATGTGTTTCCAGTTTCAAAATTTCCTAACACTGCTTTGAAACGTGTCTTTGCCGTGTCTTGCCATTTTTATATCGGAAACGTTTCCTTTAAATATTGCCATTTCCATGCTCGGCAGCTTGCTCCTCAGCTTGCTCCTAAATATTCAAAGCTTCTTGAAATTCCCCATGTCGCAAATTTCCATGCATTTGTGCAGTGCAGTGTGTGAAATTTTATCTGCAACCATATTTTGACCCTGCATTTTATCAGACAAGTATACGATGACCCGCTTCCTCAAACATTCCTAACGCGATAAAAACACTTAAAAAAAAGCATCAAAACGATGAACACAGACATTCCTCGTTAGCCACAATACTTCAAAAACATCCAAATTGTGTATTAATATACAATAGGACTCCCTAGTAAGGCCCATCTGAAGAATGTCAATGCTAACTTAGGATGTTGTTTTAGTTCCACCCAAGCCCTGGACACCCATATCGGGCCCATGTACGAATCAATGAAATTAACGATCTTAGGATGATTCCACCGATCTTGTTGAATGATTTTACGGAGGAATTCTTTGATGGACCTCTCCATTACCAATGTGGTGGATTATCATTAATAGATAAAATTTTTATTTATAAAATTTATTAATTAAATTATTTTATATATTTATTATTATTAATTTGACTTTATTAAACTTTAGTTTTAGTTTTTTTTTATATAAAATTTAAAAATAAATTTAAATTTTATATTAAAATAAATACCATCCTTAAAAAATTAGTTTCAAAATTTTTATAAAAATTAAATTTAATTAGTTTTAAAATTTTTATAAAAATTAAATTTATTGTAATAAATTATAATAAATAGAAAAATACATGTTAATAAGTAATTTTATTAATAAATTTCTGAACTAATAAATTTATTAATACGTAATTATTAATTAATTTGATTATAAGAAATTAAGAATGTGAAAGAGAAGAAAAGATTGGATGGAGATAAAATGGTAATTTCCTTTTTGAAATAGATAAAATGATAATTTCTTTTTTTTTTTATTTTAAAAACTGTTATTATAGGTCATGAGGAATTTTCTAAAATAAAATATAATTTAGAGAAATTTTTAATAATAAATTAAAGTTGAAAAAAAATAATTCTTAAAATGAAGAGATGATGGATAAAAATACTTGGAAAAATGATTCTTCTATTGTATATAGGAATGACAATGAGTCAAGTATTTTCCTGCATTCAATTCGATCGAATTCTATTAGATGGATTCAGATAATATATAATTGGGTTTAAGATTACTGATTTGGATTTGAAAAATAATACACGCATTGGGTTTGGTTTATATGTTGGATATTCATTACTCGAGTACATTTATATAAATAAATAAATAATTAATTAATTATAATGTATATATATATATATATATTATGGTTTAAATAAATAAATTTTAAATATTTTATAGAATTTTAAATATTTTTGATAAATTATTAAGTAATTAAGATATATAAAGTTAAATGGGTTAAGCATTATTTGAGTAATAACAATGGGATGTTTGAAATCAATTTAAAGTAAAATTTAATAAGTTTGAGAAAAGTTTAACCTTTTGTTTGGAGAAGATTTTTTAAAGTAATGGGGGTATGAAGATTTGAAATCTTTGAACTTGTGTTAGAGAGGATAAAATGTTTTATAAAGTATTATTTTGGAGGTTTTGAAAAATTTCTAAAAACTTTCATTTTTTTCAATTGCTAAATTGGTGAATTAATAATATTTTCTCCTTAAAATCTTTAAATATTTAAAAAAAAAAAAACTTTCTCTTTCTCTTAAACATTAAAAATTTGTGAAGATTTGAAAATCACGAACAACTTTAATTTAAAAAATTTTACTTTATAAAATTTTATTTTATTTTACTCCCCTAAACGTAATTAAAAATAATAATTAAGATTGAGGGATTTTTAAAAATATTCTGCCTGTTGCGATCCATAATTATAGATTAATTATAAACATGCACGAGAATGACAATCAAGAGACACAAGCTTCAGTAAAACCGTCTTGCAGTTAGCCCATTAGTTTTAATCTGTTTAGTTTTCTCATATTAAAAAAGGACATGGAGCTGCTCACTGCCTTGTTAAGCTTAAGTTCATCATCCAGCTCCCATGTAATTCGATTACGGCTACTCATCTCTCTCTTTGCAGTTGTTTCTGATGCCCGTAGAGCCTTGTAATGCTCATTAGCAATTATATATATATATATATATATATATATATATATATATATATATATATATATATATATATATATATATATATATTTGTGTGGTGATCGGATCCAACAGATTAACATTTTTGGACGATGTCCATTAGTGTAAGCATGGCTACTTTAAATGCCAATTCGAGTTGGACCAATGATTTTATTAAGGGGCATTGTTTACAGCCGGCCCACACTGGACGTAAAAGTTTTATTTTAATTAGTGGATATAATGTCCACTTTGAATTTACAAGTCTATATATAAAGTTATAATTAATATACAGGTTATTAGAGACCCCAAATTAACTTCCATATTATTAGTTTGGCTTAATTTAAGATTTTATTTTAATTGATTTTAACTAGCACTCAAATTCAATATTTCATGATTCTAAAACTTAATTTAAATCTTATTTATCTACGGCTTCATAATTAAAGTCTTGATTATTAAATTGAATTAAAATGTACTCCCTCTTTTATTTATTATTTTTAAAAATTATTTTATTCATAATTATTTATCATTTAATAAGATTAAGGAATAATAATAATAATAATTATTATTATTATTAATTAATTTTGCCCTTATACCTATTAAATATTATAATTATTTGTACAATTTACGAAAATTATCTTAAAACTATTTTAATATCTCTTTTTATCTCTTTTCTCTTAATTATGAAAGATAAAAGGTAATTTAATTAATTAAATTAAATAATATTTTATTATAATTTAAGTTACTTAATTATTTCTTTAATTACTGTGAAAAATTTTAAATCGTAAATAAAAGTAAATGGAGATAGCATAAACTATATATAAGTGCTGTGATTTTGAGAAACGGTATTTAAACCTAAACGTTTAATGCGTGATTTTGAGAAACGGAATCTAAACCTAAACAGTTAATGCTTTGATTCCATTCATTAAAATCAAGACTATGGCAATAGGTGTTTGTTGATTAACATTCTTCTGCCTCCAATTCAACGCAGGTACTAGTAGCCTTCGACGACTATGCTCCCAACAACTCATCAACAATTCTTTTTAGAAATTTTCATTATATCTATCAAAGACTATTTCTTGAAGGACATTTAATTTGTTACTTAATAAATATATCTATTTATTTACAATTATTTTATGTTTAAGATATGCTTTGTGGATAAGTTCATCCACATGCATTATGAATTAATGAGAATGATTATATAATTTTATTATAAAAAGTAAGTGTTTTTATAATATTCCTTTAATTAATTATCATAAACAATAAGTATAAAACTCAAAAAATAGAAAGGGGATTGATGAATTTTTATAATGTTGATATGCAATAAATGCAAACCAACTTGATCCGTATAACATTACTTTGTTTCAAATATGCTTATTTACCTTTAAATTCATTCAAGTTATACGTAGTTGGTTCAACTTTATATTTTTCACATGCATTGTATTAAGATGATATTATTGTATGGTGTGACAATGTTGGAATCCCACATTGAAACAATATGAAGCAAAAGGGCAATATATAAGTGGTTAGGATGCAACATTGACTTGACTAGTCATTTTGATATATAAAGCAATATAATCATTTATATAAGCCCGAATTAAAATGAATTGATTATAATTTGACCGATACTCTCTCCAAATTTAACAGACAATGACATGTACAATTAAATAAGTGCGCCATGGAGTTTGTTTTAACTTTTTATCAGCAACCACTTCAATGGAGAAAATGCACCTTCAACTTAAAATAGCCTCAAGATGAAGCAACTCACAATTGCTTACAAGGATCCTCACCAATCTAAGAGGAGGTCAATGTGTCCCACAAAACCTTAGAAAGCTCCTCAAGGTTCTTTCCAACCTATGAGGAGACAAGAAATCTTGCTACACATTTGGAAGCATAATTAGGAGTCTTTACCAATCTTACAAAGCTAGTGAATACTCATAACACCTTTGAAAATTAAGAATGACATGATTACCAAGATCAAAAAGAGAAAAAAAGTTAAAAAAAGACTTAAAAGTCTATGATGAATTCCACGATGACTTTGATCGATGTAAGTATGACCCTTTTATAAGGTAATGGTTATACAAGTATAGCTTTCTACAACATGGATGAGCTTGATCCTATACAATGATTATTTACATGTTGGTGCTATCTACATATATGTGTGCAAGGATTATTTATAAGATATAAACAAGATGAGTATAAAAAGGATAATCTTCATCCATTTCTAGCTGTAACATGACATCTTCTTCGATTGAAAATGATTCTAAACATGTTCACTAAGAAGAGGCTAGCAACAATCCAAAGTGCTTTATGACTCTTATATATACTGTTGTTAAGTCCCATGAGTCACTGTTCTTGCTTGGATAACTTCCACTTTATGAAGTCTTAGGTCACTAATGCTATGTAAAGCAGTTGTATCTAAGTAAAACTCTTGTAAGCTTAGCTTGCTCTTGTGATGTAAGTGTCTTAAAGTCATGTCCCTTGAGCACTCATGCATTCTAGGCCTAGAATGGGTCACCTAGAACACTCTTATGTAGGTTAATCGACAGTAAGCAAATCATTCCCCTTTTGAGTGTGCTTTGGGGTACTATTCACTCTTCAGAGGTTATTCCAAATGGTTTATGGCTGTGCATACTTGTTTTGAGGCTTACAAGCCTTGATCAGACTTTTTCCATGTCACATGTAGCCTTAGTGCCTCAAATTTCTCTTTTTCACAAAGTGTCTCCATAAAATCATTTTGGTAAGAAAAGTATTTACATGAAGGCACATTTGTTCTTTATGCAATTTTCATGAAATCAATTTATTCTTGGGACGCACAAGATGGAAATTAACTTGGTAACAACCTTGTCTAGTAACCAATAGATGTTGTATATCTTTCATCTAAGGTCATTCCTTACTAAAAGGGATACCAATTGCCCCAACCTTAGACCATCTAGGCTACCAATAGGATGCTTCCCATTTCCAAGGCTTAAGGGTCGACCATGAGACCCTTTTGTGGCTTTAATGTTTGTAACCTTATTTTGTCAATGTCCAATTGCTCTCAATTTTGATATAAAGCTAGAATACATCCTTTAAGAGCCAAAAGAATGCTAATCACCCACTTCCATGGGCTTCTTAGTGGCAATTAGTTGCCACTATCTCTTGGAGTCCTTTCAGTTGCTTTTGGTGCTCTCAAGTGCCTTCGATCTTGAAACTCTATCTCGCTAAACTCTGATTGCTCCAAAATTTGGCATGGCATTTCAACACACCCTAAGGAAGCTTAAGGAATCCAATTATTTGCTTTGGGGCTTTCTATTGAGCCAATCACCCACTTTCCCTCAGATTGACTTCCTTAGTCACTTTTAGGCACATTATTATGCTCCTTTGTACTACTCTCTAATAATCTTTATCTCACCCTAGTGTCTCCATGTTCAAAGAGTCCCTTTCCCGTTCCAATCACCTGTTGTGGGATTACTCTTCATGGGAATCACTTGCATTTTTTATGAGAAGTTTACCAGTTGCTCCAGGGCACTTTCAATAGTTTCATGACTCTGTGCCTTTTTGCTTTATTTCTTTTATCAGCGTGAGCTTTCAATCCTTAAATATAGATATCCATGGGATACCTCTAACACTATGATCACCCACTTTACTCTCACTTTGAAGTGTTCTTCTATGTACTTTGTCATCTACCTTAAGATGCCTTTTAAAGCCTACTGTCTAGAAGTTCGTAAGATCAAATCCTTCTTACTGTAGACCTTTACAAAGTAACAAGATGGTTTAACTTCTCTTAAAATTGAAATCAATTTAGGTCTTACTTATTTGTCTTAGAATTGATAGAGATTTCTTTAAGAGTTTATGAACGTCCCTCAAAACTTAAGAGGATAAATTTAACCCATAATCACTCAACTTTACTAATTGTTTCATTTTAGTCATTATATATATATTTTTTAATAAAATCACTCATCTTTTATTATTTTTTTACTAGTAATCACTTAGACCAAAATTCAGTAGAATAATCTAATAAAGCTGTTATATGGCATGTTTTATGTGGATTTAAGTCATAAAGAAAATTATATTTTTCTTGGTTAGATTAAAAATTTTTTTTCTTTGATTTTTAAATCTAACTTGACAAGAAGATAGATTTTTTATAATTTAGGACTACGTTAAATACATCATATAGGAATTTTATCAGAGATTTTACTGAATTATTATCTGAGTAATTATTAATTAAAAATAAATAAAAGATGAATATTTTATTAAAATAAATAAAAATATAATAATTAACAAAGTTGAGTGAGTACCAAACTTAAGACAAATTCCAGCAACTCATTTTACCCATCTTACGTTGCACTTGCTTCAAGTTCAAACTTAGGCCAGGTGTCAATAATAACTAATTCATAATCTCTATGTGAATACTGGTTCAAACATTATATATAATGAATTTCTTAAAATTTATTTATGAAAAATAAGTTCTTGAAAACTGTGACGTATGGTAGGCATTGTAGCTTGGAATAAGTAAAACTATTGGCTCCCATGGATTTAAGTTACCAAGGTGTTATCTCTTGTATATAAAAATTCAGTTTTTCAAGTCAAAAATCTGTTTTAAAATAGAGAAACTAAGAAGCTTTCTTAATTATTATTATTATTTTTAGGTGTCAGAAGCTTACTCTAAACTGTTGGAGAATTGTTAGGTTGAAGATAAAGAAAGAAGCTCAATGCTGCTTGGATTTTAGAAAAGCTGTCCACGCATGGTTATTTCCAATATATTTTATAAAATAAAAAAAATTTCAACCAATCCGTAGACACCATACGTGTTCATTAAGCTGGCTTATTATTATTATTATTCAACAACTAAGCCTGCCTATTATTTTATACGTTTAACAGATATAGGCATGCAAATTTATATCGAAGATATTATTTTATATATAAATTAAAAAAAATTATAATATTTTAAAATTTTAAAATATTTTATTACACATTTTAATTTTTTATAAAATAAAATTAAGATATTTTAAAGACCACGTATAAACTCTAATTATGTTAACACGATAATTTATTGGCTAAGATACAAAGAATATTTTAATATCACTTTTATAGAAATTGAAATGTGTTATGAAACTTTTATATGAATTAAGATATGTTATAAGATGTTTTAAAAAATTAATGTGTCATAAATTTTTTTTATAAAATACATGAGTGAATTTGTATTCTAACCTAAAAACATTGGTAGACATGAAAAAATCAATTAATATTCTTATTTTTAGTTATATTTTATTTGCTATTTAAATTTATAAAAATTTAATAATTAAAAAGTATAATAACAAGTTAAAGAACATATAGATAACGTTTATATATCATCAATTAACTTTTTTTTGGCCGAATAGATGTTAAATAATTAGATTATTATTATAAAATTTAAATATTAAATGGGATACAATTAAAAGGGAACTATCAAGTCAATTTTCAGAAGCATTAATTTAATAATATTAAAATTATTTATAAAATTATAAATTATAAATTTAAATTTGAACTAAAATTAAATAAATGATATTAAAATAAAAAAATTCATTGGTTTAATTTTTTATATAATATAAATTGTATAATTTATCTAAAAGTTAAAGAGTTAAAAAATAAAGATGGGATAATAATAATAATAATAACTTTTTTTTTGTGATCACACTGAATAAACAGAATAAAAATAAAATTTTGATTTTTCTTCTACTCATTTAATCCTTCAACAAATAGTTTGTTTTCTTTTCTTTTTTTTCCGCTTGAAATGCTATTGAGTTTGGTAGATTAAAAATTATTTTTTTTAAAAAAAGTATTTTTTAAAAAGTTATTAAAAAATTTTTGAAAATTTTTATAATATAATTTAAATTTTTAATATCTTCTTATTAATTTATTTAAAAACAGGCAAAGTGGCATCCGAATCCAAATAAATCTTTAATTTCTCCTTTAAATATTAAAAAGAAAAGAAAAGAAAAGAAAAGAAGGAAATTTAATGTTAATAGGAATTTTCATGGTTGTTGCTTGGTTATTTTATGGAAAACAAATAAGAGAGAACGAAAGTCAAGGGGTTCATGAAGAGAATCCAAACAGTGACACGTGTAACGTTGATGTAAAGATAATGATTACGAAAGAACTGTCTGAGCTGTCGATGAATCATCTCTTGTAATTATTTAATTGCTGTTGACCCTGCTCGATTAAATAATATCCATTCAATGCATTTCTCAGCCGTCAGCTGCCCAATTTTCAATTCTTAATTTTCTTCACACCAAAATGCATTTCAATGTTTAATTTAATGTTTTTTTTTATTTTCATTTTATTTACTATTTTTAATAGTTATAAAAAAATCTAATGAAAAATACAATTTTAATGGCGAACGGTATTATATTTAATAAACTACAAATTATAAGTTTTCATATTAATAAAATGCATTAAAGGTATTTTAATGGATGTAAATTTATGCACATTAAAAAATTTGATATATTTATTAATAATTACTACCTCATCCAATAAAGATAAGTTATTTCCATAAAAATAGGTTTAATTTTATTTTTATATTGATTAAAAAAAATTAATATAGTTAAATTAATAAATTTTGTTTAATTTTTTCCTCATATGACCTCTACTTATATTGTTCTATTAAAAATTAAATAACTCATTTTACTTATATAAAATAAAGCAAAACTAAGAGAATAATTGAAAAAAGAAAATTAAGAGAAAATAGAATTTCTTATTAATTTTCAAATATATCAACATTACATACAATACCTCTATTCTAGGCATAAATAAGAAACTGAAAGGTTCACAATTAATGAAGTATTTAATTAAGTACAATGAACTTATTGATGAAGAAGTACTAATGCCTTTGCCATTATTTAGAGGTTTTATTACCAGAGCCAGAGTTAGAGAGCTGCAAACATTGGTATTGGAGTATTATGGATGCAAAGAGGATCAAAATTGTCATGTTGGACTTTCTTGCATATTGTTAGAATCTAGGTGGATTATTCTCACACAAGTTGGCATTGGAGACTTCACAAGTGGCGACACATCACCATGACGTGGCACAACACCATTCGGCCAAGTGGATTGGAGGAGCTTCTTATGCTTATTTGGATTTCCCATGGGCTGTCATGTGTTTATTGGGAGATTGGGAGACTTCAAGCTTGTGGTCCCCTCTACTTTAGGTGCCGCCACTTGTTCCATGGAGAGCTAAAGTGCTGCTGTCACTTTTTGGTCCCCACTACATAAAAAGCTACTGCCACCTAAAGTGTTGTTGCCACATTTTAGTTCCCACTATATAAAAGGCTGCCACAAAGTAAGTGGTCCCAAATGATCCCCCACCCCCCCCCCCCCCCTCTCCTAACACACCATTGGAGACGTCACATCTGATTGAGGAGCCTTTTATTTTTGTCTTTTAGGGTTTTGGCACACTTTTAGGCTTTAGAGATACTATATAAACCCAAATATTCAGATTTGTATTTGGCAACTTTTCATCTTCTAGTTTTGGCATGAGCATTAGGGAGAGAACTCAATTGCTGGAGCTTGAGTTTCTTCCATGTTTCTTGAAAGAGCTTGGATTCTAGCAACATGAACCCCTTGCTAGTCTTATTTTGATGATTAATATGCTTTAGCTTATTACTAATTGTGTATTGACACTTGGGCTTTCAAACTGAATTTCTATCTTGTTTGGATGATAAAAAATCTTGGTTCCAATCTTTAGATATTGTGTTTCTTGGCTTCCTAGGAGTGCTCATCATTTTGGTATCAGAGCATTAACATCTAACAAGGTATTTATCCATTACAACTAGTTCTTATTTTCTGTTTGATTACTTAAAGTAGGCAGCCACTGAAGGACCTTAGAGATTTCTTTTAGGTTTTAAGCGTTCTTCATCTAGTTGCTTATTTCTTGCTGGCCGAACCATCTTTAGAATCTTAGGGTATTATTTTTGCTTCAATTCTTACTTGAACTTTTGCTGGCCGAATCTTATTATTGCAATATTAGTTTAGGATTTTGCTTAATCTTAGATTAAATCTCTTGTTAATCTTGTTTTGTTTGATTTTGTCTAGAGGATTAGAGTTAATGAAGCTGAAACCTATCTTTGACACTAGCTATTTGCCTCTTGTGTTATATGATATCAAGTTTGAATATGTTAAATTGAGTAATTAAAGCTTGGGATGTGCATGGATGCTAGTGGGTAGAGCTTGATTTGGATTGTCAAATTGCTTGAGTGGTATCAGTAGTTGATTTTGTAATTGTTATTCTAATTTGCATTAGTATAAAAAAAAAGAAAAAAAAAAGAAAGAGATTGGATTGAGTTGATTGAATTTGAATTGAGATTGAAATGTCTTGAATGAGATTGGATTGTGATTAAAAATCCTTAAATTAGTTGTTGACTATATTGCTAAGTTGTGTTGTTCATAAAATTGGCAAGTTGATATAAGTGATGAGATTGTGAATTGTGGAGTTAGACTTTGAATTTGAACCTGATATTTTACCAACGTCTTTGGGTAGTATTAGGCACCTTGCATACCAAATTTGGGGTGAAAATTCCATTGTTTGCATATCAAACCCATTTTTTGGGTAGAAACTGGACTATTTTTAGTTCACCTATCAAACCAAACCAGAACTTAACCAAATTTTACCATCAATCAACCTTCATATTAGGGATAATATCTAGAGAATTTTAGGCCAAAATTCATCCATTTGCATAGTGAACCAAAACTGGCAACAATTTGAGATTTATGCATGCACATTGGGGTAGATGATGTTTGTTGGCTGTGAAATTTGACATTTGAACTTGATATCATTCCATTTGGTTATCTGTAATTCAGTTTTTAAAAATCATCCCATTTAGTTTACATTTACTTTTACTTTTGGTGTCTTACATTTCTTTAACTCTAGTGTCACATTATTTGTTTATTGCAATTTTATTTCTTTTAGTTTCGTTTATTGATCATTTTGATAAAATTAGTGAGTGTTTGTGCTTATTTGTAAATTTGAGTTCTCAAAGGAACAAAGGAAGTAAACTCTTGAGTGGTAAAAGGCAAGAGTGTGTGAGTGCAAAAGAGAGTAAAAGCCTGAAATTTATGTGAAAACACTTGAGCTAAACACTTGAGAGGGTGAGCCATTTCTACTAACTTTGTTTTCTTATAGCCAAATCATGTCTCAATTCAAAGAGACAAGTGGTAGTAGTGGAGGTAGTGGAGAAAAAATGGAGTTTTTTGATGATCAAGTTTTTAAAGAATTAGTGGCACAAAGCTTTGAAAGGATGAATTTGCAAATGAATAACTTTAGAGATGAATTAGATGCATTGAGGGGAATGAGAAATAAAATGACCAAGTTTATGGAAGAGATGAGAAGGGATAGAGGAGATAGAAAGAGGAGGAATGATAGGGGAGCATGTAACATCCTCCCTATACGTATTATGCATGTTCTGTTGCTCCAGTGACCTAATGTCAGCCCGAGCAAGTCAGGATGTTTGGAACTACACTTCGGTGATAGTGAACAGACATATAATGATGAAATAAATAAAAAGAAAATACAAGAAAAATCAAAGAAAAATGAAAGAGAGAAAATGAAACTAAGTTAAGCAGTAAGACATGATGATGGGTGACCTTGCAGGAAGGCCGTTGACCCAGGACATGGGAACCCTCAGAATTAAATTTTGGGACATAATAAAGGTTTATTGAAATATAATTGACACTATAAATATAAAAGAAAAATTAATAAATTAGTACAAAGAAAAATAAAAAATCGAGAAATAGACAAAAATCGGTGTTACCGAAAAATCAGGAATACAACCCGAAGAGGGACATTTTGGTCATTTGATACCTAGAGTTGCCTTTTGACCTCAATGTCCATTAAAAATAAATGATATTACACTTTGAAAATGTCATGAAAAATTAAAATGAGATACATCGTGTAAATAGTGAAAGAATTGAGATAAATGTGCAAATAATGAAACTTGAAATAATTAAACATTAAAAATGAGTTTAGTGCTCCACTAACTCCTAATTAGGGAGACATATGGGACCTTGGGACAGCAAATTCCACTCATTGTCATCTTTTTCTTCATCAAACATCATCTTGCCGAAATGAACATCCCAACCAAAACCATCGTTGCTGCCCATGCATGAAGCTTCCTCTCTCCATCATCAAGCTATCATTTCCACTTGGATCCTTCATTAAAGCTTGCCTACTCACCTTGGGGAAGATATTGGGAACAAAAAGGAAGAGATTTGGTGAAGTTTTAACAAGCTCCAAAAGTGTAAGTGTCCAAATCTTCTCCCTAGCTTTAGTAAACCTTGTGTTTAGGTTGAGGTGAGTAATTTGGTGAAGAGAAATGAAAAAAATATTGAGATATGAACTTGTCCATTTTCGGCAACCATGAAAGTTTGTTGTGGTTGAGTTTTCTTATCTCTAATGGATGAGAATTAAGGTTGATTAACTCATATGGAAGTTTTAGTAGGTTAATGTCCAAGTATGTGTATGTTAGTGCTTGAATTAAGGGTTTAAAAGTGGGACTTTGATGCTTTAGTAAACTGCCATATTGGGCAACCTTAAATATCATGAATTTGTGTGTGAGTTTATGAAATTTATTAATGAAATATGATGGTGTTGAATGGTGGTCAGTTTATATAATTGCCATAGAAGTGTATGTATAATATAAGTGTTGATGTACATTGAATTTGGATTGAAGTAAATGTTAAACATTAAAGGTGTATTGTGTGCATTGAGCACTTGAGTGTTCTACCCAAAATATTTGCTGGAATTGCATACAATATACATAGAAGTGCCATGATTGAATATTGAAGTATTGGGGGGAGGAGGATTGTCAAAATTAAAAGTGTAATGTTCAAATGCAGGTTGTGTGTGTTGGCAGCACATAACTTAGGTCATAAGTGCAAAACTATGAACCCAATTGGTATGAGGCCAATGAAGGGTGAAACTAGACACCAAATAAGCCAACTTTCATGTAGAAATGTTGACAAAATTCTGCCTAGAAACTGACCTTAATAATAACCAAATCCGGAATGGTAACCTTGCAAACCCAGATTTTTGACCATATGAACAGTAGTCATTAGGATGACCATAACTCACTCAAAACAGGTCCAATTGACCTGAAATTTTTACCATGGATAGCTTAGGCATAGAGCTACAATTCTTATGGAGAAACCAAAGCTCAGAAATGGCTAGAACCAAGTCAAATAGCTTGCATAAGTTACTGCCAGAACTAAATGTGACCTAAAATTGATCAAATTTTGCACTAAAGGTGCAATCTGTCCAACTTTGGTAAATTGATCATATCTTGGTCTATACAACTCAGAATGACTTGAAATTTTGCCAAAAGTTAAATAAGACATAGAGCTACAATTTTCCTTCTTTAACCAGAAGCTAAAAACTAAGAGAAATAGGACATTAAGCTAGACCAATCTAGCACACTAAAACTGAAAATTTGACTTTTACATACAATGATGCTTGAAGTAATTTGGCAATGAATGGCAACTTGTACAAATGGTAAATTGCACTATATTGGCAGCATATTGAATTAAAAATTGTGACGTGTTGATGCTCGAATCAACTTATCCATATTACCTAGAAAGGTCAACATTTACATTGACTTGTGAATTACATGATAACTAGTAAACTCAAAAAAATGAAGAATTAAACAATTGATTTGTAATGTGCCCTAGTTTGCCTAGTTGACTAGTTTAGATATGTTGGCATGCCAATAGGATTCTGATAGTTGTTCTGTAAATGGCTTTATATCATACTGTGTTTTTATGGCATATTATGCTGCACTGTGACTTTAATAGCCTACGGCTATACGTATTGTGTTATTATACTTGGCTTATCGCCAGATTGACTATATGGCTTTTTAGCCACACTGTTTGCACACCGGGAGACACTTTGTGACCGATGGTGTGACGGCTCAAGGTACTAGGTACCCAGTGCCAGTATATCCGTTTATCCAGTCTGGTCAGTGTATAGGCTACACGGGCAGTTAATTTAAGCACTATTAAATTCAAATAGCTAAATCCAGTCTTCTGACATACAGCACCACCAAAATTAGCAAAAATAAAAGGTTAGTAAATAAAAGTAGAATCAACAACTGTAAAGAATATCGATGTCATAAATTCATAAACAATTCATTTACTTTATTTTAGTGTATTTTTCTTTATATTTAACACCACTAAGTAAAATTGCTTAGCGCGTTGCTTTTGTAACGCGTAGGTATTGGAGACACAGCTAGGAAGCCCAGCAGACCTACGACCGGGTGAGACATCAGATCTGCGTAGGAGTCCAGAGTCATCTGCACTACACTGCATATATGGTAGGACTTAGGATCTTATGTAATGACTATCAGTTGTATTTTGACATTTTATTATGTAATATGTATAGTTATCATAAAACTTTAAAGTTTGTAATAATTTGTATATATTAAACTCCTATGGATAGCGTTTTAATGAATGTAAAATATGATGGACTGTATTTTGAAATTATGAAACTGTGTGACTGAAAAATTAGTTGGTTGGTTGAAGTTATCTAATTGAACTATTTTTAACAGGTTTAGAAGTACATTTTGTTCAAAATACAGACGGCACCATGCCAGATTTTTATTACCATTTTTGAAATACTGATTTTATTAAAGTATGAAAATAGTATCAGCATGTTATGAATATTACATAAAAGACTTCTTAAAATCAAATTGAGTTCAGGAAATGAGTTGATTACAGACTAGGTGCTCCGGCACGCCGTGTAGCACCCCTTGCTCGACTATACTGTAGACTGGCAAGGGGTGTTACATTTAGTGGTATCAGAGCACGGTTTAGGCATTTCTGGACCTAGATAGATTGCATATCATGCATTGCATTGTAAGTGTTAAGATGATTCTAATGCATATCTTTTGATTTGTTTTGTTATTTTGATCAGAATATGGACTCCACATCACAGAGAGCGGTCGATGAGGAGGTGGAGAGTCATGCTCCATCTATGACTGAACCAGGAGACAAGAGGGAACTTGCTCCACCAGTACCAAATGCACCAGCCACATTTCAGTAAATGGCTGAGTTCTTTAGACAGATGGCAAGAGTTATGCCACCACCACCACCTCCACATCAAAAATCTCATATGGAGAGACTCAGGAAGTTTGGAGTAGTGGATTTTCTAGGTAAAAGGGAAGATGATTCTGTCACAGCTGAAAACTGGTTGGACAGAACTAGAAGAGTCTTGAAACAACTTCATTGTACTCCAGAGTAGAATTTAGAAGCTGCTGTATCACTACTACAAGATGATGCATACCAATGGTGGGATACAGTAACTAGTGAGGTGCCACCAGAATAAATAACTTGGGATTTCTTTCTCACTAAGTTCAGAGAGAAGTATGTGGGCAGTGTATACCTAGAAGAGAAAATAAGGGAATTTATTACCTTACACTAGAGACAGCTGACAGTGGCTGAATATGAAAGAGAATTTATCAGACTGAGCCGTTATGGGCAGGAAATAGTCCCTAATGAGGCCGAGAGATGCAAGAGATTTGAGGAATGACTCAATAATAACATTAAAGTAATGATTACAGCCTTGGGGATTACAGAGTTTGCCAAGTTAGTGGAAGCCGCACTGAAGGTTGAAAAAGTTAGAATAAATGAGCAGAACAGAAGGGACAGACAGTAGAAAAGAGGTCAGGGTCAGACCAGTACATTTTCTGCCCCTAGTAAGAAATTCAGAGGTTTACCTACTCAGAGTTTCAGTAGAGCACCAAGTCAGGGTAAGTCACAGAGGCCCAAATCTCAGTTTGCACTAAGGAGAGGCCAGTCCACACCTTCAGTGGCTAGCTCTCCAGGGATAGGGTTCAGGGGACCAGCCCCAACAGTATCTGTTGCTTGCCCACATTGCCAAAAATGGCATAAGGGGAAATGTTGGAGAATGATAGGGGTTTGTTTATGGTGTGGGTCTACAGACCACCTAATCTAAGATTGTCCGCCCAGAACTACTACATCCACTCCGATATCAACTGATAGGCCTGCCCCTCTAGCTCCAAGGGGTAGAAAGCCGGGTAAGGCTGAGGCTGCCGGTACTTCACAAAAACCTGTATCAGAGTCTGTGGAGAGAGCAGAAGGTAGAAAACCAGCCAGAGCCTATGCTATAAGGGCACAGGAGGAACAGGATGCTCCAGATGTCATAAAGGGTACGCTCCTCCTCTATAATACTTCTGTGCATGCATTAGTGGATCCTGGATCTACTCATTCATATATTTGTATCAAGCTGCCCGTAGAAAAAGGAATACTAGTAGAGAAAAGTGACCAAGACATCTTGGTCACAAATCCACTTGGCCACAGTGTGGTAGTAAACAAGGTATATAAGGGTTGTCCATTGAAGATTGAAGGGAAAGAGTTCTCGGAAGACTTAATCGAACTGCCTTTTTATGAGTTTGACGTGATTTTGGGAATGTACTGGTTATCCCATCATCATGCAATGGTAGATTGTAAATTGAAGAGAATCTCTCTGAAAACTGCTGAGAATGAAGAAGTAATAGTTGTGGGTGAAAGGACAGATTTCTTATCCAATATCATCTCAGCTACAGTTGCAAGGAGATGGATGAGAAAAATGTGTGAAGCCTATCTGGCACATGTAGTTGACACTAGGCAGGGTAAACTTAACTTGTCTGACATACCCACAGTAAGGGATTTCTCTGAGGTATTTTTTGAGAAATTGCCTAGTTTGCCACCAAAAAGAGAAGTTGAATTTGCTATTGAAATTATGCCGGGTACAGCTTTAATTTCAATTGCTCCGTATAGGATGGCACCTGCTGAATTGAATGAGTTAAAAATCCAGCTACAAGAATTACTAGATAAGGGGTTCATATGCCCCAGTGTGTCACCATGGGGAGCTCTGGTACTATTTGTTAAGAAGAAAGATGGGACATTGAGGTTATGTGTTAACTACCGGCAGTTAAACAAAGTAACAGTGAAGAACAAGTATCCGTTGCCTAGAATTGACAATCTGTTTGATCAGTTGAAGGGAGCCAGTGTGTTTTCTAAGATTGATCTCAGATCAGGATATCATCAGCTAAGGGTTAAGGATGCATATGTGCTTAAGACTGCATTTAGAACCCGGTATGGGTATTATGAATTCCTGGTGATGCCATTTGGGTTAACAAATGCTCCAGCAGCATTCATGGACCTTATGAACCGTATCTTCCATCCATACTTAGATCGATTCGTGGTGGTCTTTATTGATGACATCTTGGTGTATTTCAAGGATAAAGCAGAACATGATGAGCATTTGAGAATTGTTCTACAGACTCTAAAAGAGAAGAAACTGTACGCCAAATTATCCAAGTGTGAGTTCTGGTTGAATGAGATTGCATTCCTTGGACATGTAGTATCAGCTAAAGGGATTAGAGTGGATCCTAAGAAGATTGAAGCAGTGATGGAATGGAAGCCTCCCAGGAATACAACTGAGATCAGAAGTTTCTTAGGGTTAGCTGGATATTATAGAAGATTTGTAAAGGGATTTTCCCTGATAGCTGCTCCAATGACCAAATTACTACACAAGAATATGAAATATGACTGGAATGATAAGTGTCAAGCTAGTTTTGAGAGGCTGAAGGCTATGTTGACAGAGGCATCAGTGTTAACACAGCCAGTGTCGAGAAAAGACTTCGTAGTCTACAGTGATGCCTCACATAATGGGTTAGAGTGTGTACTCATGCAAGAAAGGAAAGTGGTCGCATATGCTTCCAAGCAGTTAAGGCCACATGAAAAGAATTACCCTACTCATGATTTGGAGTTAGCAGCAATTATCTTCGCATTGAAGATATGGAGGCATTACTTGTATGAAGAAAAATGCTACATATACACAGACCATAAGAGTCTGAAGTATCTGCCAACCCAGAAGGAACTTAATTTGAGACAGAGGCGATGGATTGAATTCCTGAAAGATTATGATTGTGTAATTAACTATCACCCTGGGAAGGCAAACGTAGTCGTTGATGCCTTAAATAGAAAATCTATTGTAGCATTAAGATCTCTGAATGCCCAATTATCCTTAAATCATGATAGAGTTATTTTGGCTGAGTTCCAAGTGAAGCCGAATCTGTTACAATAGATACAGGATGGGCAGAAGACAGATGAGAAATTAATGGCTGTTATAGGCAAAATCACTGAGGGAAAGGAAACTGAATATGAAGTGAAAGAAAATGGGTGCCTGTACTATAAAGAAAGAGTGTGTGTACCAGATGATAAAGAGTTAAAAACCAGTATTCTGAGAGGAGCACATAACAGTGTGTATGCTATGCACCCAGGAAGCACAAAAATGTACTGTGATCTAAAACTTTAATACTGATGGTCAGGTATGAAGAAAGACATAGCTGACTATGTAACTAGATGCTTGACATATCAGCAAGTCAAAGCAGAATATCAAGTTCCATCAGGTTTATTACAGCCCATAAACATACCTGAATGGAAATGGAACCGAGTCACTATGGACTTTGTCAGTGATCTACCTCTCACTCAGAAGAAGCATGATACAGTATGGGTGATTGTGGATAGGTTGACCAAATCAGCACATTTTTTGTCAGTCAGAACTAAATACTCACTGGAAAAGCTAGCAGAATTGTACATCAGTGAGATAGTTAGACTACATAGAATTCCACTTTCCATTATATTTGATAGAGACCCGAGGTTTAAATGTAGATTTTGGAAGAAATTACAAGAATCCTTGGGCACACAATTCCATTTTAGTACGGCTTTTCATCCTCAGACAGATGGATAGTCAGAAAAAATAATCTAGGTAAATTTTAAAACTCATTGAGTTATTGCAAATAATAAATTGAATTGATAATGATAATAATAACTGAATATATGTGATAGGTCCTCAAGGATATGCTGAGGAGTTGTGTTATTGAGTTTGAGGGAAGCTGGGACAGATACCTTCCACTGGCAAAATTTGCATACAACAATAGCTATCAAGCTAGCTTACAGATGGCACCCTATGAAGCACTGTATGGGAGAAAATGCAAAACACCTGTATGTTGGACTAAATTAGGTGAAGATAAGCTAGTGGGGCTAGACCTGGTAAAACAGACAGAGGAAAAGGTGAAACTGATAAAGGCCAATTTGAAAGTTGCCTCAGACCGACAGAAATCTTATGCTGACTTGAAAAGAAAGGACATTGCGTATGAAGTTGGTGAGAAAGTATTTCTCAAAGTATCACCATGGAAGAAAGTATTGAGATTTGGAAAAAAGGGAAAATTAAGCCCTAGTTTTATTGGCCCATATGAAGTTATTGAACGTGGGGGACCAATAGCCTACAGATTAGCCTTACCACCTGAGCTGGAAAAGATACATAATGTGTTCCATGTCTCGATGCTCAGAAGATACAGATCATATCCTTCACATGTCATCTCAGCAGAAGAATTTGTGGTACAACCTGACCTGACATATGAAGAAGAATCGATTAAAATCTTGGCACGAGAGGTAAAAGAGCTCAGAAACAAGACAATTCCACTAGTGAGATAGTATAAAAATGAAAATTTCACCTTTTTATGGGAAGGATAACCCAAATGTTTATTTGGAGTGGGAGAGACAGGTGGATTTGATTTTTGAGTGCCACCATTATTCTGAAGAGAAGAAAGTGAAGTTAGCAGCTATAGAATTCAAGAGTAAGCAATTGTATGGTGGGACCAGTTGTTAAGTAGGATTAGGAGAAATGGGCAAAGAACCATGGAGACATGGGAAGAAATGAAGGAAATCTTAAGAAACAGGTTTGTACCACCTTACTTCCATAGAGAGTTACTTCAAAGGTTGCAAAAAGTCACTCAAGGTTCTAAGAGTGTTGAAGAATACTACAAAGCCATGGAGATAGCTTTTATTAGAGCTAATGTTGAGGAGGATAGGAAAGCTACTATGGTTTGCTTTTTAAATGGGTTAAATCCTGAAATTGCTAATATTATAGAGTTGCAACCTTGTGTGGAGTTGGAGGATATGCTACAAATGGCAATTAAAGTGGAGAAGCAACTAAAAAGGAAGAATGTGGCTAGATATGCACCAGCCAACCATTCGGCTCCTAGGAGTAATTGGAAGCTAAATTGGTCTAGTCCTTCAAAGGTGCAGAAAGAAGTTCCTAAATTCAAGAAAGAGAAATGAAAGGGAAAGGAGAAAGTAGAGGAGAAGAACATGGTAGTGCTTTAAATGTTTGGGAAATGGACATTATGCCTCACAATGTCTAAACAAAAGAGTGATGGTAATTGGGGAAAATGGAGAACTAGGAAGTGAAGAGTAAAGGAAGGAAGAATCACATGATGTTAATGAGCATAAGGATGATTGCTATGATAAGGGAGATCAGCCACCTGTGGATGGCAATATCCTTGTTACCATGTGCACCCTTAGTGCATAAGTGAGTATGGAGTGTGGTGATGAAATGCAAAGGGAGAACATCTTCCATACTAGGTGCTTGGTGAATAACAAGTTGTGTAGTGTGATTGTAGATAGTGGGAGTTATTGAAATGTGGCTAGTTCACTTTTGGTGGATAAGTTGGATTTGCCTACTACTACACATCCAAAACCATATGCTTGCAATGGTTGAATGATTGTGGCAAGTTGAGGATTACAAAACAGGTTATGGTGCCATTCACCATTAGTAAGTATCATGATGAGCTACTTTATGATGTTGTGCCTATGGTTGCTATGCACCTTTTGTTGGGCCATTCATGGCAATAGGATAGAAGTGTTGTGCAAGTATACGGTCACTAAGGAAGGCTGAACATACTCATTACTTCTTATGACACTAGCTCAAGTGCATGAAGATGAAATGAGGATTGAAGAAAAGAAAGATACTTAGAGAGAAAAACTTAGAGAGGTCGAGCTATTTAAGAGTGAAAAGAAAGAGAAGAGTGAAGAAAAAGAGAGAAAAAGAGAAACAAAAGAAAAGAAAATGAAAGCAAATGAAAGAAAGGAGTGCTCGGGGCAAAAGGAGAGTGGAGAGAAAAGAATGAGTTTGTATGTGAAAGAAAGAGAGGTTAGAGAGGCTTTACATTCAGAAAGATCTCGTTCTATACTTATGTACAAGGAGGTTAATTTATGTGTTGCTGACCTTAATTCACATTTGCTTAGTTTTGTCTCTTATACAGAAATATGAAGATGTCTTTCCAAATGAGTTGCCACCAGGATTGCCACCTATCAGAGGGATAGAGCAACAGATTGACTTAGTACCTGGGGCACAAATACCAAATAAACCAGCATATAGAACAAATCCTAAAGAAAAAAAAAGAGTTACAAAGGCAAGTGGAGGAGCTTATGGAGAAGGGCTATGCTAGGGAGAACATGAGCCCATGCGCCATACCTGTGTTGCTAGTTCCTAAGAAAGATGGGAGCTATCACATGTGTGTAGATTTTAGGGCCATTAATAAAATCACTATAAAGTATAGACACCCAATCCCTTGCCTTGATGATATGCTTGATGAGTTATATGGTGCATGCGTGTTTTCTAAGATAGATTTGAAAAGTGGTTACCACCAAATAAGAAGAAAAAATTGGTGATGAGTGGAAAACTGCTTTCAAAACTAAACATGGCTTGTATGAATGGATGTTGATGCCATTTGGGCTTACAAATGCTCCTAGCACTTTTATGCATTTGATGAATCATGTGTTGAGGAATTTCATTGGAAAATTTGTTGTTGTGTATTTTGATGACATTTTGATTCACAATAAGAACATGGATGAGCATTTGCATCATTTGAGACTTGTCTTTGATGTGTTGAGAAATGAGAAATTGTATGCAAATGTGAAAAAGTGTTCATTTGGCTTGGATAATGTTGTTGTTCTTGGTTTTGTTGTGAGTATTAAAGGTGTACAGGTTGATGATGAGAAAATCAAAGCCATTATAAATTGGCCAATTCCTAAGAACATGTATGAGGTTAGGAGTTTCCAAGGGCTAGCTAGTTTCTATAGGTGATTTGTGCCTAATTTTAGTACAATTGCTGCTCCTTTGAATGAATTGGTGAAAAAGAATGTTGCATTTGAGTGCAAAAAGAAGCATGAACATGCATTTTCTGAACTTAAAGATAGATTGTGTTATGCACCCTTGTTGAGTTTGCCTAATTTTGATAAGACTTTTGATATTGAATATGATGCAAGTGGTGTAGGAATTGGTGTGATTCTCATGGAAGAGAAATGACCAATAGCATATTTTAGTGAGAAATTGCATAGAGCTACCTTGAATTACTCTACTTATGATAAGGAGATGTATGCATTAGTTAGGGCCTTAAAAACTTGGCAACATTATTTATGGCCTAAAGAGTTTGTCATACATTCAAATCATGAATCATTGAAGCATATTAAGAGTCAAAATAAGTTGAGTAGAAGGCAAGCTAAATGGATTAAATTTGTGGAGTCATTTCCATATGTGATTAAATACAAGCAAGGAAAAGAGAGTGTTGCAGCTGATGCACTTTCTAGGAGACATACACTTTTGTCTACACATGATGCTAAATTAGTCTGTTTTGAGTTCATGAAAGATTTGTATGTTGATGATGCTAATTTTGGTAATGTATATGTTGCTTGTGAGAAAAGTGCATCTCAGAAATTTTATAGGCATGATGGATACTTATTTAAAGAGAATAAATTGTTTGTGCCTAAATGTTTTATGCCAGACTTACTTATTTTGGAGTCACATAATGATAGTTTGATGGGACATTTTGGAGTTTCTAAGACTTTAGACATATTGCAAGAACACTTCTTTTTGCCACATATGAGGAAAGATGTTGATAGAATGTGTTCTAGGTGTGTTTAATGTAAGAAAGCAAAGTCTAAAGTGATGCTAAATGGTCTTTATACACCTTTGCCTGTTCCTAAGGAATCTTGGACTGATATTTCTATGGATTTTATTTTGGGTTTGCCTAGGTCCAGGAGAGGTCATGATTCTTATTTGTGGTTGTTAATAGGTTTTCTAAGATGACACACTTTATACCATGTCACAAAACAGATGTGCCACATATATGGCTGATTTGTTCTTTAAAGAGATAGTCAGGTTACACGGTATGCCTAGGACTATAGTGAGTGATAGAGATGTTAAGTTCCTAAGTCACTTTTGGAGGGTGTTATGGGGTAAGTTAAGTACTAAACTATTGTTTTCTACTACTTGTCATGCCCAGACTAATGGACAAATAGAGTTAGTGAATAGGACCTTAATGACTTTATTGCATGTGATGGTTAATCAAAACTTGAAATCTTGGGAAGATTGCATTCCTTTTGTTGAGTTTGCTTATAATAGAGTTATGCATTCTTCTACAGGATTTTCACCATTTCAAATTATGTATGGTTTTAATCCATTGACACCATTAGACTTGTTGCCTTTACCTGTTGATCATATTGATAGTCTTGATAATAAAAAGAAAGCAGATTTTGTTAGGATATTGCATGAGCAAGCTAGGTTACAAATTCAAAAGAAAAATGCACAAATATGCTACTCATGCTAACAAAGGTCAAAAGCCTCTTGCGTTTAAACTAGGTGACTTGGTTTGGGTGCATTTAAGGAAAGAACAATTTCCAAACATAAGCAAATTACAGCCAAGGCATGATGGTGTCACACCTTACCCTTCTGTAAGGCATAACATGATCCCGTAGTATACCTAATGAATTACTAAACTTCGCCTACCGATAACCCATTAAATATACTACAAGGGATTTTAAACTAATTTTTATTCATTTTAAATTGTAAGGTAATGTTGAAAACTTATTAAAAATCTTTAATTAAGGTTTATGTCATGAGCCAAATTTTGATTAATTTGGGATTTCAAAAATTTTATAAAAATTTCGGTAGAGTGTCATCTATACTCAACTCAACTCAACTAAGCCTTTATCCCAAAAATTTGGGGTCGGCTATATGGATTCGCTTTTTCCACTCTGAACGATTTTGGGTTAAATCCTCAGAAATGTGTAATGCTTCTAAGTCATGCTGTACTACTCTCCTCCAAGTCAATTTAGGTCTACCCCTTTTTTTCTTTCTATCCTCTAGCCTAATGTGCTCTACTTGTCTAACTGGAGCCTCCGTATGTCTACGCTTCACATGACCAAACCACCTCAATCTCCCTTCTCTCAACTTATCTTCAATTGGCACCACTCCTACCTTTTCTCTAATACTTTCATTACGAACTTTATCTAGTCTAGTATGGCCACTCATCCACCTTAACATTCTCATCTCTGCAACTCTTATCTTAGATGCATACGACTCTTTCAGTGCCCAACACTCACTACCATATAGCATAGCCGGTAGAGTGTCATCTATAATTTAAGAAAACAGTTCTTCAAAAACCTGTTAAAACACTCTCAATATATGTGTTTTAACTACAACTCCAATATTTTCAACACAATTCAATCTCAACAAATACAATTTCAAGCAATTCATTATTTTAAAAAAAAATTCAAAAAGAAATTTAAGCATTTCATTAATAAGAAATAATAGGTTTACCTTACAAATATTTACACTGATAAAAAATAACATTCCAAAATCTTTATACAATTACTCAAGTCTGTTATGTACATACACACAGATACATATACATTAAAAGAAAATCTACAAGGGTATAATCTATATACTTGGTAATGACTCTAAAATACTGATCACTCTACGTCACAAGCAGCCTACTCTACTGTTTTATCTGCCTCTTTACCTGCGATAGCATAAACAAGCTATCGCTGAGCCAAAAACTCAGTGGTGCATAATTAAAAAATAATAATAATTTACACATCAACATAAATCACAATCTTTCAAATTAAATCAATTGAAATATTAACACATATAAAATCATGCTTTATTTTTTTAAAGCTAGAAAATTACTTAAATAAACCAAAATTTATTCCATAAATTATAGAACAAAAATTTTGAAAAGTCACACATTTTTTATCATCACACGATTATCCAATTCGTCCCAATAACTAAAGGCTAATGGGGAATGCAAAGGCTAGCTAGCACATATATATGAGCACTCATTCAATTTGTCCTCAACTGGCACACACACCTCAACACTTCAGTCAGAGAGGGAATACAAATCCAATTCGTCCCACTAGGCAGCCTAGTGAGGAATTCAAAACACATAGTCATATCAACTGCGGTTTCAAATTATTTCAAAAATTTTCCAAGTATCTAAAATATTTATCAATTCACATTCTTATTTCATTCAACATAATTTCCCAAAAATGGGCTAGCAACATATAATTTTTGTCAATCAAGGTGTTCAACGTAATGAAGATCATAAACTAATTTCACAACTCATTCAATTCGAAGTTCAATTTGAAAAACAAAAAGGAAGTTAGTTGTTGTGCACAAACCTCTTTAATTAGTCTTGACTTGGTCCAACTTTTCTCTCTTCCTTAGATGGCTCCTTACCAACTGAAGCACATAATTAAAGTGTTTCAATATCCATCGAAATCATTTCTACTAATTAATCTAACAATTGAATTTTGCATACTTAATTTTACTTATAAATTCTCATAAGTGTTGAGTTCTTTGCATTTGATATTATTGTGATTACTATTCACATTACTATTCATTCAAAATGTTGACATTTTCATAATTAATAGGTATACAATTTCTAAACACATGGTCCTATCACATTTTGGGCCATAATTTTGTTGGCATTGGTTGCCAATTACTATTCAAGCCTTCCTAAGAGTAATTTCAAAATTTCAATTTTTGTTTCCAATGTTTACTCTTTTATTGGACCAATCTACAGTGAGAATTTGGCTAAACTTTCTCATCAAAGTTGTTCCTTAATGTTTCTACTTTAATTCCCTTTTTGAACCAGTCCATTTAGAGTTTTGTAGCTCAAGTTATGGCATTTTTACCATAACTGGCCGAATTAGTCCATTTCCAGATTTTCTGGGCAAATTTGATTCTGGCAGTTTTGATGACCTAATTTTGGTTAGCAATTTTATTAGGTTATGATCAGAATTTAGGTTTCTGTTCTTCATGAAAGTTGTTCTACTATGTCTAAGCTTTCCAATGGTTCAAAGATCAGGTCATTTGGACCTCTCTACACAAAGTTATGACTATTTGAACATATACTGTTCATTTGGTCAATTCTACCCAGATTCAGGGCATCAATTCCGGATTCAACCTAATTTTAGACCAACTTGTGGTCAATTTTTGGCAAAGTTTCTTCAAAAAAAATGTAGCATTATGACCCTAATTTCATTTCCAATTAGCCTCACACCAATTGAAGCAACACACTTCAACTTATGGCTATTTAAACTTGCTAGACTCATTGGTCCAGAATTCAGCAACTCAACCTACCTCAACTTTCAATTCTAAGCACACTAATTGACCAAAATTGAGCATTATACACATCAATTGGTCAATAATTCTAAAAATCTCCAATTTCTCCCAAAACCCTAATCAACATAAACCCTAATTTTTCCAATTGTCACAAATCAGGCATACTAACCATCTCAACCATGTTTACTAGTCCAAACTAGTTCAAATTCATGTTCAATTAAATTGAAACACTTCAAAACCCTAGAATTTCATGGTTGGCCAAAAATTCATCTCTTCCTAACATGCATGATTTTCATGTTTCTTCATATAAATTCATCAATTTCAACTTAAACTCATGCATATATACTTAGTTAAGTAGAGAGACAACTCACCTCAATGAGGCTCTCCTCAATCTTCTTAATCTCCATTTATTTCTTGAAATTCTCTCTTCAAATCTTCTTTTCTAGGGTCAATTAGGAGTTTTCTATGGTTAAATGTTAGGGATTGAGGGAAGAAATCAAGCTTTGAAAGCTTGAATTGGCTTATTAATTGAGGAATTGTGAGAGAGAAAGAGAGAGAAAGTGGGATGGCAATATTGGGAAGAAGAAAACCAAATTTTTCTTTTTAATTTTCATTTTATGCTATTTATACTTATCCATAAATAATTTAATTTAATTATAAATTTTTATTATGTCATGCTTACTTAAGGATGATGTCATAATCACTTTAATTTTTTTAAATTTTCTTTTCCTTTTTTATTTTCTTCCATACACCTCTTAGGTTTTTAATTCTTTTTCAAAATTTTAATTTCCTACATTTTAATGGATCTTCAGGCCAAGAGTCACCTCTAAAGGTGAATTGACCACATTGCCCCTTATCAATCTGATCAGTTTTTTCAATAGCACTAGGTTGCTTCCTGAATTTTGTTTCAATTATTTGAACTTGTTCTTTATTCTTTTCTGTGGTTTTCACATTATCACTAGCTTCGCAATTATCCCTAGGCCTAGGGTGTCATAAAGTCCCACATGAAATTAGGGTAGTAACTGAGCTCGCAATTACTTTTCGGTCCAGTTACCCATCGCCGGGACCTCGGCTCATTTAACCAATTATGCTTTATTTTTCTTATTTTCATTTCACTTTCATGTAATTTCTATTAATTTTTATTTATGGCTTTTCTAGTTGACATAAATATGGCTTTACACATTCTTACTGTCCGGACAGACACTAGTAACCAAAATAGTAGAATGTATAAACTACTTGATATGAGAGTGTTACAGATGGTCCATTCAAAGTGCTAGAAAGGATAAAAAACAATGCATATAAGATTAATTTACCTGGTGAGTATGGTGTTAGCAATTCTTTTAACATTACTGATCTTTTCCCTTACATTGATGCATGACCAAATTTGAGGATGAATTCTTTCAAAAGAGGAGGGGATGATGAAGAAGCTCCAGTGCCTTTGCCATTATTTAGAGGCCCCATCACCAAAGCTAGAGCTAAAGAGCTACAAGCATTGGTGTTGGAGCATTGTGGATGCAAGGAGGATCAAAATTGCCATGTAGGACTTTTTTGCATATTTTTAAAATCTAGGTGGATCATTCTCACACAAGTTAGCATTGGAGACTTGAAAAGTGGCACCACATCAACATGACTTTGCACAAAACCATTCGGCCAAGTGGATTGGAGGAGCTTCTTCTGCTTATTAGGATTTCCCATGGGCCACCATGTGTTTATTGGGAGATTGGGAGACTTAAAGCTTGTGGTTGTCACACGTTACCCTTACATAAGATATGACATGATCCCATAATATGCCTAATGAATTACTAAAACACCCTCTATCGATAATCCATTAAACATATTACAAGGGATTTTAACGATTCCAATGTGGTTTTAAAACATAATAAATCTTAATCCCACTAGCCGTTACTAATGAGGAAAGCAATTAAAGTCTATCATGCCAACTGTGGTTTTAAAATAATTCTAAAACAATTTCCATTAAAACAATAGACATTTCAAAATAATAGACATTTCAAATCATTACAATTCATCATATGTAGTTGGCAACACATCAATTCCACAAACGCTTCCAAATCACATACATCCGGCCACCCCCTTGCTACAATAAAATCAATGGCCAAACGTCTGCCTTTTTAACACAATTACAAATTCTTTTCAACATTATAAATATTCTTAAAGCAATATAAACAATTCTTAAATACATAGGAAATTCACATTTGAAATTTTAAAACACAAAAAAACTAGAGTTGTGCACAAACTTTATTTTAGTATCCTTTCTTTGACTTAATTCTCTCTTTACTTTCAAGTCCTCTTCTCTACTGAAATACACAATTTCAAAAGTCTCAATACTCACTCTAACTTCCACTAATATCTAACCAATTAAATTCCTAGTAAAATTCCTAAGATGCTAAACATTCTAACTATTCCAAATACAGGGCAGAATTTGAACATGTCCTTAGAACTCAATTTCAGTCTAGTTCTAGTCATAATTTGTCAAATTAATCTTCATGAAAGTTGTTTCTCTATGTCTTAGATTTAATTATCATTTTGAATCACTTAATTTGGAGGTTTTAAGCATTATTTATAGCCAAAATACCAAGTACTGTTCCTAGGTGCCTTATCCTACAATTTCAGGTTTTTTGGATTTTCACTTCAAAATTGCATTAAATATCCGAGCACATTATACTCAGAATTTGCACTAGGTCTCTAAAGCAAAGTTTTAGGCCTTTGTCTTAATTTTCCAAATCATTTTGTGGCACCTCAATTGGATATGTACAAATGAATTTATGCTCTGTTTACTACCCGAAGGTCACAAGGTAGAATTACTGAATTGTAGGAATTTCAATTTTATAGTTTTGACTTACTGTAAAATTTCAACCATTTTTCCCTTATATCTAGGTCTAGGTCAAAACATAAAAGTTGTAGCTCTATATGTTATGTATATTTTGGCTTTGGAATCACGTAATTTTCATTTGTGTAGCTTGAGTTATGGTCATTTTTCCAAAACTGTTCAGGTAACAAATTCTCAGATTTCAGGTCAGTTCTAGAATCTAGCCAGATTTCTAGACTCGTTTTGTCAAGCAAATTTGGATAGGTTATGGTCATAATTTAACCTCATAGTCCTCATATGAATTGTTCCCCTATGTCTCAAGATTACACAGGTTTAAGAATTACTCAATTTGGAGTTTTGTAGAGTGAGTTATGCTCAATTTAATACGTACTGTTTATTTAGTCAGTTTTCTAGGTTCTAGTTTTGCATTATTGGATTCTAGCCCTAATTTAGGTATCTTCTAGTCATTTTTAGTGCATGAAAGTTTTAGTATTTTGTCTTAGCTTTCATTTCCTTTTGGTTTCACATCAATTGGAGTTATGTAGCTCAAGTTATGAGCATTTAACCTCACTAGACTCAAGCTGTCCAGATTCAACACTTAAGGCATAACATCAATTCTTTCGATTTCCTCACCAAATCATTATTGTTTCTTACTAAATGCACATCAATTAATCATAATCTAACCATGCTAGCATTAAATAAGCTTCATACTATAAAAACCCTAATTCCCATCTTCCAACTTCAATCAATTTCAAGTACGTAAAATATGTTTACAACTTCATTCAAGCCTAGAATTCAAGTTAATTGCATCAAAATACAGAACCCCTAACTATCATCTTAACCGAAATTCCCATCCTTAATAACATACACAATTTTAATCAATTCCATAGAACTCTCCACAATTAACTTGAATTTCATAAATTAATAACTAATTAAACTTGAATTACCACTTACCTAAATTTGGCCAACACTCTGTCTTCCCAAATATTCCAAATTCCTTGTCTTCCTTGCTTCTTTTCTTCAATTTAGGGCCTAATTCAAGAGTTTCTCTTGATTTCCATAGGAAATTATGGAGGAATTTAAGGTTGTAGAGCTTGGAGAATGGAGCTTCAAAGGAGATAGAGAGAGAGCATGGGACGACAATCTTGAGGAAGAAAGAAGAAGATGAAAATGTAAAATTTTTGTCTCTTTCATTGATATTTATATTAATTAATTTTCTTAATGGCAATCTTGTAATTTTAAGGAATGGCAAACTTGTAATTATTTTGGACATTGATAATCATTAGGTTTGACTAATAAATTTAATTATCTTAATCATAATTAATTACGCTAATCTCACTTCATTAACTTAATTAATTTCATTTTTGGTCAATGTTGGAACTTTAAATTTAATTGACTAAATTTTGCTTTTATCGAGTTTTTGTCTGTCTTTTCTATAATACCTAATAAGTTCCTTTTTGCATTCTTATGTAACTTGTGTTCTCCTTTCCATTTCTTTAACTCATTAATTCCTTATTTAAGTCTAAATTAAATGTCTCATAAGGTCCCACACTAATTAAAGTATAAAGCATATCCAAAGCACTGACTTCAGTTACTTCCCAAGCTAGTCACCCATCGTTACAACTAGAGCGCAATTAACTGATTTCAATATGTTTCTTTTGACTTCTTTTGACTTAATTAATCTTAATATAATTTAAATTATGACTCCACACTTCAATTTAAGGATGGTTCCAAACATTTCAACTGTCCAGATAAACGTCAATTTACCGAAACTGTAGAATGCTCGGAACTACCTAAGGTGAGGGTGTCACAGTGGTCCCCTTTACTCTAGGTGCCGTCACTTGTTCCAAGGAGAGCCAAAGTGCTACTGCCACTTTTTGGTCCACACTACATAAAGAGCTGCTACCACCTAAAGTGTTGCTGCCACCTTTGGTCCTCACTATATAAAGGGCTACCATAAAGCAAGTGGTCCCAAATGGTCCCCCCCCCCCCCTTCCCTTTATTGGAGATGCCACATCTAATTGAGGAGCCTTTTATTTTTGTCTTTTAGGGTTTTAGCATTTAGGGTTTTAGAGATACTATATAAACCCAAATATTTAGATTTGTATTTGGAAGCTTTTCATCTTCTAGTTTTAGCGTGAGCATTAGGGAGAGAGCTCTATTGCTGGAGCTTGAGTTTCTTGAAAGAACTTGGATTCCAACATTCGATGTTCAATATGCTTTAGCTTGTTACTAATTGTGTATTAACGCTTAGGTTTTCAAATTGAATTTCTACCTTGTTTGGATGATCAAAGATCTTGGTCCCAATCTTTAGATGTTGTATTTCTTAGCTTCCTAGGAGTGCTTATCACTTATGGAGAAGAAAATGAAAACTTTAAGAGTTAAGAATACTAATGGATATCCACCATACATATATTCATAATACTCTCCCTTGGATGTCTATATATTAAAGAATATGTTTTATTAAAACCTTAGTAGGAAAAAACCTAGCGGGAAAAAAAATCTTAGTGAAGGAAAAAGAATACATTATTCTTTTATAAAATACGCAATGAATACTACCTCATTAAAAACCTTTACTAAGAAAACCTCATGGGAAAAAACCATAGTAAAAGAAAAAAGAGGACAGTGTGTATTAACTCTCCCTTTTGAAGATATCACTTGAGATCTTTGGGTTTTCTCATTTCAATCTTATTCACCAATTTTTTGAAACTTACAATTGGAAGTATTTTGGTAAGCAAATCATCAAGATTATTGCTCGAGCGAATTGTTGAATATTAATTTCACCATTCTTCTAAAGATCATGAGTGAAGAAGAATTTTAAGGAAATATGTTTTGTCTTATCTCCTTTGATATATCTTTCCTTAAACTGATTTATGCATGTAGTATTATCTTCATACAAGATTGTTGGAACTTCCTTTTTGGCAGGTAGACCACATATATTTCAAATATGTTGAATTACTAATATCAACTAGACACATTCTCGACTTATTTCAAGAATTGCTAAAATTTTTGCATGGTTAGAAGAAGTATAGCTATAGTTTGTTTTATAGAATGCCATGAAATAGTTGTACCTTCACATGTAAATATATAGCCTATTTGGGATCTGCTATTATGTGGATCAGATAAATAACATGCATCTACATAACCAATCAAATCTGGTTGTGACACGTTATTATAATATAAACTCATATCCTTTGTACCTCAAAGATCGAAATGCATGCTTAACTCCATTCCAATATCTTCAGGTTGGAGCAGAGCTATATCTTGCTAACAAATTTTTTAAAAAAAGCTATATCAAATCGAGTATGAATAACAAGATACATTAATACACCTATTGCACTACGATATGGTACTTCAAGACTAAGGAATTCCTCATCATTTCCTTAAGATCGGAAATGGTCCTTTTTCTTACTAAGTGATCTCACAACCATTAATGAACTCAATGGATGGGCCTTATTCATGTAGAATCATTTTAATACCTTGATTATACAAGTTGATTAATGGATAAAGTGTCATTTTTAAAGTGTTCGATCTGCAAGCCGAGATAAAACTATGTCTTTCCAAGGTTTTTCATCTTAAATTCTTTTTCAAAGATTTTACAATTTTGAAAGCTCTTCAAGAGTTCCAATAATGTTTAAATCATTAACATAAATTGCAACAATGGAAAATTTAGATCCTAATCTTTTTATAAACATGCATGGACATATAGAATCATTTTTATAGCCTTCTTTTAACAAATATTCACTAAAGTGATTATACCACATGCATCCAGATTGCTTTAATCCATATAGAGCTATATATAATTTAATTGAATAAAGCTCTTGAGAATTATATTTTTGTGCTTCAAGCAACTTGAATCCTTCCAGGATTTTCATATAGACATCTTTGTCAAGTGAGTCATATAAATAGGCAGTTAATACATCCATTAAATGCATTTCAAGGTTTTCATGAATTATTAAACTAAGCAAATATCAAAACGTAATTGCATCCATCATAAGAGAATATGTATTCTCATAATTAATGCTAGGTCTTTACAAGAAACCTTATGCAATAAGTCGTGCTTTATATCTAATTAGCTGGACATATTTTAGTGTCCAGACTATAGGGAAAAAAAACATTACATTTCTCAAGTGAATTCAAATCTGCCTTGATTGCGTCATTCCATTTTGGTCAATCATTTCTATATCTATATTCTTCTGCAGACTTAGGTCCATGATCCTCATCATCTTTCACAATATTGAGCGCTACATTACATACAAAAATATTGTCAACATTTATTTCATATCAGTTTTGTCTTTATCTTGACATGATATAATTTATCCAAATCTCTTTATTTTTATTACTTTTAAATACTTGAATTTCTTCTGGAAATTTATTAGTCATGTTTAGGTTCTCTTCTAGAGGTTTCTTTAATAGAGTTTGCTCAATTGGAGCTTGCTTTTTCTAATCTTTCTCATAAGAAGTTTGACCATCTTGAAATTTTATTGCTTTTCATTTTTGAGGATTTTTATCTTTGGAACCAATAGGTCTATCACGCTTCATGCATGCTATAGACTTATTAGCACAGGTAGTTTGTGCAGTTTGTCCTTCAGGGACTTTGATTCTAACAAGAGCATTTGTAGCTAGTATGTGAGATTTAGTTACTCTCTTTGGGTTAATGAATACATTTGGTAATTGATTGATAATATTTTGCAAATGAATTATCTTTTGAACTTCTAGTTCACACTACCTGGTATAAGGATCAAGATATGATAATGATAATTCTTGCCATGTAACTTGCTTGTCCAGCTACTTATTTTCTTCCCCTAATGTTGGGAAAATTGATTCATCAAATTGACAATCAGTGAATATGGCCGTAAATAAATCTCTTGTCAAAGGCTTAAGATATTTAATTATATATGGAGACTCATACATGACATATATTTCCAACCTCCTTTGAGGACCCATCTTAATGCGTTATGGTGAAGCAATTGGAATATATACCGCACATTTAAAAATTCTTAGATGGGAAATATTTAGTTCTTGACCTAAAACCATTTGTAAATGGGAGAACTTATGATAAAATGTTGGCCTGATGAGTATAAGTGTTGTTGCATACAGAATAGCATATCCCCAAGCAAAAGTAGGGAGTTTTATTGTCATAAGTAATGGCCTTATGATAAATTGCAGCCGTTTAATAAATGATTCTGCCAAATCATTTTGCATGTGAACATGAGCTACAGAATGTTCAACAATTATTCTAATCAACATGCAATAATCATTAAAAGTCTGAGATGTAAATTCACCAGCATTATCAAGACGAATTGTCTTAGTTGGATAATCAGGAAAACGTACTCACAAGCTAAATTTTTGTGTAAGCAATCTTGCAAATGTCAAATTGCAAGATGATAGTAAACACACATGGCACCATCTAGTTGATGCATCAATAAAAACCATAAAATTTATGAATAGTCCACATGGTGGATGTATTGGGCCATATACATCACCCTGAATACGTTTTAAAAATGCAAGAGATTCAAATCTAATTTTAGTTGGTGATGGCCTAAAAATTAATTTTATTTGAGAACAAACAACACAAGAGAATTGATTGAATTAAAGAACCTTCTAGGTTTTTAATGAATGATCACATGAATTTTCAATAATTTTTCACATCATAATTGATTTGGGATATCCCAATCAGTCATGCCAAATAATAAAGTCACTTTGATTAGTAAACTTCATGTTTGCATTAATAAACTTTGGGTTTCCTATAGCATATGTTTCAAACACAATAATTTTGTTGTAATACTATCCAGAGGACAAAGAGGATAATTTTTCCAGCAAACATCTTTTCCCAGAAATAATAACAGTAATGTAAAGATACTTTATATTTCTCTTATTTATTGTCTCAATATAATTTCCGTTATATTGAATATCTTTATAACTTAATAAACCCCTTTGGGACTTAAGAAATAATAAGGAAATATTTATAGTAAATTTTGTTCATCTAGCAATGATATCTTAGCTCTTTCAGTGTCACACCCTACTCCTTGTAAGATGTAACATGTTCCCGTAGTACACCTAATGAATTACCGTACTTCACCTACCGGTAACCCATTAAATATACTATAAGGGATTTTAAAACAATTTTCGTTCATTTTGGAATTGGTGGGTAAAAATTTTTTCAAATATTAAAAACCTTTATTTAAAGTCCAAACATAAATCAAATTTTTGGATATTTAAGATTTTCGCAATTTTTTACAAAAATTTCTGCAGAGTGCCGTCTGTATTTTGAGAAAACAGTTCTTCAAAACCTGAAAATAAAAACACTCCCAATATTTTTCTCAATCACAACTTCATTTGCAACCACCAAATTTCAAATCAACAAAAATAGCAACACTTCAACTCAAAATCCAAATTTCAAATCAAAAATTAATAACTCAAAACATTTCATAAACTCATGCACATTGCATTTTAAATATTTAATTTACATTCACTATTAAATTTACAAACACAAAATCTCAAGAATAATATTATTACAATTTTATCTGTACAACTGCTCAAACTACAGAGATACATATGCATACCATCATATTTACATCAAACTAAACTACCAGGGTATAGACAATACCCGTACAGAAATTCTTCAACTGTGCTCCTCTCTGACTGTAGCAGCTCACTCTACTGCTATGTCCTTTTCTCTATCTGCGACAGCAAGTTAAAGCTATCGCTGAGTATATAAATACTCAGTGGTGCACAATAAAGAATAAAATGTATAATATAAGACATTTATGAACAAATCATCATTCAAAAATCTCATAATCGCATTTCACAATTTCTTTCTCAAATTGCATTTATAACAAATCATAATTTCAAGCTTAATATAGCACAACTTGATCAAACAATTTAATAAACATAGTGTTGCCAAACAATAACACAACTTAAGCCATGACACAAAATTTCCGAACATGCCGTGTGTACATCACGACAAGGCAAACACCCCCACTAATCGAAATCAATGAGGGAGGTGGCTAGTTAGCTAATGAGTACTCATCCAAACTCGCCCCTCAGACTGGGAAGCCAGAGAGGGAGGAAACTGATTAAATATCAAACTCACCCCACAAGTGGATAAGGAACATATTAATATTGCCATGCCAAGTGTGAATTAAAATAATTTAAATCAAGTTATTCAAATATTTTATGCGAAACACAATCAATTTCTAAAGTCAAATTTTCATTCACAGGTGGCAACACCGTAGTACTTAAAACCCATAATTAACACAAAAATTTCACAATGCAGAAAATTAAACAAGCTTCATTTCAAATCTCCATTGTAAAATATATAGCACAACATTCTCGAAATTCATAATAAAATAAACATATTCAAAATGTATAACAAATCAATTTTCATTGTAAAAACTATAATTTATAAATTTTTATGCACAAACTTGATGCGAGTCGCCTATCGGCCTTGACTCGATTCCTCGGGTCCTTTCCCGGTGTTCTTTTCCACTGAAACACACAATTTCACAGTGTTTCAGTATCATAACTTACCATAAATCCAATAATTAATTCATAAATACTTAATTCTAGCCCAAATATGCTTAAACTAACGTTCTTAGAAATTTTCATTTCGGGGTTACTATTCACTACACTATTCAAGTCAAATTATTGACTTTCTAAGGCTTAATAGGTATGGGAATTCCAACTTCTCCCACATACCACATTTTGGTCACCAAACTTGTTGGTTTTGGTCATTTTCTCAAAACTTAAGTCCTTTAGGCAAAGTTATAAATTTTTAGTTTTGGTGCCTTAGGTTGTACTGTTCCATTGGTCACTTTACTGTTGAAATTTGACAAAACTTCATTCATAGAAAATGTTCCTTATTGTCTTAAGTGTACTCTCATTTTTGGATCACCCCAATTGGAGTTTTGTAGCTCAAGTTATAGCCAAAATACAGTTACTGTTCACGTGCACTGTTCATACTTCTATTTTGGTTCTGACAGATTTTTTATCCAACTTCGTTCAGTAATTTGATCAAGTTAAGTCCATAATTTGGTCTAATTTCCTTCATACGAAATGTTCTACTATGTCTTAGGTTTCCATCGGTTCAAGAATCGCCTAAATCGGAGTTTTCTAGAGAGAGTTATAGCCATTGGAACTTTACTGTTCAAATGGAAATCTGCAGTTTTGCAGGTTCAGTAACTCAACTTTGCTCAATAATTTGATTAGGTTAATGGCATAATTTGGGTTGGTGTTCTTCATGAAAGTTTTAGATCTATATCTTATCTAATTACTGGTAACATTTCAAGTCATTTTGACCTACCTAGCTCGAGTTATGACCAAATGAATAATTACTGTTCATTTAGTCAGTTTGTGCAGTGGCAGACTGCTCTTATTCAACTTTGGTCAATTTGTTCACTAGGTTTTGGTCAGTTTTTGGGCATGGTTCCTAGATGAAAATTGTGTCATTTTATGTCTATTTTCATCCCCAATTGATGGCATATCAATTGGACTTGTAAAATTTCAGTTTTGGTCCTTCAAAGTTGACTTGGTCATGCTGCCAGCAGCATGACCATACAACCTCCGAATTTGGCTTCACTTCTAATAATTCAAACACAACTTATTTGGTCACAATTGATCATTTTTCAGTTCACAATAGGTCAAAAATGCCATTTACTCATTTCTTGCATTTTTGGTTCACAAACCCTAAGTTCAAAACCCTAATTCATGTCATTTGTTGCATTTAACTAATTAAACACTTATAAGCATACTCCCTTAACTCAATTAAGCTTCCAACATGTTTAGCTCAAACAAATTTATACTTTGTCCAACCAAACCCTAGCTGTCCAAAATTCTATATAATCCCTCAACAAATGTTCTTTCCATTTTAAGTTTATTTACAAGCATAACTTAACTACTTAAACATAGATTCAAAGAGAAAATGAAGAAGAACACTAACCTTAATTCTTTGATTTACAATCCACCAATTCTTTCACTTTCTTCTTTTTTCTTCTCCCTCAATCTTCTTTTCTAGTGTATATTGGAAGCTTTTTAGGGTTTAGGGTTGAAATTTATGGGGAATAACTAAGTTTTTCAAGCTTTAAAAGCTTGTTAATGGAGGAACCTTGGGAGAGAAAAGTGAGAGAGAGATAAAAACGTTTTTTGAAGAAGAAGAAATGATTTTCTTTTTTTTTTATGAATTTTTAAGTCTTATGGAAGACCAAAAATGTAAATAAATTAATTAATTAATTATATTCTTTATGGCATCATGCATGAGGTCATGCATGATGTCATCACCTTTTGACTTTTTCATTTTTTCATTTCCTTTTTTTTTCTATTTATTTTTCTATTAGTTCTTTAATTTAATTCTTGATTCCGAAATTTTCTTTTGTCCAATTTTATTTGTGATTAGGTCGAGTCGACTCTAGGGTCAATTGACCAAATTGCCCCTCGCCGGTTCATCCCGGTTTGCAATTAATTCCATATTTCTTACGGCTCTCTGACCTAATTATTTGACTGGCTTAACAGTTCTTTTTCATAATTTTCTCTTTTCCACTGTGTTTATAAGGGTCCTAAGGACCGCAGCGTCACTTTTTACGGTTCGAAATTTGAGTTTAAAACGACTTTGCAGTCGTTCCCGATGAGGTCACCCATCGCTGTGACTCTCAGCTAGTTTAACTTCTTATGTTCTGTTTTTCTTATTTATACTTAACTAATTGAACATTACTAATTATTTGAGTTTATGGTTTCTCTAGTTATCTTAAGTGTGGTCCTAATCCCCTTAATTGTCTGGACCGACTCCGGTCACCGGAACAATGAAATATACCTAGCTATACAAATAGGGGTGTTACATTCAGAGCCCTCACTTAATTTCGTATTACTAGATATTGTATTAACACATACTTATCTTATAATCAAATTAGAAAAATATTTTTTATCATTAAATATGGTGTGCAGGTTTGTACTGTCTATGAGACATATATCCTCACTATTGATCTTGGATCCAATTATATGAAAACCATATTTTCTTCATGAAACAAGATAAATAGCATAAGAATATACTATAAGGGAATAACTTCAAGAAAAAATTACATATAAAATTTTAAAATCATGAAGAAAGCATATAAAATAAAAATAAGAAACATTAAGAATTATCTAATCTCAAATACTTCTATCATTTACCATATGATCAATACCTCTTTCAGAAATCCATCTTTAATTGTATGGTCAATTCCTCATTCAGGGAGAAAATTAGTAACGTTTAAATGTGTTGTATTAATTTTGTTATAGTCAAAATCATTATAGACAAGGTTTGTTTCAATAGTTTTTTCCTTGCCTTTTAAAGATGCTTTAGTATACAACAGGTATGTGAACTTTAGAATAATGTTCATTTTTAATATTTTTTTTTGTGACTGTCACTTATGGTGATGAAAGTAAACCACAATTTCTGAAGTGATAAATGAGTGAAATCACATATTACTTTTTTATACTTTCCTCAAAATAAAATACTATTTTAAAATAGAAAGTGACCTAATTTGGAACAAACAAAAAGTAAAGTGATCCTATCTTTATAAGATAAAGTATTTAGTTCTTGACCTAAAACCATTTGTAAATGGGAGAACTTATTATAAAATGTTGGCCTGAGGAGTATAAGTGTTGTTGCATACAGAATAGCATATCCCCAAGCAGAAATAGGGAGTTTTATTATCATAAGTAATGGGAAATGGGAAATATTTAGTTCTTAACCTAAAACCATTTGTAAATGGGAGAACTTATGATAAAATGTTGGCCTGATGAGTATAAGTGTTGTTGCATACAGAATAGCATATCCCCAAGCAGAAATAGGGAGTTTTATTGTCATAAGTAATGGCCTTATGATAAATTGCAGCTGTTTAATAAATGATTCTGCCAAATCATTTTTCATGTGAACATGAGCTATAGGATGTTCAACAATTATTCTAATCAACATGCATTAATCATTAAAAGTCTGAGATGTATATTCACCAGCATTATCAAGACGAATTGTCTTAGTTGGATAATCAGGAAAACGAACTCACAAGCTAAATATTTGTATAAGTAATCTTGCAAATGTCAAATTGCAAGATGATAGTAAAAACACATGGCACCATCTAGTTGATGCATCAATTAAAACCATAAAATTTATGAATAGTCCACATGGTGGATGTATAGGGCCATATATATCACCCTGAATACGTTCTAAAAATGCAAGAGATTCAAATCCAATTTTAGTTGGTGATGGCCTAATAATTAATTTTATTTGAGAACAAACAACACAAGAGAATTGATTGAATTAAAGAACCTTCTAGGTTTTTAATGAATGATCACATGAATTTTCAATAATTTTTCACATCATAATTGATTCGGGATATCCCAAACAGTCATGCCAAATAATAAAGTCACTTTGATTAGTAAACTTCATATTTGCATCAATAAACTTTGGGTTTACTATAGCATATGTTTCAATCACAACAATTTTGTTGTAACACTATCCACAGGACAAAGAGGGTAATTTTTCCAGCAAACATTTTTTCCCAGAAATAATAACAGTAATGTAAAGATAATTTATATTTCCCTTATTTATTGTCTCAATATAATATCCGTTATATTGAATATCTTTATAACTTAATAAACTCCTTTGGGACTTAAGAAATAATAATGCAACATTTATAGTAAATTTTGTTCATCTGGCAATGATATCTTAGCTCTTTCAGAGCCCTCACTTAATTTCGTATTACTAGATATTGTATTAACACATACTTATCTTATAATCGAATTAGAAAAATATTTTTTATCATTAAATATGGTGTGCAGGTTTGCACTGTCTATGAGACATATATCCTCACTATTGATCTTGGATCCAATTATGTGAAAACCATATTTTCTTCATGAAACAAGATAAATAGCATAAGAATATACTATAAGGGAATAAATTCAAGAAAAATTACATATAAAATTTTAAAATCATGAAGAAAGCATATAAAATAAAATAAGAAACATTAAGAATTATCTAATCTCAAATACTTCTATCATTTACCATATGATCAATACCTCTTTCAGAAATCCATCTTTAATTATATGGTTAATTCCTCATTCAGGGAGAAAATTAGTAACATTTAAATATGTTGTATTAATTTTGTTATAGTCAAAATCATTATAGACAAGGTTTGTTTCAATAGTTTTTTCCTTGCCTTTTAAAGATACTTTAGTGTACAACATGTATGTGAACTTTAGAATAATGTTCATTTTTAATATTTTTTTTTTTTTGTGATTGTCACTTATGGTGATGAAAGTAAACCACAATTTCTGAAGTAATAAATACCACAATTTCTGAAGTAATAAATGAGTAAAATCACATATTACTTTTTTATACTTGCGTCAAAATAAAATGCTATTTTAAAATAGAAAGTGGCCTATAATTTAGAACAAACAAAAAGTAAAGTGATCCTATTTTTATAAGATAAAGTAATTTATTAATTCTCTATACAAATTTCTTTTTTTTATCTAATACCTTAATAATATGTATTTAAAATATTCTAATATTATAAAATTAAAATTTAATTTTTTTTTTTACAAAGGCTTTCATTTAAAATGAATTGAAATATTCGTCAATATTATATTGTCATTCCTTAAGTTTAATCATTGTATTATATGTAACACTTATATTATTGGGATAGATATGATTATAGCTTCAAGAAAATTATATACAGAAAATAATATTAGAATTTTAAAAATAAGCTAAAATGTTATTATTTATATTAAAGATCTAATTTTACATTATATTTTAGATTTTATAACTAATTTCATTTTTTAGCATAATTATTTTCAATTAAGATTTGAATTAGAGATTTTATAATTTTAAAAACAATTTTAATATCACTGGGTATTCTTTTATAAAAAAAGGTTATGAATGTTTATTTGTAACAAAATATATCATTTTTTTTAAAGTAACCACCTCATATATTAAAAAAATAAAAAATTTGAGTCTTAAAGGATTTATATAAAATAAAAAATTCAATATATGCTATAGTATTTTTTTTATATGACATAAATATTCGAACCTCTCATATTGTTATAAGGATACTATGGTCATTGGACTATGCCCTAACCTCATATAATATATTTATTTAATAATAAATTAATGGGTAAACTATAATTACTGTTTAAGAGTTGATAAAACTTATAATTCAGTCCTTATATTTTCAAAAGCAAGTATTTTAGTTTGGGAATTTGACAAAACTTATAATTTAGTCTCAATCGTTAAAATTTCACTAATTACTATTAATTTTAACAAAAAAGACTAAAATACTTTGATTTTTATTTTTAATCTGAAAATAATTTAGTATCTACGGTTTTATTTTCTTAGTGATTTAATCTCAGAGATTTTGTTTTATTAACAATTTAGTCATAATATTTTTAAAATATGTATCCCATTAAATTAAAAATTTTTTATTTTAAATTATTAACATATGGACTAATTACATTAAAGTCCTTAAGAATTTTTGGCTAATTATCAAATCATCCATATATTTTACAAATTAATTCTTAAATATTATAACTATTTATAAATAAGCCCTTATAATTTTGTAAAATTCTATTTTATGTCATTATTATTTTAACAATGTGTGTGTGTATATATATATATATATATATATATATATATATATATATATCTTCATATATTATATTACATTGTTGTATATAAAAAAGGAGGAAATTACAAAAAGTACCATGTGATTTCCTTATTTTCACTTTAGGGACTATGAATTACTTTGTGACAAAGTGGTACCTTGTTATTTCACACCATTATCAAAACACAACTTTTTGTCTATCTTCCGTTAAATGCTATTGATGTGGACAAGAAGGGTTGACATAGAAGACTTTTAGTGACATGGATTAAAATAACATTATTTAATTTTTTAGAAATTTAATATTATTATTTTAATATTTTTCACGTTTAAAAAAAAGCAAACATAATAAATTACCTTATTTAACCTTACTTCACTCAAGTTTTAGGGAAAATTTGTCCTCCCTCTTTTTAACCTAACCTAACATAAAATTCTCTCCCAACTTCTGAGTGAAGAATCTTAGTTGTGTGAAATTGATTGAGGATTAGAGATTGAATTAGTCGCTCAAAAAACTTCAATTAAAGAACTTGGGTTTGGAAGATTAGATTGTTGCGGTGTTGATTGAAATTGGGACAAACATTGTTAACTGAAATTAGATTGCTCCATTTTCATGAGTTACACAGTATGTGAAATTCTTGTTTTGCCCCATTAATGACTTAGTATTTTCAAGTCTTACATTCGATGGCTGCTGCAATTCTAATGTCGTGTGCGTCTTTTATGTGCATGCATACTATAGTGTTTATGGTTTGTTGATTATATGATGGACTGAAGTTTATTTCTGTTAGTTTAGGTTTTCGGTGTCTCTTTTCTTAGTAGTGGCCATTTAGTCATACTCTGTTATAGTATAATATTGTATGAAAATGTACTATGTGGTGTCTTTATAGTGCAAAAACTATCTTTCTTGGTGTCTTTAGATGAAATGGGTGTATGAACCTAATATGTAATACCAGAGTGGGGAAGTTATGTTTATTAAGAACTAGGATGATGATTACTTATCCCAATTTGAGTTGATTTGCTTTGGGAAGGATGACTATGGATACACTCAAGGATGTAGAATATTATGTAGAATTAGTGGTCTAACTAAGGATGAACAATATGAAGAAATATTAAATGATCAAAATGTAAATAATATGCTTGAATACAACAAGGGTAAACCTCATATATATTGATTTATACTATATGGGAAATGATGCCCCTCTGTGCATTAAAAAAGATGGAGTGTATGCTGTGAATGAAATTAAGATAGAATAAAGTATTAGGGACTATGGTAATGTTGGTGATTCAGGGGAATCACAGGGAGATGCAAGGGGTGATATCATTGAAGAAGAGGTAGATATGATAGGGGATCAGATTGAAAAAGATGATGTTGTTAAGGTGAATATGATAGGGGGGATGAGAAAGATGATAATTATTATCACGTTGAATCTGAAAGAGGTGATTTATCTGATGATGCAGATACATCTAAGAATGATGTGCATGAAATGTGGGTTGATTATGAGGGTAGTGAGCATGACATTTTGCATGGAAATTCTACTAACCTAGGTGGTAAAGAAACAGGGCAACATAAGGCAGATATAAGGACTAATTTTGAAAGCTTTGGTGAAAACCTTAATAAGGAAGATATTAGGGAATTTAATGAAAGGGAAATAAGGGATGATGACTTACATAGCATTATGGATTCAGATAGTGAAAGAGAGAATGAAGTATGTAATTTCAATGAAGAAGTTGGGTTGAAAGATCCTACATTGTGTATGTAACACCCCGTTGCTTAGCCTAGTATATTTCACTGTTCAGGTGACCGGTGTCGGTCCGGACAATTAAGGAGATTAGAGCCACATTTAAGACAACTTGAGAAGCCATAAACACAAATAATTAGTAATGTTTAATTAGTTAACTATAAATAAGAAAAACAGAACATAAGAGGTTAAACCAGCCGAGAGTCACAGCGATGAGTGACCTCCTCGGGAACGACTGCGAAGTCATTTTAAACTCAAATTTCGAACCGTAAAAAGTGATGCTGCGGTCCTTAGGACCCTTATGAACACAGTGGAAAAGAGAAAATCACGAAAAAGAACTGTTAAGTCAGTTAAATAATTAGGTCAGGGAACCGGAAGAAATATTGGATTATTTGCAAACCGGGATGAACCGGCGAGGGGCAATTTGGTCAATTGACTAAAGTGACTCGACCTAATCACAAATAAAATCGGAGAAAAGAAAATTTTGAAATCAAGAATTAAATTAAAGAACTAATAGAAAAAAAAAAAAGAAGTTAGAAAAGTCAAAGGTGATGTCATAAAAGAATTAATTAAATGAATTATTAAATTTGGACTTTGTGGTCTTCCATAAGCAAAATAAAAAGAAAAGAAATTGGTTTTTTTTTCTTCTTCATTTCCGTCAACCTTCATCTCCTCTCTCATCTCTCTCTTTTTCTTAACTCTCCATCTCCACAAACTCCATTAAAGCTCAATTTTGAGCTTGTATATCATAAAATTTCACCATAGAAAAATTAGCCACCATAGTTAAAGCTTATCTAGGCAACTTAAGAAGGAGATTACAAGAAGAAAGAAGAACAAAAGTTAGGGTTTTGAAGGTTTAAGAAAGGTTAGTGTGTTAACTCATTATATTACTTCTTTAAATGCATATGCAATGGTTGACATGAGCTTAGAAGTTATGAAATGAAATAAAAACATGGGAGAAGGACCAAACTGAAATTCGGGCAGCTTGATAGGAGTATGATTTATATGAATTTGATGCATTAGTATGTTTTTTGAAAGCTTTGATTAGTTGAATGGTTAAGGTTAAGTGCACTAGTTATGGTTAAATGCATGAGATGGAAGAGCTAGGGTTTGAATATGAGGGTTTGTGAACCAAAAATTTGGAGAAATGCATAAGTGATATTTTTGACCAATTGTGGACTGAAAAATGGTCAATAATGATCAAATGAATTGTGTGGGAATGGTAGGAAATTAAACCAAATTCGTAGGTCAATGGTCATGCTGCTGGCAGCATGACCAAACCCACTTTGAAGGACCAAAACTCAAATTTTACAAGTCCAATTGATATGCCACCAATTGGAGATGAAAATAGACATAAAAGAGCACAATTTTTATTGAGGAACCATGGCCAAAAACTGACCAAAACTTGGTGAAACAATTGACCAAAGTGAAATGATAGCAGGCTGCCATCAAGATTAAATCGACCAAATGAACAGTAACTGTTCATTTGGTCATAACTCGAGTTAGACAGGTCAAATTGACCTGAAATTTGGCCAGGGGTTAGAGGGCATATAGATCTAAAACTTTCATGAAGAACACCACCCCAAATTATGCCATTAACCCATTCAAATTATTGAGCAAAGTTAAGTTAGCAAACCTGCAACTCTGCAGATTTTCAATTGAGCAGTAATGTTTGGATGGCTATAACTCTCTCTAGGAAACTCGGATTTAGGCGATTCTTGAACCGATGGAAACCTAAGACATAGTAGAACATTTCATATGAAGAAAGTTAGACCAAATTATGAACTTAACTTAATCAAATTACTGACCAAAGTTGGATCAAAATCTGCCAGAACCCAAAATACCAGTATGAACAGTACACGTGAACAGTAAACTTATTTTGGCCATAACTTGAGCTACAAAACTCCGATTGAGGTGATCCAAAAATGATATTACACTTAAGACAATAAGGAACATTTTCTATGAACGAAGTTTTGTTAAATTCCAACAGTAGATCGACCAATGGAATAGTGCAACTTCGGAGAACCAAAACCGAAAATTGGCAATTTTGCCAAAATGACCTAAGCTTTAAACAAATGACCAAAACTAACAAGTTTGGTGACCAAAATGTGGTATGTGGGTGAAGTTGGAGTTCCCATACCTATTAAGCCTTAGAAAGTCAATAATTTGACTTGAATAGTGCAGTGAATAGTAACCCGAAACACAAAATTTCGAGAACGTCAAATTTAACACGTTAGAGCTAGGTAAATGTGAAGTTAAGTTTATTTTGGATTTATTTTAAGTTTTAGTACTGAAACATTGGAAAATTTCGTGTTTCAGTGGAAAAAAATACCGGGACAGAACCCGAGGAGTCGAGTCAAGGCCAACAGGCGACTCGTTTGAGGTTTGTGCACAACATATACTTTTATAATCATCTTTTGCATATCATTTTGAATAATATGAAATATCGGATTATGGCATTCTTATGATGTTTGATCTAAATTGTTGAAAGTTATTATGTATATTTGAAAAGACAATGTTTAGCAAATTGTTAAGATAAGTTTTGAAACCACAGTGTCATGACCACATATTTGAACACCTCACTAGCACGACCAGTGGGGGTAATTAGTTTTGAATTTTGATTCCTTCTCTGGATAAGTGTTGAGGTGTGCCAGTAGAAGAGGATGTGAATGGATATCCATATATTTGAGCTAGCTAGCCTTGTGATATGATTTCTCTTTAGCCTCTGGCTATTGAGATTCTATTTGTTTCGAATGGCGTGATCTAACTGTGGGTTTTATGAAATGTGTTTTGATACTTTGAAATGAACTTGGTTTACATGTAAAATCTCACAATGCATGATTGTATTTAATTTTCATGTTTAGCCAAATTTCGAATGAATGTGCTTTAAGTTTTGCATAAAGATTATTTTAGTATATTGTGCACCACTGAGTCCTAGTACTCAGCGATAGCTTTTATTGCTGTCGCAGATACAGAGACTAGAGGAGCAGCAGACTGAGCTGCTGAGGTGTGTGAAGTCATCAGCTTGAAGCCTTCGGGTATAATTTATACCCTAATTGTAAATACTTCTTTTGATGTATATATTGCACATAATTGTATGGACATGTAAAAATGAGTCTTGAGCAGCTTGTACACAAATTTGTATGAAGTTTGTAATAAAGTTTAGTTTATGTTTCTTTTGATATAAATTTGTAAGGTTGCATATAAATTATTTTGTTTTTAATGAAATATGAATGATATTGATTGACAGTATTTTGGGAACTATTGAACTTATGAATTTTGAGAAATTGACTGAGTTTGATTGTGAAACCGAAGTAGTGGTTGAGAAAAACTTTTAGAAGTACTTTTTACAGGTATTTGAAGAACGGTTTTCTCAAAATACAGAGGAAACTCTGTCAAAATTTTTATAGAATTTGCGAAAAACTAAAATGGATCAAAAATATTAACTAGTTTTAATTTTAACCAAATGTTTTAAATGCCTATTAGAAAATGCTCACCACTTAACAAAAGTAAGAAAATTGATTTAAAATCCTTTGTAGGGTACTTAATGAGTTATCGGTAGGTGAAGTTCGGTAATTCATTAGGTATTCTACGGGATCATGTTATGCCTTACAGAGGGGTAAAGTGTGATAGTGTAAGGGTATGATGTTTACTAATGGGCATTTGTTTAGGAAAGCTTTGAGGGAATGGGCTATAAGAAGAGGTTATAGTTATGTGTTGGAGAAAAATAATAGGTTTAAGATTACACCTATGTGCAAGGATAAATGTAAATTTAGGGTGCATGCCAGCAATTTGAGGGATTCTGATACTCCACAAATTAAAACTTTCAAGCTAGTGCATGATTGTCCCAAGGAGGCTCATAATCACATTGTTAGTTACAAGTATTTGGCTTTCAAGTACCAGAAGAGTTCAGAGAAAATCCAAATTAGGAGGCCAATTGTTGTGTGCAATAGGCAGAGATGGGAATGAGAATATGTTCTCGATAGTAATGGCAGTTGTCAATATTGAGTGAAGGAATCTTGGTTTTGGTTTATTCAGCTAATCATTGTTGATTTTGGATATCCAGATGAAATTGGCTAGGTTTTTATCTTTAACCAATAAAAGGTATATGCCATTATGCTTTTTTAATAATATTTACTTATCATTATTAATACCTAATTAGTATTTATGAATTTCAAGGCTTAATTGAAGCTTTTAAGCTATTGATGCCAAGAAGTGAACATCATTTTTGCGTGAAACATATGTATGACAATTACAAAGTATTATTTAAGGGACTAGAGTACCAGAAAAAATCATGGTATGCAGCCTGTGCAACCACAATAAAGACTTGGGAATATCATATGAAGAAGTTGAAGGAAATGGACCAAAGTACCTATGATTGAATCATGATCCTAAAACTTGGTCAATGGCAAATTTATCTAATCACACAAAATATGATACTTTACATAATAACATCTATGAGTCCTTCAATTCCTACATAAAGGAAGCAAGGGATCTTCCTATTCTAAGTATGGATGAGTGGATTAAAAGGAGATTAATGAAGAGATTTTATATGAAGTATAATGCCATGAAGAATTATAAATGTGATATATGTCCAAATGCCCAAGAGGAACTGGAAATAAGGAAGATTGAAAGCAAAAAATTATTTTTGCACACCTGCTGGAAGACAGAGATATGAGGTTAATTTCTATGACACTTAAAATACAGTTTACTTAGTAAAACAAAGCTGCAGTTGTAGAGTTTGGGACTTGATAGGATTGCCTTGTAAACGTGCCATTTCCTATTTGTTCAACCAAAAAGAAATGCCACAGAAATATGTGCACAAGTATTTCTCTACAGAGACCTATCTAGTAGTATATAACTGTATCATAAACCCTATGCTGAGCAAAGGGGAATGGGAAAATCAGAAGACATAGATAAGAACAATCCTCCCATTATAAGCAAGCTCGCTGGAAGACCAAAGAAGAAAAGAATAAGGAGAAAGGATGAAGCCAGAAACCCATATAAGATCACAAAAGTTGATGGATACATTTTGTGTGGCAAATGCAAACAAATTAGGCACAATGCAAGGGGAATGTAAAGCTAGCATTACTAGGGAGACTGCACGGCAAAGAAGGAAGAGAAAGAAAAGAGCCACTGTTGCTGGAAATGAGGTTAATTCCTTGCTTTTATTTGTATTGATCTATAATATTATATTGTAAGTTTAATAACTTGTGATTAGTTATTTTCCTTAGTAGGAAGCACATAATAACAACCCCCAGTAAAGATTTTGGCGTTCCACCTTCACTCTCCTTGAAATCTCATCGTCCGAGAGTTTAATGCTGCTGAAGTTGAGTCCTTTAAAGTTGTCGAATGTTGCTCGGTCTGTTGGTAGTCTTGCTAGTGCATATGGGGCTCTCACCATAAAACACCTAAGGAAAAGAGGAAGAGAAAAAACGGAGGTGTGAAGGAGAAGAAAGGGGGTTGGGGGCTATTTACTTGGGCGTAATGTGCGTCCAAGTTCTATTTTCTTCTTTTTATAATAATAATAATAATAATTTATTAATATTAAATTAATATTTAACCAAACTATCATAATCCACGTAATTTAAAACAAATAAATTTAATTTATTTATAACATAAAATAAAATCTTACTATTATAATTTAATTACTTCTACATATAAAACTTTATTGTATAATTAATAAATATATTAAAAATTGACATAATTTAAAATAAAAATAATGCCATTATTAAATTTTTTATTAGCATTAATAATAATAATGTACTTTAAAAAAAATACCCTTCAATATACTTTAAGTAATAAAAAAGTACCCTTCAATATACTTTAAGTAATACCTATTACATATTAAATAATCATTTAAATTAAATTTAAGACTTTAAATTCTTTTTATAAAATATATTTAGATAATAATACAACATTAAAATAATATTAAAAATTATATTTTTTTCTTACAAAAATTTAAGTTGTTACAATTATATTATTTTCTATTATGTATGTTTGGGTCTGATTATGAGTTTGAAAATCATAAGACTTATTATGAATTTTGAGAATTTTATACTAATTCAAATCTTAATTTCGATTTAACCCACAAAATCATATTGTGACACAAATTTATTTATTTATTTATTCATACGAGAATGAAATAATTTAGTCTATTATATTTCACTTTCATAATAATTTAGTCCTTTTAATATTTATGACATGACTGGTTTTCAAAAACCTATGTGCTTGGGCTCTATAACTTACACATTCTGATACCTAAGTCTATTACAAAATTGGGAGGACTGTACACTGGGTCACCCTTTAATTATATATATATATATATATATATATAATTAAAATTCAATCATTTTAATTACTTTAATTACTATTTTAAAATAATTGAACCAATACTTAAAAATTGAAATTTTCAAAAAATATTAATTGAATTAAATTAATAATTAAATTACTTTTATTATAATAATTAAATTTAATCGATTTGATGTAATTTTTTAATTATAATTAAATAATGCAAATCCTTAATTATTACTTCTACAAATAGTGTCTTAGTTAGTAAACATGAAATTGTTTAAAAATAAGTATAAAGCTTAAATACCAAATATAATTCTCTCCCTTAATATTGAAAAAGTTATACTTTAATTTTGTTGAAAAAGATATTTGTAGGTTACCAACTTACAAATTTTTTTATTTTTTGCACCCTAAGCTCAAAATCAATCATCAATAAAAATAAAAATTGGGTGAGTGATTATTGAAATTTAATTTCTGTTCTGAAAATGTTTGATCAAATTTCCTTGTTTTGCATGATTTACCTAAATTTGATTCATGCAATTATCATGTTTATAAAATTGTATTTTTTTTTATAATTAACTTCAATTAAAATTTAAATTTGAAATCTCACAGTGTTAAAGATAATTTCAATATAATTATATTTTTTAATATTACCAAATTAAAATATAATTTTACCAATAAACTTTACTTAGTTTATTTCAATGATATTGAAATTAAAAGGATATAACAGTATAAATAAAAATTTCCTTCATTGAATTGGAATTTTCTGATTTTGCCTTGCGGCTTTAATCTATACATACCTAAATACAAACTAATCACAATTTGTGGTTAAACCGACTTGCATTATGCACTAATCTTTTTTTTTTTTTTTTCTAATCTCAAATCAATAAAAGAAAAATTGAACATAAAATATATGCTTTTGTTTCTTTTTGGTTATGAGACTTCTGTACAATTGATTTCCCCTTTTGTATAACATTCTTCACCTTTATTTGGTTTCTCCGTCTCTTCATCATGCCTTTGAATAAAGAAGAAAGCCCATATAAAGGAAGAGGCCCTTTGCTTCTTGTGAAGTCAATGGTGCCCCTTTCTCTCTTGAAGTTGGAGAACAAAACTATGGTTTCTGGGACAATTTGATTGGCAAGCCATTCTGGGGAAGGGCAAAAGGGCCATACTGAATCCCATTGTCTGAACCCACCATAGACCATCTGCACAGAGAGACAGAGCGAGTGAGAGAGTGACAAAATTGCCCATGTCAGCACACGAGAAAAATCTAAAACTTTCTATATTTAGGAACTGAAATCGACCTTTTATTTTACCCATTATTGAGAAGACAAACCATGAGACTGGTAATGATAAAATTTTTATTCTGATTTTTCGATTTCACTAACCTGTACTTAGTGGTCAGGTGATGGAGGAGGACCAAAATCTCCAGCTTAGCTAACTCATTCCCCGGACATGAATGTGTCCCATTGCCAAATGGCATGAAAGTATTGGGCTTCGGTGCAACCTGTTAAAATCATCAAATTTCATTTCATGGAGATGAAAAATAAAAAAGAAGGAATAATGATGAATTCTATAAGCAAGCAAATTTTATTTTTCTTTTTATACCTCAAATCTTGTAGGATCAAACTTTTCAGGATCTGGAAAGATTTCTGGGTTATGGTGAATGTTTCTGAAAAGCGGCAAAACTTTCCATCCTTTTGGGATCAAATATCCTGAAAAAATGAGAACATGTAAAGAAGAAGCTAATTACCATAATTTATAAGTTATATAATTTTTTTTATTATAATTATTTTTAATTTTTCTATATAATTAATTCTGATTAAAATTTAATGTTGAGAACTCACAATTTTGAAAAACAGCTATAGTATTATTAAATTAAAATTTATTAATAAAATTACATTATTTTAGTGTCCACTTTGGAGACAAACCAAAAAGAATAAAGAATAAAACAATAAAGAAATGAATATGCATTAGTTGCCGCATTCGAAAATAAGTTAAAACTTACTGACCTTGATACTCAACATCCTCAACAGCCTCTCTGAATGTAAAAGACAAAATTGAAGCAACTCTCAGTGTCTCTTGAATCACCCTTGAAGAAATTGGCATCTTCTTGGTATCTGCCCAACTGAGAAGCTTCTCCTCACCACAGTTCTCTTTACTGGCTGCTATGTCCTCTTGCTCTTCCTGTGCATCCAAAAGCCAGCACACAAAACAAGGTCATTATTCAAACAATTTTTTTTTTCATTTCTATAATATTGTAGTAAATATTAAAATTTTTAATTTAATAATATTAAAATCATGAGCTTTTGAGTATGAAGCTAATACTCACGATGACAGCTTGAAGGACACCGGGGTTTTCTCCAAGGTACTTGAGAATCCATGTTAGAACACTAGCTGTTGTGTCACGAGCTGCAAAGATAACACCTATAATGTTATCGGCGATTTGTTCGTCAGTGAGGCCTTCCCTGTCACCCATGAAAGATCCAAGCAGGTCGTTTTGATGAAGATTCATTTCCCTTCTGCTAGAGAGAATTTTGGCTAAGATCTGAGAAAGCTCTTTTCTTGCTTTCATGGATTTGTTGAAGAGTGTCCCTGGTAGATTAATGGGCATTGAATTGTATCCTTTCTCAAGAATGTAGTAACATCTCTTCAGATCTTCTCTGTATAGAGACTCTTCTTTTCCAAATATTGAAAGCAGTGCAACGTTGAACGTGAACTGAAACAAACCAAAAAAAGGAATAATTTCATTAGTTGGCAAGCAGAAAGAAACAAAGAGACTGTGAAGTCTCGACTTGAGTTGAGTTTTATTGTATAAAAAAAAAAAAAAAAAAAACAGAAGAAAAGAAAAAGGAAAAAAAAAAAAAAGGAAACAGATAAGCTCTGTTTTCCTCTGTTTATGTAAGAATGCAAGAAAATGGAAGCCGTACTGTTTTCATTTCTTGGAAAGTGTTGACAATTCTTCCTTCCCAAGATTTAAGAGAGTCCTTTGCAATGGATTCGATGTCAGAGACAATGTTTTTGATCGATTCAGGTACGAAAGCACGAAGAACAAGTCTTCTCAATTGGGCATGGTAGTCTCCTTGGTGAAAGAAGATGGCTTGTTTGCCTAACATCCTTTCTTTACTTGCTGGAAATGTTGGCTTGAAGAGATGAGCTCTTGTTACAAGCACAAATCTTGCAGCTTCTGGGCTTGAAATCATCACACAGGGACAACCCAAGATGTGGGTCTTGAAGACAGAGCCAAACCTACAAGTGGGAAAACAGAACATGAAAAGAAAATACCATTAGCATTTAGTTGAATATGCAATAGTGCAAATGTAAAAAAGAAGAATTGCTAGCAATTCACCTCTTCTGTTTAGAGGCAAAAAAGACATTTGGGTTTTGAGAATAGAGTTGGAAGGTTTCGCCAATGTAAGGCCAACCCAATGAGCCAGGAGGGAGAGGCAAAGTCCGGTGATTGGAGTTAAAGAATTTGAGGAGAGAATGAAAGAGAAAGATGAATAAAATTGAAGCAGAAGATAGAGAAAAGAACAAGGAAATGAATTCCATATTTGATATTTGTTATTTTTTGCGTGAAGAGAAGCAGAACAGCTGTAGCAGTAGAATGGTTAGCTAAGTGGCAAAGAGTTTGTGTGGAGAAACAAGTGAAGAAGGGAGTTATTTATAGGCTATTGGGTTAAGAAAATTAAAAGAAAAAAAAAAAGGAAAATATAGTGAATTAAAGTAGGAGAGAGGGAGAGAAAGAGAAAAATATAGTTAACAGAGAGACAGAGAGAGAGAGAGAGAGAAGGGGACCTTTCAAATACAGCTTGAATTCCACACACGGAATCCCGTTCCAGCTCATACGGGTTTTCGTTTGGTCATTTTGACTGTTTTTGTCATGAGCAATTTGCACGAGTCAGAGGGACACATAAAGATTGTGAGAAGGGCGAGATTTTGATCATTTTAGGGTATGTTTGGGAAGGGAGGAAAGTGAGAGGGGAAAGAAAATGTGAGAGGAAAATAAATTTATTTTTTATTTTTTTATTTGGATTGAGTAGAAAATAAAAGGGGAGGGAAAATATTAGATAGAAAATAAAATTATTTTGTCTTTTTCTCCTTTCTTTCTAAAATGAGAGAAAAATAAGAGAAAAATATTTGAAAATATAAAAATATCCCATACTTAATAGTTTTTTTTTTAATTTAAGGGTAAAGTTATAATTTTACTATTCATAAAATAACTTTACCTCTAATATTTTTTTCTCCCAATCCAAATAAGAAGAAGAAAAATAATTTTTATTTTCATTCCTTACTTTTCCTCTTTTATTTTCTTTCCATCTTTTATTTTCCTTCCTCCCACCCCAAACATAGTGTAAGGGAGTGGTTTTACTTGGAGACTAATCAGACCGGCATTTATTGCCTATGAGTATGAAAGAGAAAGAGACGAGGACGCCCCTTAAGGATGGCAAAAAGGGATTATTTCCTTTTCTCTTATAATTAATTTACATTTAATTAAATTATTTATTTTAATTTTAAATTTAAAATATATTTTATATTTCTCTATTTATTTTTATTTATTATATTTAAATTTACTTAATGATTAATAAAATAATTAGATTATTTAATTTTTATAAAAATATATTAATAATTAATTAAATTATATTTTATTTCATTTAATTAAAATATTTACTATATTTAATAAAGATAAAGGATATTTATTTAATAATTAAGAAAATAATTAGATAATTTAATTTTTATAAAAATATATTAATAATTAATTAAACTACTCTTTATCTCATTTAATTAAAATATTTATTATATTTAATAAAAATAAAAAATAAAATTAAAAAAAAAGTTAATGTCCCTTGATTTTTTAAATGCAATAAATAAATTTAGATAAAAAAATCAACAGATAAAAATAAATAAATAGAGTAATTTATAAATTAATTTAAAAATAATAAATAAATGTTTGATAAATTTATTTAAAAGTTACTTTTGGAGTAATTTAAGTATTTTTAATAAATATTTAAAAGTAATTTAAATTATTAAAATGATTAAAAGAATATATAAAATTTTTAAGTATGTGAGAGTTTATTAAAATGTGAATAGTGTTAAAATTGGAATTAAACAGGGCTCTGCCTCATCTATATAAACTTCTCATTCTTCTCCATTTGTCTCATCTCCGGTTTGGGTGGCCAATGTTGAGTGCTTTCATCGGTGGCAATTCCTTTTCTTTCTTTTTTGTTGGTTTTTTTTTTTCTAATAATTTTTAAATATGTATTAGTTTGAAACAAATTTTGGGTATATATCCTCAGATCTATTATTATTGATAGATTTTGAGTGAATAAATACCTAGACTAATAATTGTTGACAGATTTTGAGTTTTTTTATAATTTTTTCTCTAATTTAATAGAGTTTTTATGTGTTTTTATTGTTAAGACATTTTGTCTTTTAGAAAAGAATACCTTATCATTTGTTCTATAAAAGATCTAAATTTGAAGATCATCTAATGATACTCATAAAATAGTGAAGCACATAATTTATTTATTGACTAATTTTTATCAATAATGTCAGATCTTATAAATTCTTTATATTATTTTTCATTAAAACTGTGAAATCGATTCAATTAATAAAATTCAATTAACATTTTTAATATCAACCATCCGTTTTAGTGGGTAGTATATAAACTATATTATAATCTCTTTGCAAGGTTATTAGTATTCTTTGACTTTAGATAAAAGAAATTCACTTCATTTAAATTTTTTTATAAAAAAGGTATTAATTAAAAATAATTTTAAAATAAATAAATAATAGATACTTTAATTATAATTTTAACTTATTTTAAATAATTTTTTAAAATTTATAAATGAAATCAATTACTATTGTTCTTACATAAAATTTTAATTTATTTATATACTAAAAACCTTTTTAATTAATTAATTTATAATGGCCTCCTTGCATATGCACATTCATGAGTGTTGGAATCAACGTCATCAATTATCTCTCTCCTCTTTTTGTCCCACTGCAGCCTCCTTTGGGCAATGTTGTTGTACAAGTTGTACGTGCGAGCTCTATTGCCTGGTTCTCGGAAACCCCAATTCCTCGCTCTGTCCCGGATGATTCATTTTATCTATATCCTCCTTCTCATTTCCAGTCTCCTTCCATTGTTTCTAATTAATGATTCTATTTTGCATTTTTAGGCTTTATATTTTTCTTCAATTTATCATTTTATTTTTAATGTTAATTTTGAATTTAAAATTTCATTATTAAAATTTAACTAATATAATCAATCATCATAATATCACTCTTATATTTAATTTAATGATATTAAAAATTATTTTTAAACTTGTAATATTATGAATAATTTTAATCAAAGTTAATTATATTAGAAATTTAATTCTTATCTAAATTTAATCAATTCTTTTTAAAAATATTAAATTAACAATTGAATTAAATCTCTCATCTAATAATCTATCCTTTATTACCTTGATTTATTATAATATTTTCATGATAGTAAATTATCATATTTTATTATAATAAGCATTTTGAAAAAGGTTATCTAATTTTTTTTATATGCACAAATGACTTTTTTTAAAATAAAAATGACTGATATTATAATAATTTAATATATTAAATTTTAAAAAAAAATTAAAATTAAAAGTCAAAGCTGAAATATAATAATAAAATTGAAGAATTGTATTCATATATTAAGGACTGTTTTCATATATAAATATTAATTATTTCATTTTTAGCTTATGTTATTTTGCTCTTTAATTTTGGTGGCTTTCTTTTTTTTTAATTATTATTATTATTATTGTTATTATTATTATTATTATGAAAGTGTTTTCAATATGGAATATATTTTGTGAATCGTTACTCTAGGTAAGATAAAAGATTAAATTAGTGATACATTTTTATTAAAATTATTTATATATTAAATTAAGGTTTAAAAATTTTTATGAAATAAATTAAAATTAAGAAATATATGTATTATAATTATTTAAGTTATGGTAAGTAAAATTTAATTATAAATTAATTAAAAAATCTATAATAGTAAACTATAAAAATTTTAATAATATTTAAATTTTAATTTAAAAATTTTTATAAGATAAATTAAAGACGTAAAAAATTATTGATATAACGAAATTAAATTGAGAGAATAGAGTCAAATTAACCATGATAAAATTAATGATTACCGTAGCCGCCCAAGCGTCGCATAATCAGAAAAATTATAACGTGTGAATATAATTATTGATTAACAAAAAGATTTACTCCTCTATCATTGATATAATATATAGATAAATCAGAGTTCATTCAGGATAATAGAGCTAAGTCAGAGGTTTGTCGTTGCCCAATCAAGCCCTGGACATCTGGTAAATATATAGTACATTTAGTTTTTAGGCCTTAAACTATTTAATTTTAATAACGATAATTTTTTTAAATATATTAATTATCAAAAAATTTATATAAATTAGACAAAAGAATTAAGGGTAACAAAAAAAATATAAAAATTAATTAATTTTTTTTAAAATAAAAAACTAAATAATTAAATTTACTAAAATAGAAGGATCATATTATCCTTTAATTTATTGAATGGAATATATTCCCAGAACAGTAGTTGAGGAAGTGCAATTGCAGCTTTGGGCCAAAACCAAAGTCCTAAATATGACAAAATTACGAATTTTAAATATGACAAAAATACAAATTTCTATTACAGGACTAAACAAAAACATTTTTGTTTTAAATATTGCTAGTTATTAGGTAAACAAGAAACTTTGTTTTGAACTACAGTGATTTAATTAATTCATTAATCATACTATTCCATGATTTTCTTTTCCTTTCAAATTGAGAAAAAAGATAATAATATGCTCATAAAAAAAAATGCAAATTGGTTAGATTTAAACTAATTTCCATTTTTGAGTTACTTTGAGTATCGTTTTATTAGTATAGGATTAAATTACATTATTGGCTAATTTTTATCAACCGTCCCTTAATTTTAGATTTTGTTATATTTTCGTCACTCATTTTCATTTGGTTACCATAGAGTCTTTTAATTCAACTCAATTAAATATTTATCTCAAAAATTTGGAATCGTCTATATGGATTCTCTTTCTCCACTCTAAACGATTTTGGATTAAATCCTCGAAAATGTGTAATACTTCTAGATCATGTTATACTACTCTTCTCTAACTCAGTTTAGGTCTACCCATTTTTTTCTTTCTATCCTCTAACCTAATGTGCTCTATTTATCTAGCTGGAGTTTCCGTATGTCTACACTTTACATGACAAAACCACCTCAATCTCCCTTCTCTCAATTTATCATCAATTGGCACCACTCCTACATTTTATCTAATACTCTTATTGCGGACTTTATCTAATCTAGTATGGTCACTCATCCATTTTAATATTCTCATATCCCCAATTCTTATTTTAGACACATACGACTCATTCAGTGCCCAACATTCACTACCATATAACATGACCTGTCGTATGATTGTACGGTAAAATTTTCCTTTCAACTTATTGGGAATCTTTCAATTTAAAAAATGTTATATAAAAGTCTCTCGTGCTATAATCTCTTTATATCTCTGACTAATTTAATATGTGACAGTGTCACACCATAAAATGAGAAGGTTGAGTTTATTTGGCATTATTGTTACAATTGTTATTAAGAAAAATATTTTTAAAAAATATATTAGTTATAGAGTATTAAAATCTAATTTAAAAATAAATTTGACATGTTTGAAGGAACAGAAGCGTGAAAAACACAAATTTATATCATTGAATTCAAAAATTTTCACCTATGGTCACATGCATCATGCAAGATTTATTTTTATCTATTTGATTTCAATGATAAACAACATATTAAAACTCTTTTAATATGTTTTTGGATCTGTATTTGCCATTTAAGATTTTAAAATTAATCAGATTAATTTTAGAACCCTAGATTAAATCAAGAACGATTACACTAACCTCTTGATGCAACCGCAGCTGTGTCTCGCGCTTTGAGATTCGTCTTCAGACACCGGATGTTGTCCTCTAGCTTGTCCACACCAAGAACACCTATGGCAGCCCTTGAATAGCTTCTAAAGCTTTTTCTATTAATTAGAAAATCAAGTTCTGCCTTTTAAGAGATTAAAGATGTAAACAGGACACTAGAAACAATTTCTAGTGTTCTTAATTCAAGAGATTGATGGCTAATCTCTTTGAATTGATGAGAGCTGAAGAAGAAGAGAAGAAAACCCTCAAAGTGGCGTGACAAAGGAGTGTGGCTGCTGGTTGTGTTTTATTTTCTCATAACAACACTTAAATAGCTAGGTTAACACATTAAACCCTTGCCACATGTCACCCTTTGATTAGCTCTAGGTTTAAGTGACCCAATCACATTGTGCCAAGTGTCAAACCTATATTTAATCTTGATTTTAATCATCTTACATGATTAAAAAACATTTGACAAGCTTATGTGTTATGCCATGTGTCACCATCTCATGGTGCCACGTGTCACACTGCAAAATGACCAAAATGCCCCTGTGTCTTAATTTTGAGTTCTTAACCTAAAATAATTATTTTCTTCTTCTAATTAATTTATATCAAATATAAATTAATTAATTAATCTCTATTAATTAATTTCTCATTAATTAAATTCATATTTAAACACTTTAAATATAAATTTAACTTATATTATACATCCAATAATCTAGATTTGGTTTCAAGTCATGCTAGGGACTTTGCAATCTAATTGCAAACCAAACCTATTTAATTAATCAATTAAACTCTTTAATTACTTAATTAAATTATATTTAAATAGGTGATAACTTGTGTATGTGTGTGACTTACTAGACTCATCACTAATTGGCAATGAGACATGATATCAACTCTTAATATCATTAGAACTCTTTCTTACCATAAATGATTTCTCTAAATCATTTTATGAACCTCATAGACCATGGTTAACACCTAGCATAGCATGCCATGGCCACCCAATTAGTAATAAGGTTTACCTTAAATGAACCTATAATCATATGTTACCATGCACTAGAATCTCTCTGTTACAAAATCCCAACTCAAGCTAGAGTCATGGTTTATGTCAAACTCCATTTGCTATGAATATTATGTTCTCTTTTAATTCCAGTTCTTGATTAAAAAGATTTTCTCATCAGAAACTCTTTTCTGAATAAATCTATCTGTCCTGGCCACGAACTTGAAACATCAAGAACAATTAAATGAACATAGGATTTTATCTCTATTTACTTAGAGGAACAGATTCCATCTTGATCAACACCTACCTCCATATATAACTAGTAGGAGCCAACACATGCCCATATACCCATACACAGTACAAGTATGAAAGCAATATCAAACTCAATCTACCTATATACAAGATAACCGTGCTATCTCAGGTCTAAAGATTATATGCACTGATATGATTTATGACAAAACATTGACAAGAGTAAACTCCATGTGCTTGTCATAAGTGTCACTGGTTCGGCCTACTTATCATTTATAAGTGCCTATCATGTTTGTTATATGGCATGAGACTCACCATTTCATCTTATTTATATCTCATATAAATAACTTGGGAACAAACATGAATACAATCTTTCTGGATAAGTCATGTCCTTATTATGAAGTATCCTCGATTGTGAACCTATTTATGATACTTTGTGCTAGAAATATTGTCACTCATATTCTTAACAACTTAAGAATAATATTTCTAACAAAATATCAATAGACCTTTTCTATTACACATAAATATATTATATAAACAGAAAAGTGGAAATGCCATTTATTAATAAAATATGTACAAGATACATACTAAATGATATGCTCTAGGGCATACTACTAACAATCTCCCACTAGCACTAGAGCCATTCATTACAATATCTTAGACCTATCTTCTCAAGATGTCGGTCTAACTAAGTCTGTGACATAGGCTTAGTGAATGGATCAGCTGGATTTTCAGCTGATGCTATTTTCTGCATGGCTAAATCGCCTTGCCCATCTCTGATAATGTGGTAGCGCCTTTCTATGTGTTTGGATTTTGGGTGAGACCTTAGTTCCTTAGCCTGTATGACTACTCCATTGTTGTCACAAAGGTAATGGAACCACGACTCAATGGAAGGAACTACTGTAAGTTCTGCACGAACTTTTTAATCTAAACTTTCCTTTGCAGATCCGATGCAAGAATATACTCACCTCGTAGTGGAATCTGCAATGTGCTCGCTTGGAACTCTTCCAACTGACTGCACCTCCATTACAAATGAACACATATCTAGAGGTAGACTTTCTATCATCGATATCTGATTGGAAATCAGAATCAGTATAACCATCCAATTGCAAGTCTCCACCTCCATAAATCAAGAATAAATCCTTAGTTCTTCTCAAGTACTTAAGAATATTCTTGACAGCTATCCAGTGTTCCAAACATGGATTGGATTGAAACCGCTAGTCAAACTAATAAAGATATGCGATATCCGCCTAGTACACAACATTGCATACATTAAACTTCCAATAGCCAAGCACATGGAATCCTCGCCATCTTATCTCTTTCTTCAGTGTCCTTGGAGACATCTCTTTAGAAAGATGGATACCATGTCTCACTGTAACAATCCTCTCTTGGAATCAAGCATGTTAAACCTCTTTAACACCTTTTCCAAGTATAGACTTTGGGATAAACCAATTATTCGCTTCGCTTTATCTCTATAGATGCGAATCCCAAGAATATAGGTTGCCTCCCCTAAGTCTTTCATGGAGAATGTATTTGACAACCATACCTTTATAGTCGTCAACATACCTGTGTCATTACCCATCAACAGTATGTCATCCACATATAAGACAAGGAAAGTGATAACACTGTCACTAACCTTCTTATATACACATGGCTCATCCTCATTTTTGATAAAACCAAAGGATTTAATGGCTTCATCAAAACGGATGTTCCAACTCCTCGAAGCTTGTTTCAACCCATAAATGGATCGCTTTAGCTTGCATACCTTGGAACCATTTTAGGATTCAAAACCCTTAGGTTGTTCCATGAAAATGTTTTCTTCAATGTATCCATTGAGAAAAGCTGTTTTGACATCCATCTGCCAAATCTCATAATCATAGTACGCAGCTATTGCTAATAAAATCCTAATTGATTTAAGCATGGCAACAGGCGAGAAAGTCTCCTCATAGTCGATTCCTTGCCTTTGGCGAAACCCTTTCGCTACTAGCCTTGATTTATAGGTCTCTACCTTTCCATCAGAACCAATTTTCTTCTTGAAAACCCATTTGTTCCCTATAGGTACAATACCTTCAGGTGGGTCAACAAGATCCCAAACTTGATTCTTATACATGGAATCAATCTCGGATTTCATAGCATCAATCCATTTTGAAGAGTCTATATCTGATATAGCTTCTTCATAGGTAAGTGGATCATCTCCATGATCTACTTCTTCATGAGTAGACAACTCTTGTTCTTCTTCATGAAGAAAACCATATCTCACGGTGGGTGAGATACCTCGGTTGTTCTACGAGGAACAAAGTGTAGATGTTTCATCAACGGGTATAGGTTGACTAGATGGATTTATATCCATCTGATGCTGGTTGGTCGTAATTCTCCAATTCTAACTCTATTTGTCTTCCTTTGCCTCCTTCTTGAAAAACCGTTGTTCAAGAAATGTGGTATCTCTACTTATCACAACCTTTGTGAAGTAGGCAAATAAAAATAATATCCAAAACTATCTTTTGGATATCCAACAAATCGACCTTTTCTCGATCCGTCTCCAATTTATCAGTGTTCAGCTTTTTGATATAAGCTGGACAACCCCAAATCTTAACATGCTTAAGACTTAGTTTTCTTCCATGCCATATCCCATAAGGTGTGGAAGAAATTGATTTTGATGGAATCCTATTTGTAATATACAAAGCTGATTTTAATGCAAATCCTCAAAAGGAGATTGGCATATCAGTATAGCTCATCATACTACGTACCATATCCAATAGGGTACGATTTCTCCTTTCAGATACACCATTCAGTTGTGGTGTTCCTGGAGGAGTCAGCTGAGAAACAATGCCATGCTCTCTCAAGTATTCATCAAATTTAGTACTCAAATATTCACCTCCACAATCTGATCGAAGAGCTTTAATACTCTTTCCTGTTTGATTTTCTACTTCAGATTTAAATTCTTTGAACTTTTTAAAAGATTCATGTTTGTATTTCATCAAATACAAATACCCAAACCTTGATTTATCATCAGTAAAGGTAATAAAATAATGAAAGCCCCCTCTAGCCATTTCTTTAAATGGGCCACATACATCACTATGTATTAGCTCCAAAATATTTTCAGCTCTTAGCCCCTGTCCAACAAAGGGTGATCTAGTCATTTTGCCCTGAAGGCAAGATTCACAAGTTGGAGTAGGCTCAGAGTCCAATAAGGATAAAATCCCCATTTTCTCCAATTTTGTAATCCTATCTTCTGCAACATGACATAACCTTAAGTGCCAAATATATTTTGAACTTGAGTTGGTTTTCACCACGGCATTACATTCTTTTAGATTGCTATACTCTGGCCAGTGGAAACATTTTCTTACTGGCAATGGAAACACTTTCCTGTTGGTAATGGAAACACTTTCCTGTTGGCAGTGGAAACACTTTCCTTTGCCTTTATCAGCTTTAGTCTTCCTTTTCTGTTTAACTATTTTCTTGGAAGGACTAGGAATCTGAGGTTTCTTTTTCTTATTGCCCTTCTTCTTGTTGGACTTTCCAGCAAAAGAAGATGCAACCAAAGCTACCTTTTTTCCTTTATTGCCTGGCATATTCTTTTGGGCAATAACCAGCATGTTGAGTAAACTAGCTAAGGTGCATTCCTGTTTAGTCATATGGAAATTTGTCACAAAATTCCCAAAAGACTCGTGAAGGATCAAGGATCAAATACGTTTGTAGTTGGAAATCCATGTTGAAGTCAAGATGTTCCAACTGCTCAATCAGCCGAATCATCTTGTGGACATGATCCCCAACATTCTGTCTCTCAGACATCCTCATACGGAATAGCTGTCTAGATATCTCATACCTAGCATTCTTGCTGTGCTCACCATACAACTCTTGTAGGTGAAGGGGGATCTCACTCGCACTCTGCATGTTCTCATGTTGCTTCCGTAACTTATTACTCATGGAAGCAAGTATGTAACACTTAGCTCTCATATCATGCTCCTTCCACTTGTCCAAAGTTTCATGTTCCTCTTGTGTGGCCTCTGGAGGTAAGGGACCAGGAACATTTGAATCTAGAACATATCCTATTTGTTCAAGGTTCAGGATAAGTTTCAAATTTCTTAGCCAATCAGATAGATTAGGTCCTGTCAACCTATTGTGATTAAGTATGCTTGCAAGGATATTGGATGGTGGTGGTTGTTTTGTGATCATTTTTATCAGAAAATTAACTGCAGAAAATAACTAGATTAATTAGTAAATGTATCATGTAATTAACCAAAATGATTATGGTCTTTTAATCAAATTGGTCCTCCCACTAACTTAGCGAATCCTACACTTCCAAAGTAGAAAACGGAAATCCTAGTTGGATGGATTTCTAGTGGGTGATTGAATTCTTATAATTCTATTGATCATCCTCGGGTACATCCATTATTGGAATTACAATAAACTATAAGTGAGCAACTCTTTGCCCATCACATCTCATGTGAGGTTCAATCCTTTACCTAGCCCCTAATGCTCAAAATCTCAGGTACATCCATTATTGACTTATCTTGCATTAGTTAAGTTGATCCCATTGAGCCAGTAATTATGCAAATAATTTTAATGTCCTCAGGTACATCCAATATTGGCCACTAAACCATTTACATATTTACAACATCTCATGCTTAACAATTATTCTTAAGAAAATCTCTTAAATAAATTGCATCTTATGCAACTATTTAAAATTTCTTAAAATAATTGCCCCAATGGAGGGCCTATGTTATAATTACTTTAATTATAGCATTTCCAACTTAATCATTTGTTTGGAAGATTTTATGGTCATTCTATTTACTATTAAGGTCTCACTTTGCACATTATCCATTTAGCATGCATATATCATATAATTGCATACATTCCCATACATCTCATGCATTCATGGATAAGCAGTAAATATGGTATGATCATGGACTTTCTAAGGGATTCAATTCTGAGCCACCAAGAATTGAATCAGGGCATTCCTAGGTGCATTTCATTCATTCATTTTACAAGAGTTGCTGAAGGAGTACATAATCAACACTTGATCTTGAATTCCTCCCACTGGTCCCACCAATGCTCTTGACCTCCTTGAACTTCTTGCAATCCAATATTATATAGTAATCCTTGGCATACCAAGGCGAATTTACAAGAACTTAAATAAATGAAATTACAACCCAAAAATTATTACAAACTTAATAATACATGCCCAAAATAAATTAATTAATTTACAATCCCAAAGAAACATAAAAGAAATAAATCCAATCACATTGGTCTTTTATAGTCCATGATCATCCATCATGCATATCACTATTTAACAATTAAATAAAAAATACATACTTAAATTAAATTGAATATCTCATATTCAACTTAAAAATTCAGATTTGAATATGATTCAAATAAATTTAAAAATTCAGATTTGAATCTCATTCAAACAAATTTAAAAATTCAGATTTGAATCACATTCAAACAACTTTAAAAATTCAGATTTGAATCACATTCAAACATTTTTTAAAAAATCAGATTTGAATCACATTCAAATATTTTTTAAAAAATCAGATCTGAATTTTATTCAATCAATTTTAAAAAATTAGATTTAAATATGATTCAAACAACTTTAAAAATTCAGATTTGAATCACATTCAAACAACTTTTAAAATTCAGATTTGAATCACATTCAAACAATTTTTAAAATTCTGATTTGAATCATAATTTAATTGTGTGATAAAAATTCTAATTAAACAATTTAATTAGACATAAAATGGATCTTAAATCATACAACAATTGCACATTCACCATCCATTTACCTTTGCACACCATTGTGATACATCAACCATGCACACCATGGTGTTCATCATTTGTGCCGCCACTTTGACTTTGCAACCAGCAATAAACTCTTGATCTCATGATCAAACACACAATTAAATCATATAAACATCAATCTAAATGGCAAATAACCTGGCTCTGATACCAATTGAAGGAACGGAAGCGTGAAAAACATAAGTTTATATCATTGAATTCAAAAATTTTCACCTAGGGTCATATGCATCATGCAAGATTTATTTTTATCTATTTGATTTCAATGATAAACAACATATTAAAACTCTTTTAATATGTTTTTGGATCTCTATTTGCCATTTAAGATTTTAAAATTAATCAGATTAATTTTAGAACCCTAGATTAAATCAAGAACGATTACACTAACCTCTTGATGCAATCGCAGGTGTCTCGCGCTTTGAGATTCGTCTTCAGGACACCAGATGTTGTCCCTCTAGCTTGTCCACGCCAAGAACACCTATGGCAGCCCTTGAATAGCTTCTAAAGCTTTTTCTATTAATTAGAAAATCAAGTTCTGCCTTTTAAGAGATTAAAGATGTAAACAGGACACTAGAAACAATTTCTAGTGTTCTTAATTCAAGAGATTGATGGCTAATCTCTTTGAATTGATGAGAGATGAAGAAGAAGAGAAGAAAACCCTCAAAGTGGCGTGACAAAGGAGTGTGGCTGCTGGTTGTGTTTTATTTTCTCATAACAACACTTAAATAGCTAGGTTAACACATTAAACCCTTGCCACATGTCACCCTTTGATTAGCTCTAGGCTTAAGTGACCCAATCACATTGTGCCAAGTGTCAAACCTATATTTAATCTTGATTTTAATCATCTTATATGATTAAAAAACATTTGGCAAGCTTATGTGTTATGCCATGTGTCACTATCTCATGGTGCCACGTGTCACACTGCAAAATGACTAAAATGCCCCTGTGTCTTAATTTTGAGTTCTTAACCCAAAATAATTATTTTCTTCTTCTAATTAATTTATATCAAATATAAATTAATTAATTAATCTCTATTAATTAATTTCTCATTAATTAAATTCATATTTAAACACTTTAAATATAAATTTAACTTATATTATACATCAAATAATCTAGATTTGGTTTCAAGTCATGCTAGGGACTTTGCAATCTAATTGCAAACCAAACCTATTTAATTAATCAATTAAACTCTTTAATTAATTAATTAAATTATATTTAAATAGGTGATAACTTGTGTATGTGTGTGACTTACTAGGCTCATCACTAATTGGCAATGAGACATGATATCAACTCTTAATATCATTAGAACTCTTTCTTACCATAAATGATTTCTCTAAATCATTTTATGAACCTCATAGACCATGGTTAACACCTAGCATAGCATGCCATGGCCACCCAATTAGTAATAAGGTTTACCTTAAATGAACCTATAATCATATGTTACCATGCACTAGAATCTCTCTCACATAAAATCCCAACTCAAGCCGAGTCATGGTTTATGTCAAACTCCATTTGCTATGAATATTATGTTCTCTTTTAATTCCAGTTCTTGATTAAAAAGATTTTCTCATCAGAAACTCTTTTCTGAATAAATCTATCTGTCCTGACCAGGAACTTGAAACATCAAGAACAATTAAATGAACATAGGATTTTATCTCTATTTACTTAGAGGAACAGATTCCATCTTGATCAACACCTACCTCCATATATAACTAGTAGGAGCCAACACATGCCCATATACCCATACACAGTACAAGTATGAAAGCAGTATCAAACTCAAACTACCTATATACAAGATAACTGTGCTATCTCAGGTCTAAAGATTATATGCACTGATATGATTTATGACAAAACATTGATAAGAGTAAACTCCATGTGCTTGTCATAAGTGTCACTGGTTCGGCCTACTTATCATTTATAAGTGCCTATCATGTTTGTTATATGGCATGAGACTCACCATTCCATCTTATTTATATCTCATATAAATAACTTGGGAACAAACATGAATACAATCTTTCTGGATAAGTCATGTCCTTATTATGAAGTATCCTCGATTGTGAACCTATTTATGATACTTTGTATTAGAAATATTGTCACTCATATTCTTAACAACTTAAGAATAATATTTCTAACAAAATATCAATAGACCTTTTCTATTATACATAAATATATTATATAAACAGAAAAGTGGAAATGCCATTTATTAATAAAATATGTACAAGATACATACTAAATGATATGCTCTAGGGCATACTACTAACAATGTTTTGGTATAAAAATATCAAAATAATAAAAAAATTTTTTCCAATAATATCTAAAAGGGCGCTTTTTCTAAAAAATGTTTTTTTTTTAATTCAATGCCAAATAGGTTTGTTGACTTTTTTTTGTGTAAAAAATATGGAGTAAGTATGTTAGATATATTTTCTAATTTTAAATCTATAATCTTTTTTGAGTGGAATGATTTATTATACTAAATATACATTATTTATGCGTTGAATATGAAATTGTAGTGTTTCAATTATTATGGGTATTTCAAGTGATATGATATGATCTAATCCCTAATCTTGTAAAAAAATATAATTTTTTTGACTTCTGAGTAAGATTAATAGACATGAGTTATAGGTTGCATGAGAATGTTTAATATGAATTTTATATATGACACTTTAATTTTTTTTATTTTTTTATTTTATATTATGGTATTGGCACATATTAGATTGGTCGGAAATAAAACTCTGACAAAAGAGATTTTTATGTAACTTTTTTTAAGTTAAGAACTTTTTATATAATTTTTTTTAAAATTAAGAGATTTTATAATAATAAAATGAAGATAAAAAATTAGAAGCGTAACAAATTTCAAAATTTCAAAGTTGAGGAAGGACCGGGAAAAATAAACCAATATTATTTAAGATTGCGATTCATTGATATGTAAAAAGAGAATTTTTTAGATTAATTTATAAGTTACATATAGGTCAAATAAATCAAATATTATTTAATTATTTAAACTTTGTAAAAAATTAATATTTTCGTAATTTAAAATAATCAAATTTAAGTCATTTCGAATCAAATTTAAATGAATTAATTTTGAATCGAATTATTTAATTATATTATTAAATCTTAATTTTCCGTCATTAAATATTAAATGTAAATTTAAATAATTATTTGTGCTTTTTAAAATTGATGAATTTGAGTTGAATTGATGAATAATATCAAATTATCACCTCCACCCACTTGCAATTCTTTACATGTGATCAACTTCAATCAAATTATTTCTATTGAAAATCTAAGATAGATTTCTTTTGTGCATTTCAACCATTTTTATTTCTTAATATTCTAATATACACAACGCATTGGATTTTGAATTTATGATTTTCAGTTCCATTTTCTTTTGCAATTACTTGTAAGTCTATTTGAATACAAATCTACATTTAAAACGAATATAAATTTAAATTAATGCTTGAAATAAATAAAATAAAATACTAACATAATATCAAATTTAAATATTCGTTTTAAATCTTTGTATGTATCTAAATTGATCCATAATTAGTCTTTTTATTTTAATTATTTTTTAAGTCAATATAACACGATCTTCTTAAATATGAAACAAAATCATGTTGTGTAGATGTAGTAATCAACCAATTTTACTTGAGTAAACCGGTTTGGTTTAGTTAGTCCAATTAATTGAATTTATTTAAGGTCTATTTGTTTGCAAAAAATAATTTATATTTGAAAAATATTTTAATTAAAATTAATTTTAAAAAAATATTTTTCATGAAAATATTTTTTATTATTTGGTTGAAATACTAAACTAATAATATATGTTTATATCAATTATGTATACATAATTTTACATTTTAATAAGTTTATAAAAATCTAAAAAATAATTTAATTTTCCTTTTAAATAGAAAAATATTTTCCATTAACGCAATTTTTTAAGTAAACCTAAATATTATAAGATGTAAAAATATTTTTTTTTTTAAATATTTTTTACATTTGTAGCCTAATTGAGAATTTAATTAGTAACAGGTCCAATTAAATACAAAACACAATTATTTTTTTTTTTAAAAAAAAAGAAAAATTGGGGTTGATTTTGTCCACCCAATCAGGTAATCGGATAATCATTGGGTGGATCATACCCGTTGTTTTGGATCTTAATTGTGTAGGGAAAATGTTAAATAGGGAAATAAAGAGAAAAAAATTTATATTATTATAATATCAGAGTAAAATAATTTTTTTTTGCAAAAAAAAATTTATTATACCCTTGTTTTTATCTTATATGTAAAGGTATTTAAGTTATTTTCAATATAATTAACATATTTGTTTTCATATTTTTCTTCATTTCACTTAAATTATGATGGAAATATTTTGAATCAATTAAAAAGATTTGAAAAATGAAATTTATTTTCTATTCTTGTTCTTTCTCTCCTCTATTTAATGTCAACAAGAGAAATTAGGGATTTTTTTTTTCCCTCTTCAATTCCCTAATCCAAACCAAGGGTTAAGGAATACATTTTGAAGCTTGTACATTACCATTTAAAGTACATCATAAAATTTCATATTTTTGCTAATATGTAAATATAGTAAAATACGTCCATGATATTTTTTTTTATAGAAATAAATAAAATATTTCATTAATTGAAATTAGAATACAAAAGAATGGTACAAATAAAAATATTATATATTTTTACATAAATAAAATTAATCACTGATCATACAAAAAATAATAAAAAGAACTTGAAAGATTTAAAGTATTGATAGAGTGTGTAGGTTAGCCAATAAGATAACTGTGCACTTCACTCTTTCACTTTATATCTTTTTTTGAGCTCCATTAGATAACATTTAAATTTAAATCTACTACTAAATGAAAAATTTGCGTCTCATAAAGTACTAATCTCCAAAAATATAAAATATCTCAATAATAAAAAAAAAACAAAATAACTTTGCTAGAAAAGAGAAAATATCACAAAAATTTAAGATTTATGAAAAGGAAAGATTTAAAGATTTATTCCCTCAAAATTTATCTACATTGATAAACTTGAGGAGATATGCTCAAATTTTATTTTAACGAATATAGATTCGAAGGTTATTAAAAAAATAAAAAAAAAACTAACAAAAGATAAATAGAAGAATTACCATTAATGAAAATACTCACGGATGGCAATCTAAAAGGAATATCAGAAGGGAAGAAAGGAAAAAATAAAAAAAAAAGAGAAAAAAAAAAGAGAGAAGACGAGATTTCAAAAAAAAAAAGAGGCAAAGTTTACATAAATTTTAATTAAAGACAATACATCTATGATATTACTATATAAAATTGTTAAAATTATATTTCATTATTTTAGATTATATTATATTATTATAAAATAATTAATAACTATTAATATGGCATAATTGCAAAGAAGAATGATAGTTTTTATTTCATCAACTATAACTTGAATAACTAATGTTGTTAATAATTTATTTTTATTAATATATTAATTTAAATTGCTAAATTATTTTCTATTATATAACTTTTTATATTACAGAAAATACAGAAAATTATATTCGTTTATTGTTTTAATACATCAAAATTTATTTTTGTCAGTATAAATAAATTTATTATTGTGAAAATTTATTCTAATTATTTATTATATTATAAAATTAAAATTTAAAATTCCAATTAAACACCTTAAAATAATTTGAAAAAATATTACATGTTAAATTTAACCAACTTTATTTTAGTACGTATTTATAATATATATCAAATTACAAATTATAATAATGCACTTTTATTATTTTTAAGATATAATTAATTTTATAATTTATAGTTAATATTTATTTAATAATATATTAATCAAATTATAATTATATCCTATTAAATTTTAAATCCTCAAATTTTCATTAACTGGGCCAGGCCTTGGGAAATATTATCAATTTTGTTCTATCATAAATATATAGCAACTTGATGAGATAGAGACAAATAAAAAAAAAGTGTAAAATTTGGTATCAGGAGTCCAAAGGCTATTTATCTAGATATTGCATGAAAAAAAAAAAAATGGTTTGTTAAGCTTAGGAAGATGATGGAGGTTATATTAAAATAGAAAGTAGTGGAGTCCAGTTTATAATGAATAAATTCCTCCAAATTGGTTGCCATGCGCCGCCGTCGTCTTGGCATCAACTGACAACTGCCATTCAGCTATTTTATTATTTTCATACAATGTACCAACACGCACGTTATCCATTTCTCAGCTACTTTCAACCCCTTCTTCTTCTTCTTCTTCTTCTTCTTCTCCTTTTTAACTCATTAGTTTATTGCACCACAATATTATTATGACATCCACAATCCATTTCTCAACATTGCATAAAAAACATTTTATCTTTTGGGGTCTTAGCCCTGGCTTGGGGTTCTCAAACCCTTAGTATATTTACTCATTGTTTGGATGATAGTTTATCATAATTTTATATTGTATGGTATGATTATACTCTTTATTTATTTAAATTATTTCTAAAAGATAGTGATTTTGGGTTATAAAATGATGATTTTGTCACCATCATTTTATTACAGATTTTTAAATCACAAAATTGATAGTTTGAGATGTTTTATTAAAACATCTAGGTTCCAAAGCTTTGCATCTGCTATTTCAATTATGATTTTCCTAACTTTAGAAGGAAAGGTCCTTCCCTTTTTGGTCGGTTGTGGACGAGGAGGGATTCGAACCCCTGGCATCCTGTACCATACCGTTTTTTCCAAACACGTTAATAATAAAAACTATACTATACAATACAATATCATAGGATACGGCACATTAATAAATTATGCTGCACTTTATCTAAACAGGGGGTTACTACCTTGGCACTATTTGATCCCACACCTTTTTCAATCTACACATTCCATCACTTCCATTCCCACTCTATCTTCTACTCTGTCTTGCACCTTATTTTCCTTAACACAGAAACACCTTATCTCTTTCACAATGTCTGACTATCAAACAAATGCAATGGACATCATTGATGAAGCTTATAACCTTACATGTCAAGATGTGGTTCTGCAGCTTACAACTACACCACAATACAACTCATCTCTGCATAGGCGAATCCTTGTAGGAAAGTCATTTTCCACAAAACATTCAATGCAGGACATGAAAGCCATTTTAACAAAATCATGGAACACTCGTTAACCTCTCCAAGTCATCACCTGAAGAATCAACAAATTTCAATTTACCTTTAACCATGAAGTAGATGCCCAAATCACTTTGTAGAATCTACTGTGATCAATTCATAATCAACCCCTATGTTTACAGGAGTGGCCACCATATGTCTCTTTGGATGAAATAAGTTTTAATCTTTCCCCTTTTTGGTTGTAGGTTTATGGATTGTCGCCTAATGAAATTGATGCAACTAATGCCCAATTGATCAGCAATGCAGTAGGAAGATTCCTTGTGGTTAATATGGCTCAGGAAGGTATAGTGGGCTATCCAAACTTTTTGAGAATTCGAAGTGAAGTGTCTTTGGACAAACCCTTCTTTGCTGATTTTCACCAAAAAAAAAAAGCACAATGGGGAACTATAATGGGTTAGCTTGTGGTATGAAAAGCTACCCCATATGTAACACCCCTATTGGTATAGCTCCCGTAGAGGCAGAGGCAGATTTTCTGGCCAAAGACCACCCCGGTCTGGTCAGCAGACCCAGCAGGCACCCCGAGGAGCTCTATCGGTCTGGCAGTGTGAAACGTGTGGTAGAACTCATGGTGGGGTTTGTTTCAAGGCTACTGGTGCATGCTTTAATTGTGGAGGAAGCGGACATTTCGCTAAGGATTGCACTAGTCCGCGCCGGTCTGGATCTTTCACTACATCTGAAGGATCAGCCCAAGTCTCTGCACCCAGAGGGTCACAGTCAGCTGCTAGAGGTAGAGGCAGAGGTAGGGGTCCTGGTAACACCCCTGGAAGTCAAAGCACTGTTAACCAGCTAGTACCCAGTGGCGCACCAGTCAGAGTGTATACCATGCGTCAGAGGGAGGAAGCTGAAACATCAGACGTAGTAGCTGGTATTTTCTCCATCCTTGACCAAGATGTGTATGTGTTATTTGATCCTGGCTCCACACATTCATATGTTAGTGCTAGTGTGATGTGTTCTACTGCTATTCAGTGTGTACCAATGGACTATGATGTGCTAGTAACTAGTCCATTAGGCCAGGAGGTCAGAGTAAATAGGCTATATAGGGACTGTCCTTTGGTGATCCAAGGACATACTTTTCTATCTGATTTAATTGAAATGCCCTTCAGAGATTATGACATTATCTTGGGCATGGATTGGTTAGCCAGGCATCATGCCATGATTGGTATGGGCGAAGATAGTCACTTTTGGTCTCCCTTTATACGGTGATGTGGTAATACACGGGGAGAGGCATTTACTGCCATCAAACATCATTTCAGCTGCACTGGCCAGAAAAAATGATTAGGAAAGGGTGTGAGATGTATTTGGCACATGTGATAGACACCCAAGTGGGGAGTCCAGCATTGGAGGACATTCCTACTGTATGTGACTTTCCGGATGTATTTCCTGAAGAATTGCCAGGATTACCTCCTGAAAGAGAAGTGCAGTTTGAAATTGATGTTATGCCTGGTGTGGACCGAATCTCCATAACACCATATAGAATGGCACCTGCAGAATTGAAAGAGTTGAAAGTGCAGTTGCAAGAACTGCTTGACAAGGGCTTTATCCGCCCTAGTGTGTCACCTTGGGGAGCGCCAGTGTTGTTTGTAAAGAAGAAAGATGGCACTCTTCGTTTGTGTATTGATTATCGGCAGTTGAATAAGGTGACAATAAAGAATAGATATCCATTGCCCCGCATTGATGACTTGTTTGATCAGTTGAGGGGTGCAGCTGTGTTCTCCAAAATTGACCTGAGATCAGGTTATTATCAGCTGAAAGTACAAGAGCAGAGTATTTCTAAAACTGCCTTCAGAACCCACTATGGCCATTATGAGTTTTTGGTTATGCCATTTGGGTTAACTAATGCTTCGGCTGCTTTTATGGATCTAATGAACACTATCTTCAGACCATACCTCGACCAGTTTGTTGTAGTATTCATAGATGATATATTGGTCTATTCGAGGAATGCAGAAGAGCATGATAGACATCTGCGGATTGTACTGCAGACTTTGACAGAGAAACAACTATATGCCAAATTGTCGAAGTGTGAATTTTGGCTGAAGGAAATATCTTTCTTGGGGCATGTAGTATCAGAAGAGGGCATTAAGGTAGATCCAAGTAAGATTGAAGCTGTCCTTAATTGGAGGCCACCCAGAAATGTCACAGAAATTCGCAGTTTTCTGGGTTTAGCTGGATACTACCGTAGATTTGTAAAGGGATTCTCCATGTTGGCATCTCCATTGACCAAGCTACTTGGAAAAGATGTAAAATTCCAGTGGACGGATAAATGCCAATAGAGTTTTGATGAATTGAAAAGATGTTTGACAGAGGCTCCAGTCCTGACTTTACCCACACCGGGTAAAGAATATCTGATTCTGATGATGCTTCTCACAACGGGTTAGGTTGTGTGTTGATGCAAGATCGAAATGTCATTGCCTATACATCACGCCAGCTAAAACCGCATGAGAGGAATTATCCAACACATGATTTGGAGCTTGCAGCCATTGTGTTTGCTCTTAAGATCTGGAGACATTATTTGTATGGGGAGAAATGTTACATCTACACAGATCATAAGAGTTTGAAGTATTTGGACACCCAGAAAGAGTTGAATTTGAGACAGAGGAGATGGTTAGAGTTGATAAAAGACTATGATTGTCTGATAGACTATCAGCCAGGGAAAGCTAATGTTGTGGCTGACGCCCTAAGTTGCAAGACTATGGCAAGTCTACGGGTTACTCCTTTGTATTTGGTACATGAGTTGAGGTTATTACATGCCAGTTTAGAGATTAATGATGATGGGCAGGCAGTAGTTGCATGGCATGTACAGCCAGTGTTGATTGATCAGATCAGAATGGCTGCTCAGAATGATGAAAGGTATCAGAAGCTGTTGGAAAAAGTCCGGCAGGGCAAGAAACCAGAGTTCTCAATCAGAGATGATGGTTTGCTGCTACACCAAGGCAGAATGTGTGTTCCTAATGATGTTGATTTGAGGCAGATCATTTTGAAGGAAGCACATGAGTCTCCTTTTTCCATGCACCCTGGTGGTACAAAAATGTATAGAGGGCTAAAGGAGCATTACTGGTGGATGAGTATGAAGAGAGATGTGGCAGAGTTTGTGTCCAAATGCCTAACTTGTCAGCAAGTAAAGGCAGAGCATCAAGTACCCACTGGGTTGTTACATCCACTACCAGTGCTAGAATGGAAATGGGAAAGAATAACAATGAATTTTGTAATGGGATTTCCGCGGACACAGAAGAGTCATGATGCAGTATGGGTCATTGTCGATAGACTAACTAAGTCTGCTCATTTTCTGCCAGTTCGAATGGACTACAGTTTGGACAAATTGGCCAGCTTGTACATTGATGAGATTGTGAGACTGCATGGAGTGCCAGTATCCATCGTATCAGACAGAGATCCTAGGTTCACTTCTAGATTCTAGGGTAGTCTTCAGAGAGCCCTAGGAACTAGATTGAACTTCAGTACGGCATTCCACCCACAGACAGATGGCCAGTCTGAGAGAGTAATTCAGATCTTGGAGGACATGCTACGGACTTGTGTGATTGAGTTTGAGGGTAGTTGGGATACACACTTGCCTTTGATTGAGTTTGCTTACAACAACAGTTACCAATCAAGCATTGGGATGCCTCCATATGAAGCTTTGTATGGCAGGAAATGTAGAACCCCGTTGTATTGGGATGACGTGGGTGAAAGAAAAATGATTGGACCCGAAATTGTTCAACAGACTGAAGAGAAAATCAAGGTGATCAGGGGTCGACTTAAAACTGCATCAGACCGTCAAAAGTCCTATGTTGATTTGAAAAGAAGGGATATTGAGTATGCAGTGGGTGAGAAAGTTTTCCTCAAGGTTTCTCCTTTGAAGAGGATTATGAGATTTGGCAGAAAGGGGAAACTAAGTCCTCGTTTTATCGGGCCATATGAGGTTCTGGAAAGAGTGGGTCCTTTGGCATATCGGTTGGCACTACCTCCAGAGTTGGAGAAGATACATAATGTCTTCCATGTGTCTATGTTGAGGAGGTACCGATCAGACCCATCTCATGTACTACCAGTAGAAGAAATAGAAGTGAATCCAGACCTCACATATGAAGAAGAACCCATAAAGATTCTGGCTTATGAGGTGAAGCAGCTACGGAATAAGCAGATACCGTTGGTAAAAGTGCTGTGGAACCATCATTCGGGCCAAGAAGCTACTTGGGAACAAGAGGAGGACATGAGGAGACAACACCCACAGCTGTTCAGAGATTAATACCAGGTAAAATTTTGAGACGAAATTTATTTAAGGGGGGGAGAATTGTAACACCCCTATTGGTATAGCCTGGTATATTTCACTATTCCGGTGACTGGTGTCGGTCCGGACAATTAATGGGATTAGGGCCACACTTAAGACAATTTGAAAAGCCATAAACACAAATAATTAGTAATGTTTAATTAGTTAACTATAAATAAGAAAAACAGAACATAAGAGGTTAAACGAGCCGAGAGTCACAGCGATGAGTGACCTCCTCAGGAACGAATGCGAAGTCGTTTTAAACTCAAATTTTGAACCGTAAAAAGTGACGCTGTGGTCCTTAGGACCCTTATGAACACAGTGAAAAAGAGAAAATATGAAAAAGAACTGTTAAGTCAGTCAAATAATTAGGTCAGGGAGCCGGAAGAAATATGGAATTATTTGCAAACCGGGATGAATTGGCGAGGGGCAATTTGGTCAATTGACCAGAGTGACTCGACCTAATCACAAATAAAATCGGAGAAAAGAAAATTTCAGAATCGAGAATTAAATTAAAGAACTAATAGAAAAAAAAGAAGAAGAAGAAGATAGAAAAGTCAAAGGTGATGACATCATGAATGATGTCAATAAGAAATTAATTAAGTTATTTATTAAATGGGATTTTGTGGTCTTCCATCAACTAAAATAAATTAAGAAAAGAAAAAAATTAACAACAAAAAGTCATCTTCATCTTCTCAAAAACGTCACTCTCTTCTCTCCCTCACAAAACCACCATGAAAGCTCATTTTTGAGCTTGAAAAACTAAAATCCAACCATACAAAATTGTCCTACCATAACTAGACCTTGTTTGGGCAACTAAGAAAGAAGATTCAAGGAAAAGAAAGAAGAAAAATTTGAAGAAAAGGAGGAAGAAAATTCTGCTCAAGGTATAGTACTATAAACTTCAATTTTTTTTGTTTAATTAGTGTTAGTGTGGCATCAAAAGCTTGTAAATAAACTTGAAATGAAACAAACATGGGAGAAGGACTAAACTGAAATTTTGGCCAGCCTAAAGAGAGTATGGATTGCATGAATTTAATGGGTTTGAATGAGTTTAGGAACCCTAATTAGTTGATTGATTATAGTTTAAAGTTTTGAATTTAGTAAATTGCACAATTTAAGTGAATTAAGGTTTGGAGGCTAGGGTTTATGAACCAAAATTTGGAGAAATGCATAAATGGCATGTTTGACCTATTGTGAAATGAAATAATGGTCAATTATGACCAAATAAGTTGTGTGGGAATTGTTGGAATGAAAACCAAATTCGTAGGTCCAATGGTCATGCTGCTGGCAGCATGACCAAACCCACTTTGAAGGACCAAAACTCAAATTTTACAAGTCCAATTGATATGTCACAAATTGGGGATGAAAATAGACATAAAAGAGCACAATTTTCATTAAGGAAACATGCCCAAAAACTGACCAAAATTGGGTGAAACAATTGACCAAAGTGAAATGAGAGCAGGCTGCCACTGCACCAAACTGACCAAATGAACAGTTACTGTTCATACTGTTCATTTGGTCATAACTCGAGTTAGACAGGTCAAATTGACCTGAAATTTGGCCAGGGGTTAGAGGAGATATAGATCTAAAACTTTCATGAAGAACATCACCCCAAATTATGCCATTAACCCATTCAAATTATTGAGCAAAGTTGAGTTACCAAACCTGCAACTCTGCAGATTTTCATGTGAGCAGTAATGTTTGGATGGCTATAACTCTCTCTAGGAAACTCGGATTTAGGCAATTCTTGAACCGATGGAAACCTAAGACATAGTAAAACATTTCATATGAAGAAAGTTAGACCAAATTATGAACTTAACTTGATCAAATTACTGACCAAACTTGGATCAAAATTTGCCAGAACCCAAGATACCCGGTATGAGCGATTGCGTGAACAGTAAACTTATTTTGGCCATAACTTGAGTTACAAAACTCCGATTGAGGTGATCCAAAAATGAGAATACACTTAAGACAATAAGGAACATTTTCTATGAAGGAAGTTTTGTCAAATTCCAACAGTAGATTGACCAATGGAATAGTGCAACTTCGGAGCGCCAAAACCGAAAATTGGCAATTTTGCCAAAATGACCTATGCTTTGAAAAAATGACCAAAACCAACAAGTTTGGTGACCAAAATGTGGTATGTGGGTGAAGTTGGAGTTCCCATACCTATTAATCCTTAAAAAGTCAACAATTTGACTTGAATAGTGTAGTGAGTAGTAACCCGAAACACAAAAACTTTGAGAATGTCGAATTTAACGCAATAGAGCTAGTTAAAGTGAAGTTAAATTTATTTTTGGACTTATGTTAAGTTATGGTACTGAAACACTATGAAATTGTGTGTTTCAGCTGAAAAAGACTTGGAAGCTCGGAGAGACTGAGTCAAGGCCTAGAGGCGACTCCAGTCAGGTTTGTGCACAATAAATTTATGTAATTATTTTCCAATTGAAAATTTGAGTTGCTATACTTTATGAAATCGCTGTGTTATTTATGAATTGTGTTGCCACTTTGTGAATACAAAAATGACTTTGAAAATTGTTTGGGATCTCTCATAAATTATTGAAAATAATTGTTTTAAATTGATTTTGGATTCACACTTAGCATGACAGTATCACATTTCCTCCTTCATTTATGGGGTTGAGATCGTTTATTTTCCTCCCTCTCTGGTTTGCCAGTTGAGGTTGTAGATCGGATGAGTACTCATTAGCTAGCTAGCCACCTCCCTCATTGATTTCGATTAATGGGGTTGTAGATTGCTTTGTCGTGGTGTACAACACGGCATTGATCGGAAATTTTGTGTCATGGCTTAAGTTGTGTATGATTTTGGCAACACTGTGTTTATGAAATTGTTTGACTAAACTGTGTTCAATATATTATTTGACAAAAATGAGTTATTATGAGCTTTGATATTTGTGAAATGTGGTTATGAAGTATTCAAATTATGTTTCATCAATAAATGATTTATGTATCGCATTTTAAATTTTTATTGTGCACCACTGAGTATGTTTATACTCAGCGATAGTTTAATTTACTGTCGCAGATTAGAGTAAGGAGAAAGCAGCAGAGTGAGCTGCGGGATTGACAAGAACTTCTTGATCCCTTTTGTACGAGTATTATTTTAGACCCTTGTGGTTATTTTGATGTAAATACTGTAATGTCATAAGTATCAATGTAAATTGAGCAGTTGTAAATAAATTGTAATAATATTTTTCTTTGATTTTTTTTTCTGTAAATCTAATATTTGTACATATGAATTTACTACTTTATGTTTTGTTAATGAAGATATTAAATATTTTGAGATGAGAAATCTTGATTTGTATTGTGAAATTATTTGAAGTGCCTTGTATTGAGTTGATTTGAGAATTATTGGTGGTTGAGAGTTGTGAAATATTTTGGAAGTGCTTTTTACAGGTCTTTGAAGAACTGGTTTCTCAAAATACAGAGGGAACTCTGTCAAAATTTTTATAAAATTTGCGGCAAAAATTAAATGGACAAAAATTTTTACTAGTCCTTAAGCTTTGAATAAATGGTTTTTAATTCTCACAAAAATGCTCACCACTTCCAAAATGTAAGAAAATTATTTTAAAATCCCTTGTAGGGTACTTAATGAGTTATCGGTAGGTGAAGTTCGGTAGTTCATTAAGTATTCTACGGGATCATGTTATGCCTTACGAAGGGTAAGTTGTGACACCATATACACTATAATTATGGAACATTGGGCCACTAAAGGAGACACTACCTTATGGAAGGCATGCAGGAGGAGGAGGGGACTATGTTGGTAAAAACCATCTTTGAACCTTAGCTAAAGGCCTTTACATTCCAACCAAAGAACCAGAATCAATACACCGAGCCTCACATAACCATACAAATTGAAAGAATCATAGCAAGCCATTTCTGTTTTAGTTGCTCGAAATCTAAATCCCACTTTTGAAGCATAGGTCACATAATAGATAAAGACGTTGCTGGAGAAATCGTTATTGTTAACACTATAGAAGTTGCCAGAAATTCCAAGCAACCTGCTACTTAGGCTGCTTCTCCTAAGGAAATGGCTAGTTTGACCCAACTTCGGTCCACCAACCAAAATTAGCAATTTTGACAAAGGGAAAGGAAAGGAGAAAGAGACTTGTTATTTCCATGAAACACAAAAATTGGAGACAACCTCGACGAACCCAAGCTACATCGCTGCACAACTTTTCCCCAAAGATCGCTTTCCTTTGCTTTTTAGGGACTATCTTGCTATAGAGCAGATTCATAGAGTGGATACTCTTGTATTTAGAGGGACTGTGACACCCCTTATCTGTCTACAGTGTAGCCGAGCAAGATATGCCACACAGTGTGCCGGAGCACCATATCTTATTTTATTATAATTTACCCTTTCTTAATTTGTTTATTTATTTATCACTAAGTGAAATTTATGTCATTTAATTTATTTATTGAAATCATGAATTAATTTATGGTTCCGAAAATTTTACAGAAAATCCGGCAAAGTGCTGGCTAAAAATGGAGAAAACAGTTCTTCAGAACCTATGAAAACACTCCCAAATTTTCCTTCATTCCCAAAATCCAAATAATTTCAACACAAAGTCATCACAATTCATCAAATCTCAACACTTCTCAACATTTCAAACTCAAAATTTCAATTTCATTCATGCATGAATAATTACATACTCATATTTACAAAGAAATGTTCAAATTCATTAACTCATGATATGTACAATAATTACAGAAGTTTTTCATTTACATAACAAAATGTAAAATATAAAATGAAGCCTAGCAATCCTACCAAATGCACTACTGGTCGAGATACCATAAAATGTAAAATGCAGATCCAAATCTGATTCCCAGTTTACGGTCAACTGGGCTTGTGCTCCGTATCTCCAGTACTTACGCGTGGCAAAACCAACATGCTAAGCAATATTGCTTAGTGGTGTCAATAATAAAATAAAAATAACTAAAATAAAATAAAATAATTGCTTGTGCAGTTTTCTAATGTCTTTTACAGAATGATATTTCAGTAATTTTTACGAAGGTTATTACTTTAATATTTTTTGTGTATTTATTTGGTAATATTTTATTTAGACTTCATTTAGTTGTACTGAATTTAATAACACTTAATTTAATTACCCGAGTAACCTATACAACTGACCAGACTGGATAAATGAGTAAACTAGCACTGGGTACCAAGTACCTCGGGCCTTCACACCATCGATCACAAAGTGTCTCCCGGTGTGCAAACAGAATGGCTAATAAGCCATATAAGCAATCAGGCATAAAGCCGAGCATAACAACAAAATCAGTATAGCCATAGGCTATCATATCACAGAATGGCATAATAGACCATAAAATATAGAATGGCATGAAGCCATATGCAGTACTACTATCAGAACCCTATTGGCATGACAACCTATCCAAACTAGTCATACTAGGCAATACTAGGGCATTTCACAAGATTTAATGTTTAATTCTTTGAATTTAATTTTTATTGGTTCTTATTTATTTCACTGGTCAACTCAAAATGTTGACTTTTCATGCACAATAGATAGGTTGGTTCTATTAGCACCAACATGTCACAATTTTAATTTGCATTCTAAAATTGTTGGCATTTGTTGCTAATTAAAGCTTATTGTATGTTATTTAAAATTTTCAGATTTCATGCCTTAAGTTTACTATTCCATTGGTCATTACTACAGTAAAAATTTGACAAAATTCTCTTCATGAAAGTTGTTCATTTATGTATCTTCTTTAATTTCTTTTTTTAATCACTCCATTTGGAGTTTTCTAGCTCAAGATATACTAATTTTAGCAAGGCTGGCCGGATTGGTATCTACCTAGAATTTCTGGGCAGAATCCCATTCTGGCAACTTTGGTGTCCTGATTTTAGTGGGCAATTTCATTAAATTCTAGTCAGAATTTGGAGTTGTGTTCTTCATAAAAGTTGTCCTAAATTGTCTAAGCTTTCCATTGATATAAAATTCAAGTCAATTGGATTTTTTCTACACTGAGTTATGACCAAATGAGCAAACATGATTCATTTGGTCATTTTGCCCAGGGCAGAATGTGTGTTACTCAGATTAGGTCAATTTTTAGGTCATTCTATTGTCATTTTCTGGGAAAGGTTTCTTAATCAAAGTTGGGCCATTATGTGTCTAATTTCATCTCCAATTGATCTTGCACTAATTAGAGTTACATAGCTTGAGTTATAAACCCATAAGCACACTGGACTCAAAGGGTCCAGAATGCACTCATGAGGCAGCCCAACCTTTCTCCTGATTGATGTCACAATTCACTCCAATTTTTGTTCAAACTACACCAAATGGTCATTAATTGACCATTACAACATCAATTTGTACTCAATTGCATCATTCTCCAAATTTGAGTTTCAAACCCTAGCCCTAAATTTCCAAAGTCTCCAATTCATGCATTAAACTTACAATTCAATGTTCAATTACTCAATTCATATCAAGGGCAGCTAGCATACTACTTTAATTCAAAGAAATTCATCAAACCTTAACCATCCCTAGGCTACCGAAATTTGGGGGGAAGCATACAAAGGATTCTCATGCAATTCTCTTACAATTTCCTACTTAATTTATGTACCTAACTATAAAATAAGAGAGAGAGAGATGAATTGGTCACTAACTTTAATTGAGTCCCAACTTTAATTGAGTCCCAACTTAAGCTTGTAATTCTTCTCAAATTCTTCTTCAAAATGCTGCCTCAAGCTTGCTCTAGTGGTAAGGATCAATTTTAGTGACGACAAGATGAGGTTTTACGGTGGTTTTGGGTGGAAATCAAGCTTGGAAAAAAATACTTCAATGGAGGATGAGAAGAGAGGGTCTCAGCTGGCTGAAAACAAGGGAGGAATACAACAGATTTTTATTCAATTTTATCCTCTTTTAGTTCTAATTGGCTTATTGAGTTCTAATTGGCTAACCACTTTTTATTGCATCATCATGATGTAATAATTGAGTTTTTAATTTCATTTTATTTTATCTTTTTTTCTTTTCTCTTTTACATATTTTTAATAAATTTTTCTTCAATATTTATTCACATTTTATGTTATATAATAAATTTACTTAGTTGGACAAGTTGGTAAAAAATTATCTCTGAAGACGAAATGATCAAAATGCCCTTCATTTTGCTTAACAAACTAAAATTGTCTGTACCGATCTAAAAATTTTTCTAAATATGTTCTTGACATTCTAATGCTACCTAGGGTACCGTAGCTCTTCTCTGACATCCCAGAAATTATTTCACGAGATTTTCCTGGGGTTTAGGGCTACTAGCTGTGAAGACAGCAACTTCCCGTTTGGTCACCCATCGCTAGGGCACCGGCTTATTTAACTTTGTTGTATTTTATTTTTAAAACTTTTCCTTAATTTTTATTACACTCATTTAAATTATTTATGACTCCTCACTCTAGTCTAAATACAATTCCAGACATTCTAGCTGTCCGGACAGACTTTTGTTACCGAAACAGTAGAACATACGATCAAGCTAAAGTGAGGGTGTTACAGGGACACTTTCAAATAGCAGCGTTGTCCCCTTTGGCATCAGGTGGAGTTAATTATGAAGAAGGAAACCTATCTTTATTTGCAAGGAGGGCTTCAAAACATAGAAAGTGTGAAAAGGATAAAAGATGGAAGAAAGAGTTTTCAAAGGCCATGATTTGTAAGTTAAATGTGAACAGTAAGGGGCCCATTAATCTGGGCCATCACTCAACCCATTTAGTTTTAATGGGTGATACAAATGAGTCAAGGTTAAAGGGAAAGTCCAATGCAGAAGTAATGTGGCCCATCTTCGATGCTAATGCTAATGACAAACTGGAAAGCAATTAGGCCCACCGGAATAAAGATTACTCAGCCCAATGTACCCTTCTAATTATCTCTTTAAACACAACTAGCTCGAAAAAGAGTGCTTCCTTTTGATGATCTTATTCACATTGTAGCTTGTTTGTTTGTTAAAAAGAGCGATCAAAATAATCAAGGCATCGAATCTCAAGCTCATTTGAATAACATGGATAATTTTTAGATTCCTAAACCAAACTAGAAAAAGAGGTCCAGAGCTAAATCAGCCACATAGTCTAGTGTTCAAATTAGACTAAGATGAAGAACCTATTGATGGGGAAAATTCTCAAGTGGAAATAATGGACACGAATGAAAGAAGAGGCAGACAAGAAGAATAACAAAATAATTTTTACTGATGTAATGTCTATAATAGTGGAGGTAGCTAAGCAAAAATGGCCTCAAGTAAATAAACGAAGATTTTGAGCTGGAATTTTCATGGTTTGGACATTCCATCAACTTAAAAGGCTTTGTACTTCCCATTCCTCGGATAGTCTTCTTAATAGAGACAAAAAATAATGACCATTTTGTGAGGAGACAATTGTGAAGATGTGATTTTTATATTTTTCTTTGGTTGGCACTAGAGGTAGTGCATGCTTGGAAGGATTTGTGTGATTTGTCTGTGCTTCTCGTAAAAGAATTCTTCCTTCACGTTTGTATCTATGATCTTATGGCTAATGGTAACTATGATGTGATCTTTGTTTATGCAAGCAGTGTGGATGATATCAAATTTAACCAATTTCATTTATTGTAGAATTACAAAGCTAACATCAAACAATAATTTTTCCTGATTGGAGATTTTAACTTAATTCTCAATCAAGCAGAAAAAGAGGGTGGTAACCTAAACTATAATGGAAAAATTCTTCCTTTCAAACATATAGTAAATGACATGGGTTGGATTGATTTGGGTTACCAAGGCCCTAAAATGACCTAAAACAATAGGAGAGAGGGATACCAATATATTAAGGAATGGTTAGATAGAGCTCTTGCCTCCCCTGACTAGTTTTTTTTTTTTATTTTTTTTTATTTTTTTTTTATAATAGTGCCCTAGTTCTCCATTTAGAGGGTATTGGCTTTGATCATAAACCTCTCTTATTAGCTAAGGATTCTTTAATGAAAAAGGCGAAGGGAAGATTCAAATTTAGTTTTAGAAGGGTGGAAAAGCAAGAGGTTGCATATATTATTACTTCATCATGGCAAACAAAAAGGAGAAATTCTGGGCTTAGAAATTAAGATAGACTTGGCTTTAATTGGGAGATAGAAATGCAGTTTTTTTTTTTTTTTCCATTCTAAAGTGATCCAATGTAAGAGAAGAATCAAATTACCATAATTCAAAATAATTAAGGAGATTGGAAATATTCTTTCAATGACATTAAATGGGTTGCTTTAGACTACTTCACTAATATTCACTCTTCTAAGCAAGCCATTCTTACCACTCCTTCACAAAAGGCTTCAGGCAAAGAGTATCTTTCTCTAGATATGAATGACTACCTTATCCAGTCAGTATCAAGAGAGGAAATCAGAAGGTTAACCTTCTCCATAAACCCAAACAAAGCTTCACAAGAGGATGGCTTAACAGGCCTTTTTTTTTTTTAAATGCTGGGACACTATTAGAGATGACATTTATGTAGTAGTCCTTGAATTTTTTTTTTAAATGGAAAAATGCTATACAATATTAACCACACTATCATTTCTTTGATTCCAAAAGTCAAGCACGTCCAGAACATGAAATATTTTTGAGCTATAAGTCTTTGTAATGTGATCTACAAAATTTTCTCCAAGATTTTTACTTCCAAAATGCATCCCTTCATGGATAGTATTATTGGTTCTGAGCAGAGTGCTTTCACCAAAGGTCGGTTAATATGAGACAACATCATTTTCAGCCATGAAATCATGCATTATCTTAATCAGAGGAGAAAGAAAGGCAAATACTATGGCATTGCCCTAAAGCTAGACATCAGTAAGGCATATGAATGTGTGGAATGGGTTATGTCAAGCATTTGCTTCACTACATTGGTTTCATGAATCACTGGACAAACTAAATGATGGAATGTGTTTCAATTGTATCCTACTCTTTACAAATTAATAAGCACAAAGTTGATTATTTTTAGTTGTCAAGGGGCTTAAGGTGAGGAGGCCCTCTTTCTCCTTATCTTTTCACTATTTGTGTAGAAGGTCCCTCTCATAGGATTAATAATTTTTCTTTGCAGGGCATCTCTATTTCCAAGAGAGGGCTAACAATATCTCACCTTCTCTTTGTAGATGACTTAGTCTTTTTTTTTTCTTCTTTTCAAAATATTCAACTAAAAATGCAAATTAGATCAAATAAAACCTTAAGGACTACGCAGAGGCTAGTGGAACAAACCATTAATCTAAATAAATTAGCTTTAGCCTTCACTGAAACACCAAAAAGGGTATTTGTTTAAATATTTTTACTGTGTTTCAGATTTCTAATATGGATGGGTAGGATAAGTTTTTAGGGCTTCCAACAGTTATTTCACATTTTAGAAGGTAAGCTTTCCTCCAAATAAAAGATAGAATTTAATAGAAAATTGAAAGATGGAAAGAACAACTCTTTTTTAAAAGATGCAAAGAGGTCCTGAGCAAGGCAGTGTCAACGACAATCCTAGCCTATGCTATGGCTTGTTTTAAATTGCCAAAATCCTTATGTCAATAAGTTAATGACGTGATTACTAATTTTTGGTGGTGCCAACAAAAAATGAAATGAGAATGCGCTAGGTCTCTTAAAAGTTAATGTGTGTTTCTAAATCACATGGAGGGTTGGGCTCTAGATACTTGGAAGCTTTCAACATGTCCCTTTTGGCAAGGCAAGAATAGAGAATTCTCTCTCATATGGAATCCCTATTGAGCAGAGTCCTTAAAGTCAAATATTTTGTTCATTCAAATTTCACAAATGCAAATTGTGACAGTAAACCTTCTTGTGGATGGCGTAGTATCTTATTAGGTAGGGAAGTGCTCTTTAAAGGTCTTCAATGGAATGATCAGTGATGGTAAATATGTTCTTTGTAAATTAAAGAGATGGATCCCAAATTCCTTTCCCAATCCTCCACAAGTGATGGACCATTATATTAGCATTAATAGGGTAAATTAGCTTCTCCATGAAAGTGGTAACTCGTGGAATATTTAGAATCTAAAAGAAAACGTCCAAGAAGAAGAGGTGATCAATATTCTCTTATTCCTATTCCCATTTTCAGGGGATCTAATAAGTTGTTTTGGCATTTCATCAATCATGGAGATTACTAAGTAAAATCTGGATAACAAATCACTAGGACAATCTTATTAAAACCAACCAATTACATGCAAGCAAGTCGAGTCTAAGGACTCAAAAAGCTTAAGCTACATTTTGGAAACATTTATGGAAGCTTCCTATCCCTAAGAAGCTAGCCATTTTTTTTTTGGAATTTGATGGAGGAAAAGTTGCAACTAAGGATAATTTTAATAGGTGTATGCCTAAGGTGCTGCTAGAATCTGATTTACATCATCAAATAGAAGCTAACAGACATCTCTTCTTCTCCTACCCTAGAGTTATGGATTTTGGATTAATTCACCTTTGAGATTGCGGTCCTAAATGCTGTTTGGATCTTCCTTAATGGATGTTTGATCTGAGTTGATTTCCCACCTTTTAAATCAAGGAAATAACCTAGACTTCCTTACTCTTTTGGTCTTCCTCCTTTGGAATCTTTGGAAGAGTAGAAGTAGCTACACTTTTAAGAGGCAGGAAATTCCTTCGCATCAAGCTATAGTAGCACTGTTGAGCATTATGAGGATTATATGGTAGCTCAGTTGTAACTTCAATCAATGATGCTTCATTAGGACACTCCTCTAGCCCATCAGTCTTCAGGGACTTGGGTTCCTCCTGTGGAAGGTGTAATTAAACTGAAATTTGATGCATCTGTCCATAAGCAAAGGAATGAAGGTTCCTTGGCTTTGTTGGGTTGGAATCACCAATATCTACCGTATGGTTGGTTTTGCAAGATCTACAAAGCCATATCAAACTCCTTTGTTCTCTAAGGTGGATGTTCTTCATTATTAATTTAGAACATTGTAGCTAATATTATCTCTTTATCAAAAGCCTTCGACAATATCTCATTCTCCTTTGTCAAGAGGAACTGCAACCAAGCGGCTTACTCTTTAGCTTCAAGAGCACTTTACAACGCTTCTTTTGTTGTTAACCCAAAAAAGGAAGTGCTCTTTGTTTCATCAATATTGCCACCTTAATGGTGTTTTTTTTTGTTATCTTAGATGAAGCCAAAAAAAAAAAAAAAAAAGACCTCATGGGTTTCAACATAATGTAGACAAGTTGAGTTGAGTCGAATTTTTGATAATTCATTCTCTACTTGCAAACTTCTTTAGAATATTGAGCTTGGCTCAAGCCAGACTCAAACTAGACTCAAACTTTAATATTAGAGCTCAAACTTGATCTCAACTAGTTAAACTATATTAAAATCAAACTTGGTTAAACTCGTTTCATATTGAACTCATTTATAATAGGTCAAATTACCAAAAAAAAAAAAAAAGCCTTTTGCAATTATATCAAATTCTTATTTTTTGAAAGTTATAATCAAATTTTAAAAGTTAGTTGCAATTCTAGATAATTGTCAAATTTTAATTTGGGAATTGCTGATATGCCTGTTTGACCAAAAAAATTATTATTTTATTAGTAGATTCCATGATTCTTGCATCATAATGGTTAAAACATCCGATCCTTTTTGAATTTTTAATTTTAACTTAATTTAAAGGTTTGCATTAATTATAGATAATTGATCAATTTTTACCATATTAGTCAAAATTTAAAATGAAAATTAAAATTTCATTACTTATAAAATAAAAAATACAAATATAAATTCTACATAATTATTTTTATTTTTCATATTAAAATAATTATGCAGGATTTACATATGAATTTCAATTCCAAGTTAATAAATATGTTGTTATTGTTTTCAACATCAATAATGTAGGGCAAAATAAATAAAATTAAAATAATAGGATAAATTTAAAAAATTTAAAGTTGAATATTTGGTAATATTAAGCCAGATATTAAAAAAAAAATTGATCAATTTTTTTTTTTTATTTCTAAAAGTAGAATGAAAAGTTAAAATTTCAACAAATAATAAAAATAATTTAAACAAATATAATTTCACTATTTATGAATTAAGATAATAATAAATATTATTTTTTGATGAGATTTTTTCTTTCTAAAAGATTAATATTTTTTTTCTAATTACTGAATTTTATACTCATTAATCAATATTCAAATAAATAAAAGAAACACTATCATTTGCAAATAAATATAGTTAAATATGATTTATGCATACATTTTTTACATTATATTAAGTAATAAAATTTTTATTTAATTTAGGTCAAATGTATCAACTGGCTAGTTAATAAAAACCTTTAAATTGGGCTAAAATTGCAAAAAAATAAAAAAAAATTTTTTTTGGCAAAATTCCTATTTGAACCCTTAAGAAAAAAAAATTCAATTGTAATTTAAGTCCTGATCAATTCAAAAGAGCTAATCAGACCCCTAAATTTTAAAATACTTAATAAAGACCAAACTTAATTGTGTTAACCATCCATTTCCTTTATTCATCTCATTTTCCTTTATTTCTTGTCTGAATATTCTTTGCACTCACTCTTTCATTGCTGCCTGCTAGGTTTCATTTATTATAGGTTTCTTCTGTGGAAAGATGGTTTTATTTTAGAAAAGTTATCCATATCCTATTCTCTTGAATAATCTCTATAGGCTTAAGAGCTTAAATATCAATTTCTCATTCTTAGAGTAATTTCTTTAGTTTGTCAAACCTAAATCCCCTTTTTAGATTCTCCTTTCCTTGCATTTTAGTTTCCACCTTTATAACTATCAAGAAATGAAGTTTATACCTCAAGAACAAGAAGCAAAGACTAGAAGAGAAAAACCAATTTCACATATGAAGAATAGAAAGTAGATAATAAGAAGAGGCATTGGTGCATGCAAGACTTCGAGATTAAAAGATAACCTAGGAAAGGAAAATTTGGGAGAGTCTACCTCACCAGAGAAGTAAAAGTATTTTCTTAAATCATTGCTATTTTGTTTCCTAAAAAATGACTAAAAATTGCTAATACATGCACCATTATTTCTCTCTTACCTCCAATTGTGCTTTTCCCCATCAATTTGTTGATTTCTTTTTCCCATTCTTGATTTGCTACCTTAAAGCAAATACATAGTGACACTGAAGTTAATATTCAAGGAATAAGTAAAGAAACACATGATTCATCATAGAGAAAATGCAAGAAAAGGGAACATAATTATTTAAAAAAACAATTAAAAGAAAAGCTGAAACATTAAACCTTTTGAGCTCTTCCTTTTCTTAAAGGCATATTTGCATTTTAATATATATGTTTTGCATTTTGGGTATTTTATCTTCGTAGATATGCAAATATGAAAGATGAATTTCAATTCTTAAAATCTAAAAATCTAATTTGTAGATATATCATACACTTTGGTTCTAGACCTCCATCTCACAACTTTAGCATTAAATAAGAGCTTGTTATTCTTGAATTGTCTATAAGAAGATAATAGATAGTTAAGGATGAGATGGTGATTTTTCCATGATTAATTTTTTTGCTTGTAAAATTTAAGAAGTTTGGTATTTATTGAATATTTCAAAAATTTTAGGGGTTCAATCGGCTCTTTTAAATTGACCAGAGCATAACTGACTATTGAGCTTATTCTTAAGAGCTTAAATGGGCCTTTTGCAATTTTTTTATCATTAAGTTGTGAGAAATATGGGACCTACTATTAAAATAATAATATTTTTTATGAGGTCAGACTCCATGTTAGCATCATCAAACTCAATTTTGATCATGTGCTACAATTGCAACAAATCTTTGAAATTAGAATTGCCTAAAAAAGTTAAATTGGATATAGTCGTAAAAAATGCAATAGGTTTGAAATTTTTTGACAATTTAGCCTCACCATAACTCCTTGTCGTTGTTGTCATGGGTATGAAAATAATGACAACAAGAATTTATAGGAAGTGAACAATGACATGTTCAATATATTTATTGAATAACATAAAAAATGATTTTGTTATATCTAAGATATGATTATTATGAGATATAGTTAGCAAATGTAATCTTCTAAAAGTGTTTAATCAAAATGGGTTAAGTTTTCCTAACCATCCTCCAACTTTGGAGTTTGTTACACTTTCGTCCCTCGTCTTCATTTTGTTACCGCAAAGTCCCTTAACTTAAAAAGCATTGCATAAAGTTTCTCAACTTAAAGAAACATTACATAAATGTCACTCATTCCAGAATCTCATCATGACTCAGACCAAATTGATACGTAGCAGTGTCACACTATAAAATTAAAAGAAATTAAAGAAATTAAAGCGCCACATATTAAATTCATATAAGTCTCTCTCCTACAGCCTCTATTTCATGTCTATTAATCTTACTTAAAATTCCAAAAATTATATCCTTTGCTCGATTAGGGATTGGGTCATCATACCACTCCAAATACCCACAACAACTGAAACTCTACAATTTCATACCCAAACGCATAAAATGAGATATATTTAGTATAACAAATCATTCCACCAAAAAAAAAAAATCAACTTTAAAATCAGAAAACCCATCTACCATGCTCGCTCTATATTATTTGAACCCAAAAAAAAGTCTTCAAAACTATTTGATATTGAGTTTCAAAGGACAAGAAGTGCTTTTTAGATAAAACACCATTCTAGATACTATTGGAAAAAGCAGTTTGAAAAAAACTATTTTGTTATTTTGGTATTCGTATGCTAAAACGTGTCAAATTTATTTTTAAATCAGATTTTAATACTTTATAACTAATATATTTAGAAAGTGTTTTTTCTTAATAACAGTTCTAATAGCAATGCCAAACAGACCTGACCTTTTTATTTTATAGTGTGACATTGTCACATGTCAAATTGGTCAGAGATATCAGGGGATTTAGGTATGAGGGACTTTTATGTAACATTTTTAAGTTGAAGGACTTTCATGTAATATTTTTTAAGTTGAAACACTTTATAGTAACAAAATGAGGAGATGAACGGAAGTGTAACAAACTCTAAAGTTATGGGACAGTTGGTAGAAATTAGCCCTCAAAATATGCTTTGAATTGTTTACATCCCACATGTGTTCTTTGAATAAAAATGGGAAAAAATTTTGAATACAATAAATACATGAATTATAATCTCGAAGGAATCTTGTAATATTTTGACTAAGATATTGCATTTAATACTTATAGGTTTTTTCTTAATAAAATACTTTTTTAAACCTCATTTATAGATTTTTCTACTATTTATTATATTAAAATTAAAAAAGCCTTGAACATAGATAGATCGTATTTGTTAATGATTAAAAAGAAGTAAGGTGATTGGTAAAACTATTAAGAAAGCAAATATTTAACAGTAACAACATTAAAAATTCATTGAGATTGTAAAATTAAATTATAATACAAATGTCTCCAATACAAAAAAAAAAAAACTAAAAACTTAAGGAGTTCATTTATTTAGAGTGTTCTCTAGCAACATGGAAGTAAAAAAGCATTTATTTTGGATGATTCGCTATATCTGACCACTTGGTTCAACAAAGTCACTATTGTTTTTCTTATCTTTTCCTTTATTTGAATTTTATTCAAAAAAGGTGAGAGATTAAAAAATGATTCATTTATATATTAATCAATAAAACCAATTAAATTGGTAATCATAATTGGTGCTTAGAAATATTTGATCATTTGATGTTTCAATCCTTTTCTTTAAAGCTATATGTATCATCAATGTTTGAATCTTCTAAAGTTTTAGTTAAAAAAAATGCCTTGCAAGTAGTTAAAGAGGTAAATGTCAAAACCAACTTATGTAAAAGAATAGATCGCATAGGTGTTCGCTATGAATGGTCAGTGATGCTTAAACATTAAGATTCTGAAGTGACAAACATTTTAATCACTTTGAACACTAAATCTTCAGGCCTTTTAGCATGTGTACTAATGGTCACTTGAAAATATTTTTTATCCCATAAATTTTTATCATTAGTAATGGTAGGATAATTCTTTCTCCTCTAACAATCTAAGTTAAGATGCTTATTAAATGTAACACCCCTATTTGTATACCCTGGTATATTTAACTGTTCCGGTGACCGGTGTCGGTCCGGACAATTAAGGGGATTAGAACCACACTTAAGACAATTAGATAAGCTATGAACACAAATAATTGGTAATTGCCAATTAGTTAAATATAAATAAGAAAAACATAACATAAGAAGTTAAATGAGCCGAGAGTCACAGCGATGGGTGACCTTCTCGGGAACGATTGCGAAGTCGATTTAAACTCAAATTTTGAACCGTAAAATGTGACGCTGCGGTCTTTAGGATTATTACGAACACAATGGAAAAGAGAAAATCATGAAAAAAGGTTGTTAAGTCAGTCAAATAATTAGGTCAGGGAGCCGGAAGAAATATTGGATTATTTGCAAACCGGGTCGAACCGGAGAGGGGCAATTTGGTCAATTGACTCCGAGAGCTGACTCCTGACCTAACTGCCAAATAAAATCGGAGAAAAGAAAATTTTGGAATCGAGAATTAAATTAAAGAACTAATAGAAAAAAAAGAAAGAAAATGAAAAAGGTGTAGGGAGATGACATCATGCATGATGCCAAAAATCCTATAATTAATAAATTTAATTAAATGGAATTTTGGGTCTTCCATAAGACAAATTACATAAAAGAAATAAAAAGAAAAAAAATATCATTTAGTCATCTTCCTCATCCTTGTGCCGCCCCATCTCTCTCTTCATTCTCACTCACTTGTTCCACCATTTTTAAGGATTAGAAAGCTTGAAATTTCCCTACTTACTTCCATAAATTCACAAAGTCTCAACATTAAAAATTCTCTTTACATGTTGAGAAAACATTAGAGAGCAAAAAGAAGAAGAAAGACTTGAAGAAAGTAAAGCCTAGAAACCCTCTAAGCAAGGTTAGTGTTTATCCCTTAAACTTTTCTTTATATTAATGATTAAATACTTGTATTAAGTTGGAATTTGATGAAAGTTGAAACAAAATGTTAAGATAAGGGACCATAAAGATTTCGGCCAGCTAGGGTTATTATATATATGTTTGTGTTTTGCTTGAATTTGAGAGGTTACGCAAGTTTGTATGAATGAAGTAGTGAGGTTGAGATACTTAGATTTGGTTAAATGCAATAATTAATGTGAATTAGGGTTTTGGACATTAGGGTTTAGAGACTAAAAATGTGAGAAACTTGTAAATGATGTCTTGGACCTAATTTGAAGTGAGAAATGGTCAATGGTGACCAAATGAAGTGTGTTGATTCGGTTGGAGTTAAGGCCAAATTCGGATTGAGTATGGTCATGCTGCTGGCAGCATGACCAAGTTACCTTTGAAAGACCAAAAATGAAATTTTACAAGTCCAATTGGTATGAGACCAATTGGGAATGAAAATAGACACTAAATGACACAATTTTCATTTAGGAAGCATGCCCAAAAAGTGACCAAAACCTAGTGAACAAATTGACCAAACTTGGAAAATCTCAGTCTGTCCTGTACAAACTGACCAAATGAATAGTGTTTGTTCATTTGGCCATAACTTGAGCTAGGCAGGTCTAAATGACCTAAACTTTTACCGGTGGACAGATGAGATATAGACCTAAAACTTTTATGAAGAATACAAACCCAAATTATGCCATCAACCAAGTCATTTGGCCACCCAAATTTGGTGACCTAAAACTGCCAGAACCAAAACTGCCCAGAAAATCTGGGTTAAGTCCAATCTGGCAGCCATGGTTCAAATGGCTATAACTTGAGCTACAAAACTCCAATTGGAGTGATTCAAAAAGGAGAATTTAGTTAAGACAATAGGGAACATTTTCTATGAAGGAAGTTCTGCCAAATTCTAACAGAAAAGTGACCAATGGAATAGTGCAACTTAAGACACCAAAACTGAAAATTTGCAAATTTGCCTAAAAGACTTAGAATTTGAGTAAAAAATCAAAACCAACAAATTTAGTGACCAAAATGTGGTATGTGGGTGAATTTGGAATTCCCATACCTATTAAGCCTTAGAAAGTCAACAAATTGACTTGAATAGTGTCATGAATAGTAACCCCGAAATACAAAATTTAAAGAACGTCAAGTTTAGCACATTAGAGCTAGGTATAAGTGAATGTAAAATTATTTTTGGACTAATGATGAGTTATGGTACTGAAACACTGTGAAACTCAGTGTTTCAGTTGAAAAGAACACCGGGAAAAAACCCGAGGAATCGAGTTAAGGCCAAGAGGCGACACGTTTAAGGTTTGTGCACAACTAACTCTTTTGTTATTTTTCAATTCCAAGTTGATTTGAAATAAATTTATTGTATGATTTATAATTTTTGTTGTGTTGAGAATTTTAACTTGTAACACCCTCCCGGTAACCACTCCGTACATTCTACTGTTCCGGTGATCGGTGTCGGTCCGGACAGCTAGAACGTCTGGAAAAATAATTAAACTTAAGTGAAGGACCAAAAATTAACTCAAATATTAATAAGAAAAATTTAGTAAAAATTTTAGAAATAAAATACAATCAAGTTAAATGAGCCGGTGCCCAAGCGAAGGGTAATCAGAGGGAAGTTGCGGTTCTCGCAACGAGGAGCCTTAGACCCGGGGGAAAAATTATAAAATAATTTTTGGGACTCCAGAAAAGGGTTATTAAGGTTCCCATGGCATTAGAATGCCAAGAAAATACCTAGAAAAATTTTTCAATCGGTACAGACAATTTTGACCCGTTAAGCCAAACGAAGGGCATTTTGGTCATTTCGCCTTCAGAGGTGATTTTTGGCCGACTTGTCCAGTTGAGTAAATAATTAATATGACATAAAATATGAATAAATATTACTAGAAATTAAATTGAAATTGAGTAGTGATGAAAAGAAAAAGAAAATACACTAAAATGCCAAATATGACATCATTATGATGTCATGTGAAAGTCTCCACCAATTATAATTTAACAACCATTTAAATAAACAATAAAAGAGGCTAAATGAAGACCAAAATAACTAAAATTTCCAGCAGCCCTCACCTTCACAAAGCTCACCCGTAGCTCTCAAATTCCTTAGCCAAACCTCCATTGATTTTCAACCAAAGCTTACTTTCTCTCTTCTTTTCACCATAAACCCTAAACCCCTTTCATTAAAAGTTGTCCACTCATCTTGGGAGAGTGTTTGGCAGCCTAGAAAGTGAAGGAAAGTGAAGTTTTAAGTGGGGAAAAATCTGCCCTAATCAAGGATAGTGCATTAGACACTTAAAACTTCTTAGTTTCATGAATTGTAACTTGTATTGAGTGAGAATTGCAACTAAAATAAACAAGAATTATGTGTATACATACTATGAATTTTTGGCAGCCCTTGTGAAGGAATTATTTTGATTGTTTTGATGGACTTAAAGTGGGCTATAGATCAAGTTTAAACCATGTGTGCATGTGATTATTGAAGGAGCTAGTATTTAAGGTGTTGTGAAAACCTATAATGGAACTAGGGTTTTGAAGAGTGAAAATGTGACTTGGCTTAGGAAATTGTTAGAGAACATTTTAATGGTCAATTAGTGACCATTTTAGGTAATTTGACCAACAAATGGACTGAAAAATAGGATTCCAAAATGAGGTTGCAGGCTGCCCTAGGACAGCAGCATAGGGACTGAAAATTCAGTCCATTTGCACTGCCATAACTTGGGCTGTGTTAGTCCAATTGGTGTTTGGCCAATTGGACATGAAACTAGGCTTATAATGGCACATTTTTGCTGAAGAAACCATGCCCAAAAGACCAAAGCAAGAGGACCAAAACTTGGCCCCAATCCGGATACCCTGCAACTGGTTCTGCAGAATTGACCAAATGAACAGTAACTGTTCATTTGGCCATAACTCACTGTAGATATGGTCAATTGATCTGAAATTTTTATAGCAACAAGTTAAGACATAGAAAAACAACTTTCATGAAGGAACCTACCCCAAATTATGGCCAGAACCTAACCCAAATGGTAGTGGAAGTTACTGTTCCTGTTACTGTAGATATGGTATTTTTTGCAGAATGGGAATCCGGCCAGCTGTGGTTTTTGGACCATATCTGGAGCTACAAAACTCCAAATGGAGTGATTCAAAAAAGGAAATTCAACTAGACAAAATAAGGAACAACTTTCATGTTTTACATTTCTTCAAATTCCCACAGTAACAGTGTCCAATGGAATAGTGAAGTTGACTCACCAAAACTAAAAATTCTGTTTGTGTTGGGTTACACTTTGAAATGGTATTAACACTTAATGCCAACAAGTTTTAAACACCAAATGTGGTATGTTGGGAGTGCCAAAGTCAATGAACATATTTTCTATCCAAAAGCCAACATTTTTGTTGACCAATGAGGTGAATAGTAACACCAAAACATGAAATTTACAAATTGAAGAATTTAAAAGTTTCAAATGCCCTAGTATACCTAACAAGATTGGTTTGGATAGTTTGGCATGCCAATAGGGTTCGATTAGCGATCGCACATGGCAATATGCCATTCTGTGATTTCATGGCTTTTAGCCATTCGACTTTGTATTGAGACTTGGCCTTGTGCACGATATTATTCTGACATTGTTAGCTGTTACATTTGCACCTGGAGATGCATATGTGACCGATGGTGTGACGGTCCGAGGTACTAGGTACCCAGTGCTAGTTTACCCGTTATCCAGTCCAGTCGTCTAGTGTAGGTTACTTGGGGCAACCAAATGAATAAAAGTGAACAAAGTTAATGAAATAATGAATATACCAATACCAAACAAAGAAAGCATACACATTCTATACACATTTATTTTCTTGCTATTTTCTTTTATTATATTATTGCACCACTAAGCATTATTGCTTAGCGCGTTGCTTTTGCCACGCGTAGGTACTGGAGATCCCGATCGTGAGCCCAGTAGACCGCAGACTGGGTGAGTTCATCCTGCAGATCTGCACAGTGTCCGTGTCACCTCACTACCTGCAGTGCATTGGTAGGGCACTAGGTGTCATTTTGTCATTTTGTAATTAAATTTTTATTTTGTCATATGTATTTGGGATTATGTAATGTATTTTGAGGTTCATGTAAATAATAAAGATTTATGGTTATGTATGGAAGTAATTTGAGCTTTTAATTATTATTTATATATATGAGAACCCTGAGAAATGGATGTTTGAGAAATGAAAAGGCTATTGAGAACTGAAATTGAGAAATATTGTTGAGTTTTTGATATTGAGACTCTGTTGATGAATTGAAGTTGGGTTTGTTTGAAAATTATTTGGAAGTGTTTTCACGAGTTCAGAAGCAGTTTCTCCATTTTTAGCCAGTACTCATGGATTTTCTTTAAAATTTTCGGAACCTTAAATGAATAATACTTTTGATAAATGGCTTAAATAAATTGTATTTCATAAATTAATTGAGGAATATTAGAGTGTGTCGGTACACCGTGTGGCATTACTTACTCGGGTATACTGTACACGGGTAAGGGGTGTCACATTTAGTGGTATCAGAGCACGGTTTAGGCGTTTCTGGTCCTAGATCGAGTCCATACCATGCATTGCATTTGTAAGAGTTGAGGTGACACTAATGCAGATCTGTTTGTTTTTCTTATTTTGAATAGGATATGGACCCTTCATCTCAGAGGGCCGTTGAGGAGGAAGTGGAGAGTCATGCTCCACCTGCAGCAGCTGTGACTGGTGGCATGAGAGAATCTGCTCCGCCAGCTCAAGCAGAGCCTGCTCAGCCTCCACAGGCCATGTTCCAACAAATGGCCGACTTCTTTAGACAAATGGCTAGGGTAATGCCAGCACCACCACCACCACCACCAGCTCCACAGCAGAAATCACACCTGGAAAGGTTAAGAAAATTTGGGGCAGTGGATTTCTATGGCAAGAGAGAAGATGACTCTGTTGCAGCAGAGAATTGGTTGAACAAAACAGGCAGAGTCCTAAAACAACTCCACTGCACTCCAGAGCAAAACCTGGAAGCTGCCATATCTTTGCTGCAAGACGATGCATATGAGTGGTGGGACACTGTGTCCAGTGAAGTGCAGCCAGAAGCTGTAACTTGGGATTTCCTTCTCTCCGAATTCAAGAAGAAGTATGTGGGTACTGTATATCTGGAAGAGAGAAGAAGAGAGTTTATTAACCTGAGGCAGAGACAGTTGTCAATGGCTGAGTATGAGAAGGAATTCGTCCGATTAAGCCGCTACGGAAGGGAGATAGTCCCTAATGAAGCTGAAAGGTGCAAGAGATTTGAAGAGGGACTGAATGACAATATCAAGATACAGCTCACTGCCTTGGGAATCACAGAATTTAGCAAGCTAGTGGAAGCGGCAATAAGGGTTGAAAAAGTGAGAATCAGTGAGCAGACCAGAAGGGAGAGACAGCAGAAGAGGGGACCCGGTCAGTCTAGCTCAGCTCCTGCATTTGGGAAGAAGTTCAAGGGTCCTCCTGCACAGAGTTCAGCTCAACTACAAGGCCAAGGTCAGTCTCAGGGGCCCAGGCCACAGTTCACCCCTAGGAGAGGTCAGTCCACACCATCAGTGGGCAGCTCTCCAGGGATGGGGTTCAGGGGACCAGCCCCAACATCTTCTGCATGTCCACACTGCCTTAAATGGCACAAGGGGGAGTGTTGGAGAGTAACTGGTGCCTGTTTGAGATGTGGGTCGACAGAGCATCAGTTGAGAAACTGTCCACGCAGAACTACTACAACTGCTCCAACACAAGCAGACAGACCTGCTCCTGCACCACAGAGAGGTAGAAAATCTGGCAAGTCGGCTCGTTGGACCATCACGGAGGCCGGCATCGAGCAGCGAGAGGCGGATAATAGACCACCTGCCAGAAATTATGCCTTGAGAGCTCAGGAGGAGCAAGATGTCCTGGACGTCATCAGGGGTACGTTCTCCCTCTACAATACTCCTGTGCATGCATTGGTGGATCCAGGATCCACTCATTCCTACATTTGCATCAACCTACCCGTAGAAAGGGGGATACTAGTAGGGGAGAGTGACCAAGACATTCTGGTCACTAATCCATTGGGCCACAGTGTAGTGGTGAACAAAGTATACAAGGGTTGCCCGTTGAGGATTCAGGGGTATGAATTCTTGGTAGACCTGATTGAGTTGCCCTTCCATGAGTTTGACGTGATTTTGGGAATGGACTGGTTGTCACGTCATCAGGTAATAGTTGATTGCAAATTGAAGAGAATTTCTTTGAAAACCCCTGAGGGTAATGAGATCACAGTTGTGGAGGAAAGGACAGATTTCTTGTCCAATGTCATTTCAGCCACAGTTGTAAGAAGAATGATGAGAAAAGGCTGTGAAGCCTACCTAGCACATGTGGTGGATACTAGGCAGGCTAAGCCAAATCTGAGTGACATACCCACAGTAAAAGACTTCCCAGATGTTTTCCCTGAAGAGTTGCCTGGTTTGCCACCAGAAAGGGAAGTTGAATTTGCTATTGAGACACTGCAAGATCTGACACCCATTTCCATTGCTCCTTATAGGATGGCACCCATCGAATTGAGGAGTTGAAAACTCGGTTGCAGAGTTGCTTGATAAAGGGGTTCATACGCCCAGATGTGTCACCATGGGAGCTCGGTCTTGTTTGTGAAAAAGAAGGATGGGACTTTGAGGCTATGCATTGATTACCGCGATTGAATAAAGTGGTATGAAGAATAAATATCCGTTGCCTAGAATTGATGATCTGTTTGATCGGTTGAAGGAAGCAGGAGTATTTTCTAAGATTGATCTCGCATCGAGGTATCATCGGTGAGGTGAAGGATGTAGATATGCCCAAGGCGCATTCGGGACCGGTATGGGCATTATGAGTTTCTGGTGATGCCCTTTGGCTTAACAAATGCACCAGCGGCATTCATGGATCTTATGAACCGTATCTTCCATCCATACCTAGATCGGTTCGTAGTGGTCTTTATTGATGATATTTTGGTGTATTCCAAGACCAGGGAAGAACATGATGAGCATTTGAGGATTGTTCTGCAAACCCTGAAAGAAAAGAAGCTATATGCTAAGTTGTCCAAATGTGACTTTTGGCTGAAAGAGATTACATTTCTTGGACACATAGTGTCAGCTGATGGGATTAGGGTGGATCCCAAGAAAATAGAAGCAGTGATGGAATGGAAGCCTCCCAGGAATACAACTGAGGTCAGAAGCTTCTTGGGGCTAGCTGGGTATTACAGGAGATTTGTAAAGGGATTTTCCCTAATAGCTGCTCCAATGACCAAGTTGTTACACAAGAATGTCAGATTTGACTGGAATGACAAGTGTCAGACCAGTTTTGAAAAGTTGAAGGCTATGTTGTGAGGCACCGGTGTGCTAACACGGTGTCGAGAAAGGACTTTGTGGTCTACAGTGATGCCTCTCATAATGGGTTAGGGTGTGTATTGATGCAAGAGGGGAAAGTGATCGCCTATGCTTCCAGGCAGTTAAGGCCACATGAACAGAACTACCCTACCCATGATCTAGAACTTGCAGCAATTATCTTATGCTTGAAGATATGGAGGCATTACTTGTATGGTGAAAAGTGCTACATTTACACGGACCACAAAAGCACGAAATATTTGCCAACCCGGAAGGAGCTCAACCTTGAAGCAGGCGATGGATTGAGTTCCTGAAGGATTATGACTGTGTAATTGACTACCATCCTGGGAAGGCAAATGTAGTTGCTGATGCTTTGAGTAGAAAATCCATGACAGCTTTGAGATCATTGAATGCCCGTCTATCCTTGGTTCGAGATGGAGCTATTTTGGCTGAGTTGCAAGTGAGGCCAAACCTGCTACAGCAGATTTTAGATGGGCAAAAGGCATATGAAAAGTTAATGGCTATTATGAGCAAGATCTCAGAAGGAAAAGCAACTGACTTTGAGGTGAAAGCAAATGGTTGTCTGTATTACAAAGGAAGACTGTGTGTACCAGATGATGGGGAATTAAAGGCTAGCATTCTAAAAGAGGCACACACCAGTGTATATGCTATGCACCCAGGAAGTACAAAGATGTATCATGATCTGAAGCTTCAGTATTGGTGGCCTGGTATGAAGAGAGACATAGCTAACTATGTGACTAAATGCTTGACATGTCAGCAAGTCAAGGCAGAACATAAAGTTCCATCGGGTTTGCTATAGCCTATACGCATACCTGAATGGAAATGGGATCGGGTCACCATGGATTTTGTAAGTGGTCTACCTCTCACCCGGAAGAAACATGATGCAGCATGGGTGATAGTGGATAGATTGACCAAGTCAGCACACTTTCTGCGCGATTAGGGTGACTACTCACTGGAGAAGTTAGCAGAATTGTATGTCAGTGAGATAGTTAGACTGCATGGAATTCCACTTTCCATCATATCTGATCGAGACCCAAGGTTTACATCGAGATTTTGGAGGAAGTTGCATGAATCCTTGGGTACACAACTCCACTTCAGCACAGCTTTCCATCCTCAGACGGATGGGCAATCAGAAAGAGTAATCCAGGTCCTTGAGGATATGCTGAGGAGTTGTGCCATTGAGTTTGAGGGAAGTTGGGATAGATACCTCCCACTGGCAGAATTTGCATACAACAATAGCTATCAAGCTAGCATCCAAATGGCCCCATATGAAGCACTGTATGGAAGAAAATGTAGAACTCCAGTGTGCTGGACTGAATTGGGCGAAGATAAACTGGTAGGGCCAGACCTAGTGAAACAGACTGAGGACAAAGTAAAATTGATCAAAGCTAATCTGAAGGTTTCCTCGGATAAACAAAAATCTTATGCCGACCTGAAGAGAAAAGAAATAGAATATGTGGTTGGCGACAAAGTGTTCCTCAAGGTGTCACCGTGGAAGAAAGTGTTGAGGTTTGGAAGAAAAGGTAAGTTAAGCCCTAGGTTCATTGGCCCATATGAAGTCATTGAACGTGTGGGTCCAGTGGCCTATAGGCTAGCTTTACCACCGGAGCTGGACAAGATCCATAATGTGTTCCACATGTCCATGCTCAGAAGATATCGCTCAGATCCTTCACATGTCATCTCCAGAGAAGAAATTGAAATACAGCCGGATTTGGCATATGAAGAAGAACCTCTACGGATCCTAGCTCGGGAAGTAAAAGAATTGAGGAACAAGCAGATTCCACTGGTGAAAGTGCTTTGGAGGCACCACAATACCGAGGAGGCAACTTGGGAAAGTGAAGAGACGATGAGGCAACAGTTCCCTCAATTGTTTGCATCAGGTAAATTTCGAGGACGAAATTTAAATTAGAGGGGAAGAGTTGTAACACCCTCCCGGTAACCACTCCGTACATTCTACTGTTCCAGTGACCGGTGTCGGTCCGGACAGCTAGAACGTCCGGAAAAATAATTAAACTTAAGTGAAGGACCAAAAATTAACTCAAATATTAATAAGAAAAATTTAGTAAAAATTTTAGAAATAAAATACAACCAAGTTAAATGAGCCGGTGCCCAAGCGAAGAGTAATCAGAGGGAAGTTGCGGTTCTATAACGAGAGCCTTAGACCAGGGGAAAAATTATAAAATAATTTTTGGGACTCCAGAAAAGGGTTATTGAGGTTCCCATGGCATTAGAATGCCAAGAAAATACCTAGAAAAATTTTTCAATCGGTACAGACAATTTTGACCCGTTAAGCCAAACGGAGGGCATTTTGGTCATTTCGCCTTCAGAGGTGATTTTTGGCCGACTTGTCCAGTTGAGTAAATAATTAATATGATATAAAATATGAATAAATATTACTAGAAATTAAATTGAAATTGAGTAGTGATGAAAAGAAAAAGAAAATACACTAAAATGCCAAATATGACATCATTATGATGTCATGTGAAAGTCTCCACCAATTATAATTTAACAACCATTTAAATAAACAATAAAAGAGGCTAAATGAAGACCAAAATAACTAAAATTTCCAGCAGCCCTCACCTTCACAAAGCTCACCCGTAGCTCTCAAATTCCTTAGCCAAACCTCCATTGATTTTCAACCAAAGCTTACTTTCTCTCTTCTTTTCACCATAAACCCTAAACCCCTTTCATTAAAAGTTGTCCACTCATCTTGGGAGAGTGTTTGGAAGCCTAGAAAGTGAAGGAAAGTGAAGTTTTAAGTGGGGAAAAATCTGCCCTAATCAAGGTTAGTGCATTAGACACTTAAAACTTCTTAGTTTCATGAATTGTAACTTGTATTGAGTGAGAATTGCAACTAAAATAAACAAGAATTATGTGTATACATACTATGAATTTTTGGCAGCCCTTGTGAAGGAATTATTTTGATTGTTTTGATGGACTTAAAGTGGGCTATAGATCAAGTTTAAACCATGTGTGCATGTGATTATTGAAGGAGCTAGTATTTAAGGTGTTGTGAAAACCTATAATGGAACTAGGGTTTTGAAGAGTGAAAATGTGACTTGGCTTAGGAAATTGTTAGAGAACATTTTAATGGTCAATTAGTGACCATTTTAGGTAATTTGACCAACAAATGGACTGAAAAATAGGATTCCAAAATGAGGTTGCAGGCTGCCCTAGGACAGCAGCATAGGGACTGAAAATTCAGTCCATTTGCACTGCCATAACTTGGGCTGTGTTAGTCCAATTGGTGTTTGGCCAATTGGACATGAAACTAGGCTTATAATGGCACATTTTTTCTGAAGAAACCATGCCCAAAAGACCAAAGCAAGAGGACCAAAACTTGGCCCCAATCCGGATACCCTGCAACTGGTTCTGTAGAATTGACCAAATAAACAGTAACTGTTCATTTGGCCATAACTCACTGTAGATATGGTCAATTGACCTGAAATTTTTACAGCAACAAGTTAAGACATAGAAAAACAACTTTCATGAAGGAACCTACCCCAAATTATGGCCAGAACCTAACCCAAATGGTAGTGGAAGTTACTGTTCCTGTTACTGTAGATATGGTATTTTCTGCAGAATGGGAATCCGGCCAGCTGTGGTTTTTGGACCATATCTGAAGCTACAAAACTCCAAATGGAGTGATTCAAAAAAGGAAATTCAACTAGACAAAATAAGGAACAACTTTCATGTTTTACATTTCTTCAAATTCCCACAGTAACAGTATCCAATGGAATAGTGAAGTTGACTCACCAAAATTGAAAATTCTGTTTGTGTTGGGTTACACTTTGAAATGGTATTAACACTTAATGCCAACAAGTTTTAAACACCAAATGTGGTATGTTGGGAGTGCCAAAGTCAATGAACATATTTTCTATCCAAAAGTCAACATTTTTATTAACCAATGAGGTGAATAGTAACACCAAAACATGAAATTTACAAATTGAAGAATTTAAAAGTTTCAAATGCCCTAGTATACCTAACAAGATTGGTTTGGATAGTTTGGCATGCCAATAGGGTTCAGTTAGCAGTACTGCACATGGCAATATGCCATTCTGTGATTTCATGGCTTTTAGCCATTCTGACTTTGTATTGAGACTTGGCCTTGTGCATGATATTATTCTGACTTGTTAGCATTTGTTGCACATCGAGCTGCATATGTGACCGATGGTGTGGCTTTCGAGGTACTAGGTACCCGATGCCGGTTACCCGTTATCCATCCGATCGTCTAGTGTAGGTTACTTGGGGCAACCAAATGAATAAAAGTGAACAAAGTTAATGAAATAATGAATATACCAATACCAAACAAAGAAAGCATACACATTCTATACACATTTATTTTCTTGCTATTTTCTTTTATTATATTATTGCACCATTAAGCATTATTGCTTAGCGCGTTGCTTTTGCCACGCGTAGGTACTGGAGATCCTGATCGTGAGCCCAGTAGACCGCAGACTGGGTGAGTTCATCCTGCAGATCTGCACAGTGTCCGTGTCACCTCACTACCTGCAGTGCATTGGTAGGGCACTAGGTGTCATTTTGTCATTTTGTAATTAAATTTTTATTTTGTCATATGTATTTGGGATTATGTAATGTATTTTGAGGTTCATGTAAATAATAAAGATTTATGGTTATGTATGGAAGTAATTTGAGCTTTTAATTGTTATTTATATATATGAGAACCCTGAGAAATGGATGTTTGAGAAATGAAAAGGCTATTGAGAACTGAAATTGAGAAATATTGTTGAGTTTTTGATATTGAGACTCTATTGATGAATTGAAGTTGGGTTTGTTTGAAAATTATTTGGAAGTGTTTTCACAGGTTCCGAAGAACGGTTTTCTCCATTTTTAGCCGGTACTCCGCCGGATTTTCTTTAAAATTTTCGGAACCTTAAATGAATAATACTTTTGATAAATGGCTTAAATAAATTGTATTTCATAAATTAATTGAGGAATATTAGAGTGTGCCGGTACACCTTGTGGCATTACTTACTCAGGTATACTGTACACGGGTAAGGGGTGTCACGTTACTTATCGAATGAAATTGTACAATTTGAATATAAATTTTCTTATGCATTTAAGGATTTATTGCATGGTTTTGAGAATCGTAAATTTTAAGTTTGATGTGTTGCCAACCTTGAGCATGAATTTATGATGATTAAATATGTTGATGATTTGTAAACACTTTGTAAATAGAAATTGCTTTGAATATGATTTGAAACCACAGTTGACATGGCAAAATTTGTTGTGAATTCTCATTAGCTTGTTTAGTGAGATATCTCCTCTACTAGATGGGGCGAGTTACTTCCTCTCTGGCTTGCCAGTTGGGGAAGAATTTGAATGAGTACTCATATATATTAGCTAGTCTTTGTTTCCCCCTTTTTACCTTGGTTATTGAGAGAATGTGAAATGTCATGGTGTACAACACAACATCTATTTGAAATTTGGGCCATGAGATAAACTGTGTGAATTATTGGTAACGCCCTTTAAATTGTGCATAATTTGATAAATTGTGATTGAAATGAATAAATTGTCAGTGAATCAAAATATTTTTTGTATTATTTTAGAATTTAAAAGAAATGTAAATAAATAGTTACTATTTGATGAAAATGATATTCAAATGAATACTTGCATAAAAGAAAATATTGATTTTTGAATGTCATGGATTTTGAAGAATTTAGAAATTTTAAATTCTTATTCATTATGAATTGTTAAGAATAATTTGTATTAAGTTTTAAATTATTAGTTTGTGCACTACTGAGTTCACCACTCAGCGATAGCTTTGTATGCTGTCGCAGATATATAGACTAGAGGAGCAGCAGATTGAGCTGCTGAGAACAGGAGAGCTACCTGCTTGAAGTTATCGAGTATAATTTATACCCTGACTGTAAATATTCATTTTGATGTATGTATTGCACGTAATTGTATGGACATGTAAAATCGGTCTTGAGTTGTTTGTACAAAGTTTGTATAAAGTTGTAATAAATTTTAGTTGGATTTTCTTAATGTAAGTTTCTAGTATGATGTATATATAAATTATTTTGTCATTAATGAAATATGATTAGTAGTATTTTATTTTAAATTGAATGAAATTCATTAATGGTATTTTGATAAATGTTGGATATTGGAAATGGTGAATTTGAATTTTGGAAGTTGATAAATGTGTTGAAATTGATTGAGATGATTGTGACTTTTGAAGACGTTGTTGAGAAAAAAATTATTGGAAGTGCTTTTTTTCAGGTATTTGAAGAACTGTTTTCTCAAAATATAGACAAAACTCTAGCAAAAATTTTATAAAATTTGCGAAAAAATAAAATGGACTAAAAATATTAACTAGTTTTAATTTTAATTAAATGTTTTAAATACCTATTAGAAAATGCTCACCACTTATCAAAAATAAGAAAATTGTTTTAAAATCCCTTGTAGGGTACTTAATGAGTTATCGGTAGATGAAGTGCGGTAGTTCATTAGGTATTCTACGGGATCATGTTATGCCTTACAGATTGGTAAGGTGTGACATTAAATTTTGAGCAAGGTGATCGAAAATTTAAAAGTTGCACATCAGGTGTTGTTTTTGATAATAACATTCAATTTGTAACTGCATTGAAGTAAAAACGAATATAATGATTCAATAAATTTGAAATATTGAACGCAAAGGAAAAAAATGAAGAAAAAAAAAGTTTAAGTGCATTATAATGAGATTAGAGGTTTTCTTTTTCTTTTTTTATACAATTGCATTTGTTACGCTATAGTTCATCATTATAAATATTTATTCCACTTTTACACAAGGAGCATGCTTTTTACCATGAATATTTAGTTGAATCAATAGTTTTGATCATTGCAAAACATGTGAATTTGAAACCATTATTAAATAATTTATATTAGTCGATTTTAAATGAGTTTTAGAACAATAAAATTAGTCAATCACATAAATAATTTAAAAAATAACAAAAGACCTCAAGTCAAATTTAAATTTTAACTTGACATTAAAAATAATGACATTTATAATTTTCATTTAAAAAATTGCAAAACTACCATGACAAAATCAATAAAGGATCACACAAAACAATAAGTGTACAAAATTTTAGCATAAGCAGTATTCCAAAACACTATTGATTACAAATATAAGAATTTTATTCATTCCAATGGTAAAAATAACATAAGAATAAAAATCATATTGATGTAGCTAGCAAACATAAAATACGTAAAAATGGTGGTGGAGGGGGAAGGGGGGGTGTGGGTGGTGTTGTGGAACCTTATTAGCATGTATATCTAGAGTTTGCAAATTTTTAATCACTTTCTAATTAACTTTTCTTTCAGTGGCTATGTCAATAACTAGGCATTGGGATAATTAAATAATTTCTTTTTTTTTGAATATGCTGGTAAAAGCTAGAATATAAATTTAGATAATTAGTTAAGCATTAATTTCAAGTTTTTAAAAAAGTAAAATTGTCAAAAGAAAAATCTAAACCTTTAGCTCTTTTTGCAATTATATCCCATTTTTTTTTTTTGGCAATTGTAGCTCAATCTCAAAGGTTTGTTGCAATTGTAACCCATGCTCAATTTTGAGTTTGAAGATGCTGACATGGCATTCAACTCAGCAAAAAATATTATTATTTTATTAGTAATCTTGCTTTTCTTAAAACCTAATGATAAAAAATTTCCAACCATTTTTATTTTTTGCAATTTTAGCCCATTTTAGCCCAAGCTCAAGTTTGGCTCGTTTATTAGCTTGTTTATAATACAAATGAGCCAAATTCAACTCAACTCATATGAACAAGCTTGAGCTCAAGTTTTTCATTATGAAAGTACATATTAGCATTATATGATAGTTAATATTTTATAACACATTATTACTAAGTTAAAAACACATTGCAACAACATAAATCTAATAAAATTAACTAGTTATGCCAAATCACACTCAATTTCTTTGATGCTTTTTACTTAAATATCAAATTTTCAAGAGAGAAAAATAAGCCATATTTCTACATCCATCCAACCTTTAAGATTTGTGCCCATAATTCATAAGAAGCAATCCGCAACATTTAGCTCGAAAAAGAGCATGACTCACAATTTCTTTATACTAGAAAATAAAAATATGTCTAACAACAAGCCTTTGCAAACAGTCAATTATAAAACAGGTGCAAACTAACATGAAGAGTATGCAAACTATCACAAAACAATCAATAATAGCTAAATTATCACAAATAGGCTTAGAAACCCCAAAATAGGGAAAAAGAAATTGTAATAACAGTTTTTGTGAAAAGGTTTAAACTCTCAATCTACAAATTAAAACTGAGAGCACGAACAAATTTGCTAAATCTGGTATTAAGAAATGTAGAACCAAATTGATAACAATTTCACAAGAACACAATTTTTTTTAGTCGCACTTTGAAATCTAGCTTTAGAAATTAGAACACAATGAAAATTGAAAATAAAAGAACTTCTAGAGGAGAAGCAAAACCTATTCCAAATGAAAAACAAAGTAAAGAAAGAAAGAGCAAAGCAAAAAATAAAACTCTAATCAAGGATGCAATACACATTGTATTGAAGGAAGCTATAGAATTTTATTAATTATTCCTGTAAATGGACAACAACTAGGACTAATTTTTCTTTTAAAAGCAAAGGCATTGCAAGTCGGCCTTGTATGTGCACAAACTTACTTTGGAAGTGCTCAACAATACTAGAAAGTCCAGAAGTTTAATGGAGAAATAACAAAGTAAGAAGAAGGAACAATAAGGAAAGATAGGCTAAAAACCCTTGCTGATGATTCTCTCAGTAATTTGATCTAATGATCCTTTACTTTGAATCTTGGTATGCCTAAAGAATGTGAAAAGAAAAAGATCATTTTGGTAGCAACAACACTAAGGGTGAAAAAATGAAGTATGATTGGAACTAGTACTTAAAGTGAGACAAACAAACTAAAATAAGACTATATAAGAACAAAATAAGCTATAAGAAAGAACCAAACACACCAATAATGAAAATAACAAGATGAAATTGAAGGAACGGAGGTATGGAAATTGTTAGATTAGAAAATTGAATTCAAAAATTTCTTCTAGGGTTTCATGCATCATGCCATATCCATTATGTACCTAAATGATTTCAATGTTCAATTACATATTAAAACTCTTTTAATATGTATTAGGATCTACATTTTTCATTTAAGATTTTTGAATTAACAAATTAATTCATTAGAAACCTAGATTAAAAGAATAATATGTGCACTAACCTTTTGATGCACTGTAGATGTAATTGGTACCTTTGGAAGACACCTAGGAGCCCAAGAATTGTCCCTGTAGTTTGTCCATACTAAGATCACCAATGGGCAGCCCCTAAACCAGCTTCTCAAGCCTTGCCAACCAATTAGAAATTAGGGATTTGCCTTTAGAGAGGTTGTAGATGTGTATAGGACACTAGAAACAATTTCTAGCAATTTTAATTCAAAAGAATTTGGGCAATTCTCTTTGAATTGATGAGAGAAGAAGAAAAAGAGAGGAGAAGAAAAAGAGAGGAGAACATAGAGGTGGCAGCACACTTGAGGGAAAATAAGAAGAGTGGCTGATTTTTATTTTCTCATAACATCACTTTATATAATTAGGTCATCACTTAAAACCCTTGCCACGTGTCATCACCTGATTGCATCTTAATATTAATTGACTTAATCACATTAAGCCAAGTGTCAAAGTTAGATTTAATCTTGACTTTGATCACCTTGCATGATAGGAAGACAAATGGAAAACTTATATGGTGCCATGTGTCAACATCTCATGGTGCCACATGTTACCCTGTGAAATGATCAAATTACCTTTGTGTTTTAATTTTGAGTTCTCAATCCAAAATAATTATTTCTCCTCTTCTAATCAATTTATATCAAATATAAATTAATTAATTAATTTCTATTAATTAATTTCTCATAATTAAATTCATATTTAAATACTTTAAATATATATTTAACTTATACTATGCATCCAATAACCTAGATTTGGTTTCAAGTCAAGCTAGGGACTTTGCAATCTTATTGCAAACCAAACCTATTTAATTAATCAATTAAACTCTTTAATTAATCAATTAAACTCTTTAATTAATCAATTAAATCACATTTAACTATGTGATTATCTTGTGTATGTGTGTGACTTACTAGGCTCATCACTAATTGGCAATGAGATATGATATTAACTCTTAATATCATCAGAACTCTTTCTTACTATAAATGATTTCTCTAAATCATTTTCGGCATCTCATAGACCATGGTTTACACCTAGCATAGCATGCCATGGCCACCCAATCAGTAACAAGGAATACCTTAAATGAACCTATAATCATATGTTACCATGCACTAGAATCTCTCTGTTACAAAATAACAATTCGAGCTGGAGTCATGGTTTACATTAAACCCCATTTGCTATGAATATTATGTTCTCTTTTAATTCTAATTCTTGATTAATAAAAATTTCTCATCAGAAACTCTTTTCTGATTAAATCTGTTCGTTCTGGCCAGGAACTTGAAACATCAAGAATAATTAAATGAACATAGAATTTTATCCCTATTTTCTTAAGGTAACAGATTCCATCTTGATCAATACCTACCTCCATATATAACTAGTAGGAGCCAACACATGCCCATATACCCATACACAGTACAAGTTGAAAGCAGTATCAAACTCAAACCATCTATATACAAGATAACTGTGTTATTTCAGGTCTAAAGATTATATGCACTGATATGATTTATGACAATGCATTGACAAGAGTAAACTCCACGTGCTTATCATAAGTGTCACTAGTTTGGCCTACTTATCATGCATAAGTGCCTATCATGTTTGTTATATTGCATGAGACTCACCATTCTATCTTATTTACATCTCATATAAATAACTTGGGAATAAACATGATTATAATCTTTCTGGATAAGTCATGTCCTTATTGTAAAGTATCCTCGATTATGAACTAATTTATGATACTTTGTGCTAGAAATACTGTCACTCATATTCTTAACAACTTAAGAATAGAATTTCTAACAAAATATCAATGGACCTTTTCTATTACACATAAATATGTTATGTAAACGGAAAAGTGAAAATGCCTTTTTATTAATAAAACATGTACAAGATACATACTAAATGATATGCTCTAGAGCATACTACTAACAATCTCCCACTAGCACTAGAGCCATTCATTACAATATCTTAGGCCCATCTTCTCAAGATGTCGGTCTAGCTGAGCTTATTACATAGGCTTAGTTAATGGATCAACTGGATTTTCAGCTGATGCTATTTTCTGCATGGCTATTTCGCCTCGCCCAACTATCTCTCTGATAATGTGGTAGCACCTTTTTATGTGTTTGGATTTCTGGTGAGACCGGGGTTCCTTAGCCTGTATGACTGCTCCAATGTTGTCACAGTGGAGTGGAGCTGCTGACTCAATGGAAGGAACTATTGCAAGTTCTATCACGAACTTCTTATCCAAACAGCTTTTTTTTTTACAGCATCAGATACAGCAATATACTCAGCCTCTGTAGTGGAATCTGCAGTCGTACTCTTTTCAGAACTCTTCCAACTGACTGCACCTCCATTACAAATGAACACATACCCAGAGGTAGACTTTCTATCATCGATATTTGATTGGAAATCAGAATCAGTATAACCATCCAATTGCAAGTTGCCACCTCCATAAATCAAGAATAAATCCTTAGTTCTTTTCAAGTACTTAAGGATATTCTTGACAACTATCCAGTATTCCAAACCTAGATTGGATTGAAACGTGCTAGTTAAACTAACAGCATATGCAATATCCGGCCTAGTACACAACATTGCATACATCAAACTTCAAATAGCCAAAGCATATGGAATCCTGGCTATTTTATCTCTTTCTTCAGGTGTCTTTAGAGACATCTCTTTAGAAAGGTGGATACCATGTCCCTCTGGTAACAATCCTCTCTTGGAATCAAGCATGTTAAACCTCTTTAACACCTTTTCCAAGTATAGACTTTGGGATAAACCAATTATTCTTTTCGCTCTATCTCTATAGATGCGAATGCCAAGAATATAGGTTGCCTTCCCTAAGTCTTTTATGGAGAATATATTTGACAACCATACCTTTACAGTTGTCAACATACCTGCGTCATTCCCCATCAATAAAATGTCATCCACATATAAGACAAGGAAAGTGATAGCACTATCACTAACCTTCTTATATACACATGGCTCATCCTCATTTTTGATAAAACCAAATGACTTAATGGCTTCATCAAAATGGATGTTCCAACTCCTCGAAGCTTGTTTCAACTCATAAATAGATCGCTTTAGCTTGCATACCTTGGAACCATCTTGGGATTCAAAACTCCTAGGTTGTTCCATGAAAATGTTTTCTTCAATGTATCCATTGAGAATAGCTGTTTTAACACCCATCTGCCAAATCTCATAATCATAGTATGCAGCTATTGCCAATAGAATCCTAATTGATTTAAGCATGACAACAGGTAAGAAAGTCTCCTCATAGTCGATTCTTTGCCTTTGGCAAAACCTTTTCGCTACTAGCCTTGCTTTATAGGTCTCTACCTTTCCATCAGAATTAATTTTTTTTCTTAAAAACCCATTTATTCCCTATAGGTACAATACCTTCAGGTGGGTCAACAAGATCCCAAACTTGATTCTTATACATGGAATCAATTTCAGATTTCATAGCATCAATCCATTTTGAAGAGTCTATATCTGATATAGCTTCTTCATAGGTAAGTGGATCATCTCCATGATCTACTTCTTCATGAGTAAACAACTCTTGTTCTTCTTATTGAAGAAAACCATATCTCATTGGTGGGTGAGATATCCTGGTTGATCTACGAGAAATTACTGTAGATGTTTCATCAATAGGTGTAGATTGACTAGATGGATCTATATCCATTTGATCTGTTGGTTGGCCAGAATTCTCCAATTCTAACTCTATTTGCCTTCCTTTGCATCCTTTTTGAGCAAACTGTTGTTCAAGAAATGTGGCATCTCTACTTACCACAATCTTTTGTGATGTAGGCAAATAAAAATAATACCCAAAACTCTCTTTTGGATATCCAACAAATCGATCTTTTTCTGACATGGTTTCCAATTTATCAGTGTTTAGCTTTTTAATATAAGCTGGACAACCCCAAATCTTAACATGCTTAAGACTTGGTTTCTTCCATGCCATATCTCATAAGGTATAGAATGTAACACCCCTAAGTTCGGTAGTGCGTTCTGCTGTTCTGGTGACCAGTGTTGTCCGGACAGCTAGGATGCCTAGAACTACACTTCAATATGAGTGAGGAGACATAAAATAATGAAATACAAGAAAATAAAATACAAGAAAAACAAAGAAAAAAATAATAGCAAAGAAATGTAGCCAAGTTAAGAGAGCCGGGAATCCTAGCGATGGGTGACCGCATCGGGAAGTCACGGCGTGGACCGTTGACTGGCCCTGGACTGCGGGGAACCCTGGAAAACATCTTTAGGACTTAAATAGACCCTTATTGAAGAATAAATATCATTAGTAAGATCAAAGAATAATTAAATAATTAGTACAAAGAAAAGTGAGAAATCGAAAAATAGACAAAACCCGGTGTTATCGAAAAATCGGGAATGTAACCCGAACAGGGGCATTATGGTCATTTGACATCCCGAATTGTCTTTTGACCTAAATGTCCATTAAAAATAAATAATATTACACTTAGAAAATAAAATGAAAAATTAATTTGGTGGTACCTAAAGTAAATAGCAAGAATTAAGGGTTTAATGTGGAATAAGTGGGAGTTAAGTTTATAATATGATTAAATTTATGAGTGGACCACTAATGAATAAAATAAACACATAATGGGGCAGCTGTAACTCCATTATCCAAGCTGAAATGTTCATCTTCTCCAAAACACCAAACCAGCCGAATTGAAGAAGGGAAGAAAATCTCCATGGGCGTTTTGCATGAGCTCTCCTAACTCCTCCATTTCAACTCCAATCACTTAGGGTTCTTCATGAAAGTTTGTCTACACATCATAAGGAAGAGCTTGATACCAAATTTAAGAAGTTTAATCAAGGTTTGGCAAGTTCCAACTATAAGGTAAGTTAGCATTTTTGAAGATAGCTTTGTTAAACTTTGTGTTCATGTTATGGGTGTTGGTTTTGTGAAGAAAATTTTTAGGTTTGAAGAGTTATTGAGATGTTCATTTTGGACAGCCATGGAGTTATGTATTTGATGAAATATTTGTGCATATATTTGATGAGAAATGATGTTGGTTATGGTGATTTAATATCCTAGTAAATTACTTCATATGTATATGGTGATTTTTGCACTTGGATGGAAATTGATGAATTGTAGGATATTTTGGTGTTGAGGAAGTTTTCGGCAGCCTTGAGATTCTTAGATAAATGTATATGTTCATGAAAGTATTGGCAGAATATTGACCTTGAGAATTGATAGATATGTGTATAGATTGATTGTGTAAGTGTATGTAAAAATTTGTAATGTTTAGGGTATATGTGATTGTACTTAGAACTTGTAAATGTGAGTTTAATTGGTGTATTGAGGATAATTGCAATCTGCCCAAAGTGACATTTAAGTGAAGTGGAATATGGTTTTTGGTAATGTACCAAAACAGAAATTGTAAGGGGAGTGGACATATAGCAATTAAATGTGTAATGGATACATGTATAAGCAAAGTAATTAAAGGCAGTGTGCAATTTAGTCAATAACTTTAAATGTGTAACCTCAATTGGTATGAGACTAATTGGAGGTGGAACTAGGCACAAAATGTGCCAACTTTCATTGAGAAAGCATACCAAAATTCTGCTTGCAAGGTGATATGAAAAATGACCAATTCGGATTGAGTACATTTGAGGCCTGAAATTTGACCAATTGGGCAGCAGTTAGTGTTTAGGCCATAACTCACTCCAAACAGGTCCAATTGACCTGAAATTTTAACCATGAATAGTTAAGACCCATACCTACAAGTCTTATGAAGACACCAAAATCCAGAAATGACCAGAAGCAAGTCAAAAAGCTTGCACAAGTTCGGGTCCAAAAACTGGCCGAACCAAAGTTGACCAAATTGACCTAAAATTTACCTAATTTGATGCCATTTGACCAGCAATAGTGTAATGACCATAACTTGGTCTACTTAACTCGGATTGACCTAAAATTTTGCCCCGCGTTCCATAAGACATAGATCTACAAGTTTGTAGTTTTGATCGAAACCCGAAAACCAAGGGAACTAGGTCGTCCGGCTAGGTCAAACTAGTATCCTGGAACCCAGCAAATTGCAAGAAAATGCACTAAACAAGGAAATGAGTTTGGTAAAACATACCAACCCTAAAACCCTATCGAATGTGACATATTAAGGACACTAAAACCTAATTTACCTAAAATGCATCGAGGGTCGGTATATTAGGTAATTGAGCAAATAATAACCTTCAGTGAATTACTTATCGAACATTATCGTTAGAGACAGTTTAATTTAGTACTGAAACACTTCAAATTGTGTTTCTCAGTTACCAAAGACTCAGGAAAAGGGAAGGAAATACTGAGTCGGACAGGAGACAGTCATCGAGGTTTGTGCACTGTGACTATTTCTTTTGAATTATTTTTAATTGAAATAAATTTTGACTATTTGTATATTATTGTTTTAAATTGTGAAACTGTGAAAAATTGTTTGAACGATATTTGATGGATACTTATTGATTGAAAAGCACTGTAAATGGTTTGAAACCACAGCTATCATGTATATTGATTGTATTCCTCGCTAGCTTATCTAGTTGGACGAATTGAATTCCCTCTCTGGCTGAAGTGTTGAGGTGTGTGCCTGTTGAGGACGAATTGGATGAGTACTCATATTTTTGCTAGCTAGCTATGTTATTCCTCATTAGTCATTGACTTTTGAGATGAATTGAATACCTCATTAGCCATCGGCTTTTGGGATGAATTGAACTTGGGAACATGATTAAAGCTGTGTGTGATTTATTGATATGTATTGTGAGATTGTGAAATGAATTTAAACTCTTATTGACATATACTGTCTTTTGAATTCAACCATGATCTGACTTATTGAAATTTATTGTGATATTGAGAAATGGAGTTTAAATTCTGGTTGACAATTATTGTCTTGAAATTAACTATGGTTTTAAGTATCCACTGTTTACATGACTTATGAATTGTGATTTAAATTGTATTTGGTTAATGTTGTGCACCACTGAGACATTGTCTCAGCGATAGCTTTATTCTTGTCGCAGTGAGCAGACAGACAGGCGATGGACTAGGCTGCTAGCACCTCCAGCGGGAGACTATCGGGTATAATGAGTATACCAGTATTTTGTATTTTATAATGTAATGTATGTTCACTGTATGTACATATTGTTTTTGGTTTTGAGCAGTTGTAAATTAAAATTGTACATTGGAGTTGTAAAGTAAATTATGAGATATTTTGGCTTGTAAAAATTGCATTATATTTTCTCTATCTCAGTTTTTGAAAAATCACTGTGGATTTGAGTTGAGTAATGTGTTGTGTTGAGAAAAATGTTGGAGTTGAGATTTGGAAATCTATTGAAGTACTTTTTACAGGTTTTCTGAAGAACTGTTTTATCCAAAATACAGATGGCACTCTGCCAAAATTTTTACAGAAACTCCAAATAATTCAAATGTGTTAGTTCTATCACTTCAGTTCAAAAAGGTTTTTAACACCTGTAAATAGTGCTCACCACTGTAAAAAAAGTAAGAAAAGTTTTTAAAATCCCTTGTAGTGTATTTAATGGATTATCAGTAGACGGAGTTGGTAATTCATTAGGTATACTACGGGATCATGTTATGCCTTACAGAGGGGTAGGGTGTGACATAGAAGATACTGATTTTGATGGAATCCTATTCAGAATATGCAAGGCTGATTCTAATGCAAATCCCTAAAAGGAGATTGGTATATCAGTATAACTAATCATATTACATACCATATCTAATAGGGTATGATTTCTCCTTTCAAATACACTATTCAGCTGTAGCGTTCCTGGAGGAGTCGGCTGGGAAATAATGCCATGCTCTTTCAAGTATTCATCAAATTCAGTACTCAAGTATTCACCTCCACGATCTGATCGAAGAGCTTTAATACTTTTTTCTATTTGATTTTTTACTTCAGATTTAAATTCTTTGAACTTTTCAAAGGATTCATGTTTGTATTTCATCAAATATAAATACCCAAACCTTGATTTGTCATCAGTAAAGGTAATATAGTAATGAAAACTGCCTCTAGCCATTTCTCTAAATGGACCACATACATCACTATGTATTAGCTCCAAAATATTTTCAGCTCTTACCCCTTGTCCAACAAAGGGTGATCTAGTCATTTTTCCCTAAAGGCAGAATTCACAAGTTGGAGTAGGTTCAGAGCCCAATGAGGATAAAATCCCCATTTTCTCCAGTTTTGCAATCCTATCTTCTACAACATGACCTAACCTTAAGTGCCAAATATATTTTGAACTTAAGTTAATTTTCATCATGGCATTGCATTCATTTAGATCGCTTGCATTTATTTTGTATTTATCATTATTATCTAAATAATAAAGACCATTATGCATATAACCCGAGCCAACATATTTATTTTCAAAATAAATATTGCAAACATCATTTGTGAACTAAAATTTATAGCCATTTCAAGTCAAACTAGATATAGAAATAATGTTCTTAAAAGCATCAGGTACATATAAAATATTATTCAAGCACAAAACATGTCCACATATGTAAAAAGATTTAGATCCTATGGCGAAAACTTCAATAGTTGAACCATCGCCAATCCGGAGTTTAACATCTCGAGAACTTAAGCTGCTACTGTTTGCTAGTTCCTACATATCATAAGAAATGTGAGAATTGGCACCAATATCTAAAACCCAAGTTGTAGATGAATGATGAGTATCATCAGAATCTAAATAACAAAAAACAGACATACCTTCTAAAGGTCTATCCTTCTTGTCCTTCAGAGAAGCAAGATACTCTGGGCAGTTCCTTTTCCAGTGGCCATCCTTCTGGCAGTGGAAACACTTTCCTTTGCTTCCATCAGCTTTAGTCTTCTGTAACACCCTCCCTGTAGCAACTCCGTACATTCTACTGTTCCGATGACCAGTGTCGGTCCGGACAGCTAGAATGTCTGGAAAAAATAGTTAAACTAAAGTGAGGAATCATAATTAACTCAAATATTAATAAGAAAAATTTTGGAAAAATTTTAGAAATAAAATATAACCAAGTTAAGTGAGTCGATGCCCTAGTGATAGGTAACCCAGTGGGAAGTTGCGATTCTGGCAACTAGGAGCCCTAGACCAGGGGAAAAATTCATAAAATAATGTTTGGGAATCTAGAGAAGAGTCATTGAGGTTTTTATGGCATTAGAATACCAAAAAAAATGCTTAGAAAAATTTTTCAATTGGTACAGACAATTTTAGTCTGTTAAGCCAAACCGAGGGCATTTTTGTCATTTCACCTTCAGAGGTGATTTTTGGCCGACTTATCTAGTTAAGTAAATAATTATTATGGTATAAAATGTGAATAAATGTTGCTAAAAATTAAATTGCAAATGAGTAGAGAAGAAAAGAAGAGAAAATGAGTTAACTATGAATTTTTACCTCATTGCTTATGTCATTAAAACCATCCCCACCAATCACAATTAAGCCAACTTATTAAAAAGAGATAATTGAGACAAAAATAAATAAAAGAAATCATAATTCATCTCCTTCACCCAAACCAGCCGAAACACCTTCCATACTGCAAGCTTATTAAAACTTCATAACTCACCTCATCCTACTTTGGAACCCTTACCTAGCTTCATAAAAAATTAACCTTGCAACTTGAACATCCTCTACGCAGCCAAAAAAGGAAGAAAAAAGGAAGTTTGGGTAGCTTGAAATTCTACTCCAACAAGGTTAGTGTCCCACTCTTACTCCTTTTGCTTTAATTTATGTTAATGGCATGAATTGTGTAGGAATTATAAGAAAGTAAAACAAACATGTGTGTGTGTGTGTTCACCTTACAAATTTCAGCAGCTAGGGTTAGTTAGGGTTTGATTATTTTTCTTGATAGAAAAATAGTTATGAGCAGCCTTTGGTAGTGGAGGGGTGATTGAACATAGTTAAGTAAGTGAAATGCAAGAATTGTGCATGTATGAACATGAAAAAAATTGGACACTTGAACAATTCTAGGGTTTGCTCAAGTGATGGTTTATTAACCTTGCAATGGTCAATTAGTGGCCATTTGAATGTGTGTGAGGAGGAAATGAAGTGAGTTGTGGCTTGGTATTTGAGTTTGGGTGAGCTGCTTTAGATGACCTGCAAGATTGAGTGTGAGTCCAGCAGGTTTAGGTAGCTATAAATGGAGTTGTAGAGGTTCAATTGGTGCAAGGCAAATTGGACATGAAACTAGACACATAATGGCACCACTTTTGTGAAGAAACCCTGCCTAGAAAACCAAACTAAGTTGACCTAAAAATTGCCCTAATCCGGGTGACTTGCATTCTGCCTAGGCAAAATGACTAAATGAACAGTATTTATTCATTTGGTCATAACTCAGTGTAGAAAGGTCCAATTGACCTGAACTTTTACCAACAGAAATCTAAGACATAGACCTACAACTTTCATGAAGAAACTAAACCCAAATTTTGATCATAACATGTTCAAAAACTGACCTGTAGTCAGTGTACAAAACCTGCAGAATTGGTTCTGCCTAGAAAAATCTGAAAAATTGTAATCCGGCCAGTTATGGTGTTTAGGCCATAACTTGAGCTACAAAACTCCAAATGAAGTGATTCAAAAAAAGAAATGTAACTTGACACAATAAGGAACAACTTTTATGAAGACAACTTTGCCAAATTCCTACTGTACAAATAATCAATGGGACAATAATCATAATGCTTGAAATCTGAAAATTTTGAATAACTAACACCAAGCTTAGAAATGGTATTGGCAACCAATACCAACAACTTTAAAATGCAAAATGTGATAAGTTGGGAGTATTAGAACCAATGTACCTATTGTCTATGTAAAAGTCAACATTTTAGTTGGCTAATAAAATAAATAGTAACACCTAAACTTAAATTTCAAGAATTGTAAAATTCAAAAGTGTAACAAGCCTTAATACACCTAGCAAGATTGGTTTGGATAGGTTGGCATGCCAATAGGGTTCAGTTAGTAGTACTGCACATAGCATTATGCCATTCTGTGATTTTATGGCTTTTAGCCATTCTGACATTGTGATGATACTTGGCTTTGTGCCTAATGTTATTACAGTTTATTAGCTGTTCTGTTGCACACCGGGAGATACATATGTGACCGATGGTGTGAAGGCCCGAGGTACTTGATACCCAGTGTCAGTTTACCCATTTATCCAGTCCAGTCATCCAGTATAGGTTACTTGGGCAACCAAAAATGGAAATTGATAAATTTAATGAAATAATGAATATAACAAGTACAAAACAAATAAGACTACAAATAATTATCGAAAAATTGTCTGCATAAGACATAAATATATTCACTGCATATTTATTTTCAGTTATTTCTTTTTATTATATTATTGGCACCACTAAGCATTATTGCTTAGTGCGTTGCTTTTTGCGACGCGTAGGTTCTGGAGAGACCGATAGAGAGCTCAGTAAACCATAGACTGGGTGAGGCCATCTGCAGCTCTGCATAGTGTCCGTGTCACCTCACCATCTTCAGTGTATTGGTAGGACACTAGGTTTCATTTTGGTATTTTGTAATTAACTTTTATTTTCTTATGTGTAATTGAGACTTATGTAATGTATTTTAGTATTAATGTAAATAGTGGAAATTGTGTTATGAATGGAAAATTGAGTATTTATTTATGACTTGTATATGAATATCATGAGAAATGAATGAATAAGAAATGGAAATGTTGTTAAAAAATATTGAGACTTTGTTGATGAAATGGAGTTTGGGAATGATTGAAAACATATTAGAAGTGTTTTTCATAGGTTTCGAAGGACTATTTTCTCCATTTTTAGCCGGTACTCTACCAGATTTTCAATAAAATTTGCGGAACCTCAAATAAATTTATGATTTTAATAAATGACTTAAATGAATTATACTTTACTTCATAACTATGAAAGAAATAAATTAGAAAGAATAAAAATGATTGGAATAAAATAGGGTGTTCCAGTACACTGTGTGACACATCTTACTCGACTATACTGTAGACCGTAAGGGGTGTCACATTTAGTGGTATCAGAGCACGATTTAGGCGTTTCTAGGTCTAGATCGAGTCCATACCATGCATTGTATTTGTAAGAGTCGAGGTGACACTAATGCAGATCTATTTGTCTTTGTTATTTTGATTAGGATATGGACCCTACATCTTAGAGGGCAGTTGAGGAGGAAGTGGAGAGTCATGCTCCACCTGTAGCAGCTGAGACTAGGGGTAGGGGAGAACCTACTCTGCCAGCACCAGCAGAGCCTACTCAGCATCCACAGGCCATGTTTCAGCAAATGGCTGAGTTCTTCAGATAAATGGTTGCGGTAATGCCACCACCACCACCTCCACAGCAGAAATCACATATGGAAAGAACGAGAAAATTTGGAGCAGTAGATTTCTTTGGCAAGAGAGAAGATGATTTTATTGCAGTCAAAAACTGGTTGAACAAAACAGGAAGGGTTTTAAAACAACTCCATTGTACTCTAGAGCAAAATCTAGAAGCTGTTATAACTCTGCTGCAAGATGATGCCTATCAATGGTGGGATACAGTGTCTAGTGAAGTGCAGCCAGAACTAATAACTTGGGACTTCTTCCTCTCAGAATTCAAGAAGAAGTATGTGGGTAGTGTAAACCTGGAAGAGAGAAGAAGAGAGTTCATTAACCTGAGGCAGAGACAGCTGACAGTGGCCGAGTATGAAAAGGAATTTGTCAGACTGAGTCGTTATGGAAGAGAGATAGTCTCTAATGAAGCCAAGAGGTATAAGAGATTTGAAGAGGGATTAAATGACAAGATAGAGATAATGATTACTGCCTTGGGAATCACAGACTTCACCAAGTTAGTGGAAGCTGCAATAAAAGTTGAAAAGGTTAGAATAAGTGAGCAGACCAGAAGAGAGAGACAGCAGAAGAGGGGCTCGGGTCAGTCTAGTTCATCTCTTGCACCAGGAAAGAAGTTCAAAGGTCCACCTGCATAGAGTTCAGGTCAACCTCAAGGTCAGGGTCAGTCCCAGGGGCCCAGGCCACAGTTCACCCCTAGGAGACGTTAGTCTACACCATCAGTGAGTAGCTCTCCAGGGACAGGGTTCAGGGGACCAGTCCTAGCATCTTCTGCATGTCCGTATTGCCTAAAGTGGCATAAGGGGGAGTGTTGGAGAGTGACGGGTGCCTGCCTAAGGTGTGGGTTGACAGAGAATCAGTTAAGGAACTGTCCACGCAGAACTACTACAGCTGCTCCAACATAAGCAGACAGACCTGCTCCTGCACCACAAAGGGGTAGGAAATCTAGCAAATCTGAGGCAGTGGGACCGTCATAGAGGCCTGCATCTGAGCCAGCAGAGAGGCTTGAGGGTAGAGCACCTGCTAGAGCCTATGCCATAAGAGCTCAGGAGGAGCAAGATGCCCTGGATGTCATCAGGGGTACGTTTTCCCTTTACAATAATCTGTGCATGCATTGGTGGATCCAGGATCCACTCATTCATACATTTGTATCAACTTACCCGTAGAAAGGGGGATATTAGTAGGGGAGAGTGACCAAGACATTCTGATCACTAATCCATTAGGCCATAGTGTAGTGGTGAACAAAGTATACAAAGGTTGCCCGTTAAGGATTCAGGGGTATGAATTCTTGGCTGACTTGATTGAGTTGCCTTTCCATGAGTTTGATGTGATTTTGGAAATGGACTGTTTGTTACGTCATCAGGCAATGGTTGATTGTAAATTGAAGAGAATTTCCTTGAAAGCTCCTGAGGGTAATGAGATTACAGTTGTGGGAGAAAGGGCAGATTTCTTGTCCAATGTCATCTCAGCCACAGTTGTAAGAAAACTAATGAGAAAAGGCTGTGAAGCCTACCTAGCACATGTGGTGGATACTAGGCAAGCTAAGCCAGATCTATGTGACATACCCACAGTAAGAGACTTCCCAGATGTGTTCCCTGAAGAATTGCCTGGCTTGCCACCAAAAAGGGAAGTTGAATTTACTATTGAGATACTGCCGGGTACAACACTAATCTCTATTGCTCTTTATAGGATGGCACCCACAGAATTGAAGGAATTGAAAATCCAGTTATAGGAGTTATTGGATAAGGGGTTCATACACCCTAGTGTGTCACCATAGGGAGCTCCAGTGCTGTTTGTGAAAAAAAAGGATGGGACTTTGAGGTTGTGTATCGATTACTGGCAGTTGATTAAAGTGATAGTGAAGAACAAATATCTGTTGCCTAGAATTGATGATCTATTTGATCAGTTGAAGGGAGCAGGAGTATTTTCCCAAATTGATCTCAGATTAGGGTATCATCAGTTGAGGGTGAAGGATGCAGATGTGCCAAAGACTGCATTCAAGACCCAGTATGGGCATTATGAGTTTCTAGTGATGCCCTTTGGCCTAACAAATGTACCAGCAGCATTCATGGACCTTATGAACCATATCTTCCATCCATACCTAGATCGGTTCATAGTGATCTTTATTGATGATATTTTGGTGTATTCTAAGACTAGTGAAGAACATGATGAGCATTTGACGATTGTTCTGCAAACCCTGGGAGAAAAGAAGCTATCTGCTAAGTTGTCCAAGTGTGACTCTGGTTAAATGAAATTGCATTCCTTGGACACATAGTGTCAGCTGATGGGATTAGAGTGGATCCCAAGAAAATAGAAGCAGTGATGGAATGGAAAAATTCTAGAAATATAACTGAGGTCAGAAGTTTCTTGGGGCTAGCTGGGTATTACAGAAGATTTGTGAAGGGATTTTATTTAATAGCTGCTCCAATGACCAAGTTGTTACACAAGAATGTCAGATTTGACTGGAATGACAAGTGTCAAGCCAGTTTTGAAAAGTTGAAGGCTATGTTAACAGAGGAACCAGTGTTAACACAGCCAGTGTCGGGAAAGGACTTTGTGGTCTATAGTGATGCCTCTCATAATGGGTTAGGGTGTGTATTGATGCAAGAGGGGAAGGTGGTCGCTTATGCTTCCAGGTAGCTGAGGCCACATGAACAGAATTACCCTACCCATGATCTAGAACTTGCAGCAATTATCTTCGCACTGAAGATATAGAGGCACTACTTATATGGTGAAAAGTGCTACAGTTACACAGACCGCAAGAGTATGTTTGGGAAGGGAGGGAAATAAGAGGGGAAAGAAAATGTGAGGGGAAAATAAATTTATTTTCCATTCTTTTGTTTGGATTGAGTAGAAAATAAAGGAGGAGGGAAAATATTGGAGGGAAAATAAAAATATTTTGCCTTTTTCTCTTTTCTCTCCAAAATGGGGGGAAAGTAGGAGAATAATGTTTAAAAATATAAAAATACCCCTATACTTAATAGTTTTTTTTTTTTAATTTAAGGGTAAAGTTGTAATTTTACTATTCATAAAACAACTTTTCCTCTAATATTTTCCTCTCCTAATCCAAACAAGGGGAAGGAAAATAATTTTTATTTTCATTCCTTACTTTCCCATTTTTATTTTCCTTCCCTCTTTTATTTTCCTTCCCCCCTTCCCAAACATAGTGCAAAAGTCTAAAATATTTGCCAACCCAGAAGGAGCTCAACCTCAGACAGAGACGATGGATTTATTTCCTGAAGGAATATGATTGTGTGATTGACTACCATCTTGGAAAGGCAAATGTAGTTGCTGATGCTTTGAGCAGAAAATCCATCACAGCTTTGAGATCATTGAATGCCCGTTTATCCTTGGCTCGAGATGGAGCTATTTTGGCTGAGTTGTAAGTGAGGCCAAACCTACTACAGCAGATTTTAGATGGGCGGAAGGTAGATGAGAAGTTAATGACTACTATGAGTAAAATCTTAGAGGGGAAAACAACTGACTATGAGGTGAAAGCAAATAGGTGTCTGTACTACAAAGGAAGGGTATGTGTACCAGATGATGGGGAATTGAAAGCCAATATTCTAAAAGAGGCACACACCAGTGTTTATCCTATGCACCAGGAAGTACAAAAATGTATCATGACTTGAAGCATCATTATTGGTGGCCTGGTATGAAGAAGGATATAGCTGACTATGTGACTAAATGCTTGACATGTCAACAAGTTAAGGAAAAACATCAAGTTCTATCGGGTTTGCTACAGACTATATGCATACCTGAATGGAAATGGGATCGGGTCACCATGGATTTTGTAAGTGGTCTACCTCTCACCCAGAAGAAGCATGATATAGTATGGGTGATAGTAGATAGATTGACGAAGTCAGCACACTTTCTGCCGGTTAGGCCTGATTATTCACAAGAAAAGTTAGCAGAATTTTATATCAGTGAGATAGTTAGATTGCATGGAATTCCACTTTCCATCATATCTGATCGAGACCGAAGGTTTACATCGAGATTTTGAAAGAAATTGCATGAATCTTTGGGTACACAACTCCACTTCAACATAGCTTTCCAATCCTCAGACGGATGGGCAATCAGAAAGAGTAATCCAGGTAAACAATTGAAACCAATTGAATTAATATAAATATTGAACTGAAATGATAATAATAACATGAAATATATGTCAGGTCCTTAAGAATATGCTGAGGAGTTGTGTCATTGAGTTTGAGGGAAGTTGGGATAGATATCTCCCACTGGCAGAATTTGCATACAACAATAGCTACCAAGCTAGCATCCAAATGGCCCCGTATGAAGCACTATATGGGAGGAAATGTAGAACTCCAGTGTGTTGGATTGAATTAGTTGAAGATAAACTGGTAGGGCCAGACCTGGTGAAACAGACTGAGGAGAAGGTAAAGCTAATCAAAGCCAATCTGAAGGTTACCTCAAACAGACAAAAATCCTATGTTGACTTGAAGAGGAAAGAAATAGAATATGCGGTTGGTGACAAAGTGTTCCTCAAGGTGTCATCATGGAAGAAGGTACTGAGGTTTGGAAGAAAAGGTAAGTTAAGCCCTAGTTTCATTGGCCCATATGAAATCATTGAACATGTGGGTCCAATAGCCTACAGGCTAGCTTTACCACTAGAGCTGGACAAGATCCACAATGTGTTCCACGTGTCTATGCTAAGAAGATACCGCTCAGATCCTTCCTATGTCATCTCCATGGAAGAAATTGAAGTACAACTGGATTTGACATATGAAGAAGAACCCAACGGATCCTGGCTCGGGAAGTAAAAGGGTTGAGGAATAAGCAGATTCCACTGGTGAAAGTGCTTTGGAGGCACCACAACACCGAGGAGGCAACTTGGGAAAGTGAAGAGACGATGAGGCAATAGTTCTCTCAACTGTTTGCTTCAGGTAAATTTCGAGGACGAAATTTAAATTAGAGGGGAAGAGTTGTAACACCCTCCCTGTAGCAACTCTGTACATTCTACTATTCCGGTGACCAGTGTCGGTCCGGAGAGCTAGAACGTCTGGAAAAAATAGTTAAACTAAAGTGAGGAACCATAATTAAATCAAATATTAATAATAAAAATTTAGAAAAATTTTTAGAAATAAAATACAATCAAGTTAAATGAGCCGGTGCCCTAGTGATGGGTAACCCAGTGGGAAGTTGCGGTTCTCGCAACTAGGAACCCTAAACCAAGGGGAAAATTCATAAAATAATTTTTGGGAATCCAGAGAAGGGTCATTGAGGTTTCTATGGCATTAGAATTCTAAGGAAATGCTTAGAAAAATTTTTCAATTGGTACAAACAATTTTAGTCTGTTAAGCCAAACGGAGCGCATTTTGGTCATTTCACATTCAGAGGTGATTTTTGGCCGACTTGTCCAGTTAAGTAAATAATTATTATGATATAAAATGTGAATAAATATTGCTAAAAATTAAATTGCAAATGAGTAGAGAAGAAAAAAGAGAAAATGAGTTAAATGTGAATTTTTACCTCATTGCTTATGTCATTAAAACCCTCCCCACCAATCACAATTAAGCCAACTTATTAAAAAGTGATATTGAGATAAAAATAAATAAAAGCAATCATAATTCATCTCCTTGACCCAAACCAGCCGAAACACCTTCCATACCCAAACCACCATTGCAAGCTTATCAAAGCTTCATAACTCACCTCATCCTACCTTGAAACGCTTACCTAGCTTAACTAAAAATTAACCTTGTAACTTGAACATCCTCTAGGCAGCCAAAAGAGGAAGAAAAAAGGAAGTTTGGGTAGCTTGAAATTCTACTCCAACAAGGTTAGTGTCCAACTCTTACTCCTTTTGCTTTAATTCATGTTTAATGGCATGAATTGTGTAGGAATTATAAGAAAATAAAACAAACATGTGTGTATGTGCACCTTAAAAATTTCGACAGCTAGGGTTAGTTAGGGTTTGATGATTTTGCTTGATAGAAAAATAGTTATGAGTAGCCTTTGGTAGTGGAGGGGTGATTGAACATAGTTAAGTAAGTGAAATGCAAGAATTGTGCATGTATGAACATGAAAAAAATTGGACACTTGAACAATTCTAGGGTTTTCTCATGTGATAGTTTATTAACCTTGTAATTGTCAATTAGTTACTATTTGAATGTGTGTGAGGAGGAAATGAAGTGAGTTGTGGCTTGGTATTTGAGTTTGGGTGAGCTACCTTGGCTAACCTGCAGGACTGAGTGTGAGTCCAGCAGGTTTAGGTAGCTATAAATAGAGTTGTAGAGGTTCAATTAGTGCAAGGCTAATTGGACATGAAACTAGACACATAATGGCACTACTTTGGTGAAGAAACCCTACCCAGAAAACCAAACCAAGTTGACCTAAAAATTGCTCTAATCTGGGTGACTTTCATTTTGCCTGGGCAAAATGACCAAATAAATAGTGTTTATTCATTTGGTCATAACTCAGTGTAGAAAGGTCCAATTGACCTGAAATTTTACCAGCAGAAATCTGAGACATAGACCTACAACTTTCATGAAGAAACTAAACCCAAATTTTGATAATAACATGTTTAAAAACTGACCTGCAATCAGTGCACAAAACCTGCAGAATTGGTTCTGCCCAGAAAAATCTGGAAAATTGCAATCCGGCCAGTTATGGTTTTTAGGCCATAACTTGAGCTACAAAACACCAAATGGAGTGATTCAACAAAATAAATGTAACTAGACACAATAAGGAACAACTTTCATGAAGACAACTTTTCCAAATTCCTACTATACAAAAGACCAATGGAATAGTAAACATAATGTTTGAAATCTGAAAATTTTGAATAACTAACACCAGGCTTAGAAATGGTATTGGCAACCAATACCAACAACTTTAGAATGCAAAATGTGGTATGTTGGGAGTATTAGAACCAATGTACCTATTGTCTATGCAAAAGTCAATATTTTAGTTGACTAATTAAATAAATAGTAACACCTACACTTAAATTTCAAGAATTGTAAAATTCAAAAGTGTAACATGCCCTAGTACACCTAGCAAGATTGGTTTGGATAGGTTGGCATGCCAATAGGGTTCAGTTAGCAGTACTGCACATGGCATTATGCCATTTTGTGATTTTATGGCTTTTAGCCGTTCTGACATTGTGATGATACTTGGCTTTGTGCCTAATGTTATTACAACTTATTAGCTGTTTTGTTGCACACCGAGAGATACATATGTGACCGATGGTGTGACGGCCCAAGGTACTTGATACCCAGTGCCAGTTTACCCGTTTATCCAGTCCAGTCATCCAGTATAGGTTACTTGGGCAACCAAAAATGGAAATTGATAAATTTAATGAAATAATAAATATAACAAGTACAAAACAAATAAGACTACAAATAATTATCGAAAAATTATTCGCATAAGACATCAATATATTCATTGTATATTTATTTTATGTTATTTCTTTTTATTATATTTTTGGCACCACTAAGCATTATTGCTTAGCGCGTTGCGTTTTGCCACGCGTAGGTTCTGGAGAGACTGATAGTCTCACTCAGTCGACCACAGACTGTGTGAGACCATCTGCAGCTCTGCATAGTGTCCGTGTCACCTCACCGTCTTCATTGCATTGGTAGGACACTAGGTTTTATTTTGGTATTTTGTAATTAACTTTTATTTTCTCATGTGTAATTGAGACTTATGTAATGTATTTTAGTGTTAATGTAAATTGTGAAAATTGTGTTATGAATGGAAAATTGAGTATTTATTTATGACTTGTATATGAATATCATGAGAAATGAATGAATGAGAAATGGAAATGTTGGTGAAAAATATTTAGACTTTGTTGAAAAAATAGAGTCTAGGAATGATTAAAAACATATTGGAAGTGTTTTTTACAAGTTCCGAAGAACTGTTTTCTCCATTTTTAGCCAGTACTCTGCCGGATTTTCAATAAAATTTGCGAAATCTCAAATAAATTTATGATTTCAATAAATGATTTAAATGAATTATACTTTACTTCATAACTATGAAAAAATAAATTAGAAAGAATAAAAATGATTGAAATAAAATAGGGTGTTCCGGTACACTGTGTGACACATCTTACTCGACTATACTGTAGACAGGTAAGGGGTTTCACATCTTCCCTTTCTATTTAGCTATCTGCTTGAAGGACCAGGAATTTGAGGTTTCTTTTTCTTATTGCCCTTCTTCTTGTTGGACTTTCCAGCAGAAGAAGATGTAATCAAAGCTACTTCTTTTCCTTTATTGCTTGGCATATTCTTTTGGGCAATAACTAGCATGTTAAGTAAACCAGCCAAGGTGTATTCCTGCTTAGTCATATGGAAATTGTCAGAAAATTCCCAAATGACTCAGGTAGGGACTGTAGGATCAAATCCGTCTGTAGTTGGAAATCCATGTGAAAGTCAAGATGTTCCAGCTACTCAATCAGCCGAATCATCTTGTGGACATGATCCTCAACATTCTGTCCCTCAGACATCGTCATGCGGAATAGCTATCTAGATATCTCATACCTAGCATTCCTGCTGTGCTCACCATATAACTCTTACAGGTGAAGGAGGATCTCACTTGCATATTACATATTTTTATGTTGCTTTTGTAACTCATTACTCATAGAAGCAAGCATGTAACACTTAGCTCTCATATTATGCTCCTTCCACTTGTCCAAAGTTTCATGTTTCTCTTGAGCGGCTTCTGGTGGTAAAGGACCAAGAACCTTTGAGTCTAGAACATATCCTATATGTTCAAGGCTCAGGACAAGTTTCAAATTTCTGAGCCAATCAGAAAGATTAGGTCAACCTATTGTGATCAAGTATGCTCGCATGGATATTGGATGGTGGTGGTTGTTGTGTGCTCATTATTATCAGAAGAATAACTGTAGAAAATAACCAGATTAATTAGTAAATATATCATGTAATTAACCAAAATAATTATGGTCTTTTAATCAAATTGGTCCTCCCACTAACTTAGCAAATCCTACACTTCCAAAGTAGGAAATAGAAATCCTAGTTAGATGGATTTCTAGTGGGTGATTGAATTCTTATAGTCTTATTGATCATCCTCAGGCACATCCATTATTGGAATTACAATAAACTGTAAGCGAGCAACTCCTTGCCCATCACATCAAATGTGAGGTTCAATCCTTTTACCTAGCCCCTAATGCTCAAAATCTCAGGCACATCCATTATTGACTTATCTTGCATTAGTTATGTAACACCCCTAAGTTCGGTAGTGCGTTCTACTGTTCCTGTGACCAGTGTTGTCCGGACAACTAGGATGCCTAGAACTACACTTCGAGATGAGTGAGGAGACATAAAATAATGAAATACAATAAAATAAAATACAAGAAAAATAAAGGAAAAATAATAGTAAAGAAATGCAACCAAGTTAAGCGAGCCGAGAACCCTAGCGATGGGTGACTGCACCGGGAAGTCACGGCGTGGACCGTTGACTAGCCCTGGACCGCGGGGAACCCTGAAAAATATTTTTAGGAGTTAAAGAGACATCAATTGAAGTAGAAATATCATTAGAAATATCAAAGAAAAATTAAATAATTAGTACAAAGAAAAGCGAGAAATCGAAAAATGGACAAAACCCGGTGTTACCGAAAAATCGGGAATGCAACCCGAACAGGGGCATTGTGGTCATTTGACACCCCGAGTTGTCTTTTGACCTAAATGTCCATTAAAAATAAATAGTATTACACTTGGAAAATGTCATGAAAAATTAAATTGGTGGTACCTAATGTAAATAGCAAAAATTGGGAGTTAAATGTGGAAAAATGGAACCTTAGAATAAACAATGATTTAATTCTTACATAGTGGTCCACTAACTCATTTAAGTGGACCACTAAAGCTTCATTTGGGCAAAATATACATCTTCATCTTCAACCTTAGAACCAGCAGAAAATTTGCTCCCAAAAAACTCCATTGACGCATGGTTGAAGCTCCATGCATATGAGATTCAAGCTTCTTTCCTTCTACCTTCCTTCATCAAAGTTAGTCTACACCAGTTGGGCAGTAGATTGGCAGCAAGAAGACCAAGTTTTGGTGAAGATTTAAGAAGTCTCATCCATAGGTAAGTTTGAGTTTTTGATTGTTACTTTGTTAAAGTTTGTAAGGGTGTTATGGGTGTTTGATTTATGGAGAAATTTTTGAGTTTTGATGTTGAATGGGAATGTGCACTTTTGGCAGCCATGGAAACACCTTGAAGGCAGTTTAATTGTGCTTGTAAATGGTGAATTAAATGATTGATTAATTGTATATTGTGTAGGAAATTGTTTGGGTAATGTATACTTAGTATATTTAAATGTAAAATGAGATTTAAAGCTTGAAAAGTAATGGAATGTAAGTGTACCATTGTTGCAGTTTGTTAACTCTTGAAGAATGCTGAAATTCATGCTTGGTTTATGGAATAATGATGTTAAAATGTGTTGGTTGTTATGGCAGTTTGAATGTATGTATAGTGGTGTGAAGGTTGGACATGTGAATGAGCTTGGTTATGGAGTTAAATTGTTGTAAATTGAGTTGGGCAAATTCTGCACTTGTTGGTGCACATTGAATGTAATTGTAAGCTGCCAAAATGACCTATAATGTGTTGTGAATTATGTTTAGGTCATGGTACAACCAGAATTAGTTTGAATGTTAAGTTTGGTGAGTGTTAAAAGTGATGTTTGATATGTATGCAAGAATTGCGATAAGGCAGTTTGTATTTTAGGCCTATAACTTTAAGTGTGTGGCTCCAATTGGTATGAGACCAATTGGAAGTGAAACTAGGCACAAAATGTGCCAACTTTCATGAAGGAAGCTTGCCAAAATTTTGCTTGCAAGGTACCTTGAAAAATGACCAAATCCGGATTAAGTGCAAGTGAGGCCTGAAAATTGACCATTTGGGCAGCAGTTAGTGTTTAGGCCATAACTCAGAATTACCTTAATTATACCATTTCCAACTTAATAATTTTTTTGGAAGATTTAGTGGTCGGCCTAATTACTATTTTGGTCTCACTTTACACATTATCCAATTAGCATGCATATATCATATACTTGCATACATTCTCATACTTCTCATGCATACATGGATAAACATATAATATGGTATGATCATGGACTTTCTAAGGGATTCAATTCTGAGCCACTAAGAATTGAATCAGGGCATTCCTAGGTGCATTTCATTCATTCATATTGCAAGAGTTGCTGAAGGAGTACAAAATCGATAGTTGATCTTGAATTCCTCCCACTGGTCCCACTAATGCTCTTGACCTCCTTGATCTTTTTGCAATCTAATTACATAGTAATCCTTGGCATACCAAGGCGAATTTACAAGAACATGGACTTCAAAGTCCTCAAATAAATGAAATTACAACTCAAAAATATTACAAAAATTATATTACAATGCCACTAAAATAAAATTAATTATTTTACAACCCAAAGAAAAATAAAAGAAATAAATCCAATCATATTGGTCTTTTATTGTCCATGATCATCCATCATGCATATTACCATTGAACAATTAAATAAAACATAGATACTTAAATTAAATTTAATATCTCATATTTAACTAAAAAATTCAGATTTGAATCTCATTCAACCAAATTTAAAAATTCAGATTTGAATCTTACTCAAAACAAATTTAAAAATTCAGATTTGCATCTCATTCAACTAAATTTAAAAATTCAGATTTGAATCACATTCAAACAAATTTAAAAATTTAAATTTGAATCACATTCAAACAAATTTAATTATGTGATTATAATTCCTAATTAAACAATTTAATTAGTCATGTGTATAATTATGGGCATCAAAGCATACAACAATTGTATAATCATCCCCATAGCATCAGCACCATTGAGGTGCTATCAAACAACCATGCGCACCATTGAGGTGCCATCCATGCTGCCACACTTTTGATGTAACCAATAATGAATCAATCAACTTTTGATTAAATCACACAATTAAATCTCATCTTGAATAATCTAAATGACAAATATAGTGGCTCTGACACTAATTGAAGGAGCGGAAGCATGAAAATTATTAGATTAGAACATTGAATTCAAAAATTTCTTCTAGGGTTTCATGCATCATGCCATATCCATTATGTACCTAATTGATTTCAATGTTCAATTGCATATTAAAACTCTTTTAATATGTATTAGGATCTACATTTTCCAATTAAAATTTTTGAATTAACAAATTAATTCATTAGAACCCTAGATTAAAAGAATAATATGTGCACTAACTTTTGATGCACTGTAGATGTAATTGGTACCTTTGGGAAGCACCTAAGACCCCAAGAGTTGTCCCTCTAGCTTGTCCACACTAAGATCATCAATGGGCAGCCCCTAAACCAGCTTCTCAAGCCTTGCCAACCAATTAGAAATTAGGGATTTGCCTTTATAGAGGTTGTAGATTTGTATAGGACACTAGAAACAATTTCTAGCAATTTTAATTCAAAAGAATTTGGGCAATTCTCTTGGAATTTATGAGAGAAGAAGAAGAAGAAGAAGAAGAGAGGAGAACATAGAGGTGGCGGCACACTTGAGGGAAAATAAGAAGAGTGGCTGATTTTTATTTTCTCATAACATCACTTTATATAATTAGGTTATCACTTAAAACCCTTATCACATGTCATCACCTGATTGCATCTTAATATTAATTGACCTAATCACATTAAGCCAAGTTTCAAAGCTAGATTTAATCTTGACTTTGATCACCTTGCATGATAGGAAGACAAATGGCAAACTTATATGGTGCTATATGTCACCATCTCATGGTGCCACATGTCACCCTATGAAATGATCAAATTACCCTTGTGTTTTAATTTTGAGTTCTCAATCCAAAATAATTATTTCTCCTCTTCTAATCAATTTATATCAAATATAAATTAATTAATTAATCTCTATTAAATAATCTCATAATTAAATTCATATTTAAACACTTTAAATATATATTTAACTTATACCATACATCCAATAACCTAGATTTGGTTTCAAGCCATGCTAGGGACTTTGCAATCTTATTGGTAGGAGCCAACACATGCCCATATACCCATACGCAGTACAAGTATGAAAGCAGTATCAAACTCAAACCACCTATATACAAGATAACTGTGTTATCTTAGGTCTAAAGATTATATGCACTAATATGATTTATGACAATGCATTGACAAGAGTAAAGTCCATGTGTTTGTCATAAGTATCACTGGTTCGGCCTACTTATCATGCTTAAGTGCCTATCATGTTTGTTATATGGCATGAGACTCACCATTCCATCTTATTTATATCTCATATAAATAACTTGGGAACAAATATGATTATAATATTTCTGGATAAGTCATGTCCTTATTGTGAAGTATCCTCGATTGTGAACCAATTTATGATACTTTGTACTAAAAATACTGTCACGCATATTCTTAACAACTTAAAAATAAAATTTCTAACAAAATATCAATGGACCTTTCTATTACACATAAATATGTTATGTAAACGAAAAAGTGAAAATGCCTTTTTATTAATAAAACATATACAAGATACATACTAAATGATATGCTCTAGGGCATACTACTAACAGAAATGAATTGAAACCAATAAAACCTTGAGGAAGCAAGTAAGAACATGCCAAAGACAATGGCACTATTTTGACCAAGATGGAACTTTTTATGTTGTTTTCTAATTTAAAGCAAAAGAAAACAAAGAAAGAAGGTAGAATAAATAGATATGTAGGTGATTACAACTTCTTTGATAAGATTGAATCGCCATAAAGAAGAAAACAACACTAATGAATACACCACACATTCCAAGCTATGGAAGGTGATAAGTTAAGGTAGAAACCACAACTATGCTAGTTGATAAGTCTATGCATTCATCACACTGAAACAAGTGATAAGAAGAAAAGTAACATTTTTTTTTTGTTAATAACGAATTAAACTGAAAATTACAAAGAGAAGGCCTTTATATAGGCACTTTATTGAACTACTCCTACTAAGAAGACATAACATAAATGTACTTATGCTACATCTACTTAGGAAAATGTAAGTAGAATTTCAAAAATAAAAAAAAATAAGAAAATAAGAAGAAAAGCTTAAAATATAGGATATCTGGCTTATCCATGCAAGGAAAGTGAAATCAATAACCAATCATCTTGCTTTATCCATGTAGGGAGGATAAGAATTTTGGAGTTTAACTACATCTAGGTTTAGGATTTCTTGTTGGTAGAAGATAAGCTCCCATGATTTTTAGCTACAATTTAAGAAAATTAGTAATATTAAGCCTAAAGTTTGTTTAAAAGATAAGGATTACTTTTAACTAGTCCAAATCCATCTAGCAACCATTCCACACACCATTTAGTGCCTTTGGTCCATGAACATCACTTTTGGTCTTCCATGCATAACTTGGTGTTGACTTGGTCAAATCCTTGCTTTCCTTAGAGAATAACTATGGCAGCCATACTACAACACCTTGTGGCACTTGGATTAGACTTTTCCGCACTAAAAGGAATCCTAACAACCCCGTATTTCTTGCATACATGGCAAAGAGAGTCTTGGTCTTCATGGACTTGGACTTGTCTCTTTTAGGCCCACATAATGAGCACACTGCATGCCTCAAGTGTTGACTTCATTCATGCATAGTGTTCTTAACATAACTGAGTTGTAATATCAGGACATTTTAAGCTTCTCCAAGTAATTAGTATCCCAATTAGCATTTCTTGTTCCATGAAAGTTTCATACCCATGATGATGCACATCATACCCCTTTTGTTGAAAAGGACTTACCCTCAAATCCAATTCCTTGAGTAGAGGACTTGGTTTAAATTTACTAAAAATGACTTGTTTCAATTTTTGCTTTCCTAATCAAACACAAACTAAATCCTTGGTGATGGTTGAATAATAAATGATTCAGACACAATTTGATCAAGAACTAATTTCCTTTTAGGGTATTGACATGGACATCTCACAAAAGGATGATTTGAACTCATAGGCATCATAACATACACTTCTTTATTGTTATAGGACCGGTAATCATATAAAGGAAATATAAACTTATTGTGAATTGTTATTAAGAAAGGAAGTTTGCTCTCATGTTGCTCCACATCAAGTTTTGTTTTTTTTTCTTGAGGTAAGTAACTCCCCTTCATTAACATACATAACATAATCTTCAATTAAACTTTCCTTTTCTTCCTCTTGTATAGTTGCCTCATTCACATCCTTCACTTCCTCTTATAAAGGTTGTGAGCTTGTCTCATCTTCCATGGCGGTAACTTCAAGTGGAGTATTAGAGCTTCCTCTGTTGGCTTTACAATTTCCATTAGATTGGACATTGGTGATTTGGAAGGTGAATTAGAGCCTTAGGACACACCGCACTTATATTGCCACTCAACTTGATGTGCAAGTTGAATTATCTCATCTAAAGTCTCAAAAGGTTGTGATTCTAGAAGATATGCAATTTCAAATCTCAACTTGCTAAGGAGTCAACAATTGTTTATTCTTGAGGCTCTTGAAAATCATAGCACTCCACAAACTCCATCATGTATTCTTCTACACACATATCACCTTATTTCAAGTTGTGAAGCCTATTCATTTACTCTAAAGCTTCATTGATGTGGTGAAGTTGTGATAACACCTCTTAATGACTTGTTACATACTTTTTTCTATAGAACACTCCTTTGCATGTTTTTCTCTTTCAAAGTGCTACCAAATCCCTAAGCTTTGATACAAATTGATGTGCATAAAGAACACACACCCAAAAAAAAAAAATCATTTTGGTTGCAACAACACTAAAGGAAAAAAAAATGAACTATGAATGGAATAAATACTTAAAGTAAGAATAAACGAACTAAAATAAGACTAAATAAGAACAAAATAGGTTATAAGAAAAAAACCAAACATGCTAATAATGAAAAGAACAAGATGAATTGAATTGAAACCAATAAAACCTTGAGTAAACAAGTAAAAGACGATGGCACTATTTTGACTAAGATGAAACTTTTTATAGTGTTTTCTAATTTAAGCAAAACAAAGGAAAACAAAGAAAGAAAGTTAGAATAAAGAGATAAGTAGGTGATGATAACTCATTTGATAAGATTGAATTGTCATAAAGAAAAAAACAATGCCAATGAAAATGCCACCGACTCCAAGCTATGGAATGCGATAAGTTAAGGTAAATGCCATAACTAAGCTTGCAACAAGTGATAAGAAGAAATGTAACATTTTTGTACATCAATAATTTTTGTTCATCAATAATGAATTGAATTGAAAATTACAAAGAGAAGGCCTTTATATGGGCACTTTATTTAACTACTCCTACTAGGGAAACATAACATACACGTACTTGTGCTACATCTATTTAGGAAAATATAAGTAGAATTCTAAAAGAAAATAAAAATAAGAAAATGAGAAGAAAAGACTAAAAGATAGGAGTTTAGGCTTATCCATGCATGGAAAGTGAACTTAGCAACCAATCATTTTGCTTTTTCCATATAGGGTGGATAAGAGTTCTGGAGTTTAACTACATCTAGATTTTAGGATTCTCCCATGAATTTAGATTACAATTTAGGAAAACTAGTAATATTAAGTTTAAGGTTTCTTTAAAAGATAATGATTACTTTAACTAATCCAAATCCATCTAGGAACCTATCTAGCCCTCCCTTTGGTCCTTGGATGTCATTTTTTTGTCTTTTATGTATAACTTATCATTGACTTGGTCAAATCCTTATTATCCTTAGAGAATAACTAGAGTAGCCATACTACAACACCTCGAAGCACTTAGATTTGACTTTTCCATACTAAAAAGAACATTAACAGCCTCATATTTCTTGCATACATTCCAAAGAGAGTCTTGGTATTCATGGACTTGGACATAAATCTTTTAGGCACACATAACAAGCTTATTACATGCCTCAAGTATTGGCAAGTTATAACATCCCAAACATGCCATATTATTACCATTTTGAGCTCCTCCAAGTAATTAGTACCCTAATTAGCATTTCTTGGACCATGAAAGTTTCATACCCATGATGAGACTCATCAAATTTGATGGCTTGCAAGCCTTCAAATCATCATCGATCATGTGGAAACATTCAAATCAGAAACAAGATATAGCCAATAGAGAAGAAAAACAACTAGTAACAAAAATGCTATATAACATTAATACTAGAGAAAAATAAAAAAAACCAGGAAAAATGAATGTTAACCTTTTAAAGGTTCAAAGTTTAGATAGAGAGAGAGAGAGAGAGGTGGGGAGGGGGTGGCGTGGATTCAAGTTTCATATCCCACCACCACTAAAATTATGTAGGTTTGATTTATTTAGTAACTTAATATGGATAGAGTTTATACATATACACACACACATTATTCAAATATATATTGAAAGTTGGACAAAATATTTATCATCTAATATTTTAACTTTATTCTCATATGAAAAATAACTTGATTTTCATAAAAAGTTAAATTTATATTATAAATAATTATATTTTATATCTTAATTACATCATAATTTCAAATAATAGTTCTTCATATAATATCTTAGAAAACAATCATAAATAAAATAAATATATTTACACACTATGAAATATAATAATTAATATAAATAAATTTGTAAATGAGCTGGCTCATAAACCTATTGAATAAGCCTAATCACAAGCTTGCAACAAACATGCTTGTGAACTTGTAAACAAGTCAACTCATGAGTTTGTTTAAGGAACATGCTCAAGAGGTTAACAAGTAGAGTATTGATGAGTTTGAACTAAACTCATTTATTAAACGAATCTAAAAACTAAGCTTAATCTTAGCTCATTTAAAAACAATCAAACTTTTATTGAGCTGAATCTTAAATAGTTTGAGTGGCTTGACTCATTTACAACCCTAAGCTTTGATTATATTTGTGAGTGACAAATGGATCGAGTCTTTTAAAATCATGTTATTTAAAATTTAAATTATCAAATTCATGTTATTAAATTTTGAATTATTTTAGATTTTTCATATTTAAATTTGAGTATTTTGAATTATTCATCAAATCATTATTAGGAATGGCAACACATCGAATATTTTCAAATACCCTATTCAATTGAATTTTATTAGGATAGATTCGTGTAGTATATTATTGGGTTTAATATGCATTTGAGTTTAAGTTAACACCCACGTATAATTCAGACTAGATTCAAATTTTTTGTATAGGGCATTCATCATCCAAACCTATTTATAAAAATAATAATTAAAAATAAAATACAAATTCTATAATAATAATTTAAAACTATAAAAATTATATTTTAAATAAATAGAATTTGATTTTTTTACAAAATTATTAAATTTTTAAATACAAATTATAATAAAAAATATATTTTTGTATAAATTTTTAAATAAAATGTATAAAATCAAATGGGTTTGGCTAATAATAATTGGATGTAAAATGAATAGGAACATTTTGTGATAAATTTAATTGACTTTGAGTATTAAAATTATTAATTGAATTTGAGTTTAAATATAATGAACTTTTTTTGGGTATTCTATTAATCGCCATCCCTAATCACTATATAAATTGAAAAAGATTCACTCAATTGACGAGTTGCATTAAGGTCAAATGATAATTTTTTGAAAATTAATTTATTCTTTTTAGGATAAAAAATTTTAATTGACTAAATTAATTTGATCAAATCATATGTGATCATTAGATAAATTTAGATTCTGTTTATTTTGTGTTGAATATAAATTTAATTGGATTATGGATGAAGCTAGTCAAATTAAAATTGTTTAGCTTATTCGTCTTTTCATCTTTCATTCATGTTAACATCTATTAAATAATTGTCAATCTCATAATATAAAGATTAAACTTTTGATTTTAAAAATTATATTCTTATAATATTTTAAATTATTTATAATGCCTAATAGCAATTAAAAAAATTAAAATGTGTTATAAATTCATATTTATGATGGATATCCATTTAGATTTTCAATGAATCTATTTATCTTCTCTAAAAGTTTATTTAATAGATCATTTAATATTATATGTCTTGAGATATAATAAGTGTCCAATAAATAAAAGTTTCTTTAACCCTATTACGATTATAATTTTTGGACTCATCTTCTGTCCATATAATAAAATTCTCTCCATTCTCTCTTTAAGTGTTCTTATATTTTATTGTTATTATTTTCATAATATGTTATTAGCACAAGATTTTACTATTCTAAGCACTTGTTTTGAAATAGACTTAAGGTCCTTTCTTCTTTTTTCACCACGGAAAACCTTACAAAACTTGAATTTGTGGCCCTTGATATTTCAGGCAAGAATTATTTGTCATGAATTTTAGATGCTGAAATTCACCTAGATGCAATAGGTCTAGGAGACGCCATTAAGGACAAAAATCAAGCATCAAAACATGACCATACCAAAGCAATGATTTTCCTTTGGCATCACCTTGATGAAGGATTGAAAGTTGAATATCTGACTGTGGAAGATTTTCTTGGCTGGTGGAATCATTTAAAAGAATGGTATGATCACTAGAAAATGATTGTTCTTTCAAAAGCAAGGCATGATTGGATGCATTTAAGGTTACAAGATTTTAAATCAATCAGTGAGTATAATTCTGCTATGTTCAGAATAACTTCTCAGTTAAAATTATGTGGAGAAACTATTACTGATAATGATATGTTCGAAAAAATATTCTTTAACTTTCATGCCTCAAATATGCTCCTGCAGTAGCAATATCGAGAGAAGGGTTTTCAGAAATATTTTGAATTAAATTTATACCTTCTTATGGCTAAACAAGATAATGAATTATTAATAAAAAATTGTAAAAGTCAACAAACTGGTTCTACGCCATTTCCAGAAGTGAATGAGGCTTCTACTTATTATTCTAGATGTGGAAGAGGTCATGGCCATGGTCAAGGAAGAAATATGCATTTTAATCGTAGTGATAATATTCGTAATTCATCAAACTATAAGAATACATCTTACCACAGAAGTGGAAAAATAATGACAAGAAACAAGAAACTGAACAATATAAAAATTCAGAAGAAGTATGCTATTGATGTGGTGTGAAAGAACACTAGTCGCATACCTATCGTATGCCAAAACATCTCATTGATCTTTATTAAGCATCACTAAAAAGGAAAAATCAAAATACATAAGCAAATTTTATTTCAGAAAGAGATGATGTTGATATTGATATAAAATACCTAGATGTAGCAGATTTCTTTGAGCCTCTTGAAGGAAAAATTGATCATTTGATTGATGGTGAGACTGTCCATTAAGTCATTTAAATGCTTTTATTTTTGCTTGATCATCTTAATTAATATTGTCATGATATGTTATTTTTCATATTTTGTTTAAGGTACTTTTTGGCATATCATATTAATAATATTGTCATCGTTTATTTTGGTAATAATGTTTTTGAAAAGTCTTATTTTGTCTATTTCTCATATTGTCTTTTTTTTTCTCTTTTTGAAGATAATATGGTATGGATAGTCCAAATTTTTTATTTGGGTTAAAACTCAATAATGAAGATATGTGTCTAATTGACAGCATAACTGCACATGCCATATTTAAAAATCAAAAATACTTTTCTCATTTGCTTATGAAAGGGCAAATGTTGACATTATATTTGATAGTGCAAATTTAATTGAAGGCTCTGAAAGAGCTACCATAATGAGGGAACAAAACTCATTATAGATAATGCAATGTTTTCTTCCAAGTCTTAAAGAAATTTATTAAGTTTCAAAGGTATTTGCCAAAATGAATACCATATTGAGACACTAAATGAAATGAATATTGAATATCTTTGTATTACTGGAAATATCTCATGTAACGTGTATTAGAAAAACTACTCACTTTGTCTTTTGGCTTGTACTATACAAAAATAAATACAATTGAAGCACATTCTATTGTAAACTAGAAGTTTACTGATCCAAATATTTTTATACTTTGGCATAATTGATTGGACCATCCTGGATTTATAATGATGAGAAGAATAATTGAAAATTCACATGGTCATCCTTTAAAAGAACTAGAGATTCTTACAAATAATGACTTTTCTTGTGCTGCTTGTTATTAAGACAAATCGATTATTAGACCAACACCAACAAAGGTTGGAATTGAATCCCCTACATTTTTAGAACATATCGATGGGGATATATGTCGACCTATGCATCCACCTAGTGAATAATTTAGATATTTTATGATACTAATAGATCCATCTTCAAGTCACATGTGTGTCTATTATTAACTCAAAACTTGGCATTTGCATAATTGCTTACATAGATAATTTGATTAATAACACAATTTCTAGATTATCCAATTAAATCTATTCGTTGTGATAATGCTGTGGAATTCTCATCCCATGCTTTTGATGAATATTGTTTATCAATTGGAATAACTGTTGAACATCCTGTAGCATATGTCATACGAAAAATGGAATAGCAAAGTCATTTATTAAATGTATCCAATTGATAGCAAGACCACTACTTATGAGAATAAAATTACCCATTTCTGTTTGAGGTCATCCTATTCTCCATGCAGTAGCACTGGTTCGTCTTAGGCCAACAAATTAGCATAAATTCTCCCCATTACCATTAGCTTTTGGTCATGAACTAAATGTTTCTTATCTAAGAATTTTTGGATCTGCTGTATATGTGCCAGTTGCACCACCACAATGCACCAAGATGGGTTTTCAGAGAAGGTTAGGCAGATATGTTGGGTATGAATCACCCTCCATTATTCTCTACCTTGAACCATCGACAAGAGATTTATTTACAACTTGTTTTGCTGACTATTAATTAGATGAAACAATTTTTCTAGAATTAGGGAGAGAAAGGAAGGAAATCAAAAGAGAAATTGAATGGAAGGCTCCATCCTTATGCAGCCATATGTGAACAAGAAGTTTAAAAAATTATTCATTTGTAAAGAATAGCGAATCAAATGCCAGATGAATTTAATGATTCAAAAAGAATAACAAAATCACATATACCGGTTGAAAATATTCCAGTTCGGATTAATGTTCCCGTAGGACCATCTATTAGTGTTATTGCTTATGAGTATAATATACACCTGAAGCATGGTAGGTTATTAGGTTCTTAAGATAAAAATCCAAGAAGGAAGAAAACAACAAATAGCACTATTGAAGAATCAAATGAAAAGGATCAAGATGTTATTAATCATGAACTCTTGCAGAAATAATTCATGAAGAAATTCATATATCCGAACCTCAAGAAAATGAGGATAAATTAATAATTTTTATCAATGCAGGGAGAAATTTAAATCGAATGGCAATAATAATTAATGATGTTTTTGCTTATACCGTTGCACTTGATATTATAAAAGATAGTGAGGATTTTAAACCTTGATATGTTAAAGAATGTCAACAAAGACATGATTGGCCATAATGGAAAGATGCAATTCAATCAAAATTGAATTCACTTACAAAACGTAAAGTTTTTAGATCTATAGTCCAAATGCCAAAGGGTGTGAGCAGATACAAATGGGCTTTTGTGCGAAAATGAAATGAGCGTAATGAAATTATAAGATAAAAAGCACACCTTATGGCATAAGATTTTTTTTCTTTGTCTTTTTTTTTTTTTTTTTTTTGGAAATACCTGGTATTGATTATGAAGAAACATATACTCCTATTATGGATGCAATTACATTTTGATATCTCATCAATTTGGTAGTGTAGGAAAGCCTTGAAATGCATTTGATGGATGTAGCTACAGCCTATCCATATGGCTCACTTGATAGTAACATTTATATGAAAATCTTCGAAGGATTTAAATTGCCTAAAACATATAAGTCAAATTTCTAGGAAATATATTCAATTAAGTTACAAAGATCTTTGTACGGTTTGAATCAATCTGTGAGCATATGATACAATCACCTCAGTGCATATCTGGTAAAAGAAGGCTATATAAATGACCCAATTTGTCCATGTGTTTTCACAGTATCTGAATTTGTTATTATTGCTACATATGTTGATGACATAAATCTCACTAGAACTCCAGTAGAGCTCTAAAAGGTAGTGGATTATTTGAAGAAAGAATTTGAAACGAAAGATTTTGGAAAGACAAAATTTTATCTAAGTCTACTAATTGAATATTTACTAAAAGGAATTTTTGTTCATTAATCTACCTATACAGAAAAGATTTTGAAACGATTTTACATGGATAAAGCACAATCATTGAGTACTCCAATGGTTGTTCGAACACTTGATCTGAATAATGATCCATTTCGGCCTCAAGAAAAAGGTGAAGAACTCCTTGGTCCTAAAGTACCACATCTCAGTGCAATCGGTGCATTTATGCATCTTGCCACTATTATAAGATCGGATATAACATTTTTTGTTAATATGTTTGCAAGATATAGTTTCACTCCTACTCAAAGACATTGGAATAGAATCAAACATATATGAGATATTTAAACGAAACAATTGATATGGGTTTATTTTATTCCAATAAATATAGACCAAATCTAATTGGTTATGTAGATCCAAGGTATTTATCCTATCCACACAAAGTAAGATTTCAAACAGGCTATTTGTTCACTTGTGTTAGTGTAGCTATATCTATGACATTTTACAAAACAATCTATAGTTGCTACTTCTTCAAATCATGCAGAAATAATAACAATTCATGAAGCAAGTCGAGAATGCACTTGGCTGAGATACCTGACTCATTTTATTTGAGAGAAGTGTGGCTTGTCTTACAATAATATACGCACAGTATTATATGAAGATAATTCAACATGCATAGCCCAGTTAAAGGGAGAATTCATCAAGGGAGATAGAACGAAATATATTTCACCAAAATTTTTTTTCACACATGATCTTCAGAAGAACAGTGATATTGATGCGCAATAAATTCGCTCAAGTGAAAATCTGGCAGATTTGTTCATCAAGTCTCTACTGACTATAACATTTGAGAAAATAGTATATAAGATTGGAATGCATCAGCTTAAGGTTTTAAAAGTAAATCTTCATAGGGGGGAGTTAAATTTTTAAGCACAAAGAATACTATGCTCTTTTTCCTTTACTAGAATTTTTTCCCTCAGGATTTTTTCCTAGTAAGGTTTTAATGATACATATTCTTTGTGTAATGGACATCCAAAAAGAAGTGTTATAAATCATACTTATGATGGATGTCCATTTAGATTTTCAATGAATCTATTTATCTTCTCCATAAGTCTATTTAATAGACCATTTAATATTATATCTATTGCGTTATAATATTTATCCTATAAATAAGAGTTTCTTTAACCTTATTGGGATTATCATTTTTGGACTAATTTTTTGTCCATATAATAAAATTCGTTATATTCTCTCTCTACATGTTTTTATATTTTACTGCTGTTATTTTCGTAATAAAATGATAATTCAATCGGATTCTATTAATTATTATTTTTAGTATTAAATATTGAATGCTAAAATTAATACTATTAAATTTAATATTTATTATAGTGTCACTTTTTTTTTTTGTTTGAGGATTGGGGGAGTACTAAAGACAAGAACTTAATTGGGTCAGCTAGATGAGTTATTTCAATTATTGAACTAAATTAGACTAAATATTTATTACAGTGTCAGTTAATTTTTTTGTTATTTTTTAAAATTCAACTAGTTTTATATAAATTTATTAAAAATACATACAAATTAACGGAATGCAGATAGCCCAATTGAGGACTCAGGAGAAAACTGTTGGTGTTAAGTTTTGAGAAAAGGTATGGATTATTGAATTGCTAAAAAAACACTGAAATTGATTAATTAATGTATCGAATGCATTTAGGATCAATATATAGAAATGCATGAATGAGCAGAAATTAAAGCAAACACAAGTTATTGAAATAATGGGTTAAGACTAACAAGTGTATTTGGGAATCAAATTCATGAATGACCAGAAAATAAAGTAAAGACAAGTTATTGAAATGGATTGAGAATAACAAGCATTTCCTCCTTTGAGAAGTTGTTTTATCCATAATTATTTGTTATTTTGATAAAATTAATAAGTATTAATTACCTTTTTTTAATTTTATTCTTATTTTTATTAAATATAATAATTATTATATAATTTTTTAAAATTTATCTCAATATTTTATCTTTTTTATTTTAATTAAATAAGATAAAAAATAATTAAATTAAATTAAATTAAAAATATTTTATTATAATTTAGATGATTTAATTATCTTTATAATTATAATTAAAAATCTTAACACGAGTAATTATTTTTATGAACCAAATTCATGATGACATATGATTAGTAATCGATGAATAAGCATGACAAGGTTGAGCTATTTATTACATTGAGATTCAATAATACAATCAATGCATTGGACTTTCTATAAATGGAGTTGGTAAGGTGACCAAGTGCCTTGAATCAGTCAAATGAACACGTATGTAAAAAAAGCAGCTTGGGCCAATTTGTCAAAACTAATGGGTTCTATCCACTTTTTACATTAATTGCTGGAAAGTTACACAAATTAGCAGCTATTCATGAAGCCGGCCAACAGACTTCATAACTTCTGTACATACATCGTATCGTAAAATTGCACCCATTAGTCAATCCTTTTTGTTGTTTTATATTTTATAATGATTAATAATGAGGTATTATTGTTTTTTTTATGATAATAGAATTGAAAAAAATATAATTAATTTTAAAAATATTATATATATATTAAAGTTGTTTTAATAAAAAGTAATAATTAGTACAAATCTAATAATTAATAATAAAATAAACATAAAAAATTAAATAAAAAATTAATGATTATACAAGTGGTTGAAAAATTAAAATAAATTGAAATTAAAAAAATTAAAAATAAAAATATATTTAATGGAAAGGTTGAGTTCGTGGTGGAGTGGAGGTGAATTTGGGTATCGTAAAAGAATAAATAATAAAAAAAAATAATCGTAAAAATAAAATAAACTAATAAAAAAAAATACTCACAGGAATAGTAAAATATATAAAAAAAAATATAAATATATACCAAGATAAGCCGGGAGCCCTTACCACACATACAATGAACTCATGCTATACCTATTCCCTCTCCATAGGTACTCTCTGGCTGTGCCCTTTTGTTCATTATACATGTGATAACGGGACCGTCGCATTTTAATGTCAAAACAAAGATATTTCTGATACACAGGATCCTCTTAGAGAGGCAAGTGTAGAGCATACGTATCTTTGATTATAGGAGTATGATACATGTTCAAAGGTTTTTGGAGAGAAAGAGAAGAGTTTAGAAAGCCATAGAAGAGAACTTCAGAGAATATTATTGAAAGCGGAACTAGGTTTGATTACAACTGAAGAGAGCACTCCTTATATAGACTTGGAGGCTCTTGGCATTACAGGCAACCGGTTAGAAACTGGCTACCGACACTCTTAAAGTAGAAAAGTAAAATAAAGACGGACACATTATTACATTATTGACCGACAAACTTTAACTTTTATTATGGAGTGGTGGACAGATTGAGGGTGTCAAAATCGGAGTCATCAGAGTCGATTCCAAAAAAGTCCTTTGGCCACTGTCGGTGTACAGGAGATGGTGGGTCAACACTTTGAATGGCATCCCGTGACTCTGTGTCCATTGGATCCTGGGAATCTTGCCACATGGGATGGGTCCAGTCAATAGGCTGGCTCATTAGTGGGAGACCGGATGGGACCAAGTGATGTACAATTCACATGGGGAGGCACCAGGCAATAATAGCTGTTGATTTCACAGAGGTATTCAGCTAGTTGTTTTCTCAAGGGTCCCATGGCATCCTTGTCAATAATTGATCCTAAGTAAGTCCTCCACTCGTATTCAGTATTCTGGGTCCAGAGGAGTCCATCGGGCCTCCTAGAGAAAGGCCTGTGAAAAATGAACATGGTTCTGATGTTGGGTTGAGTACTGATGGGCCTGTCCTCTATTCCATGGGTGTCTATGATGCGCTTCAGACTGTGGCGCCATGCTGAAATGGGCTTGCACCATTCCAGAAACCTGGACAGGAGAGTCCTGTTGGTGTTGTTCATAACATACTGGTATAGGGCCATGAGTGGGAATTCTATTCCTGTGGAATAGAGAGTAACCATGCACCAGAGGAGCCATAGTTCTTCCAGGATGAGTTCTCTGTCAGGGTGGATACTGAAATAGGTGAGGAAAGGGTTGTCAGGAATAAAGATAGACGAGGATGGGAGTAATCCTCTTAGGGTGTTTCTTGCACTCAGGCAGTGAAACAGATGATCCCTTGCGAACTTAGCCATTTGTGTGATAGGCTGGTTTAGTGAGCATCCAGGAGGGAAACTGTCTGGAGTAGGAACTAGGAAATTATGCATTGGAGAACGAGTATGTGGAGAGGATGAGGATGATGCCATAAGGATCAAAGGGAGTGTAGAGAAAGATTGGATCAGGTGGAGGTTTTTGGGCTTGGATAGGAGGTCAGGAACCAAATTATGCTTCCCTTTGATATGCTGGACTGTGAATTTATACTTGGCGAACTAGTCTTTAAGCCTCAGTAATTGTGGTTCAGGAAGAGACTTATTTTTGAAGTCTAGAACCTTTGGGAAGGATGAGCTGTCCATGACCACAGTGAAGTGGTGGCCAATCAGATGAAATTCGAATTTCTTTATTCCATTTTTGACAGCTAATATCTCTTTATAGACCGAATGATAATGTTTCTGAGGCTCTGGGAATTCTCCACTAGCATGTCCGCAGATATGCTTTTCTCCTTGTATTTCTTCTATGAGGACTGCACCCCAGTGGGTGTCACTGGCATCAGTTTGAAGTATGCGGTGTCCAATGCTGGGAATCTTTAGTGGTGGCGGGTTCAAAGCCACTTCTTTTAATGCTTTGACTGCACATGTCTGTTCATGCTTCCACGGTGGGGCATCCTTCTTTAGCATTTTTGTCAGCTGGCAAGTGTGGGCAGCCACATGCGGGATAAACTTCCTGATGTAATTGATAATACCAAGGAATTGCTGTATTTGTTTTACTGTTAAGTCCTTATCAGGGAACTTCAGTAATTCTTCTGCAATGTGAGGTCCCGGTTGGTATTTTCCATCCTTGAATTTCATTCCAAGGAAGTCGATATCAATTTGGGCCAGTGAGCTCTTCTTTTCTGATAGCATAATTTCATAGGAATCTACCAATTGTTGAAATGTAGAGAGGAGTGTCCTATGGGCCGTAACATCTTTGGAGAAGAGAAGGATATCGTCTATATAAATAAGAGCACTATGAAGTATAGGCTCAAATATCCTTGTCATGGCCTTTTGGAAAACTGATAGGGCTGTCTTAAGGCCGAATGGAAGGAGTGTCCATTGGTATTGGGCCGTAGGGATGCAGAAAGCAGTCTTGGGCCTATCAGAGGGGTTAATACCCAATTGCCAAAATCCAGCTTTGAGATCAAACTTGGAGAAAATATGGGCTTTGTGTAGTTGAGTGAACAAGGTTTCAGGCTTTGGTAATGGGAACTTGTCATCTTGGAGGAAATGATTGAGGGGCTTGTAATTAATGACAAGCTTTTCTTTCCTCTTAATCGTTCCGATCTTTTTTAACATAAAAGGTCTGGCAGGCCCATTGAGAGGAAGTGGGTTCTATGAGGCCTTGTTGGAGAAGCTGTTTGCACTCTTCTTGGGCTAAAGCCAAGTTTGTAGGGTTCATCCCTGGGTGTGATGCCTTTGTTGGGTTGATATCTTCATTTAGTTTGAATGGAAGATTGACAAAGAAGTCTGGATTTTTCCATAGGGGGTGGTGATGGCGAAAATGTGCATGGGAATCAGCACAGGACCTTAAGAGTAGCTCATTGTGTTCTTGGAACTTAGCTGAGGCATCAGCCAGAGAATATAACCTTGGGACAGAAGTAAATGGCTGAAAATTTCTCTGTTATTTCAATCCTGTGGGGAGGATCTTCAAATCCTTCACCTGTTGATACAAGTCAAAGCCTATTAATAGATCCTTGTCAGGAAGATCTGACCCAATAACCCTGGTCCAGAAAATACAAGTGGGGAGGAACTGAATTCCAATTGGATGCTTGGTGATGAGGCTAGTCTTGAAAACATTCCCATCTACTGCCTTAAAGTATTCTTCATGAGGGACCCAGTACTTTGACGGTAAGATGGCTGGGTTCATCATGCTTTTGTGAGCCCCGGTATCTAGGAAGCCAATGACACTAATGGGCCATTCATACTTGCTGGGGAGGATATGAATCGGGACTAAAGGAATTGGAATAGTGTCTGGGCCATAAGTGGATTGGGAAGATTGGATATGTTGGACCAGGTAAGACGAGTAATGGGCTTCAGTATCTGAACTGGATTCTTCTGCAGTGAATGAGTAATCTTCTTCTGATCCAGTGTCCACTCCAAGGGCAAAGACTGTATCTTCATCGGGTTCATCCTGTTCAGAGAATAGGGATTCAACATCATCATGCTCCAGGGAGATGTGAGAAGCCTGTTGTATATGTTGTAACAGCTTAACTGCCTTATTGGGGTTCTTAGGACAGTTCTTGGCATAGTGACCTCGATTGCCACAAATATAGCACCTGTCAGACTTTTTTGTACCCGTTCTTTTCTTTCGAAAGTATCTGACCGTCCTTCTTGTCTTCTTTTGCTTGAAAGAGGGTTTGAACCAAGATGGATACTTCTTGTAATGTGCTTTCTTCTTTGGCTTGCATTCACAGTTCTTTTCCTTGCATTTAATGGTAAGGTGAGACTTCTGGCATACATTCTTCAAAGCTTTGCTATTGTCAATGATGTCTTTGAACAGCTTCTGTTGTTCAAACATTTTGTCCAGACAGGCCAGAGTCATTTGATGGATTTCTTCTATAGTGATAGCATTCATTACTCTTCTGGTAGCAGCAATACTTCTGTGGAGTTCTAGTTGTAATGCTTCTGGTAAGGAGGCAATATAGGTATGCCTGAGGTTGACATCATAATAACCATTAAGCAGATAATAACATTGAGTCATGCGCTGGTAGTGTTTTTCAATGTCTGATCTTTTCAAAGAACAGCAGCGCATATCAAAGAACTCTTGCCCTAGCTGCTTGCTGTATAAGGAGGCATCTCCGAGGAATTCAGCAAAGAGGGCGTTGACAGCTTGTAAGGGAGTCAGGTGGCAAAATTGAGCTTTCTGATATTCTCCAATGGAGGAAAACCAATCTTGCAATGTGCCAACAGTTTGAGAGATGAATTCTCTGAGTATAGAGTGGGAGTCAGCACCTTCCCGAAGCATTTGGACATCAAGCCAAGCTTTAAATTCTGCAAGGCGATCTCTCCATCTTGATGGGGGAATATCATCTAAGGTGAACCATGGGCCTGAACTGGGCCTGGCCTGTTGTGGAGCGCCAGGTAGTCCAAAATCTAGAATTGGTTCATCATCAGGGATCTCAACATGGGATATTGGGCTTGATGAGGCCCTGTAGGGCCCGTAGTGCCACTGGTAGAGTCTGCAGTTGGAGAAGGACCTGTTTGAGAGGCTGTTGGCTGAGGATCAGCCATGAGCAGTGTCGTGATATCCATTCGTCCGTCCTCGCTGTCATCAGATGAATCATCAAAAGAATCTCCTTCTGGTTCTGGTTCAGAGGGTATAGACACCATATGCTGAGGAGGAGGATCAGGATACATCTTATCCTTCCTTTTATCAATTTTCCTTTTCGGAGTATGGGATTCTCCCGAGGAAGATGGACTCTTTGGCTCATATCTGGTAGGTGTTGGAGTTGGGGTAGATCTGAACAAAGGAGATGGGTGATACGTGGTTGGAGATGGCTCATATGAATAGTTAAAAGGTCCAAAAGGAGAGTAAGCAAGTTCAGGAGTAGGAAGAAAAGGGTTAGGAGTTGTTTGAGCAGAGAAAGGGCTGAATGGGCTGTAAGAGACCGGAGCTTCTGTGGGTTTGTGCAGGTCTGCTTCAACTTAGGCTAATTGTTTTTTCAACCTTCTTATTTCCTATTCCTTTTGGTTAAATTCTACACCAAATCTCCGTTGTTGGATTAAAGCCTTCGGATCTCTATCAAGCTAGGTAATTCTGCCTTGTAAGTCTTTATACATGTTTTGGGCAAAAGCAGTGAAGGAGTTAATCTTTTGATCAACATGCTGAGTCCTGGTGAGGACTTGTTCAATCTTGGAATCAATACGCTGTAGCGCCTTATTCTGGACAGTAGCATTCTTGGTTTGCCAGTTCAAAACTTCTTCAGCTTGAGTGATCGGGGTTATTTGACCTTCACTATCAACCTTAGTTGAGTGAATGAAAGGTCTGGTGGAGATTTTGGTCTACTAGTCTGTCTGTTGTGCTAATGGAGGAAAGTCTGCTTCATAAGAGGCAGGTGAGAACATCATGCAGGGTTGTACTAGAGGAAGTGCAGGAGAAGGGGAAGAAACTGGCTTGAGAGGGGGTAGTTTCTTTCCTTCTTTTCTGATGATCTCAAGGGCAAGCTCATAGATGGGAAGAGGCTTCTTCTGCTTGGTTTCTTCATGAATACCAATCCATGGGCTATTATCTGAATAGTCTCTTCTGAGGACTTGTTGAGGCTTGCAAGAGGCTCTCCTGGTTTGTTTGGTGAGCTTCCTCCAATTTTTATCAGACAGATGATGGTCATATTCATTTTCCCAGTAGTTATCACAACAATCACAATCTTCATCGCATGCTCCAGAGCCTGGGAGATCCCAAGGACAGTGACCATCTATTTTCTGAGGATAGATGTAATTGTTGTCAGGTGTTACTGCTCCAATGGGATAGTCTTCTTGCTCCTTTTCTAATGGCTAGACCATCATGGTCTGGAATACAGGCAAGAATCCTGTAGAATGTCATGGTGGCTGGAAGGAAGTTTGTACAGTACCGTCAGGATTCCTTTTGAAAGATGATTCTGTGATCTGGATTGGTTGAGATGTTGAATGGAGCCTTTCATAATTGGTTAACCAATCCTTTGGGATGAGCTATTCAAGCTCATTTCTAGGTAGTTGCCTAGGTATCTGAACAATTGTTGGGGTGGTCTCAGTGTCCGCTAGCACAAGTAAAGCGTCATTTGATACAGATGGCTGAGATAAGTCTACTGCATGATCTTGCAGCCTGTAGATAATCTGGTGGTGTAATGTAGCCATCATGGAGGATGTGACTTGAGCTGCATCTGTGAGTTGGATTTGGACTTTCAAAGCAGTGCTGAGATGTGGATCTCTAAGGGAGAGATTGTAGTTTGGAAAAAATGTCAATACCACACTTCCAGCATGTAAAGTGGTAAGACATGTCCCTATCACTACGTGTTCATACTATAAGAACCTTGTATCAAGGAGTGATATTCTTGCTATCACTAGAAGTCCTCGTCGTCCATGTAGACTGAGGATAAGTCGGACAACCCCAAAGTGGAGGTGAGAAAACCCTTTTTGTCTCCATCTAGGAATGAGCTGAGGAGGGATTTCTAAAGTCACGTACTGTTCAGCAGATGAACTCTAGAGAGAGCATTGATCCATTCTGGAGGCCTGAACATATTCTTTTGACAAAGATCTTCTAGAAGAAATCAAGGATCTGATAGATCTGGTAAGAGATCCAGATCGTCTGTAGATATTATAAGGACTAAGAAGAGGTAAGAGTGACTCTCCAACCTGAGCATCTTCAGGTAGAGTAGATATTTCTACAAGGTTATCAATTCTGGAGGATAGTGTTCTTCGAAGTGGTGAAGAGAAAGAAAGAGAAGAGGTGAGATTAATAATCTCAGAAGGAGAAGGAGTCTGAAGATGAGTTTCAGCAACAGGATTGGGTATTTGACAAGCCATGTTTGGTACGTGGTGTTGTGGCTAGATCTACCCTATGTCGTTGTTAGGGTACTTTTAGTGTATACAAGCCCGCGCGCCTTGCTGTGGGTTTTATAAATCATTTTGTCTTTTTTCTTATTTCTCTTTATATTTTGCAATAATTAACAATGAATTTATTATTGTCTTTTTTAATGATAAAAAAAGGAAAAAAGAGAACACAAATATTATTTCCAAAATCACTATTCAAGTCATTTAAAGTTGTTTTAAGAAAAAAAATAATAATTAGTATAAATTTAATAATTAAATAGTAGTAATTAAATAAATATGAAAGGAAAAAAAATAAAAAAAATAAAAAAATAATAAGTTTAAAATAAAAAATAAATAATTATATAACTCATTTTTAAGTGGTTGAAAATTTAAAATAAAATGAAATTAAAAAGAATTTTAAAAAATAAAAAAAAGTACATAAACAAAATGTGTGTTTGGGTGCATGGTGTAGTAATGGAGGTGATGGAGCACTAAATGGATTGGTATTCTTATGAAAAAAAGTAGCACTAAATGGATTGACATTCTTGTAAAAAAAAAAAACAATCTAAAAAATAATTTAAAAAAATATTATTTTTAGAATATGGGTACCATTTTTATTATATATTGTGAAAAGAGTAAACAACCTAAAAAATTAACTTAAAATAAAAAGGAAAAATAACTACTATTCACGTGATCAATGTAAAGAGGAATTGGTTTAGAATATAATATAATATATTTATTTGTCAAATAAATTCAAATTTTTACATTGGTTGTTGATTATATCTAAAACTTTTAGTTTTGGATAATTTAATTATAATTTTAAAAATTAAAGAATTTTTATGCAAAGTTTAAAAATCAATTTGAGAATTTTGACTTTTTAATTACACCTAGATTGCCATGTCACATTTTCTAATTTTTTTTATTTGATTTATCTCTATCTTTTTTGGGCAATCAAGCTCACATAGTATGGAATCCTTACTTCTTTGTTTGGAGGCATTGGCATCATTTTTTTTTACCTGATTCATTTTATCTTTTTATATTGTTCTACTGATACATTTTCAACTATTCCTTTCATTTCCTAATGAATTATTTTTTTTCCTGCTGTATTATATATGATGGTTACTGACTTATGCAATTCTCTTTAGTGGGAATATGGTGTATGCATTTCGAATGTATATAATGCAAATGAAAAAAAGAGCAAGGATTCTACACAAAGTGAGCTTGATTGCTCAAATAGAGAGAGAGAGAGAGAGAGAGAGAGAGAGGGAGGGGGGAGGGGAGAGAGAGAGAGAGAGAGAGATGCATTAAATAAAAAAAATTAGAAAATATAACATGACATGCCACATGTCATTCTCGGTGTAAAAAGTCAAAATCCCCAAATTAGTTTTTGGATTTTAGATAAAAATTTCTAATTTTGAAAGCTATGATTAAATTATCCAAAATTAAAAGTTTTGGATATAATCAGTGACCAACATAAATGTTTGGATTTATTTAGCCAATAGGTCAATATAATATGTTTTTATCTTTAAATCAATTATATTGAAATCTCTTGTGACACCCCTTACCCGTGTACAGTATACCCGAGTAAGTAATGCCACACGGTGTACTGGCACACTCTAATATACCTTACTTAATTTGTATCATGCTTTTGAAGCTAATTTATGAAATATGATTTATTTAAGCCATTTATCAAAATTATTATTTATTTGAGGTTCCGAAAATTTTAAAGAAAATCCGGCGGAGTACCGGCTAAAAATGGAGAAAACAGTTCTTCGGAACCTGTTAAAAACACTTCTAATAATTTCCAAACAATCCCAACTTCAATTTATCAACAAAATCTCAATATTAGGATCTTAACAACATTTCAATACCAGTACTCAATCATCCATCACATGTGATAATCACATATAAATCACAAGTAAACATTTACTTTTCCATTCACAAGTACAATTTTCATAATTTACATAAACATCAATATACATTACACAAGTTTAATTACATATGAAGAAAAATCAATATTTAAGTTACAAAATGTCAAAATGACACCTATTGTCCTACTAATGCACAGCAGAAGTTGAGGTGACACGGACACTGAGCAGAACTGCCAGATGGACTCACCCAGTCTGTGGTCTACTAGGCTCACGATCAGGATCTCCAGTACCTACGCGTGGCAAAAGCAACGCGCTAAGCAATAATGCTTAGTCGTGCAATAATATAATAGAAGAAATAACATGAAGTAAATATGTATTGCATATGGATGTTTTGTTTGTTTTGTATTTGTATATCCATTCATTTCGTTACTTGGTCCACTTTCATTCATGTAGTTGCCCAAGTAACCTATACTAGATGACTGGACTGGATAACGGGTAAACTGGCACTAGGTACCTAGTACCTCGGGCCGTCACACCATCGGTCACATATGCATCTCCCGGTGTAATGTAACAACAAGTCAGAATAATATCAGGCATAAGGCCAAGTCTCAATACAAAGTCAGAATGGCTAAAAGCCATGAAATCACAGAATGGCATATTGCCATGTGCAGTACTTCTAACTAAACCCTATTGGCATGCCAAACTATCCAAACCAATCTTGTTAGGTATACTAGGGCATTTGAAACTTTTAAATTCTTTAATTTGTGAATTTCAAGTTTTGGTGTCACTATTCACCTCATTGGTCAACAAAAATGTTGACTTTTTGATAGAAAATGGGTGTATTGGTTTTAACACCCCAAATATACCACATTTGGCATTCCAATCTTGTTGGCATTAAGCATTTATACCATTTCAAATTTTAAACCAACACAAGCGAATTTTCGCTTTTGTGAGTCAACTTCACTGCTCCATTGGACCACATTCGTGGGAAATTGAAGAAATATAAAACATGAAAGTTGTTCCTTATTTTGTCTAGAATTTCGTTTTTGAATCACTCCATTTGGAGTTTTTAGCTCTAGATATGGTCCAAAACCACAAACGGTGGGATTGCCAATCTGCAAAATTGACCATATCTACAGTAACATGAATAGTAACTAGAGTCACTTGGTTGGATGGGTTCTAGCCATAATTTGGGGTAGGTTCCTTCATGAAAGTTGTTTGTCTATGTCTTAACTTGTTGCTGTAAAAATTTCAGGTCAATTGACCAAATCTACAGTGAGTTATGGCCAAATGAACAGTTACTGTTCATTTGGTCAATTCTGCAATCGATTCAGGTATCCGGGCCAAGTTTTGGTCCTCTTGCCTTGGTCTTTTGGGCATGGTTTCTTCAGCAAAAATGTGCCATTATAAGGCTAGTTTCATGTCCAATTGGCCAAACACCAATTGGATCAACACAGCCCAAGTTATGGCAGTCCAAGTGGACTGAATGGTTTATGCCATGTATCTTAGTAGCTACCAATGCATTGCTCATATGTTTATCACTTCAACATGGTTTCTATTTCACTCTAAGCTCATCAAAACACTTCCCCCTATTCCATAGCTAGGGCAGCCGAAATTCAAGATGTTATACACATAAGTTTTTGTTAATTTAAATCACAATTCTTACTAGTTTCAAGTCCCAAACCATGAAAATAAAGAGTTTAATGGATATAGGTGCACTAACCTCAAGTGGCAGAATTTTTCCAAGCCCCAAACTTCAATTTCTTTCCTCTTGTTGGCTGCCAAGAGCTTGTTTAAGATGTGGGGTAAAGCTTTAATGAAGAGAAGTTAGGGTTTTATGGTGTAAACAAGGGAAAAATCAAGCTTTTGATTGAAGATTAATGGAGGGAGAAAGGATAGGGATTTCGGCTGGAATGGGAAAGGGGGTGGCTGCTGGTTTTTCTTTTATTTCTTAGTCTCAATTATCTCTTTTAATAGTTAGTCAAAGGATGGCTTAATTGTGATTGGTCATAATTTCTTAATGACATCACCATGATGTCATAAATAAGCTTTTCTTTGATTTTTCTTTTCTTTTCATCACTACTCAAGTTCAATTTAATTTCTAGTAATGTTTATTCATATTTTATGTCATATTAATTATTTAATCAACTGGACAAGTAGGCCAAAAATCACCTTGGAAAGTGAAATGACCAAAATGCCCTCTGTTTGGCTTAACGGGTCAAAATTGTCTGTACCGATTGAAAACTTTTTCTAGGTATTTTCTTGGCATTCTAATGCCATGGGAACCTCAATAACCCTTCTCCAGAGTCCCAAAAATTATTTTATAATTTTTCCCCCGAGTCTTCCTCGTTGTGAGAACCGCAACTTCCCTCTGGTTACCCATCGCTAGGGCACCGGCTCGTTTAACTTGGTTGTATTTTATTTCTAAAATTTTTACTAAATTTTTCTTATTAATATTTGAGTTAATTATGATTCCCGACTTTAGTTTAAATATTTTTCCGGATGTTCTAGCTGTCCCGACGACAATCGTCACCGAATAAGAGAATGTACGGAGTTGGTACAGGGAGGGTGTTACAACTCTTCCCCTCTAATTTAAATTTCGTCCTCGAAATTTACCTGATGCAAACAGTTGAAGGAACTGTTGCCTCATCGTCTCTTCACTTTCCCAAGTTGCCTCCTCGGTGTTGTGGTGCCTCCAAAGCACTTTCACCAATGGAATTTGCTTATTTCTCAACTCTTTCACTTCCCGAGCCAAGATCCGTAGAGGTTCTTCTTCGTATGTCAAATCCAGCTGTATTTCAATTTCTTCTCTGGAGATGACATGTGAAGGATCTGAGTGATATCTTCTGAGCATAGACACGTGGGACACATTGTGGATCTTGTCCAGCTCTGGTGGTAAAGCTAGCCTATAGGCCACTGGACCCACACGTTCAATAACTTCATATGGGCCAATGAACCTAGGGATTAACTTACCTTTCCTTCCAAACCTCAACACTTTCTTCCATGGTGACACCTTGAGGAACACTTTGTCGCCCACCCCATATTCTATTTCTTTTCTCTTCAGGTCGGCATAAGATTTCTGTCTGTCTGAGGCAACTTTGAGATTGGCTTTGATTGATTTTACCTTCTCCTCAGCCTGTTTCACTGTGTCCGCCCTACCGCTTGTCTTCGCCAATTCACCCAAAGACACCTGAGTTCTACATTTTCTCCCATACAAGGCTTCATACGAGCCATTTGGATACTAGCTTGGTAGCTATTATTGTATGCAAATTACGCGATGGGAGGTATCTATCCCAACTTCCCTCAAACTCAATGACACAACTCCTCAGCATATCCTCAAGGACCTGACATATATTTCATGTTATTGTTATCATTTTAATTCATTATTTGTACTAATTCAATTGGTTTAATTGTTTACCTGGATTACTCTTTCTGATTGCCCATCCGTCTGAGGATGGAAAGCTGTGCTGAAGTGGAGTTGTGTACCCAAGGACTCATGCAACTTCTTCCAGAATCTTGATGTAAACCTTGGGTCTCGATCGATATGATGGAAAGTGGAATTCCATGCGATCTAACTATCTCACCGATATACACCGCTAACTTCTCCGGTGAGTAGTCGTCCTAATCGCGAGAAAGTGTCGACTTGGTCAATCTATCCACTATTACCCATGCTGCATCATGCTTCTTCCGGGTGAGAGGTAGGCCACTTACAAAATCCATGGTGACCCGATCCCATTTCCATTCAGGTATGCGTATAGGTCAGCAAACCCGATGGAACTTGATGTTCTGCCTTGACTTGCGACATGTCAAGCATTTAGTCACATAGTCACTATGTCTTTCTTCATACCAGCCACCAATATCAAGCTTGGATCATGATACATCTTTGTACTTCCCGGTGCATAGCATATACACTAGTTTGTGCCTCTTTTAGAATATTGGCCTTCAATTCACCATCATCTGGTACACATAGTCTTCCTTTGTAATACAGACACCCATTTACCTTCACCTCATAATCAGTTGCTTTTCCTTCTGGGATTTTGCTCATAATGGCCGTTAATTTTCCATCTGCCATTTGCCCATCCAAAATATGCTGTAGCAGGTTTGGCCTCACTTGCAACTCAGCCAAAATAGCTCCATCTCGAATCAAAGATAGACGGGCATTCAATGATCTCAAAGCTGTGATGGACTTTCTGCTCAAAGCATCAGCAACCACATTTGCCTTCCCAGGATGGTAGTCAATTACACAGTCATAATCCTTCAGGAACTCAATCCATCGCCTCTGTCTAAGGTTGAGCTCCTTCTGGGTTGGCAAGTATTTCAGACTTTTGTGGTCCGTGTAAATGTAGCACTTTTCCCCATACAAGTAATGCCTCCATATCTTTAGTGCGAAGATAATTGCTGCGAGCTCTAGATCATGGGTAGGGTAGTTCTGTTCATGTGGCCTTAGCTGTCTGGAAGCATAAGCGATCACTTTCCCCTCTTGCATCAATACACACCCTAACCCATTATGAGAAGCATCACTGTAGACCACGAAGTCCTTTCCTAACACTGGCTGTGTTAACACTGGTGCCTCTGTCAACATAGCCTTCAACTTCTCAAAGCTGGTTTGACACTTGTCATTCCAGTCAAATTTGACATTCTTGTGTAGTAACTTGGTCATTGGAGCAGCTATTAGGGAAAATCCCTTCACAAATCTTCTGTAATACCCAGCTAGCCCCAAGAAGCTTCTGACCTCAGTTGTATTCCTGGGAGGCTTCCATTCCATCACTACTTCTATTTTCTTGGGATCCACCCTAATCCCATCAGCTGACACTATGTGTCCAAGGAATGCTATCTCATTCAGCCAAAAGTCACACTTGGACAGCTTAGCATACAGCTTCTTTTCTCTCAGGGTTTGCAGAATAATCCTCAAATGCTCATCATGTTCTTCCCTGGTCTTGGAATATACCAAAATATCATCAATAAAGACCACTACGAACCGATCTAAGTGTGGATGAAAGATACGGTTCATAAGGTCCATGAATGCCGCTGGTGCATTTGTTAGGCCAAAGGGCATCACTAGAAACTCATAATGCCCATATCGGGTCCTGAATGCAGTCTTTGGCACATCTGCATCCTTCACCCTCAACTGATGATACCCTGACCTGAGATCAATTTTAGAAAATACTCCTGCTCCCTTCAACTGATCAAACAGATCATCAATTCTAGGCAACATATATTTGTTCTTCACTGTCACTTTATTCAACTGCCGGTAATCAATGCATAACCTCAAAGTCCCATCCTTCTTTTTCACAAACAGCACTGGAGCTCCCCATGGTGACACACTGGGGCGTATGAACCCCTTATCAAGCAACTCTTGCAACTGAGTTTTCAACTCTCTCAATTCAAGGTGCCATCCTATAAGGAGCAATGGAAATGGGTCTTTGTGCCGGCAGTGTCTCAATAGCAAATTCGACTTCCCTTTCTGGTGGTAACCCAGGCAACTCTTCAGGAAATACCTCTGGGAAGTCTCTTACTGTGGGTATATCTCTCAGGTTTGGCTTAGCCTGCCTAGTATCCACCACATGTGCTAGGTAGGCTTCACAGCCTTTTCTCATCATTCTTCTTGCAACTGTGGCTGAGATAACATTGGACAAAAAATCTGTCCTTTCCCCCACAACAGTGATCTCATTACCCTTAGGAGTTTTCAAAGAAATTCTCTTCAATTTGCAATCAACTATTGCCTGATGACGTGATAACCAGTCCATTCCCAAAATCACGTCAAACTCGTGAAAAGGCAACTCAATTAGGTCTGCCGAGAATTCATACCCTTGAATCCTTAACGGGCAACCCTTGTATACCTTGCTCACCACTACACTGTGGCCCAATGGATTAGTGACCAGAATGTCTTGGTCACTCTCCCCTACTAGTATCCCCCTTTCTACGCGTAGGTTGATGCAAATGTAGGAATGAGTGGATCCTGGATCCACCAATGCATGCACAGGAGTATTGTAGAGGGAGAACGTACCCCTGATGACGTCCGGGGCATCTTGCTCCTCCTGAGCTCTCAAGGCATAATTTCTGGCAGGTGGTCTGTTATCTGGCCTCTCTGCGGCTCGGATGCGAGCCTCGAGATGGTCCCACGGATTTACGGACCTTCTACCCCTTGGTGGTGCAGGAGCAGTGCATGCGCTTGTGTTGGAGCAAACAGTAGTAGTTCTGCGTGGACAGTTCTTCAACTGATGCTCTGTTGACCCACACCTCAAGCAGGCACCAGTTACTCTCCAACATTCCCCCTTGTGCCATTTCAGGCGATGCGGACATGCAGAAGATGTTGGGGCTGGTCCCCTGAACCCCATCCCTGGAGAGCTGCCCACTGATGGTGTGGACTGACCTCTCCTAGGGGTGAACTGTGGCCTGGGCCCCGAGGTGACCACGACCACGTGGTTGACCCAACTCGTGCAGGTGGACACTTGAACTTCTTCCCAAATGCAGGAGATGAGCTGGACTGACCCGGTCCCCTCTTCTGCTGTCTATCCCTTCTGGTCTGCTCACTGATTCTCACTTTTTCCACCTTTATTGCAGCTTCCACTAACTTGGTAAATTCTATGATTCCCAAGGCAGTGAGCTGTATCTTGATATTGTCATTCAGTCCCTCTTCAAATCTCTTGCACCTTTCAGCTTCATTAGGGACTATCTCCCTTCCGTAGCGGCTTAATCGAACAAATTCCTTCTCATATTTGGCCACTGACAGCTGTCTCTGCCTCAGGTTAATAAACTCTCTTCTTCTCTCTTCCAGATATACAGTACCCACATATTTCTTCTTAAATTCTGAAAGAAAGAAGTCCCAAGTTACAGCTTCTATCTGCACTTCACTGGACATGGTGTCCCACCACTCATATGCATCATCTTGCAGCAGGGATATAGCGGCCTCCAGGTTTTGCTCTGGAGTGCAGTGGAGTTGTTTTAGGACTCTGCCTGTTCTGTTCAACCAATTCTCGGCTGCCACAGAGTCATCTTCTCTCTTGCCATAGAAATCCACTGCCCCAAACTTTCTTAGTCTTTCCAGGTGTGATTTCTGCTGTGGAGCTGGTGGTGGTGGTGGTGGTGCTGGCATTACCCCGGCCATTTGTCTAAAAAAGTTGGCCATTTGTTGGAACATGGCCTGTGGAGGCGAAAGGTGCTCGCTTGAGCTGGTGGCGTAGGTTCTCCCCTACCCCCAGTCTCAACTGCTGCAGGTGGAGCATGACTCTCCACTTCCTCCTCGACTGCTCTCTCTGATGAAGGGTCCATATCCAATTCAAAATAAGAAAGACATACAGATCTGCATTAGTGTCACCTCGACTCTTACAAATGCAATGCATGGTATGGACTCAATCTAGGACCAGAAACGCCTAAACCGTGCTCTGATACCACTAAATGTGACACCCCTTGCCCGTGTACAGTATACCCGAGTAAGTAATGCCACACGGTGTACTGGCACACTCTAATATACCTTACTTAATTTGTATCATGCTTTTGAAGCTAATTTATGAAATATGATTTATTTAAGCCATTTATCGAAATTATTATTTATTTGAGGTTCCGAAAATTTTAAAGAAAATCCGGCGGAGTACCGGCTAAAAATGGAGAAAACAGTTCTTCGGAACCTGTTAAAAACACTTCCAATAATTTCCAAACAATCCCAACTTCAATTTATCAACAAAATCTCAATATTAGGATCTCAACAACATTTCAATTCCAGTACTCAATCATCCATCACATGTGATGATCACATATAAATCACAAGTAAACATTTACTTTTCCATTCACAAGTACAATTTTCATAATTTACATAAACATCAATATACATTACACAAGTTTAATTACATATGAAGAAAAATCAATATTTAAGTTACAAAATGTCAAAATGACACCTATTGTCCTACCAATGCACAGCAGAAGTTGAGGTGACACGGACATCGAAAGCGTAATCGCGATGGACTCACCCGACCGTGGTCTACTGGGCTCACGATCGGGATCTCCAGTACCTACGCGTGGCAAAAGCAACGCGCTAAGCAATAATGCTTAGTGGTGCAATAATATAATAGAAGAAATAACATGAAGTAAATATGTATTGCATATGGATGTTTTGTTTGTTTTGTATTTGTATATCCATTCATTTCATTACTTGGTCCACTTTCATTCATGTAGTTGCCCAAGTAACCTATACTAGATGACTGGACTGGATAACGGGTAAACTGGCACTGGGTACCTAGTACCTCGGGCCGTCACACCATCGGTCACATATGCATCTCCCGGTGTGCAATGTAACAGCTAACAAGTCAGAATAATATCGTGCACAAGGCCAAGTCTCAATACAAAGTCAGAATGGCTAAAAGCCATGAAATCACAGAATGGCATATTGCCATGTGCAGTACTGCTAACTGAACCCTATTGGCATGCCAAACTATCCAAACCAATCTTGTTAGGTATACTAGGGCATTTGAAACTTTTAAATTCTTTAATTTGTGAATTTCAAGTTTTGGTGTCACTATTCACCTCATTGGTCAACAAAAATGTTGACTTTTTGATAGAAAATGGGTGTATTGGTTTTAACACCCCAAATATACCACATTTGGCATTCCAAACTTGTTGGCATTAAGCATTTATACCATTTCAAAGTTTAAACCAACACAAGCAGAATTTTCAGTTTTTGTGAGTCAACTTCACTGTTCCATTGGACCCTGTTACTGTGGGAAATTGAAGAAATATAAAACATGAAAGTTGTTCCTTATTTTGTCTAGTTGAATTTCTTTTTTTGAATCACTCCATTTGGAGTTTTGTAGCTCTAGATATGGTCCAAAAACCACAGCTGGCCGGATTGCCAATCTGCAGAATTGACCATATCTATAGTAACATGAACAGTAACTAGAGTCACTTGGTTGTATGGGTTCTGGCCATAATTTGGGGTAGGTTCCTTCATGAAAGTTGTTTGTCTATGTATTAACTTGTTGCTGTAAACATTTCAGGTCAATTGACAAAATCTACAGTGAGTTATGGCCAAATGAACAGTTACTGTTCATTTGGTCAATTTTGCAGAATCAGTTCAGGGTATCCGGATTGGGGCCAAGTTTTGGTCCTCTTGCCTTAGTCTTTTGGGCATGGTTTCTTCAGTAAAAATGTGACATTATAAGCCTAGTTTCATGTCCAATTGGCCAAACACCAATTGGATCAACACAGCCCAAGTTATGGCAGTGCAAGTGGACTGAATTTTCCCCCTCTCTGCTGTCCTAGGCAGCCTGCAACCTCACTTTGGAATCCTATTTTTCAGTCCCTTTGTTGGTCAAATTACCTAAAATGGTCACTAATTGACCATTAAAATGCTCTCTAATAATTTCCTAAGCCAAGTCACATTTTCACCTTTCCAAACCCTAATTCAAATTCATGGTTTATGCCATGTATCTTAGTAGCTACCAATGCATTGCTCATATGTTTATCACTTCAACATGGTTTCTATTTCACTCTAAGCTCATCAAAACACTTCCCCCTATTCCATAGCTAGGGCAGCCGAAATTCAAGATGTTATACACATAAGTTTTTGTTAATTTAAATCACAATTCTTACTAGTTTCAAGTCCCAAACCATGAAAATAAAGAGTTTAATGGATATAGGTGCACTAACCTCAAGTGGCAGAATTTTTCCAAGCCCCAAACTTCAATTTCTTTCCTCTTGTTGGCTGCCAAGAGCTTGTTTAAGATGTGGGGTAAAGCTTTAATGAAGAGAAGTTAGGGTTTTGTGGTGTAAACAAGGGAAAAATCAAGCTTTTGATTGAAGATTAATGGAGGGAGAAAGGATAGGGATTTCGGCTGGAATGGGAAAGGGGGTGGCTGCTGGTTTTTCTTTTATTTCTTAGTCTCAATTATCTCTTTTAATAGTTAGTCAAAGGATGGCTTAATTGTGATTGGTCATAATTTCTTAATGACATCACCATGATGTCATAAATAAGCTTTTCTTTGATTTTTCTTTTCTTTTCATCACTACTCAAGTTCAATTTAATTTCTAGTAATGTTTATTCATATTTTATGTCATATTAATTATTTAATCAACTGGACAAGTCGGCCAAAAATCACCTTGGAAAGTGAAATGACCAAAATGCCCTCTGTTTGGCTTAACGGGTCAAAATTGTCTGTACCGATTGAAAAATTTTTCTAGGTATTTTCTTGGCATTCTAATGCCATGGGAACCTCAATAACCCTTCTCCGGAGTCCCAAAAATTATTTTATAATTTTTCCCCCGAGTCTAGGGCTCCTCGTTGCGAGAACCGCAACTTCCCTCTGGTTACCCATCGCTAGGGCACCTACTGCTTAACTTGGTTGTATTTTATTTCTAAAATTTTTACTAAATTTTTCTTATTAATATTTGAGTTAATTATGATTCCGACTTTAGTTTAAATATTTTTCCGATGTTCTAGCTGTCCGACCGACACCTGATCACGAATAAAGAGAATGTACGGAGTTGGTACAGGGAGGGTGTTACAACTCTTCCCCTCTAATTTAAATTTTGTCCTCGAAATTTACCTGATGCAAACAGTTGAAGGAACTGTTGCCTCATCGTCTCTTCACTTTCCCAAGTTGCCTCCTCGGTGTTGTGGTGCCTCCAAAGCACTTTCACCAATGGAATTTGCTTGTTTCTCAACTCTTTCACTTCCCGAGCCAAGATCCGTAGAGGTTCTTCTTCGTATGTCAAATCCAGCTGTATTTCAATTTCTTCTCTGGAGATGACATGTGAAGGATCTGAGCGATATCTTCTGAGCATAGACACGTGGGACACAATGTGGATCTTGTCCAGCTCTGGTGGTAAAGCTAGCCTATAGGCCACTGGACCCACACGTTCAATAACTTCATATGGGCCAATGAACCTAGGGCTTAACTTACCTTTCCTTCCAAACCTCAACACTTTCTTCCATGGTGACACCTTGAGGAACACTTTGTCGCCCACCCCATATTCTATTTCTTTTCTCTTCAGGTCGGCATAAGATTTACATGCATCTGAGGCAACTTTGAGATTGGCTTTGATTGATTTTACCTTCTCCTCAGCCTGTTTCACCAGGTCTGGCCCTACCAGTTTGTCTTCGCCCAATTCAGTCCAGCACACTGGAGTTCTACATTTTCTCCCATACAGTGCTTCATACGGAGCCATTTGGATACTAGCTTGGTAGCTATTGTTGTATGCAAATTCTGCCAGTGGGAGGTATCTATCCCAACTTCCCTCAAACTCAATGACACAACTCCTCAGCATATCCTCAAGGACCTGACATATATTTCATGTTATTGTTATCATTTTAATTCATTATTTGTACTAATTCAATTGGTTCAATTGTTTACCTGGATTACTCTTTCTGATTGCCCATCCGTCTGAGGATGGAAAGCTGTGCTGAAGTGGAGTTGTGTACCCAAGGACTCATGCAACTTCTTCCAGAATCTTGATGTAAACCTTGGGTCTCGATCAGATATGATGGAAAGTGGAATTCCATGCAGTCTAACTATCTCACTGATATACAATTCTGCTAACTTCTCCAGTGAGTAGTCAGTCCTAACTGGCAGAAAGTGTGCTGACTTGGTCAATCTATCCACTATTACCCATGCTGCATCATGCTTCTTCCGGGTGAGAGGTAGGCCACTTACAAAATCCATGGTGACCCGATCCCATTTCCATTCAGGTATGCGTATAGGCTGTAGCAAACCCGATGGAACTTGATGTTCTGCCTTGACTTGCTGACATGTCAAGCATTTAGTCACATAGTCAGCTATGTCTTTCTTCATACCAGGCCACCAATACTGAAGCTTCAGATCATGATACATCTTTGTACTTCCTGGGTGCATAGCATATACACTAGTGTGTGCCTCTTTTAGAATATTGGCCTTCAATTCCCCATCATCTGGTACACATAGTCTTCCTTTGTAATACAGACACCCATTTACCTTCACCTCATAATCAGTTGCTTTTCCTTCTGGGATTTTGCTCATAATGGCCGTTAATTTTCCATCTGCCATTTGCCCATCCAAAATATGCTGTAGCAGGTTTGGCCTCACTTGCAACTCAGCCAAAATAGCTCCATCTCGAATCAAAGATAGACGGGCATTCAATGATCTCAAAGCTGTGATGGACTTTCTGCTCAAAGCATCAGCAACCACATTTGCCTTCCCAGGATGGTAGTCAATTACACAGTCATAATCCTTCAGGAACTCAATCCATCGCCTCTGTCTAAGGTTGAGCTCCTTCAAGGTTGGCAAGTATTTCAGACTTTTGTGGTCCGTGTAAATGTAGCACTTTTCCCCATACAAGTAATGCCTCCATATCTTTAGTGCGAAGATAATTGCTGCGAGCTCTAGATCATGGGTAGGGTAGTTCTGTTCATGTGGCCTTAGCTGTCTGGAAGCATAAGCGATCACTTTCCCCTCTTGCATCAATACACACCCTAACCCATTATGAGAAGCATCACTGTAGACCACGAAGTCCTTTCCTGACACTGGCTGTGTTAACACTGGTGCCTCTGTCAACATAGCCTTCAACTTCTCAAAGCTGGTTTGACACTTGTCATTCCAGTCAAATTTGACATTCTTGTGTAGTAACTTGGTCATTGGAGCAGCTATTAGGGAAAATCCTTCACAAATCTTCTCAGTAATACCCACTAGCCCCAAGAAGCTTCGACCTCGCTTGTATTCCTGGGAGGCTTCCATTCCATCACTACTTCTATTTTCTTGGGATCCACCCTAATCCCATCAGCTGACACTATGTGTCCAAGGAATGCTATCTCATTCAGCCAAAAGTCACACTTGGACAAATTTAGCATACAGCCTTCTTTTCTCTCGTGGTTTGCAGAACAATCCTCAAATGCTCATCATGTTCTTCCCGGTCTTGGAATATACCAAAATATCATCAATAAAGACCACTACGAACCGTCTAAGTGTGGATGAAAGATACGGTTCATAAGGTCCATGAATGCATTTGGTGCATTTGTTAGGCCAAAGGGCATCACTAGAAACTCATAATGCCCATATCGGGTCTGAATGCGATCTTTGGCACATCTGCATCCTTCACCCTCAACTGATGATACCCTGACCTGAGATCAATTTTAGAAAATACTCCTGCTCCCTTCAACTGATCAAACAGATCATCAATTCTAGGCAACATATATTTGTTCTTCACTGTCACTTTATTCAACTGCCGGTAATCAATGCATAACCTCAAAGTCCCATCCTTCTTTTTCACAAACAGCACTGGAGCTCCCCATGGTGACACACTGGGGCGTATGAACCCCTTATCAAGCAACTCTTGCAACTGAGTTTTCAACTCTCTCAATTCAGTGGGTGCCATCCTATAAGGAGCAATGGAAACGGGTCTTTGTGCAGTTGTCTCAATAGCAAATTCGACTTCCCTTTACGGTGGTAACCCAGGCAACTCTTCAGGAAATACCTCTGGGAAGTCTCTTACTGTGGGTATATCTCTCAGGTTTGGCTTAGCCTGCCTAGTATCCACCACATGTGCTAGGTAGGCTTCACAGCCTTTTCTCATCATTCTTCTTGCAACTGTGGCTGAGATAACATTGGACAAAAAATCTGTCCTTTCCCCCACAACAGTGATCTCATTACCCTCAGGAGTTTTCAAAGAAATTCTCTTCAATTTGCAATCAACTATTGCCTGATGACGTGATAACCAGTCCATTCCCAAAATCACGTCAAACTCGTGAAAAGGCAACTCAATTAGGTCTGCCGAGAATTCATACCCTTGAATCCTTAACGGGCAACCCTTGTATACCTTGTTCACCACTACACTGTGGCCCAATGGATTAGTGACCAGAATGTCTTGGTCACTCTCCCCTACTAGTATCCCCCTTTCTACGGGTAGGTTGATGCAAATGTAGGAATGAGTGGATCCTGGATCCACCAATGCATGCACAGGAGTATTGTAGAGGGAGAACGCACTCGATGACGCCCGGCATCTTGCTCCTCTGAGCTCTCAAGGCATAATTTATGGCAGGTGGTGCATTATCGGCCTCTCTGTGGCTCGGATGCAGCCTCGAGATGGTCCCACGGCTTGTTTACGGACCTTCTACCCCTTGGTGGTGCAGGAGCAGTGCAGGTGCTTGTGTTGGAGCAGCTGTAGTAGTTCTGCGTGGACAGTTCTTCAACTGATGCTCTGTTGACCCACACCTCAAGCAGGCACCAGTTACTCTCCAACATTCCCCCTTGTGCCATTTCAGGCGATGCGGACATGCAGAAGATGTTGGGGCTGGTCCCCTGAACCCCATCCTCGAGAGCGCCACCGATGGTGTGGGTGACCTCTCCTAGGGGTGAGCGTGGCACTGGGCCCCGAGGTGACCACGACCACTGTGGTTGACCCGAACTCTGTGCAGGAGGACCCTTGAACTTCTTCCCAAATGCAGGAGATGAGCTGGACTGACCCGGTCCCCTCTTCTGCTGTCTATCCCTTCTGGTCTGCTCACTGATTCTCACTTTTTCCACCTTTATTGCAGCTTCCACTAACTTGGTAAATTCTATGATTCCCAAGGCAGTGAGCTGTATCTTGATATTGTCATTCATTCCCTCTTCAAATCTCTTGCACCTTTCAGCTTCATTAGGGACTATCTCCCTTCCGTAGCGGCTTAATCGAACAAATTCCTTCTCATATTCGGCCACTGACAGCTGTCTCTGCCTCAGGTTAATAAACTCTCTTCTTCTCTCTTCCAGATATACAGTACCCACATATTTCTTCTTAAATTCTGAAAGAAAGAAGTCCCAAGTTACAGCTTCTATCTGCACTTCACTGAACATGGTGTCCCACCACTCATATGCATCGTCTTGCAGCAGGGATATAGCGGCCTCCAGGTTTTGCTCTGGAGTGCAGTGGAGTTGTTTTAGGACTCTGCCTGTTCTGTTCAACCAATTCTCGGCTGCCACAGAGTCATCTTCTCTCTTGCCATAGAAATCCACTGCCCCAAACTTTCTTAGTCTTTCCAGGTGTGATTTCTGCTGTGGAGCTGGTGGTGGTGGTGGTGGTGCTGGCATTACCCCGGCCATTTGTCTAAAAAAGTTGGCCATTTGTTGGAACATGGCCTGTGGAGGCTGAGCAGGCTCTGCTTGAGCTGGTGGAGTAGGTTCTCCCCTACCCCCAGTCTCAACTGCTGCAGGTGGAGCATGACTCTCCACTTCCTCCTCGACTGCTCTCTGTGATGAAGGGTCCATATCCAATTCAAAATAAGAAAGACAAACAGATCTGCATTAGTGTCACCTCGACTCTTACAAATGCAATGCATGGTATGGACTCAATCTAGGACCAGAAACGCCTAAACCGTGCTCTGATACCACTAAATGTGACACCCCTTACCCGTGTACAGTATACCCGAGTAAGTAATGCCACACGGTGTACTGGCACACTCTAATATACCTTACTTAATTTGTATCATGCTTTTGAAGCTAATTTATGAAATATGATTTATTTAAGCCATTTATCGAAATTATTATTTATTTGAGGTTCCGAAAATTTTAAAGAAAATCCAGTCTGTACCGCTAAAAATGGAGAAAAGCAGTTCTTGAACTGTTAAAAACACTTCAAATAATTTCAAATCAATCCCAACTTCAATTTATCAACAAAATCTCAATATTAGGATCTTAACAACATTTCAATTCCAGTACTCAATCATCCATCACATGTGATGATCACATATAAATCACAAGTAAACATTTACTTTTCCATTCACAAGTACAATTTTCATAATTTACATAAACATCAATATACATTACACAAGTTTAATTACATATGAAGAAAAATCAATATTTAAGTTACAAAATGTCAAAATGACACCTATTGTCCTACCAATGCAGAAGTTGAGGTGACACGGACAGCGTAAGCGCGGATGGACTCACCCGATCACGTGGTCTCATGGGCTCACGATCGGGATCTCCAGTACCTACGCGTGGCAAAAGCAATGCGCTAAGCAATAATGCTTAGTGGTGCAATAATATAATAGAAGAAATAACATGAAGTAAATATGTATTGCATATGGATGTTTTGTTTGTTTTGTATTTGTATATCCATTCATTTCATTACTTGGTCCACTTTCATTCATGTAGTTGCCCAAGTAACCTATACTAGATGACTGGACTGGATAACGGGTAAACTGGCACTGGGTACCTAGTACCTCGGGCCGTCACACCATCGGTCACATATGCATCTCCCGGTGTGCAACAGAACAGCTAACAAGTCAGAATAATATCAGGCACAAGGCCAAGTCTCAATACAAAGTCAGAATGGCTAAAAGCCATGAAATCACAGAATGGCATATTGCCATGTGCAGTACTGCTAACTGAACCCTATTGGCATGCCAAACTATCCAAACCAATCTTGTTAGGTATACTAGGGCATTTGAAACTTTTAAATTCTTTAATTTGTGAATTTCAAGTTTTGGTGTCACTATTCACCTCATTGGTCAACAAAAATGTTGACTTTTTGATAGAAAATGGGTGTATTGGTTTTAACACCCCAAATATACCACATTTGGCATTCCAAACTTGTTGGCATTAAGCATTTATACCATTTCAAAGTTTAAACCAACACAAGCAGAATTTTCAGTTTTTGTAAGTCAACTTCACTGTTCCATTGGACCCTGTTACTGTGGGAAATTGAAGAAATATAAAACATGAAAGTTGTTCCTTATTTTGTCTAGTTGAATTTCTTTTTTTGAATCACTCCATTTGGAGTTTTGTATCTCTAGATATGGTCCAAAAACCACAGCTGGCCGGATTGCCAATCTGCAGAATTGACCATATCTATAGTAACATGAACAGTAACTAGAGTCACTTGGTTGGATGGGTTCTGGCCATAATTTGGGGTAGGTTCCTTCATGAAAGTTGTTTGTCTATGTCTTAACTTGTTTCTGTAAAAATTTCAGGTCAATTGACAAAATCTACAGTGAGTTATGGCTAAATGGATAGTTACTGTTCATTTGGTCAATTCTGCAGAATCAGTTCAGGGTATCCGGATTGGGGCCAAGTTTTGGTCCTCTTGCCTTAGTCTTTTGGGCATGGTTTCTTCAGCAAAAATGTGACATTATAAGCCTAGTTTCATGTCCAATTGGCCAAACACCAATTGGATCAACACAGCCCAAGTTATGGCAGTGCAAGTGGACTGAATTTTCAGTCCCTCTGCTGCTGTCCTAGGGCAGCCTGCAACCTCACTTTGGAATCCTATTTTTCAGTCCCTTTGTTGGTCAAATTACCTAAAATGGTCACTAATTGACCATTAAAATGCTCTCTAATAATTTCCTAAGCCAAGTCACATTTTCACCTTTCCAAACCCTAATTCAAATTCATGGTTTATGCCATGTATCTTAGTAGCTACCAATGCATTGCTCATATGTTTATCACTTCAACATGGTTTCTATTTCACTCTAAGCTCATCAAAACACTTCCCCCTATTCCATAGCTAGGGCAGCCGAAATTCAAGATGTTATACACATAAGTTTTTGTTAATTTAAATCACAATTCTTACTAGTTTCAAGTCCCAAACCATGAAAATAAAGAGTTTAATGGATATAGGTGCACTAACCTCAAGTGGCAGAATTTTTCCAAGCCCCAAACTTCAATTTCTTTCCTCTTGTTGGCTGCCAAGAGCTTGTTTAAGATGTGGGGTAAAGCTTTAATGAAGAGAAGTTAGGGTTTTGTGGTGTAAACAAGGGAAAAATCAAGCTTTTGATTGAAGATTAATGGAGGGAGAAAGGATAGGGATTTCGGCTGGAATGGGAAAGGGGGTGGCTGCTGGTTTTTCTTTTATTTCTTAGTCTCAATTATCTCTTTTAATAGTTAGTCAAAGGATGGCTTAATTGTGATTGGTCATAATTTCTTAATGACATCACCATGATGTCATAAATAAGCTTTTCTTTGATTTTTCTTTTCTTTTCATCACTACTCAAGTTCAATTTAATTTCTAGTAATGTTTATTCATATTTTATGTCATATTAATTATTTAATCAACTGGACAAGTCGGCCAAAAATCACCTCGGAAAGTGAAATGACCAAAATGCCCTCCGTTTGGCTTAACGGGTCAAAATTGTTTGTACCGATTGAAAAATTTTTCTAGGCATTTTCTTGGCATTCTAATGCCATGGGAACCTCAATAACCCTTCTCCGGAGTCCCAAAAATTATTTTATAATTTTTCCCCCGGGTCTAGGGCTCCTCGATGCGAGAACCGCAACTTCCCTCTGGTTACCCATCGCTAGGGCACCGGCTCGTTTAACTTGGTTGTATTTTATTTCTAAAATTTTTACTAAATTTTTCTTATTAATATTTGAGTTAATTATGATTCCCGACTTTAGTTTAAATATTTTTCCGGACGTTCTAGCTGTCCGGACCGACACCGGTCACCGGAACAGTAGAATGTACGGAGTTGGTACAGGGAGGGTGTTACATCTCTAAATTATGAGATTTTAAATTAAAGTTCTTATCTTCATAAATAAATAAATAAATTTTTCATAAATTATTTGGTTGTTAATAAAATGTGATTAAAAATAGATATAGCCTTGTTTGATAAAAAAAAATATTGGATAGAAAATGTCAAACATTTTTGTTTAAATTGACAATTATATCTAAACGTTCTAATTTTGAATTATATATCTCAACCTTTTAATATTGGAAGCAATTATAGTCAAAACCTCAACATCAATTTAAGGAATTTTAAATTTTGTCCACCTAGAGTAATGATTGATAATAAAAAGAAGTCCAAAATTAATTAATAATTAATGCATTTTGTTATTGTAAAAAAATTTAATCTTAAGATTGTGAGGTTTTGATAAAATTGCTCCCAATCATAAAGGTTGGGTTATGTGATTAATTCAAAATTAGAACATTTGGCTTTTTCTTCCCAGTTGGTCTAAGTTATTATTATTAGTAGTAGTAGGAGAAATAGAAAGGGGAGCAATTGAATTGTAGGAAAAAAAAAAAGAATCAAGAGAAATGAAAGGAATGGGTAGGAGTGATAATGTTCGTTGAGGTAAAATAGTTTATTTTAATAATTAATTTGGTAAATAAATCTAATCAAATGTATCTAATTAAAATAAATTTATCTATTCAGACATTTTTATTAAAAAATACATTTGAATACAAGCTCAAACTCCCTCGTTAACTATGAAGTCCTACTCCCACTCGAGTAAGGACTTCTGTACGAGGTCAAGCTTTCATTACTTTTTCAAGGGAAAACTACTCAGTGTTGATCACTTTTTCTCCCTCATTCTAGTAGGGTTGTGTCTGGCTTTCTTTGTTTCTCTAGTCTCTTTGGTTTTTTTTAGTTCATGGCAACTGGGCTGGAGCACATACAGGAGAAATTCAAACTGACAAATAAGGAAGCATGTGTGGTTTCTCACGATGGCAATGTGGAGGTGAGCCAAACAATAGATCAATGCTTGGTTGGTAGGGTTCTGTCACAAAGGCTAATCAGCATTTCATGATTAACATAAGCCATGTTTAGGGTTTGGAGGTTGGATCAAGGCTTTAAAATCAATGCTTTGTCAAAAGGGAGATTCACATGTGATTTTAACTGCAAGGTGGATAGGAATAGATTTTTAAAAGATGGTCCATGGCACTTTAACAATGAACTATTATTTTTGAAAGCCATTAAAAGGAAGGAGTAGCCCTTGGGAATTCATTTATATTATTATACATTTTAAGTCCATCTATGTAATGTTCCATTTGATCGCTAAGATGAATCCTCCATTGTTAAGATTGCTTTAGTTATAGGGCATGTTATGGAGCTGAATGCAAAAAACCTGAAGTCGTAGGGTGTAACAGTGGATATTGATGTTGATAAGCCTCTCAAGTGGGGTGTAACAGTTCTCTAGACTCAGGATTGTAAGGTCTGGATGTACTTCGGATATGAAAGGTTATCAAACTATCACTATAGGAGTTTCCTTTTGGATCATATTGTGAAATAGGATTGTTGTTGGTGGGTAGTGTAACATCTTCACTTTAACTAGTCCGTACAGTCTACTATTCCGGTGACCAGTATACTATTCCGGTGACCAGTGTTGGTATAGACAGTTATAACGTCTGGAAAAATATTTAAACTAAAGTGAGGAGCCATAATTAACTCAAATATTAATAAGAAAAATTTAGGAAAAATTTTAGAAATAAAATACAACCAAGTTAAATGAGCCGATGCCCTAACGATGGGTAACCCAATAAGAAGTTGCGGTTCTCGCAATTAGGAGCCCTAGACCTGGGGGAAAAATTATAAAATAATTTTTGAGACTCCGGAGAAGGGTCATTGAGGTTCTTATGGCATTAGAATACTAAGGAAATGCTTAGAAAAATTTTTCAATCGGTACAGACAATTTTGGCTCATTAAGCCAAATGAAGGGCATTTTGGTCATTTCGTCTTCAGAGATGATTTTTGGCCGACTTGTCCAGTTAAGCAAATAATTATTATGATCTAAAATATGAATAAATATTGCTAAAAATTAAATTGGAAATGAGTAGAGAAGAGAAGAAAAGAAAATGAAAGAAAATACTAATAATGACATCATATGATGTCATTTAAATTTCCTCCACCAATCACAATTTGTTGAACTCATTAAAAGAGATAAAAGAGACCAAAAATTGAAAAACCAATATGCATCTTCAACCTTTGGGCAGCCAAAAACGTTGAGAGAGAGAGAGAGAGAGAGAAGAGGTTCCACCATTTTCAAGCTTAAAAGCTTGAATTTCCTCTCCATTTGTTCACCAAAATTGCCAAGTCCCTTCACAAAAATTTGATCTTTCACCTAGAAAAAGCTATTGGCAGCCAAAGAAGAAGAGATTAGGGAGGTTTAATCAAGGTTAAGTGAAGCTCAAAAAGGTTAGTGCACTAAACAATTTCTTTTCTTTCTTTAATCTTGTAAGCATGCTAAATCAAGTAGAAATTGTGTGAAATTAAAAGAAAAACTTGAGTAAACGAAATCTCTAAATTTTTCAGCCATGAGAAAGTTTAAGGATTGTTGGTTTTTGATGAAATTAAATGGCTTAATTATGTTATTGATGAGTATAGATAATGGATAAAGTGATTTGGTATGAGTTTGGTGTGTGTATGCCATGAATTGGAAATTGGAGTTAGGGTTTGAGCATGAAATGGAGACTTTGATCATGTAATGATGAAAGTGAGTTTTAATGGTCAATTAGTGACCATTTTGTTATGTGTAAACAAGAAATGAGGTGGTTTGATTAGTAGGAATTGCAGTTGGTTTGGCTGCCCATGGTGACCTGCAGAATTGGACATGAGTCCAGCAGGTTTGGGCAGCCATAACTTGAATTGTAGAGGTTCAATTGGTGTAAGGCTAGTTGGACATGAAACTAGACATATAATGGCACAACTTTAGTGAAGAAACCATGCCCATAAAACCAAACCAAGTGGACCGAAAGCTTGCCCTAATCCGGGTGACCTGCAGTCTGTTTCTGCAGAATGACCAAATGAATAGTATTTGGTCATTTGGCCATAACTCAGCATAGAGTAGTACAATTGACCTGAACTTTTACCAGCAACAAGGTGAGATATAGACCAACAACTTTCATGAAGAAACCTAACCCAAATTATGACCAGAACCTATCCAACAAGTGAGTTGTAGTCACTATTCACTACACTGTAGATATGGTCAGTCCAGAAAAATTTCAATCTGGCCAGTTATGGTTTTTGGACCATAACTTGAGCTACAAAACTCCAAATGGAGTGATTCAAAAAAGGAAATGCAACTAGACAAAATAAGGAACAACTTCCATTGATCATTTTGCCAAATTCCCACAGAAAAAATGACTAATGGAACAGTAAAAACAAAGCATGAAAACTGAAAATTCTGTCCAATTAACATTAAGCTTAGAAATGGGATTAGCAACCAATACCAACAAATTTTGAATGCAAAATGTGGTATGTTGCAAGTATTAAAACCAATGTACCTATTGTCTATGCAAAAGTCAACTTTTAGTTGACTAATGAAATGAATAGTAACATTCAAACTTGAAATTCAAAAATTGTGAAACTTAAAAGTGCAAAATGCACTAGTAGGCCTAATGTGATTGGTTTGGATAGGTTGGCATGCCAATAGGGTTTTGATAGCAGTACTGCGTATGATGTATGGCTTTATTGCCATTCTGTGATGTGATAGCCTATGGCTTACTGATTATGATGTTTTACTTGGCTTTATACCTTATTGCTTCTATGGCTTATTAGCCATTTTGTTTGCACACCGGGAGACACATTGTGACCGATGGTGTGACGGCCTGAGGTACCTGGTACCCAGTGCTAGTTTATCCGTTTATCTAGTCCGGTCAACTTGTATAGGTTACTTGGGCATAAAAAAGTATAACTGTAATTGAACTGATTATTAAAGAAAATATAGAAATTAAATATCAAGAATGATTACAATAAAATATAAAGAAGCTCAAAATCATTAAGAAAATGATTAACAAAATGCATGAAGGAGTTAATATCATAAATGTAATTAGCCCTCGACTAAACAATAAGTTAGTAATTATTCATTTCTTATGAACATAATAACTAGAAAATTATTATTTTTATTTGCATATTATATTTTCTTGTAATATTGGCACCACTAAGCTTTATGCTTAGCGCGTCGCTTTTGCAACACGTAGGTACTGAAGATTTGGACAGAGGGCCCAGTAGACCACAGATTGGATAAGGCCGCTCATAGTTTTGCATAGTGTCCGTGTCACCTTCTCAGCAATGCTTGTAGATAGGGCCCATATAGATCATATTTTATATTTTGTATAAAATGCTTCGATATTGTATTGTAATGTATATTATGAACAGGTAATTAATAGGAATGTGATGTAAATTAATAAATTAGCTTTTTCATATGTAATTAATTTATATATCATGTAAATTATGAAATTTTGTAATTATTTTGTAATTTATGTAAATTAAGGAAATTTGAAAATTTTGCTTATGTAATTTGAGAATGTTTACATATGAATTGAGTATGAATGGAAATGTATGGAAATGATTATGAAATTGAAATGTATGGATGAGATTTGAAATATGAGAAAATTATGAGAATGATTTATGAGATAGTTATGATTAGCATGGATAAGATTTTATTTTGAAAATATTGTTGAATTTCAAACAGGTGAATATTGAAATACGCCAAATGATAATAAAATAGGGGAAACTCTGTTGGTTTCTCCGTCGAAAAATAATTGATATTAAATTAAATGAATTCAAAATTATTAAAAAAATAAACTAAGATGAGTTAGGGTGCTTTGGCACTTATTGTAGCACGCCTTGCTCTGCTACACTATAGTCGGGTGTGGGGTGTTACATTTATTGGTATCAGAGCATCAGTTTAGGCGTTTTTGGGCCTAGATAGAGTGCATACCATTGCATTGCATTTGTAAGTGTTGTGGTGACCCTGATGCAGATCTGTTTGTTTTCTTATTTTGAATAGGATATGGATCCTACTTCGTAAAGAGCAGTTGATGAAGAGGTGGAGAGTCGTGCTCCACCAAGGGCTGAGTCCGGGGGCAGGGGAGAATCTGCTCTACCAGCAGCTGAGGCACCTGCCCAAACTTAGTTTGCGCTATTTCAGCAAATGACTGAATTCTATCGGCAAATGATGGGGGCAATTCCACCACCACAACCACAGCCATAACCTCCACCAGCACCACAGAAGTCCCATCTGGAGAAATTGAGAAAGCATGGGGCTGTAGAATTCTTTGGGAAGAGGGAGGATGATCCCATGGCCACAGAAAACTGGTTGGATAGAACCATCGAGTCTTTGAAAGCAATTTGAAGCACCCGAGCAAAACACGGGGTCTTGTGTCCCTACTTCAGGATGATGCATATCAGTGGTGGGACATAGTAACCGGTGAGGTGCAACCTGAACGGATCACCTGGGAATTCTTCCTCACAGAGTTCAGGAAGAAATATGTGAGAAAAGTGTATTTAGAAGAACGAAGAAGAAAATTTATCAGTCTGAGACAGAGGGAATTATCAGTGGTTGAGTATGAGCGTGAGTTTGTCAGACTGAGAAGATATGGGAGGGAGATAGTCCTTACAGAGGCAGAGAGGTGCAGAAGGTTTGAAGAAGGACTCAATGACAACATCAAAGTCATGATCACAGCATTGGAGATCACAGATTTTGCTAAGCTAATAGATGCTGCATCAAAAGTGGAAAGGGTCAGGGTAAGTGAACAAAATAAGAAAGATAGGCAGCGTAAGAGGGAATTTGGACCAGGGCAGTTAAGTATACTGATTGATAGTAAGAAGTTTAAGGGTTCTGGTTCACAAGATCAGACACAGGGCCACTGAGGCCAGATTGGAATATCTATAGCTAGCTCCTCGGGTACAATAACAAGGGGATTAGCCCCAGTGCCTGAATGTATGCATTGTGGTAGGAGACACGGAGGGGAGTGTCGACTGTTAACTGGAGAGTGTTTCAAGTGTGGGGCTATGGATCATTTCATAAGAGATTGCCCTTAGAGGAGTGGTTTAATAGCTCCAGTACAAGTTGATAGACCTTCCCCTACAGTTCAAAGGGGTAAAGGATCGGGTAGAGCAGAAAAAGCTGACATTTCACAGAAGATTGTTTCTGAGACAGTTGAAAGACCCAAAGTCAGGGTGGCACCACAAGTATATGCTATGGAAGCTCAGGAAGAGCCAAACCCAGACACTGATGAGGCGATACAAGGAAGTGTAGAAACAAGGAGGTAAGAACTCTACGATTACTTAAGTCAGGTAAATTTTGAGGACGAAATTTTTATTAGAGGGGAAGAGTTGTAACATCCTCACCTTAGCTAGTCCGTACAGTCTACTGTTTTGGTGACCAGTGTCGGTCCGAACAACTAGAACGTCTGGAAAAATATTTAAACTAAAGTGAGGAACCATAATTAACTCAAATATTAATAAGAAAAGTTTAGGAAAAATTTTAGAAATAAAATACAACCAAGTTAAATGAGCCGGTGCCCTAACGATGGGTAACCTAGTGAGAAGTTGCGGTTCTCGCAACTAAGAGCCCTACACCTGGGGGAAAAATTATAAATAATTTTTGGGACTCCAGAGAAAGGTCATTGAGATTGTTATGGCATTAGAATGCCAAAGAAATGCTTAGAAAAATTTTTCAATCGGTACAAACAATTTTGGCCTGTTAAGCCAAATGGAGGACATTTTGGTCATTTTGTCTTCAGAGATAATCTTTGGCCGACTTGTCCAGTTAAGCAAATAATTATTATGATTTAAAATATGAATAAATATTGCTAAAAATTAAATTGGAAATGAGTAGAGAAGAGAAGAAAAGAAAATGAAAGAAAATGTTAATAATGACATCATATGATGTCATTTAAATTTCCTCCACCAATCACAATTTGTTAAACTCATTAAAAGAGATAAAAGAGACCAAAAATTGAAAAACCAATCTGCATCTTCAACCTTTGGGCAGCCAAAAACGTTGAGAGAGAGAGAGAGAGAAGAGGTTCCACCATTTTCAAGCTTAAAAGCTTGAATTTCCTCTCCATTTGTTCACCAAAATTGCCAAGTCCCTTCACAAAAATTTGATCTTTCACCTAGAAAAAGCTATTGGCAGCCAAAGAAGAAGAGATTAGGGAGGTTTAATCAAGGTTAAGTGAAGCTCAAAAAGGTTAGTGCACTAAACAATTTCTTTTCTTTCTTTAATCTTGTAAGCATGCTAAATCAAGTAGAAATTGTGTGAAATTAAAAGAAAAACTTGAGTAAATGAAATCTCTAAATTTGGCAGCCATGAGAAAGTTTAAGGATTGTTGGTTTTTTATGAAATTAAGTGTCTTAATTATGTTATTGATGAGTATAGATGATGGATAAAGTGATTTGGTATAAGTTTGGTGTGTGTATGCCATGAATTGGAAATTGGAGTTAGGGTTTGAGCATGAAATGGACACTTTGATCATGTAATGATGAAAGTGAGTTTTAATGGTCAATTAGTGACCATTTTGTTTTGTGTAAACAAGAAATGAGGTGGTTTGATTAGTAGGAATTGCAGTTGGTGTGGCTGCCCATGGTGACCTGCAGAATTAGATATGAGTCCAATAGGTTTGGGTAGCCATAACTTGAATTGTAGAGGTTCAATTGGTGCAAGGCCAATTGGACATGAAACTAGAAAAATAATGGCACAACTTTGGTAAAGAAACTATGCCCATAAAACAAAACCAAGTGGACCAAAAGCTTGCCCTATTCCGGGTGACCTACAGTCTGTTTCTGCAGAATGACCAAATGAACAGTGTTTGGTCATTTGACCATAACTCAGTGTAGAATGGTCCAATTGACCTGAAATTTTACCAGCAACAATCTGATATATAGACCAACAACTTTCATGAAAAAACCTAACCCAAATAATGAGCATAACCTATCCAACAAGTGAGTTATAATCACTGTTCACTGCACTATAGATATGGTCAGTCCAGAAAAATTTCAATCCGGTCAGTTGTGGTTTTTGGACCATAACTTGAGCTACAAAACTCCAAATGGAGTGATTCAAAAAAGGAAATGCAACTAGACAAAATAAGGAACAACTTCCATGTTGATCATTTTGCCAAATTCCCACTGCAAAAATAACTAATGGAACAGTAAAAGCAAAGCATGAAAATTGAAAATTCTGTCCAATTAACATTAAGCTTAAAAATGGTATTGGCAACCAATACCAACAAATTTTGAATGCAAAATGTGGTATGTTGGGAGTATTAAAACCAATGTACCTATTGTCTATGCAAAAGTTAACATTTTAGTTGACTAATGAAATGAATAGTAACATTCAAACTTGAAATTCAAAAATTGTGGAACTTAAAAGTGCAAAATGCCCTAGTAGGCCTAATGTGATTGGTTTGGATAGGTTGGCATGCCAATAGGGTTTTGATAGCAGTACTGCGTATGATTTATGGCTTCATTGCCATTCTGTGATGCGATAGCCTATGGCTATACTGATTATGATGTTTTACTTGGCTTTATACCTTATTGCTTCTATGGCTTATTAGCCATTTTGTTTGCACACCGGGAGACACATTGTGACCGATGGTGTGACGGCCCGAGGTACCTGGTACCCAGTGCTAGTTTACCTGTTTATCCAATCCGGTCAACTTGTATAGGTTACTTGGGCATGGAAAAATATAACTACAGTTGAACTGATTATTAAAGAAAATATGGAAATTAAATATCAAGAATGATTACAATAAAATATAAAGAAGCTCAAAATCATTAAGAAAATGATTAACAAAATGCATGAAGGAGTTAATATCATAAAATGTAATTAGCCCTCGACTAAACAATAAGTTAGTAATTATTCATTTCTTATTAACACAATAACTAGGAAATTATTATTTTTATTTGCATATTATATTTTCTTGTAATATTAGCACCACTAAGCTTTATGCTTAGCGCGTCACTTTTGCAACGCGTAGGTACTGAAGATTTGGACAGAGGGCCCAGTAGACCACAGATTGGATAAGGCTGCTCACAGTTTTGCATAGTTTCCGTGTCACCTTCTCAGCAATGCACGTAGATAGGGCCCATATAGATCATATTTTATATTTTGTATAAAATGCTTAGATATTGTATTGTAATTAATATTATGAATAGGTAATTAATAGGAATGCGATAGTTATGATTAGCATGGATAAGATTTTATTTTGAAAATATTGTTGAATTTCAAACAGGTGAATATTGAAATACGCCAAATGATAATAAAATAGGGGAAACTCCGCTGATTTCTCCATCGAAAAATAATTGATATTAAATTAAATGAATTCAAAATTATTAAAAAAATAAAGTAAGATAAGTTAGGGTGCTCTGACACTGATTGTAGCATGCCTTGCTCGGCTACACTGTAGTCGGGTATGGGGTGTTACAGGTAGGGAGGGCTACCTATATGGACTAGAGTTGAGAGTATCATTGTGCAAAAGAAGTACATCTCTAGGGTTGTTCATTTGAGTTCTAGTGATGTAAAGGAGAGTCCCTTTTATTTTAAGAATGAAGGAGTGAGGTGGAGGATGGTGTTTTAGGAAGTTATGGGCTCTCAAAACTCAGGGTCTATTGGCTAATCAATGGAGAATCATTTAAGGAAAGATCTAGAACTTGTTGAAAATGTTAGCATGGAGAGGAATGAAGATAATGCGAATGATGTCTTCAATGAGTTCATTGGGCCACTAAAACTTGACTCACACTGTAACACCCCTCACTCGTCTACAGTGTAGCAGAGCAAGGTGTGCTACATTCGATGCCGGAATACTCTATCTTATCTTACTTTATTCCTTTAATCATTTTCAAGTTATTATCCTTTAATATCAATTATCTTTCGATGGAGAAACTAACGGAGTTTCCCTTATTTTATTATCGTTTGTCATGTTTCACTATTCACCTGTTTGAAAATCAACAATATTTTGAAAATAAAAATCTCATCATTCCATGCATCATCTATATATTTCAATTGCATACTCAAATCTATACAATTTCATTCATTTCCATTTCCATACATTCCCATTCATGCTCAACTCATATATGAAAATTTTTAATCTTTATTAATTTACATGATATACAATTTAATCACATATGAACTGACCGATTTATTAATTTACATCACATACTTATTAATTATATTTTCATAATTTACATTATAATACTATAACTAAACATTTTATAAAACATACAAATTATGACCTATATGAGCCCTATCTATATGCATTGTTGAGGAGGTGACAACCTTGAATACTTTAGATACTTCTACAGATCAGAACTCCAAAATCTCTGTTTAATATTCGTTGGGCTTTACCTTTAGTACCTATGTGAGAAAACAAATCCATCGCGCTAAACATTTCTGCTTAGTGGTGCAATAATATAACGAAGAAAATAATATACAAAATACAGATGGAAATAAAACATGGTTCAGATAATTTAGATCTAATTATGCTTCAATAAGGTTGCTAACATTTAATATCCTTTTTTTTTCCTAATTTAATCCTCTTTGGAGGTGCTTAATTCATAAGGTTACAGTAAGAATATACAATATACTAATATTCTAATAGCATTATTCTTAACTTAATATTATTATGAAAGTCACATTTGTAACATTTATTTAAGTTATATTTCTATTATTAATCTTTTTGTATCCCTTAATTCAAAACCTTCTAGGTTATCTTAAATTATTTCATAATAATTAAAGTTCCCAGTGCATTCAATAATAGATAATATATATTTTTTTTTATCATCAGTTCAGTTCATTTCAATTCTTTCTAGCATTTTATTAATCGTTTTCTTGATGATTTTGAGCCTCTTTTTATTGTAATCATTCTTATTCTTTATCTTGATATTTAATTTCCTTACTTCCTTTAATAATCAATTCAATTACATTTATACTTTCCCATGCCCAAGTAATCTATACAAATTGACCGGACTGGATAAATGGGTAAACTAGTACTGGGTACCAGGTACCTCGGGTCGTCACACCATTGGTCACAATGTATCTCCCGGTGTGCAGACAGAATGGCTAATAAGCCATAAAAGCAATAAGGCATAAAGCCAAGTATAACATCATAATCAGTATAGCCATAGGCTATCATATCATAGAATGGCATGAAGCCATACGCAGTACTGCTATTAGAACCCTATTGGCATGCCAACCTATCCAAACCAATCACATTAGGCCTACTAGGGCATATTACAAAGTTATTTCTTGAATATTTGTACTTAACATGTAAGGTTACTATTCATTTAGTCATTTAAGTCAAAATATTGACTTTCTCATATATAATAGTTACATGAGTTTTAATCAAATAGATTTACCACATTTTGGTTCCCAAAAGTGTTGGCATTAGTTGCCAATCCATACTTCTAACCAATGGAAAATAAATAAGAAATTTCAGTTTTGAGTGCTAGAGTTCACTGTTCTATTAGGCCATTCTACAGTGAGAATTTGGCCAAATGTTCTTGATCAAAGTTGTTCTTTATTGTGTCTAGTTACATTTCACTTTTTGAATCACCCCATTTGGAGTTTTCTAACTCAAGTTATGGCTATTTCACCATAACTGGTTAGATTGCTTTTACCCAGAATTTTTGGGCACTTTTTGGTTCTGCTAGATTTGGTAATCCAACTTTGGCTAGCAATTTCATTTAGTTAAGTCCAGAATTTGAGTTTGTGTTCTACATGAAAGTTGTTCTAAATCGCCTTAGCTTTCCATTGATATAAATTTCAGGTCAATTGGACCTTTCTACACTGATTTGTGACCAAATGAATGAACATTGTTCATTTGGTCATTTTGCCCAGGTAGAATTGGTGGTACCCGGATTTGGTCAATTTTAGGTCATCCTAAGTTTGTTTTCTATATAGGTTTCCTCCATCAAAGTTGTGCCATTATGTGTCTAATTTCATGTCCAATTGTCCTTGCACCAATTGAACCTACACAACCCAAGTTATAGTTGCCCAAACATGCTGGACTCACATCCAGACCTGCAGGGCACTCAAGGCAGCACATCCAACCTCAAATCCCAAGCTACCATTCACTTTGATTCCTCATTACACTTAGCCAAATAGTCACTAATTTACTATTAAAACTTCCATTTACCATCAATATGGCCAAACCCTAATATAGCTCAAAACCCTAATTTTCAATTCCTCAATTCATGCATAAAACCTTATAATTCAACTTCTACCATATAAAACTCATCAAGAACAATACTAATCAAATTTAATTCTATCAAAATCATAATTTCCTCAAGGTTCCTCATGGCTACGGAAATTTATGGCTTTCAATTCCTCAACATATTCTTTCAATTCTTTAAATTTCTAACTCATTTCATACTCCTAACATCAATTTTAAAGAGAAAAGAAAGAGATATGGCACTAACCTTGTAAGTAGAATTTTTCTTTAGCTAACTTTAATTTTTCCTTCACTTTCTTGGCGACCACTCACCTTAGCAAGACTCTAGGACAATTTTTAGTATTGAGACTTAGGGTTCTTATGATGAAAACCTAAGGGAAATTGAGCTAAAGAAAAGAAAAATGGTGGATGGGAGAAAGGGAGTCTCGGCAAGAAGAAGAAAGAAAGAAGAATCTGATTATTTTTCTTTAATTTCTGCCCATTTACTGATTTTAAGTGGTTTAAAGACATGTGTGACAATGTGATTGGGTGGGAGCGGTTTGATGACATCATGTGATGTCAAAATTCAAATTTTCATCCATTTTCTTTTCTTTTCTTTTCTTTTCTACTTATTTTCAATTTAATTTTTAGCAATATTTATTCACATTTTAGGTCATAATAATTATTTATTTAACTGGACAAGTTGTCCAAAAATCATCTCTGAAGACGAAATGACCAAAATGCCCTTCGTTTGGCTTATTGAGCCAAAATCGTCTGCACCAATCGAAAAATTTTTCTAAGCCTTTTCTTGGCATTCTAATACCATAAAAACCTCAATGACTCTCCTCTGGAGTCCTAAAAATTATTTTATGAATTTTCTCTCAGGTTTAGAGCTCCTAGCTGCGAGGACTGTAACTTCCCACTGGATTACCCATCACTAGGGCGTCAGCTCATTTAACTTGGTTGTATTTTATTTCTAAATTTTTTTCTAAATTTTTCTTATTATTATTTGAGTTATTTATGACTCCTCACTCTAGTCTAAATATTTTTCTAGACGTTCTAGCTGTCCGGACTGACACTGATTACCGGAACAGTAAAATGTATGGAATTGCTACAGTGAGGGTGTTACACACACTATGTTAGCAATGCAGCTATGGACATGTATGTGCAGGTGCATGGAACACATGTTAGCTATGTGCCATCCAATTCTATGATACATGTGAAACAGGCTTCTAGATTTTAAGAGGTTATTATGCCTATTGAGTATATGGCCTTTAATATTAGAGTGAGTTCAGAACAGAAGCATAAAGGATGCCCATACAAATTGACTCTGGGGTTAGGGCTTAGAGTTGTTATGGTGTAGGTAGGTGGGTGTATTGGGATGTATTAGGCTATGAACTTGGAAGAGGAGGGAGACAAAGGGGAATAGAATAACATCCATTTCTATCATGCCATACATGATGTCAAACGTGCTTAATAAATGCAAAGATGCTCTGAATGTTGATATGGTGTACAAATTTTCTCTAAAAAAATAATTATTGTTGGTATTTGTTCTCTTGATAATGTTTATAAGGCAATGACTACTCAACAGCATTGCTAATGGCCATGAGGACCTTGAGTTTGAAACCTTCGAGGATTGGGCAATCCGAGGATTGGGCAATCCCTAGATTGTTCGTGAATTGTAATAAGTTGTGAGAAGTTTTATCCTAGATGTTATTTTTCTTATGAAAACTATGTGTTCTTCCAGATTTTGCTAGTTTGCTTCATCAATTATTACAGTATTAATGTTTTTTTATAGTTGATTCTAATGGTTAGTCTGGGGGTTAAGGTTGTTGTGGAGGAAGGAATATGATTCAACCATGCTAAATTATTACGGTCATCATATTGATTTTATTGTTAATAGAGGATTAAATGATGAATGGGGGGGGGGGGGGGTACTAAGATTTATAGACGGCTAAAGGTGGGGAATAAAATTTATACGTGGAACTTAATTCAATAGCTTCATACTAATAATACTCATCCATGGCTATTGTTTGTTGATTTCAATCAAATTTTATTTCATTACGAAGTCAAGCGGGGTAGAGTAGAGTCAAAATGCTATGGATGCTTTTTGGTCCACCATACAAAGTTGTTCCATGAATGATTTGAGTTATATTGGGTACGAATGCACATGAGAGACAACTACCATTTTGGGAAGGATAATGTTCAAGAAAGAATTTATGGTTTCTTAGCTGATGATTTGTGGTGCATTCCTTTTTCCAAAGCTCAAGTAAGGCACATACCTAGAATTGCTTCATATCATTGCCCTATTTTACTTAATACATAAGGTTTTCTCTGAAGATTGAAGAAAATGAGGAAGCCATTTTGGTTTGAGGCAATGTGGGTGAATCATGCTAGATGTGAGGTAGTAGTATGGGTAGGATGGTTGAATGGTCCAGTCAAGGTTGGGACTAATATCTATTTGATAATTCAAAGTTGTGCCTCAACCATGCTATTAGTAGTATGCCTCAAAACATGACTCGTAATTGTATCTTGTGAATATTTATTCCCATCAAACTCCATTAGACACACAGTCATGACTCCACTAGCAACTCCTCTAAGGATTGAGGATAGTTACTTCGTCATGGATCTTATAGCCTATTATTGCTTCTTTATTGAAGTTCTTTGCATTGCACGAACATAAGCACCCACTCTACTTTTGCAACCATAATGTGCTGTAGCCTTATCGAGTCAAGCTGAGGAGGCTTTACTTCCATTTGATCTAGAGCAAATTGGCTTTATTTAGCAACCCATAGCATGTACCTTTAGGTATAAGAAGTGTAACACCCTCACTTTAGCTAGTCCGTGCATTCGACTGTTCCAGTGATCAATGTCTGTCCAGACAGCTAAAATATCTGAAACTATAATTAAACTAGAGTGAGGAGTCGTAAATAGACCAAATAATAGTAAAAAAAATTAAGAAAAAATTTTAGAAATGAAATACAATGAAATTAAATGAGCTGGTGCCCTAGCGATGGGTGACCCTAATAGGAAGTTGTTGTCTTCACAGCTAGTAACCCTAAACATGAGAGGAATCCTGTGAAACAATTTCTAGGATTCCAGAGAAGAGTTACGGTGCCCTAGATAGCATTAGAATGCCAAGAAAAGGTTAGGAGAATTTTTAAGATCGGTATAGACAATTTTGGCTCCTTAAGCCAAACGGAGGGCATTTTGGTCATTTCGTCTTCAGAGATAATTTTTGACCAACTTGTCCAATTAAGTAAGTGAATTACATGACATAAAATATGAATTAATATTGGTGAGAAATTAATTAAAAATGAGTAAAAGAAAGACTTATCAGGTACTAAAGAAAAAGGCGAACTGAAAACTCGGTCAGAGTGAAAATTCGGTCAATGAAATTTTGAAGTTCCACATTGACCAGGAATGAAATTTATATCAATGGAAAGCTTAGATAATTTAGAACAACTTTCATGAAGAACACAAACTTAAATTTTGAACCCAATCAATTGAAATTTCTAGCCCTTAGGACACTAAATCTGGCAGAACTAAATTCTGCCTAGAATTTCTAGACAAGACCAATCCAGCCAATTATGGTATTTAGGCCATAACTTGAGCTAAAAAACTCCAAATGGAGTGATTTAAAAAGAGAATTAAAGAATACATATAAAGGAACAACTTTCATGAAGAAAGTTTTGTCAAAATTCTACTGTAGAAAGGTCCAATGGAACAGTAAACTTGGACCTTAAATTCTGAAAAATTGAAATAAAACCTAGGAGGCTAGGAATTGAGTTTGGCAATCAATGCCAACAAAAATAAAATGCAAAATGTGGTATCTTGGTGAATTTAGGCTCAACAAATTTATTATAAATCAAAAAGTTAACCTTTGAATAGAAATAGTCAAATGAATAGTAACCACTAAATTATGTGAAGTAGAAAATCAAACTATAAGAACCATTGTAGTTATTAATATAGGATGTGGTAGGTAAATTGTGAATGGTGAATTTGAGTGACACTAGGATTTAAGGAAAATTTAGCTAAATTTGAAATCCATGAAATATTCATGGATTACTTGAAATATGAATGATAATTCACCTAAATCACGAGAAATAGATAGTTAGGGCTTATATGCCCATTACAAATAGAATTCATGACACATTAGTAATACAATTGGAAATATGAAATTGTAATTAGCATAAGTGAATTGTCAAATGTATAAATGAAATGAAGTCAACATGAGAAATTATGTTTCATTATAATTAGAACAATAATAATATCCTTCCCAATAAGTGGTACATGAGAGGAATTAAGGTGAATTATGAATATTTGTTTTCATCGTGAGGAAAAAGAGAAATTAAATTTAATTTTTAGTTCTGGACCTCATAATATATTCATAGTACAACTAGAAATATAAAATGTGAATTGTATATATATATGTACTGTTAAATGGCTTATGCCTCTTTTGTAACTAGAAATTAATACCTTACATAATTAATGGCATATGAGAAATAAAAAGAATGTTTTGAGTACAATGGTACATGAGAACCATTGTTGTGAATTGTAATCAAAATGAAGGATAAAATGAATGTATAAATTTTGAGAAATGCATAAATTATGTATAATTGTGATTCAGAAAATTTATGTTCCCACTGGGAATAGAATTAAGTGATATAAATTGTAATTAAAATTTATAACGAATTAATAATATACTAATACATATTAACACTTAATGGTACTTATGTGCCCATGTATCGCCTAGACATGTGTGTCAGATTGGATAGATTGGCATGCCAATAGGATATTATTTAGCAGTACTGCGTAAGGCTTTATACCCGCACTCATGGCTTTTATGCCCGATTATATGTTATCATGGCTTTTTAGCAATATTGACTGCATACGTGGTTGACGTTTCGCGCCCATGGTATGACGGCCTGAGGCATTGCGGTGTCTAGTGGCAACGACCCATTATCTAGCTTAGTCAGCCTATCATAGGTTACCTGGGCAGTGGAAATTATTTAAATTATTTAAAAATATTATTAATTAAAAACATTAGAAAGTGTTAAATGAAATGAGAAAAAAGATTAGCAATAGAAACATAATTGAATAGTACAATGAAATTTTCAGAACTGTAGGAACCGAAAATACAATACTCTTAGAATTAATCTGTATATCGAATATTATTACTGTATAAACTCAGCACTTCTAAAGAAGGAAAAAATAGAATATAAGATAGTTGATATTAGAAATATCATATAAAAATTTAGTTGATACCCGAGGATCTAAATTATACATTAGAATTATACTTCAATTTTTCTTTATTTGTATATATTATTTTTTTTTGTTATATTATTGCACCATTAAGCAGAAATATTTAGTGCGATTGATTTGTTTCCTTCGCGCAGGTACTGAAGCTAAAATCCACTGGACATTTGACTAAGATTTTTGGAGTCCAGATCTGCAGAAGTGTTAGAAGTGATCAAGGTTGTTACCTCCTCAGCAATGCATGTAGATAGGGCTCTCATTAGTCATTTTATGTATTTTGTATATTATAAATATTTCGTATGTTGTAATGTAAACTAAAATTTTGTAAGTAATATTTATGTGATGTAAATTAATAAATTGATTAGTTCATATGTAATTAATTTATATATTATGTAAATTGTGAACTTATTCAATTAGTATGTAAATTACGTAAATTAATGGAAATATGAGAATTTTGATATGTGAATGGAGCATGAATGATAATGTATGGAAATGAATGCGAAATTGAATTATATAGAGAATATTTAAATTGATGAGATAATTATAGTTAGTATGGATAAGATTTTATTGTGAAAATATTATTGAAATTTCAAGCAGGTAAATAGTAAAATACGCCAAATGGTAATAGAAATAGGGGAAACTCCATTGGTTTCTCCATAGAAAAATAATTGATATTAAAACATACGAGAACAAAAATTTCAAAGGAATAAAGTAAGATAAAATAGGGTTCTCCGGCACCAAGTGTGACATACTTTGTTCAGCTACACTGTAGTCGGGTGAGGAGTGTTACATTTATTGGCATCAGAGCACGGTTTAGGCGTTCCTAGGCATAGATAGATAGAAATAGATAGTGTGCATAACATGCATTACATTCATATGAGTCGAGGTGACACTAATGCAAATCTATTTTCTTTGGTTATTTTAGGTTAAGGTATGGACCCATAATCGCAGAGGGCAATAGAGAAAGAAGTAGTAAGCCATATCCCGACTGAGAGTGATGTTGGAAATAGGGGAGATCCTACTGTGCAAGTGCTAGAGGGGCTTGCACAACCCCAACAAGCCTTATTTGCGCAGATGACTGAATTCTTTAGGCAAATGACTGGGGCAATTCCACCACCACCGCCTTAGCAAAAATCACCTTTGGGAAAAATTAGGAAGTATGGAGCTGTAGATTTCAATGGTAGAAACGAAGACGATTCTTCAGCGGTTGAGTATTGGTTTGAAAGGACTGAAAAAGTCTGCAGCAGCTCCATTGCACACCAGAAAAGAGTTTAGAGTGTGCAGTTTCACTGCTACAAGAAGCTGCATATCGGTGGTAGGATGTAGTAACCAAGGTAGTGCCACCAGCAGAAGTGACTTGGGAATTCTTTCTAATAGAGTTCAGAAAGAAATATATTAGCTGTGTTCATGAAGAGGAACAAAATAGGAGTGGTAATCAGCAAAAGAGGGAATTTGGACAGTCTAGTAACAAAAGACCTAGAGAACAGTTAAGTCAAACATCGGATTAGAGTAGGAGACAGAGGCCCAGGCCTATACCTAGAAGAGGTCAACCAGAGATACCAGTAGTGAGTGCACCAGGACTAGCAAGAAAATGCGGCCATTGTAACAATTGGCATAAAGGTGAATGTAGGAGATTGACTGGAGCCTGTTATAGATGTGAGCCATGGACCATCATCTGAAAGATTGTCCTAAGAGGAATTTACCACTGACCTAGATAGAGGTCGTGGAAGGACCAGGTACAATAGTAACACCACTGGCACATGTCACCCAAGCCAGAGAGGAGCAAGGTGTTTCAGATATGAATTTAAGGTAAAGTATCATTCCTTTATTATATACGTAAGTGTATAATGATAGATTCGAAAAGACTAAATAATACCATATGTATAAAAGGAGTAGACAGAGGGAGTAATAGAAAGGTAAAGGAATTATCTCAGATACCTACACCCGATAAATTTCAAGGACGAAATTTTTGTTAGAGGGGAAGAATTGTAACACCCTCACTTTAACTAGTCCATGCATTCGACTATTTCGGTGACCAGTGTCTGTCCGAACAATTAGAATGTCTGGAACTATAATTAAACTAGAGTGAGGAGTCATAAATAGACCAAATAATAGTAAGAAAAATTAAGGAAAAATTTTAGAAATGAAATACAAAGAAGTTAAATGAGCCGGTGTCCTAGCGATGGGTGACTCTAACGGAAAGTTACTGTCTTCACAGCTAGTAAACCTAAACCTGAGAGGAATCCCGTGAAATAATTTTTGGGATGCCAGAGAAAAGTTACGGCACCCTAGGTAGCATTAGAATACCAAGAAAAGATTAGGAGAATTTTTAAGATCGATACAGACAATTTTAGCTCCTTAAGCCAAACGGGGGGCATTTTGGTCATTTCTTCTTCAGAGATAATTTTTAACCAACTTGTCCAATTAATTAAGTGAATTACATGACATAAAATATGAATTAATATTGGTGAGAAATTAATTAAAAATGAGTAAAAGAAAGACTTATCGGGTACTAAGGAAAAAGGAGAACTGAAAACTCGGTAAAAGTGAAAATTCGGTCAATGAAATTTTGAAGTTCCACATAGACCAGGAATGAAATTTATATCAATGGAAAACTTAGACAATTTAGAACAACTTTCATGAAGAACACAAACTTAAATTTTGAACCTAACCAATTGAAATTTCTAGCCTAAGTTAGGACACTAAATCTGACAGAACCAAATTCTGCCTAGAATTTCTGGACAAGGCCAATCCGGCCAGTTATGGTATTTAGGTCATAACTTGAGCTACAAAACTCCAAATAGAGTGATTTAAAAAGGAAATTACAAAAGACATATAAATGAACAACTTTCATGAAGAAAGTTTTATCAAAATTCTACTGTAGCAAGGTCCAATGGAACAGTAAACTTGGACCTCAAATTCTGAAAAATTAAAATGAAACCTAGGAGGCTAGGAATTGAGTTTGGCAATCAATGCCAACAAAAATAAAATGCAAAATGTGGTATCTTGGTGAATTTAGGCTCAACAAATTTATTATAAATCAAAAAGTCAACCTTTGACTGGAAATGATCAAATAAATAGTAACCACTAAATTATGTGAAGTAGAAAATCAAACTATAAGAACCATTGTAGTTATTAATATAGGATATGGTAGGTAAATTGTGAATGGTGAATTTGAGTGACACTAGGATTTAAGGAAAATTTAGCTAAATTTGAAATCCATGAAATATTCATGGATTACTTGAAATATGAATGATAATTCACCTAAATCACGAGGAATAGATAGTTAGGGCTTATATGCCCATTACAAATAGAATTCATGATACATTAGTAATACAATTGGAAATATGAAATTGTAATTAGCATAAGTGAATTGTCAAATGTATAAATGAAATGAAGTCAACATGAGGAATTATGTTTCATTGTAAATCCTACCCAATAAGTGGTACATGAGAGGAATTAAGGTGAATTATGAATACTTGTTCTCATCATGAGGAAAAAGAGAAATTAAATTTAATTTTCAGTTCTGGACCTCATAATATATTCATAGTGCAACTAAAAATATAAAATGTGAATTATATATATATGTACTATTAAATGTGAAAATGAGGCGAAATTATCACTTGGGCTTATGCCTCTTTTGTAACTAGAAATTAATACCTTACACAATTAATGGCATATGAGAAACAAAAAGAATGTTTTGAGTACAATGGTACATGAGAACCATTATTGTGAATTATAATCAAAATGAAGGATAAAATGAATGTATAAATTTTGAGAAATGCATAAATTATGTATAATTGTGATTCAGAAAATTTATGTTCCCACTGGGAATAGAATTAAGTGATATAAATTGTAATTAAAAATTATAACGAATTAATAATATACTAATACATATTAACATTTAATGGTACTTATGTGCCCATATATCGCCTAGACATGTGTGTCAGATTGCATAGATTGGCATACCAATAGGGTATTATTTAGTAGTAGTGCGTAAGGCTTTATGCTTGTATTCATGGCTTTATGCCTGTACTCATGGCTTTATGCCTGCACTCATGGCTTTTATGCTCGATTATATGTTATCATGGCTTTTTAGCCATACTGACTGCATACGTGGTTGACGTTCCGTGTCCCATGGTATGACGGCCCGAGGCACTGCGGTGTCCAGTGGCAATGACCTATTATCCAGTTTAGTGAGTCTGTTATAGGTTAACCCTGGGCAGTGTAAATTATTGAAATTATTTAAGAATATTATTAATTAAAAACATTAAAAAGTGTTAAATGAAATGAGAAAAAAGATTAGCAATAGAAACGTAATTGAATCAAGTAGTACAATGAAATTTTCAGAACTGTAGGAACCGAAAATACAATACTTCTAGAATTAATCTGTATATCGAATATTATTACTATATAAACTCAGCACTTCTAAAGAAGGACAAAATAGAATATAAGATAGTTGATATTAAAAATATCATATAAAAATTTAGTTGATACCCGAGGATCTAAATTATACGTTAAAATTATACTTCAATTTTTCTTTATTTGCATATATTATTTTTTTTGTTATATTGTTGCACCACTAAGCAGAAATGCTTAGCGCGATGGATTTGTTTCTTTTACGCAGGTACTGAAACTAAAACCTAGTGAACATTTGATTGGGATCTTTGGAGTCCAGATCTGCAGAAGTGTCAGAAGTGATCAAGGTTGTCACCTCCTCAGCAATGCATGTAGATAGGGCTCACATTAGTCATTTTATGTATTTTGTATATTATAAATATTTTGTATGTTGTAATGTAAACTAAGAATTTTTATGTAATATTTATGTGATGTAAATTAATAAATTGATAAGTTCATATGTAATTAATTTGTATATTATGTAAATTGTGAATTTATTCAATTAGTATGTAAATTATGTAAATTAATGGAAATATGAGAATTTTGATATGTGAATGGAGCATGAAAGATAATGTATGGAAATGAAATTGAAATTGAATTATATAGAGAATATTTGAACTGATGAGATATTTATGATTAGTATGGATAAGATTTTATTGTGAAAATATTGTTGAAATTTCAAGTAGGTAAATAGTAAAATGCGCCAAATGGTAATAGAAACAGGGAAAACTCCGCTGGTTTCTCCATAGAAAAATAATTGATATTAAAATATACGAGAACAAAATTTTTAAAGGAATAAAGTAAGATAAAATAGGGTGCTCCGGCACCACGTGTGACATACTTTGCTCGGCTACACTATCGTCGGGTGAGGGGTGTTACAAGAAGGGCATGAATCCTATCGTTTGTACCTATGGCTTTCTATGGCCAACGGGAGACATAATGGCTAAGTCCTCACTTATGGGAGCTTGTTAACCCTATTAGAGATATAAGGATGGTACTCAAGCCAATGCTAAGCCTTAGAAACGTGTTATCCTAGGACCCTTTTACTTATTGTGTGAATTTGTGAACTTATGTGTTAGATGTATAAGCTTTAAGGGTTACGAGAAGGATTTAGGATAAGAACAAGTCCCTTGGTTACCTATTCAGAATAATTAAGCCCAAAGACATTTCATTTACCAATGGAGGCAAGTGGATGCCCACTTACATGTTGAACTTTCAGGTTTATAAATTCTTTTATTTGTGAGGTAAGGACAATCTTGAGCATAATCCCTTATTGATAGGCTGAATGTACCACTACCTAGGAATAGAATCTTATGGATTGACCATCTATGTGAGAGTTTTGAGAGGTATAAGGAGGTAAAGTTTCATTGTTATACCTTATTTTATCTTCTAGTTCTACACACACTGTAAGTACTACCTTTATGCATCCATGCATTCATGCATACATGCATCATGCTTTTTGGCTTATGATTTAATGGGTTGTATATTGATAGGCCTAAACATGCAAATCGAGAAGTATAGTTAACCCATGAAGGAGGTAGTTAACCTTTTATAAGAAGTCAGTGAGGTACTAGTTAAAATTCACTAGTTAAGAGAGAAGTTAAATGAATCCAAAGGACACACAAATAGACTTTAAGGAGAGTAGATGTGGACTGTCCTAAAGGAAGAATAAGACATTTATTCAAAAGTGCAGGACATTCTCTATGAATTTAAGAGGTTCAAAATGATGGGCCCTATCCATGTTGCAACCCAACCTAGAGAAATGATGGTTCTAGAACACTTTAAGAAGGCTATGGAAGAAGACACTATGGAGGGATTGCTAGGAGAGCCTTTAGGTAAGTTTAACTACAAAGTGTACTAGTCCAAGCCTCCTCATGCTAATACCCCTCTTAAGGACATTCAGCCTACATGGTGGGAGCTTTAAAGGTAGGAAGGTTTCGAATAATAAAATTGTCTTTTTTAATAAGGCTCAAAAGGCCATTTTATTAATAAAACATCTTTTTACTTATCTTTTTAGTCTATTTGTTTTGCTCCTACATACTTAGGCCCAATGGCTGTGTCATGATTAAGCTCATTAATATTCAACCTAAAGAATTACTAGGTTCATTCATGCATTAATCATGTACATAACATAGCATACTAGCTCACCCTTTGTGCTGTACAGCCATCATAGATCTAAAACAAACCAAAAGTACTCCTATTTCCACCAATTAGACTAGGGAAGGAAGCCATAGGTTAAGAATAGTAAGACAAGGGGTTGTTCAGAGTCCAATTAGATCAGTTACAATGGAAGAGACTAGCACATTAGTTCCAATGGCTGGAATAGAAGAGACTAAGGCTATGCTCAAGGACATGCTGGATGAAACACTAAACGGCAAAATGGAAGAAATAATGGGGTGGATTTTGAAATCTCTTAGCAAGCAACATGAGGAAGGAAGTGTGGGACAAAAGAGCCTAAACTAGTCAAAATGGTTATGGACAAGGCCCTAAAGAAGGTCCATGATCTCTTCAACCCCAACCTTTAGGATGAATAGGATTAACTAAAATAGAAGCCCAAAAACCTGAGAAGGAGTCTGTAACATCCTCATTTTCGTAGTCTGTACGTCCTACTGTTCCGACAGCTAATGCCCACCCCGAAAAGTCGGAATATCTGGAACTACACTTAATTGACAGTGAGGAAGCATAAAATAATGAAATATGTGATGAAAAAATTAAGAAAAAATAAAAGAGATAAGATGTGATTAAGTTAAGCAAGCCGAACTCGTAGCGATGGGTGACCGCACTGGGAAGTTACGGCGAGGACCGTTGACTAGCCCTGGACCGCGGGGAACTCGGGAAAATATTTTCTGTACCTAATTTAAGGTCTACTAAGATGTAATTGATATTGGAAATATCAAAAAAAAAAAAAATAGTAAGTCAGTACAAATGAAAAACAAAAATTAAAGAAATCGGCGGTACAAGGAGTAAATCGGTGGTACCGAAAAATCCAAAATACAATCCGAAGAGGGGCATTTTGGTCATTTGACACATAGAGTTGACTTTTGACCTCAATGTCCATTAAAAATAAGTGGTATTACACTTTGAAAATTTCATGAAAAATAAAAACGTGATACATTATTTAAATAGTGAAAGAAATGAGGTAAATGTGCAAATTATGGAACTTTAACTAATTAAATCATTAATTTATGGTTAGTGCTCCACTAAGTGGGATTAGTGGACATAAAAAACCAAGTGGATAGCATGAAAATTCACTTTCTTCCTTATTTTTTTCACTTTGCCGAATTGCTTTCTCAAGTTCTTCCATGGCCAAATGTTCTTCCAAGCTTCCTCCATGGCCATTCATGCATAAGCTCAAATCTACCATGATTCAAGCCATATTTCTTCAAACTCCCTTCATTAAAAGTGGTCCTCACACCATGGGCAGTATGTGGGCAGCAAAAAAGAGAGGAAATTCCATGGATTTGTGAAGCTCAAGTTGAGGTTAGTGCTTAATCTTTCCATTTTCCTTCAATAATCCTTGTGTTGAGCTTTGGGTAAGTTGAATTGCTAAGAAAAATTGAGGAAATGATGAGTATTGGTGAACTTTAGTTTTGGAAGCCATGAAAATGCATGGTTAGTGACTTATTCTTATATGTATTTGATGGGAATTAAGGTTGATTAACTCAAATAGAAGTGGTAGTAGGTTAATGTCCAAGTATGTGCATATTAGTGCTTAAATTAAGGGTTTGAAAATGAGACTTTGATACCTTGGTAAACTGCCATGTTTGGCAGCCTATAATGTTATGAAATTGTATGTGAGTATATGTAATTTATTGATGAGATGTCATAATGTTAAGTTATGGGCAGCATGTGTAGTTGATATTTAGGTATGAGTATATGAAAGTGTATGTGTAATATTGATATTGAGGTATGTTGAATTTTGGTGGAAGTGAATGTTGAACTTGAATGATGTATTGTGTGCATTGAGCACTTGAGTGTTTTGCCCAAAATGCTTGCTGGAATTGTGTATAATATATATATATATAAGTGCCATTGATTGAATATTAAAGTATTGGGAGGAGGAGGATTGTCAAAATTGGAAGTGTAATGTTCAAATGCAGATTGTGTATGTTGGCAGCACCTAAATTAGGTCATAAGTACAAAACTGTGAACCCAATTAGTATGAGGCCAATGGGGGGGGGGGGGGGGGTGAAACTAGACACCAAATAGGCCAACTTTCATGTAGAAATGTTGCCAAAATTCTGCCTAGAAACTGACCTTAAAAATGACCAAATCAGGAATGGCAACCTTGCAGGCCCAGATTTTTGACCATATGAACAGTAATAATTAGGATAACCATAACTCACTCAAAATAGGTCCGATTGACCTGAAATTTTTACCATGGCCGTCTTAGACATAGAGCTACAATTCTTATGAAGATACCAAAGCCCAGAGATGGCCAGAACCAAGTCAAATAGCTTGCATAATTTCGGGTACCAAAATTGCCAGAACTAAAAGTGACCTAAAATTGATCAAATTTTGCACTAAAGGTGTAATCTGTCCAGCTTTAGTAAATTGACCATATCTTGGTCTATACAACTCAGAATGACTTGAAAGTTTGCCAAGAGTTCAATAAGACATAGAGATACAATTCTTATGAAGACACCAAAGCCCAGAAATGGCCAGAACTAAGTCAAATAGCTTGCACAAGTTCGGATACCAAAACTGCCAGAACTAAATGTGATCTAAAATTGACCAAATTTTACACTAAAGGTATAATCTGTCCATCTTTAGTAAATTGACCATATCTTAGTCTATACAATTCAGAATGATCTGAAATTTTGCCCAGAGTGCAATAAGACATAGAGCTACAATTTTGCTTCTTTGACCAGAAGCTTAAAACTAAGAGAAATAGGACTTTAAGCTAGACCAATCTAGCACACAAAAATTAAGAATTTGACATTTACATACAATGATGCTTGAAGCAATTTGGCAATGAATGCCCACTTGTAAAAATGGTAAATTGCACTATATTGGTAGCATATTGAATTACGAATTGTGACATGTTGATGCTAGAATCAACTTATGCATGATGTATGAAAAGGTCAACATTTCCATTGACCAGTGAATTGTATAATGACCAGTAAACCCTAAAAATGAATATTTAATCTTGTAATATGCCCTAGTTTGCCTAGTTGACTAGTTTGGATAGGTTGGCATGCCAATAGGATTCTGACAGCTGTTCTGTAAATGAATTTACGTCATATTGTGTTTTATGGCTTATTATGCCATACTATGATTTTAATAGCCTATGGCTATACAGATTGTGTTATTATACTCAGCTTAATGCCTAATTGATTATATGGCTTTTTAGCTACACTGTTTGCACACTGGGAGATACTTTGTGACCGATGGTGTGACAGCCCAAGGTACTAGGTACCCAGTGCTAGTATATCCGTTTATCCAGTCTGGTCAGTGTATAGGCTACATGGGCAGTCAATTAAAAAATTATTCAATTAGGGTAGTTAATTTAAGTATAATGAAATTTCAATACAATTAAATTAAATATTGAATGAATGAGTAAAAGAGATTAGCAAAAGAAACATAACAAAAATATAAATTGTAGAGCCGTAGAGACTTGAAATACAATACAGTTAGAATAATTTGTATACTGAGTAGTATTACTGAAAAGTTATAAACTAAGCACTTCCAAAGAGGAACAAACTATTATATAAGATCGTTGATACTAGAAATATTATACCAAATTAAATTGGTTCTTGAGTATCCGAATTATGATTTATTTCTTTCTTTACTTGTATATATTATTTCTTGTTATATTATTACACCACTAAGCAGAAATGCTTAGCGTGATGGAATTGTTTTCTCGCGCAGGTACTGAAGGTAAAACCAGTAGACAGTTGACTGAGATTTTTGGAGTCCAGATCTGCAGAAGTGTTAGAAGAGTTCAAGGTTGTCACCTCCTTAGCAATGCATGTAGATATGGCTCATTTTAAGCATGTTTTATAATCTGTGCATTATAATTACTGCTATTGTTGTAATGTGAATTAGTAACTGTAATTTCATTTGTATATCCTATACTTGATAAATTTATGTACTTAATTGGCAAATTATATAAGTTAATGAAATATAAGGATTCTGATATTTGAATTGATTATCTAATCATAATGATTCTGAATGAGATTGAGTTTGAGAAATTTTGAGACTAAATATGAGTTTGAGAAAATGATGAGAATGCTTTGAGATAATATGAGTTATGAATTTGAGCATATATATTGAAATTGTTTTTGGCAGGTTCAGAAGAACTGTTAGTCCAAATTACAGCCGGCACTCTACCGGATTATCATTAAAATTTTTGAAATTTCCAAATTATTTAGTTTTTGATAAAAGTAAAAATAGCCTAAACCTTAAATAAAGTTTTTGAATAAATAAATCAAGAACTGTAATGAAATTAGATAAGATCAGGTGCTCCGGCACTCTGTGTGACACACTTTGCTCAGCTACACTGTAGAAGGGTGAGGGGTGTTACAGAGCCCAACAAAAAGTTCAAGATGATAACTAAAAAGTTTGAGAAGCTGCAAGTAAGTCTGGAGAAACAAGTTGAACCAGGAGGAATGGGATTGTTTGATTGAATGATTTCAACATCCACATAGAAGGGGGTTTGCCTAAGAAGTTTAAAATGCTTGATTTGCCTAAGTTTGATTAGGCTAGAGATCCTAAGGCCCAACTAAGATTCTATCTGATTATGATGAGGACCATTAAGCTCAATAAGGAGCAAGTACTCAATTCTTTGCTATTTCACTAGAAGGGGTGGCATTATCTGGGTATCATGGGCTAGAGCTTATTGTCAAAAAATATTGGGATGAGTTGGTAAGGTGTTTTATCTAATAATATTCCTATAACACTACTCTAGAAGTAACTTTAAGGGATTTAGAAATAACTAAGCAAAAGCCCACTGATACTTTCTTTGAGTATTTGATAAGATGGAGGAAAAAGGCCATGAAAATGCCCAAAATGCCTAGTGAAAAAGACTAAGTTTGTCTAGTTGTCTTGAATTTATTATCAACATATTATGAGAAGCTATACTACATGCCCATAATCGCATTTGAATAGCTCTATGATGTGGGGATTTAGTTGGAAAATGGAATAAATGATAAGAGTTAGGCGTATCAGCTTAAGAAGGGAGGTTATCAACTAGCCAGCACTAGAGTAGGAAAGATAGTGAAAGTTTAGGTAGTCAGTAAAATCCAAAAGAAGTTCTCTCACCTAGATAAGCCTTTATCCAAAGTTTTTAAGTGTCTCAAAGCTCACAAATTACTTCAACCCTTAGCACCAAGACTAGCCCCAAATCCTTTGCCACCTAATTATAATGCCAACCAGTATTGTCAATTCCACCAAACCTATGGCCATGGCACTAATAACTGTTATTGCCTAAGGTATGAGATCTAAGACCTGATAGACGAAAAGGAAAAAAGCAAACCCTAATGAAAGACTAAACACCCAAACTAACCTTATGCCTAACCACAATGTCACACCACCACCTGGCCTGTACATGATATCCACCACTAAAACACTGAATCATTTCTTAAACTAGATCCAACCTTGGATAAACCCAAAGATGTCATGACCTTAAATATGTGGAGAAGCTCTAGGGATGAGAAAGCTCCACTTGATATCTAGGCTTATTAAGTGATGATGAGGATATAAAGGTTAATCATGTCACTAGAAGTGGGAAACAATATCAGGTAGCACAATCCAGGCCAGAAGAAGATAAGTAAAAAGACAAGCAAGTTAAAGTGATCAAGGAAAAGGATGATACAGTACTTAAGCAGTTAAAGAGGACTCAAGCTAGTGTGTTAGTTTAGGTGCTTCTAATGGCTTAAAAAATGCATAGGAGTGCACTCACCGAAGCACTTAGTGTCCTTTAAGTTTCCACTAATGGTACACCTAAGGAAATAGTTAAAGCACTCCTAATCCAAGATAAGAGTCAGATCACCTTTTCTGACTAAAACCTACCAGTGGATGGTAAGAACCATAATAAGCCTCTATTTGTAATGTTTGAAGTAAGAAGGTGGATGGTTCTTGTGTCATGATTAATGATGGATCAACCATCAATATGTGCCCTCTTAAGGTTATGTCGAAGCTAGAGATCTCGCCATTTGAGCATATTGGTTCTAATATGGTAATCCGTGCTTATGATGATTTTAAGAGGGAAATGGTAGGAGTTTTCAATATTGTTATTAAGGTTGGGCTTATAAAAGCTAAGGTTGAATTCATAGTGCTAGATATCCCAGTTACTTTCTCCACTACCCACTAGGTGGCGTTCCTTTATCACTTCACCATAAAATTAAAGTCCCTTATAAAGATAGGGTGATCGCCATTAATGCTGCAAAGGATAAGGAAATAGCTTATTTATACATTGAAAGCTATGTTCCCCCAATGATTGGATTTGAAGCTCCTTGGATTTATGAGGATTGGATGGAATCCAAGGTAGCAAGTATGATGAAAGGAATGAAGTTCTTCCCTAGAATGGGCCTAAGGAAATTTGCTAAGGGCCTGGGCCTGAGATAAAGGGTCAATTTACCAGATTTGGGTTAGGATATGAGCCCAAAGAAAAGTAAGGGGATGATTAGCTAAAAGAGATTAAGTTTGCCTAAAAGTAGCCTTCACATGGACTGATGATCAAGAGCTGTTGAAGATCAGTAAGTTAAAAGATGGGATAAGAGCCATTAGTTTGAAGACTAGCACAAAGTTAAGCTCCTAGAACTAAATTCCAAATTCTGAGTCTGTTTTTTTTTTTTATTAAGAATAATTATGAGTCTGATGTTCTCATTTTTAATATACTAGAAGACAATTTTGAGGCAAAACTAAATAATATGAATTATCCTTTTGTTTATTTGTTTAATGTTTATCTTGGTTGATGTGTGCATAGCATTCATGATAAAATCCATTTCAATAAATATGATACATTTGATCTCTATTAACTTGGGCACTAAAAAACCCTAAAGAAATAAATCTAGCTACAGATCTAACTAAATAAGAAAAAGATAAGTTCATAGCCTTATTAATAAATTACATAAAAGCATTTGCCTTATCTTACAAAGATATGCCTAGAATTAACAATGGCATAATCCAGCATAAGATTCCCATTAATCCAAATATGAAAATAGTTAAGCAAAATAAACATCGACTCAGGGTAGAATGGGAAGATAAGATTGCTCAAGATGTTAAAGCTCACAGATGTTGATTTTGTTGAAGTAGTTAAATATCCAAAATGGTTAGCTAATGTGGTGCCTGCACTTAAGAAAGATGGAAGGGTCAAGATGTGTGTAGATTATAGGGAATTGAGCAAGGCTACCCTAAAGGATGATTTCTCTCTACCCTATATACACGTGTTAGTGGATAGTGCCACATGTCAGGTGATGTATTCCTTCATGGATAACTTCTCTCAAGGTATAAACAGATTCTTATGGATTTAGTGAACAAAATAAAAATAGCTTTTATTACAAAATAGGGGACTTACTATTACAAAGTCATACCCTTTGGTCTAAAGAATGCAGGTGCAACCTATCAGGGGATGGCCATAATGTTGTTCCATGACATAATCCACAAAAAGTAGAAGTCCATATGGATGACATGGTTATTAAATCTATTACTAGGGTCGAACACTTTGAAGCCCTAGAAAAGTTCTTCCAATGTGTAATGAAGTACATATTAGTAGTATGCCCTAGAGCATATCATTTAGTATGTATCTTGTACATATTTTATTAATAAAAGGCAATTTCACTTTTTTGTTTACATAATATATTTATGTGTAATAGAAAAGGTCCATTGATATTTTGTTAGAAATTTTATTCTTAAGTTGTTAAGAATATGAGTGACAGTATTTCTAGCACAAAGTATCATAAATTAGTTCACAATCGAGGATACTTCACAATAAGGACATGACTTATCCAGGAAGATTGTATTCATGTTTGTTCCCAAGGTATTTATATGAGATATAAATAAGATAGAATGGTGAGTCTCATGCCATATAACAAAACATGATAGGCACTTATATATGATAAGTAGGCCGAACCAGTGACGCATATGACAAGCACATAGAGTTTACTCTTGTCAATGCATTGTCATATATTATATCAGTGCATATAATCTTTAGACCTGAGATAACACAGTTATATTGTATATAGGTGGTTTGAGTTTGATACTGCTTTCATACTTGTACTGTGTATGGGTATATGGGCATGTGTTGGCTCCTACTAGTTATATATGGAGGTAGTTGTTGATCAAGATGAAATCTGTTACCCTAAGTAAATAGAGATAAAGTCCTATGTTCATTTAATTGCTCTTGATGTTTCAAGTTCCTGGCCAGGACAGATAGATTTAGTCAGAAAAGAGTTTCTGACAAGAAAATCTAATTAATCATGAATTGGAATTAAAAGAGAACATATTCATAGCAAATGGGGTTTGACATAAACCATAACTCCAGCTCGAATTGGGATTTTGTAATAGAGAGATTCTAGTGCATAGTAACATATAATTATAGGTTCATTTAAGGTATTCCTTATTACTAATTGGATGGGCATGGCACGCTATGCTAGGTGTCAACCATGGTCTATGAGATGCTTAAAATGATTTAGAGAAATCATTTATGGTAAGAAAGAGTTCTGATGATATTAGGAGTTAATATCATATCTCATTGCCAATTAGTGATGAGCCTAGCAAGTTACACACATATACAAGATAATCACCAAGTAAAATGTGATTTAATTGATTAATTAAAGAGTTTAATTAATTAATTGAATAGGTTTAGCTTGCAATAAGATTGCAAAGTCCTTAGCATGACTTGAAACCAAATCTAGATTATTGAATGTATAATATAAGTTAAATTTATTTTTAAAGTGTTTAAATATGAATTTAATTATGAGAAATTAAGTAATAGAGATTAATTAATTAATTTATATTTGATATAAATTGATTTGAAGAGGAGAAATAATGATTTTGGGTTGAGAAATCAAAATTACAACATAAGGGTAATTTGGTCATTTCACATGGTGACATGTGGCACCATGAGATGGTGACACATGGCACCATATTAGCTTGCCATTTATCTTTCTATCATGTAAGATGATCAAAGTCAAGATTAAGTCTAGCTTTGACACTTGGCTTAATGTGATTGAGTCAATTAAAAATAAGATGCAATGTAGATAAGACATGTGGCATAGGGTTTAAGTAACTTAATGACCTAATTATAAAAGGGAAAAGAAAGAAGAACAAAATATATCATTCTCTCTTGTTTATGTGTGGCGGCACCTTTTTCTCCCTCTCCTCTCTTCATCTTTTCTCATCAATTCAAAGAGAATCACTCCATTCCTTTGAATTAAAATTGCCAGAAAATTATTTTTAGTGTTCTATACACACATACAACCTCTCCAAAGGTAAGAACCCAATTTATAATTCGTTGGCAAAGGCTTGACAAGCAAATTGGGGGCTGCCCACTGGTGATATTGGTGTGGACAAGCTAAAGGGACAACACTTGGGGTCCTAGGTGCTTCCTAAAGGTGCCAATCGCATCCATAGTGCATCAAAGAGGTTAGTGCTCTAACTCCTCTTTTAAAATAAGGTTTAAATGAATTAATTTGTTAATTCACAATCTTGAATGGCAAACATAGATCCTAATACATATTAAAAGTGTTTTAATATGCAATTGAGCATTGAAATTAATTAGGCACATAAGAGATGTGGCATGATGCATGTAACCCTAGAAGAAAAATTTTGAAATTCAATGCGCAAATAAACAAATCACCATGCTTCCGCTCCTTTAATTGGTATCAAAGCCACTATATTTGCCATTTAGATTGATTATTGAGATTTAATTGTGTGAATTTGATTGATTCAAGGCTGTTTGGATCACCATAGGTGGCGGTATATTTGTATGCTCCATGGGTGCGCATGGCTTGGGCCCTTCCAAGTGTGCACATTGTTATGGGTTTCATTGTGCAATTGTTATATGATCTAAGGCCCATAATTAGGCCCATACTTAATTAAATTTAATTAAGAATTTTAATTGCACAATTAAATTTTGATTCAATTGTTTGAATGAGATTCAAATCTGAATTTTTAAATTTGTTTTGTGACACCCCTTACCCGTCTACAGTGTAGTCGAGCAAGATATGTCACACAGTGTGCCGGAGCACCAAATCATATTTCAATTCAATTTACCCTTTTTACTTCTTTATTTACAATTTTTTATTAATCTGAATTTTTCGTAAATTTTATAGAAAATCCGGTAGAGTGCCGGCTGTAAATTAGAAAAACAGTTCTTCTGAATCTGTTAAAGACACTTCCAATATAATCATAATTACAATCTCAGTCAACCACCAACATATTTTCAATAATTTCTCAAATCACTTCAGTATCTAAAAATTCAATTCATTTCATATCACACTCAATTCAATGAGAAATGCTCACATTTATTACTGAACATAGTTCATAGATAATTACATTAAAAGCATAATTACATGAGTTTATAATATTCATTACAGAAGTTTACAAAATACAAAATACCAAAATACCAAAAGTGGCTTAATGTCCTATCAAATGCACTACAAATGTGAGGTGACTCTGGACTACGTGTGCAGATCTGAAAGCTCACCCTGTATGAGGTCTGCAGGACTCCCCAGCTATGTCTCCAGTACCTGCGCATGGCAAAAGTGACGCTCTAAGCAATTCTGCTTAGTGGTGACAATATAAAATAAAATAACTAAAATAAAGTAAATATGCAGAATGTATGTTTACATCTTTGGTAGACCTAATTTCTGATATTTATTACAGTATTATTCGATTAAAATTTGGTAAGATTTATTATCATTGCCCAAATAACCCATACTAGTCGACTAGACTGGATAAATGGGTAAACTGGCACTGGGTACTAAGTACCTCGGACCATCACACCATCGGTCACATTGTGTCTCTCGGTGTGCAACAGAACAACTAATAAGCTGTAATAATTATCAGGGATAAAACCCAAGTATAACAACTCAATCAACATAGCCCAAGGCTATTATGTCACAGAATGGCACGTAAGGCCATAAAACACAGAATGGCATGAAGCCATATGCAGTACTGCTAATAGAACCCTATTAGCATGCCAACCAATTCAAACCAATCTTGCTAGGTGTACTAGGGCATTTTACACTCTTAAATTATACAATTCTTGAAATTCAAGTTTATGTGTTACTATTCATTTTATTAGTCAACAAAAATGTTGACTTTTACATAGATAATAGGTGCATTGGTTATAATATTTCCAACATACCACATTTTGCATTCTAAAATTATTGGTATTGGTAGCCAATACCATTTCCAAGCTTAATGTTAATTGTTCAAAATTTTTAGATTTCAAGCTTACTGTTTCATTAGTTATTTTTGCATTGGAAATTTGGCAAAGGGGTCAACATGAAAGTTGTTCCTTATTTTGTCCAATTACATTTCTTTTTTTGAATCACTCCATTTGGAGTTTTGTAGCTCAAGTTATGACCCAAAAACCACAACTGGCCGGATTACAAATTTTTCCAGAATTTATGGATTGACCAAATCTATAGTATTTTGAGCAGTGACTGTAGGTCACTTTTTGAATATGTTATGGTCATAATTTTGGTTAGGTTTCCTCATGAAAGTTGTAGGTCTATATCTCAACTTTTTTTTGGTAAAATTTCAGGTCAATTGGACCTTTCTACACTGAGTTATGACCAAATGACTAAATACTGTTCATTTAGTCATTTTACCTAGGCAGATTGCAGGTCATCCGGATTAGGGCAATCTTTAGGTCAACTTGGTTTGGTTTTATGGGTATGGTTTCTTCACCAAAGTTGTGCCATTATGTGTCTAGTTTCATGTCCAATTGTCCTTGCACCAATTGAACCTCTACAACTCCAGTTATTGCTGCTCAAACCTGCTGGACTCGTGCCTAGTCCTGCAGGTCACCAAGGGCAGCCACACTAACCTCAATTCCCACTACACAAACTACTTTAGTTCTAATTCACACATAGCCAAATGGTCAATAACTGACCATTAAAACTTACTTCCAACATTACATGATCAAGGTCTTAAGTTCATGCTTAAACCCTAGGTCAACCATCCCAAAACTTACATTCACTTACCTTTCACTATCCTAAACAATAGATTAATATTAAGGGTAGCCACAATACCATTTTAATTCTAAGAATTCTTCAAAGCCCTACCAAGTTCAAGGCTGCTACAATTTTAAACAAGACATACACATGATGTTTACTAAATTTTCTTGTAAATTTGCATCAAATACCACTCCTTCAACATGAATTGAAAGATAAAAACCAAGTTTAGTCACTAACCTCTAATGGAGCTAATTCAAAGCTTGCAAGAACTCTTACTTTTGATTTCTTTTTGCTCCCAAAAGCTTTACTATGAGGAAAGAACAAGTTTTTATGTTGGTAACTTAGGCTTTAGTTGGGTAAAAACCAAGAAAATTAAGCTTGGTAAAGCTTGGCTATGGAGGAATGAGAGAGAGCATGGGTGATGTTTTTGAAGAAGGGAGAGGGCTGCTGGTTTGTTCCACATTTCTGCCCTCTTTTCTTTATTTTTTTTGTGTTATAATTGTATTTCTTGAATTTTGATTGGCCAAAGATTTTAATGACCTCATGCTTACTTAAGGATTAGGTAATAAATCCAATTTATTTTCATTTTCTTTTCTTTCCTTTGCTATTCATTTTTAATTAATTTTTCATCAATGTTTGTTCATATTTTATGTCATATAATTCACTTACATAAATGGAGAAGGTGGTCAAAAATTATATCTGAAGATGAAATGACCAAAATGCCCTCCGTTTGGTTTAACGAGCCAAAATTGTGCGTACTGATTGATTAATTTTTCCTTGTGTTTTCTTAACATTCTATTGTTATGGGAACCCCAATAATCCTTCCCTGAGGTCCCAAAACTTATTTCATGAAGTTTTCCCCAGGTCTAGGGTTACTAACGGCCTTCACCGTCACTTTCCCTTCGGGTTACTCATCACTGGGGTTTCGGCTCGTTTAACCTTAGTGTATTTCGTTCCTAAAATTTTTCTTGATTTTTATGAGAATTTTTTGGGTTATTTATAACTCCGTACTCTAGTCTATTTATAATTTTAAACATTTTAGCTGCCCAGACTGACATTGGTCGCCTGAATAGTAGACTGTACGGACTAGCTAAAGTGAGGATGTTACAACTCTTCCCCTCTAATAAAAATTTCGTACTCAAAATTTACCTGATGCAAACAGTTGAGGGAACTGTTACCTCATCGTCTCTTCACTTTCCCAAGTTGCCTCTTCAGTATTGTGGTGCCTCCAAAGCAGTTTCACCAGTGGAATTTGTTTATTTCTCAGTTCCTTCACTTCCGGAGCTAGGATCTGTATGGGTTCTTCTGTATATGTCAAGTCCGATTGGATTTCAATCTCTTCCATGGAGATGATATGTGAAGGGTTTGAGCGATATCTTCTTAACATAGAAACATGGAATACATTATGGATTTTATCCAGTTCTGGTGGTAAAGCTAGCCTGTAGGCTACTGGACCCACACGTTCAATGACTTCATATGGGTCAATAAACCTAGGCTTAACTTACCATTTCTTCCAAACCTCAGTACTTTCTTCCACGGTGAGAGTTTGAGAAACACTTTGTTGCCAACTGCATACTCTATCTCTTTTCTCTTCAAGTCGGCATAAGATTTCTGTCTATCTGAGGCAACCTTCAAATTTGCTTTGATTATTTTCACTTTCTTCTCAGTTTGTTTTACCAGGTCTGGTCCTACCAGCTTATCTTCGCCCAAGTCAGTCCAACATACTGGGGTTCTACACTTCCTCCCATATAGTGCTTCATATAGGGCCATTTGAATGCTAGCTTGGTAGCTATTGTTATATGCAAATTCTGCCAGTGGGAGGTATCTATCCCAACTCTCTCAAACTCAATGACATAACTCCTCAGCATATCCTCCAGGATATATCACATAATTCACATTGTTACTATCATTTCAATTTATTAATTGTGAAAATTCAATTAGTTTTTAGGTTTACCTGGATTACTCGTTCCGATTGTCCATCCGTCTGAGAATGAAAAGCCGTGCTAAAGCGGAGTTGTGTGCCCAAGGCTTCTTGCAACTTTTTCCAGAATCTCGATGTAAACCTTGGGTCTCGATCAGATATGATGGAAAGTGGGATTCCATGTAGTCTAACTATCTCACTGATATATAACTCTACTAGCTTCTCCAGTGAGTAGTCAGTCCTAACTGGCAAAAAATGTGCTGACTTCGTCAATCTACCCACTATCACCCATACTGCATCATGCTTCTTCTGGGTGAGAGGTAGACTACTAACAAAATCCATAATGACCCGATCCCATTTCCATTCAGGTATGCTTATAAGCTGTAGCAATCCTGATGGAACTTGATTTTCTACTTTAACTTGCTGACATGTCAAACACTTAGTCACATAGTCAGCCATATCTTTCTTCATACCAGGCCACCAATAACGAGGCTTCAAATCATTATACATTTTTGTGCTTCTTGGGTGCATAGCATAAACACTAGTGTGTGCTTCTTTCAGAATAGTAGTCTTCAGTTCCCCATCATCTGGTACACATACTCTTCCTCTATAGTACAGACACCCATCTGCTTTTACCTCATAATCAGTTTCCTTTCCCTCTAGAATTTTACCCACAATAGCTATTAATTTTTCATCTGTCTTCTGCCCATCTTGTATCTGCTGTAGTAGGTTTGGCCTCACTTATAACTCAGCCAAAATAGCTCCATCTTGAGCTAAGGACAGACGGGCATTTAGTGATCTTAAAGCTGTGATGGACTTCCTACTCAAGGCATCAGCAACTATATTTGCCTTCCCAGGATGATAATCTATCACACAATCATAGTCCTTTAGGAACTCAATCCATCGCCTTTGTCTAAGATTGAGCTCCTTCTGGGTTGGCAAATATTTTAGACTCTTGTGGTCTGTATAGATGTAACATTTTTCACCATACAAATAATGCCTGCATATCTTCAATGCGAAGATAATTGCTGCTAACACCAAGTCATGAGTAGGGTAGTTTTGTTCATGTGGCCTTAATTGCCTGGAAGCATAGGCGACCACTTTCCCCTCTTGCATCAATACACACCCTAACCCATTATGCGAGGCATCACTGTAGACCACAAAGTCTTTCCCCGACACTGGCTGTGTTAACACTGGTGCTTCTGTTAACATAGCCTTCAACCTCTCAAAACTGGCTTGGCACTTGTCGTTCCAGCTAAATTTCACATTCTTGTGCAACAACTTGGTCATTGGAGCAGCTATAAGAGAGAACCCCTTCACAAATATTCTATAATACCCAGCTAGTCCCAAGAAACTTTTGACCTCAGTTGTATTTCTGGGAGGCTTCAATTCCATCACTGCTTCTATCTTTTTGGGATCCACTCTAATCCCCTCAGCTGATACTATGTGTCCAAGGAAAGAGGTTTCACTCATCCAGAAGTCACACTTGGACAACTTAGCATACAACTTCTTTTCTCGCAGGGTTTGTAGAAAAATCCTCAAATGCTCATCATGTTCTTCTCTGGTTTTGGAATACACCAGAATATCATCAATAAAAACCACTACAAACCGATCTAAATATGGATGGAAGATACGGTTCATAAGGTCCATAAATGTTGCTGGTGCATTTGTTAACCCAAACAGCATCACTAGGAATTCATAATGTCCATACCGGGTTCTGAATGTAGTTTTTGACACATCTGCATCCTTTACCCTTAACTGATGATACCCTGATCTGAGATCAATTTTTGAAAATACATCGGCTCCCTTTAACTGATCAAATATATCATCAATTCTAGGTAACAGATATTTATTCTTCACAGTTACTTTGTTCAACTGCCGGTAATCAATACACAATCTCAAGGTTCCATCATTCTTCTTAACAAACAGCACCGGAGCTCCCCCATGGTGACACACTGGGGCGTATGAACCCCTTATCAAGTAACTCTTGTAACTGAATTTTCAACTCTCTCAATTCAGTGGGTGCCATCCTATAAGGAGCAATAGAAATTGGTGTTGTACCTGGCATTACCTCAATAGCAAACTCGACTTTCCTTTCTAGTGGTAAACCAGGCAATTTTTCAGGAAATACATCTGGAAAGTCTCTTACTGTGGGTATATTACACAGGTTCAGCTTAGCATGCCTAGTATCAACCACGTGTGCTAGGTAAGCTTCACAGCCTTTTCTCATCAATCTTCTTGCAACTGTGGCTGAGATAACATAGGACAGGAAATCTGTCCTTTCACCCACAATAATAATCTCATTACCCTCAGAAGTTTTCAGAGAAATCCTCTTCAATTTGCAATCAACTATTGCCTGATGACGTGACAACCAGTCCATTCCCAAAATCACGTCAAACTCGTAGAAGGGCAATTCAATTAGGTCTGCCAAGAATTCATACCCCTGAATCCTCAACGGGCAACCTTTGTACACTTTATTCACAACCACACTGTGGCCTAGTGGATTTGTGATCAGAATGTCTTGATCACTCTCCTCTATTGAAACTCCCCTCTCTACGGGTAGTTTGATGCAGATGTATGAATGAGTGGATCCTGGATCCACCAATGCATGCATAGATGTGTTGTAGAGAGAAAATATACCCCTGATAACGTCTGGGGCATCTTGCTCCTCCTGAGCTCTGATGGCATAGGCTTTGACAGGTACTTTGGCCTCTGGCCTCTCAGCTCACTTTGATGCAGGCCTCAGTGATGGACCAGCTGCTTCAGATTTACCAGGCTTCCTACCCCTTTATGGTGCAAGAGCAGGTCTGTCAGCTTGTGTTGGAGCAGCTGTATTAGTCCTCTTCGGACAATTCTTGATCTGATGTTCTATAGATCCACACCGTAAGCATGCACCAATCACTTGCCAACAGTCCCCCTTGTGCCACTTCTGGCAGTATGGACAGGCAGAAGTTGCTAGGGCTGGTCCCTTGAACACCGTCCCTTGAGAGCTACCCACTGATGGTGTGGACTGGCCTCTCCTAGGTGTAAACTGTGGTCTGGGCCCCTGGTACTGACCCTGACCTTGTGGTTGTCCTGAACCCTGAGCAGGAGGACCCTTACTCTTCTTACTGGGAGCAGAAAATGAACTGGATTGACCTAGACCCCTATTCTGATGTCTTTCCCTTCTAGTTTGCTCATTTGTTCGGACCCTTTCTATTTTGGATACAGCATCTACTAATTTGGCGAAATCTGTGATCTCCAATGCTGTTATCATGACTTTGATATTGTCATTGAGCCCTTCTTCAAACCTTCTGCACCTTTCTGCCTCTGTAGGGACTATCTCCCTCCCATACTAGCTCAGTATGACGAATTCTCGCTCATACTTTACCACTGATAGTTGCCTCTGTCTTAGACTAATAAATTCTCTTCTTCTCTCTTCTAAATACACTTTACTGACATATTTCTTCCTGAACTCTGTGAGGAAGAATTCCTAGGTGATCCGTTCCAGTTGCACCTCACTAGTTACTGTGTCCCACCACTGATATGCATCATCCTGAAGTAGGGACACAACACCCTCCAGGTTCTGCTCGGGGGTGCAATTAAGCTATTTTAGCACTCTGATTGTTCTATCCAACCAATTTTCTGCTGTCATGGGATCATCCTCCTTCTTCCCAAAGAATCCACAGCCCCATGTTTTTGCAGTTTCTCCATATGGGACTTATGTGGTGCTGATAGAGGTTGTGGCTGTGGTTGTGGTGGTGGAATTGCCCCCATCATTTGTTGGTAAAACTCGGTCATTTGTTGAAATAGTGCAAACTGAGGTTGGGCAGGTGCCTCAGTTGCCGGTGGAGTAGATTCTCCCCTGGCCCCAGATTCAGCCCTTGGTGGAGCACGACTCTCCACCTCTTCATCAACTGCTCTTTGAGAAGCAGGATCCATATCCTAATCAAAATAAGAAAAAAAACAAATCTACATTAGTGTCACCTCAACACTTACAAATGCAATGCAATGGTATGCATATTTATCTAGGCCCAGAAATGCCTAAACCAATGCTCTGATACCACTAAATGTGACACCCCTTACCCGTCTACAGTGTAGCCAAGCAAGATATGCCACACAGTGTGTCGGAGCACCAAATCATATTTCAATTCAATTTACCCTTTTTACTTATTTATTTACAATTTTTAATTAATCTGAATTTTTCGCAAATTTTATAGAAAATCCGGCAGAGTGCCGACTGTAAATTGGAAAAACAGTTCTTCTGAATCTATTAAAGACGCTTCCAATATAATCATAATTTCAATCTCAGTCAACCATCAACATATTTTCAATAATTTCTCAAATCACTTCAGTATCTCAAAATTCAATTCATTTCATATCACACTCAATTTAATGAGAAATGCTCACATTTATTATTGAACATAGTTCATAGATAATTACATCAAAAGAATAATTATATGAGTTTATAATATTCATTATAGAAGTTTACAAAATAGAAAATACCAAAATACCAAAAGTGGCCTAATGTCCTACCAAATGCACTACAAATGTGAGGTGACTCTGGACTCCGTGTGTAGATCTGAAAGCTCACCCTGTATAAGGTCTGCTGGACTCCCCAGCTATGTCTCCAGTACCTGCGCGTGGCAAAAGCGACATGCTAAGCAATTCTGCTTAGTGGTGACAATATAAAATAAAATAACTAAAATAAAGTAAATATGCAGAATGTATGTTTACATCTTTGGTAGACTTAATTTCTATATTTATTGCAGTATTATTCGATTAAAATTTGATAAGATTTATTATCATTGTCCGAGTAACCCATACTAGTCGGCTGGACTGGATAAACGGGTAAACTGACACTGGGTACTAAGTATCTCGGACCATCACACCATCGGTCACATTGTGTCTCCTGGTGTGCAACAGAACAGCTAATAAGCTGTAATAATTATTAGGGATAAAACCCAAGTATAATAACTCAATCAACATAGCCCAAGGCTATTATGTCACAGAATGGCATGTAAGGCCATAAAACACAGAATGGCATGAAGCCATATGCAGAACTGCTAACAGAACCCTATGGGCATGCCAACCTATCCAAACCAATCATACTAGATGTACTAGGGCATTTTACACTCTTAAATTATATAATTCTTGAAATTCAAGTTTAGGTGTTACTATTCATTTCATTAGTCAACAAAAATGTTAACTTTTACATAGATAATAGGTACATTGGTTATAATATTCCCAACATACCACATTTTGCATTCTAAAATTATTGTTATTGGTTGCCAATACCATTTCCAAGCTTAATGTTAATTGTTCAAAATTTTCAGATTTCAGGCTTTGCGTTTACTCTTCCATTAGTCATTTTTGCAGTGGAAATTTTTCAAAGGGGTCAACATGAAAGTTGTTCCTTATTTTGTCTAGTTACATTTCTTTTTTTTGAATCACTCCATTTGGAGTTTTGTATCTCAAGTTATGGCCCAAAAGCCACAACTGGCCGGATTACAAATTTTTTCAGATTTTCTGGATTAACCAAAGCTATAGTATTTTGAGCAGTGATTGCAGGTCACTTTTTGAATATGATATGGTCATAATTTGGGTTAGGTTTCTGCATGAAAGTTGTAGGTCTATATCTCAGCTTGTTGTTGGGAAAATTTCAGGTTAATTGGACCTTTCTACATTGAGTTATGACTAAATGACTAAACACTGTTTATTTGGTCATTTTACCTAGGCAGATTGCAGGTCATCTGGATTAGGGCAATCTTTAAGTCAACTTGGTTTGGTTTTAGGGGCATGGTTTCTTCACCAAAGTTGTGCCATTATGTGTCTAGTTTCATGTCCAATTAGCCTTGCACCAATTGAACCTCTACAACTCCAGTTATTACTGCTCAAACCTGCTGAACTCATGCCCAGTCCTGCAGGTCACCAAGGGTAGCCACACTAACCTCAATTCTCACTACACAAACCACTTCATTTCTGATTCAAACATAGCCAAATGGTTAATAATTGACCATTAAAACTTACTTCTACCATTACATGATCAAGGTCTCAAGTTCATCCTTAAACCCTAGGTCAACCATCCCAAAACTTACATTCACTTACCTTTCACTATCCTAAACAATAGATTAATGTTAAGGGCAGCCACAATACCATTTTAATTCTAAGAATTCTTCAAAACCCTACCAAGTTCAAGGATGCTGGAATTTTAAACAAGACATACACATGATGTTTACTAAATTTTCTTGTAAATTTGCATCAAATACCACTCCTTCAACATGAATTGAAAGATAAAAACCAAGTTTAGTCACTAACCTCTAATAATCCAAAGCTTGCAAGAACTCTTCCTTTTGATTTCTTTTTGCTCCCAAAAGCTTTACTATGAGGAAAGAACAAGTTTTTATGTTGGGAACTTAGGCTTTAGTTGGGTAAAAACCAAGAAAATTGAGCTTGGTAAAGCTTGGCTATGGAGGAATGAGAGAGAGCATGGGTGACGTTTTTTAAGAAGGGAGAGGGCTGCTGGTTTGTTCTAGATTTCTGCCCTCTTTTCTTTATTTTTTTTTGTGTTATAATTGTATTTCTTGAATTTTGATTGGCCAAAGATTTTAATGACCTCATGCTTACTTAAGGATTAGGTAATAAATCCAATTTATTTTCATTTTCTTTTCTTTCCTTTGCTATTCATTTGTAATTAATTTTTCATCAATGTTTGTTCATATTTTATGTCATATAATTCACTTACATAAATGGACAAGGTGGCCAAAAATCATATCTGAAAACGAAATGACCAAAATGCCCTCCGTTTGGCTTAACAAGCCAAAATTGTGTGTACCGATTGATTAATTTTTCCTTGTATTTTCTTAACATTCTATTGTCATGGGAATCCAAATAATCCTTCCTTGAGGTCTCAAAAATTATTTCATGAAGTTTTCCCCGGGTCTAGGGTTACTAACGGCCTTCACCGTCACTTCCCCTTCGGGTTACTCATCACTGGGGTTTCGGCTCGTTTAACCTTAGTGCATTTCGTTCCTAAAATTTTTTTTGATTTTTATGAGCATTATTTGGTTTATTTATAACTCCTCACTCTAGTCTATTTATAATTTTAAATATTCTAGCTACCCAGACTGACATTGGTCACCTGAACAGTAGACTGTACGGACTAGCTAAAGTGAGAATGTTACATATTTGAATGAGATTCAAATCTGAATGTTTTAGTTGAATATGAGATATTCAATTTAATTTTAGTATGTATGTTTTATTTAATTGTTAAATGGTAATATGCATGATGGATGATCATGGACAATAAAAGACCAATGTGATTGGATTTATTTCTTTTATTTTTCTTTGGGAAGTAAAATAATTAATTTTATTTTTGGTTGCATGTATTATAAGTGTTGTAATAATTTGGGTTGTAATTTCATTTATTTGAGGACTTTAAAGTCCATATTCTAATAAATTCACCTTGGTATGCCAAGGATTACTATGTAATTAGATTGCAAGAAGATCAAGGAGGTCAAGAGCATTAGTGGGACCAGTGAGAGAAATTCAAGATCAAGTGTTGATTATGTACTCCTTCAGCAACTCTTGTAAAATGAATGAATGAAATGCACCTAGGAATGCCCTGATTCAATTCTTGATGGCTCAAAATTGAATCCCTCAGAAAGTCCATGATCACACCATATTTATTGTTTATCCATGTATGCATGAGATGTATGGAAATTTATGCAAGTATATGATATATGCATGCTAATTGGATAATGTGCAAAGTGAGACCATAATAGTAATTAAGCCGACCACTAAATCTTCTAAACAAATAATTAAGTTGGAAATGATATAATTAAAGTAATTATATCATGGGCCCTCCATTGAGACAATTATTTCAAGAAATTTTAAATACTTGCATGTAATGCATTTAATTTAAGAGATTTTCTTAAGAATAATTGTTAAGCTTGAGATGTTGTAAATATGTAAATAAGTTGATGACCAATAATGGATGTGCCTGAGGACATTAAAATTATTTGCATGTTTACTGACTTAATGGGATCAACTTAACTAGTGCAAGATGAATCAATAATGGATGTGCCTGAGATTTTGAGCATTAGGGGCTAGATAAATGATTGAACCTTGCATGAGATGTGATTGGCAAGGAGTTGCTCACTTATAGTTTATTGTAATTTCAATAATGGATGTGCTTGAGGATGATCAATAAGACTATAAGAATTCAACCACCCACTAGAAATCCATCCAACTAGGATTTTCGTTTCCTACTTTGGAAGTGTAGGATTCACCAAGTTAGTAGGAGGACCAATTTGATTAAAAGACCATAATTATTTTGGTTAGTTACTTGATACATTTACTAATTAATCTAGTTATTTTCTGCAGTAATTCTTCTGATAATAATGAGCGCATAACAACCTCCACCATCCAATATTCTTGCTAGCATAATTGATCACAATAGGTTGACAGGACCTAATCTCTCTGATTGGCTAAGAAATTTAAAACTTGTCCTGAGTCTAGAACGTATTGGATATGTTCTAGACTCAAATGTTCCTAGTCCCTTACCTCTAAAGGCCACTCAAGAGGAACATGACACTTTGGACAAGTGGAAGGGGCATGATATGAGAGCCAAGTGTTACATGCTTACTTCTATGAGTAATGAGTTACAGAAGCAGCATGAAAATATGCAAAGTGCTAGTGAGATCCTCCTTCACCTACAAGAGTTGCATGGTGAGCATAGTAGGAATGCTAAGTATGAGATAACTAGGCAGCTGTTTTGAATGAGGATGTCTGAGGGACGGATCATGTCCACAAGATGATTTGGCTTATAGAGTAGCTAGAACATCTTGACTTTAACATGGATTTCCAACTGCAGACGGATTTGATCCTTTAGTACTTACCTGAGTCATTTAGGAATTTTGTGACAAATTTCCATATGACTAAGCAGGAATACACCTTGGCTGGTTTACTTAACATCTTTGTTATTGCCCAAAAGAATAAGCCGAGCAATAAAGGAAAAGAGATAGCTTTGATTGCATCTTCTTCTGTTGAAAAGTCCAACAAGAAGAAGGGCAATAAGAAAAAGAAACCTCAAGTTCCATGACCTTCCAAGAAGATAGCCAAACAGAAAGGGAAGACCAAAGCTGATGGAGGCAATGGAAAGTGTTTCCACTACCAGAAGGATGGGCACTGGAAAAGGAACTGCCCAGAGTATCTTGCTTCTTTGAAGGACAAGAAGGATACACCTTCAGAAGGAACTAGCAAACAGTAACAGCTTGCATGCTTGAGATGTTAGACTCCAGAGTTGTTAGATTAGAATAAGGAGTGGAAGCATGTAAATTGTTAGATTAGAACATTGAATTCAAAAATTTTTCTTCTAGGGTTTCATGCATTATGCCACATCCATTATGTGCCTAATTGATTTCAATGTTCAATTGCATATTAAAACACTTTTAATATGTATTAGGATCTATGTTTGCCATTTAAGATTTTTGAATTAACAAATTAATTCAATTGAACCCTAGTTTGAAAGAAGAATATGTACACTAACCTTTTAATGCACTGTAGATGTGATTGGTACCTTTGGGAAGCACCTAGGGCCCCAAGAGTTGTCCCTCTAGCTTGTCCACACCAAGATCACCAATGGGCAACCCCTAAACCAACTTTTCAAGCCTTGCCAACCAATTAGAAATTAGGGATTTGCCTTTAGAGAGGTTGTAGATATATATAGGACACTAGAAACAATTTCTAGCAATTTTAATTCAAGACAATATGAGCAATTCTCTTTGAATTGATGAGAGAAGAAGAACAAGAAGAGAGGAGAGCTTTTGGGTGGTGGCATCTCCTTAGAAAAATTAGAATGTGTGTTTTATTCTTTCATTCTTTCATTTTTATAATTAGGTCATCACTTAAAACCCTTACCACATGTCATCTTCTGATTGCATCTTAATTTTAATTGACCTAATCACATTAAGCCAAGTGTCAAAGCTAGGTTTAATCTTGACTTTGATCATCATGCATGATAAGAAGACAAATGACAAACCATGATGCCATGTGTCAACATCACATGGTGCCACATGTCACCCTGTGAAATGACCAAATTACCCTTGTGTTGTAATTTTGAGTTCTCAACCCAAAATAATTATTTCTCATCTTCTAATCAATTTATATCAAATATAAATTAATTTGTTAATCTCCATTAATTAATTTCTCACAATTAAATTCATATTTAAGCACTTTAAATATAAATTTAACTTATACTATATATCCAATAACCTAGATTTGGTTTCAAGCCATGCTAGGGACTTTGCAATCTCATTGCAAATCAAACCTATATAATTAATCAATTAAACTCTTTAATTAATCAATTAAATCACATTTAACTTGGTGATTACTTGTGTATATGTGTGACTCACTAGGCTCATCACTAATTGGCAATGAGATATGATATTAACTCTTAATATCATCAGAACTCTTTCTTACCATAAATGATTTCTCTAAATCATTTTAGGCACCTCATAGACCATGGTTAACACCTAGCATAACCCAATTAGTAATAAGGAATACCTTAAATGAACCTATAATCAATGTTACCATGCACTAAAATCTCTCTGTTACAAAATCCCAATTCGAGCTGGAGTCATGGTTTATGTCAAACTCTATTTGCTATGAATATTATGTTCTCTTTTAATTCCAATTCTTAATTAAAAAGATTTTCTCATCAGAAACTCTTTTCTGATTAAATCTGTCTGTCCTGGCCAGGAACTTGAAACTTAAAGAACAATTAAATGAACATAGGATTTTATCCCTATTTACTTAGGGTAACAGATTCCATCTTGATCAACACTTATCTCCATATATAACTGGTAGGAGCCAACACATGCCCATATACCCATACACAGTACAATAATGAAAGCAGTATCAAACTCAAACCACCTATATACAAGATAACTGTGTTATCTCAAGTCTAAAGATTATATGCACTGATATGATTTATGACAATGCATTGACAAGAGTAAACTCCCCGTGCTTATCATAAGTGTCACTGGTTCGGCCTACTTATCATGCATAAGTGCCTATCTTGTTTATTATATGGCATGAGACTCACTATTCCATCTTATTTATATCTTTTATAAATAACTTGGGAACAAACATGATTATAATCTTTCTGGATAAGTCATGTCCTGTGCGAAGTATCTTCGATTGTGAATCAATTTATGATACTTTGTGCTAGAAATACTGTCACTCATATTCTTAACAACTTAAGAATAGAATTTCTAACAAAATATCAATGGACCTTTTCTATTACACATAAATACATTATGTAAATGGAAAAGTGAAATTGCCTTTATTAATAAAATATGTACTAGATACATACTAAATGATATGCTATAGGGCATACTACTAACAATCTTCCACTAGCACTAGAGCCATTCATTACAGTATCTCAGACCCATCTTCTCAAGATGTCGGTCTAACTGAGCTTGTGACATAGGCTTAGTGAATGGATCAGCTGGATTTTTAGCTGATGCTATTTTCTGCATTGCTACATTGCCTTGCCCAACTATCTCTCTGATAATGTGGCAGCACCTTTCTATGTGTTTGGATTTCTTGTGAGACTGAGGTTCCTTATATCCAAACAGCCTCTTTTGCAGCATCTGATGCAGCAATATACTCAGCTTCTGTAGTGAAATCAGTAGTCGTACTCTGTTTGGAACTCTTCCAACTGAGTGCACATCCATTACAAATAAACACAAACCCAGAGGTAGACTTTCTGCATCTATATCTGATTGAAAATCAAAATCAGTATAACCATCCAATTGCAAGTCACCACCTCTATATATCAAGAATAAATCCTTAGTTCTTCTCAAGTACTTAAGGATATTCTTGATAGCTATCCAGTGTTCCAAACCTGGATTGGATTGAAACCTGCTAGTCAAACTAATAGCATGTGCAATATCCGGCCTAGTACACATCATTACATACATCAAACTTCCAATAGCCGAAGCATATGGAATCCTGGCCATTTTATCTCTTTCTTTAGGTGTCTTTTGGAGACATCTCTTTAGAAAGGTGGATACCATGTCTCACTGGTAACAATCCTCTCTTGGAATCAAGCATGTTAAACCTCTTTAACACCTTTTCCAAGTACAGACTTTGGGATAAACCAATTATTCTTTTCGCTCTATCTCTATAGATGCGAATCCCAAGAATATAGGTTACTTCCCCTAAGTCTTTTATGGAGAATGTATTTGACAACCATACCTTTACAGCTATCAATATACCTATGTCATTACCTATTAACAAAATGTCATCCACATATAAGACAAGGAAAGTGACAACACTATCACTAACCTTCTTATATACACATGGCTAATCCTCATTTTTGATAAAATTAAATGACTTAATGGCTTCATCAAAATGGATGTTCCAACTCCTCAAAGCTTGTTTCAACCCATAAATGGATCGCTTTAGCTTGCATACTTTGGAACCATCTTGGGATTCAAAACCCCTAGGTTGCTCCATGAAAATGTTTTCTTCAATGTATCTATTGAGAAAAGCTGTTTTGACATCCATCTGTCAAATGTCATAATCATAGTATGCAGCTATTGCTAATAGAATCCTAATTGATTTAAGCATGGCAACAGGCGAAAAAGTCTCCTCATAGTTGATTCCTTGCCTTTGGCAAAACCCTTTCGCTACTAGCCTTGCTTTATAGGTCTCTACGTTTCCATCAGAACCAATTTTCTTCTTGAAAACTCATTTATTCCCTATAGGTACAATACCTTCAGGTGGGTCAATAAGATCCCAAACTTGATTCTTGTACATGGAATCAATTTCAGATTTCATAGCAACAATCCATTTTGAAGAGTCTATATCTGATATAGCTTCTTCATAGGTAAGTGGATCATCTCCATGATCTACTTCCTCATGAGTGAATAACTCTTTTTCATCTTCATGAAGAAAACCATATCTCACTGGTGGGTGAGATATCCTGGTTGATCTGCGAGGAATTACTGTAGATGTTTCATCAATAGGTGTAGGTTGACTAAATGGATTTATATCCATCTGATCTGTTGGTAGGTCAGAATTCTCCAATTTTAACTCTATTTGCTTTCCTTTGCCTCCTTCTTGAATAAACTGTTGTTCAAAAAATGTGGCATCTCTACTTATCATAACCTTTTATGATGTAGGCAAATAAAAATAATATCCAAAACTTTCTTCTAGATATCTAACAAATCGACCTTTTTCTGATCTGGTTTCCAATTTATCAGTGTTTAGCTTTTTGATATAAGCTGGACAACCCCAAATCTTAACATGCTTAAGATTTAGTTTTCTTCCATGCCATATCTCATAAGGTGTGGAAGATACTGATTTTGATGGAATCCTATTCAGAATATGCATAGCTGATTCTAATGCAAATCCCCAAAAGGAGATTAGCATATCAGTATAGCTGATCATACTACGTACCATATCTAATAAGGTACGATTTCTCCTTTCAGATACACCATTCAGCTGTGGCATTCCTGGAGGAGTTAGCTGGAAACAATGCCATGCTCTTTCAAGTATTCATCAAATTCAGTACTCATGTATTCATCTCCACGATCTGATCGAAGAGCTTTAATACTTTTTACTGTCTGATTTTCTACTTCAAATTTAAATTCTTTGAACTTTTCAAATGATTCATGTTTGTATTTCATCAAATACAAATACCCAAACCTTGATTTATCATCAGTAAAGGTAATAAAGTAATGAAAACCACCTCTAGCCATTTCTTTAAATGGACCATATACATCACTATATATTAGCTCTAAAATATTTTCAACTCTTATTCCTTGTCCAACAAAGGGTGATCTAGTCATTTTGCCTTGAAGACAGGATTCACAAGTTGGAGTAGGTTCAGAACCCAATCACAATAAAATCCTCATTTTCTCCAGTTTTGCAATCCTATCTTCTGCAACATGACCTAATCTTAAGTGCCAAATATATTTTGAACTTGAGTTGATTTTCACCATGGCATTGGATTCTTTTAGATTACTTGCATTCAATTTGTATTTATCATTATTATCCAAATAATAAAGACCATCATGCATATAACCCGAGCCAACATATTTATTTTCAAAATAAATATTGCAAACATCATCTATGAATTGAAATTCATAGCCATTTCTAGTCAAACTAGATATAGAAATGATGTTCTTAAAAGCATCAGACACATATAAAAAATTATTCAAATACAAAATATGTCCACACATGTAAAAAGATTTAGATCCTATGGCCAAAGCTTTAATTGTTGAGCCATCGCCAATCCGGAGTCTAACATCTTAAGTATGCAAGTTGCTACTGTATGCTATACTCTGGGCAGTTCCTATTCCAGTGCCCATCATTCTGGTAGTGGAAACACTTTCCTTTGCTTCCATCAGCTTTGGTCTTCCCTTTTTGTTTAGCTATCTTCTTTGAAGGACCAGGAATTTGAGGTTTCTTTTTCTTATTGCCCTTCTTCTTGTTGGACTTTCCAACAGAAGAAGATGCAATCAAAGCTATCTCTTTTCCTTTATTACCTGGCATATTCTTTTGGGCAATGACCAGCATGTTAAGTAAACCAGCCAAGGTGTATTCCTGCTTAGTCATGTGGAAATTTGTCACAAAATTCCCAAATGACTCAGGTAGGGACTGAAGGATCAAATACGTCTGTAATTGGAAATTAATGTGAGAGTCAAGATGTTCTAGCTGCTCAATAAGCTGAATCATCTTGTGGACATGATCCCCAACATTTTGTCCCTCAGACATCTTTATGCGGAATAGCTGTCTAGATATCTCATACCTAGCATTCCTGTTGTGCTCACCATACAACTCTTGCAAGTGAAGGAGGATCTCACTTGCATTGCATATTTTCATATTGCTTTTGTAACTCATTACTCATAGAAGCAAGTATGTAACACTTGGCTCTCATATCATGCTCCTTCCACTTGTCCAAAGTATCATGTTCCTCTTAAGTGGCCTCTGGAGGCAAGGGACTAGGAACCTTTGAGTCTAGAACATATCCTATATGTTTTATGTCACACCTTACCCCTCTATAAGGCATAACATGATCCCGTAGAATACTTAATGAACTACCGAACTTCACCTACCGATAACTCATTAAGTACCCACCCTACAAGGGATTTAAAACAATTTTCTTACTTTTATAAGTGGTGACCATTTCTTAATAGATATTAAAATCTTTTATTCAAAGTTTTAAAACTAGTAAAATTTTTATCCCATTTTATTTTTTCGCAAATTTTATAGAAATTTTGGCAGAGTGCCGTCTGTATTTTGAGAAAACAGTTCTTCAAATACCTGTAAAAAGCACTTCCAAAGATTTATCTCAACAACTTCTTCAAATTCACAATCATCCCAATCAATTTCAACATCATTTATCAATTTCCAAAATTCATCAATCATCAAAATACCATTAATCAATTTCATTCAATTTAAAAAAAAAATACTTCCATTCATATTTCATTAAAGATAAAACAATTTATATACATCATTACAAAAATTTATATTAAGAGAAATCCAAACCAAAATTTATTACAAGCTTTATACAACTACTCATAACCAATTTTACATGTCCATACATTTACATACATTATGTGACACCCCTTACCCGTCTACAGTATATCCGAGTAAGTATGTCACACAGTGTACCAGAACACTCTATTTTATCTCAATCATTTTTATTCTTCTTTAATTTATTTTTATCATAGTTTTGAATATAATTTGTGAAATATAATTCATTTAAGTCATTTATTGAAATTATAATTTATTTGAGGTTCCGAAAATTTTATAGAAAATCTGACAGAGTATCGGCTAAAAATGGAGAAACCAGTTCTTCGGAACCTGTGAAAAACACTTCTAATAATCATTTCCAATCATTCTCAAACTCCAATAATCATCAAAATCTCAATATTTTTCAACAACATTTCCATTTCTCAATCATTCATTTCTCATGGTATTCATATATAAGTAATAAATAAATACTCAATTTTCCATTCATAAACACAATTTCCACTATTTACATTAACATCAAAATACACTACATAATTCTCAATTACACAAGAGAAAATAAAAGTTAATTACAAAATACCAAAATGAAACCTAGTGTCCTACCAATGCACTGAAGATGGTGAGGTGACACGGACACTATGCAGAGCTGTAGGAGGTCTCACCCAGTCTGTGGTCTACTGGGCTCTCGGTCAGTATCTCCAGAACCTACGCGTGGCAAAAGCAACGCGCTAAGCAATAATGCTTAGTGGTGCAAATAATAAAATAAAAAGAAATAACAGGAAGTAAATATGCAGTGCATATTTTGATGTCTTATGCAGATAAATTTTTTTTTTTCATTGTTGGTAATCTAATTTATTATGTACTTGTTCTATTCATTATTTTATTAAATTTGTTCACTTTCAATTTTGGGTGCCCAAGTAACCTATACTAGATGACTGGACTGGATAAATGGGTAAACTGGCACTGGGTATCTAGTACCTTGGGCCGTCACACCATCGGTCACATATGCATCTCCCAGGTTAATGTAATGCAGCTAATAAGTCAGATAATAATAGGCACAAGGCCAAATATCAACACAATGTTAGAATGGCTAAAAGCCATGAAATCATAGAATGGCATAATGCCATATGCAGTACTGCTAACTGAACCCTATTGGCATGCCAAGCTATCCAAACCAATCTTGTTAGGTATACAAGGGCATTTCACACTTTTAAATTTCATAATTTTTGGAATTTAAGTTTTAGTGTTACTATTCCATTCATTGGTCAACAAAAATGTTGACTTTTGCATAGGCAATAGGTACATTGGTTTTAATATCATCAACATACCACATTTTGCATTCAAATTTTGTTGGTATTGGTTGGCAATACCATTTCTAAGCTTAATGTTAATTGGACAGAATTTTCACTTTTTATGCCTTATCTTTACTATTCCATTGGTCAATTTTTCAGTGGGATTTTGGCAAACTGATCAACATGAAAGTTGTTCCTTATTTTGTCTAGTTGCATTTCCTTTTTTGAATCACTCCATTTGGAGTTTTGTAGCTCAAGTTATAGTCCAAAAACCACAACTGGCCGGATTGAAATTCTGTCCAGAATTTCTGGACTGACCATATCTATAGTGCAATAAACAGTGACTTCAACACACCTTTTAAATATGTTCTGGTCATAATTTGGGTTAGGTTTCTTCATGAAAGTTGTTGTTCTATATATTAGGTTATTGCTGGTAAAATTTCAGGTCAATTGGACCTTTCTACACTGATTTATGGCCAAATGACCAAACACTGTTCATTTGGTCATTTAGCCCAGGCAGACTGCAGGTCACCCGGATTAGGGCAAGCTTTTGGTACTTGGTTTGGTTTTATGGGCATGGTTTCTTCACTAAAGTTGTGCCATTATGTGTCTAGTTTCATGTCCAATTGGCCTTGCACCAATTGAACCTCTACAATTCAAGTTATTGCTGCCTAAACCTGCTAGATTCATGCCCAGCCCTGCAGGTCACCAAGGGCAACTTGCCTAACCTCAATTCCATTGTCCTAAATCACTTCAATTTCTCCTCACATATAGTCAAATGGTCACTAATTGAATGGGTATTGAGTTTGGGGGATACGGCTGAATTTTTGTGAAGGTGATGGCTGCTGAGTTTTTTTGAGTTTTTGCTGTATTCTTATCCACATTTTATTAGTTAATTTAAGTGTTGATTAAATATGATTGGTGGGAAAGTGTTTAATGACATCATATGATGTCATAATTGGTATTTTCTTCCATTTTTTTTCTTCTCTTCTCTACTCATTTTCAATTTAATTTTTAGCATTATTTATTCACATTTTATTTCATAATAATTATTTACTTAACTGGACAAGTCGGCCAAAAATCACCTCTGAAGGCGAAATGACCAAAATGCCCTCCATTTGGCTTAACAGACCAAAATTGTCTGTACCGGTTGAAAAATTTTCCTAAGCATTTTCTTGGCATTCTAATTCCATAAGAACCTCAATGACCCTTCTCTGGAGTCTTAAAAATTATTTTATGAATTTTCCCCAGGGTTTAGGGCTCCTAGTTGCGAGAACCGCAACTTCCCACTGGGTTACCCATCGCTAGGGCACTGGCTCATTCAACTTAGTTATATTTTATTTATAAAATTTTTCCTAAATTTTTCTTATTAATATTTGAGTTGATTATGGTTCCTCACTTTAGTTTAAATATTTTTCTGGATGTTCTAGCTCGACCGAATCGGTCACCTGAGCAAGATAATGTACGGAGTTGCTACAGGGAGGGTGTTACAACTCTTCCCCTCTAATTTAAATTTCGTCCTCGAAATTTACCTGATTCAAACAGTTGAGGGAACTGTTGCATGTTGCCTCTTCGGTATTGTGGTGCCTCCAAAGCACTTTCACCAGTGGAATCTGCTTATTCCTCAACTCTTTCACTTCCCGAGCTAGGATCCTTATCGGTTCTTCTTCATATGTCAAATCTGGTTGTACTTCAATTTCTTCCATGGAGATGACATGTGAAGGATCTGAGCGGTATCTTCTTAGCATAGACACGTGGAACACATTGTGGATCTTGTCCAGCTCTGGTGGTAAAGCTAGCCTGTAGGCTACTGGTCCCACATGTTCAATGACTTCATATGGGCCAATGAACCTAGGGCTCAACTTACCTTTTCTCCCAAACCTCAGTACCTTCTTCCATGGTGACACCTTGAGGAACACTTTGTCGCCAACCGCATATTCTATTTCTTTTCTCTTCAGGTTGGCATAAGATTTCTGTCTATCTAAGGCAACCTTCAGATTGGCTTTGATTAGTTTTACTTTCTCCTCAGTCTGTTTCACCAGGTCTGGCCCTACCAGTTTGTCTTCGCCCAATTCAGTCCAGCACACTGGAGTTCTACATTTCCTCCCATACAGTGCTTCATACGGGGCCATTTGGATGCTAGCTTGGTAGCCATTATTGTATGCAAATTCTGCCAGTGGAAGATATCTATCCCAACTTCCCTCAAACTCAATGACACAACTCCTCAGCAGATCCTCAAGGACCTAACATATATTTCATGTTATTATTATCATTTTAGTTCAATATTTGTATTAATTCAATTGGTTTCAATTGTTTACCTGGATTACTCTTTCTGATTGCCCATCCGTTTGAGGATGGAAAGCTGTGCTGAAGTGGAGTTGTGTACCCAAGGATTCATGTAACTTCTTCCAAATCTCAATATAAACCTTGGGTCTCAATCAGATATGATGGAAAGTGGAATTCCATGTAGTCTAACTATCTCACTGATATACAATTCTGCTAACTTCTCCAGTGAGTAGTTAGTCCAAACTGGTAGAAAGTATGCTGACTTCGTCAATCTATCTACTATCACCCATACTGCATCATGTTTCTTCTGGGTGAGAGGTAGACCACTTACAAAATCCATGGTGACCCGATCCCATTTCCATTCAGGTATGCGTATAAGCTGTAGCAAACCCGATGGAACTTGATGTTCTGCCTTAACTTGCTGACATGTCAAGCATTTAGTCACATAGTCAGCTATGTCCTTCTTCATACCAGGCCACCAATACTGAAGCTTCAGATCATGATACATTTTTGTACTTCTTGGGTGCATAGCATAGACACTGGTATGTGCCTCTTTCAGGATATTAGCTTTCAATTCCCCATTATCTGGTACACATACTCTTCCTTTGTAGTACATACACCCATCTACTTTCACCTCATAGTCAGTTGCTTTTCCCTCTGGGATTTTGCTCATAATAGCCATTAACTTTTCATCTGCCTTTTGCCCATCTAAAATCTACTGTAGCAGGTTTGGCCTCACTTGCAACTCAGCCAAAATAGCTCCATCTCGAGCCAAAGATAGACGGGCATTCAATGATCTCAAAGCTGTGATAGATTTTCTGCTTAAAGCATCAGCAACTACATTTGCCTTCCCAGGATGGTAGTCAATCACACAATCATAGTCCTTTAGGAACTCAATCCATTGCCTCTGTCTAAGGTTAAGCTCATTCTGGGTTGGCAAGTATTTCAGGCTTTTGTGGTCTGTGTAAATGTAGCACTTTTTGCCATACAAGTAATGTCTCCATATCTTTAGTGCGAAGATAATTGCTGCAAGTTCTAGATCATGGGTAGGGTAATTCTGTTCATGTGGCCTTAGCTGCCTGGATGCATAAGCGACCACCTTCCCCTCTTGCATCAATACACACCCTAACCCATTATGAGAGGCATCACTGTAGACCACAAAGTCCTTTCCTAACACTGGCTGTGTTAACACTGGTGCCTCTGTCAACATAGCCTTCAACTTCTCAAAACTGGTCTGACACTTATCATTCCAGTCAAATCTGACATTCTTGTGTAACAACTTAGTCATTGGAGCAGCTATTAAGGAAAATCCCTTCACAAATCTTCTGTAATACCCAGCTAGCCCCAAGAAGCTTCTGACCTTAGTTGTATTTCTGGGAGGCTTCCATCCATCACTGCTTCTATTTTCTTGGGATCCACCCTAATCCCATCAGCTGATACTATGTGTCCAAGGAATGCAATCTCATTCAACCAGAAGTCACACTTGGACAACTTAGCATACAGTTTCTTTTCTCTCAGGGTTTGCAGAATAATCCTCAAATGCTCATCATGTTCTTCACTGATCTTGGAATACACCAAAATATCATCAATAAAGACCACTACGAACTGATCTAGGTATGGATGGAAAATACGGTTCATAAGGTCCATGAATGCTGCTGGTGCATTTGTTAGGCTAAAGGGCATCACCAAAAACTCATAATGCCCATACCGAGTCCTGAATGCAGTCTTTGGCACATCTGCATCTTTCACCCTCAACTAATGATACCCTGATCTGAGATCAATTTTGGAAAATACTCCTACTCCCTTCAACTGATCAAACAGATCATCAATTCTAGGTAATGGATACTTATTCTTCACAGTCACTTTATTCAATTGCCAGTGATCAATGCATAACCTCAAAGTCCCATCTTTCTTCTTTACAAACAGCACTGGAGCTCCCCATGGTGACACACTGGGGCTTATGAACCCCTTATCCAACAACTCCTATAATTGGATTTTCAATTCCTTCAATTCTGTGGGCAACATCCTATAAGGAGCAATAGAGATTGGTGCTGTACCCGACATGTATCTCAATGGCAAATTCAACTTCCCTTTCTGGTGGCAAACCAGGCAATTCTTCAGGGAACACATCTGGGAAGTCTTTTACTGTGGGTATGTCACACAGATCTGGCTTAGCCTGCCTAGTACCCACCACATGTGCTAGGTAGGCTTCACAGCCTTTTCTCATCAATTTTCTTGCAACTGTGGCTGAGATGACATTGGACAAGGAATCTGTCCTTTCCCCTACAACTGTAATCTCATTACCCTCAGGAGTTTTCAAAGAAATTCTCTTCAATTTACAATCAACTATTGCCTAATGATGTGATAACCAGTCCATTCCCAAAATCACATCAAACTCATGGAAAGGCAACTCAATCAGGTCTGCAAGAATTCATACCCCTGAATCCTTAACGGGCAACCTTTGTACACTTTGTTCACCACTACACTGTGGCCCAATGGATTAGTGACTCAAATGTCTTGGTCACTCTCTCCTACTAATATCCCCCTCTCTATGGGTAGGTTGATGCAGATGTATGAATGAGTGGATCCTGGATCCACCAATGCATGCACAGATGTATTGCAAAGGGAGAACGTACCCCTGATGATGTCCGGGGCATCTTGCTCCTCCTGAGCTCTCATGGCATAGGCTCTGGCAGGTGGTGTAACACCCCTAAGTTCGGTAGTGCGTTCTGCTGTACCGGTGACCAGTGTTGTCCGTACAGCTAGGATGCTTAGAACTACACTTCAATATGAGTGAGGAGACATAAAATAATGAAATACAAGAAAAGAAAGTACAAGAAAAACAAAGGAAAAATCATAGCAAAGAAATGTAACCGAGTAAGTGAGCCGGGAAACCTAGCGATGGGTGACCGCACCGGGAAGTCACGGCGTGGACCGTTGACTGGCCCTGGACTGCGGGGAACCCTGGAAAACATTTTTAGGACATAAATAGACCCTTATTGAAGTATAAATCTCATTAGAAAGATTAAAGAAAAATTAAATAATTAGTACAAAGAAAAGTGAGAAATCGAAAAACAGACAAAATACGGTGTTACCGAAAAATCGGGAACGTAACCCGAACAGGGGCATTATGGTCATTTGACATCCCGAAGTGTCTTTTGACCTAAATGTCCATTAAAAATAAATAATATTACACTTAGAAAATGAAATGAAAAATTAAATTGGTGGTACCTAAAGTAAATAGTAGAAATTAAAGGTTAAATGTGGAATAAGTGAAAGTTAACTTATAATATGATTTAATTTTAGTTAGTGGACCACTATAGGATTAATTAAACATGAAATATGGCTGATGTAGGTCCACTAACCACCTGAAATCTCATCTTCCTCAAGTCCTCTCAAAATTGCCGAAATGAAGAACCTTGAAACCTCCATTGCCGTTTGGTTTTGAGCTTGATTTCCTCCCTCCATTTCAACTCCAATCCCTTAAGTAGCTTTATGAAAAATGGTCTACACATCACAAGGAAGATATTGATACCAATTTTGAGAAGTTTGGTGAAGGTTTAGCAAGTTACAATTAAAGGTAAGTTTGCATTTTTGAGAATTTCTTTGTTAAAGTTTATGTTCATGTTATGGGTGTTGGTTTGGTGAAGGAAAATTTTGAGTTTGAAGGGTTATTGTTGTTTTCATTTTGGACAGCCATGAGTCACGTTTTTGATGAGATATTTGTGCATATAATTGATGAGAAATGGTGTTGATCATGATGAATTAGTAACCTAGTGAATTATTTCATGTTTATATGGTGATTTATGCACTTGGATGGGAATTGGTAAATTGAATGGCACTTTGATGTTGAAGAATGGTTTATGCAGCTTGGGGACACTTGAGTAATGGTATATATTGAAGGAAGTGTGGGCAGAATATTGACCTAGAAGGTTGATGAGATGTATGTAGATTGATATTGTAAAGTGTATGTAAAATTTGTAATGGTTAGGTGTGTTTGTAATGGTAATTAGAAATTGTAATTGTGAATGATATTTGGTGTGTTGAGGGTAATGGTAATCTGCCCAAAATAATGTTAATGTAAAGTAGATAATGCTTTTGGTAATGTACCAAAACAGATTGGTAGGGTATGGAAGTAAACTTTGCAACTTAAATGTGTGTTTGAAGTGGGGTGTGAAAGGCATAGTGAGGGCAGTGTACATTTTAGCCTATAACCTTAAATGTGTAACCTCAATTGGTATGAGACCAATTTGAGGTGAAACTAGGCACAAAATGTGCCAACTTTCATTGAGAAAACATACCAAAATTCTGCTTGCAAGGTGACCTAAGAAAATGACCAATTCGGATTAGGTGCAATTAGGACCTGAAAAATGACCAATTGGGCAGCAGTGAGTATTTAGGCCATAAATCACTCAAACCAGGTCCAATTGACCTGAAATTTTAACCATGAATAGTTAAGACCCATACCTACAAGTCTTATGAAGACACCAAAGCCCAGAAATGACCATAAGCAAGTCAAAAAGCTTGCACAAGTTCGGGTCCAAAAACTGGCCGAACCAGAGTTGACCAAATTGACCAAAAATTGACCTAATTGGTACCATTTGACCAGCAATAGTATAATGACCATAACTTGGTCTACTTAACTCGGATTGACCTGAAATTTTGCCCCGCGTGCAATAAGACCTAGATCTACAAGTTTGTAGTTTTGACCGAAACCCAAAAACCGAGGGAACTAGGCCGTCCGGCTAGGTCAAACCAGTATCCTGGAATCCAGCAATTTGCATTAAAGTGCACTAAGCAAGGAAATGACTTTGGTAAAACATACCAAACCTAAAACCCTATCGAATGTGACATATTAACGACACTAAAACCTAATTTACCTAAAACGCAACGAGGGTCGGTATATTAGGTGATTAAGTGAAAAATTGAGTTCAGTGCATTATTTACCAAACATTATCGTTAGAGACAATTTAATTTAGTACTGAAACACTTCAAATTGTGTTTCTCAGTTACTAAAGACTCAGGAAAAGAGAAGGAAACACTGAGTCCAGACCAGGGAGACAGTCATCAGAGGTTTGTGCACAACGGCTATTGCTATTGAATTTTTCAATTGAAATAAATATTGAATATTTGTATATTATTGTTTTAAATTGTGTTTGTGCACAACGGCTATTTCTTTTGAATTTTTCAATTGAAATAAATTATGACTATTTGTATATTATTGTTTTAAATTGTGGAAATGTCTTTGAATGGGTATTTATTGCTTGAAAAGCATTGTAAATGATTTGAAACTGTAAAAAATTGTTTGAATGACATTGATGGATACTTATTGATTAAAAAGCATTGTAAATGGTTTGAAATTGTGGGAAAGTTAGTTTAGTGTGATTTGTGAAAATCGAAGTTAATTATGAATTGTGTTGCCATTTTGTGAATGAAATTATGACTTTGGAAATTTATTGGATTCTCACGAATCATTTGAATAAAATGTTTGGAATTGATTTTGTGTTCACACTTAGCATGACAGTATCGTATCATTCCTTCTCCAATTATGGGGTTGTGATTGTTTATTTTCCTTCTCCATTTATGGAGTCGTGATCGTTTATTTTTCCCTCTCTGGTTTACCAGTTGAGGTGATCGGATGAGTACTCATTATATAGCTAGCTCCCCTTCCTCATTGATTTCGATTAGTGAGGTTGTGATTGCTTTGTCGTGGTGTACAACACAGCATTGATCGGAAATTTGTGTCATGGCTTAAGTTGTGAATGAATTGGCAACACTGTATTCTTAAATTATTCGACTAAATTGCATTATTATGTATTGTGAGATTGTGAAATTGATTTAAACTCTCATTGACATATACTGTCTTTTGAATTCAAACATGATCTGACTTATGGAAAATTATTGTGATATTGACAAATGGAGTTTAAATTCTTGTTGAGATTTATTGTCTTGAATTTAACTATGATTTTAAGTATCCACTATTTACATGACTTATGAATTGTGATTTGAAATTGTATTTGGTTAATGTTGTGCACCACTGAGACATTGTCTCAGCGATAGCTTTTTATTGCTGTCGCAGGTAGAGAGACGGACAGGGTAGCAGACTAGGCTGCTACTACATCCAGTGAGGGATTTCCTGGTATAATGAGTATACCAATATTTTGCATTTTGTACTGTAATGTATGACACTGTATGTACATTTTGTTTTTGGTTTTGAGCAGTTGTTAATTCAAATTGTACCTTGAAGTTGTAAAATAATTATGAACTGTTTTGACTTGTAAAAGCTGTATTATGTTTCCTTATCTCAGACTTTGAAAAATTTCTATGAAATTGAGTTGATAAATTATTGTGTTGAGAAATATATTGTGTTGAGAAAAATGTGGAGTTGAGATTTGGAAAATTATTGAAGTGCTTTTTTTTTTTTTTTTACAGGTTTTCTGAAGAACTGTTTTATCCAAAATACAGATGGCACTCTGCCAAAATTTTTACAGAAATTCCAAATAAAACAAATGAGTTAGTTATTTCACTTCAGTTCACCAAAGTCTTTAACACCTGGAAATAGTGCTCACCACTGTAAAAGAAGTAAGAAAAGTTTTTAAAATCCCTTGTAGTGTATTTAATGGGTTATCAGTAGATGGAGTTGGTAATTCATTAGGTATACTACGGGATCATGTTATGCCTTACAGAGGGGTAGGGTGTGACATGTTTTAGTGGTATCAGAGCATAGTTTTTAAATTCTGTTTTCACCTGTTATTTGAATGTTCTTTCTTCATAAGTACAACTGCTCAATATCATTGTTTGATATATACAGTACATTACAGTATAAATATGCACTAACGAGAGTAAATATCCTTGTGTTATTGTTCAGGAAAGCTAAGATCCTCACATTGAATATGGAAGAGGGTGATCGTTCAGTCGATCAGTCTATTGAGGCTGAGGTGCAAGGGGATGCCCCAGGCTTACAAAATGTTAGTGGTTTAGCAAAGACCACCGCAGCATCATAGTTTCCTGCTCAGTTCGCTCAGCAGATGGCTGCAATGTTCCAACAAATGGCTGATAATGCACCTACTCAAGTCCCAATACAGACACCAGTGGTACAACCACAGTCTCCTATGAGGCAGTATGATAAATTGATGAAGTATGGGGCTACAGAGTTCAAGGGGACAGTAGATCCTCTAGAGGCTGAACAGTGGTTAGAGAGGATGGATAGGGTATTCAAGAAACTGCATTGCACAGAGGAGCTCAGATTTGAATACTCAGTCTTTTGCTACATGGGGATGCTTATGACTGGTGGAAAACTATTCCCCACACCGTAGAACTGCAGTGCTAACATGGAATGACTTCCTCGTGGAATTCGATGTAAATACATCCCTGATGCCTATGTAGACCAGAAACTGCAAGAATTCTTAAGTCTGAAACAGGGGAACAGATCAGTGGCTGAGTATGAAAGAGAATTCTCCCGCCTTAGCCACTATGCAGTAAGCTTGCTTGCTACCAGCAGGGAAAGATGCAAGAGGTTTGAAACTGGCTTGAAGCCCAAAGATCGAGTACAAGTGCTCGACTTCAAACACACTAACTTCTCTGAACTTGTTTCTCAAGCCCTAGAGTTGGAAAGAGTTGAGTTTGAGACTACTCCTGAGAAAAAGAGATCAGAGAAGACAGATGAAGAGGGAAAGTCAGTAGAACAGAGTTCCAGTGGTCCTACTGGAAAGAGGAAGAACTATGAGGGACACAACAGAGGTGGCAAGAAGTCTGGTAGGGGAGGACATTCAGGACAGAAACCTCCTTTATCTGGTCAGCATAGTACCGGAGGTTCCTACCATTCCCGCCAATGTGAAAATTGTGGAAGATATCATGGTGGGATATGCTATAAGGCTATTGGAGCCTGTTATAACTGTGGAGGCATAGGACACTTTGCCAAGGACTGCACCAGTAGTCGCAGAGTTGGACCACCTCCTACTACTGCAGAAGGGTCAGTTCAGAGCCCTGTTACCAGAAGTTCACAACCACCCAGCAGAGGTAGAGGCAGGGGTAGAGGTAACCCAGCAGGCAGCCAAGGCACAGTAAAACAATCAGAGCAAGATAGTGCTCCAGTCAGAGTCTATGCCATGAGACAGAGGGAAGAGGCAGAGATATCTGATGTTGTGGCTGGTACCTTCTCAACTTTTAACCAGGATGTGTTTGTGTTAATCGATCTGGGTTCTACCCATTCTTATGTGTGTGCTAGCATCATTGATTGCATTGCTGCTCCATGTACAAAAATGGACTTTGAGGTGCTAGTAACAAGTCCGCTAGGACAGGAGGTCAGGGAAATAAATTTTGATGCATTAGTGATTAGTCCTTTAGGATAAGGATTGTGATAACAAGTGAAATTAGTTTTGGAAGAGTTTATCGGCGAAAAGTATTTGCTGACACACCATAAAATTATAAGCTAATTGGCGAGCCTACTTAATGTAAGGCAAGAGGACGTAAAAATAAGTTACAGAAATAGAATTGCTCTAGATGAAGGCAGAGATGTTACTGTTAGTAATTGTTAATGGATATTGTAATCAGAATAAGTTCGGATATCAGTGAATTCGAAAAGCATAAAAGATAGGAAAGTTTGATCTATTAAGTAAGCTGCAGATTTCAGTACTAACTTGAGATTATTGTGTAGAGCTATGTACTACCCGATAGTACACCTAGATGAGAATAGTTGCCAACGGCATCTGTTTTTTGTATAGTTATGCCAGGACAGAATTTAATTGTTAGAAATAAGTTGAAAATCCTACTTAGGGATCTAAAACTCAAAAATTAGAATGTCGAAAGGTTATAGTTCAGTACAAAAGGAAGTAAGTTATAGAATATTGACAGATAAAAAGAGTTATGGAAGTAGAGATTTGAACAGTTGATTCATATATAACAAAGAAATATTCCGAATGTGAGGAAGACTATGGACTAGAATGGTCAGAGGACCAATGCCTGATGAATGATTCTAACATGACCTCAAGGGTCATTCAAGAAGGAACGTGAGCTGAAATATTAGACAACATAATAGTAAGAGGAGATTGGGGTTATCCAAGCAAATTAAACATTGTATTAGATTGTTAAAAGTCTTACGACCATATAGAAAGGAGAAAATAAACGTATGACTATTGTAAGATGGCTATTGGGTAAAATTTCGAGACGAAATTTATTTAAGGGGGGGAGAATTGTAACACCCCTAAGTTCGGTAGTGCGTTCTACTGTACCGGTGACCAGTGTTGTCCGGACAGCTAGGATGCTTAGAACTACACTTCAATATGAGTGAGGAGACATAAAATAATGAAATACAAGAAAAGAAAGTACAAGAAAAACAAAGGAAAAATCATAGCAAAGAAATGTAACCGAGTAAGTGAGCCGGGAAACCTAGCGATGGGTGACCGCACCGGGAAGTCACGGCGTGGACCGTTGACTGGCCCTGGACTGCGGGGAACCCTGGAAAACATTTTTAGGACATAAATAGACCCTTATTGAAGTATAAATCTCATTAGAAAGATTAAAGAAAAATTAAATAATTAGTACAAAGAAAAGTGAGAAATCGAAAAACAGACAAAATACGGTGTTACCGAAAAATCGGGAATGCAACCCGAACAGGGGCATTATGGTCATTTGACATCCCGAAGTGTCTTTTGACCTAAATGTCCATTAAAAATAAATAATATTACACTTAGAAAATGAAATGAAAAATTAAATTGGTGGTACCTAAAGTAAATAGTAGAAATTAAAGGTTAAATGTGGAATAAGTGAAAGTTAACTTATAATATGATTTAATTTTAGTTAGTGGACCACTATAGGATTAATTAAACATGAAATATGGCTGATGTAGGTCCACTAACCACCTGAAATCTCATCTTCCTCAAGTCCTCTCAAAATTGCCGAAATGAAGAACCTTGAAACCTCCATTGCCGTTTGGTTTTGAGCTTGATTTCCTCCCTCCATTTCAACTCCAATCCCTTAAGTAGCTTTATGAAAAATGGTCTACACATCACAAGGAAGATATTGATACCAATTTTGAGAAGTTTGGTGAAGGTTTAGCAAGTTACAATTAAAGGTAAGTTTGCATGTTTGAGAATTTCTTTGTTAAAGTTTATGTTCATGTTATGGGTGTTGGTTTGGTGAAGGAAAATTTTGAGTTTGAAGGGTTATTGTTGTTTTCATTTTGGACAGCCATGAGTCACGTTTTTGATGAGATATTTGTGCATATAATTGATGAGAAATGGTGTTGATCATGATGAATTAGTAACCTCGTGAATTATTTCATGTTTATATGGCGATTTATGCACTTGGATGGGAATTGGTAAATTGAATGGCACTTTGATGTTGAAGAATGGTTTATGCAGCTTGGGGACACTTGAGTAATGGTATATATTGAAGGAAGTGTGGGCAGAATATTGACCTAGAAGGTTGATGAGATGTATGTAGATTGATATTGTAAAGTGTATGTAAAATTTGTAATGGTTAGGTGTGTTTGTAATGGTAATTAGAAATTGTAATTGTGAATGATATTTGGTGTGTTGAGGGTAATGGTAATCTGCCCAAAATAATGTTAATGTAAAGTAGATAATGCTTTTGGTAATGTACCAAAACAGATTGGTAGGGTATGGAAGTAAACTTTGCAACTTAAATGTGTGTTTGAAGTGGGGTGTGAAAGGCATAGTGAGGGCAGTGTACATTTTAGCCTATAACCTTAAATGTGTAACCTCAATTGGTATGAGACCAATTTGAGGTGAAACTAGGCACAAAATGTGCCAACTTTCATTGAGAAAACATACCAAAATTCTGCTTGCAAGGTGACCTAAGAAAATGACCAATTCGGATTAGGTGCAATTAGGACCTGAAAAATGACCAATTGGGCAGCAGTGAGTATTTAGGCCATAAATCACTCAAACCAGGTCCAATTGACCTGAAATTTTAACCATGAATAGTTAAGACCCATACTTACAAGTCTTATGAAGACACCAAAGCCCAGAAATGACCATAAGCAAGTCAAAAAGCTTGCACAAGTTCGGGTCCAAAAACTGGCCGAACCAGAGTTGACCAAATTGACCAAAAATTGACCTAATTGGTACCATTTGACCAGCAATAGTATAATGACCATAACTTGGTCTACTTAACTCGGATTGACCTGAAATTTTGCCCCGCGTGCAATAAGACCTAGATCTACAAGTTTGTAGTTTTGACCGAAACCCAAAAACCGAGGGAACTAGGCCGTCCGGCTAGGTCAAACCAGTATCCCGGAATCCAGCAATTTGCATTAAAGTGCACTAAGCAAGGAAATGACTTTGGTAAAACATACCGAACCTAAAACCCTATCGAATGTGACATATTAACGACACTAAAACCTAATTTACCTAAAACGCAAAGAGGGTCGGTATATTAGGTGATTAAGTGAAAAATTGAGTTCAGTGCATTATTTACCAAACATTATCGTTAGAGACAATTTAATTTAGTACTGAAACACTTCAAATTGTGTTTCTCAGTTACTAAAGACTCAGGAAAAGAGAAGGAAACACCGAGTCCGGACTGTGAGACATCATCGAGGTTTGTGCACAACGGCTATTGCTATTGAATTTTTCAATTGAAATAAATATTGAATATTTGTATATTATTGTTTTAAATTGTGTTTGTGCACAACGGCTATTTCTTTTGAATTTTTCAATTGAAATAAATTATGACTATTTGTATATTATTGTTTTAAATTGTGGAAATGTCTTTGAATGGGTATTTATTGCTTGAAAAGCATTGTAAATGATTTGAAACTGTAAAAAATTGTTTGAATGACATTGATGGATACTTATTGATTAAAAAGCATTGTAAATGGTTTGAAATTGTGGGAAAGTTAGTTTAGTGTGATTTGTGAAAATCGAAGTTAATTATGAATTGTGTTGCCATTTTGTGAATGAAATTATGACTTTGGAAATTTATTGGATTCTCATGAATCATTTGAATAAAATGTTTGGAATTGATTTTGTGTTCACACTTAGCATGACAGTATCGTATCATTCCTTCTCCAATTATGGGGTTGTGATCGTTTATTTTCCTTCTCCATTTATGGAGTCGTGATCGTTTATTTTCCCTCTCTGGTTTACCAGTTGAGGTGATCGGATGAGTACTCATTCTATAGCTAGCTCCCTTCCTCATTGATTTCGATTAGTGAGGTTGTGATTGCTTTGTCGTGGTGTACAACACAAAGATTGATCAGAAATTTGTGTCATGGCTTAAGTTGTGAATGAATTGGCAACACTGTATTCTTAAATTATTCGACTAAATTGCATTATTATGTATTGTGAGATTGTGAAATTGATTTAAACTCTCATTGACATATACTGTCTTTTGAATTCAAACATGATCTGACTTATGGAAAATTATTGTGATATTGACAAATGGAGTTTAAATTCTTGTTGACATTTATTGTCTTGAATTTAACTATGATTTTAAGTATCCACTATTTACATGACTTATGAATTGTGATTTGAAATTGTATTTGGTTAATGTTGTGCACCACTGAGACATTGTCTCGTGATAGCTTTTATTCTTTATCGCAGTAGAGAGATTTAATGGTAGCGCATCAGGCTGCTACTACATCCAGTGAGGGATTTCCTGGTATAATGAGTATACCAATATTTTGCATTTTGTACTGTAATGTATGACACTGTATGTACATTTTGTTTTTGGTTTTGAGCAGTTGTTAATTCAAATTGTACCTTGAAGTTGTAAAATAATTATGAACTGTTTTGACTTGTAAAAGCTGTATTATGTTTCCTTATCTCAGACTTTGAAAAATTTCTATGAAATTGAGTTGATAAATTGTTGTGTTGAGAAATATATTGTGTTGAGAAAAATGTGGAGTTGAGATTTGGAAAATTATTGAAGTGCTTTTTTTTTTTTTTTTTTACAGGTTTTCTGAAGAACTGTTTTATCCAAAATACAGATGGCACTCTGCCAAAATTTTTACAGAAATTCCAAATAAAACAAATGAGTTAGTTATTTCACTTCAGTTCACCAAAGTCTTTAACACCTGGAAATAGTGCTCACCACTGTAAAAGAAGTAAGAAAAGTTTTTAAAATCCCTTGTAGTGTATTTAATGGGTTATCAGCAGATGGAGTTGGTAATTCATTAGGTATACTACGGGATCATGTTATGCCTTACAGAGGGGTAGGGTGTGACAGGTGGTCTGCCCTTAGGCCTCTCTGCTGTCTCAGATGCAGGCCTTTGTGATGGTCCACTGCCTCAGATTTGCCAGATTTCCTACCCCTTTGTGGTGCTGGAGCAGGTCTGTCTGCTTGTGTTGGAGCAGCTGTAGTAGTTCTGTGTGGACAGTTCCTTAACTGATGCTCTGTCGACCCACACCTTATGCAGGCACCAATCACTCTCTAACACTACCCCTTATGCCACTTCAGGCAATGTGGACATGCAGAAGATGCTAGGGCTGGTCCCCTGAACCCCATCCCTGGAGAGCTACCCACTGATGGTGTGGACTGACCTCTCCTAGGGGTAACCGTGGCCCGGCCCCGAGACCCACGACCTTGTGGTTGACCTGAATTCTGTGTAGGTGGACCTTTGAACTTCTTCTTAGGTGTAGGAGATGAACTAGACTGACCCGAGCCCCTCTTCTGTTGTCTCTCCCTTCTAGTCTGCTCACTTATTCTTACTTTTTCAACTTTTATTGCAGCTTCCACTAACTTGGTGAAGTCTGTGATTCCCAAGGCAGTGATCATGATCTTTATATTGTCATTTAATCCCTCTTCAAATCTCTTACACCTTTTAGCTTCATTAGGGACTATCTCCCTTCCGTAGCGGCTCAATCTGACAAATTCCTTTTCATACTCGGCCACTGTCAACTGTCTCTGCCTCAGGTTAATGAATTCCCTTCTTCTCTCTTCTAGGTATACAATACCCACATATTTCTTCTTGAATTCGGAGAGGAAGAAGTCCCAAGTTATTACTTCTGGCTGTACTTCACTGGAACACCGTATCCCACCATTCATATGCATCATCTTGGAATAGAGATACAGCAGCTTCTAGATTTTGTTCAGGAGTGCAGTGGAGTTGTTTTAAAACTCTGCCTGTTCTGTTCAACCAATTTTCGGCTACAACAGAATCATCTTCTCTCTTGCCAAAGAAGTCCACTGCTCCAAATTTTCTCAATCTTTCCAGGTGTGATTTCAATTGTGGAGGTGGTGGTGGTGGTGGCATTATCCCAGCCATTTGTTTGAAGAATTCGGCCATTTGCTGGAACACGACCTGTGGAGGCTGAGCAGGCTCTGATGGAGCTGGCGGAGCAGGTTCTTCCCTACCCCTAGTCTCAGTTGGTGTAGGTGGAGCATGACTCTCCACTTCCTCCTCAACTGCCCTCTGAGATGTGGGGTCCATATCTTATTAAAAATAATAAAGACAAATAGATCTGCATTAGTGTCACCTCGACTCTTACAAATGCAATGCATGGTATAGACTCAATCTAGGCCTAGAAACGCCTAAACCGTGCTCTGATATAACTAAATGTGACACCCCTTACTCGTCTACAGTATATCCGAGTAAGATATGTCACATAGTGTACCGGAACACTCTATTTTATCTCAATCATTTTTATTCTTCCTTAATTTATTTTTATTATAGTTTTAAATATAATTTTTGAAATATAATTCATTTAAGTCATTTATTGAAATTATAATTTATTTGAGGTTCCGAAAATTTTATAGAAAATCTGGCAGAGTACCGGCTAAAAATAGAGAAAACAGTTCTTCGGAACCTGTGAAAAACACTTCTAATAATCATTTCCAATCATTCTCAAACTCCAATAATCATCAAAATCTCAACATTTTTCAACAACATTTCCATTTCTCAATGATTCATTTCTCATGGTATTCATATATAAGCAATAAATAAATACTCAATTTTCCATTTATAAACACAATTTCCACTATTTACATTAACATCAAAATACACTACATAATTCTCAATTACATAAGAGAAAATAAAAGTTAGTTACAAAATACCAAAATGAAACCTAGTGTCCTACCAATGCACTGAAGATGGTGAGGTGACACGGACACTATGCAGAGCTGTAGGAGGTCTCACCCAGTCTGTGGTCTACTGGGCTCTCGGTCAGTATCTCCAGAACCTATGCGTGGCAAAAGCAACGCGTTAAGCAATAATGCTTAGTGGTGCCAATAATAAAATAAAAAGAAATAATAGGAAGTAAATATGCAGTGCATGTTTTGATGTCTTATGCAGACAAATTTTTTTTTTCATTATTGGTAATCTTATTTATTATGTACTTGTTCTATTCATTATTTCATTAAATTTGTTCACTTTCAATTTTGGTTGCCCAAGTAACCTATACTAGATGACTGGACTGGATAAACGGGTAAACTGGCACTGGGTATCTAGTACCTCGGGCCGTCACACCATCAGTCACATATGCATCTCCCGGTGTGCAACAGAATAGCTAATAAGCTGTAATAACAATAGGCACAAGGCCAAATATCAACACAATGTTAGAATGGCTAAAAGCCATGAAATCACAGAATGGCATAATGCCATGTGCAGTACTGCTAACTGAACCCTATTGGCATGCCAAGCTATCCAAACCAATCTTGTTAGGTATACTAGGGCATTTCACACTTTTAAGTTTTACAATTTTTGGAATTTAAGTTTTAGTGTTACTATTCCATTCATTGGTCAACAAAAATGTTGAATTTTGCATAGGCAATAGGTACATTGGTTTTAATATCATCAACATACCACATTTTGCATTCAAAATTTGTTGGTATTGGTTGCCAATACCATTTCTAAGCTTAATGTTAGTTGGGCAGAATTTTCACTTCTTATGTCTTGTCTTTACTGTTCCATTGGTCAATTTTTCAGTGGGATTTTGGCAAACTGATCAACATGAAAGTTGTTCCTTATTTTGTCTAGTTGCATTTCCTTTTTTGAATCACTCATTTGGATTTTTGTAGCTCAAGTTATAGTCCAAAAACCACAACTGGCCGGATTGAAATTCTGTCTAGAATTTCTGGACTGACCATATCTATAGTGCAATGAACAGTGACTTCAACTCACCTTTTGAATATGTTCTGGTCATAATTTGGGTTAGGTTTCTTCATGAAAGTTGTTGGTCTATATCTCAGCTTGTTTCTGGTAAAATTTCAGGTCAATTGGACCTTTCTACGCTGATTTATGGCCAAATGAACAAATACTGTTCATTTGGTCATTTTGCCCAGGCAGACTGTAGGTCACCCGGATTAGGGCAAGCTTTTAGTCCACTTGGTTTGGTTTTATGGGCATGGTTTCTTCACCAAAGTTGTGCCATTATGTGTCTAGTTTCATGTCCAATTGGCCTTGCACCAATTGAACCTCTACAATTCAAGTTATTGCTACCCAAACCTGCTGGACTCATGCCCAGCCCTGCAGGTCACCAAGGGCAGCTTGCCTAACCTCAATTCCATTGTCCTAAATCACTTCAATTTCTCCTCACATATAGTCAAATGGTCACTAATTGACCATTAAAATTTTCATATACCATTATATGAGCAAAACCTAATTTTGTTCAAGTCTCCAACTTTTCTAGTTCCATACATACACTTCACTTGCACTTAAATGTTTAAACACTCATCTCATGTCAAGGCAGCTCACATACCATTTTGTTTTAAGGAAATTTATGAAACCCTTAACATCCCTAAGCTGCAAAAATTGTATAGATAAATACACATAAATTATATTATGTTTTTATGACAATTTCCACTTGACTCATGGCCTTAAACATGAATTAAGCAAGAAAAGGAGAAGATTGGACACTAACCTTGTGAGCAGAATTTTTCCACTCAAAATTCCTTCACTTTTTTTGGCTTTCTTGGCAGCCAAACACTTGCTCAAGATGTAGAGACAAATTTTATTGAAGTGGACTTAGGGTTTTAAGTGAGATTTGGGTGGGTTATAAAGCTTTGGTAAGCTTTCAATGGTGGAATGGGTATTGAGTTTGGGGGATACGGCTGAATTTTTGTGAAGGTGATGGCTGCTGAGTTTTTTTGAGTTTTTGCTATATTCTTATCCACATTTTATTAGTTAATTTAAGTGTTGATTAAATATGATTGGTGGGTAAGTGTTTAATGACATCATATGATGTCATAATTGGTATTTTCTTCCATTTTCTTTTCTTCTCTTCTCTACTCATTTTCAATTTAATTTTTAGCATTATTTATTCACATTTTATGTCATAATAATTATTTACTTAACTGGACAAATCGGCCAAAAATCACCTCTAAAGGCGAAATGACCAAAATGCCCTCCGTTTGGCTTAACAGACCAAAATTGTCTGTACCGATTGAAAAATTTTCCTAAGCATTTTCTTGACATTCTAATGTCATAGGAACCTCAATGACCCTTTTCTGGAGTCTTAAAAATTATTTTATGAATTTTCCCTAGGGTCTAGGGCTCCTAGTTGCGAGAACCACAACTTCCCACTGGGTTACCCATCGCTAGGGCCCGGCTCATTCAACTTAGTTGTATTTTATTTCTAAAATTGTTCCTAAATTTTTCTTATTAATATTTGAGTTGATTATGGTTCCTCACTTTAGTTTAAATATTTTTCTGGATGTTCTAGTTGTCCAGACCGACACTGGTCACCGGAACAGTATAATGTACGGAGTTGCTATAGGGAGGGTGTTACACATTACATACATCAAAATAAATTTTTACAATCAGGGTATAAAACATACCCAATAACTTCAAAGCAGGTAGCTCCTCAATCCTCAGTAGCTCAATCTGCTGCTCCTTTAGTCTCTATATCTGCGACAGCAATAAAAGCCATCGCTGAGTACTAGAACTTAGTGGTGCACAACATACTAAAATAAACTTTATGCGAAATTTAAATTACATTTATTCAAAATTTAAATTGAACATGAGCAATACATTCAAAACATGACTTATAAAATTTTAATCCAAACAATTTCATTTCAAAAGTCTTAAACACATTTCATAAAAATACAGTTATATCATGCCATTCGAAACAAATATAATCTCAATAGCCAGAGGCTAAGGAGAAGTCAAATCACAAGGCTAGCTAGCTCAAATATATGGGAACCCATTCTTTTTCTTCTTCTACTAGCACACACCTCAACACTTTAGCCAAAGAAGGAATCAAAATTCGAAACTGATTTCCCCCACTAGTCATGCTAGTGAGGTGTTCAAATATATGGTCATGACACTGTAGTTTCAAAACTTATCTTAACAATTTACTAAACATTTATTGCCATTTCAAACATACACAAATAAACTTTCAACAATTCAAAGCAAAAGCATAATATACATTTCATACACAAATTCTTTAAAATTTGTGTTTCGGGGTTACTATCATGATACTATTTAAGTCAATTTATTGAATTTCTAAGGCTTAATAGGTATGGGAACTCCAACTATCCTCACATACCACATTTTGGTCACCAATTTTATTGGTTTTGGTTTTTTTCTCAAAACTTAGGTCTTTTAAGCAAAATTGCAAATTTTTAGTTTTTGTGTCTTATGTTGTACTGTTCTATTGGTCATTTTTCTATTAGAATTTGGCTAAGTTTTCTTCATAGAAATTGTTCCTTATTGTCCTAATTATCCTTTTTGAATCACTCCATTTGGAGTTTTGTAGCTCAAGTTATAGCCATTTGAATCATGGCTGCCGAATTGGACTTAACCCAGATTTCTGGGCACCAAACTGGTTCTGGCAGTTTTAGGTCACTAATTTTGGGTGGCTAAATGACTTGGTTAAGGGCATAATTTGGCTTTGTGTTCTTCATGAAAGTTGTAGTACTATATCATACCTTTCTAATGCCATAATAATCAGGTCATTTGGACCTGCCTAGCTCAAGTTATGGCCAAATGAACAAACACTGTTCATTTGGTCATTTTTGGTACAGGTTAGATTGCCAATTCCGGATTTGGTCAATTTGTTCACTAGGTTTCGGTCACTTTTTGGGCATGATTCCTAAAGGAAAATGTTCCATTTTATGTCTATTTTCATTTCCAATTGGCCTCACACCAATTGGACTTGTAAATTTTTAGTTTTAGTCCCTGAAAGGGACCTTGGTCTTGCTGCCTGCAGCATGAGCCTAAGCAATCCGAATTTGCATTTGGTTCCAACACTTTTAACATACTCCAATTGGTCGCAAATGACCATTACTGAGCTTAAACTAGGTCAAACACATCATTTAACAATTTCTCACATTTTTTCCTCCAAACCCTAGGTGTTATGAACCCTAATTATACAATTCATCATAATTCCATGAAATTTGAGTTCACTTATCATTCTAACCACAATTACCACATGATTTAAGCTCTAGTTCATGTTTAGTTTAACTAAATACTATCAAATCCAACACCTTAATAAGCTGGCCGAATTTTAACTTTGTCCACCAACACTTGTTCTCATTTCATTTAAAGTTTATTTCCAAGTTCAATAAGTTAAAAATGCAAAAATCAAACTAAAGTGTCAAGTTTGCTTACTAACCTTACTTTGAATTTTCACCTCTTCAAAACCTCTTCCTTTCTTCTTCTTTTTGTTGTCAAGTTCTCTATCAAAGCTTGAAATCAAGATTTAATTATGGAAGTTTAACTTTCTATGGTGGGATTTAGGGTTTAATCAAGCTCAAAATGAGCTTCCATGGAGTTTTGGTGAGGGAGAGGGAGAGAGATAGATGGACGGCAACCTTGAGGAAGAAGACTATATAAAATTTTTCTTTTATTTTGTTATTTTAAAGATAATTAACTTATTTGATTTAGTCAATATTTGTAGGAAAATTAAATTGGATTTTTGACATCACCCATGATATCATCTAAGTGATGTAAGCATGATGTAATAAAACTTTTTCTTTTTTTTCCATTTTCCTAAATTTTTTAATAGTTCTTTAATTTAATTCCCGATTTTGAAATTTTCTTTTCTCCGATTTTATTTGACAGTTAGGTCAGGAGTCAGCTCTCGGGGTCAATTGACCAAATTGCCCCTTATCAGTTCGACCCGATTTGAAAATAATTCAATATTTCTTCTAGATCTCTGACCTAATTATTTGACTGGCTTAACAATTCTTTTTCGTGATTTTCTCTTTTTCACTGTGTTCGTAATAGTCCTAAGGACCGCGGCGTCATATTTTACTGTTCGAAATTTGAGTTTAAATCGACTTCGCAATCCTTCCTGAGAAGGTCACACATCGCTGTGACTCTCGGCTCATTTAACTTCTTATATTCTGTTTTTCTTATTTATACTTAACTAATTGACAATTACTAATTATTTGTGTTCAGGGCTTATCCAGTTGTCTTAAGTATGGTTCTAATCCCCTTATCTGTCCGGACCGACTCCGATCACCGGAACAGTGAAATATACCAGGCTATACAAATAAGGGTGTTACATTCTAAGTTCAGGACAAGTATTAAATTTTTTAGCTAATTGGAAAGATTAGGTCATGTCAACCTATTGTGATCAAGTATGCTCGCAAGGATATTGGATGGTGGTTATTGTTGTATGCTCATTATTATCAGAAGAATAACTCCAGAAAATAACTAGATTAATTAGTAAATGTATCATGTAATTAACCAAAATGATTATGGTCTTTTAATCAAATTGGTCCTCCCACTAACTTAGCAAATCCTACACTTCCAAAGTGGGAAATGGAAATCCTAGTTGGATGGATTTCTAGTGGGTGATTGAATTTTTATAGTCTTATTGATCATCCTCAGGCACATCCATTATTGAAATTACAATAAAGTGTAAGTGAGTAACTCCTTGCCTATCACATCTCATGTGAGGTTCAATCCTTTTACAAGTGAGTAACTCCTTGCCTATCACATCTCATGTGAGGTTCAATCCTTTTACCTAGCCCCTAATGCTCAAAATCTCAGGCACATCCATTATTGACTTATCTTGCATTAGTTAAGTTGATCCCATTGAGCCAGTAAACATGTAAATAATTTTAATGTCCTCAGGCACATCCATTATTGGGCACAAAACCATTTACATATTTACAACATCTCATGCTTAACAATTATTCTTAAGAAAATCTCTTAAATTAATTGCATCATATGTAAGTATTTAAAATTTCTTAAAATAATTGCCTCAATAGAGGGCCCATGATATAATTACCTTAATTATACCATTTCTAACTTAATCAATTGTTTGAAAGATTTAGTGGTCGGCTTAAGTACTATTATGGTCTCACTTTGCACATTATCCAATTAGCATGAAGGAGCGGAAGCATGAAAATTATTAGATTAGAACATTGAATTCAAAAATTTTCTTCTAGGGTGTCATGCATCATGCAAGATTCATTATTTACCTATTGATTTCAATGTTCAATTGCATATTAAAACTCTTGTAATACGTATTAGGATCTACATTTGCCATTTAAGATTTTAGAATTAACAAATTAATTCATTAGAACCCTAGATTAATTTAAAAACATGTGCACTAACCTTTTGATGCACTGTAGATGTGTTTGGTACCTTTAGGAAGCACCTAGGACCCCAAATGTTGTCCCTCTAGTTTGTTCACACCAAGATCACCAATGGCAGTCCCTTAAATAGCTTCTAAAGCCTTGCCAACCAATTAGAAAAAAAAAAAAAAAAAAAAAAAAGGGATTTGCCTTTAGAGAGGTTATAGATGTATATTGGACACTAAAAATAATTTCTAGCAATTTTAATTCAAGAGAATACGGGCAACTCTCTTTGAATTGATGAGAGATGAAGAAGAAGAGAGGAAGAGAGGCTTAGAGGTGGCGGCACATATGAGAGAATAATCAGATTGTATTTTCATTCTTTCATAACATCACATTAAATAATTAGGTCATCACTTAAAACCTTTGGCACATGTCATCTTCTGATTGCACCTTAACTTTAATTGACCTAATCACATTACGCCAAGTGTCAAAGCTAGGTTTAATCTTGACTTTGATCATCTTACATGATTGGAAGACAAATGACAAGCTTATATGGTGCCACATATCACCCTCTCATGGTGCCATATGTCACCCTGTGAAATGACCAAACTACCCTTGTGTTGTAATTTGAGTTATCAACCCAAAATAGGATATGTTCTAGACTCACAGGTTCCTAATCCCTTACCTCCAAAGGCCACTCAAGAGGAACATGAAACTTTGGATAAGTGGAAGGAGCATGATATGAGAGCCAAGTGTTACATGTTTGCTTCTATGAGTAATGAGTTACAGAAGCAACATGAGAACATGCAATATGCAAGTGAGATCCTCCTTCACCTACAAGAGTTGTATGGTGAACATAGCAGGAATGCTAGGTATGAGATATCTAGGCAGCTATTTCGCATGAGGATGTTTGAGGGACAAAATGTTAGGTATTATGTCCACAAGACAATTCGGCTTATTGAGCAGTTGGAACATCTTGACTTTAACATGGATTTCCAACTGCATACGGATTTGATCCTTCAGTCCCTTCCTGAGTCATTTGGGAATTTTGTGACAAATTTCCATATGACTAAGCAGGAATACACCTTGGCTGGTCTACTTAACATGCTGGTTATTGCCTAAAAGAATATGCCGGGCAATAAAGGAAAAGAGGTAGCTTTGATTGCATCTTCTTCTGCTAGAAAGTCCAACAAAAATAAGGGCAATAAGAAAAAGAAACCTCAAATTCCTGGTCCTTCCAAGAAGAAAGCTAAACAAAAAAGTAAGACTAAAACTGATGGAGGCAAAGGAAAGTGTTTCCACTGCCAGAAAGATGGGCACTGGAAAAGGAACTGCCCAAAGTATCTCGCTTCTCTGAAGGACAAGAAGGATGCACCTTCAAAAGGTATGTCTATATTTTGTTATTTAGATGTTGATGATGCTCATAGTTCATCTACAGCTTGAGTTTTAGGTACTGGTTCTAGTTCTCACATTTCTTATGATATAAAGGAACTAGTAAATAGCAGCAGCTTGCATTCTCGAGATATTAGACTCCGGATTGGCGATGGCTCAACTGTTGAAGCTTTAACCATAGGATCTAAATATTTTTACATGTCTGGACATGTTTTGTGTTTGAATAATATTTTATATGTACCTGATGCTTTTAAGAACATTATTTCTATATCTAGTTTGACTAGAAATGGCTATAATTTTTAGTTCACAGATGATGTTTGCAATATTTATTTTGGAAATAAATATGTTGGCTCGGGTTATATGCATGATGGTCTTTATTATTTGGATAATAATGACAAACATAAATTGAATGCAAGTGATCTAAATGAATGCAATGCTATGGTGAAAATCAACTTAAGTTCAAAATATATTTGGCACTTAAGATTAGGTCATGTTGCAGAAGATAGGATTGAAAAATTGAAGAAAATGGAGATTCTATCCTCATTGGGTCCTGAACCTACTCCAACTTATGAATCCTGCCTTTAGGGCAAAATGACCATATCACCCTTTGTTGGACAAGGGCTAAGAGCTGAAAATATTTTGGAGCTAATACATAGTGATGTATGTGGCCCATTTAGAGAAATGGCTAGAGGCGATTTTCATTATTTTATTACCTTTACTGATGATAAATCAAGGTTTGGGTATTTGTATTTGATGAAATACAAACATGAATCCTTTGAAAAGTTCAAAGAATTTAAATCTGAAGTAGAAAATCAAACAGGAAAAAGTATTAAATCTCTTCGATCAGATCGTGGAGGTGAATACTTGAGTACTAAATTTGATGAATACTTGAAAGAGCATGGCATTGTTTCCCAGTTGACTCCTTCAGGAACACCACAGCTGAATGGTGTATCTGAAAGGAGAAATCGTACCCTATTAGATATGGTACGTAGTATGATGAGCTATACTAATATGCCAATCTCCTTTTGGGGATTTGCATTAGAATCAGCTTTGCATATTCTGAATAGGATTCTATCAAAATCAGTATCTTCCACACCTATGAGATATGGCATGGAAGAAAACCAAGTCTTAAGCATGTTAGGATTTGGGGTCTAGCTTAGATCAAAAAACTGAACACTGATAAATTGGAAACCAAATTAGAAAAGGGTCGATTTGTTGGATATCCAAAAGAAAGTTTTGGATATTATTTTTATTTGCCTACATCACAAAAGGTTTTTGTAACACCCCTATTTGTATAGCCTGGTATATTTCACTGTTTCGGTGACCGGAGTCGGTCCGGACAATTAAGAAGATTAGAACCACACTTAAGACAACTAGATAAGCCATAAACACAGATAATTAGTAATTATCAATTAGTTAAGTATAAATAAGAAAAACAGAACATAAGAAGTTAAACGAGCTGAGAGTCACAGCGATGGGTGACCTTCTCGGGAAGGATTGCGAAATCGATTTAAACTCGAATTTCGAATAGTAAAATGTGACGTCGCGGTCCTTAGGACCATTAAGAACACAGTGGAAAAGAGAAAATCATGAAAAAGAATTGTTAAGCCAGTCAAATAATTAGGTCAGGGAGCCGGAAGAAATATTGAATTATTTGCAAACCGGGTTGAAGCGGCGAGTAGTAATTTGGTCAATTGACCTCAAGACTGACTCCTGACCTAACTGTCAAATAAAATCGGAGAAAAAAAAATTTCAGAGTCGGGAATTAAATTAAAGAACTAATAGAAAAATAAATTAAAAAAAAAGAGAAAATGAAAAAGGTGAAGGGAGATGACATCATGCATGACATCATGCATGATGCCATAAATATTATAATTAATAAATTTAATTAAATTGATTTTTGGTCTTCCTAAAGACATAAAAAAAAAGAAAGAAAAAAAAATATATCAAAAGTCTTCTTCAAGCCGTCCCTCTCACTCTCCCTCTCCCTCACCCAAAACCTCCATTAAAGCTCATTTTGAGCTTGATCAAACCCACAATTCCACCATAAAAAGTTAAACCTCCAACATTAAACCTTGATTTCAAGCCTCGATAGAGGACTTGACAAAAAAAGAAAGAAGAAAAGAAGAAGGAATTTGAAGAATTAGAATCCAAGTGGAGGTAAGAACTCTAATTTGAAGATTTTAGATTATTAGTTGTGTTTATAGCTTAAAGTAACTTAGAAGTTAAAGAAATGAAATGAAATCAATTGTTGAAGGACCAAACCTAAATTTCGGCCAGCATGATGGAGAGTGTGATTTGTATGGTTTGATTGATTTGGATGGGAATATGAACCTCAAGTAGTTAAGTAATTATAGTTAAAGGCTTTGAATTAGCTAAATGCAAAGAATTTGTGAACTAGGGTTTTGGACACTTAGGGCTTAGAGACAAAAATGTGAGAAATTGGTAAATGATGTCTTTGACCTAGTTTAAGGTGAGAAATGATCATTTGTGACCAAATGAAGTGTGTTAGAAGTGTTTGAACCAAAAGCAAATTCGGATTCAATGTGGTCATGCTGCTGGCAGTAGGACCAAGTTCCCTTTGAGGGACCAAAAATGAAAATTTACAAGTCCAATTGGTATGACACCAATTGGGAATACACAATTTTCATTTAGGAATCATGTCCAAAAAGTGACCAAAACCTAGTGAACAAATTGACCAAATCTGGAAAATCTCAGTCTGCCCTGTACAAAATGACCAAATGAACAGTGTTTATTCATTTGGCCATAACTTGAGCTAGGCAGGTCTAAATGACCTGAAATTTTACCAGTGGACAGATGAGATGTAGACCTAAAACTTTCATGAAGAACACAAACCCAAATTATGCCATTAACCAAGTCATTTGGCCACCCAAAATTGGTGACCTAAAACTGCCAGAACCAAAATTTGCCCAGAAAATCTGGGTTAAGTCCAATTCGGCAGCCATGGTTCAAATGGCTATAACTTGAGCTACAAAACTTCAATTGGAGTGATTCAAAAAGGAGAATAAACTTAAGACAATAGGGAATATTTTCTATGAAGGAAGTTCTGCCAAATTCTAACAGAAAAATGACTAATAGAACAGTGCAACTTAAGACACCAAAACTGAAAATTTGCAAATTTACCTAAAAGACTTAGAATTTGAGTAAACAACCAAAACCAACTAATTTAGTGACCAAAATGTGGTATGTGGGTGAAGTTAGAATTCCCATACCTATTAAGCCTTAGAAAGTTAACAAATTGACTTGAATAGTATAGTGAATAGTAACCCCGAAACACAAAATTTAAAGAACATCAAGTTTAGCACATTAGAGCTAGGTAAAAGTGAAGTTAAATTTATTTTTGGATTTATGCTAAGTTATGGTACTGAAACACTGTAAAATTTTATGTTTCAGTTGAAAAGAATACCAAGAAGGAACTCGAAGAATCGAGTCAAGGCCAAGAGGCGACTCGTTTAAGGTTTGTGCACAACGTATAATTTCTGTAAATTAATTTCTGCATATTGTTTTGAATAATTTGAAATAGTAAATTGTGACATTATTTATGATGCTTTGATTTAAATTGTTGAAAGTTATTGTGTATAGTTGAAATGACAATGTTTAGTAAATTGTTAAGATAAGTTTTGAAACCACAATGTCATGACCATATATTTGAACACCTCACTAGCATGACTAGTGGGGGTAATCAGTTTCGAATTTTGATTCCTTCTCTGGCTGAAGTGTTGAGGTGTGTGCCAATAGAAGAATAAATTTAATGGATATCCATATATTTGAGCTAGCTAGCCTTGTGATGTGACTTCTCCTTAGCCTCTGGCTATTGAGATTATATTTGTTTCGAATGGCATGATATAACTGTGGGTTTTATGAAATGTGTTTTGATACTTCGAAATGAACTTGTTTGAATTAAAATCTCATAATTTATGTTTTGTATTTAATTTTCAGGTTTAGTCCAATTTTTGAATAAATGTGATTTAAATTCTGCATAAAGATTATTTTAGTATGTTGTGCACCACTGAGTCCTAGTACTCGTGATAGGCATTATTCTTTGTCATGATTTAGAGACTAGAGGAGCAGCAGAGTGAGCTGCTGAGGATTGTGGAGTGACTTACCCTGAAGTTATATCAGGTATAGTTTATACCCCGACTGTAAATATTTATTTTGATGTTTGTGATGCACATAAAGGTATGGACATGTAAAATGGGTCTTGAGCAGCTTGTACAAAGTTTGTATAAAGTTTGTAATAAAATTTAGTTTGAATTTCTTTTAATGTAAATTTTTGCAATGATGTATATAAATTACTTTGTCATTAATGAAATATGAATGGTAGCATTTTATTTTGAATTAAATGAAATTCATTAATAGTATTTGATAATTGTTGGATATTGGAAATGGTGGATTTGAATTTTAGAAGTTGATGAATGTGTTGAAATTGATTGAAATGATTGTGAATTTGGAGAAGTTGTTGAGAAAAATTATTGGAAGTGCTTTTTTTTAGGTATTTGAAGAACTGTTTTCTCAAAATACAAACAGCACTCTGCCGAAATTTTTATAAAATTTGCGGAAAAATAAAATGGGCCAAAAATTTCAACTAGCTTTCAATTTTAAATAAATGATTTTAATACCTATTAGAAAATGCTCACCACTTATAAAAGTAAGAAAATTGTTTTAAAATCCCTTGTAAGGTACTTAATGAGTTATTGGTAGGTGAAGTTCGGTAGTTCATTAGGTATTCTACGGGATCATGTTATGCCTTACAGAGGGGTAATGTGTGACAGTTGTGGTAAGTAGAGATGCCACATTTCTTGAACAACAGTGTGTTCAAGAAGGAGGCATAGGAAGGCAAATAGAGCTAGAATTGGAGAATTCTGACCAACCAACAGATCAGATGGATATGGATCCATCTAGTCAACCTACACCTATTGATGAAACATCTGCAGCTATTCCTCGCAGATCAACCAGCATATCTCACCCACTAGTGAGATATGGTTTTCTTCATGAAGAAGAACAAGAGTTGTCTACTCATGAAGAAGTAGATCATGGAGATGATCTACTTACCTATGAAGAAGTTATATAAGATATAGACTCTTCAAAATGGATTGATGCTATGAAATTCGAGATTGATTCCATGTATAAGAATCAAGTTTGGGATCTTGTTGACCCACCTGAAGGTATTGTACCTATAGGGAACAAATGGGTTTTCAAGAAAAAAATTGGTTCTAATGGAAAGGTAGAGACCTATAAAGCAAGGCTAGTAGCGAAAGGGTTTCGCCAAAGGCAAGGAATCAACTATGAGGAGACTTTCTCGCCTGTTGCCATGCTTAAATCAATTAGGATTCTATTAGCAATAGCTGCATACTATGATTATGAGATTTGGCAGATGGATGTCAGAATAGCTTTTCTCAATGGATACATTGAAGAAAACATTTTCATAGAATAGCCTAGGGGTTTTGAATCCCAAAATGGTTTCAAGGTATGCAAGCTAAAGCGATCCATTTATGGGTTAAAACAAACTTCGAAGAGTTAGAACATCCATTTTGATGAAGCCATTAAGTCATTTGGTTTTATAAAAAATGAGGATGAACCGTGTATATAAGAAGGTTAGTGATAGTGCTGTCACTTTCCTTATCTTATATGTGGATGACATTTTGTTGATGGGTAATGACACAGGTATCTTGACAACTGTAAAGGTATGGTTGTCAAATACATTCTCCATGAAAGACTTAGGGGAGGTAACCTATATTCTTGGAATTCGCATCTATAGAGATAAAGTGAAAAGAATAATTGGTTTAACCCAAAGTCTATACTTGGAAAAGGTGTTAAAGAGGTTTAACATGTTTGATTCAAAGAGAGGATTACCAAAGAGGTTTAACATGCTTGATTCAAAGAGAGGATTACTACCAGTGAGACATGGTATCCACCTTTCTAAAGAGATGTCTCCAAATACACCTGAAGAAAGAGATAAAATAGCCAGGATTCCATATGCTTAGGCTATTGGAAGTTTGATGTATGCAATGTTGTATACTGGGCTGGATATAGCATATGCTGTTAGTTTAACTAGCAGGTATCAATCCAATCTAGGTTTGGAACACTGGATAGCTATCAAGAATATCCTTAAGTACTTGAGAAGAACTAAGGATTTATTCTTGATATATAAAGGTGGTAACTTGCAATTGGATGGTTATACTGATTCTGATTTCCAATCAGATATCGATGATAGAAAGTCTACCTCTGGGTATGTGTTCATTTGTAATAGAGGTGCAGTCAGTTGGAAGAGTTCCAAATAGAGTACGACTGCAGATTTCACGACAGAGGCTAAGTATATTGCTGCATCAGATGCTGCAAAGGAAGCTATTTGGATAAAGAAGTTTGTGACAGAACTTGCAGTAGTTCCTTCCATTGAGTCAATAGTTCCACTCCACTATGACAACAATGGAGCAGTCATACAGGCTAAGGAACCCCGGTCTCACCAGAAATCTAAACACAGAGAAAGGCACTACCACATTATCAGAGAGATAGTTGGGCGAGGCAATGTAGCCATGCAGAAAATAGCATCAACTGAAAATCCAGCTGATCCATTCACTAAGCCTATGTCACAAGCTCAATTAGATTGTCATCTTGAGAAAATGGGTCTAAGATATTGTAATGAATGGCTCTAGTGCTAGTGGGAGATTATTAGTAGTATGCCCTAGAGTATATCATTTAGTATGTATCTTGTACATGTTTTATTAATAAAAAGGCATTTTCACTTTTTTGTTTACATAATATATTTATGTGTAATAGAAAAGGTCCATTGATATTTTGTTAGAAATTCTATTCTTAAGTTGTTAAGAATATGAGTGACAGTATTTCTAGCACAAAGTATCATAAATTGGTTCACAATCGAGGATACTTCACAATAAGGACATGACTTATCCAGAAAGATTGTAATCATATTTGTTCCCAAGTTATTTATATGAGATGTAAATAAGATAGAATGGCAAGTTTTATGCCTTATAACAAACATGATAGGCACTTATGCATGATAAGTAGGCCGAACCAGTGACATTTATAACAAGCACATGGAGTTTACTCTTGTCAATGCATTGTCATAAATTATATCAGTGCATATAATCTTTAGACCTGAGATAGCACAGTTATCTTATATATAGGTGGTTTAACTTTGATACTGCTTTCATACTTGTACTGTGTATGGTCATATGGGCATGTGTTGGCTCCTACTAGTTATATATGGAGGTAAGTGTTGATCAAGATGAAATTTGTTACCCTAAGTAAATAAGGATAAAATCCTATGTTTATTTAATTGTTCTTGATGTTTCAAGTTCCTGGCTAGGACAGATAGATTTAATCAGAAAAGAGTTTCTGATAAGAAAATCTTTTTAATCAAGAATTGGAATTAAAAGAGAACATAATATTCATAGCAAATGGAGTTTGACATAAATCATGACTCCAGCTCGAATTGGGATTTTATAATAAAGATATTCTAGTGCATAGTAATATATGATTAAAGGTTCATTTAAGGTATTCCTTATTACTAATTTGGTGGTTATGGCATGCTATGCTAGGTGTTAACCATGGTCTATAAGGTGCATAAAATAATTTAGAGAAATCATTTATGGTAAGAAAGAGTTCTGTTGATATTAAGAGTTAATATCATATCTCATTGTTAATTAGTGATGAGCCTAGTGAGTCACACACATACACAAGTAATCTCCAAGTTAAATGTGATTTAATTAATTAGTTAAAGAGTTTAATTGATTAATTAAATAGATTTGGTTTGCAATTAGATTGCAAAGTCCCTAGCATAGCTTAAAACCAAATATAGGTTATTGGATGTATAGTATAAGTTAAATTTATATTTAAAGTGTTTAAATATAAATTTAATTATGAGAAATTAATTAAGAGAGATTAATTAATTAATTTATATTTGATATAAATTGATTAGAAGAGGAGAAATAATTATTTTGGATTGAGAACTCAAAATTACAATACAAGGGTAATTTGGTCATTTCACAGGGTGACATGTGGCACCATGAGATGGTGACATGTGGCACCATGAGATGGTGACACATGGCACCATATAAGCTTGCCATTTGTCTTCCAATCATGTAAGATGATCAAAGTCAAGATTAAACCTAGCTTTGACACTTGGCTTAATGTGATTAGGTCAATTAAAATTAAGGTGCAATCAGAAGATGACATGTGGTAAGGGTTTTAAGTGATGACCTAATTATATAATGTGATGTTGTGAAAGAATGAATGACAATCTGATTATTCTCTCATATGTGCCGCCACCTCTAAGCCTCTCTTCCTCTCTTCTTCTTCATCTCTCATCAATTCAAAGAGAGTTACATCTACAACCTCTCTAAAGGCAAATCCCTATTTTCTAATTGGTTGGTAAGGCTTTAGAAGCTATTCAAGGGGCTGCCATTGGTGATCTTGATGTGGACAAACTAGAGGGACAACATTTGGGATCCTAGGTGCTTCCCAAAGGTACCAAACACATCTACAGTGCATCAAAAGGTTAGTGCACATATTCTTGAACTAATCTAGGGTTCTAATGAATTAATTTGTTAATTCTAAAATCTTAAATGACAAATGTAGATCCAAATACATATTAAAAGTGTTTTAATATGCAATTAAATATTGAAATCAATAGATAAATAATGAATCTTGCATGATGCATGAGACCCTACCCTAGAAGAAAATTTTTGAATTCAATGTCCTAATCTAATAATTTTTCACGCTTTCGCTCCTTCAATTTGTATCAGAGCACCAATTGGTATCATGGACAATAAAAGGCCAATGTGATTGGATTTATTTCTTTTATGTTTCTTTGGATTGTAAATTAATTATTTTATTTTAGTGGCATGTATTATAAAGGTTGTTATATTTTTGGGTTGTAATTTTATTTATTTGGTTCTTGTAAATTTTCCTTGGTATGCCAAGGATTACTATGTAATTGATTGCAAGAAGATCAAGGAGGTCAAGAGCATTGGTTGGACCAGTGGGAGGAATACAAGATCAAGTGTTGATTATGTACTCCTTTAGCAACTCTTGTAATATGAATGAATGAAATGCACCTAGGAATGCCCTGATTCAATTCTTGGTGGCTCAGAATTAAATCCCTTAGAAAGTCCAAGATCATACCATATTTATTGTTTATTCATGTATGCATGAGATGTATGAAAATGTATGCAAGTATATGATATATGCATGCTAATTGGATAATGTGCAAAGTGAGACCATAATAGTAATTAAGTCGATCGCTAAATCTTCCAAACAAATGATTAAGTTGGAAATGTTATAATTAAAGTAATTATATCATGGGTCCTCCATTGAGACAATTATTTCAAGAAATTTTAAATACTTGCATGTAATGCATTTAATTTAAGAGATTTTCTTAAGAATAATTATTAAGCTTGAGATGTTGTAAATATGTAAATAAGTTGATGACCAATAATGGATGTGCCTGAGGACATTAAAATTATTTGCATGCTTACTGACTTAATGGGATCAACTTAACTAATGCAAGATGAATCAATAATGGATGTGCCTGAGATTTTGAGCATTAGGGGCTAGGTAAAGGATTGAACCTCACATGAGATGTGATGGGCAAGGAGTTGCTCACTTATTATTTATTGTAATTCCAATAATGGATGTGCCTGAAGATGATCAATAAGATTATAAGAATTCAATCACCCACTAGAAATCCATCCAACTAGGATTTCTATTGTGTGATTTGATCAAAAAATTGATTGATCTTTGCTGGTTGGATGTCCATGTGTGGCAGCACACATGGTGGAGTCACCATAGGTGGCGGATTCAAGAGCGCCTCAATGGTGCGCATGGTATGGACTTCAATTGTGCAATTATTATATGTTTGATGCCCATAATTATGTATATGTCTAATTAAATTGTTTAATTAGAATTATAAGCACATAATTAAATTTGTTTGAATGTGATTCAAATCTGAATTTTTAAATTTGTTTGAATGTGATTCAAATCTAAATTTTTAAATTTATTTGAATGAGATTCAAATCTGGATTTTTAAGTTAAATATGAAATATTCAATTTAATCTTAGTATGTATATTTTATTTAATTGTTAAATGGTGATATGCATGAAGAACAATTAAATGAACATAAGATTTTATCCCTACTTACTTAGGATAACAGATTCTATCTTGATCAACACCTACCTCCATATATAACTAGTAGGAGCAACACATGCCCATATACCCATACACAGTACAAGTATGAAAGCAGTATCAAACTCAAACCACCTATATACAAGATAACTGTGCTATCTCAAGTCTAAAGATTATATGCACTGATATGATTTATGACAATGCATGTCACACCTTACCCCTCTGTAAGGCATAACATGATCCCGTAGAATACCTAATGAACTACCGAACTTCACCTACCAATAACTCATTAAGTATCCTACAAGGGATTTTAAAACAATTTTCTTACTTTTATATGTGGTGAGCATTTTCTAATAGGTATTAAAATCATTTAATTAAAGTTGAAACTAGTTAAAATTTTTTGCCCATTTTATTTTTCCACAAATTTTATAAAAATTTCGGCAGAGTGCCGTCTGTATTTTGAGAAAACAGTTCTTCAAATACCTGTAAAAAGTACTTTCAATTATTTATCTCAACCACTTCTTCAAATTCACAATCATCACAATCAATTTCAACATCATTTATCAATTTCCAAAAATTCAAATCCACAATTTCTAATATTCAACATTCATCAAAATACCATTAATCAATTTCATTCAATTTAAAAAAAAATACTTCCATTCATTTTTCATTAAAGATAAAACAATTTATATACATCATTATAAAAATTTACATTAAAAGAAATTCAAACTAAAATTTATTACAAACTTTATACAAGCTGCTCAAGACCAATTTTATATGTCCATATATTTACGTGCATTACATACATCAAAATGAATTTTTACAGTCAGGGTATAAAATATACCCGATAACTTCAAAGCAGGTAGCTCATCTGTCCTCAGTAGCTCACTCTGCTGCTCTTCTAGTCTCTATATCTGCGACAGCAATAACAACCATCGCTAAGTACTAGAACTCAGTGGTGCACAACATACTAAAATAATCTTTATGTAGATTTAAATCATATTTATTCAAAAATTGGACTGAACATGAGAATTAAATACAAAACATGAATTATGAGATTTTAATCCAAACAATTTCATTTCGAAGTATCAAAACCTTCAGGTCAGTTAGACCTACCTAGCCCAAGTTATGGCCAAATGAACAAACACTGTTTATTTGGTCATTTTTGTACAGGTTAGACTGTAGAAATCCAGATTTGGTCAATTTGTTCACTGGGTTTTGTTCACTTTTTGGGCATGATTCCTAAATGAAAACTGTGTTATTTTGTGTCTATTTTCATTCCCAATTGGCCTCACACCAATTGGACTTGTAAATTTTCAGTTTTGGTCCCTTAAAGGGACCTTGGTCCTGCTGCCTGCAGCATGGCCATTTCCAATCCGAATTTAAACTCACTTCTAACACTTCCAACACATCTCAATTGGTCACAAATGACCATTTTTCATCTCAAACAAGGTCAAACACACCATTTGACTAATTCTCACATTTTTTCCTTCCAAACCCTAGGTGCCCAAAACCCTAATTCATGCCATTTGTTGCATTTAGCTAATTAAACACCTATAAACATGCTTCCTTAACTCAATTAAGCTTCCTAACATGTTTAGCTCAAACAAATTCATACTTTATCCAACCAAACCCTAGCTGGCAAAAATTCTATATAGTCCCTCAACAAGTATTTTCTTTTCATTTTAAATGAATTTCTAAGTTTATTCAACTATAAACACAATTAAATCAACTAACAAATCAAGTTTAGTTTACTAACCTTATGCAGAATTTTTCCACCTCTTAAAACTTCTTCTTTCTTTTTCTTTTTGTTGTAAATCTCCTTATCAAGGTCTAGCTACAAGATTTAGTGGTGGAGAGTAGGGTTTCTATGGTGGGAATTAGGGTTTGATCAAGCTCAAAATGAGCTTCCATGGAGTTTTGGTGAGGGAGAGGTGAGAGAGACATGGTTCACGTTTTTGAAGAAGATGAAGCCTTTTTTTTTTCTTTTCTTTTTCTTTTATGAATTTAGTCTTATGGAAGACCATAAATCAAATTACATAAATTTTTAATTATAGTATTTATGGCATCATGCATGATGTCATCTCTTTTCACTTTTTTAATTTTCTTTTTATTTTTTTATTTATTTTTCCATTAATTCTTTAATTTAATTCTCGATTCCGAAATTTTCTTTTCTCTGATTTTATTTGACAGTTAGGTCAGGAGTCAGCTCTCGATGTCAATTAACCAAATTGCCCCTCGCCGGTTCAACTCGGTTTGAAAATAATTCAATATTTCTTTCGGCTCCCTGACCTAATTATTTGACTGGCTTAACAATTCTTTTTTGTGATTTTCTGTTTTTCACTGTGTTCGTAATAGTCCTAAGGACCGCAGCGTCACATTTTACGGTTCGAAATTTGAGTTTAAATTAACTTCGCAAACCTTCCCGAAAAGGTCACCCATCGCTGTGACTCTCGGCTCATTTAACCTCTTATGTTCTATTTTTCTTATTTATACTTAACTAATTGACAATTACTAATCATTTGTTTTTATGGCTTATCTAGTTTTCTTAGATGTGGTTCTAATCCCCTTAATTGTCTGGACCGACACTGATCACGGAAATGGTGAAATATACTAGGCTATACAGATAGGGGTGTTACAATTCTCCCCCCCTTAAAATAAATTTCATCTCGAAATTTTTACCTGGTATCAATCTCTGAACAGTTATGGGTGCTGTCTCCTCATGTCCTCCTCTCATTCCCAAGTAGCCTCCTGGCCCAAATGATGGTTCCACAGCACTTTCACTAACGGTATCTGCTTATTCCGTAGCTGCTTCACCTCATAAGCCAGAATCTCTATGGGTTCTTCTTCATATTTGAGGTCTGGATTTACTTCAATTTCTTCTACCGGTAGTACATGAGATGGGTCTAATCGATACCTCCTCAACATAGACAAATGGAAGACATTATATATCTTCTCTAACTCTGGAGGTAGTACCAAACGATATGCCAAAGGACCCACTCTTTCGAGAACCTCATATGGCCCAATAAAACGAGGGCTCAGTTTCCCCTTTCTGCCAAATCTCATAATTCTCTTCCAAGGAGAAACCTTGAGGAATACTTTCTCACCCACTGCATACTCAAAACCAATTTCATAAAACCCATAGTTATATCATGCCCTTCGAAACAAATATAATCTTAATAGCCAGAGGCTAAGGAGAAGTCACATCATAAGGCTAGCTAGCTCAAATATATGGGAACCCATTCTTTTTCTTCTTCTACTGGCACACACCTCAACGCTTCAGCTAGAGAAAGAATCAAAATTTGAAACTGATTACCCCCACTAGTCATGCTAGTGAGGTGTTCAAATATATGGTCATGACATTGTGGTTTCAAAACTTATCTTAACAATTTACTAAACATTTATGCCATCTCAAATATACACAAATAACTTTCAACAATTTACATCAAAAGCATGATAAATATTTCATCACAATGATGTCACAATTCAATATTTCAAATTATTCAAAACAATATGCAGAAGAAATTTTACAAAAATTCTACGTTATGCACAAACCTTATATGAGTCACCTTTTGGCCTTGTCTCGACACCTCGGGTTCCTTCCTGGTATTCTTCTCCACTGAAACACACAGTTTTACAGTGTTTCAGTATCATAACTTAGCATAAATCCAAAAATAAATTAAATTTCACTTTTACCTAGCTCTAATGTACTAAACTTGATGTTCTTTAAAATTTGTGTTTCGGGGTTACTATTCACTATACTATTCAAGTCAATTTGTTGACTTTCTAAGGCTTAATAGGTATGAAAATTCCAACTTCACCCACATACCACATTTTAGTTACTAAATTTATTGGTTTTGGTTGTTTACTCAAATTCTAAGTCTTTTAGGCAAATTTGCAAATTTTTAGTTTTGGTGTCTTATGTTGCACTTTCCATTGGTCATTTTTCTGTTAGAATTTAGCAAAACTTTCTTCACATAAAATGTTTTCTATTGTCTTAACTTTATTCTCCTTTTTCAATCACTCCATTTAGAGTTTTGTAGCTCAAGTTATAGCCATTTGAATCATGGCTGCCAGATTGAACTTAACCCAGATTTTCTGGGCACCAAACTGGTTCTGGCAGTTTTAGGTCACCAACTTTGGGTGGCCAAATGACTTGGTTAAGGGCATAATTTGGGTTTGTGTTCTTCATAAAAGTTTTAGGTCAATATCTCAGCTGCCCACTGATAAAATTTCAGATCAGTTAGACCTACCTAGACCAAGTTATGGCTAAATGAAAAAACATTGTTCATTTGGTCATTTTTGTATAGGTCAGACTGCAGAAATCTGGATTTGGTCAATTTGTTCACTAGGTTTTGGTCACTTTTTGGGCCTGATTCCTGAATGAAAATTGTGTCATTTTGTGTCTATTTTCATTCCCAATTGGCCTCACACTAATTGGACTTGTAAATTTTCAGTTTTGGTCTCTCAGAGGGACCTTGGTCCTGCTGCCTGCAGCATGGCCATTTCCAATCTGAATTTAAACTCACTTCTAACACTTCCAACACATCTCAATTGGTCACAAATGACCATTTTTCATCTCAAACAAGGCCAAACACACCATTTGACCAATTCTCACATTTTTGCCTTCCAAACCCTAGGTGCCCAAAACCCTAATTCATGCCATTTGTTGCATTTAGCTAATTAAACACCTATAAACATGCTTCCTTAACTCAATTAAGCTTCCTAACTGTTTAGCTCAAACAAATTCATACTTTATCCAACCAAACCCTAGCTAGCCAAAATTCTATATAGTCCCTCAACAAGTATTTTCTTTTCATTTTAAATGAATTTCTAAGTTTATTCAACTATAAACACAATTAAATCAACTAACAAATTGAGTTTAGTTTACTAACCTTATGTAGAATTTTTTCACCTCTCAAAACTTCTTCTTTCTTTTTCTTTTTGTTGTAAATCTCCTTATCAAGGTCTAGCTACAAGATTTAGTGGTGGAGAGTAGGGTTTCTACTGTGGGAATTAGGGTTTGATCAAGCTCAAAATGAGCTTCCATGGAGTTTTGGTGAGGGAGAGGTGAGAGAGACATGGTTCACGTTTTTTAAGAAGATGAAGTCTTTTTTTTTTCTTTTCTTTTTCTTTTATGAATTTAGTCTTATGGAAGACCATAAATCAAATTAAATAAAATTTTAATTATAGTATTTATGGCATCATGCATGATGTCATCTCTTTTCACTTTTTCAATTTTCTTTTTATTTTTCTATTTATTTTTTCATTAGTTCTTTAATTTAATTCTCGATTCCCAAATTTTCTTCTCTCCGATTTTATTTGACAGTCAGGAGTCAGCTCTCGGGGTCAATTGACCAAATTGCCCCTCGCCGGTTCAACCCGGTTTGAAAATATTTCAATATTTCTTCCGGCTCCCTGACCTAATTATTTGACTGGCTTAACAATTCTTTTTTGTGATTTTCTCTTTTCCACTGTGTTCGTAATAGTCCTAAGGACCGCAGCGTCACATTTTACGATTCGAAATTTGAGTTTAAATCGACTTCGCAATCCTTCCCGAGAAGGTTACCCATCGCTATGACTCTCGGCTCATTTAACTTTTTATGTTCTATTTTTCTTATTTATACTTAACTAATTGACAATTACTAATTATTTATTTTTATGGCTTATCTAGTTGTCTTAGATGTGGTTCTAATCCTCTTAATTGTCCAGACCAACACCGTGATGCTATTTTCTGCATGGCTATATCACCTTGCCCAACTATTTCTTTGATAATGTGGTAGTGCCTTTCTATGTGTTTAGATTTTTGGTGAGACCTTAGTTCCTTAGCCTGTATGACAGCTCCATTGTTGTCACAGTGTAGTGGAACTGCTGACTCAATGGAAGGAACTACTGTAAGTTCTGTCACGAACTTCTTTATGTTAGTAGTATGCCCTAGAGCATATCATTTAGTATGTATCTTGTACATATTTTAATAATAAAAGGCATTTCCACTTTTCCGTTTACATAATATATTTATGTGTAATAGAAAAGGTCCATTGATATTTTGTTAGAAATATTATTCTTAAGTTGTTAAGAATATGAGTGACAATATTTCTAGCACAAAGTATCATAAATAGGTTCACAATCGAGGATACTTCATAATAAGGACATGACTTATCCAGAAAGATTGTATTCATGTTTGTTCCCAAGTTATTTATATGAGATATAAATAAGATGGAATGGTGAGTCTCATGCCATATAACAAACATGATAGGCACTTATAAATGATAAGTAGGCCGAACCAGTGACACTTATGACAAGCACATGGAGTTTACTCTTGTCAATGTTTTGTCATAAATCATATCAGTGCATATAATCTTTAGACCTGAGATAGCACAGTTATCTTGTATATAGGTAGTTTGAGTTTGATACTGCTTTCATACTTGTACTATGTATGGGTATATGGGCATGTGTTGGCTCCTGCTAGTTATATATGGAGGTAGGTGTTGATCAAGAAGGAATCTATTCCTCTAAGTAAATAGAGATAAAATCCTATGTTCATTTAATTGTTCTTGATGTTTCAAGTTCTGGCCAGACAAATAGATTTATTCGAAAGAGTTTCGATGAGAAAAATCTTTTAATCAAGAACTGGAATTAAAAGAGAACATAATATTCATAGCAAATGGAGTTTGACATAAACCATGACTCGGCTTGAGTTGGGATTTTGTAACAGAGAGATTCTAGTGCATGGTAACATATGATTATAGGTTCATTTAAGGTAAATCTTATTACTAATTGGGTGGCCATGGCATGCTATGCTAGGTGTTAACCATGGTCTATGAGGTTCATAAAATGATTTAGAGAAATCATTTATGGTAAGAAAGAGTTCGATGATATTAAGAGTTGATATCATGTCTCATTGCCAATTAGTGATGAGCCTAGTAAGTCACACACATACACAAGTTATCACCTATTTAAATATGATTTAATTAATTAATTAAAGAGTTTAATTGATTAATTAAATAGATTTGGTTTGCAATTAAATTGCAAAGTCCCTAGCATGACTTGAAACCAAATCTAGATTATTGGATGTGTAGTATAAATTAAATTTATATTTAAAGTGTTTAAATATGAATTTAATTGATGAGAAATTAATTAATAGAGATTAATTAATTAATTTATATTTGATATAAATTAATTAGAAGAAGAAAATAATTATTTTGGGTTAAGAACTCAAAATTAAGACACAGGGGCATTTTGGTCATTTCACAGTGTGACACGTGGCACCATGAGATGGTGACACATGGGATTACACATAAGCTTGCCAAATGTTTTTTAATCATGTAAGATGATTAAAATCAAGATTAAATATAGGTTTGACACTTGGCACAATGTGATTGGGTCACTTAAACCTAGAGCTAATCAAAGGGTGACATGTGGCAAGGGTTTAATGTGTTAACCTAGCTATTTAAGTGTTGTTATGAGAAAATAAAATACAACCAGCAGCCTCTCCTCTCAATTGTCACGCCACTTTGAGCCTCTCCAGCTATTTCTCTTCATCTCTCATCAATTCAAAGAGATTAGCCATCAATCTCTTAAATTAAGAACACTAGAAATTGTTTCTAGTGTCCTGTTTACATCTCTAATCTCTTAAAAGGTAGAACTTGAATTTCTAATTAATAGAAAAGGCTTTAGAAGCTGTTCAAGGGCTGCCATAGGTGTTCTTGGTGTGGACAAGCTAGAGGGACAACATCTGGTGTCCTGGAGACGAATCTCAAAGGTGCAGACACGCTGCAGCACATCAAGAGATTAGTGTAATCGTTCTTGATTTAATCTAGGGTTCTAAAATTAATCTGATTAATTTAAAATCTTAAATGGCAAATACAGATCCAAAAACATATTAAAAGAGTTTTAATATGTTGTTTATCATTGAAATCAAATAGATAAAAATAAATCTTGCATGGTGCATGTGACCCTAGAAAATTTTTGAATTCAATGGTATAATCTTGTGTTTTTCACGCTTCCGTTCCTTCAATTGGTATCAGAGCCACTATATTTGCCATTTAGATTGTTGATTATATAATTTAATTGTGTGTTTGATCATGAGATCAAGAGATTCATTGCTGGTTGGATCATGAGGTGTGGCGGCACACATGGTGAAGCCACCATTGGTGGCGGCAACAATGGTTCCTTGGATGGTTCAAGGTTTGGCTTTTAATTCTGCAATTGTTGTATGATGTAAGGCCTATTCTTTGACTAATTAAAGTGTTTAATTAGTTGTTTTAATCACACAATTAAATTATGATTCAAATCAGAATTTTAAAAATTGTTTGAATGTGATTCAAATCTGAATTTTAAAAGTTGTTTGAATGTGATTCAAATCTGAATTTTTAAAGTTGTTTGAATCATATTTAAATCTGATTTTTTAAAATTGATTCAATAAAATTCAGATCTGATTTTTTAAAAAATATTTGAATGTGATTCAAATCTGATTTTTTAAAAAATGTTTGAATGTGATTCAAATCTGAATTTTTGAAGTTGTTTGAATGTGATTCAAATCTGAATTTTTAAATTTGTTTGAATGAGATTCAAATCTGAATTTTTAAATTTATTTGAATCATATTCAAATCTGGATTTTAAGTTGAATATGAGATATTCAATTTAATTTAAGTATGTATGTTTTATTTAATTGTTAAATAGTGATATGCATGATGGATGATCATGGACTATAAAAGACCAATGTGATTGGATTTATTTCTTTTATGTTTCTTTAGGATTGTAAATTAATTAATTTATTTTAATTTATTTTGGGCATGTATTATTAAGTTTGTAATATTTTTGGGTTGTAATTTCATTTATTTAAGTTCTTGTAAATTCGCCTTGGTATGCCAAGGATTACTATGTAATATTGGATTGCAAGAAGTTCAAGGAGGTCAAGAGCATTGGTGGGACCAGTGGGAGGAATTCAATATCAAGTGTTGATTATGTACTCCTTCAGCAATTCTTGTAAAATGAATGAATGAAATGCACCTAGGAATGCCCTGATTCAATTCTTGGTGGCTCAGAATTGAATCCCTTAGAAAGTCCATGATCATACCATATTTCTCGCTTATCCATGAATGCATGAGATGTATGGGAATGTATGCAATTATATGATATATGCATGCTAAATGGATAATGTGCAAAGTGAGACCTTAATAGTAATTAGGATGGCTATAAAATCTTCCAAACAAATGATTAAGTTGGAAATGCTATAATTAAAGTAATTATAACATAAGCCCTCCATTGGGGCAATTATTTTAAGAAATTTTAAATAGTTGCATGAGATGCAATTAATTTAAGAGATTTTCTTAAAAATAATTGTTAAGCATGAGATGTTGTAAATATGTAAATGGTTTGGTGGCCAATATTGGATGTACCTGAGGACATTAAAATTATTTGCATAATTACTGGCTCAATGGGATCAACTTAACTAATGCAAGATAAGTCAATAATGGATGTACCTGAGATTTTGAGCATTAGGGGCTAGGTAAAGGATTGAACCTCACATGAGATGTGATGGGCAAGGAGTTGCTCACTTATAGTTTATTGTAATTCCAATAATGGATGTACCTGAGGATGATCAATAGAATTATAAGAATTCAATCACCCACTAGAAATCCATCTAACTAGGATTTCCGTTTTCTACTTTGGAAGTGTAGGATTCGCTAAGTTAGTGGGAGGACCAATTTGATTAAAAGACCATAATCATATTTGGTTAATTACATGATACATTTACTAATTAATCTGGTTATTTCTACAATTAATTTTCTGATAATAATGAGCACAGAACAACCACCACCATCCAATATCTTTGCAAGCATACTTGATCGCAATAGGTTGACAGGACCTAATCTGTCTGATTGGCTAAGAAATTTGAAACTTGTCTTGAACCTTGAACATATAGGATATGTTCTAGATTCAAATGTTCCTGGTCCCTTACCTCCAGAGGCCACACAAGAGGAACATGAAACTTTGGACAAGTGGAAGGAGCATGATATGAGAGCTAAGTGTTACATGCTTGCTTCCATGAGTAATGAGTTACAGAAGCAACATGAGAACATGCAGAGTGCGAGTGAGATCCTCCTTCACCTACAAGAGTTGTATGGTGAGCACAAAGAGAATGCTAGGTATGAGATATCTAGACAGCTATTCCGTATGAGGATGTCGAGGGCGAGAATGTTGGGGATCATGTCCACAAGATGATTCGGCTAATTGAGCGGTTGGAACATCTTGACTTCAACATGGATTTCCAACTACAGACGGATTTGATCCTTGATCCTTCACGAGTCTTTTGGGAATTTTGTGACAAATTTCCATATGACTAAACAAGAATGCACCTTAGCCGGTTTACTCAACATGCTGGTTATTGCCCAAAAGAATATGCCGGGCAATAAAGGAAAAGAGGTAGCTTTGGTTGCATCTTCTTCACTGGAAAGTCCAACAAGAAGAAGGGCAATAAGAAAAAGAAACTTGATTCTTGGTCCTTCCAAGAAAATAGCTAAGCAGAAAGGAATACTAAAGTGATAAAGGCAAAGGAAAGTGTCTCCACTTGCCAACAGAAAGTGTTTCCATTACCAACAGAAAGTGTTTCCATTGCCGAAGAAAGTGTTTCCATCGGCTGAAGTATAGCAATCTAAATGAATGCAATGCCATGGTGAAAACCAACTCAAGTTCAAAATATATTTGGCACTTAAGGTTATGTCATGTTGCAGAAGATAGGATTGCAAAACTGGAGAAAATGGGGATTTTATCCTCATTGGGCTCTGAGCCTACTCCAACTTGTGAATCTTGTCTTTGTGGCAAAATGTCTAGATCACCCTTTGTTGGACAAGGGCTAAGAGCTGAAAATATTTTGGAGCTAATACATAGTGATGTATGTGGTCCATTTAAAGAAATGGCTAGAGGGGGTTTTCATTATTTTATTACCTTTACTGATGATAAATCAAGGTTTGGGTATTTGTATTTGATGAAATATAAACATGAATCTTTTGAAAAGTTCAAAGAATTTAAATCTGAAGTAGAAAATCAAACCGGAAAGAATATTAAAGCTCTTCGATCAGATCGTGGAGGTGAATATTTGAGTACTGAATTTGATGAATACTTGAGAGAGCATGGCATTGTTTCTCAGCTGACTCCTCCAGAACGCCATACGGTGAATGGTGTATCTGAAAGGAGAAATCGTACCCTATTGGATATGGTACGTAGTATGATGAGCTATACTGATATGCCAATCTCCTTTTGGGGATTTGCATTAGAATCAGCTTTATATATTCTGAATAGTATTCCATCAAAATTAGTTTCTTCCACACCTTATGAGATATGGCATGGAAGAAAACCAAGTCTTAAGCATGTTAAGATTTGGGGTTGTCCAGCTTATATTAAAAAGCTGAACACTGATAAATTGGAGACCGGATCGAGAAGAGGTCGATTTGTTGGATATCCAAAAGATAGTTTTGGATATTATTTTTATTTGCCTACTTCATAAAAGGTTGTGATAAGTAGAGATGCCACATTTCTTGAACAACAGTTTGTTCAAGAAGGAGGCAAAGGAAGGCAAATAGAGTTAGAATTGGAGAATTCTGACCAACCAATGCAGTCGGATGGATATAGATCCATCTAGTCAACCTATACCCATTGATGAAACATCTACAATTTGTTCCTCGTAGAACAACCAGGTATCTCACCCACGGTGAGATATGGTTTTCTTCATGAAGAAGAACAAGAGTTGTCTACTCATGAAGAAGTTGATCATGGAGATGATCCACTTACTTATGAAGAAGCTATATCGGATATAGACTCTTCAAAATGGATTGATGCTATGAAATCGAGATTGATTCCATGTATAAGAATCAAGTTTGGGATCTTGTTGACCCACAGAAGGTATTGTACCTATAGGGAACAAATGGGTTTTCAAGAAGAAAATTGGTTCTAATGGAAAGGTAGAGACCTATAAGGCAAGGCTAGTAGCGAAAGGGTTTCGTCAAAGGCAAGGAATAGACTATGAGGAGACTTTCTACTTTGTTGCCATGCTTAAATCAATTAGGATTTTATTAGCAATAGCTACATACTATGATTATGAGATTTGGCGGATGGATGTCAAAGCACTTTTCTCAATGGATACATTGAAGAAAACATTTTCATGGAACAACCTAGGGATTTGAATCCCAAGATGGTTCCAAGGTATGCAAGCTAAAGTGATCCATTTATGGGTTGAAACAAGCTTCGAGGAGTTGGAACATCCGTTTTGATGAAGCCATTAAATCTTTTGGTTTTATCAAAAATGAGGATGAGCCATGTGTATATAAGAAGGTTAGTGACAGTGCTATCACTTTCCTTGTCTTATATGTGGATGACATCTTGTTGATGGGTAATGACACGGGTATGTTGTGACTATAAAGGTATGGTTGTCAAATACATTCTCCATGAAAGACTTAGGGGAGGCAACCTATATTCTTAGGATTCGCATCTATAGAGATAGAGCGAAAAGAATAATTGGTTTATCCCAAAGTCTATACTTGGAAAAGGTGTTAAAGAGGTTTAACATGCTTGATTCCAAGAGAGGATTGTTACCAGTGAGACATGGTATCCATCTTTCTAAAGAGATGTCTCCAAAGACACCTGAAGAAAGAGATAAGATGGCCAGATTCCATATGCTTGGCTATTGGAAGTTTAATGTATGCAATGTTGTGTACTAGGCCGGATATCGCATATCTTTGTTAGTTTGACTAGCGGTATCAATCCAATCCTGGTTTTGAACACTAGATAGCTGTCATGAATATCGTTAAGTACTTGAGAAGAACTAAGGATTTATTCTTGATTTATGGAGGTGGAGACTTGCATTTGGATGGTTATCCGATTCGATTTCCAATCGGATATCGATGATAGAAAGTCTACCTCTGGATATGTGTTCATTTGTAATGGAGGTGCGATCGGTTGGAAGAGTTCCAAGCGAGCACGCATTGCAGATTCCACTCATCGAGGTGAGTATATTCTTTGCATCGAATCTTTGCAAAAAGAAGTTTGGATAAAGAAGTTTGTGAGAACTTACGATAGTTCCTTCCATTGAGTCAGCGGTTCCATTACACTTTGTGACAACAATGGAGCGATCATCTGAGCTAAGGAACCAAGGTCTCACGAGAAATCCAAACACATAGAAAGGCGCTACCACATTATCGGAGAAATAGTTGGGCGGCGATGTAGCCATGCAGAAAATAGCATCGGTGAAAATCCGGTGATCCATTCACTTATCATTTGTCACTGACTCAGTTATACAGACATCTTGAGAAGATAGGTCTAAGATATTGTAATGAATGGCTCTAGTGCTAGTGGGAGATTGTTAGTAGTATGCCCTAGAGCATATCATTTAGTATGTATCTTGTACATATTTTAATAATAAAAGGCATTTCCACTTTTCCGTTTACATAATATATTTATGTGTAATAGAAAAGGTCCATTGATATTTTGTTAGAAATATTATTCTTAAGTTGTTAAGAATATGAGTGACAATATTTCTAGCACAAAGTATCATAAATAGGTTCACAATCGAGGATACTTCATAATAAGGACATGACTTATCGGAAAGATTGTATTCATGTTTGTTCCCAAGTTATTTATATGAGATATAAATAAGATGGAATGGTGAGTCTCATGCCATATAACAAACATGATAGGCACTTATAAATGATAAGTAGGCCGAACCAGTGACACTTATGACAAGCACATGGAGTTTACTCTTGTCAATGTTTTGTCATAAATCATATCGATGCATATAATCTTTAGACTGAGATAGCACAGTTATCTTGTATATAGGTAGTTTGAGTTTGATCTGCTTTCATACTTGTACTATGTATGGGTATATGGGCATGTGTTGGCTCACGCTAGTTATATATGGAGGTAGGTGTTGATCAAGAAGGAATCTGTTCCTCTAAGTAAATAGAGATAAAATCCTATGTTCATTTAATTGTTCTTGATGTTTCAAGTTCTGGCCAGACAAATAGATTTATTGAGAAAGAGTTTACGATGAGAAAAATCTTTTAATCAAGAACTGGAATTAAAAGAGAACATAATATTCATAGCAAATGGAGTTTGACATAAACCATGACTCCGGCTTGAGTTGGGATTTTGTAGAGAGAGATTCTAGTGCATGGTAACATATGATTATAGGTTCATTTAAGGTAAATCTTGTTACTAATTGGGTGGCCATGGCATGCTATGCTAGGTGTTAACCATGGTCTATGAGGTTCATAAAATGATTCAGAGAAATCATTTATGGTAAGAAAGAGTTCCGATGATATTAAGAGTTGATATCATGTCTCATTGCCAATTAGTGATGAGCCTAGTAAGTCACACACATACACAAGTTATCACCTATTTAAATATGATTTAATTAATTAATTAAAGAGTTTAATTGATTAATTAAATAGATTTGGTTTGCAATTAAATTGCAAAGTCCCTAGCATGACTTGAAACCAAATCTAGATTATTGGATGTGTAGTATAAATTAAATTTATATTTAAAGTATTTAAATATGAATTTAATTGATGAGAAATTAATTAATAGAGATTAATTAATTAATTTATATTTGATATAAATTAATTAGAAGAAGAAAATAATTATTTTGGGTTAAGAACTCAAAATTAAGACAGAGGCATTTTGGTCATTTCACGATTGTGACACGTGGCACCATGAGATGGTGACACATGGGATTACACATAAGCTTGCCAAATGATTTTTAATCATGTAAGATGATTAAAATCAAGATTAAATATAGGTTTGACACTTGGCACAATGTGATTGGGTCACTTAAACCTAGAGCTAATCAAAGGGTGACATGTGGCAAGGGTTTAATGTGTTAACCTAGCTATTTAAGTGTGGTTATGAAAAGAAAAGATAACCAGCAGCCTCTCCTCTCAATTGTCACGCCACTTTGAGCCTCTCCAGCTATTTCTCTTCATCTCTCATCAATTCAAAGAGATTAGCCATCAATCTCTTGAATTAAGAACACTAGAAATTGTTTCTAGTGTCCTGTTTACATCTCTAATCTCTTAAAAGGCAGAACTTGAATTTCTAATTAATAGAAAAGGCTTTAGAAGCTGTTCAAGGGCTGCCATAGGTGTTCTTGGTGTGGACAAGCTAGAGGGACAACATCTGGTGTCCTGGAGACGAATCTCAAAGGCGCAGACACGCTGCAACACATCAAGAGGTTAGTGTAATCGTTATTGATTTAATCTAGGGTTCTAAAATTAATCTGATTAATTTTAAAATCTTAAATGGCAAATACAGATCCAAAAACATATTAAAAGAGTTTTAATATGTTGTTTATCATTGAAATCAAATAGATAAAAATAAATCTTGCATGGTGCATGTGACCCTATAAAATTTTTGAATTCAATGGTATAATCTTGTGTTTTTCACGCTTCCGTTCCTTCACTTTATCCAAATAGCTTCCTTTGCAGCATCTGATGCAGTAATATACTCAGCCTCTGTAGTGGAATCTGTAGTTGTGCTCTGTTTGGAACACTTCCAACTGACTGCACCTCCATTACAAATGAACACATATCCAGATTTAGACTTTCTATCATCGATATCTGATTGGAAATCAGAATCAGTATAACCATCCAATTACAAGTCTCCACCTCCATAGATCAAGAATAAATCCTTAGTTCTTCTCAAGTACTTAAGGACATTCTTGAGAGCCATCCAGTGTTCCAAACCTATATTTGATTGATACCTGCTAGTCAAACTAACAGCATATGCGATATCCGGCCTAGTACACAACATTGCATGCATTAAACTTCCAATAGCTGAAGCTTATGGAATCCTGGCCATCTTATCTCTTTCTTCAGGTGTCTTTAGAGACATCTCTTTAGAAAGATGGATACCATGTCTCACTGGTAACAATCCTCTCTTGGAATCAAGCATGTTAAACCTCTTTAACACCTTTTCCCAATATAGACTTTGGGATAAACCAATTATTCTTTTCACTCTATCTCTATAGATTTGAATCCCAAGAATATAGGTTGCCTCCCCTAAGTTTTTCATGGAGAATGTATTTGACAACCATATCTTTACAGTTGTCAACATACCTGTGTCATTACCTATCAACAGTATGTCATCCACATATAAGACAAGGAAAGTGATAGCACTGTCACTAACCTTCTTATATACACATGGCTCATCCTCATTTTTGATGAAACCAAAGGATTTAATGGCTTCATCAAAACGGATGTTCCAACTCTTCGAAGCTTGCTTCAACCCATAAATGGATCGCTTTAGCTTGCATACCTTGGAACCATCTTGGGATTCAAAACCCCTAGGTTGTTCCATGAAAATGTTTTCTGCAATGTATCCATTGAGAAAAGCTATTTTGACATCCATCTACCAAATCTGATAATCATAGTATGCAGTTATTGCTAATAGAATCCTAATTGATTTAAGCATGGCAACAGGCGAGAAAGTCTCCTCATAGTCGATTCCTTGCCTTTAGCGAAACCCTTTCGCTACTAGCCTTGCCTTATAGGTCTCTACCTTTCCATCAGAATCAATCTTCTTCTTGAAAACCCATTTGTTCCCTATAGGTATAATACCTTTAGGTGGGTCAACAAGATCCCAAACTTGATTTTTATACATGGAATCAATTTCAGATTTCATAGCATCAATCCATTTTAAAGAATCTTTATCTAATATAGCTTCTTCATAGGTAAGTGGATCATCTCCATAATCTACTTCTTCATGAGTAGACAACTCTTGTTCTTCTTCATGAAGGAAACCATATCTCACTAGTGGGTGAGATACCCTGGTTGCTCTACGAGGAACAGCTGTAGATGTTTCATCAACGGGTATAGGTTGACTAGATGGATCTATATCCATCTGATCTGTTGGTTGGTCAGAATTCTCCAATTCTAACTCTATTTGCCTTCCTTTGCCTCCTTCTTGAACAAACTGTTGTTCAAGAAATGTGGCATCTCTACTTATCACAACCTTTTATGAAGTAGGCAAATAAAAATAATATCGAAAACTATCTTTTGGATATCCAACAAATCGACCTTTTTCTAATCTGGTTTTCAGTTTATCAGTGTTCAGCTTTTTGACATAAGCTGGACAACCCCAAATCTTAACATGCTTAAGACTTAGCTTTCTTCCATGCCATATCTCATAAGGTGTGGAAGAAACTGATTTTGATGGAATCCTATTCAGAATATACAAAACTGATTCTAATGCAAATCCCCAAAAGGAGATTGGCATATCAGTATAGCTCATCATACTACGTACCATATCCAATAAGGTATAATTTCTCCTTTCAGATACACCATTCAGCTGTGGCGTTCCTGGAGGAGTCAGCTGGGAAACAATGCCGTGCTCTCTCAAGTATTCATCAAATTCAGTACTCAAATATTCACCTCCACGATCTGATCGAAGAGCTTTAATACTCTTTCCTGTTTGATTTTCTACTTCAGATTTAAATTCTTTGAACTTTTCAAAGGATTCATGTTTGTATTTCATCAAATACAAATACCCAAACCTTGATTTATCATCAGTAAAGGTAATAAAATAATGAAAGCCCCCTCTAGCCATTTCTTTAAATGGACCACATACATCACTATGTATTAGCTCCAAAATATTTTTAGCTCTTAGCCCTTGTCCAACAAAGGGTGATCTAGTCATTTTGCCCTGCAGGCAAGATTCACAAGTTGGAGTAGGCTCAGAGCCCAATGAGGATAGAATCCCCATTTTCTCCAGTTTTGCAATCCTATCTTCTGCAACATGACATAACCTTAAGTGCCAAATATATTTTGAACTTGAGTTGGTTTTCACCATGGCATTGCATTCTTTTAGATCACTTGTATTCAATTTGTGTTTATCATTATTATCCAAATAATAAAGACCATCATTCATATAACCCGAACCAACATATTTATTTCCAAAATAAATATTGCAAACATCATCTGTGAACTGAAATTCATAGCCATTTCTAGTCAAACTAGATATAGAAATGATGTTCTTAAAAGCATTAGGTACATATAAAATATTATCCAAACACAAAACATGTCCAAACATGTAAAAAGATTTAGATCCTATGGCTAAAGCTTCAACAGTTGAGCCATTGCCAATCCGGACTCTAACATCTTGAGAACGCAAGCCGCTACTATTTGCTAGTTCCTGCATATCATTAGAAATGTGAGAACTGGCACCAGTATCTAAAACCTAAGCTGTAGATGAACTATGAGTATCATCAGAATCTAAATAACAAGATATGGACATACCTTCCGAAGGTGTATCCTTCTTGTCCTTCAGAGAAGCAAGATACTCTGGGCAGTTCCTTTTTCAGTGCCCATCCTTTTGGCAGTGGAAACACTTTCCTTTGCCTCCATCAGCTTTAGTCTTCCTTTTCTGTTTAGCTATTTTCTTGGAAGGACCAGGAATCTGAGGTTTCTTTTTCTTATTACCCTTCTTCTTGTTGGACTTTCTAGCAGAAGAAGATGTAATCAAAGCTACCTCTTTTCCTTTATTGCCCGGCATATTCTTTTGGGCAATAACCAGTATATTGAGTAAAACAGCTAAGGTGCATTCCTGTTGAGTCATATGAAAATTTGTCACAAAATTCCCAAAACACTCAGGAAGGGGCTGAAGGATCAAATCCGTCTATAGTTGGAAATCCATGTTGAAGTCAAGATGTTCCAACTGCTCAATCAGCCGAATCATCTTGTGGACATGATCCCCAACATTTTGTCTCTCAGACATCCTCATACAGAATAGCTGTCTAGATATCTCATACCTAGCATTCCTGCTGTGCTCACCATACAACTCTTGTTGGTGAAGGAGGATCTCACTCGCACTCTGCATGTTCTCATGCTGCTTCTGTAACTTATTACTCATGGAAGCAAGCATGTAACACTTAGCTCTCATATCATGCTCCTTCCACTTGTCCAAAGTTTCATGTTCCTCTTGAGTGGCCTCTAGAGGTAAGGGACCAGGAACATTTGGATCTAGAACATATCCTATATGTTCAAGGTTCAGGACAAGTTTCAAATTTCTTAGCCAATTAAACAGATTAGGTCCTGTCAACCTATTGCGATCAAGTCTGCTTGCAAGGATATTGGATGGTGGTGGTTGTTCTGTGCTCATTATTATCAAAAAATTAATTGCAAAAAATAACCAGATTAATTAGTAAATGTATCAAGTAATTAACCAAAATGATTATGGTCTTTTAATCAAATTGGTCCTCCCACTAACTTAGCGAATCCTACACTTCCAAAGTAGAAAACGGAAATTCTAGTTGGATGGATTTCTAGTACGTGATTGAATTCTTATAATTCTATTGATCATCTTCAGGTACATCCGTTATTGGAATTACAATAAACTATAAGTGAGTAACTCCTTGCCCATCACATCTCATTTGAGGTTCAATCCTTTACCTAGCCCCTAATGCTCAAAATCTCAGGTACATCCATTATTGACTTATCTTGCATTAGTTAAGTTGATCCCATTGAGCCAGTAATTATGCAAATAATTTTAATGTCCTTAGGTACATCCAATATTAGCCACCAAACCATTTACATATTTACAACATCTCATGCTTAACAATTATTCTTAAGAAAATCTCTTAAAGTAATTGCATCTTATGCAACTATTTAAAATTTCTTAAAATAATTGCTCCAATGGAGGGCCTATGTTATAATTACTTTAATTATAGCATTTCCAACTTAATCATTTGCTTGGAAGATTTTATGGTCATCCTAATTACTATTTAGGTCTAACTTTGCACATTATCCATTTAGCATGCATATATCATATAATTGCATACATTCCTATACATCTCATGCATTCATGGATAAGCAGTAAATATGGTATGATCATGGACTTTCTAAGGGATTCAATTCTGAGCCACTAAGAATTGAATCAGGGCATTCCTAGGTGCATTTCATTCATTCATTTTACAAGAGTTGCTGAAGGAGTACATAATCAACACTTGATCTTGAATTCCTCCCACTGGTCCCACCAATGCTCTTGACCTCCTTGAACTTATTGCAATCCAATTACATAGTAATCCTTGGCATACCAAGGCAAATTTACAAGAACTTAAATAAATGAAATTACAACCCAAAAATTATTACAAACTTAATAATACATGCCCAAATAAATTAAAATAAATTAATTAATTTACAATCCCAAAGAAACATAAAAGAAATAAATCCAATCACATTAGTCTTTTATAGTCCATGATCATCCATCATGCATATCACTATTTAACAATTAAATAAAACATACATACTTAAAATAAATTGAATATCTCATAATCAACTTAAAAAATCCAGATTTGAATATGATTCGAATAAATTTAAAAATTCAGATTTGAATCTCATTCAAACAAATTTAAAAATTCATATTTTAATCACATTCAAACAACCTTAAAAATTCAGATTTGAATCACATTCAAACAATTTTTAAAAAATCAGATTTGAATCACATTCAAACAATTTTAATTACACAATTTTAATTACACAATTCAAACAATTTTTAAAAATTCAGATCTGAATATTATTCAAACAATTTTAATTACACAATTAAATTATGATTCAAATTGAAGGAACGGAAGCGTGAAAAACACAAGTTTATGCCATTGAATTCAAAAATTTTCACCTAGGGTCACATGCATCATGCATTATTTATTTTTATCTATTTGATTTCAATGATAAACAACATATTAAAACTCTTTTAATATGTTTTTGGATCTGTATTTGCCATTTAAAATTTTAAAATTAATCAGATTAATTTTAGAACCCTAGATTAAATCAAGAACAAACACACTAACCTCTTGATGCACTGCAGTGTATTTGCGCCTTTGAGATGCGTCTTCAGGACACCAGTTGTTGTCCATCTAGCTTGTTCACACCAAGAACACCTATGGCAGCCCTTGAACAGCTTCTAAAGCTTTTTCTATTAATTAGAAATTCAAGTTCTGCCTTTTAAGAGATTAAAGATGTAAACAGGACACTAGAAATGATTTCTAGTATTTTTAATTCAAGAGATTGATGGCTATTCTCTTTGAATTGATGAGAGATGAAGAAGAAGAGATGGAGAGCCTCAAAATGGCATGACAAAGGAGGAGTGGCTGCTAGTTGTCTTATTTTTAATTCATAACAACACTTATATAGATAGGTCAACACATTAAACCCTTGCCACATGTCACCCTCTGATTGGTTCTAGGTTTAATTGACCCAATCACATTGTGCCAAGTGTCAAACCTATATTTAATCTTAATTTTAATCATCTTACATGATTAAAAAAAAAAAACATTTGGCAAGCTTATGTGTAATCCCATGTGTCACCATCTCATGGTGCCATGTGTCACCATCTCATGGTGCCATGTGTCATACTGTGAAATGACCAAAATGCCCCTGTGTCTTAATTTTGAGTTCTTAACCCAAAATAATTATTTCTCTTCTTCTAATCAATTTATATTAAATATAAATTAATTAATTAATCTCTATTAATTAATTTCTCATTAATTAAATTCATATTTAAACACTTTAAATATAAATTTAACTTATACTATACATCCAATAATCTAGATTTGGTTTCAAGCCATGCTAGGGACTTTGCAATCTAATTGCAAACCAAACCTATTTAATTAATCAATTAAACTCTTTAATTAATTAATTAAATCATATTTAATTAGGTGATAACTTATGTATGTGTGTGACTTACTAGGCTCATCACTAATTGACAATGACATATGATATCAACTCTTAATATCATCAGAACTCTTTCTTACCATAAATGATTTCTCTAAATCATTTTATGCACCTCATAGACCATGGTTAACACCTAGCATAGCATGCTATGGACACCCAATTAGTAATAAGGTTTACCTTAAATGAACCTATAATCATAAGTTACCATGCACTAGAATCTCTCTGTTACAAAATCCCAACTCAAGCTGGAGTCATGGTTTATGTCAAACTCCATTTGCTATGAATATTATGTTCTCTTTTAATTCCAGTTCTTGATTAAAAAGATTTTCTCATCAGAAACTCTTTTCTAAATAAATCTATCTGTCCTGGCCAGGAACTTAAAACATCAAGAACAATTAAATGAACATAGGATTTTATCTCTATTTACTTAAAAGAACAGATTCCATCTTGATCAACACCTACCTCCATATATAACTAGTAGGAGCCAACACATGCCCATATACCCATACACTATAACACCCCTAAGTTCGGTAGTGCGTTCTGCTGCTCCGGTGACCAGTGTTGTCCGGACAGCTAGGATGCCTAGAATTACACTTCGATATGAGTGAGAAGACATAAAATAATGAAATACAAGAAAAGAAAATACAAGAAAAACAAAGGAAAGATAATAGCAAAGAAATGTGATCAAGTTAAGCGAGCCGGGAATCCTAGCGATGGGTGACCGCACCGGGAAGTCACGGCGTGGACCGTTGACTAGCCCTGGACTGCAGGAAACCCTGGAAAACATTTTTAGGACTTAAATAGACCCTTATTGAAGAATAAATCTCATTAGAAAGATCAAAGAAAAATTAAATAATTAGTACAAAGAAAAGTGAGAAATCGAAAAACAGACAAAACCCGGTGTTACCGAAAAATCGAGAATGCAACCCGAACAGGGGCATTATGGTCATTTGACACCCCGAATTATCTTTTGACCAAAATTTCCATTAAAAATAAATAATATTACACTTAGAAAATAAAATGAAAAATTAATTTGGGGGTACCTAATATAAATAGCCAAAAGTGGAGTGAAAATGGTGTAAATAACACATTTAACTTATTATATGATTTAATAAGTGGAAGTGGACCACTAAAGGAATAAACTAAGGATAATGGGGCAGGTGTACACCCATTATACCATCTGCATTTCATCTTCCTCATTTGGATTCAAAGTTGCCGAAATGGAGAGCTAAGGAAGAACTCCATGGGCGTTTTCTTCAAGCTCTCTTAACTCCTCCATTTTAACTCCAATGACTTAGGGTTCTTCATTAAAGTTTGTCTACACATCATAAGGAAGAACTTGATACCAAAATCAAGAAGTTTAATCAAGGTTTAACAAGTTCCAACCATAAGGTAAGTTAGCATTTTTTAAGATAGCTTTGTTAAACTTTGTGTTCATGTTATGGGTGTTGGTTTTGTGAAGAAAATTTTTAAGTTTGAAGAGTTATTGAGATGTTCATTTTGGACAGCCATGAAGTTATGTATTTGATGAAATATTTGTGCATATATTTGATGAGAAATGATGTTGGTTATGGTGATTTAATATCCTAGTAAATTACTTCATATGTATATGGTGATTTTTGCACTTGGATGGAAATTGATGAATTGTAGGACACTTTGGTATTGAGAAACATTTTCGGTAGCCTTGGGACACTTGGATAAATGTGTGTGTTCATGAAGGTGTTGGCAGAATATTGACATAGAAGGTTGATGGACATGTATATAGATTGATTGTGTAAAGTGTATGTAAGAACTAGTAAGGTTTAGGTGTGTATGTGATTGTATTTAGACTTTGTAAATGTAAATTTTAATTGGTGTATTAAGGATATTTGTAATCTGCCAAAGTGATGTTAATGTAAAGTGGAATATGGTTTTGGTAATGAACCAAAACAGAAATGGTAAGGGAAGTGAACATATAGTAATGTAAGAGTGTAATTGATGTATGTTTAAGTAAGGTAGTTAAGGGCAGAATGCATTTTAGTCAATAACTTTAAATGTGTAACCTCAATTAGTATGAGACCAATTGGAGGTGAAACTAGGCACAAAATGTGCCAACTTTCATTGAGAAAGCATACCAAAATTCTGCTTGCAAGGTGATATGAAAAAAGACCAATTCGGATTGAGTACATTTGAGGCCTGAAAATTGACCAATTGGGCAGTAGTTAGTGTTTAGGCCATAACTCACTCAAAATAGGTCCAATTGACCTGAAATTTTAACCATGAATAGTTAAGACCCATACCTACAAGTCTTATGAAGCAAGTCAAAAAAGCTTGCACAAGTTCGGGCCCAAAAACTGGCCGAACCAAAGTTGACCAAATTGACCTAAAATTGACCTAATTTGATGCCATTTGACCAGCAATAGTGTAATGACCATAACTTGGTCTACTTAACTCGGATTGACCTAAACTTTTGCCCCACGTTCCTTAAGACATAGATCTACAAGTTTGTAGTTTTGACCGAAACCCAAAAACCGAGGGAACTAGATCGTCCGGCTAGGTCAAACTAGTATCCCGGAATCCAACAAGTTGCATTAAAATGCACTAAACAAGGAAATGAGTTTGGTAAAACGTACCAACCCTAAAACCCTATCGAATGTGACATATTAAGGACACAAAAACCTAATTTACCTAAAACGCATCGAGGGTCGGTATATTAGGTGATTGAGCAAATAATAGCCTTCAATGAATTACTTATCGAACATTATCATTAGAGACAGTTTAATTTAGTACTGAAACACTTCAAATTGTGTTTCTCAGTTACCAAAGACTCGGAAAAAGTGAAGGAAATCTGAGTCGGACAGGAGACAGTTATCAGAGGTTTGTGCACAACTAGTTTTCAACTGATTTTGCTCTGAATAATATTTCCTATGATTAATTGTATGTTATTGTTTTAAATTATGTTTGTGCACAACAACTATTTCTTTTGAATTATTTTCAATTGAAATGAATTATGACTATTTGCATATTATTGTTTTAAGTTGTGAAATTGTGAAAAATGGTTTGAACGATATTTGATGGATACTTATTGATTGAAAAGCACTGTAATTGGTTTGAAACCACAGCTATCATGTACATTGATTGTATTCCTCGCTAGCTTGTCTAGTGGGATGAATTGAATTCCCTCTCTGGCTGAAGTGTTGAGGTGTGTGCCTGTTGAGGACGAATAGAATGAGTACTCATATTTTTGCTAGCTAGCTATGTTATTCCTCATTAGTCATTGACTTTTGGGATGAATTGAATGCCTCATTAGCCATCGGCTTTTGGGATGAATTGAACTTGGGAACATGATTAAAGCTGTGTGTGATTTATTGATATGTATTGTGAGATTGTGAAATGAATCTAAACTCTTATTGACATATACTGTCTTTTGAATTCAACCATGATCTGACTTATTGAAATTTATTGTGATATTGAGAAATGGAGTTTAAATTCTGATTGACAATTATTGTCTTGAAATTAACTATGGTTTTAAGTATCCACTATTTACATGACTTATGAATTGTGATTTAAATTGTATTTGGTTAATGTTGTGCATCACTGAGACATTGTCTCAGCGATAGCTTTATTCTTTATCGCAGTAGACAGATAGGCAGGCGGCAGACTAGGCTGCTAGTACCTCCAGCGAAAGACTACCGGGTATAATGAGTATACCAATATGTTGTATTTTGTAATGTAATGTATGTTCACTGTATGTAAATATTGTTGTTGGTTTTGAGCAGTTGTAAATAAAAATTGTAGATTGAAGTTGTAAAATAATTATGAGTTATTTTGACTTGTAAAATTGTATTATATTTTCTCTATCTCAGTTCTTGAAAAATTACTGTGAATTTGACTTGAGAACTGTGTTGGGTTGAGAAAAATGTTGAAGTTGAGATTTGGAAATTTATTGAAGTGCTTTTTACAGGTTTTACAAGAACTGTTTTGTCCAAAATACGGATGGTACTCTGCCAAAATTTTTCTGAAATGCCAAATAATTCAAATGTATTGGTTCTATTACTTGATTCAAAAGGTTTTTAACACACTGTAAATAGTGCTCACTGCTTGTAAAAGAAGTAAGAAAAGTTTTTAAAATCCCTTGTAGTGTATTTAATGGATTATCAGTAGACGGAGTTGGTAATTCATTAGGTACACTACGGGATCATGTTATGCCTTACAGAGGGGTAGGGTGTGACATGTTTTAGTGGTATCAGAGCAAAGTTTTTAAATTCTATTTTCACCTGTTACTTGAATATTCTTTCTTCATAGTACTACTGCTCAATTTCATTGTTTGTTACATACAGTACATTACATTATAAATATGCACTAACGGGAGAAATCTCCTTGTGTTATTTGTTCAGAGATCTAAAATCCTCGCATTGACTATGGAAGAGGGTGATCGTCGATCGATCAATCTATTGAGGCCGAGGTGCAAGGGGATGGCCTGTGCCTACATAATGTCGATGGTTCACCCTGACCACTGCAGATCTGCAGATTTCCTACTCGTTCGCTCGTGAGATGGCTGCAATGTTCCAACAAATGGTGGTAATGTACCTACTCAAGTCCCAATACAGACACGATGGTACAACCACGATCTCCTACCGAGCGAGATGATAAATTGATGAAATATGGGGCTCTGAGTTCAAAGGGACAGTAGATCCTCTAGAAGCTGAATAGTGGTTAGAGAGGATGGATAGGGTATTCAAGAAACTGCATTGCACAGAGGAGCTCAGATTTGAATACTCAGTGTCTTTGTTACAGGGGGATGCTTATGATTGCAGTGCTGACCTGGAATGACTTTCTCAGGGAATTCAGACAGAAATATGTCCCTGATGCTTATGTAGACCAGAAGCTGCAAGAGTTCCTAAGTCTGAAACAGGGGAACAAATCAGTGGCTTAGTATGAAAGAGAATTTTCCAGCCTTAGCCATTATGCAGTGAGTCTACTCTCTACCAGCAGGGAGAGATGCAAGAGGTTTGAAACTGGCTTGAAGCCCAAGATGTCAGTACAATGTCGGCTTCAAACACACTAACTTCTCTGAACTTATTTCTCAAGCCTTAGAGTTGGAAAGAATTGAGATTGAGACTGCTCCTGAGAGAAAGAAATCAGAGAAGACAGAGAAAGAGGGAAAATCAGTAGAACAGAGTTCCAGTAGTCATACTGGGAAGAGGAAGAACTATGGGGGACATGGCAGAGGTGGCAAGAAATCTGGTAGGGGAAGATATTCAGGACAGATACCTCCCCTATCTGGTCAGCAGAGTACCAGAAGTTCCTACCCTCCTAGCCAATGTGAAACTTATGGAAAAAATCATGGTGGGATATGCTATAAGGCTATTGGAGCCTGTTATAACTGTGGAGGCACAGGACACTTTGCCAAGGCGCACCGATGAGTCGCAGAGTTGGACCACCTCCTACTCTGCAGAAGGGTCGATTCGAGCCACATCACCAAAAGTTCACAACCACCCAGCAGAGGTAGAGGCAGGGGTAGAGGTAACCCAGCAGACAGCCAAGGCACAGTGAAACATTCAGAGCAAGACAGTGCTCCGGTCAGCATGTATGCAATGAGACAGAGGGAAGAGGCCGAGACATCTGATGTTGTGGCTGGTACCTTCTCAACTTTTAACCAAAATGTGTTTGTGTTATTTGATCCGGGCTCTACCCATTCTTATGTGAGTGCTAGCATCATTGATTGCATTGCTGTTCCATGTACAAAAATGGACTTTGAGGTGCTAGTAACAAGTCTGTTAGGACAGGAAGTCAGGGTTAATAGAATGTATAGAGATTGTCCTTTGGTGATCCAAGGACACACTTTCCTGTCTGATCTCATTGAAATGCCCTTCAGAGATTATGATATCATATTGGGCATGGATTGGTTAGCTAGGCATCATGCCATGATTGACTGTAGGCTGAAGACAGTCACTTTTGGCCTTCCTCAGTACAGTGATGTGGTAATACATGGGGAAAGGCAGTTATTGCCATCAAACATCATTTCGGCTGCACTAGCCAGAAAAATGATTAGAAAGAGGTGTGAAGCCTACTTGGCACATGTGGTAGACACCCAAGTGGGGAGTCCAGCATTGAAGGACATCCCTACAGTACATGACTTTCCAAATGTGTTTCCTGATGAATTGCCAGGATTACCTCCGGAAAGAGAAGTGCAGTTTGAAATTAATGTTATGCCTGGTGTGGATCCAATCTCCATAACGCCATACAGAATGGCACCAGCAGAATTGAAGCAGTTGAAGATACAACTGCAAGAACTACTTGAAAAGGGCTTCATCCGCCCTAGTGTGTCACCTTGGGGAGCACCAGTGTTATTTGTTAAGAAGAAGGATGGTACTCTCCGCTTATGTATTGACTACCGACAGTTGAATAAGGTGACAATAAAGAATAGATATCCATTGCCTCGCATTGATGATCTGTTTGATCAGTTGAAGGGTGCAGCTGTATTCTCCAAAATTGATTTGCTATCTGGTTATTATCAGTTGAAGGTGCAAGAGCAGAGTATTCCAAAAACTGCCTTCAGAACTCGATATGGCCACTATAAGTTTCTAGTAATGCCATTCGGGTTAACAAATGCTCCAGCTGCTTTCATGGATCTGATGAACACTATCTTCAGACCATATCTTGATCAATTTGTGGTGGTGTTTATTGATGACATTTTGATATATTCAAGGAATGCAAAGGAGCATGACAGACATCTACAGTTATCTGCAGACTTTAAGGAGAAAGCAGTTATACGCCAAACTGTCGAAATGTGAATTTTGGCTGAAAGAAATCTCCTTTTTGGGACATGTTGTGTCAGCTGAAGGGATCAAGGTAGATTCCAGCAAGGTAGAAGCTATCCTTAATTGGAAGCCGCCCAGGAACATCACAGAAATTCGCAGTTTTCTGGGTCTAGCTGGATATTACCGTCGATTTGTGAAGGGGTTTTCTATGTTATCTTCTCCACTGACCAAGCTGCTTCGGAAAGGTGTAAAATTTCAGTGGACAGATAAATGTCAGCAAAGTTTTGATGAGTTGAAAAGGTGTTTGACTGAAGCTCCAGTCCTCACTTTACCTACTCCGGGTAAAGAATACACAGTTTATAGTGATGCTTCTCACAATGGGCTAGGCTGTGTACTGATGCAAGATCGGAATGTCATTGCTTATGCATCACGTCAGCTGAAACCGCATGAGAGGAACTACCCAACACATGATCTGGAGCTAGCAGCTATTGTTTTTGCTCTGAAGATCTGGAGACACTATTTGTATGGGGAGAAATGCTACATTTACACAGATCACAAGAGCTTGAAGTACTTAGGCACCCAGAAGGAATTGAATTTGAGGCAGAGGAGATGGTTAGAACTCATCAAAGATTATGATTGCTTAATAGACTATCAGCCAGGGAAAGCAAATGTAGTGGCTGACGCCTTAAGTCGCAAGACTATGGCAAGTCTCAGAGTTTCTCCCATGACCATGGTACATGAGTTAAAAGCACAGCATGCCAGTTTAGAGATTGATGATGAGGGACAGACAGTAGTTGCTTGGCATGTACAGCCAGTGTTGATTGATCAGATCAGAATGGCTGCTTAGAGTGATGAAAAGTATCAAAAGCTACTGAAAGAAGTCCAGCAGGGCAAGAAACCTGAATTCTCTGTGAGAGATGATGGTTTATTGCTACATCAGGGCAGAATGTGCGTTCCTAGTGATGTGGAATTGAGACAGATCATTATGAAGGAAGCACATGAGTCTCCATTTGCTATGCACCCTGGTGGAACTAAAATGTCTGAGAGAAATTTGAAGAGCATTACTGGTGGATGGGCATGAAGAGAGATATAGCTGAATTTGTTTCCAAATGCTTAACTTGTCAGCAAGTAAAGGCAGAACATCAAGTTCCAGCTGGTTTGTTACATCCTTTGTCAGTACCAGAGTGGAAATGGGAACGAATAACTATGGATTTTGTTACAGGACTTCCAAGGACACATAGTAGTCATGATGCAGTATGGGTTATAGTTGACAGATTGACCAAGTCTGCTCACTTTTTGCCAGTTCGGATGGACTATAGCCTAGAAAGATTGGCCAGATTGTACATACATGAGATTGTAAAATTGCATGGAGTGCCAGTATCAATTGTGTCTGACAAAGATCCTAGGTTCACTTCTAGATTCTGGGGTAGTCTTCAGAAAGCCCTAGGAACTAGATTGAACTTCAGCACAGCATTCCACCCACAGACAGATGGCCAGTCTGAGAGGGTTATTCAGACATTGGAGGATATGCTACGGGCTTGTGTGATTGAATTTGAAGGTAGTTGGGATACACACTTGCCTTTGATTGAGTTTGCTTATAACAACAGCTACCAATCAAGCATTGGGATGCCTCCATATGAAGCTTTGTATGGTAGAAAGTGCAGAACTCCCCTATGTTGGGATGAGGTAGGTGAAAGGAAGATGATTGGGCCAGAAATTGTCCAGCAGACAGAGGAAAAGATTAGATTGATTAGAGATAGACTCAAAGCTGCATCAGACCGTCAGAAGTCCTATGTTGATCTGAAAAGAAGAGATATTGAGTATGCAGTGGGTGATAAGGTATTCCTCAAAGTTTCTCCTTGGAAGAGGATTATGAGATTTGGCAGAAAGGGGAAACTGAGTCCTCGTTTCATCGGACCATATGAGGTTCTGGAAAGAGTGGGTCCTTTGGCATATCGGTTGGCATTACCTCCAGAGCTAGCAAGGATACACAGTGTCTTCCATGTGTCCATGTTAAGGAGGTACAGATCTGACCCATCTCATGTACTATCAGTTGAAGAGATTGAAGTAAATCCAGACCTCTCATATGAGAAAGAACCCATAGAAATTACGGCTTATGAGGTGAAGCGGTGAGGAATAAAGCAGATACACACAGTTAAAGTCTTTGTGGAACCATCATTCAGCTAGGATGCTACTTGGAAACGTGAAGAGGATATGAGGAGACAGCACCCACATTGTTGAGACTAATACTGTAAAATTTGAGACGAAATTTATTTAAGGGGGAGAATTGTAACACCCTAAGTTGGTGATGCGTTACCTGCTCCGGTGACCAGTGTTGTCCGGACAGCTAGGATGCCTAGAATTACACTTCGATATGAGTGAGAAGACATAAAATAATGAAATACAAGAAAATAAAATACAAGAAAAACAAAGGAAAGATAATAGCAAAGAAATGTGATCAAGTTAAGCGAGCCGGGAATCCTAGCGATGGGTGACCGCACCGGGAAGTCACGGCGTGGACCGTTGACTAATACACAGGCTGAGGAAACCACGGAAAACATTTTTAGGACTTAAATAGACCCTTATTGAAGAATAAATCTCATTAGAAAGATCAAAGAAAAATTAAATAATTAGTACAAAGAAAAGTGAGAAATCGAAAAACAGACAAAACCCGGTGTTACCGAAAAATCGGGAATGCAACCCGAACAGGGGCATTATGGTCATTTGACACTCCGAATTATCTTTTGACCAAAATTTCCATTAAAAATAAATAATATTACACTTAGAAAATAAAATAAAAAATTAATTTGGGGGTACCTAATATAAATAGCCAAAAGTGGAGTGAAAATGGTGTAAATAACACATTTAACTTATTATATGATTTAATAAGTAGAAGTGGACCACTAAAGGAATAAACTAAGGATAATGGGGCAGGTGTACACCCATTATACCATCTGCATTTCATCTTCCTCATTTGGATTCAAAGTTGCCGAAATGGAGAGCTAAGGAAGAACTCCATGGGCGTTTTCTTCAAGCTCTCTTAACTCCTCCATTTTAACTCCAATGACTTAGGGTTCTTCATTAAAGTTTGTCTACACATCATAAGGAAGAACTTGATACCAAAATCAAGAAGTTTAATCAAGGTTTAACAAGTTCCAACCATAAGGTAAGTTAGCATTTTTTAAGATAGCTTTGTTAAACTTTGTGTTCATGTTATGGGTGTTGGTTTTGTGAAGAAAATTTTTAAGTTTGAAGAGTTATTGAGATGTTCATTTTGGACAGCCATGAAGTTATGTATTTGATGAAATATTTGTGCATATATTTGATGAGAAATGATGTTGGTTATGGTGATTTAATATCCTAGTAAATTACTTCATATGTATATGGTGATTTTTGCACTTGGATTGAAATTGATGAATTGTAGGACACTTTGGTATTGAGAAACATTTTCGGCAGCCTTGGGACACTTGGATAAATGTGTGTGTTCATGAAGGTGTTGGCAGAATATTGACATAGAAGGTTGATGGACATGTATATAGATTGATTGTGTAAAGTGTATGTAAGAACTAGTAAGGTTTAGGTGTGTATGTGATTGTATTTAGACTTTGTAAATGTAAATTTTAATGGTGTATTAAGGATGTTTGGAATCTGCCAAAGTGATGTTAATGTAAAGTGGAATATGGTTTTGGTAATGAACCAAAACAGAAATGGTAAGGGAAGTGGACATATAGTAATGTAAGAGTGTAATTGATGTATGTTTAAGTAAGGTAGTTAAGGGCAGAATGCATTTTAGTCAATAACTTTAATTGTGTAACCTCAATTGGTATGAGACCAATTGGAGGTGGAACTAGGCACAAAATGTGCCAACTTTCATTGAGAAAGCATACCAAAATTCTGCTTGCAAGGTGATATGAAAAATGAACAATTCGGATTGAGTACATTTGAGGCCTGAAAATTGACCAATTGGGCAGCAGTTAGTGTTTAGGCCATAACTCACTCAAAACAGGTCCAATTGACCTGAAATTTTAACCATGAATAGTTAAGACCCATACCTACAAGTCTTATGAAGCAAGTCAAAAAAGCTTGCACAAGTTCGGGTCCAAAAACTGGCCGAACCAAAGTTGACCAAATTGACCTAAAATTGACCTAATTTGATGCCATTTGACCAGCAATAGTGTAATGACCATAACTTGGTCTACTTAACTCGGATTGACCTAAAATTTTGCCCCACATTCCTTAAGACATAGATCTACAAGTTTGTAGTTTTGATCAAAACCCAAAAACCGAGGGAACTAGATCGTCCGGCTAGGTCAAACTAGTATCCCGGAATCCAGCAAGTTGCATTAAAATGCACTAAACAAGGAAATGAGTTTGGTAAAACGTACCAACCCTAAAACCCTATCGAATGTGACATATTAAGGACACAAAAACCTAATTTACCTAAAACGCATCGAGGGTCGGTATATTAGGTGATTGAGCAAATAATAGCCTTCAATGAATTACTTATCGAACATTATCATTAGAGACAATTTAATTTGGTACTGAAACACTTCAAATTGTGTTTCTCAGTTACCAAAGACTCGGAAAAAGTGAAGGAAATACTGAGTCCAGACCCGGAGACAGTTATCAGAGGTTTGTGCACAACTAGTTTTCAACTGATTTTGCTCTGAATAATATTTCCTATGATTAATTGTATATTATTGTTTTAAATTGTGTTTGTGCACAACAACTATTTCTTTTGAATTATTTTCAATTGAAATGAATTATGACTATTTGCATATTATTGTTTTAAGTTGTGAAATTATGAAAAATGGTTTGAACGATATTTGATGGATACTTATTGATTGAAAAGCACTGTAATTGGTTTGAAACCACAGCTATCATGTACATTGATTGTATTCCTCGCTAGCTTGTCTAGTGGGATGAATTGAATTCCCTCTCTGGCTGAAGTGTTGAGGTGTGTGCCTGTTGAGGACGAATAGAATGAGTACTCATATTTTTGCTAGCTAGCTATGTTATTCCTCATTAGTCATTGACTTTTGGGATGAATTGAATGCCTCATTAGCCATCGGCTTTTGGGATGAATTGAACTTGGGAACATGATTAAAGCTGTGTGTGATTTATTGATATGTATTGTGAGATTGTGAAATGAATCTAAACTCTTATTGACATATACTATCTTTTGAATTCAACCATGATCTGACTTATTGAAATTTATTGTGATATTGAGAAATGGAGTTTAAATTCTGATTGACAATTATTGTCTTGAAATTAACTATGGTTTTAAGTATCCACTATTTACATGACTTATGAATTGTGATTTAAATTGTATTTGGTTAATTTTGTGCACCACTGAGACATTGTCTCAGCGATAGCTTTTTATTGCTGTCGCAGGTAGACAGATAGACAGGGCAGCAGACTAGGCTGCTAGTACCTCCAGCGAAAGACTACCGGGTATAATGAGTATACCAATATGTTGTATTTTGTAATGTAATGTATGTTCACTGTATGTAAATATTGTTGTTGGTTTTGAGCAGTTATAAATAAAAATTGTAGATTGAAGTTGTAAAATAATTATGAGTTATTTTGACTTGTAAAATTGTATTATATTTTCTCTATCTCAGTCCTTGAAAAATTACTGTGAATTTGACTTGAGAACTGTGTTGGGTTGAGAAAAATGTTGAAGTTGAGATTTGGAAATTTATTGAAGTGCTTTTTACAGGTTTTCTGAAGAACTGTTTTGTCCAAAATACAGATGGTACTCTGCCAAAATTTTTACAGAAATGCCAAATAATTCAAATGTATTGGTTCTATTACTTCAGTTCAAAAAGGTTTTTAACACCTGTAAATAGTGCTCACCACTGTAAAAGAAGTAAGAAAAGTTTTTAAAATCCCTTGTAGTGTATTTAATGGATTATCAGTAGACGGAGTTGGTAATTCATTAGGTACACTACGGGATCATGTTATGCCTTACAGAGGGGTAGGGTGTGACATACACAATACAAGTATGAAAGCAGTATCAAACTCAAACTACCTATATACAAGATAACTGTGCTATCTCAGGTCTAAAGATTATATGCACTGATATGATTTATGACATAACATTGACAAGAGTAAACTCTATGTGCTTGTCATAAGTGTCACTGGTTTGGCCTACTTATCATGTATAAGTGCCTATCATGTTTGTTATATGGCATGAGACTCACCATTCCATCTTATTTATATCTCATATAAATAACTTGGGAACAAACATGAATACAATCTTTCTGGATAAGTCATGTCCTTATTATGAAGTATCCTCGATTGTGAACCTATTTGTGATACTTTGTGCTAGAAATATTGTCACTCATATTCTTAACAACTTAAGAATAATATTTCTAACAAAATATCAATGGACTTTTTCTATTACACATAAATATATTATGTAAACGGAAAAGTGGAAATGCCTTTTATTAATAAAATATGTACAAGATACATACTAAATGATATGCTCTAGGGCATACTACTAACGCACTGATCATCGGAATAGTGAAATATACCAAGCTATACAAATAGGGGTGTTACAATGCATTGACAAGAGTAAACTCCATGTGCTTGTCATAAATGTCACTGGTTCGGCCTACTTATCATGCATAAGTGCCTATCATATTTGTTATATAGCATGAGACTCACCATTCCATCTTATTTACATCTCATATAAATAACTTGGGAACAAACATAATTACAATCTTTCTAGATAAGTCATGTTCTTATTGTGAAGTATCCTCGATTGTGAATCAATTTATGATACTTTGTGCTAGAAATACTGTCACTCATATTCTTAACAACTTAAGAATAGAATTTCTAACAAAATATCAATGGAGCTTTTCTATTACACATAAATATATTATGTAAACGGAAAAGTGAAAATGCCTTTTATTAATAAAACATGTACAAGATACATACTAAATAATATGCTCTAGGGTATACTACTAACATAGCATGCATATATCATATACTTGCATACATTCCCATACATCTCATGCATACATGGATAAACAATAAATATGGTATGATCATGGACTTTCTAAGGGATTCAATTCTGAGCCATCAAGAATTGAATCAGAGCATTCCTAGGTGCATTTCATTCATTCATATTACAAGAGTTGCTGAAGGAGTACATAATTAACTCTTGATCTTGAATTCCTCCCACTGGTCCCACCAATGCTCTTGACCTCTTTGATCTTCTTGCAATCCAATTACATTGTAATCCTTGGCATACCAAGGTGAATTTACAAGAACATGGACTTTAAAGTCCTTAAATAAATGAAATTACAACCCAAAATTATTATAACACTTATAATACATGCCACCAGAATAAATTAATTAATTTACAATCCAAAGAAAAATAAAAGAAATAAATCCAATCACATTAGTCTTTTATTGTCCATGATCATTCATCATGCATATTAAAATTTAACAACTAAATAAAATATACATTCTAAGAAATTAAATTGAATACCTCATATTCAACTAAAAAATTCATATTTGAATCTCATTCAACCAAATTTAAAAAATTCATATTTGAATCTCATTCAACCAAATTTAAAAATTCAGATTTGAATCTCATTTAAACAAATTTAAAAATTTAAATTTAAATCTCATTCAAACAATTGAATCAAAATTTAATTGTGTGATTAAAATTCTTAATTAAACAATTTAATTAAGTATGGGCCTAAATATGGGCCTTAGATCATACAAAAATTGCACAATTGAAGCCCAATACCATGCGCATCATGGAGGTGCTAAAACCATGCGCACCATATGTACACAAAACATGTCACCACCTTTTGATGCAATGCAACTAGTAATGAATCAATCAACTTTTGATCAAATCACACAATTAAAACTCATATTAAACAATCTAAATGGCAAATATAGTGGCTCTGATACCAAATGAAGGAGTAGAAGCATGTAAATTGTTAGATTAGAACATTGAATTCAAAAATTTTCTTCTAGGGTTTCATGCATTATGTCACATCAATTATGTGCCTAATTGATTTCAATGTTCAATTGCATATTAAAATACTTTTAATATGTATTAGGATCTATGTTTGCCATTTAAGATTTTTGAATTAATAAATTAATTCAATTAAACCCTAGTTTGAAAGAAGAATATGTGCACTAACTTTTTGATGCACTGTAGATGTGATTGGTACCTTTGGGAAGCACCTAGGACCCCAAGAGTTATCCCTCTAGCTTTTTCACACCAAGATCACCAATGGGCAGCCCCTAAACCAGCTTCTCAAGCCTTGCCAACCAATTAGAAATTAGGGATTTGCCTTTAGAGAGGTTGTAGATGTATATATGACACTAGAAACAATTTCTAGCAATTTTAATTCAAGAAAATATGGGCAATTCACTTTGAATTGATGAGAGAAGAAAAACAAGAAGAGAGGAGAGCTTTTGGGTGGCGGCACCTCTTTACAAAAATCAGAATGTGTGTTTTATTCTTTCATTATTTCCCTTTTATAATTAGGTCATCACTAAAAACCCTTGCCACATGTCATCTTCTAATTGCATCTTAATTTTAATTGACCTAATCACATTAAGCCAAGTGTCAAAGCTAGGTTTAATCTTGACTTTGATCATCATGCATAATAGGAAGACAAATGACAAACCATGATGCGATGTGTCACCATCACATGGTACCACATGTCACCCTGTAAAATGACCAAATTACCTTTGTGTTGTAATTTTGAGTTCTCAACCCAAAATAATTATTTCTCCTCTTCTAATCAATTTATATCAAATATAAATTAATTAATTAATCTCCATTAATTAATTTCTCATAATTAAATTCATATTTAAACACTTTAAATATAAATTTAACTTATATTATACATCCAATAACCTAGATTTGGTTTTAAGCCATGCTAGGGACTTTGCAATCTCATTGCAAACCAAACCTATTTAATTAATCAATTAAATTCTTTAATTAATCAATTAAATCACATTTAACTTGGTGATTACTTGTGTATGTGTATGACTCACTAGGCTCATCACTAATTGGCAATGAGATATGATATTAACTCTTAGTATCATCAAAAATGATTTCTCTAAATCATTTTAGTCACCTCATAGACCATGGTTAACACCTAGCATAGCATGCCATGGCCATCCAATTACTAATAAGGAATACCTTAAATGAACCTATAATCATATGTTACCATGCACTAGAATCTCTCTGTTACAAAATCCCAATTCGAGCTGGAGTCATGGTTTATGTCAAACCCCATTTGCTATGAATATTATGTTCTCTTTTAATTCCAATTCTTGATTAAAAGTATTTTCTCATCAGAAACTCTTTTCTGATTAAATTTGTCTGTCCTGGCCAGGAACTTGAAACATCAAGAACAAGTAAATGAATATAGGATTTTATCCCTATTTACTTAGGGTAACAGATTCCATCTTGATCAACACCTATCTCCATATATAACTGGTAGGAGCCAATACATGCCCATATACCCATACACAGCACAAGTATGAAAGCAATATCAAACTCAAACCACCTATATATAAGATAATTGTGTTATCTCAGGTCTAAAGATTATATGCACTGATATGATTTATGACAATGCATTGACAAAAGTAAACTTCACGTGCTTGTCATAAGTGTCACTGGTTCGACCTACTTATCATGCATAAGTGCTTATCATGTTTGTTATATGGCATGAGACTCACTATTCCATCTTATTTACATCTCATATAAATAACTTGGAAATAAACATGATTACAATCTTTCTGGATAAGTCATGTCCTGTGTGAAGTATCCTCAATTGTGAACCAATTTATGATACTTTGTGCTAGAAATACTATCACTCATATTCTTAACAACTTAAGAATAGAATTTCTAACAAAATATTAATGGACCTTTTCTATTACACATAAATACATTATGTAAATGGAAAAGTGAAATTGCCTTTTATTAATAAAATATGTACTAGATACATACTAAATAATATGCTCTAGGGCATACTACTAACAAAATCGACATCTTGAGAAGATGAGTATAAGATATTGTAATGAATGGCTCTAGTGCTAGTGGGAGATTTTTAGTAATACGCCTTAGAGCATATCATTTAGTGTGTATCTTGTACATATTTTATTAATAAAAGGCAATTTCACTTTTTCATTTACATAATATATTTATATGTAATAGAAAAGGTCCATTGATATTTTGTTAGAAATTCTATTCTTAAGTTGTTAAGAATATGAGTGACAGTATTTCTAGCACAAAGTATCATAAATTAGTTCACAATCGAGGATACTTCACATAGGACATGACTTATCCAGAAAGGTTATATTCATGTTTGTTCCCAAGGTATTTATATAAGATATAAATAAGATGGAATGGTGAGTCTCATGCCATATAACAAACATGATAGGCACTTATACATGATAAGTAGGCTGAACCAGTGACGTATATGACAAGCACATGGAGTTTACTCTTGTCAATGCATTGTCATATATCATATCAGTGCATATAATCTTTAGACCTGAGATAACATAGTTATCTTGTATATAGGTGGTTTGAGTTTGATACTACTTTCATACTTGTACTATGTATGGGTATATGGGCATGTGTTTGCTCCCACTAGTTATATATAGAGGTAGGTGTTGTTCAAGATAGAATCTGTTACCCTAAGTAAATAGGGATAAAGTCCTATATTCATTTAATTATTTTTCATGTTTCAAGTTCATGGCAGATGTATTGATTTAGTCGAAAGAGTTTCGATAAGAAAATCTAATAAATCAAGAACTGGAATTAAAAGAGAACATAATATTCATAGCAAATGGGGTTTGACATAAACCATAACTCCAGCTCGAATTGGGATTTTATAACAGAGAGATTCTAGTGCATGGTAACATATGATTATAGGTTCATTTAAGGTATTCCTTGTTACTCATTGGGTGGCCATGGCACGCTATGCTAGGTGTCAACCATGGTCTATGAGATGCTTAAAATAATTTAGAAAAATTATTTATGGTAAGAAAGAGTTCTGATGATATTAAAAGTTAATATCATATCTTATTGCCAATTAGTGATGAGCCTAGTAAGTCACACACATACACAAGATAATCATCAAGTAAAATATGATTTAATTGATTAATTAAAGAGTTTAATTAATTAATTAAATAGGTTTGATTTGCAATAAGATTGCAAATCCCTAGCATAACTTGAAACCAAATCTAGGTTATTGGATGTATAGTATAAGTTAAATTTATATTTAAAGTATTTAAATATGAATTTAATTATGAAAAATTAATTAACAGAGATTAATTAATTTATATTTGATATAAATTGATTTGAAGAGGAGAAATAATGATTTTGGGTTGAGAACTCAAAATTACAACATAAGGGTAATTTGGTCATTTCACATGGTGACATGTGGCACCATGAGATGATGACAGATGGCACCACATTAGCTTGCTATTTGTCTTTCTATCATGTAAGATGATCAAAGTCAAGATTAAGTTTAGCTTTGGCACTTGGCTTAATGTGATTGAGTCAATTAAAAATAAGATGCAATGTGGATAAGACATGTGGCATAGGGTTTAAGTGACTTAATGACCTAATTATAAAAGGAAAAGAAAGAAGAACAAAATATATCATTCTCTCTTGTCTATGTGTGTGGCACCTTTTCTCTCTCTCCTCTCTTCATCTTTTCTCATCAATTCAAAGAGAATCACTTCATTCCTTTGAATTAAAATTGCTAGAAAATTGTTTCTAGTGTCCTATACACACATACAACTTCTCCAAAGGTAAGAACCCAATTTATAATTGGTTGGAAAAGGCTTGAGAAGCAAATTAGGGGCTGTCCATTGGTGATCTTGGTGTGGACAAGCTAGAGGGGCAACACTTAGGGTCCTAGGTACTTCCTAAAGATGCCAATCGCATCCATAGTGCATCAAAGAGGTTAGTGCTCTAACTCCTCTTTTAAACTAGGGTTTAAATGAGTTAATTTATTAATTCACAATCTTGAATAGCAAACATAGATCTTAATACATATTAAAAGTATTTTAATATGCAATTGTGCATTGAAATTAATTAGGCACATAAGAGATGTGGCATGATGCATGTAACCCTAGAAGAAAAATTTTAAAATTCAATGCTCTAATGAACAAATCACCATGCTTCCGCTCCTTGAATGCAAGATGAGGTTGAATCCAAGTAAATGTGTCTTTGGAGTTACCTCGAGGAAGTTATTGGATCACTTGGTCAGTTAGAAAGGGATAGAGATAGATCCAAACAAGGTCAAAGCCATTTAAGAGAGGCCCATTCCTAAGACTGGAAAGGAAGTTGAAGGATTTTTTTAGAAAGCTATAGTACATAAGCAAGTTCATAGCTAAGCTCACTACCACTTGTGAGCCCATTTTTAAGTTGTTAAGGAAGAACTAGCCAATGATTTGGAATGAGCAGTGTCAGAAAGCTTTTGACAAGGTTAAGTAGTATTTGCCTAGTCCACCTGTCTTATCACCAACAGTACTAGGAATACCTTTAACTTTATACCTACCAGTAAAAGAGGTTACACTAGGGCAATGCTAGCATAAGAAATAGACAGTTTAGACAGGGCTATATACTTCATCAACAAGAAATTGCTCCAATATGAAGAAAAATATGCCCTAGTGGAATTGACATGTCTAACAGTTGTATGGGCTATTAAGAAGTTGTGATAATACTCTTAATCCTTTCAAATGGTTGTAGTATCTTGAATGTATCCACTCAAATACCTATTTGAAGTACTGGTACTAGTAGGAAAGCTATTTAATTGGTTGATTTTATTAACAAAATTCAACATTGTTTATACCATTGAGAAAACCATCAAAGGTCCTATAGTAATAGAGTTCTTGTCAGAAAACCTTATGGATGAAAAAAAGGAAATATAAGTACGTTTTCCATATGAGAATTTGGACCTAATAAAAGTATAAGGATGGAAAATGTGTTTCAATGGTGTAATGAACAAGAGCGAAGCTAGGATTAGGGTGGTACTAATAGCACCAAATGGGGTGCTTCATTGCTACTAATAATATGGCTAAATATGAAGCTTGCATATGCGGTTTGGAAGCATTGATATATGTAGGGGCAAAGAAAGTCGAGATAATTGGGGATTCAATGTTAGTATTCTCACATATCAACAATGAATGAGAGTAAAAAAAAAGAGAAGCTGAGTCCGTATCTCGATTATGCTCAACGACTGTTAAAAAGTTTTGAAGAAGTAAGATTAAGACATTTACCCCGTGCTCAAAATCAAATGGCTAATTCTTTGGCTACACTAGCCTCTCTTGGGGAAAATGGTGAAAGGAAAGTTTCATAGCCAGTTTCCCTAATGGGAACTAAGGTACCATGTTTTGAGGAACTTATAGTAACCTAACTAAAGATCAATGATGATGAGAAATGGATCACAGATATAAGGAAGTACCTAAAAGAAAGAGAATATCCAGAATTAGTAGATAAGAGAGATAAAGCCATTATTTAGGATGGGCAACTCAATTCATATTGGCTGGGGGACAACTCTGCAAAAGATTCTTCGAAAGGTTATTGTTCTTGTGTGTAATAGAAAAACAAGCCAAGCATATCATAAAAGAGGTACATGCTAGAACCTATGGCCTACACATAAATGGAAGGGTATTAACTAGAAAGATCCTAAGGTTAAGGTATTATTGGTCTACTATAAAGAGCGATAGCACACAGCTTGTCAAAAAATGCCATAAGTGTCAAATCCATGGGAACCTCAACCAAATACCACCTAATGAGCTGCACAACATGGCTTCACTATGGTCTTTCTCTAATTAAGGCATTAATATAATAGGAAAATTTTCACCAACGGCCTCTAATGGGCACAAGTTCATCATAATGGCCATTGACTACTTCACTAAGTGGGTAGAAGTAGAATCCTTCAAAACTGTGAATGCTAAGCAAATGACCAAGTTTTTCATAAAGAACTTGATATGCAGATTTGGAGTAACTTATGAAATAGTATTTGACAATGGAACCCAATTTAAAATAAAATTTTTAGATCTAATTCAGGAATACAAAATCAAGCATCACTAGTCTTCACTATATTGACCACAAATAAATAGGGCAATAGAAGCAGCAAATAAGAACTTGAATACTATCTTAAGAAAGATGGTTAAGACTTATAAGGACTAGCTAGAGAAATTGCCCTATGCTTTATGGAGGTGTAAGACCAGGACAAGAACATCCACTAGGGCAACACCTTTCTCCTTGGTATATGGTGTTGAGGAAGTGCTCCTAATTAAGGTAGAAGTAGAATCCATTAGGGTAGCTTTGGAAGCAGAGATTCCTAAAAATGAATGGGCAAAGAAAAGATATGAAGAATTTGATGAGAAGAGAATTTAGACCTTGCTTATTAGAGGAAGATAGCTTAGGCCCTTAATAAAAAAGTGAAAGATATGGTTCTAAAGCAAGTCAAACCAGTGCCTTTTGACCCAAGGGATAAGTTCACGCCCAATTGGGATGGACCCTATATAGCAAAGTAGATCTTGCCTAGAGGTGCTTCTAGGATTGTTGACCTAGATGGGAATGAGTTTTAAAAACTAGTTAACTTGGACAGGCTCAAGAAGTACTTTATGTGAGATTTGCCCATTAAGCTAAAAACCCATAAAAGGCAGTCTATGAAAAAGTTAGGGCTAAAAAAAATTAAAAAGAAAAGAATAAAAAATAAAATAAACAAAAAAAAAGACAAAAAAAAAAAGCTATGCTGAAAACCCATAAAGGGCAATCTAGGCAAAAGGAGAGTAAGAGAAGATCTACATGGAAAACTCAAAAGATCCATTTGGCAGGTTAAGAGCTTAGAATTAGCTTCTTACAGTTTGAAATGTAGTTAGAATTTAAATCTGAAAGGGGTAATGGTGCACCCAAATTAATAAAGACAGTTTGTTTGCGTTAATGATGTCACACCTTACCCCTCTGTAAGGCATAACATGATCCCGTAGAATACTTAATGAACTACCGAACTTCACCTACCGATAACTCATTAAGCACCCTACAAGGGATTTTAAAACAAATTTCTTACTTTTGGTAAGTGGTGAGCATTTTCTAATAAGTACTTAAAATATTTAGTTAAAATTAAAACTATTTAATATTTTTGGCCCATTTTATTTTTACGCAAATTTTATAAAAATTTTGACAGAGTTCCCTCTGTATTTTGAGAAAACAGTTCTTCAAATACCTGTAAAAAGCACTTCTAAAAATTTTCCTCAACAACTGCTTCAATTTCATACTCAATCTCAATCAAGTTCTCAACACAATTATCAACTTTCCATTTCAAATCCAGTATTCAATGAACATCAAAATACTAACACTCCATTTCATTCAATTTAAATAAAATAGTTCCATTCATATTTCGTTAGAAACAAAACAATTTAAATAGATCATTACAAAATTTACATTAAGAGAATTTCAAACTACAATATATATTACAACTTTATACAAATTTTATATAACTGCTCAAGACCTATTTTTACATGTCCATACATTTATGTGCAATATATACATCAAAAGAAATATTTATAATTAGGGTATAAATTATACCCAATAGCTTCAAAACAGGAAGATCCTCAATTCTTAGCAGCCTAGTCTGCTGCTCTTCTAGTCTCTGTATCTGCGACAGCAATAAAAGCTATCGCTGAGTACTAGGACTCAGTGGTGCACAACATACTAAAATAATCTTTATGCAAAAATAAAATCATATTTATTCAAAAATTTGACTAAACATGAGCATTAAACACAAAACATGAATTATGAGATTTTAATGCAAACCACGTTCATTTCGAAGTATCAAAAAACATTTCATAAAACCCACAGTTAAATCATGCCATTCGAAACAAATAGAATCTCAATAGCCAGAGGCTAAAGAGAAATCACATCACAAGGCTAGCTAGCTCAAATATATGGATATCCATTCACATCCTCTTCTACTGGCACACCTCAACACTTCTCCAGAGAAGGAATCAAAATTCGAAACTAATTACCCCCACTAGTCGTGCTAGTGAGGTGTTCAAATATATGGTCATGACACTGTGGTTTCAAAACTTATCTTAACAATTTGCTAAACATTGCCATTTCAAATATACACAATAATTTTCACAATTTAAATCAAACATCCTAAATAAGATCACAATAAACTTTCAACAATTCAAAGCAAGAGTAAAAATGCATATTTCATTCTCTTTATCAATAAATTTTAAGGCATAGTAGTGTTGTGCACAAACCTCAAGCGAGTCGTCCCTTAGCCTCGACTCGGTTCCTCGGGTTCCTTCCCGATATTCTTTTCAACTGAAACACACAATTTTACAATGTTTCAGTACTAGAACTTAACACAAATCTAAAATAAATTTAGCTTCACATTCACCTAGTTCTAACGTGTTAAATTCGACGTTCTCGAAATTTTTGTGTTTCGGGTTACTATTCACTGCACTATTCAAGTCAAATAGTTGACTTTCTAAGGCTTAATAGGTATGGGAACTCCAACTTCACCCACATACTACATTTTGGTCATTAAACTTGTTGGTTTTGGTCATTTTCTCAAAGCTTAGGTCATTTTGGCAAAATTGCCAATTTTCGGTTTTGGTGCTCCGAAGTTGCACTGTTCCATTGGTCAATCTACTGTTAGAATTTGGCAAAACTTCCTTCATAGAAAATGTTCCTTATTGCCTTAAGTGTATTCTCATTTTTGGATCACCCCAATCGGAGTTTTGTAGCTCATGTTATGGCCAAAATACAATTACTGTTCATGTGCACTGTTCATGCTGAGATTTTGGTTCTGGCATATTTTTGGTCCAAATTTGTTCAATAATTTGATCAAGTTAAGTTCATAATTTGGTCTAACTTTCTTTATATGAAATTTTCTACTATGTCTTAGGTTTCCATCGGTTCAAGAATCACCTAAATCCGAGTTTCCTAGAGAGAGTTATAGCCCTTCAAACATTACTGCTCAAATGAAATTCTGCAGAATCGCAGGTACAGTAACTCAACTTTGATCAATAATTTGAATGGGTTAATGGCATAATTTGGGGTGGTGTTCTTCATGAAAGTTTTAGATCTATATCTTATCTAATTGCTGGTAAAATTTCAGGTCAATTTGACCTTCCTAGCTCGAGTTATGACCAAATGAACAGTTACTATTCATTTGGTCAGTTTGGTGCAGGGGCAGCCTGCTCTCATTTCACTTTGGTCAATTGGTTCACTAAGTTTTAGTCAGTTTTTGGCCATGGTTCCTTAATGAAAATTATGCTATTTTATGTCTATTTTCATCTCCAATTGGTGACATATCAATTGGACTTGTAAAATTTCCATTTTGGTCCTTCAAAGTTGGCTTGGTTTCCACACATCTCTTTTGGTCATTTTTTATCATTTTTCATCTAACATTAGGTAAAAGTCATCATTTATGCATTTCTCCAAAATTTGCCTCAAAACCCTAGGCCTCCAAACCCTAACCACACTAAATTGTTGCATTTGATTAATTCCATGCATACATACATGTTTCTTCATCTCAAACAAGCTCACATATGTATTTAAATCTATCAAACCATGCAAATATACCCCTATACACATGCTGGCCGAATTTCACTTTAGTCCCTCACACATATTTTTTTTATTTTAAGTTTATTTCTATGCTCTTGATGCTATACATACACTAATTAAACTAAAAACTTGAAGTTTGCATTACTTACCTTGTTAGGTGTCTTTGAACTTTCACTTTCTCTCAATTTTCTTCAATTCTTTGATGACCAATCTTCCTCTCAAGTGATTAAATCAAGTTTTTATGAAGCAAGTATGGGAGGATTTGGGGTTTAATGGTGGTTTCAAAGCTTGAAGCAAGCTTTAATGGAGGTTTACAATAGTGAGGGAGAGAGAAACGTAAATGGGAGGAAGATGAGGCTTTTTACTTTTTTTTTTTTCCTTTTCTTTTCTTTTGTTTTTATCCTTATGGAAGACTTAAAAATCCATTTAATTAATTTATTAATTATATGACTTATGGAATCATGCATGATATCATGCATGATGTCATCTTCCTACACTTTTTTAACTTTTCCATTTTCTCTTTTTTTTTCTATTAGTTCTTTAATTTAATTCTCGATTCCGAAATTTTCTTTTCTCCGATTTTATTTGTGATTAGGTCGAGTCGACTCTCGGGTCAATTGACCAAATTGTCCTCATTTGTTCATCCCGGTTTGCAATTAATTCCATATTTCTTCCGGCTCTTTGACCTAATTATTTGACTGGCTTAACAGTTCTTTTTCGTGATTTTCTCTTTTCCACTGTGTTCATAAGGGTCCTAAGGACCGCAGCATCACTTTTTATGGTTCGAAATTTGAGTTTAAAATGACTTCACAGTTGTTCCCGAGAAGGTCACCCATCGCTATGACTCTCGGCTCGTTTAACTTCTTATGTTCTATTTTTCTTATTTATACTTAATTAATTGAACATTACTAATTATTTGTGTTTGTGGCTTATCTAGTTGTCTTAAGTGTGGTTCTAATTCCCTTAACTGTCCGGACCGATACCGATCACCGGAACAGTGAAATCTACCAGGCTATACAAATAGGGGTGTTACAATTCTCCCCCCCTTAAAATAAATTTCGTCTCGAAATTTTACAGTATTAATCTACGAGCAATTTGTGGGTGCTGTCTCCTCATGTCCTCCTCTCGTTCCCAAATAGCCTCTTGGCCCGAATGATGGTTCCACAGCAGTTTTACCAATGGTATCTGCTTGTTCTGTAGCTACTTCACCTCATAAGCCAGAATTTGTATGGGTTCTTCCTCATATGTGAGGTCTGGATTTACTTTAATTTCTTCTACTGGTAGTACATGAGATGGGTCTGATCGATACCTCCTCAACATAGACACATGGAAGACATTATGTATCTTTTCCAACTCTGGAGGTGGTGCCAAACGATATGCCAAAGGTCCCACTCTTTCCAGAACCTCATATGGCCCAATGAAACAAGGACTCAGTTTCCCCTTTCTGCCGAATCTCATAATTCTCTTCCAAGGAGAAACCTTGAGGAAAACTTTCTCACCCACTGCATACTCAATATCCCTTCTTTTCAAATCAACATAGGACTTTTGACGGTTGATGCAGTTTTAAGTCGACCCCTGATCACCCGGATTTTCTCTTCAGTCTGTTGAACTATTTCGGGTCCAATCATTTTTGTTTCACCCATGTCATCCCAACACAATGGGGTTCTACATTTTCTGCCATACAAAGCTTCATATGGAGGCATCCCAATGCTTGATTGGTAGCTGTTGTTGTAAGCAAACTCAATCAAAAGCAAGTGTGTATCCCAACTACCCTCAAACTCAATCACACAAGCCCGTAGCATGTCCTCCAAGATCTGAATTACCCTCTCAGACTGGCCATTTGTCTGTGGTGGAATGTAGTACTGAAGTTCAATCTAGTTCCTAGGGCTCTCTGAAGACTACCCCAGAATCTAGAAGTGAACCTAGGATCTCTGTCTGATACAATGGATACTGGCACTCCATGAAGTCTCACAATCTCATCAATGTACAACTTGGCCAATCTTTCTAAACTGTAGTCCATCCGAACTGGCAGAAAATGAGCAGACTTTGTCAGTCTGTCAACAATGACCCAAACCGCATCATGACTCTTCTATGTCCTCGGAAGTCCCATCACAAAATCCATCGTTATTCTCTCCCATTTCCACTCTGGTACTGGTAGTGGATGTAACAACCCAGTAGGTACTTGATGCTCTGCCTTCACTTGCTGACAAGTTAGGCATTTGGATACAAACTCTGCCACATCTCGTTTCATGCCCATCCACCAGTAATGCTCCTTTAGCCCTCTATACATTTTTGTGCCACCAGGGTGCATGGCAAAAGGAGACTCATGTGCTTCCTTCAAAATGATCTGCCTCAAATCAACATCATTAGGAACACACATTACGCCTGGTGTGTGATAAACCATCATCTCTGATTGAGAATTCTGGTTTCTTGCCCTGCCGGACTTCTTCCAACAGCTTCTGATATTCTGATCATTCTGAGCAGCTATTCTAATCTGATCAATCAACACTGGCTGTACATGCCATGCAACTGCTGTCTGTCCATCATTATTAATCTCTAAACTGGCATGTAATGATCTCAACTCATGTACCAAAGACAAAGGAGTAACTTGTAGACTTGCCATAGTCTTGCGAATTAGGGCGTCAGCCACAACATTAGCTTTCCCTGGCTGATAGTCTATCAGACAATCATAGTCTTTTATCAACTCTAACCATCTCCTCTGTCTCAAATTCAGCTCTTTCTGGGTGCCCAAATACTTCAAACTCTTATGATCTGTATAGATGTAGCACTTCTCCCCATACAAATAATGTCTCTAGATCTTAAGAGCAAACACTATAGCTGCAAGCTCCAAGTCATGTGTCAGATAATTCCTCTCATGCGGTTTTAGCTGGCGTGATGCATAGGCAATGACATTTCGATCTTGCATCAATACACAGCCTAACCCATTGTGAGAAGCATCACTATATACTATATATTCTTTACCCGGAGTAGGTAAAGTCAGGACTGGAGCTTCAGTCAAACATCTCTTCAATTCATCAAAACTCTGCTAGCATTTGTCCGTCCACTGAAATTTTACATCTTTTCTAAGCAGCTTGGTCAATGGAGATGCCAACATGGAGAATCCCTTCACAAATCTACGGTAGTATCCAGTTAAACCCAGAAAACTACGAATTTCTGTGACATTTCTGGGTGGCCTCCAATTAAGGACAGCTTCAATCTTACTTGGATCTACCTTAATACCCTCTGCTGATACTATGTGCCCCAAAAAGGATATCTCCTTCAGCCAAAATTCACATTTCGATAATTTGGCATATAGCTGTTTCTCTCTCAAAGTCTGTAGTACAATCCACAGATGTCTATCATGCTCTTCTACATTCCTCGAATAGACCAATATATCATCTATGAATACCACAACAAACTGGTCGAGGTATGGTCAGAAGATAGTGTTCATCAGATCCATAAAAGCAGCTGGAGCATTAGTTAACCCGAATGGGTTGACTAGGAATTCATAATGGCCATAGCGGGTTCTGAAGGCAGTTTTAGGAATACTCTGCTCTTGTACTTTCAGCTGATAATAACCTGATCTTAGGTCAATTTTGGAGAACACAGCTGCACCCCTCAACTGATCAAATAAGTCATCAATGCGGGGTAATGGATATCTGTTCTTTATAGTCACCTTATTCAACTGTTGATAATCAATACACAAGCGGAGAGTGCCATCCTTCTTCTTTACAAACAACACTGGCGCTCCCCAAGGTGACACACTAGGGCAGATAAAGCCCTTGTCAAGCAACTCCTGTAACTATACTTTTAACTCTTTTAATTCTGCAGGTGCCATTCTATATGGTGTTATGGAGATTGGGTCCACACCAGGCATAACATCAATCTCAAACTGCACCTCTCTTTCTGAAGGTAATCCTGGCAATTCATCAGGAAACACATCTGGAAAGTCACATATAGTAGGGATGTCCCTTAGTGCTGGACTCCCCACTTGGGTGTCTATCACATGTGCCAAGTATGCTTCACACCCCTTTCTGATCATCCTTCTTGCTAATGCAGCTGAAATGATATTTGATGGCAGTAAATGCCTCTCCCCATGTATTACCACATCACCGTACAAAGGGAGACCAAAAGTATCTTGATCTCTGATCAATCATAGCATGATGCCTGGCTAACCAATCCATGCCCAAGATGATATCATACTCTCTGAAGGGCATTTCAATCAAGTCTGATAGGAAAACATGTCCTTGGATCACCGAAGGACAGTCTCTATAAATTTTGTTGACCGGGACCTCTTGTCCTAACGGACTAGTTACTAGCACTTCAAAACCCATTTGCACACATAGGAAAGCAAGTGAACTGACTATGCTAGCACTAACATATGAATGGGTTGAACCCGGATCAAACAACACAAATACATCTTGATCAGAGATAGAGAATGTACCAGCTACCACATCAGAAGTCTCAGCCTCTTCTCATTTGTCTCATTATGTAGATTCAGTTGAAGCACTTCCTTGTCAGCCGTGACCAAGCTGTGCCTGTTGCACAGGCGGTGCCTCTACCTCTGCCTCTTCCTCTACCAGCCCATTGTGAACCTCACGAGAGCGGGACTGCGAATAGATCCTCGGCGGTAGTAGGAGTGGACTATATCTCGGAGCACTAGTGCAGTCTTTAGCTATATGGCCCTTGCCACTGCGATTAAAGCGGACTCGGTGGCCCGATGGCACTCCCCATGAATCTTGCCACAAGTCTCACAGGGGCGGGCAGAATGTGAACCCCTGCTCGACTGCTGACTAGACCTAGGGGGTCTCTGTCCGGAGAATCGGCCCCTACCAAATCTTCCACCTCGACCCCTGCTGGGTCCACTAAACTTCTTCTTTTTCCCAGAAGTCCCACGAACTTCGGCTCTCTGAGACTTTTCCCCCTTGTCTTTGTCTGATTTCTCAGCTTTCTCTGATTTTTCTTTCACTGGGGTTGCTTCTGATTCTATTCTTTCCAACTCAAGTGCTTGAGACATGAGCTCTGAAAAGTTGTTGTGTCAGAATCCCACAACTTGCATCCTTATGCTGGGCTTCAAACCCGTCTCAAATCTCTTGCATCTTGCCTTGCTGGTAGTAAGGAGACTCCCCGCATAGTGACTCAGGTGGGAGAACTCCCTCTCATACTCTGCCACTGATCGGTTCCCTTGTTTCAGACTCAAGAATTCTTGCAATTTCTGATCAACGTATGCATCTGGGATGTATTTTTGTCTGAACTCTCTGATGAAGTCATCCCAAGTCAGCACTGGTGGTTCAACCAAACTGTGGGGGATGGTCTTCCACCAATCATATGCATCCCCTTGCAGTAGCGACACAAAATACTCAAACTTCAACTCATCTTGGCAGTGCAGCCTCTTAAATACTCTGTCCATTCTTTCAAGCCATTGCTCTGCCTCTAAAGGGTCCACTGTACCCTTAAATTCTACAGCCCCATACTTCAATAATTTATCCTATTATGCAGTGGAGCGGTGATTGTGCCACGGTGATTGGGGTGGAGCTTGGCGAGCATACCCTAGCCATTTGTTGAAACATCGCGACCATATCTTTGTACCTGTCTGCGAAGCTGCGGCATTTGTGGGCTGGTGCTCTTGACCCACTAACATTCGGTAAAGTGGGCTTCCCCTTGTGCCTCGGCTTCAGCGATTTGCTCAATGGCGATCCTTCTTCCATAACTTGATGCAGGTAGGGTATCTCCTGAACAAGTAACACATGGAGATTTCTCTCTGTTAGTTCATATTCATGATGTAATGCACTGTATGTAACAAATATGGACATTGAGAAGTTGTACTTAACAAAGAAAGACACAAATTTATATGTTAAAACATACTTCAAAAACTTGCTCTGATACCACTAAAACATGTCACACCTTACCCCTCTGTAAGGCATAACATGATCCCGTAGAATACTTAATGAACTACCGAATTTCACCTACCGATAACTCATTACGCACCCTACAAGGGATTTTAAAACAAATTTCTTACTTTTGGTAAGTGGTGAGCATTTTCTAATAAGTACTTAAAACATTTAGTTAAAATTAAAACTAGTTAATATTTTTGGCCCATTTTATTTTTACGTAAATTTTATAAAAATTTTGACAGAGTTCCCTCTGTATTTTGAGAAAACAGTTCTTCAAATACCTGTAAAAAGCACTTCTAAAAATTTTCCTCAACAACTGTTTCAATTTCATACTCAATCTCAATCAAGTTCTCAACACAATTATCAACTTTCCATTTCAAATCCAGTATTCAATGATCATCAAAATACTAACACTCCATTTCATTCAATTTAAATAAAATAGTTCCATTCATATTTCGTTAGAAACAAAACAATTTAAATAGATCATTACAAAATTTACATTAAGAGAATTTCAAACTACAATATATATTACAACTTTATACAAATTTTATATAACTGCTCAAGACCCATTTTTATATGTCCATACATTTATGTGCAATATATACATCAAAAGAAATATTTATAATTAGGGTATAAATTATACCCGATAGCTTCAAAACAGGAAGATCCTCAATTCTTAGCAGCCTAGTCTGCTGCTCTTCTAGTCTCTGTATCTGCGACAGCAATAAAAGCTATCGCTGAGTACTAGGACTCAGTGGTGCACAACATACTAAAATAATCTTTATGCAAAAATAAAATCATATTTATTCAAAAATTTGACTAAACATGAGCATTAAACACAAAACATGAATTATGAGATTTTAATGCAAACCACGTTCATTTCGAAGTATCAAAAAACATTTCATAAAACCCACAGTTAAATCATGCCATTCGAAACAAATAGAATCTCAATAGCTAGAGGCTAAAGAGAAATCACATCACAAGGCTAGCTAGCTCAAATATATGGATATCCATTCACATCCTCTTCTATTGGCACACCTCAACACTTCTCCAGAGAAGGAATCAAAATTCAAAACTAATTACCCCACTAGTCGTGCTAGTGAGATGTTCAAATATATGGTCACGACACTGTGGTTTCAAAACTTATCTTAACAATTTGCTAAACATTGCCATTTCAAATATACACAATAATTTTCACAATTTAAATCAAACATCCTGAATAAGATCACAATAAACTTTCAACAATTCAAAGAAAGAGTAAAAATGCATATTTCACTCACTTTATCAATAAATTTTAAGGCATAGTAGTGTTGTGCACAAACCTCAAGCGAGTCGTCCCTTAGCCTCGACTCGGTTCCTCGTTCCTTCGATATTCTTTTCAACTGAAACACACAATTTTACAATGTTTCAATACTAGAACTTAACACAAACCCAAAATAAATTTAGCTTCACATTTACCTAGCTCTAACGTGTTAAATTCGACGTTCTCGAAATTTTGTGTTTTGAGTTACTATTCACTACACTATTCAAGTCAAATAGTTGACTTTCTAAGGCTTAATAGGTATGGGAACTCCAACTTCACCCACATACCACATTTTGGTCATTAAACTTGTTGGTTTTGGTCATTTTCTCAAAGCTTAGGTCATTTTGGCAAAATTGCCAATTTTCGGTTTTGGTGCTCCGAAGTTGCACTGTTCCATTGGTCAATCTACTGTTGGAATTTGGCAAAACTTCCTTCATAGAAAATGTTCCTTATTGTCTTAAGTGTATTCTCATTTTTGGATCACCCCAATCGGAGTTTTGTAGCTCAAGTTATGGCCAAAATACAATTACTGTTCACGTGCACTGTTCATGCTGAGATTTTGGTTCTGGCAGATTTTTGGTCCAAATTTGTTCAGTAATTTGATCAAGTTAAGTTCATAATTTGGTCTAACTTTCTTCATATGAAATGTTCTACTATGTCTTAGGTTTCCATCAGTTCAAGAATCACCTAAATCCGAGTTTCCTAGAGAGATTTATAGCCCTTCAAACATTACTGCTCAAATGAAATTCTGCAGAATCGCAGGTACAGTAACTCAACTTTGCTCAATAATTTGAATGGGTTAATGGCATAATTTGGGGTGGTGTTCTTCATGAAAGTTTTAGATCTATATCTTATCTAATTTCTGGTAAAATTTCAGGTCAATTTGACCTTCCTAGCTCGAGTTATGACCAAATGAACAGTTACTGTTCATTTGGTCAGTTTGGTGCAAGGGCAGCCTGCTCTCATTTCACTTTGGTCAATTGGTTCACTAAGTTTTAGTCAGTTTTTGGCCATGGTTCCTTAATGAAAATTGTGCTATTTTATGTTTATTTTCATCTCCAATTGGTGGCATATCAATTGGACTTGTAAAATTTCCGTTTTGGTCCTTCAAAGTTGGCTTGGTCATGCTGCCAGCAGCATGACCATTTGCCCTACGAATTTAACTTCCATTCTCACAATTTCCACACATCTCTTTTGGTCATTTTTTATCATTTTTCATCTAACATTAGGTCAAATTCATCATTTATGCATTTCTCCAAAATTTGCCTTAAAACCCTAGGCCTCCAAACCCTAACCACACTAAATTGTTGCATTTGATTAATTCCATGCATACATACATGTTTCTTCATCTCAAACAAGCTCACATATGTATTTAAATCTATCAAACCATGCAAATATACCCCTATACACATGCTAGCCGAATTTCACTTTAGTCCCTCACACATATTTTTTTTATTTTAAGTTTATTTCTATGCTCTTGATGCTATACATACACTAATTAAACTAAAAACTTGAAGTTTGCATTACTTACCTTGTTAGGTGTCTTTGAACTTTCACTTTCTCTCAATTTTCTTCAATTCTTTGATGACCAATCTTCCTCTCAAGTGATTAAATCAAGTTTTTATGAAGCAAGTATGGGAGGATTTGGGGTTTAATGGTGGTTTCAAAGCTTGAAGCAAGCTTTAATGGAGGTTTACAATGGTGAGGGAGAGAGAAACGTAAATGGGAGGAAGATGAGGCTTTTTACTTTTTTTTTTCTTTTCTTTTCTTTTGTTTTTATCCTTATGGAAGACTTAAAAATCCATTTAATTAATTTATTAATTATATGACTTATGGCATCATGCATGATATCATGCATGATGTCATCTTCCTACACTTTTTTAACTTTTGCATTTTCTCTTTTTTTATTAGTTCTTTAATTTAATTCTCGATTCAAATTTTCTTTTCTCAGATTTTATTTGTGATTAGGTTAGGAGTCGGCTCTAGGGTCAATTGACCAAATTGCCCCTCGTGGTTCATCCGGTTTGCAATTAATTACATATTTCTTACGGCTCGACCTAATTATTTGGTAGCTTAATAGTTCTTTTTGTGATTTTCTCTTTTCCATTGTGTTCATAAGGGTCCTAAGGACCGCAGCGTCACTTTTTACGGTTCGAAATTTGAGTTTAAAATGACTTCACAGTTGTTCCCGAGAAGGTCACCCATCGCTGTGACTCTTGGCTCGTTTAACTTCTTATGTTCTGTTTTTCTTATTTATACTTAATTAATTGAACATTATTAATTATTTATGTTTGTGGCTTATCTAGTTGTCTTAAGTATGGTTCTAATCCCCTTAACTGTCCGGACCGACACCGGTCACCGGAACAGTGAAATCTACCAGGCTATACAAATAGGGGTGTTACAAATGAAATGTTGTTTTATTGTATTATGAATGCCTTGCATAAAGTTTTTAAGGAAACTACATTAAGCAATAAGTAAATAGAGATTACACTTTCTACCTCTTATTGGATATGTTAGTTTCTCTAGCCATTTTGTTTAGTGGTGCAGTCCATTTTTTATAATGATGACTAAAGATAGCATTATGATTCTGCTTGCTGGTTTATAACCCCATAAGTGCATGGATCGTTAACAAGTAATATAGTAGTGAATACAGTATCGCTCCCATGAGAGTAAGTACCAGGCTATACATCAACTTTGACTGCTTAGACTACCAAATATAATGAGAGATTTAAATTAAACTAAATTAAAATAACTAAAGCTATTGAGAATAAAGGAAAACAAAGTGCTAAACTTAAATTTGGAAAGTAATTCACAAAAACAATTTCAGAATTAGGATTTCACACTTTAACCTTATTATGGACTTAACCTTTCATATTCAACAAATTGAGAATTGTTACATTGATGGAAATTAATCCTAAGGTATCTTAAGTCCTCTCTCAAGGCATCTAAGGTGTATTTTAATTAACCTGAACCCTACTTTCATAGAGATCAATCTTAATTAAAACCCTTTAAGCTCTTTGATTAATTATAGAACTCCATAAAGAATTTTAGCCTATCTCTAGGTCAGATTTCCTAGGTTCAAAATCCTAATTTTTAATCACCTTTCAGTTCTTCAATTAGTATCTTTTATCATAACTAAGTGCGTACCAACACATAGCATGCATTAAGAACGCAGAATACTGAATCAAAGAACAAAACTCAAATTCATTAAATAACTTTAGTATAAATCCATATCAGAATTTAAGAGTGCTACTCCCCTAATCCTAGAGTTAAACAAATTACTCACTCATGGTAAGTTTAACAAACATAATGAAATTAAAATAAAAGAATATGAAACAATCTGAAGAAATAAAACAAAGGAACCAAGAATAAGATTTACAGCCTTGGACTTTTGAAACTTTAGCTGAGAATCCTTCTCCTTGAGCTTGGATGCAAACTCTCTCCAAATTGAACTCTCTCCAAATTGCTTAGAAAAACTAAGGTTTAAAGTAAAACAAACTCTCTCCTACTTGTTTCTGACTTCTAGTGTTTATATTAAGTGCTTAAAAGTCTTGTTTCAGAGTCCCAAAAGCCTTAGAAGTCTATTCGGAATGAATACAGTAGAATCCAGGTCGAGTTAAAAGTCTTGTCTGGTGTGAGGTTCACGACCCATGTGGGACTACATGGCTTGACCCGTGTAAGTTTCTAGACCACTTTGCATATCTCATTTTAGGGAGGACAGCAAGTTACACAGGGCATGGCATGTTATACGGGGTCAACTACACGGCCCGTGTACTTAAGTCCTTCCAAGCTTTTTCAGGTTCTCCTGGCCAGAAGGTTACACAAGGTGTGCTCCTGCTTTATATGACCCACTAACATTGTGCAGCATCCTTTTTTGACTTTTCTAACTTCTCAACCTATTCAATCGACTTTTATTCCTTGGATCTTCATTAAATCACTTGAAAATATATAAAAAAAAAACATGAAATTAAGTAAAGACAATCACAATTAACAAAAATTGATGAAACTAAACAAAATTCATGAAGTTAACTATCTAAATGCTATGAAATGCATTGCAAAGGTGCCTTAAAATACCTATATGATACAAGTGTATTAGATTCTTGTTGAAACCATGTTGTATTGTTCTCTTTTCTGTAACACCCACCTTTTTTCGACGTCAAAATTTTTGTCATTAATGGAATATTCTGATGAATATGAAGATTTCATAGATAAGGAAATGGTAGCAAGAAATGTATGTGTATGTATTTATGAGGTGTTCAAAATGTTTTTAAAAATAAAAATATTTTAAAGTTAATAATCCATAAAAGTTTTAAAGTGTTTTTAGTAGAGAAGGAACTTGATAGCCTAAGTATGGACTTAGATAGTGAAGTCCCTTTTTCTTATTCAAATCCTTTTGGAATGAGAATAGACTTTAACTTGGAATTATAACTTTGTAGAAAGTCCATAGGCGATGAAGGTATAAAAGAACCAACGACTGTTTTCTATCAAAAGAACTTAAACTCACTTTTTCTCACTCCAAGCTGCTATGACATGCAAGCTTGGGTTCTAAGGGTTTTCTTAGCCATTTCATGCTTTGAAGTTTGATTCTTGATCGGGAAGCTTGGTGAAAGCGATTGAAGTTGGAATCATCAATTCACCAATTCAACAGAAAAAGGTCATTTCTCTTTTCTTTTAATCTTTTAGAAGAATCCACGTATGTCTTGGTGTGTTAGATTGTTGGTTTTTTATTGCATTTATGGTTAGAGGAGTTTTGGAGCATGTCCAGGTTGAGAATGGGTTTGCATGTTGAGTTTTTGATGTTTTTATGGTTAAATGTGATGTGTGAAGCTAATGGAACTTTGAATTCTAGCTTTTAGTGGTTGCAAGTGAGTTTAAATTTGATTTCAAGATCCCTTAAGCCTTAAATGACAAGTTTCTTTGGATGGATTCAAGAATTTCTTAATGATGTTATGTATGAAATTTGGTTAAATCTCAAAATTCAAGTTCAATTTGGTTTTGCATGTGTGTTTGGAACTTGATTCCAAGTTGTTTTTGGCCCTAGACTTGTGTTAGAATGTTTGGAGCGTGTTTAGGAAGTTTAGAATGTGTTTTTGGATTTTTGGAAGAAAAGTTTTGCTAGTTTTTGACTTGAGACTTTTGGAAATTCTTAGGTTTGATTGTCGAAAACCATTGTTTCGATAGCCAAAGCATGTAGTTTCTTAGAAAAGAATATGAAAAAATTCAAATTTTGATAGATAAAGTCCAAAACTTTAGCAAATGCAGTGGCTATTGCTCGAAATGGGCACCCGATGTTCAAGGGTTTGGCGGTTGAAGTCCAAGACTGTAACACCCTCATATTAGGCAGTTCCGTACATTCTACTGTTTTGGTGACCAATGTCTGTTTGGACAGCTAGAATGACTGGAACCATACTTAAATCACATAGGAAAGTTGTAAATTAAATTGATAAAGATCAAATGAGGTTGGAGGAAAATAAGATGAATGAAGCACAAATAGGTTAAATGAGCCTAGGTCCTAGCGATGAGTGACCTACATGGGAAGCAACTATAAGTTGAATTGCTACACTATATTCGTGTGGCACTCTATGGAGACCTTAATGAAGAAATTATTTAGAAATTATTGGGAAATTGAAAATCAAAGAAATGAAAAGGGAAGAAGTAAAATTAAGTGAATCATAACCTAATGACTCATCGGGTATTATGAAAAAAGATGGACTCTAACCCGATGAGGGGCATTTTGGTCAATTCACTTTAAGAGTTGACTTTTGACCTAAAAGTCTAATTAAAATAAGTAAGACTAAAACAGTAGAATGAAATTAAAATATGGAAATGTGTATGGAAAAATTTATGGGGACACATAAGAAATTAAATAAATTATATAAAAATAATAACAATTAAAATAAAAATTAAATTTTTTTTAATGGATAATTATCCATCCATATAAGAAGACAAAACGAGAATTAAAAATCAAAAACATCATCACTTCTCCTTTAGCTTGGTCAGCTCCCCTTTCCATCCTCTCTTCCTCCATTATTAAGCCATCCAAGCTCCAAAATCCTTGAATTCCCTCCATAATTCCATAGCCACTAGAACAAAAGCTTGATATTTGATTATGAAAAGAAGATTGGAAGCAAAGATTGAAGGAAATTTGAAGAGTTTGGAAGATGGGAAATTTGTTAAGTGAGGTAAGTTTACTTCCAACTTAAATTAGTTGTGTATTCCTTAAATTGAAGTTAAATTGTGTGGAATTTGTAAAGAAAATTGAAGAATCTTGCATGAACCCTAAGCATGAATTTTAGCCAGCCTTCATAGGGTTAAGGTTTTGTGTGTTTTGACTTAATTGAACATGAATTCTAGCTTAGATGAAAGGGTATACATGATTGGTGTGTTGAATTTGTATGAATCGGTATGAATTGGAAAGATGGGGAATTAGGGTTTTGGAGAAATTAAGGTTTTGATTATATGAAGTGCAATTGATGTTCTTAATGTTGAATTATGATTATTTGGTATGAATTGGTTGAGAATTGATGTTGGTTGGTGAATGGAATTAATGCAATAGAAATGTATTGAATGTGCTAGAATCTAGACAGCTTGCGTCCAGTGCACTTAATTGCTCATAACTTAATCTACATAACTCCAATTGGCATGAAACCAATTGAAAATAAAACCTAACACATAATGCTAAAATTTTCATGAAGAGAGTCTGCCTAGAAAATGACCATAGCATACGTCAAATTAGGCTTGAATCCGGGTTACCAATTCTGGACCTGGAGAAAATAACCATATGAACAGTACTTATTCAATTAGGCATAACTCACTCTAGGAAACTCCAAATTAGGTGATTCTTGAACCAATAGAAACCAGAGACATAGAAGAACAATTCTTATGATGACCATGAAGTCAAATTATGACCGTAACTTGATCAAATTGCTAGACAAAATTAGTCCAGCAAATCTGCCCTGAGTATGGATTGAACCTAGAAAATGTGAAGGATTAGGCATCTGACCAGTTTTGGAAAAATTACCATAACTTAAGATACACAATAGAAAAATAAGTGATTCCAAAGCAAAAATAACCGTAAGACATAGAACTAAAAACTTCATATTTGGACCTAAACCCAGTTCATAGGACAAACTAGGGGAATGTTGGGGCAATTCAGAAATGTTAAATCTGGAAATCCTGCACTTCAACAAAATTGCCTTGTGACCTCCGAATGGTTATCAGGGCATAACTTCCTCTACAAAATTCTAATTGAAGTGATTCAAAATGATTTGGAAACCCAAGACAAAGACCTAATACATTGTTTCAAGGACCTGATGCCAATTCTGAGCCTAAGGTGCTCAGATATTAGATGGAAAATTTAGTGAAATTCTGAAAAACTAGAAAAGGATAGTGTTTAGTACCCTGGAGCAGTACTTAGTAATTTGACCATAACTTGAGCTAAGGAACTTCAAATTAGATAATTCAAATTGGAAATTAAACCTAACACATAAAGGAACAATTTTCATGGCGATCACTTTAGAAAATAAGGATTAGAAATAGGTTGAAATTGGGTTCTACAGTGAGGCTTTAAACTTGTCCAGAACCCATAATTCATTTAACTTCAATAGTTAACTTAGGGATTCATTATGCATTTCTTTGATTAGTTATTGGTGATGATTGGGATGAGTATTGAGACACTTCAATAGTGTGTTTTCAATAGAAAAGGAGCCTTCCAAGGAAGGGAAAAGTTGAGCTAAGTCAAGAGAAGTATCAAAAGGTTTGTGCACAACTAGCTTTTTTCCTTTGTTTTTAAATTTGCATGAGAATTGAATGAATTAATTATGCTTTTTCTTTGTATTTGAGAACTTTAATTTGTTGAATTGATTTTGTATGATTTAAATATGATTTCTTTTATGCATTTAAGAATTTATTGCATTGTTTTGAAGATTTTGAATTGTGAAATAATTTTATATTATGGAAAGGCAAATGTTGGCCCTTAATTTCAATGTAGCAAGGGGGTGGGCCGGTATTTGAATATGTTTTGAAGTGCTTTTGTGAACTTGATGTGTTGCCAACCAGGTGCATGAATTTGTAACAATTAAATATGTTTATTGATTTATAAATGCGTTTTGTGAATGGAAATTGTTTTGAATATGTTTTGAAACCACAGTTGACATGGCAATGTGATTTGTGTTCCTCATTAGCTTGCCTAGTGAGATGATATTTGATGTGATATCCTCCACTTATGGGGTTGAGCTTCCCTCTCTAGCTTACCAATTGAGGTTGATTCGGATGAGTACTCATTAGCTAGCTAGCCTTTGGTGCCTCCCTTTAGCCTCGGTTATTGGGGCGAGTTTGCTTTATCTTGGTGTACAACACGGTATTGATCGAAAATTTTGTGTCATAGATCTAACTGTGTGAATTATTGGCAACACCCTTAAACTGTGATTATTTGATAAACATGGGATTGAAAAATAAGTGTTTTGTCAATGATTGCAAAATGTTATGATGATTTCATGGAAAAGTTTTATGATGAATTAGTATATAAAATGGGATTGAAACAAATAATTTATAATGATAAAAAAAATTTGTGATATTGGTTTCATTGTCTGATGGAAAATGGGAATAATGCAAACCTTTGCTATGATTTGATAAATCATGTTTTGTTTTGAATTTTAAATTATTAGTTATGTACCACTGAGTTCACCACTCAACGATAGCTTTTGTATGCTATCGCAGGTGAAAGAAAAGATAGAGCAGTTGAGTGAAACTACTTGAAGCTGTGACTTGAAGCTGAGTTGGAGTTGTCTTTGAGTACATCATAGATATACTCTTGTACATTAGGTTTTGATGTAATTATGTAGCTATATGTATGCAATTACATTCGAGCAGTCATACAGAAACTTTGTAATGTTATTTTTGGGACTTTAATCAAATGTAAATTGTTGTAATGTTATTTCTTGTGATTTTGAACATTTGTAAATTTTGTAATATTAATTTCCTTAATTTCAATGGATGTCAGTTTGTAATAAAATATTTCTTGTATTGTAAATGTAAAAGTTTCATCCTTTTTGGTTCGTGGATGAAAGAAAGAAAATTTTTGAATAATGATTTATTTAATTATATTATATAATTGCCACAGGTGAATTTAAAAGGTTTTAAAATTGTGATTTAATAAAATTATAGTCGTAACCACATAGATTTTCTGCAAAATTTTAAAAATGCTTATTTCTTTCTAAATAAACTTTATGACACATACCTAAATTGAAGACACTCAAATAATTCTTTTACCACCACATTAAACTTAAAAATGAATTTATTTTGTTAAAATCTCTTGTAGTATATTTAATAGATAATCAGTAGGCAAAGTTCAACAATTTATTAGGTATGCTACGGGATCATGTCGTATCTTATAGAGGGGTAAGGTGTGACAAAGACTCTAGCCACCAAACTTGGTTCTGCCAGCCTTATTTCTCTTTTAGATCTAAGGCTCCAAACCATAATTCAACTATCCAAAAGAAACTAGAATTGTCTATTTAATGTATGGATAGAGTTCTAGAGCTTCTAATAACTCCTTAGGTTCTAATGTTTATAGGATCGGACTTGAGGAATTCAAGAAGCTAAGGATCCGAGTCTAGCTAACGTTCATGTTAGGTGATTGATAGGCTATAAGAGGTGAGTAACTCTAACCTTGATAAATGTAAATTCATTAAATGTAATTCACGATCATCCATATGCATCATTTCATTGTTTACCAAAATAGCTCTACTCCAAGAGATGGAAGAATGACGGAGTTATGAGGAGATGGTTTCCTGCTTAGGATGGTGTTGAACTCCTTATAAGTGGAACAGATCTGAAAACTCTGGAACCTAAATAAATGTGCAATAGGATCCCAATGTTGTGTAGCAGCCATTAGAAAGGAAATGTCAAGCTTAATATGTTATAAGAAACACAGATGTTTTGGAAATAGTCCTCGAAATTCTTACCAATAAGCTAAGTTAGCTAGTTTCATCCAGTTCTTAAACATAATCTTAATCATGGAAGGCATTGAAAAGGAAAATAAATAGAGGAGAAGCATAATGAATTTTGGCTAGAATGGAGAAATAAGGAGAAAGTGAAGCCTTTTATAGGATTTTTAAAAAATCTAAAAAAGGAAGAAAGAAGAAAAATAAAAAGGAACTAAGAAAAACTAAAAAGGGAGAAAATAAAATCTAGAAAGGAAGAAAAGAATGCACAAAAGAGAAAGCAAAATCCCAAGGGGATCTTGTAACACCCTCACTTTAGCTAGTCCGTGCATTCGACTGTTCCTGTGATTAATGTCAGTCTGGACAGTCGAAATGTCTGAAACTATACATAAATTAGAGTGAGGAGTCATAAATAGACCAAATAATAGTAAGAAAAATTAATAAAAAATTTTAGAAATGAAATACAACAAAGTTAAATGAGCCAATGCCCCGGTGATGGGTGACCCTAACGGGAAGTAGTGGTGAAGACAGCTAGTAATCCTAAACCCGCGGGAAATCTCATGAAATAATTTCTGGGATGCCAGAGAAGAGTTACGGAGCCCTAGGTAGCATTAAAATGCCAAGAAAAGGTTAGGAGAATTTTATTAATCGGTACAGACGATTTTGGCTCCTTAAGCCAAATGAAGGTCATTTTGGTCATTTCGCCTACAGAGATAATTTTTTATCAACTTGTTCATTTAAGTAAGTGAATTATATGACACAAAATATGAATAAATATTGCTAAAAATTAAATTGAAAATGAGTAAGAAAGAAAAGAAAAGAAAAGAAAAGAAATAAAATTTTGAATTATGACATAAGATGATGTCATTTAACATGCCTCCACAAATCACAATTCAATAACACACTTAAATTTCTTTAAAAGGGGAAAAATAAGTCAAAACTAAGAAAGCAAATTGTGCTCCTTCTTCCTTGTTCAGCCGAGACCCATATCTCTCTCCATACCTTCATTTTGCTTCACCTTCTCACTAAAAATTTCTTGTAAAAATCGCATTAAACCACTTGCTTGTTCCACTAAAATTATTCCTTATACCTTAAACATCCTCTAGGCAGCAAAAAGAAGAGAAGAATTGAAAGTTTATCAAGTTGAAAATTTGATCAAACAAGGTTAGTGCCATATTTCTTACCTTTATTCCCTTTTAAGCATGAATTCAAGTTAAGTTAGGTTAGAAATTGATGAAAAATGAAGTAAATATGCATGCTTAAGTTTCATGAAATTTTGGTCAGCCTTATGGGACTGAGAGTTTGAGGGTTTTGATGGATTTTAATGGTTTAGAAAAGGTGTTTGAGGTGTAGACATCAATTAGAAATTGATTAGTATGCCTAATGTGATATGTATAGTGTAAATCTTGATTTGGAGCTAGGGTTTGATATAAAAATTAGGAATTTAATGATATGTTGATAAATTGTTGATGTTGAGACTAATTATGGACTAATTGAAGTGCATGGAATGTGATTTGTGGATGGTAGTAGTGTGGGAAGGTGGTATTGGAAGTGTTATTCTTATGCAGGAAATTCTGGACCTATGAGTCCAGTGTGTTTAAATGAACATAAGTAGAGCTAGACAGCTCCAATTGGTGTGAGGCTAATTGAAGATGAAATTTAATACCTTAAGACACATTTTTTGTGAAGAAACCATGCCCATAAAACTAACTTAAGTTGCCCTAAAAATTGACCTAATCCGGGTAACATATATGCTGCCCTAGAAAATTGACCAAATTTTATTTGGCCATAACTCAGTGTAGAAATATCCAAATGACCTAAATTTTATATCAATGGAAAGATTAGACAATTAGAACAACTTTCATAAAGAACACAAACTCAAATTTTGAACCTAACCAATTCAAATTGCTAATCCAATTTAGGACACCAAATCTGGCAGAACCAAATTGCCTAGAAATTCTGAGTACAAGTCAATCCGGCCAGTTATGGTAAAATTGCCATAACTTGAGCTACAAAACTCCAAATGGAGTGATTCAAAAAGGTAATTAAAGAAGACACATAAAGGAACAACTTTGATGAAGAAAAGTTTGCCAAATTCTCATTGTAGCTTAGACCAATGGAATAGTAAACATAGAACACAAAAACTAAATTTTTGAAAATACTTTAAGGAGGTTTTAAATTGCAATTGGCAATCAATGCCAACAAACTTAGAACTCAAAATGTGGTATAAATATGTATCAAACATTTGTGTACATATTATGAATTAAAAAGTCAACCTTTGAAGGGAAATGGTTAAGTGAATAGTAACTACCAAAAACTTAAGTTACTAATAGGGTCAATGGTACCCCACTTAAAGAACTTAATGTATACCTAAATTATGAGAATAGGTAGATGAGAATTGTATTCTCATCATAAATAGAACTTAGGAAACATTGTTAATATATTTTGAAATGTGGTTTAGAAATCAATATAAATGAAAATGTTGAACCTAGAGACATGTAAAATGATGTAATAAATTAGATAAGGAATTAGAAAGGAAAAATATATGATATAATTGATAAATTATGAATTATATAAATGATATTCATGAATATATGCATTAGATGAAAATGAGTCTAGATATTGTATTTCACTAGGAAATAAAGTTTAGAATGTTACAACAAATATATATAATGGAATATATAATGAAATAATTGTTATAAATTGTGATCATATGAATGACATAATGAATGAATAAATGAATCATATTAATGTATGAATGAGATATTAATTCTCATTATTATGAAAAGGACTAATACTTTGAGTACAATGGTATAGAAAGATAATTGATGTGAATTGCGATCATATGAATGATCAAATGAATATATAAATTATAATTGGATTTTGTTATGAAATAATGAAGTCATAAAACACAATATATTAATATTTAATAGTACTATGTGCCCATGTATTGCCTAGACATGTGTGTCAGATTGGATAGATTGACATGCCAATAAGGTATTGTTTTAGCAGTACTGCGTAAGGCTTTATGCCCTCACTCATGGCTTTTATGCTCGATTATATGTTATCATGGCTTTTCAGCATACTAACTACATACGTGGTTGACGTTTCCCGTCCCATGGTATGACGGCCCGAGGCACCGCAGTGTCTAGTGCCAACGACCCGTTATCCAGTTTAGTCAGCCTGTCATAGGTTACCTGAGCAGTGTAAATTATTGAGATTATTTAAGAACATTAGTATTGAATGAAATGAGGAAAAAGATTAGCAATGGATACATAACCAAATCAAGTAGTACAAATGAAATTTTCAGAATTATAGGAACTGAAAATACAATACTCCTAGAATTAATCTGTATAGCGAATATTATTACTGTATAAACTCAGCACTTCCAAAGAGGGACAAAATAGAATATAAGATAGTTGATGTTAGAAATATCATACCAAATTTAATTGATACCCAAGGATTTAAATTATACTTTAGAATTATACTTCAGTTTTTTTATTTGTATATATTATTTTCTTGTTATATTATTGTACCACTAAGTAAGAATGCTTAGCGTGATAGATTTGTTTCCTTCGCGCAGGTACTAAAGCTAAAACCCAATGGATATTTGACTGGGATTTTTGGAGTCCAGAACTGCAGAAGTGTTCAAGTTGTCACCTCCTCAACAATGCATGTAGATAGGGCTCACAAAAGTTATTTTATATATTTATAATTAGTTATTAATTGTAATGTAAATTATGGTGTTGTAATTAATTGTATATCATGTAAATTGTGAATTTATGAAATTAGCTTATAAATCATGTAAATTATAAAGTTTGAGAATTTTGATACATAAATTGAGTATGAATGGATATGTATGCAAATGAGTTGCAAGAATTGAATGTGTGATGAGATGATTATGAAAATAACTGAGGAGATTTTATTGTGAAAATATTGTTAAAATTTCAAGCAAGTGAATAGTGAAATACGCCAAATGGTAATAGAAACAGAGGAAACTTCGCTGGTTTCTCCATAGAAAAATAATTGATATTAAAATATAACGAGAACAAAATTTTTAAAGGAATAAAGTAAGATAAAATAGGGTGCTCCGGCACCGAGTGTGACATGCCTTGCTCGGCTACACTACAGTCAGATGAGGGGTGTCACAGATATTCCCAATGGGTGGTGCACAAGGAAGCAAGGAGGCACCCCACCAACTTGATTCATAAGGATTTTCTAGAAACCTTATTCTGATGCAAAGCTATCAGAATTTTGTGCAGCCTTAGAACAACTTGATAGGACATTTTTTAACAAATTTGGAATTTTTCATTTAATGTGATTACATCTACATCATGTCTTCGTTCCCCAATGGATTCAAAATTACATTTTGGTCCTCATTAGTGTAAAATTACAAAATGATCCCTGGACCAAATTGAACTTTTACAAGTTTGCTTCTTTTCATACCCAATGAGTTCTTTAAATAAAATGGTCCTTAGATGGATTAACTTTATTAAAATCATCCTCAAAGGAGTTCTTTTTTTTTTACAAGGTGGTCTTTAAAAAGACCAAGTTTTCCTAAAAATCCCTAAAGAAGTCCTTTTCTAAAAAAAAAAAAAAAAATACAATGCATAAACATCATTTCCCCAAATGGAGACTTTCCAAAAACATAACTAAGCACATAGATCACATCTACATTGCATACCAAAAAGAAGACAAAGAAATGAGTGAAAAGTGAGAAAGGAAAAAGAAAAGAAAAGAAAAACTTCTCAATGGAGAACTAAAAAAAGAGAAGAAGAAAAAAGAGGAAAGGAAAAGAAAAGGAGAAGAAAGAAATGAAATACAATGAGGATGAGAAAACTACCTGAACAAGAAGCAAAATAGCCTAAGACATGCTCAAACAGGCATAAGATTAAGACAAGAATGCCTAAGCACGCACAAGGATTAGAATCACTTAAGCGAGCAACATGTCTAAGCTGACATGAGAAGTAGGATCTCTTAAAGCAAGTGCATATCATTACATATAATTTGCATCATGAACTATGTCAGGTCTGATTCTCCCTTAAAAGGAGATACATAGGAAGTCTAAGTATGCTTAGATTCAAATCTCAAAAATCTCATCCCAAATCAATTTGCATTACGAACTGCATGGGGTTTGATTCTCCCTTAAAAAGAGATACATAAGAAGTTTAAGTACTCTTGGATTCAAATCCCAAAAATTTCACATCAAATCAATTTGCGTTAAAAAGTAACTCGGGTCTGATTCTCCATCAAAAGGAGATACATAGGAAGTTTAAGTATGCTTAGAATTGAATCCCAAAAATCCCATCTCAAATCAGTTTGCATTACGAACTATGTCAGGTTTGATTCTCCCTCAAAAGGAGATACATAAGAAGTCTAAGCTCGTTAGATTCAAATATCAAAATTTTCATTTAAAATATGTTTGCATCTTGAACTACATAAGGGTCTAGTTCTCCTTTAAAAGGAGATATGTAAGAAGTCTAAGTTCGCTTAGATTCAAATCCTCGAAACTTATATCATAGTCTTTTTCACCATAATGCTTAAAATGAGCAGGTTTAAGTCCTTAAACACAATTTAGGGCATTATTGTGACTGTAAGGCACAGAACATACAAGGAAGCAACAGTCAAGTAGCCCATAAAGCACGAAATGTGATGGGCATAGCACAATGTGTTTCAAAACTATGAGAGGGTTTGATTCTCCCTCAAAAGGAAATACATGGGAAGCTTAGGAAAATATGAGTGCAAAGCATCAAAAAATATCACATATTATAGTTTTCTTATCTTGGTTATAGAGCCATAAGTCCCAGAATGAGTGGGGAAAGTGCCACACCAGACCTAACTCAAGTATCGAGTATGTCATGGAATTCGACATACCCAAACCTCACTTCTGATGCATGGTTTTCACTTAATAGTATTTGGCAGTGCCTTTAGCACTGATTCCATACCCATTAAAATGGGGGGCAAATTGTGGACCTGTAACACCCCGAACCACTGAGTTATGAATAGTATAATTTTTGGTCTATGACTAGTACTATTCAAAGACACCTTGAGGACCAAGAATAAAAAGAAAAAATTTAATTGAGATAGACATAATAAAAATTTAAGTGAACCAAAGACCTAAGGATTTCTCGGGTATTAGGAAAAAGAAGGATTAAAACTCGATGAGGGGCATTTTGGTCAATTCACTTCAAGAGTTGACTTTTGACCAAAATATCCATTAAATTTAATGAAATTAATGAATTAAATTATGGAATAATTTTTTTTTAAGGAAAAGAATTCAAGTATAAAGTGGAAAGAAAATAAAAGAAATAAAAATTTAGAATTATAAGTCCATTTTGACCCAATTAAAATTTTAGAACCAATGGGCTTTGGACAACTCAATTAAAATTAATTAAATAAATCAAAAATGAGATAAATATATAAAGGATTAAACCCTCTCTTCTTCCTCCCATTTGTGCCGCCCCACCTCCCTTCTCCCTCTCTCTTTCTCTTTTCTTCTTCACTCTTCCATTCACAAGCTTTCCCAACCTTTGATTTCCCATATTTCTTCCATTAATCTTCCACCAAATAAATAGAAAAACTTTGATTAAGCATCAAAGTGAAGATTGAAATAAGAAGAACAAGACACTAGGAAGAAAAATTTAAGTTGGAAAGAAATCATCAAGAGGTAAGTTCTTTAATGCTTAATTAGTTAAACTAGCTTTGAATTAAGTTAACTTATGATAAAATTTCATGAGAATTTGAAAGGAAACATGCATGGAATCTAAACTAGGATTTTGGCCAATTTAGGGAAAATTATGATTTGATATATTTTAATGTAATTGATGATGAAATCAAGCTTAGTTGAAGTAGTGTGCATGATTAGGATAAAGAAATTGCATGAGATTTGCATAAATTGAAATATGAAATATTAGGATTTATGGGAAAATTGGAGCTTTGGTGCTAGAGAGTAAAATTGGTGTGGGTAGTGTTAAATTATGGTCATTTAAGGTTCCTTTAGTTTGAATTGACATTGGGTTTATGAATGGAAGTAATAAAATGGTAGGATTGGGGAAAAGTGCAAACTAGGGATTTGGAAAATTTGGGGCTTTTGTGCTATGAGTGCTATGGATGTGTCAATACTAAATTATAGTCATTTGGGATGAATTAAATGTGAATTGAGGTTGGTTAGTGGGAGTAATTAAAGAAATGAAAATTTGAACCTAGGGCAGAATTTTGTACACTGAGTTCAGTGTGTTTGACAGCCCATAAATTGAGCTACACAACTCCAATAGGTGTGAAACCAATTGGAAATGAAACTTAAGACATAGGGCTAGAATTTTCATGAAGAGACCTGACCCAGAAACTGCCCAGAAATTGCCTAAAACTGGGCTTGAACTTGGAGAGGAAATTCTGGAATTTGCAGTGTGCTGAATGAACAGTAAATTTTGCAATGTCATAACTCTCTCTCTCTCTAGAAAACTTTAATTTAGGTGATTCTTGAACTGATAGAAACTTAAAACATAGTAGAACATTTCATATGAAGAACTTGAAGCCTAATTATGAACTTAACCCAACCAAATTGTTGAGCAAAGTTAAGTCAATGAATCTGCCAGCACATAAATAGTAACGTAAACAGTAAATTTTAAATAGCCATAACTCTCTCTAGAAAACTCCAATTTAGGTGATTCTTGAACCGATGGAAACCTAAGACATAGTATAACATTTCATATGAAGAATATTAGACCAAATTATGGACTTAACTTGATCAAATTACTGAGCAAAGTTGGACTAATGAATCTGCCAGAATAGCAACAGCTCTGTGAACAGTAACTACTAATTTTGTCATAACTTGAGCTACACAACTCTGAATTAGACGAATCAAAAAGGAAAGTAAAGTTAAGACCCAGATGAACAATTTTCATGAAAAACACCTTGGGATGCATTAGGTCATAGAAAGTTAAGACCCTGAAATGGGTCATAGAAATTTCGTTCAAAGATTAGGCCACCAAAATGTCTAAAATTCAAAACTCTTTGCAAATTCCCAAGCTAACTTGGGATGCATTAGACATTCATGTAATGAGTACTTAGCAGCAATTAAGATGAGTATTGAGGTATTTTATTTGTGTATTTTCAGTAGAAAAAGAAGTTGGAACGGGCAAGGAGAAGTAAGTACCGAGAAAGAAGAAATATTGAAGGTTTGTGCACAACTAACATTTTCTTCGTTTTTAAACTTGTAAATTGTTTGGAATGTATTTATTTGAATGAGTTTGCTTTGGATAAGTTTACTTTGACTAAAATATGATTTTTCTCTTACATTTGAGAAATTTGGGTGTTGCTACCTCTATATGGATATTATGATGATTTGAATGTGTTCATTGGTTTATAAATGTGATTATTGAGTGGAAAACTTTTAAAAACTGTTTTGAAATCACAGTTAGCATAATAGTCTCTTTCAGAACTCTCCAGTAGTAATGGCTACTTGGGGTTGATAATGGATATTGATTATGTCTCCCATTAATAACGGTTAATGGGGTAAAACAACATGAGTACTCATTAGCTAGCTACCCCTTCCCTCATTAATAACGGTTAGTGAGGTTGAGATTGCTTTGTCGTGGTGTACAACACAGCACTGATCGTGAAATTTTGTATCATGGCCTGAACTATTGTGAAGTTTTTATGCTTAAGAAAAATGTGATTTATTATGCTTTGACAAGTTTTACTTAACTTTAAGTTTTAAAGTTATTAGTTGTGCACCACTGAGTGATATACTCAGCGATAGCTTATTTATGCTGTCGCAGGTAAGGGAAAGGAGAAGGTTGCCCAGTGAGAGACTTGGAAGCAGCATTTTGATTTTGATTATGGGTATATATCATTGGTATACCCCTATAATTTCCTTTTGATGTATTTTGTACCTATATGTATGTATGTACGGACATTGAGCAGTTTGTATTCAAAAGCATTACATTGCTATCATATTTTGAGTTTGTAACTATTTGTATTTTATTTTGAGACTTATAAAAATGTAACTTTTGCAATATTTAGTTTATCATTATTTCCAATGAATGTTTACATGGAATTTTAATTATTCCCATACAGTTTTGCACAAAACATTCTAAGCTCATCATCTTCTTGTGTAGTAACCATAAATGTTACCTTTCAATCTCTAAATGACAATGGAAAACTTCTCATAGCTTATTCATCGTACTTGATATACATTGACTCATAAATGTTTATGTTTCTCCCATTTGGACCATCAATCATCAATAGATCCACCATGAAATGTAATTCAGTGTTAATTAGAACAAATTCTACATCACTCAAATTACTTTCACTTGGGAACAAATCCTTTTTGGTTTATGTTGTAGAAATGAACTGATCCTGAGTTCATACAAAGATAAGTGTTGACTTATCTCCCTATGTATGTGAAAATCATTCTTTGAGAATATTACTTTAGTGATTCAAATTTATTCACGCTATTCACCTATAAAAACATTTCCTTTTGATTATTTCAAGTATCTTACAAATATACATTTCCTTCCCATTGGATCTAGTTTTCCAAATTTGTGGAAAGGTTCGTAAGCATTACTGACACACCTCTAAGGTTTCAAAATGCTTAGGTCAGGTTTACAATTTATCCATAACTCATATGGCATAGTGTTAACTGACTTGGAACGCCTTAATTAAATATAAGTGTGACATTATGTGATAGACAAATTTGCTTGTGCCATTATTTAGCTAACCATTTCTAGTAAGATTATGTTTCTCCTTTCCACAATGCCATTTTGTTGTGATGTCCTAGGAATAGTCAAGGGTTGTTCTATTCCTTTTTCATCACATAATTTTCTAAACTCATCAAAAAGATATTCACTCTATCGATCAATTCTCAAAACCCTTTTTTTTTTATTTAATAGATTCTCAACAAGATTCATGTATCTTATATATAAGTTAAGGTTTTAGATTTATGGGATATCAAATAAACAATATTATATTAAGTATCATCATCTATAAATGTGATGAAATAAACAACCCTATATCTTTCTCTCACATTCATTAGACTATAAATATTAGAATGAATTAATTGCAATGAAGTGTCAGTTCCAGTACTAGGTCGATTTTAATCAAGCCCTGTAGACCCTTATTTTGTGATGAGTATGTGCATTGAGGCCGTGGGAAACCCGATGATGAAAAATTATATATGACTGTAAGATGTAATTGGAGGCATGGAGCTGAATTATTAATTCCGTGGCATGATCTTGAAAAAAATAAAAATAATAATAAAATTTTGGGGAAATTAATTTAATTAAATTTAAATAAAATTTTATTTTGTTTAAATTTAATATGGGTAATTCTTAAATGGATCTAATTAAGTTTAATTGGGCTCTATGGGCCTAAGAAAGCCTAGTTAGGAATTTTAAATGGGACCCATTTAATTATTTTCTAAAAATTAAAATAACAAAATATCTCTCTCCTCCTTGACCCCACTCTCTTCCTCACTCCCTATTGGTGCCTTCCATTTTTTCCTGTCTTCCTATTGGTTGAAACACCTCACCCATATCCCAGTCTTATTCGAACTCTGCAATTATAGTTGTTTAAATCATCTAAACTTTATCATCCTAAGACTCCAAACCCTATCACACCTCTCTCCCAAAACCCTATAAATACCCTACTAGAGAAGAGAAGATGGGGGGGAAAGAGGAAGAGAAAATTCAAAGCTATAAGAAATTTAGAGATATTCAAGACTCTTTGAGTTCTTCCTTATTTTTTCTTTTCTTCAAGAAGATTTTCATACAAGATTTCTAGAAGGTCAGTTTTATTGTTTTCTTTTCAAGATCTATGCTACACAATATTTTAATTCTATGCTCTTTGTCTTCAATTTATTTTATATGTTCATATAGATCATGTAATCATGTTTAATTTGAGGCGATACACAACTCTGTATATGTTTAGTTTCTGTCTCTCGTATTTTTATTATTTTTCTTTATTTTCCAAATCTGTAAAAAATTTGTAAAAATTATATTCATATTCTACACGAAATTCCATTAATTTTAGGCTCAAGAATCACTAAAAAATCTTTAATATTTTGTAAGTTATGGCTGTTTGAAGTTAGGGTTCCTGTAAAATCTGATTTGCAGGATATCCGACTTGTGGAGCCCATATCTCCCTTGTTCCTTAATATTTTTGTGCAAATCTAGTGTCTAAAATTAACTTCAGAATCTTATGAATCTTTTCCAATTGGTTTTGCATTCATATCTTTTGTGGTTAATGAGTTATGAATTTTACAAAAAAGTAGTACGATTCTGTCACGTAGAAGAGTTACGATTTATGTAGATCATTCGGCTAGGGTTTTGTTTGATTTATAAATTTTATGTTACTGTATGATATGTAGGCTATATTCTGTAAAATTTTTATGATTTTTAGGCATGTTTAACTATTTTTTAAAAATCAAATTTCTTGCTACTGTTAATCTGCCAGAATTTGAAAATTGTATATTTATGCATGTTCTTGTATTTTCTTAGGTTTTAATTGATATTTGATCTATTTTCTGTATTCTTTTAATTCAAGAAGTGTTATAAAGTGTTTGGATCATGTTAGAAGACTTAGACCATTAGGTAGTTGTAACTAATTAGGAATCTTAACCCTTTAGGAGACTAGAGTTAGAATCCAATGTAAATTGTTATTAATGTTTTCTTTATTTCTTTTATTTTCTTTAGTTTCTTTATTTTTATTACAAACAAAATTGGTAAGTAGCCTAAGGTAAGTACCAAAGAGGGCATTTGCATGGAGCTTATATGGAGCTAAGCGGGAGTAAGCCGGGGATATCATTGCTATACTAGAAGAGAAGACCCTTTTTAAGGGTAGCTTGCTAATGGCAATGCATTTACCAACAGGTAAGTAGCTCTAAACTTCTCGAATAACCATTGGTATGAAATTGTAGTAATAATAGAACTTTTATTTGGTAAATTAAAATTAACTTTGTTTTTAATTTAACTGACTTTTGCATGTAATTAATTTAAATAAATACTTTGTAAATTAAAATTAATCTTGTTTGTAAATTAAACTAATATTGGCATGTAAAATAAATTTAATTTAATACTTGGTAATTGTAAAATAAATTTGCATGTTAGAAATCTTTATTAGGTTGTGATTGTTTGGGACTTATGTGATATTAGAATAAATTACACATGTACATAATTAACTTAGTTCAATTATCCTTAGGGTAACTTGGTGAAAATTAATTAATTAGGTTAAATAGAAACATAGGGTTATTTGAAATTGAATTTGTTTGTAAATTAAATTCCCAATAATAAATTAATTTTAGTCATCTGGTAAATATCATTTAAATAATTAGCAACCCCATAGATAGGAATTACTTGTGCATGAAAATTGTGTGTAAACAACAACCCTTTTTGTGAATTACTTGCGTGTGTAGGATTAGAATTGCATTTTTTAGGATAAAGTTTAATAAAGGAATAATAAACAAGACTTCTAGAAACATTAGTAGAGGACTGGCACTCGAATTAACGAGGTTAGACCAGGCGTAAGGGGTGCCTAACACCTTCCCCTTACGTACCCACTATCCCGAACCTAGACATTGGGCTATGGTAATGACGGTTGTGGAAACTCTGCAAGGAGTAAGTTGCCATCCATGACCCTCGGAAGAAACACTGAATATGTCCCGGTTATTACCCGGGTGGCGACTCCTGTCTATCTATGCCTTCGTGGCATAAATCCTTAGTACCGTGGTAGTGTTATGGGAAGACGGTACTTACCAATGGTTTGATTCTATTAGGATTGTATGAAGTGCATGTCTAGGAAATGCTGTCTAAGGAGGTGGTACTTAAGTGAGACCATTGTGACTCCACCATCTTTCCTGGGCATTACCTGGCGCATTTTATATAATTCTAATGGATGATATTTCACCTCACGCCCCACCCCCACAGTTTGGCGACTCCACTGGGGATTAAATGGATAGTTACTCCAACATGTTTCTATTAGTCTAATATTATTCCTTTGTTAAACTTTTTGCATTGCACTACACTATCACACGGATCACCCTTACCCTTTTAGCCTCATTAGTACTAGCCAAGGAGACCATGGTTCTACTCGAGCTATGACGAATTGGTGAATGCTAGCACCCCATGCCCGTACCTTCGAGTATATAAAAGAGCCACAGCTCCGGCCGTTGTGCTTAATGGACAAGCTCTCGCATGGGTGACCCTTTTCCTACCCAATAAAGCCCATGAGCCATAGATTTCAACCCTAGGTACCCCGTAGATTTTTGTTGTGCTGGATTCGTATCCTTACTGTTCAAACCATAAGTTCTAGTGGTAGTTGAGATGAACCTAGGCCTATGCATAAACCCAATGTGTGTATAGGCCCAAGTCCATTTTAAAACCCATGTTAAGCAAGAGGATGCTTACTTATGGTTAAACTTTAAGGATACAAATCATTTGTTTATAGAGGAAAGGTCGTCCTGGACCACCCCCTGTTGGTGTGTCTAGTGTACCATAGCCTAGGATAGAATTTTTTTCTTACCCTGCACGTGAGAGTTGAAGGTATAAGGGGGCGAAGATTCAGTTCTGGAGATTTTTTTTTTTTTTTTTTCAGTTTTAATTCAGTATTTGGTCTGATTTTAGTTCAGTTTATATGGTCTGGTTTTGGGTTCAATTTTGGTTCTATTGGTATGGTTCGGTTTTGGTTTTGTAAAAGTAAAGAAAAAAAAAAATGGTCCATTCATGCATTACATTCATGTACATAGCATACTTAGGTTAACCCTTAAATCCTATCTTTTTTTTAGCAAACATAGCCTCAAAACACATCAAAGAGACTTCCAATCAGGTCACTTGGGTTAGGGAAGAGAAGAGACTAGTAAGGATTTCACCTACACTACTTAAGATGGAAGAAACTATGGCCGTGCTTGATGAAATATTGAACGCCAAGATATTTAAGCTAGAAGAGACAATTGTGGTCAACTTTAGAAAGAGGCCCCAAGGTAGGCCAATTAAGTGGCATTAAAGTTATTGAGGTTCAAATTGTGTCTCTCACCCCAAGGAGATTTTTTCCAATTCAGCCAACCCTTATCTGAAGTTTTGGAGCTTCTCAAAGTTCAAGACCTCCTGTAGCTCTTAGCACCCAGACCACTACCAAATCCACTCCCACCTAGCTATGATATCAACCAATGTTGCCGATTCTACTAAGCCCACAGTCATGACACCGATTGATGCTTTCAATTTAAGCATGATATCTAAGACCTAATTGATGCCAAAAGGATAATTGACCCAGAAAATCAACCCAAAAGCCCCATGCCTAGCCAAAATTTCCACCTACATCAGGTATCTACATGATCTCCATCACCCCAAATAACCCTAACAGAATTATTGACTTTATCCAACCCATCCAAAAGCCCAATGAACCTATCCAACCCATTCAAAAGCCCAATGGACCTCAGTCTATAATGGTTATTGAGATTTGTGATAATTCTAGCTATGATGAGGGTTTTTTGGATGTCTGGACTAATTCTGATGAGGAGATAGTTGCATTATAACTAGATGGTTCAGTTCCACTAGTGTCTGATTTTCAAGTTGTTGGGATCTATGAAAACTAGATGGATTTGAAAGTGGCTATTGTGAAGAAAGGGATGAAGTTTTTTTCCTGCATGGGCCTAGGAGAAAGTATAGATGGTCTGGTGACTTTTCTTGAGATGAAGGGGCAGATCACGAGTCATGGTTTAGGCTATGAGCTAACAGAAGAGGAAGAAGAGCCAAAGCCTTCTAAGTTCTTGAAAGCGAGGGCAATTACCTTGACATATGATTAGGGATTACAACACGTGAAAGAGCTAAAGCAAAAAATCAGCACCATTGATCAAAGGACTGTATGAAAAACCAAACACCTAAAGCTACACCCCTATGTTTGAGTCTATCTTTTGTAATGCTCACAGTAGTGATATTGATGTTTCCAATTCTGATGTACTTGATAAAGATTTCGAGGCAAAGATCAATAACATTCCAGTCCATACGCTTAATTGTTTGATGTTTATTCTAATGGGCATATGCATGGCATTCATAATCATTTAGAGTCTATTTTTGTTAATGCATCAAAATCGATCTCTATTAATTTGGGTACACCAAATAATCCTAAAGACATTAAGTTAGCTAAAGATTTAACCCAAGAAGAAAGAGATAAATTTATAGCCTTGTTAACAAAGTACCAAGAAGCACATGCCTCGAGCTTAAAATCAGATGGCCAATTCCTAAGCCCACTGGTGTCCCTATAGGAAAAGAGTGATCAAAAGTTGACTTTGTTAGTTATCCTAATGAGGAGTAAAATTTTATGCTATGAAGGATTAGTAGTAGCACATGTGGACCTAGAGGGAGAAGGAAAATGATATGAAGACATAAGGAGGTCTCTGGAAGTGAGAGAATACTCACAATAAGCCTACAAAAGAGATAGAGCAACAATTCATAAATTAGCCACTCAACTTACTTTAGCTGGGGGGCAATTCTACAAACTCTTATGTGTGATAGAAAAATAGGCTGAGCAAATAATGAAAGAAATACATGCAAGAAATGTGTAGTTACCATATGAATTGATATGTTCTAGTTGGAAAAAATATTTTCGAAACATTTTAGGATTGGCGTTAATTACTCCCTTATGTTCTTTAAGGTTATCATAGTACTGCAAGGACATCCACGGGGGCAACCCATTCTCTTTAGCAGATGGGACTAAAGTAGTGTTATCCATTAAGCAAGAGGTCAAATCCTTGAGAGTGATGCTAGAAGCTAAGATCCTAGAAAATGAGTGGGCCTAGAAGAGATATGAAGAACTAGCTTTGATTGATGAAAAGAGGATGTGAGCCTTGTATCATATGCGAGGCTTATCGGAGGAAGATAGCTAGAGCCTTTAATAAGAAGGTGAAGCCAAGAAAGATCAAAGAGGGAGACATGGTTGTGAAACAAACTCGGCCCATCCCTTTTGATCCAAAAGGAAAGTTTAAGCCAAACTGGGATGGTCCATACATAGTCAAAAAGATCTTGCCAGAAGGTGCTGTAAGAATATTAGACCTGGATGAAAATGAATTTCAAGAACCAGTCAACTTAGACAAGCTCAAATGGTACTTTGTGTGAGACAGGTCCGCTAGGCTGAAAACCTGCAAAAGGCGGTCTAGGCAAAAGTAAGGGTCAAAGAAAAAAGAACGAAAGAAAAAAAAAAGAGAAAAAGAAAAAAGAAAAGAAAAGAAAAGAAAAGAAAAAAAATGCTAGATTGAAAACCTACAAAAGGCAGTCTAGGCAAAAGGAGAGATGAGAGAAGATCTGGATGGAAAACCTGAAAAGGCCATTCGGCAGGTTATAAAGCTTATTTCTAACTTTGGAAGGTTAGAAATTTAGCAAGACTAAATGTAAGAGGGAGTAATGGTGTACCTGAATAAATAAAGAAGTTTTTATTGCATTAACCAGGAATAGGTTTTATTGAATTATGATTGTGAATGTTTTGTGTCTTGAGGGATATATCAAAAGATTAAGTAATTGAACTGCATTGTTTTGATTTAACCTATTGTCTTGTGAGCATGATAGAATAGGTGCTTGATATGAATATTCTGGTGATTGTCTAATTTCAAAAAAAGAGAAAAAGAATAAGAAAAAGAAAAGAAAAAAAGAGAGCTCGCTAAGTGGAAAACCTGAAAGGGCCGCTTAGGCAAAAGTTAGAGCAAGCCCGCTGAGATGAAAACCCAAAAGGGCATTTCAGGCAAAACTTAGGGCACAGAGAATGAAGTTCATGGAAGAGAAATGAGTCAAGGCAGAAATCATGGGTGGAGAGAAGAAAAAGAAAAATCAGAGAGAAATTATATTGTGACCTTAAGGAAGTCTTTTTTGGTGAATAATTTTTCTCAAAAAAATTTGAGGTTATAAGAAAGTTTTTGCAAAAAGAAGTCCCCCAGAGGACTAAGTTTTTTTTAGAATCTCTAGCAAAATCAGCATACCCATGATAGGAAGTAGCATACAGGAAGCATAAAAATCAGAGAGAATTTTGAGACCCAGTCATCCTAATTTTTTTTTTCAAATCATGAATTAGATATTTTTTGGTAAGTCCTTAGACGTTGTTTAGGGCGCATGACATAGTTGTGTAAGGCATAGAAGAACATGCATCAACATGTCACCTGTGGGTGTGTAAGGCGTAGAAGAACATGCATCACCACAGTTTCAAATGTCGAACTACGAGGGGGTCTGATTCTTCCTCAGGATAGCGAGGGGGATACGTAGGTAGTTTAGGATCGTGGTCCTAAATACGAACCCACAACATTTCATGATAGATGTTTTTTTGGTAAGTCCTTAGACGTTGTTTAGGGCACATGGCATAGTTGTGTAAGGCGTAGAAGAACACGCATCAACATGTCACCTGTAGGTGTGTAAGGCGTAGAAGAACATGCATCACCACAGTTTCAAGTGTCGAACTACGAGTGGGTCTGATTCTTCCTCAGGATAGCGAGGGAGATACGTAGGTAGTTTAGGACTGCGGTCCTAAATACGAATCCACAACATTTCAAAACACAGAGTTTCCATTATCATGAGACCGTAGATAGTCTCATGATGCAGAGTGTATCGACAGAGTAAGATGCATTCGATTTTCACATTACAAAGTTATCACTGTTATGAGACCGTAGCTAGTCTCATAACACAGAGTGTATCGACAGAGCAAGATGCACTCAATTTTCACATGACACAGTTATCACTGTTATGAGACCGTAGCTAGTCTCATGACGCAGAGTGTATCGACAGAGCAAGATACACTCATTTTTCACATGACACAATTATTACTATTATGAGACCGTAGCTAGTCTCATAACATAGAGTATGTCGACCGAGCAAGATATACTTGATCCTCATAGCCAATGTTTCATAGTTATTAGAAATTTGAGTTTCACTTTGACGAAACTTGAGCAATGCTTTCGCATTGATTTCAACTTTCGCCAAAGTAGGGGGCAAACTGTAGACCCTTATTTTGTGATGAGTATGTGCATTGAGGCCGTGGGAAACCCGATGATGAAAAATTATATATGACTGTAAGATGTAATTGGAGGCATGGAGCTGAATTATTAATTCCGTGGCATGATCTTGAAAAAAATAAAAATAATAATAAAATTTTGGGGAAATTAATTTAATTAAATTTAAATAAAATTTTATTTTGTTTAAATTTAATATGGGTAATTCTTAAATGGATCTAATTAAGTTTAATTGGGCTCTATGGGCCTAAGAAAGCCTAGTTAGGAATTTTAAATGGGACCCATTTAATTATTTTCTAAAAATTAAAATAACAAAATATCTCTCTCCTCCTTGACCCCACTCTCTTCCTCACTCCCTATTGGTGCCTTCCATTTTTTCCTGTCTTCCTATTGGTTGAAACACCTCACCCATATCCCAGTCTTATTCGAACTCTGCAATTGTAGTTGTTTAAATCATCTAAACTTTATCATCCTAAGACTCCAAACCCTATCACACCTCTCTCCCAAAACCCTATAAATACCCTACTAGAGAAGAGAAGATGGGGGGGAAAGAGGAAGAGAAAATTCAAAGCTATAAGAAATTTAGAGATATTCAAGACTCTTTGAGTTCTTCCTTATTTTTTCTTTTCTTCAAGAAGATTTTCATACAAGATTTCTAGAAGGTCAGTTTTTATTGTTTTCTTTTCAAGATCTATGCCACACAATATTTTAATTCTATGCTCTTTGTCTTCAATTTATTTTATATGTTCATATTGATCATGTAATCATGTTTAATTTGAGGGGATACACAACTCTGCATATGTTTAGTTTTTGTCTCTCGTATTTTTATTATTTTTCTTTATTTTCCAAATCTGTAAAAAATTTGTAAAAATTATATTCATATTCTACACGAAATTCCATTAATTTTAGGCTCAAGAATCACTAAAAAATCTTTAATATTTTATAAGTTATGGCTGTTTGAAGTTAGGGTTCCTGTAAAATCTGATTTGCAGGATATCCGACTTGTGGAGCCCATATCTCCCTTGTTCCTTAATATTTTTGTGCAAATCTAGTGTCTAAAATTAACTTCAGAATCTTATGAATCTTTTCCAATTGGTTTTGCATTCATATCTTTTGTGGTTAATGAGTTATGAATTTTACAAAAAAGTAGTACGATTCTGTCACGTAGAAGAGTTACGATTTATGTAGATCATTCGGCTAGGGTTTTGTTTGATTTATAAATTTTATGTTACTGTATGATATGTAGGCTATCTTCTGTAATTTTTTTATGATTTTTAGGCATGTTTAACTATTTTTAAAAAATCAAATTTCTTGCTACTGTTAATCTGCCAGAATTTGAAAATTGTATATTTATGCATGTTCTTGTATTTTCTTAGGTTTTAATTGATATTTGATCTATTTTCTGTATTCTTTTAATTCAAGAAGTGTTATAAAGTGTTTGGATCATGTTAGAAGACTTAGACCATTAGGTAGTTGTAACTAATTAGGAATCTTAACCCTTTAGGAGACTAGAGTTAGAATCCAATGTAAATTGTTATTAATGTTTTCTTTATTTCTTTTATTTTCTTTAGTTTCTTTATTTTTTATTACAAACAAAATTGGTAAGTAGCCCTAAGGTAAGTACCAAAGAGGGCATTTGCATGGAGCTTATATGGAGCTAAACGGGAGTAAGCCAGGGATATCATTGCTATACTAGAAGAGAAGACCCTTTTTTAAGGGTAGCTTGCCCCAATGGCAACTGCATTTACCAACAGGTAAGTAGCCCTAAACTTCTCGAATAACCATTGGTATGAAATTGTAGTAATAATAGAACTTTTATTTGGTAAATTAAAATTAACTTTGTTTTTAATTTAACTGACTTTTGCATGTAATTAATTTAAATAAATACTTTGTAAATTAAAATTAATCTTGTTTGTAAATTAAACTAATATTGGCATGTAAAATAAATTTAATTTAATACTTGGTAATTGTAAAATAAATTTGCATGTTAGAAATCTTTATTAGGTTGTGATTGTTTGGGACTTATGTGATATTAGAATAAATTACACATGTACATAATTAACTTAGTTCAATTATCCTTAGGGTAACTTGGTGAAAATTAATTAATTAGGTTAAATAGAAACATAGGGTTATTTGAAATTGAATTTGTTTGTAAATTAAATTCCCAATAATAAATTAATTTTAGTCATCTGGTAAATATCATTTAAATAATTAGCAACCCCATAGATAGGAATTACTTGTGCATGAAAATTGTGTGTAAACAATAACCCTTTTTGTGAATTACTTGCGTGTGCAGGATTAGAATTGCATTTTTAGGATAAAGTTTAATAAAGGAATAATAACCAAGACTTCTAGAAACATTAGTAGAGGACTGCACTGAATTAACGAGGTTAGACCAGGCGTAAGGGTGCCTTACACCTTACGATTAAGTACACACTATCCCGATCCTATACATTGGGCTATGGTAATGACGGTTGTGGAAACTCGCAAGGAGTAAGTTGCCATCCATGACCCTCGGAAGAAACATCGAATATGTCCCGGTTATTACCCGGTGGCGACTGTCTATCTATGCCTTCGTGGCATAAATCCTTAGTACCGTGGTAGTGTTATGGGAAGACGGTACTTACCAGTGGTTTGATTCTATTAGGATTGTATGAAGTGCATGTCTAGGAAATGCTGTCTAAGGAGGTGGTACTTAAGTGAGACCATTGTGACTCCACCATCTTTCATGGGCATTACCTGGTGCATTTTATATAATTCTAATGGATGATATTTCGCCTCACGCCCCACCCCCACAAGCCCAATGTTGAAATTTTTTAGAAAAGAAAACATATAGTTTTGGCCCATGGTTGGACTTTAAGACTAGTTTCAATCAATCCAATTTTGATCAATTTTAGTCAATCTAGTTCTAGGCTAGATTGATTCGATTTTGAACTAGACCATGGCAAGGTCTATGTGAGATTACTCTAACTTCGGAAAAATCTATCCAAGTGCATGTTTAAGCACATAAAAATGATTTAGCTTTCAAAATGCCTATACTTTTGGGCGAATAAACCTTTTAGACTAAAGAATCTCGATACATAAATTTCAATGTCACAAATGATTTCTAAATCGATATGCAATAGCCCATTTGGATAGGCTGTTATATATATTAATTTAGATTTTTTTTATAACTACTAATTTAGAAGTTATTTCATCATAAAAATAAAAAACAATTCTATAAATCTCAACGAAGATTCCACTTTGATGGTGGTAAAGACGATTGCCAAACCCCGGCTCAGTCTGCTGCTCAATTGGAAAATTGAGAATCAAGTCTAGGGCTAGTTCCCCTAAACAACTAAAAATATTAAAACTCGACACAAAATTGGGCAGGTTTCAGTCATTCTTTTTGACAATTTTTGCACCAAATAACATCGTTTTGTGCGCATAATATTTATTGATTAGTGAAATGTAACAACTATTTATAGGGCAAAAAATACAAAATGGCTTTTTCTTTTTTCAACATCTCTAACATAATGGCGATCTTCGTTTTTCCATAATGTAACTGTCAACTCTTGTTATGAATAATGCAAGTTTATTACCAGTGTTTATGAATAAATAATTTTGAAGAATGACTGTCTACTAAAAATTAAGTAATATTAATTAAAATTTAAGGATAAATTAAACATAGTTAAATATTAAAAGGACATATTTCTAAAATACAAGCTAATATACTAAAAAATAATTTATAAAGAATTATATATATTAATTTAATATTAATTTATTAATGGTTCTTTAATAGGAGATTGGGAAAGTAGAGACTCGAATCTGGATCTATCAAGTGAGTGATATATTTTCAGTCATTGGCTAAAATCAGACTAGGCAAAATTATTAAAATTTGATACTTATTGATAGTTTATAATGTAACATTAATTTAATATCCTCATATTAAGAAAAAAAAATTTAAAGTTACAGGAATGTCGTATGGGATATTCTGGTTTTGTTGGTGGGAGTGGGGATTCGTTTGGTTTAGGGAAGGGCCGCGTGGTCCGTTCCAGAGAAAAGCGAAGGATGTTGTGGGTTTGGCCCATCACGGTGGCCCAGTTCACGTAAGGCCTTTTATCCAAAATTAATATTAAATCAAATACATATGTGATATGACGAGAGAATATATATATACACATATATATAATATGTAGCTTAGCCATTGAAATTAGCCCTAACTTTCTGACTTTCAATAATCAAGTCAATTTTTTTTATTACAATGAAATCGCTTTATTTAAAATTTCCTATTAATACATTAATAAAATATTAAATTAATTTTTTACACAGTCGAATTAGTTGAAGTTACTTTTTTTTTTTTTAAGGCAAGTTGCTTATAAAAAATTACAACTGTTATTTTGTACTTTTTTTTCTTTATTTTGTACTTCTACCACAAATGCAAATGGATAGATTAAAAGGGAAAATAAATTAAAATAACATACAAAAAGATTTGAGCGAATCTTCATTAACTGACAGGGAAGAAATAAGTGGGGGGGGGGGGGCGGCCACCAGATTCCCAACCACCATGAACAACACTAGGAAGATACCATTACAAGATGATTTGTGTTTTCTAGGGGTAAGCATTAATTCAAACTAAACTACATCGAATCAAATTATAAAAATTAAATTACATGTTTAAGAAATCAAACCGAGCTAAAATAAATAAAAAATCAAATCGAATTAAATCACTCTATTTTAATTCAATTCAAATCGATCAGTTTTAATTTTTTATTATTTTTTAATTTAAATTTAATTTTTAAATTATTTAATCTGATTTCGATCTTAATTTGAATCTAATAGCCATTGAATTAAATATTTTATATATATATAATTCATAAATTCCTCACAAATAAATCAATTTAAAAATCAATAAATTTATTCAATTTGATTCAATTTAATTAATTTTTTCTCTTCAAAATCGAACCGAACCAAAATAACTAAAATTTTTATAATATAAAATCAAACCAAATTATATTAAAAATCAAACCAAATTACCGAATTAAGACAATTCGATTCAATTTAAACCGAATAAGGCTCACCCCTAGAATTTTCAACAGCAAAAACTGAGTTGATTTTGCATCGATTGCAATAATGCAGCAAGCTAAAAAGTTAAAGAAATCTGCATAAAAATTATTCAGAATGCGACTCTAATTTAGTTCAGCATAGAAACAGCCACTCTATAAAGGAAAGCCTTAGCATAAGAAAGGCTCCATATATCAAACCCTCCCCAAAGCCCACAAGTGTTGCTCGGCGAGTCAAACCTTACATATAATTCAAACACATCAGAGTGAAAAAAACTACTTAATTGGGCAAGTACTGAAGCCAGGCAACAATGATCAGTGCGAAAATGAAAAGCTTCTTTGTATTGAAATGCTTTCCCACCTTTCTTAAAGCTCTCTACAAACATGGATAAACGGATCTTGATAAGCTAATATCTAGACCTTCAAAAGGCAGGAAATGGACATGCAAGTAAAACACAAACTATAGGAAAAGAAATCTAGAAACCAGTCATATAAGATTACAAAAGCCAATAAAACAAGAACCCTAAACCCATACTTCTAGGGAATGAAAACCTGTCAGGAACCAACGAATGTACGGAAGATGCGTCATAGAAATACTTCAATTTGAGGCAGCCCACCCAAACTATCACAAATGAAGAATCTCAAGACTTAGCACTACTATTACAATATTGACGCTTTAAAGCAGCAAGACAGCTTCACAATTGCAGTCCATGGCTCAAGGAGCAATCACAGCAATTAGCTTTCATATTCTACTCTCAAGCAACATAAACCTTAAATTAATCCATGCAGCTGGGGGATGGTAATAGCTAGCAAACATTAACAATCCCATTTGCTACATTCCGCTTCTCTAAGGCAAGCGGCTTACTTGCCATCGACGCATTCCCAGCTTTTGTAACTGGGCCATTCTCAGTAGGCTTCAGGTCCCCATTGGACTGAGCAATTGAAATGCTTCCCTGGGTCACATCACTCACAACCTCCAGTGTATTGTGTGACATATTTGCCACTTCTTTCTTCTCGTCTTCAAGCTTTCTTTCTAATACCTGCACTTGTGTAAAATATAAATGTGCAAAGTGTTACATTGACACAAGAATTCTCTTAAATGGAAGGGAATCACAAGGAATTGCCACATACTAGCTAAACAATTAGCATTTTAAAACAATAAAACCAAACAAAAAACATATTTATATAACTAGGGGGACAAAGAAAATCTTGCCTGTTTCTGGAACTGCTGTTGCTTGGCCTTCTTCTCCTGAATCATCTTCTGACGCTTCTCATAAAATCCAAAATCATCCAAAATGCATGTTTTGCTGGAGTGGTCTTTGAATATTTTGACCATTTTAAGCCCCAGCTCCAGTTTAACCTACAAAAAACCCCCCCAAGAAAATTGTTGTTTACAATGAAGAATGAAGAACAAGAAAAGAGAAAAACAGGTGGAGCCACGTATTCAGCTAAACAAGTAACTACCTCTTGTGTGTCCCTGCTGTTGGTTACAGGTTTGTTCTCATTGTTCTCAAGGGTGATGTGCTTCAATAAACTATTAGGGATATCCTTTACAATGTGCCACTTCAATGGGAAACAACCAGTCCACTTGTCCTGTTGCCAGTATTCCACATTCTTGTGAAAATCAACTGGCCCAACCATCTCCGCAAGGCCAACAAATTGCCCACTAGTATTTACCTGGATAAAATTCAAAAGAACAAATGATAAGGGCCAAGAACAGTAGTTAAATAAAAAAAAGGTGGAATTCAAATGCATTTATATGCTCACCGAGAAGAAAAGAAATACAGGGCAGCCACCAGATTTCTGCTGGGCCTCCTGATATGCTGCATCAAGCTTCTTGTTCCCATTTGGCGTGCTGGTCCAGACATTATATTTTATGCTCTTATGGACATCATCCTCACTATAAGACTTGATAACAAAAAATTTAGCATCACTATAATCATCAGGGAAATCTGCTTTGTTATATTGCTCCTTGTCTGGAGTAGTAGCCATCTCATCCTTTCCCTCATTAACAGTTTCAATTGATGGAACATTCTGCCCCTTGACAACTAACGTGACAGGTGCAAAACCCTTTTGGTTCTTAAAACCCTTGGCCCTTGGTCCCCTATTTAGCTCATTTAAACCGTCAATACTATCATTTCGATAACCAAAGTAACCATTGTCTCGCCCTCTGGGTTTATATTTGCTGTCAACAGCCAACCATCCATTTGCATTCATCCTTGAATCATAACCAGTAGATCCAAAGCTCATATTAGATCTAAAAGTATTCCCATACTGACCATAAAACTTGTTTGGGTAAAAACCGTTCATGTATCCATGAGTTGATCCCACGTCAGACATTGGACCAGGTTGATGCAAGCCCTGTGAAGTGAAGCAACATAAACATATAAGAATAGATGCTAAGCAAAACTAACTTTACACTCCAATCACCCATGAGATTGTGTATGTGTATTTTCAGGTTGCTGAAAACCATGAAAGACACTAAGAAATGACTAAGACAGCATAATTTAAGAAGCTGAGGCAGTGGGCACGAATCCTGGTAACTTCTCATGTCTGCTAACAAGCATACTTCTCATGTCTGCTTACAAGCATACTTCTCATGTCTGCTTACAAGCATAGATCCATTAATTAACTACATAGCATGAAATCATAATTGACTGAAGCAATCAACACAAATTAAATAATAAATTCTGCCATCATCCAGACCTAGAAAATTTCAAAAAAATAATTCAATTTAGATACTTGAACAAATTTGCAAGCAGCCCATAGCCTACTAGATTATAAACCATTTTTGCCCACAAAACTCATTCAAAAGAACCATCAGTACCTCCATCATTCAGATCAAAATGACACAAATAAAGAAGACAATAGAATTCTGTGTACCATATAATTGGAGTTTTGCCGAAAATTATGGTTCCTCGAAGATGGAATATTATTAGCCTTCAAAAATGAAGTAACACCAGTGTTTCTGTACTTCCCATCAAAGCCAAATCTAGGATCTTGATAACCAGTAGCAGGCATACCACCTGGCAAAATACCCCTTCCATTTGTATTATTCAAATTCAACAATGAATTTTGATATGTAGGTTTAACGGGAATTGATTCATTGTTTCCCTTCATTCCTCCACCACTGACAATGGCACCAGAATTCCCTTTAGTGGTTTCAGTGGGTGAAGTCTTTTGGTCAGGGGCAGTGGAGGCAGTCAGTTCCCCTTGAGACGAGACTGCCTGAGTAGGGGTGAATGACCCACTACTAGCCGTCAGCGGCTGGAAATAAGGAGGATACTGGTAGTGTTGAGGCCCATACATCTGGCCATCATTCACCAATGTTGGAACTGGGGAAGTTGCAGGTGAATATGGGCCATACGGTGCATATCCATAACCATTATGATACATAACAGACCCATTATCCCCATAAACTCCCTGCCAAAAGAATAAGCACATTAAATAACTGTAAAAACTCAACTAGCATACTGAAAACTTTAAGGTAAGAAAGACTAAAATGATACATATTACAAATCCAAAGAAACTGCTATAACTAAATTAGTTTTTGACCAAGTATAAATACTTACTGATGCCATCTCCACTCCATCTGTATTTAAATATCTAGAATAGTTGTCCCACTCGTTACCAGTTCCATTATAGCCTGAAAGAATTCACAAGAATATCAATACAATGCTTAAAAACATTGTGGAAGCTATTTTATCCAGTAAGAAACAGCACACCATCAGTGCTACCAATATTCAATTTTCAAGATTCTTCAAAATTTGACCCAGGAATGAATTCAAAGAAGCTTCTATTAAACAAACTTCAAAAATTGAATTCACGAAATAAACTCAAAAGACATAATCGAAATAAACTCAAAAGACATAATCTTACTTCCGTAATAATAGGCAGGCGAGGAATAACCATTGGGAAGATAGCACATCGTTGGATCCATTAAATCTGGTAAAAATGGCGTCACCGACCGCTCAGATGACTGAATCTGACTATTTGCAGGAACAACCGACTCCGTACTGCCATATTGATAACCAGCAGTCTGCCCAAAAGACAGATATTAACGTTCCAAATCAAACATGCTGAGTCCACCCTTAAATCAAACCATAAGAACAATATCAAAGTCGATAAAAATAAATAAATAAATAAATTACCTTCTTGGCGGACTCAGGAAATTCCAACGTGTTCGTTTGAGAATCTAAGGACAAATTCTGCAGCAATTCTGCAGCTTCTATAGGAAAGAAAAAGAGTGAAGGAAATAGACACAACATAGTTCTGTATCTAAACCATTAATTAAGTAAAACTAATAAAGCGGTAGCAAAATTCTCCATCTATTAACCATTTCCTTGCAGAGACAATTATATAATAAAATAAAATCTATAACCAACAAAAAAAAAAAGTAATCAATCAACACTGCAATCACTCTTAGAGCAACAGAGAACATAGAACCCAGCAAACCAAATCCTACCCACCTCAAATCGAGTAAATTATCACATCCCTAATAAAAAATAAAAAATAAAAAAAAAAGTAAATCAAGGCCACATATGAACAAAACAATAGCACATATCAAAAAAACCCTTGAAACAGAAGTTACAGATCTCGACGAGGATTAGAAAGCAATAGAAACAATAAAAAGAAAATATACCCAGATCAGGAAATTGAGAAAGGATACTCTCAGGAGAGGGAGTAACGGTAGCCATAAGCGAATAAAATTGATTTTTAGATCTTATAGATGAAAACCTAAACCTCCGAGAAATAAGGTACAAGTAGGATTTAGGGGTTTGAGTGGAGGGAGAGAGCGAGAGGAGCTCGCAGCCGCCGAGGGGTAAAGGCTTGGAAGCGAAAAGGGTTTAGGTCACTGGGAAGTGTGATTCAAATACCGCCACGGCTCTCTCTTTGGGACCCTACCTCTCAATATTTTTTTTAGATTATTATAATTTATAATATCTAATAATTTCCGTTCTCAAAAAAAAAATCTAATAATTTCCCAAATTTTGCAAAAAAAAAAAATTATTATTATTATTATTATTATTATTATTATTATTATTATTTTCCGTTCTCAATATTTATTATTATTATTATTACCTAAAAAAAATTAGGGATGACAAAGAAAAAAAAAACACCCTTATTAAGAAGAGGAAATAATGGAATGAAAAAAAAAAAATCTGATAATAATATATTGTCTTTTATTTTTATTTCTTAAAAAATAATATATAAATTTATTATTATTTAAAAATTTTTAATTTGATTGATTTCTTATTTAAATTTTAAATTATATTATATTAACTAAAGAAAATAATTACATTGAAAAAAAATAAATCTATTAAGAATTTTTTATTTAATTGAAAATTAAATTAATTTTAATTAACATATAGTCCTCTTTATATATTTGTATGGTGATTTTAATTTATAATTATGGAGCAAGTGTATTGTAAATGCATTAAATAATATATATATATATATATATATTGTGTGTGAATTTAATTGATTAAGTTAAAATTTTAGTATTAATTTAAAAATTATTTTTATGAAATTTAGAAATTTATTATTATATTTTTATTAAGTTCATATTTTTAAGAAAAATCATGTTATTATTAATCTAATTATTCGGATGTAATAATTATCAACTCAAACACAAATAAAATAAAATAGTTAACTATATATATATATATATATATATAATTTGAATGATTGAGGAGGATGTTTAGAAGTTAAAATGGCACCACGTGTGAGTCCCTCATGATATTAAGTTGTCCAACGTATTTATTTCTACGAAAATTAAATTTGATATCTTCATAGAAATTTGATGGGGTGAGATTTTATTATCTAAATTAGTTCTCTTTATAATGTATTTTACATATTATTTATATTCATTGTATGTACATTCAAAAATAATTAATAAATTATTTTACCTTAATGTATATTGCACATTAATTTACTCATTATATAAATATAAAATTGTTATTTAAAAAAATTTTTATACAAGTTTTTTTAATTTTAGATAATATAATATTATTATTATATGTTATTTTTAATAGCTAATTAAATTTAATTATTCATTAGTATGATTATATTTTACTTCTAATTAAATTTAATTTAAAAAAATTATAAAAAATAAAATTAATAAATTATATTACTTTAGTCAATTAAAATATTATAAATAAAACACGTGAAATAGAATTATTATTAAAAAAATAACTATATTTATAAAAATTTGAAAAGAATATTTTTTTAATATTAAACCTTTAAATTACATATTATTATTTACTACTAATAAAATTATTTATGAATTAGAATTTTTATCTATATAAATATTTTTTAAAATAAGATTTATAATAGGTTTAAGATTTTAATATGTTAATTATTATTTATTGTAAATTAAAAAATTACAAAATAATTTAATCATTTCATAAATTTTTTTATTCATATTTTTATATTTATAAATTAATTATTAGAAAATAATACAACACTTTTGAATAGAAAGTTATATTAATGATTGAATGAATTTTTATTATTTATTAATTTAAATATATATAATTATATGTAATGTAAATTAAAAATTAAAAAATGAAGTATTTAAAATAAAAATGTATATATGGTAAATAAATTGATGAAAAGTTAAATTATATAATTTAGAAATACATTGTTATAATTATATATAATATATTAATTTATTTTTTAATATAACTCTAAATACTCATATATTTATAAAATTAAATAAGGTTAAAAGATTAAAAAAAATATTTATGCCAATTATCAATTTGAGTAAAAACTTTTAATGATATTAATTTAACCATAAATCTTTTCAAATATTTTTAATTTTAATAATAAATTTAATTAAAAATAATTAACTCATTAATTGATAAAAATAATTTAAGTTTTTTTATTTATTATCAATTATAGCTACTCCTTTCGGCTATATTAGTGTATTCAATAATTTTAGTACTTTTTTATTAATTTTAACAAACTTATTGTTGATAAAAAAATAATAAATAAATGATAAAGCTAATATTATTATCTAAATTTTTAATTTTTTTATCTTTTTTTCTACTTATATTTTTAATTCTCATATTTCTTATCATTTATTTTAAATTTAAGGCAAAAAAAAAGAAAAATAAATTATTTGAAAATAAAATATCAACAAATAATAAAAACAAAATAGATGTAATTATAATTTTCAAAACGATAGATAAAGTTAATTAAAATAATAATTTTTATCAATTTAAGAATAACTATTAAAATTAACATAAAAAAAAATTGACTAATATTAATAATGCATACAAATATTTGAATTGCTTTTATCAATTAAGTTAATTGATAAAATTGAAATTAATGTCAAAGTTTAATATTAAATTTATAAAATTAAAAAGTTTAATCAAAATTGAAGAAATTTATAAAACTTGTAATTTTTTTAGTCATTTAGCCATTAAATAATAATATAAAATTTATATAAATAGATAAAAATTTGAAATAAAAAAGTATTTAAATTTGATGTTATGATTTTTTTTATTATATTTTAGTACAAAATTAAATTTTTTTTTATTTTAAACAATTAATTATTCAAATAAAGTCTAAATAATTTTTATGAATAGTGTTTTTTTATAATTTTTAATATTTATAAATTATAATATTTTATTGATGCAAAAAATAAAATTAATTTGAAAATAACACTAATTAATAAAAAAATTGTAAAACACTTTTTTTTATTTTATTTAAAATTTTAGTTGATTTTATTAAAATAGTAAAATTAGTGTTAGTTTTATTTTTTTATCTAAATTAGCCAAAATTAAAATGTAATCATAATAATTTCATTAAAGTTTCCAATAAAAATTATTTTTTAATTTATTATATTAAACAATAATTTGAGAATATAAAATTATTTATTTTTATTCTTAATAAAAATGAAATAAGTAAATTTATTTTTATATAAAAATAAATTTTAAGTTTGATTAAAACTATATTTTTATTAATATAAATAATTAAAAAAATTATAAATTTATAACTAATAATGTGATTCATCTATTTGAATTCAATTAAAAATTAAAATTTTTAATTTTATTATGTAGTTAATGCTAAATTTTTATTTCATTAAATATATATATTTATTTATTTATTTATTTTATTAAAATGAATTAAATAATTTGTAATGAATTAATATTTTTTATAGGACTATAATTATAGAATTACTATAATAATAATTAACATATATTTTTTAATATAAGTAGAATTAATACTAAAATTTTAATTGATATTAATTATTGTAATATTAAAAAAATTATTAGATATTTAGTGATAAATATTTAGTTGCTAAAAGTTATTAGTGACAACATAAAATATTGTAGAATTTGCTTAATAAAAGATTTAACGATAAATTTTTTGTCCCTAAAAATTAGCAACTAATTTTTAAAATTATTAGCGATAAATATTTTTGTCGCTAAATACTTTTAGAATGAATTTATATATATTAGCATGCAATCTTCTTTACTAAAAATTATTGGTGACAAATTATTTATCTCTCACTAAAAATATATTTTTTTATACTTTTATTAATATTAGATAAATTAATAATATTTTTATTTTTTATTTATTATTTTTTTTAGTTAATTATTTCTTATAAAATTTTATACTAAAGTTAAGTAAAAGTAGTATTAAGAATTTTAAATTTATTTGAACTCTAAAATTACAATTTGGATAAAATCATTGTTCTCCCTCCCTTCATATATTTATATATAATTTAGATATTAATATAATTTGTTAAATGATCAATCCTGATTAGTTTTTAAATTTTCATGTTAATCTTTAAATAAAAAATATAAATCAACTTAAGCAGAAGTAAAAGAGTCCTTATCAACGTATTAATCATTTTAATGTTCCTCTATTTTTTTAATTTTATAATATATATATATATATATATATATATATATATATATATATATATATTACTTAAATATATTATTTTTAATAATTAATTTAATTTAATTTTTTATTGCAATAAATTACCATTGGATATTTTTTATATTCCACTATTCTCCCCTTCCACTTTTATCTAGTATTTTTTAAAAATATTGCATGATGTTTGAATTAATTAAACATATTCATAATTTAATTTTCTTTATCTGTAATTATTGAGATGAGTTTCTTTATTTTTTTTCTAATTTTAAGATATTTTTATTTTGTTTAAAATATATTGGCTTTTAATAATGCATTAAATTTTATATTTTATTGTTATAATACCAAATTATCAAAGTATATTATATTTACTTGCATATCTTTTTTCTTTTAATCTAAATAGGGTTAGGTGTAACGCCCTCACTTTAGGTAGTCCGTACATTCCATTATTCCAATGACTAACGTCTGATCGGACAATCAGAATGTTTGGAACTACACTCAAACTAAAGTGAGAATGTATAAATTGACTGAATAAAGATTAAATAAAATTAAGAAAAAATAAAAGAAACGAGCTGCAACTCGGTTAAATAAGCCGGAAGTCACGACAATGGGTAATGCTAACGGGAAATGACTGTAAAGATAGTTGTCAACTCCAGACTCATGGGGAACCCTATGAAATAATTATTTGGGATGTAATGGAACGGATTTACGAGGATTAATGACAATAAAAATACCAAAAAAAATATAAGAAAATTTAAGTTAATTGGTAAAGATAATTATAATTTGAGGACATTCAATAAAGGGCATTTTGGTCATTCCATTTGGAGAGTTGACTTTTGACCAAATATCATTTAAATTAAGTGAAAATTTATGCAATAAAATATGAAGAAATTTTGAAGAAAATTAAAATAGAAACATGTGATGGAAAGAAGAAAAAAAAAGAAAAGAAAATTTAATTTCATTTATGACCTAAGTATCACAAAAAGGTGATCTCATTAAAAATTTAATTAAATTCTAAGAAGATAAATATGTGAGCATAAAACAAAATTTCAATAATTGAAATTTGGTCTTCTTCTTCGTTTTCAATCACCTTGGCCGAACCTCTCCCTTAAGTCCTCCCACCATTTTCATTCTTCCAAAGCTTCAATTCCCATATCATTTCATCGTATTTCCCAAAATCCCCAACATAAAAACTTAAATTTAGACCTTGATTAAGAATTTGGGAGCAAAAATGAGAGGAAAACTTGAAGTTAAGGAAGCTTGGAAATTCTTCAAGTTGAGGTTAGTGCATGTTAATTTCTTAATCTTATTTATTTTTTGAAATTTAGCTTGAATATGAACAAATAATTAAGAAATTGAAGGAAATCATGTGTTAATTTGAAAAGCAAATTTCGGCTAGCACTTATAGGATGAGGAATTGATGAGTTTTATTGAACTAAAATCTAAATACAAGCTTGGATAGTGATACATGAATGATTAATGACCTTAATTGGGATGTGTTGTATGATTCATAGATTGGAAGTTAGGGTTTTGGAGGGAAAATTTAGGGTTATTGGCTAGAAATATTTAACTGAAGTGTTGAGATCAATTATTGACAATTGATGCATATTGAGCTTGAATTGAAGTTGGTTGTGAAGTTGGAATGTTGGAATTTGGAAGTGTTCTTGTGTGCAAGAATTTTGAACTTTGAGTCCAGTGGGTTTGGGCAGCCATAAGTTGAATTGTGTAGCTTCAATTGATGTAAGGCTAATTGGAGATAAAACTAGGGACATAATGTCACATTTTTTATGAGAGACTCTACTCAGAAAACTAACACAAAGTGACCTAAAATTGGCTTGAATCCGAGTAACCAAAATCTGGACTTGGAAAAATGACCATATGAACAATGATTGTTCAAATGGCCATAACTTTGTGTAGAGAGGTCCAAATGACCTGATTCTTGAAACCATGAAAAGATTAGATGTAACACCCCTGATTTTATATATTATTATTGGGCTTCGTGTAGGTATCCTCAATTCGTGAAAATTTGACAGTTGTCCGGATCTGTGAATTTCCGGCCAGACAGACTAGCTACCGGAAAAGTCTCCGAATTGGATCGAGGTTTTGGCTACCCCACCATTGTCAGGCATCCCGAGCGCGTTCCCGAAGTCGGAATCGGCAAAGGTAAACCCGAACCTTGTTTTTACGTAATTTTCTAGTGCTTAAATAGGATTAAAAATCCGTAAAATATTCGTGGTAGCTTAGAAAATTATGATTCTTTTTGCAATAGCTTAGTAATATTGCTAAGGACCGCGGGGCAAAGTTTTAGAATTTTTAGAGCTTATTTGGGCAGTTTTTGCAAAAATGGTCAATTATAAGGACTAAATTGAAATATTACATACTGTGATGGATGATTGATTTGAGGGGCCCAGGAGGGGCTGTGTGATATGATTGAGCTGTGGATATATGGATTGTAAATATAGAAGTGTGTTTTGAGCCATTTTGCAGGTTGGGTAGGTCCTAGGTATAGGGGAGACTCTGCCGGATTTTCGGCACGACTTAGGACGTATTGGTCTTTTTTCTTTGTTTGTATTGAGTCAAATTTATTAAATGATTGTAATAAAATTGTCGTGAGCCGGATGACCTTCTTCCTCCACCCAGCCGCCTCAGTGACCATCGTCAAGTCTGTGAGTAAAATATTAATTTTAATTGTAATTTCGATATTATTATATGTTCAGTATGCCCATACATCACTTATATGCATATATTTATGTAGTTAAACTCTAGGCACGATTTATGATGCATGATAAGCGTTAAAGTGCCATGATGTTGTTGTGGTAATTTGGAGGCGGTGTGCGTGCGTTGGCGTCGTGTGATGTGGTGTGGACTATGGATAGGGCGGGGTAGTCACGGCTTGAGTAATTATTTGGGACCGATCCTTCGAGTGGTAGTCACGGCTTGAGTAATTCGCTGGGACCCTCGATTTGGTTATTAAGTGGAAGTCCGAGCTTGAGTAATTCGCTGGCACCAGGTTGGATTTAAGAGAGCTGTATAGGGGATCAGCTCTCATATGTTATGATTGATACTACAGGGTGTGTGAGTGCTCCAAATTACCTTTTTGATGTTATGATGTGAAAATGATGTTGATGTTGCATTTCACTCTACAGGGTGCATTAGTTTTAGATAGTTATAGAGATTATGGTTAAAATTGATATTTTACTCTCGAGTCGAACGCTCACTCTGTTCAAAAATTTTTACAGCCACGGAGGATACTTTTTGAGGTTAACTGCTTTCTCCCTCAGTCAATTATTACTGTTTGTATAAACTTGTTAAATCTTAGAATTTCCGCATGTGTTAGGAATGTTTATTTGATTTGGGTCTGTAAACTAAATTATTATTTTTGGACCTGTAAACTTAATATTCTATGCATGTTGGATGGATTGGATGAGGAGCCGAGCTCCCATTTATTTTATCTTTGATGAGTATGTGGAGGGTGAGCCGAGCTCCCCAATTGAGTATTTATTGTGTTTACAGTGGGTGAGTCGAAAACTCCCCGTTGGAAAGTCCATTTTATGGCGGACTGTCATCCGCTTGTTTTCTTGAAATTGGGCCCAAATGGGCCTTAGAATTGGGTAAATGAGCAGTTAGGCTTACTACGGGCCTCGGGGCTTTAGGTGGCCCAGTCCTAGTCTTGGTCCGCCCATAGGTTGGGTCGTGGATGATGTGGTATCGAGCTTAGGCTCCATTCATAGGGAAAAATTATCTAAGTGTTGGGAAGAGTCTACTAGGAGTCACATGCGGAGTATAGGATTACATTTCGTCTTTTCTGTAATTCTTTGTTTCTAGATTCTACGTTATATCTCGGAAATATAAGATTACCTCGTTAGTGTCTTGATTTTCGTGGAGTACACGAAATGTGAAATAGAGTTAGTAGACATGTGAGGTCTATCATTAGGATACGTACTCTAAGAAATGTTATATTTTAGTCTGTATGGGTTTAAATGGTGAGCCCATTTCGTGAAAGACACGAGTACATAAAAGTGAGTCTTAAAAGTACAGTTGCCCTAGATAAGGATGAGGATACCACTACTGGCAGTCATCAGTAGATGACCCAGTCAGAATAAGTTTGTGATAATAGAAGATTCAGGAGAGATAAGAAATTAGGAGACCTAGTCTGTCAGGACGTATCGTAGTAACTATACAATATTCTCGATGTCTGTTCTGTAAGCTGCAGATTACAGTACCGACATGAGATTATTGTGTAGAGCTGCGTACTTCCCTGTAGTGCTTATGATGAGGATGTTGCAGGCAGTCTCTGTTTTGGTACAGTAATACCAGAACAGAGTTTTATATCTGCAGAGGAGTTGGGAACTCCTGGTTAAGAGCCTAGAGCTAGAATATCGAAAGGTCACAGTTGGGTGGTAACTAGAGTCAGTGATTCAGTTACCCTAGCATGAGCTAGAGTTACAGTAAGAGTTGCCATCAGACCAGAGGTTTCGGACTAGTTGCAAAGTAAAGGTGACACCTATAGAGTGAGAATAGTATACTTTGTGTGTATCAGTATGGAATAAAGTACAACCCTACTACCTAGGGAAGGTCGAAACTATGAATTGATGATTTACGGAGCTATGATATAATAAATGAGACATTAATTTGACATGGTTTTGGGCAAGGTGGTAAATGTAGTACCTTTGTTGCAGCAAGTTATGGTATAGTCCTATCTTTTCAGAAGGGATCGAAAGTTATTACTAATAATGGTGACCAATAAAATAGTGTCCCAGATGGGACTGTAGAGTGTGGTAGAGAGTAGTTGGCTCGGGTATCCTGGAGAGGATACAAGTTCCATTATAGGAATCATATATAATCAGATCATGATGGATGTAAATCCTTTGAATTGGATGACAGGTTTGGGTGCCCGGAATCTTAAGTTTTGGGCTAGTTGAGTAAACATGGAAAATAATAATAATAATAATAATAATAATAATAATAATAATAATAATAATAATAATAATAAAATTACTGCAAAATTAGTTCTCGAGGTAGTAAGGGTATTATGTAAGCTAAAGGATAAGAATAGAGATCATACAATAAAAGTATGACTGTAATTTGCTGAGTTCCTTTCTAATTTCAAATTATTCAAAACAATAGTATAATCTAATTATAATAGTGTTAAGAGTAATAAATTAGCAAAGATAAATTATAGAAGGCCAATGGATAGAGAAAGTGCAGAATGAAAGTTTGGACAAGTGATTGTAGATACAATATAATCTAAATGCTAGTGGAAGTACTAGCTAGAATGGTCAAAGGACCAAATCTGAGTAGCACAGATATGTGATAACGCGGTAGAGACTCTGAAAGATATAGTTAGCAGGTACAGCTGTCATGTTAGGAAGAAGAATGGAACCAGGAATAGAATAGTTAAGTTCTATTTTGGGTAAGACAAAAGAAATAAATGAAAGGACAATCTGAATGGCGCATAATAGAAGGAACAAAGTTAAGATATAGGGTAGGCTAAGTGTTATTCTTGGCAAGGTGAATGACAAGGATGGAGAACCCAAAATGGGACCATATTAGCAAGAATAGTGATGGAGGTATGGAATACAATAATAATGAGTAAATGTTAGAAGGTGTGCGATGGTATTGCGGACTACCTAAATAGGTAGAGAAAGAGAAGTTAGTAAGCAGTAAGTTGAATAAAAGTCAGTCTAAGGGATCAAATAGGTATGATGAGAGGAAAAGAATGATATATAATGACACATAGGTTTTAGGTTAGACTTTTGAGATAGTGAGAAGGTAGTTAGAGGTTCGTTATGAATGTCAGGCAAACATTTTTAGTGTGATCAACAGAATCACTTTGTAGTGAAGCAATAATGATAGGACAATAGTAGGGGTAGAACGAAAAGTGACAAGTCTGGATGGTTATAAATCACTAGAAAGTTCAAGGATCAAATTAATGACCCTAGATAAGGGTGGAATTAGTGTTGGAAGAATTTATTAGTGAGAGAAATCTTTCAGGAATCAACAAAAGTTAAGGCCACAATATAAACGATGATAGATATGAATCATAGGTCGAGTATAAGTAAAGTTAATAAATTAAAAAAAAAATATTATGGCAGGAAGGACGATGGTACAGTAAAGGGTTCATGCAGATGATACCTTATAGGTAGAGCACAATTGTGCTAGGAGATGATGAAATTTGAAGAGAAAGACTAAGAAACATAGGTTAAACATTATTATATGGACAATCGGGCGTAGTTGAATATAAGAGGATATTTTCTTTCTTTTCAAGTTTAGCTTGTGCTTTTGGTTCTAGAAGGTTATATAAGCAACAGAAACTGAGACAAGGAGACCTAGTTATTGAGAGTTTGGTAGGCACAAATTCATACATAATTTCCTGATATGAGAATGACAGTAAGTGCATACCTAGTGTTAAGTATGAAAGGACGATCAGAGTAATGACAGGAGTTAAATTGAGTTAGCTACTAAGGCTTGCGACTGTTTTAAACTATGAGCTAGATGAAGTACTATTTATGGATGAGTTTCAATAGATGAAATTGTTCTTTGATGGGTAATTTGAGGTTGAAGTTTAGAAAGCTATGGGCGTATATATGATTATATTAAGGAGAATGAACACGTGAAGTATCTTGTTTGGAATTAAGGCATGACACATATTTCCTACAGTAGTGTTAGTTCGGATGGAACTTATAGTTTATGGGGCTCATATTCATCCAGATAAGCAATTTCCTACTAAGGTGATAGGGAATGATAATGTTCGATAGTTAAGTTGGAAAAAGGTGATACAAGAAAATTTTCTATGGGTAATTATAAGTGTTACTTCAGGTGTAGAATGTTCTGGTAGGAGTAAATCATAGGGTTAGAATTCTTGAAGTAATGAAACTAGTAATCAAGATAAGACTAAGAAATAAAAAGAAAGTTAAAGTTGATGATGGGATAGACATCTTTGAAGGAAAAGGTGTAAGGATGAGATAGGACTAAAATTAAGGAATAAGTACAGCAGGTTGAAAAGATACCAACAATACCAAAAATAGGAAAAGGGAAGTGGATAAGATGCAAAGGACAGGAAGAGAGCTCGATAGAGTCAGTTATAATGATGAGGATAAGGAGTGTCTAACCACTGCCCCTGTGTTGGCACTACCTGTGAGTGGTGAAGGATACACCGTGTATTGTGACGCCTCCAGAGTTGGCCTTGGGTGTGTTTTGATGCAGAATGGAAAGGTAGTGGCTTATGCTTCAAGGCGGTGAAGAGGCATGAGCGTAACTACCCCACCCATGATTTGGAAATGGCGGTGTAGTCTTTGCACCGAAAACTGGAGACACTATCTCAGTATGGTGAAGTGTGCGAGATATACACCGACCATAAGAGTTTAAAGTACATCTTCCAACAGAGGAATTTAAACTTGAGACAGAGGAGATGGATGGAGCTTCTGAAAGACTATGATTGCACCATCCAGTACCACCCTGGGAAGGCCAATGTTGTAGCAGATGCTTTGAGCAGGAAATCTTCTGGCAGTTTGGTGCACATTTCAGCAGAGAAGAGACCGTTGATTCAGGAAGTACATGAGTTGATGGATCAAGGTTTAATCCTAGATCTTTCAGATGAGGGGGTATTGTTGGCTCACTTTTCAGTGAGGCCAGACTTGAGGGACAGAGTTAGAGTTTCCCAACACAGAGACCAACAATTGATGAAGATCATAGAAAGAGTACAGCAAGGTGAAGGTGGTGAGTTTGGATTTGCCAATGATGGCGCCCTAGTGCATGGTTCTAGGATATGTGTGCCCGATGTGGACAACCTCAGGAATGAAATCATGCGAGAGGCACACTACACACTTTACAGTGTCCACCCAGGTTCCACCAAAATGTATCATGATGTGAAAGATAGCTACTGGTGGAATGGCATGAAGAGAGACATAGCAGACTTTGTGTCCAAGTGCTTGACTTGTCAGAAGGTGAAGTTTGAACACCAGAGACCGTCAGGGAAGCTGCAAGAGCTCCCTATCCCAGAATGGAAGTGGGAAATGATTACTATGGATTTTGTGACTGGGTAGCCTCGTACCACGCGAGGATATGATTCAATATGGGTAATTGTAGACCGCTTAACTAAATCACCACTTCTTGCCGGTGAAGATCACGTGATTCGCTGCACAAGATACCCGACTCTACACTCGAGAAATAGTCAGATTTCATGGAGTTCCTGCTTCCATAATATCTGACAGAGGTCCCAAGTTCACTTCTCGATTTTGGAGAAAGTTGCAGGAGGCACTTGGCACACAGTTGAACTTCAGTACGGCTTTCCACCCTCGCATGCACGGACAAATTGAAGGACAATCCAAACATCGAAGACATGCTTCGCATGAGTGTTTTGGATTTTGGAGGTCAATGGGATGAGCAATAGCTTTGGTGGAGTTTGCCTACAACAACGATTATCACTCCAAAGATAGGGATGCCACCCTATGAGGCACTATATGGAAGAAAGTGTAGGTCTCCTCTGTGTTGGACGGAAATGGGGGAAGCGAAGGTGCATGATGTAGAGCTAGTGCAAGACACTTGAGGTAGTTCCTTTAATCGTGGAACGATCAAAAACTTTCGAGGCGTAAGAGTTATGCAGACCCCAGACGGAGGGATGTGGAGTTTGCAGTGGGCGACTATGTGTTCCTGAAGGTTTCTCTAATGAAGGGAGTCGTGAGATTTGGAAAGAAGGGCAAGTTGGCAGCTCGGTATATTGGACCTTTTGAGGTTACTGATAGAGTTGGAGCAGCTTGCTCACCGCTGGAGCTACCACCCAACCTTTCTCACGTTCATCCCATGTTTCACATCTCCATGCTCAGGAAATACATTCCCGATCCTTCTCATGTACTACAACCAGATGTAATAGAGCTAAAAGAGAACTTGACATTTGAGGAGCAACCTGTAGCCATAGTGGACTACCAAGTGAGACAGCTAAGATCAAAACAGATCCCTATGGTTAAGGTTTTGTGGAGGAGCCAGTCAGTGGAAGAGTGCACCTGGGAGTCAGAACGGGACATGCGTAGCAAGTACCCTTATCTGTTCAATGTGCAATCATGTACTTTATTCTGCCTTGTGTAAAATTCGAGGACGAATTTTCTGTAAGGGGGGGAGAATGTAACACCCCTGATTTTATATATTATTATTGGGCTTCGTGTAGGTATCCTCAATTCGCGAAAATTTGACAGTTGTCCGGATCTGTGAATTTCCGGCCAGACAGACTAGCTACCGGAAAAGTCTCCGAATTGGATCGAGGTTTTGGCTACCCCACCATTGTCAGGCATCCCGAGCACGTTCCCGAAGTCGGAATCGGCAAAGGTAAACCCGAACCTTGTTTTTACGTAATTTTCTAGTGCTTAAATAGGATTAAAAATCCGTAAAATATTCGTGGTAGCTTAGAAAATTATGATTCTTTTTGCAATAGCTTAGTAATATTGCTAAGGACCGCGGGGCAAAGTTTTAGAATTTTTAGAGCTTATTTGGGCAGTTTTTGCAAAAATGGTCAATTATAAGGACTAAATTGAAATATTACATACTGTGATGGATGATTGATTTGATGGGCCCAGGAGGGGCTGTGTGATATGATTGAGCTGTGGATATATGGATTGTAAATATAGAAGTGTGTTTTGAGCCATTTTGCGAGTTGGGTAGGTCCTAGGTATAGGGAGACTCACGGATTTTAAACTACGACTTAGGACGTATTGGTCTTTTTCTTTATTTGTATTGAGTCAAATTTATTAAATGATTGTAATAAAATTGTCGTGAGCCGACATGCCTTTCTTCCTCCGCCACCGCCTCGGTGACCATCGTCAAGTCTTTGAGTAAAATATTAATTTTAATTGTAATTTCGATATTTTTATATGTTCATCATTCCCATGCATCACTTATATGCATATATTTATGTAGTTAAACTCTAGGCACGATTTATGATGCATGAGTACTGTTAAAGTGCCATGATGTTGTTGTGGTAATTTGGAGCAGTGTGCGTGCGTTGGCGTGCGTGTGATGTGGTGTGGACTATGGATAGGACGGTGTAGTCACGCTTGAGTAATTCAGGGACCCGATCCTTCGAGGGGTAGTCACGCTTGAGTAATTCACTGGGACCTCGATTTGGTTATTAAGTGGAAGTCCGAGCTTGAGTAATTCGGCACCAAAGTTGGATTTAAGAGAGTCAGATAGGGATCGGCTCCCATATGTTATGATTGATACTACAGGTGTGTGAGTGCTCCAAATTACCTTTTGATGTTATGATGTGAAAATGATGTTGATGTTGCATTTCACTCTCTAGGTGCATTAGTTTTAGATAGTTATAGAGATTATGGTTAAAATTGATATTTTACTCTCTGAGTCAAACGCTCACTCCTGTTCAAAAATTTTTACAGGCCACAGGAGGATACTTTTTTTGAGGTTAACCTGCTTTCTCCCTCGCAGGTCAATTATTACTGTTTGTATAAACTTGTTAAATCTTAGAATTTCCGCATGTGTTAGGAATGTTTATTTGATTTGGGTCTGTAAACTAAATTATTATTTTTGGACCTGTAAACTTAATATTCTATGCATGTTGGATGGATTGGATGAGGGAGCTGAGCTCCCATTTATTTTTATGCTGATGAGTATGTGGAGGGTGAGCTGAGCTCTCCAATTGAGTATTTATTGTGTTTACAGGTCGGGTGAGTTGAAAACTCCCCGTTGGAAAGTCCATTTTATGGCCGGACTCTGTCCGTTTGTTTTCTTGAAATTGGGCCCAAATGGGCCTTAGAATTGGGTAAATGAACAGTTAGGCTTACTACGGGCCTCGGGGGCTTTAGGCTGGCCCAGGTCCTAGTGCCGGTCCGGCCCATAGGTTGGGTCGTGACATTAGACATAGTAGAATAACTTTTATGAGAACAGAAACCTAAATTCTGACCATAACCTAATCAAAATTGCTAATCAAAATTAACCTATCAAAACTGCCAGAACCAAAATTCCCCAGAAATTCTGGACATTGACCAATTTGGTCAGTTATAGTAAAAATGCCATAACTTGAGCTATAAAACTCCAAATGAAGTGATTTAAAAAGGGAATTAAAGTAGAGATATTAAGGAACAACTTTGGTGAAGAAAGGTTAGTCAAAATCCCACTATAGACTGGTCCAATAGAACAGTAAACTTAGATGACAAAAACTGAAATTTTGGAAATACTTCTAAGAAGACTTGAATTGTAATTGGCAATTAATGCCAACAAGTTTAAAACCCGAAAATGTGGTATTATCATGAGTTTAGAATTTATATTCCTATTATTTATTATATAGTCAAAATTTGCATAAATAGTAATGTGAATAGTAACCACAATGACATGATTCAAAATGACATGAAAAGCTAAGATGAAGGCCTAAAACTTTATTTTAGGGACTTAGAACCAATTCTAAGCCTAAGAGTTTGAAATTGTATGACAAAGAAGATAGAAATTCCTAAAACTATTAGACTTATAGGGTTCAGCACCCTGGACAATCATTAATCAATTTATTATAACTAGAGTTATACTACTTCAAAGTGAATGATTCAAAAGGGAAATTAAAGTTAATACATAAAGAAACAACTTCCATGAATGAAGTATGGCCAACTGTATCACACCTTACTCCTCTGTAAGGCATAATATGATCCCGTAGAATACCTAATGAACTACCGAACTTCACCTACCGATAACTCATTAAGTACCCTATAAGGGATTTTAAAACAATTTTCTTACTTTTGATAAGTGGTGAGTATTTTCTAATAAGTACTTAAAACATTTAGCTAAAATTAAAACTAGTTAATATTTTTGGCCCATTTTATTTTTACGCAAATTTTATAAAAATTTTGACAGAGTTCCCTCTATATTTTGAGAAAACAGTTCTTCAAATACCTGTAAAAAGCACTTCTAAAAATTTTTCTCAACAACTGCTTCAATTTCATACTCAATCTCAATCAATTTCTCAACACATTTATCAACTTTCAAATTTCAAATCCACTATCCAATGATCTTCAAAATACTAGCAATCCATTTCATTCAAATTAAATAAAATAGTTCCATTCATATTTCATTAGAAACAAAACAACTTTGATACATCATTACAAAATTTACATTAAGAGAATTTCAAACTACAACGTATATTACAACTTTATACAAATTTTATACAAACTACTCAAGACCCATTTTTACATGTCCATACATTTATGTGCAATATATACATTAAAATAAATATTTACAATTAGGGTATAAATTATACCCGATAACTTCAAGCTGAATGATCTTTAATCCTTAGCAGCTCAGTCTGCTGCTCCTCTAGTCTCTGTATCTGCGACAGCAATAGAAGCTATCGCTGAGTACTAAGACTCAATGGTGCACAACATACTAAAATAATCTTTATGCAAAATATAAATCATATTTATTCAAAAATTTGACTAAACATGAGCATTAAACACAAAACATGAATTATGAGATTTTAATGCAAACCAAGTTCATTTCAAAGTATCAAAACACGTTTCATAAAATCCACAGTTAGATCATGCCATTCGAAACAAATAGAATCTCAATAGCCAGAGGCTAAAGAGAAATCACATCACAAGGCTAGCTAGCTCAAATATATGGATATCCATTCACATCCTCTTCTACTGGCACACCTCAACATTTCTCCAGAGAAGGAATCAAAATTCGAAACTAATTACCCCTACTAGTCGTGCTAGTGAGGTGTTCAAATATATGGTCATGACACTGTGGTTTCAAAACTTATCTTAACAATTTGCTAAACATTGTCATTTCAAATATACATAATAACTTTCAACAATTTAAATCAAATATCATAAGAATGCCATAATCCAATATTTCACATTATTCAAAACAGTATGCAAAAGATGATTATAAAAAGTATACGTTGTGCACAAACCTCAAACGAGTCGCCTGTTGGCCTTGACTCGACTCCTCGGGTTCTGTCCCGGTATTCTTTTCCACTGAAACACACAATTTCACAGTGTTTCAGTACCATAGCTTAGCATAAATCCAAAAATAAATTCAACTTCACTTTTACCTAGCTCTAACGTGCTAAACTCAACATTCTTGAAATTTTGTATTTCGGATGACTATTCACTACACTATTTAAGTCAAATTGTTGACTTTCTAAGGCTTAATAGGTATGGGAATTCCAACTTCACCCACATACCACATTTTGGTCACTAAACTTGTTGGTTTTGGTCATTTTCTCAAAACTTAGGTCTTTTAGGCAAATTTGCCAAATTTTCAGTTTTGGTGTCCTTGATTGTACTGTTTCATTAGTCAGTTTACTGCTGGAATTTGGCAAAACTTTCTTCATAGAAAATGTTCCCTAATGTCTTAAGTTTATTCTCCTTTTTGAATCGCCCCAATTAGAGTTTTGTAGCTCAAGTTATGGCTATTTGAACCATAGCTGCCGGATTGGACACAACCCAGAATTCTGGGTAATTTTCTGGTGCTAGCAGATTTTAGTCACCAACTTGGGGTGGCCAAATGACTTGGTTAATGGCATAATTTGAGTTTGTGTTCCTTATGAAAGTTTTAGGTCTATATCTCATCTAACCACTGGTAAAATTTCAGGTCATTTAGACCTTCCTAGCTCAAGTTATGACCCAAACACAATTACTGTTCATGTGTACTGTTCATACTGCAGATTTTCAAGTTTAGTCAGTTTGTTCACTAGGTTTTGGTCACTTTTTGGGCATGCTTCCTAAATGAAAATTGTGTCATTTAGTGCCTATTTTCAATCCCAATTGGTCCCATACCAATTGGACTTGTAAAATTTCATTTTTGATCCCTCAAAATTGACTTTTGGTCATGCTTCATACCCAATCCGAATTTGCCTTTGATTTAAACACTTCTAACACACTTAATTAGGTCACAAATGACCATTTCTCTCCTCAAAATATGTCAAAGACATCATTTAGCACTTCTTCACATTTTTGGTCCCTAAACCCTAATGTCCAAACCCTAATTGACACTAATTTTTGCATTTACTTGATTCCATGTCTTTAACCATAGTCATTCAACTAACTAAGGTTTATATACCCCTTTCAAACCATTCAATTCATGCAAATCATCCTCATAACCAAGCTGGCCGAAAATCAGTTTAGTTCCTCAACCAAGTTTTCTTTTCATTTTAAGTTTGTTTCTATGTTCTTGATGCTATACATACACTAATTAAACTAAAAACTTGAAGTTTGCATTACTAACCTTGTTAGGTGTCTTTAAACTTTCACTTCCTCTCAATTTTTTTCAATTCTTTGATGACCAATCTTCCTCTCAAGTGATTAAATCAAGTTTTTGTGAAGCAAGTATGGGAGGATTTGGGGTTTAATGATGGTTTCAAAGCTTGAAGCAAGCTTTAATGGAGGTTTACAATGGTGAGGGAGAGAGAAACGTAAATGGTGAGGAAGATGAGGTCTTTTACTTTTTTTTTTTCTTTTCTTTTCTTTGTTTTTATCCTTATGGAAGACTAAAAAATCCATTTAATTAATTTATTAATTATATGACTTATGGCATCATGCATGATATCATGCATGATGTCATCTTCTTACACTTTTTTAACTTTTTCATTTTCTGTTCTTTTTTTTTTCTATTAGTTCTTTAATTTAATTCTTGATTCCAAAATTTTCTTTTCTCCAATTTTATTTGACAGTTAGGTCAGGAGTCAGCTCTTGGGGTTAATTGACCAAATTGCCCTTCGCCGGTTCAACCCGGTTTGCAAATAATTCCATATTTCTTCTGGCTCCCTGACCTAATTATTTAATTGGCTTAACAGTTCTTTTTCATGATTTTCTCTTTTCCACTGTGTTTATAAGGGTCCTAAGGACTGCAGTGTCACTTTTTACGGTTCAAAATTTGAGTTTAAAATGACTTCGATGCGTTCTAGAAAGGTCACCCATCGCTGTGACTCTCGGCTCGTTTAACTTCTTCTGTTCTGTTTTTCTTATTTATACTCAACTAATTGAACATTACTAATTATTTGTGTTTATGGCTTCTCTAGTTGTCTTAAGTGTGGTTCTAATCTCCTTAATTGTCCGAACCGACACCGGTCACCGGAATAGTGAAATATACCAGGCTATGCAAACGAGGGTGTTACAATTCTCTCCCCCTTAAATAAATTTCGTCTCGAAATTTTACCTGGTATCAATCTCTGAACAACTGTGGGTGTTGTCTCCTCATGTCCTCCTCTCGTTCCCAAGTAGCCTCCTGGCCCGAATGATGGTTCCACAGCACTTTTACCAATGGTATTTGCTTGTTCCGTAGCTGCTTCACCTCATAAGCCAGAATCTCTATGGGTTCTTCTTCATATGTGAGGTCTGAATTTACTTCAATTTCCTCTACTGGTAGTACATGAGATGGGTTTGATCGATACCTCCTCAACATAGACACATGGAAGACATTATGTATCTTTTCTAACTCTAGAGGTAGTGCCAACCGATATGCCAAAGGACCCACTCTTTTCAGAACCTCATATGGCCCAATGAAACGAGGACTCTGTTTTCCCTTTCTGTCGAATCTCATAATTCTCTTCCAAGGAGAAACCTTGAGGAATACTTTCTCACCCACTGCATACTCAATATCCCTTCTCTTCAGATCAATGTAGGACTTCTGACGGTCTGATGCAGTCTTAAGTCGATCTTTGATCACCCTAATTTTCTCCTCAGTTTGCTGAACAATTTCGGGTCCAATCATCTTTCTTTCACCCACGTCATCCCAACACAACGGGGTTCTACATTTTCTGCCATACAAAGCTTCTTATGGAGGCATCCCAATGCTTGATTGGTAGCTGTTGTTGTAAGCAAACTCAATCAAAGGCAAATGTGTATCCCAACTGCCCTCAAATTCAATCACACAAGCCCGTAGCATGTCCTCCAAGATCTGAATTACCCTCTCAGACTAGCCATCTGTTTGTGAGTGGAATGTCGTACTGAAGTTCAATATAGTTCCTAGGGCTCTCTAAAGACTACCCCATAATCTAGAAGTGAACCTAGGATCTCTGTCTGATACGATGGATATTGGCACTCCATGTAGTCTCACAATCTCATCAATGTACAACTTGGCCAATATTTCTAAATTGTAGTCCATCCGGACTGGCAGAAAATGAGCAGACTTGGTTAGTCTGTCAACAATGTCCCATCACAAAATCCATCATTATTCTTTCCCATTTCCATTATGGTATTGGTAGTGGATATAACAACCCAGCGGGTACTTGATGCTCTGCCTTTACTTGCTGACAAGTTAGGCATTTAGAAACAAACTTTGCTACATCTCTCTTCATACCCATCCACCAGTAATGCTCCTTTAGCCCTCTATACATTTTTGTGCCACCAGGGTGCATGGCAAAAGGAGACTCATGTGCTTCCTTCAAAATGATCTGCCTCAAATCAACATCATTAGGAACACATATTTTGCCCTGGTGTAGTAGTAGACCATCATTTCTTATTGAGAATTCTGGTTTCTTGCCCTGTCAGACTTCTTCCATCAGCTTCTGATACTTCTGATCATTCTGGGTAGCCATTCTAATCTGATCAATCAACACTGGCTGTACATGCCATGCAACTGCTGTCTGCCCATCATCATTAATCTCTAAGCTGGCATGCAATGATCTTAACTCATGTACCATAGACAAAGGAGTAACTCGTAGACTTGCCATAGTCTTGCGACTTAAGGCATCAGCCACAACATTAGCTTTTCCTGGTTGATAGTCTATTAGACAATCATAGTCTTTTATCAACTCTAACCATCTCCACTGTTTTAAATTCAACTCTTTCTGAGTGCCCAAATACTTCAAACTCTTATGATCTGTGTAGATGTAACACTTTTCCCTATACAAATAGTGCCTCCAGATCTTAAGAGCAAACACAATAGCTGCAAGCTCCAAATCATGTGTCGGATAGTTCCTTTCATGCGGTTTTAGCTGGCGTGATGCATAGGCAATGACATTTCGATCTTGCATCAATACACAGCCTAACCCATTGTGAGAAGCATCACTGTAAACTGTATATTCTTTACCCGGGATAGGTAAAGTCAGGATTGGAGCTTCAGTCAAACATTTCTTCAATTCATCAAAACTCTGTTGGCATTTATCCATCTACTGAAATTTCACATCTTTTCTAAGCAGCTTGGTCAATGGACATGCCAACATGGAGAATCCCTTCACAAATCTACGGTAGTATCCAGCTAAACCCAGAAAACTGCAAATCTCTGTGACATTTCTAGGTGGCCTCCAATTAAGGACAACTTCAATCTTACTTGGATCTACCTTAATGCCCTCTTCTGATACTACATGCCCTAAGAAAGATATTTCCTTCAGCTAAAATTCACACTTCGACAATTTGGCATATAGTTGTTTCTCCCTCAAAGTCTGTAGTACAATCCGCAGATGTCTATCATGCTCTTCTACATTCCTCGAATAGACCAATATATCATCTATAAATACCACAACAAACTGGTCGAGGTATGGTCTAAAGATACTGTTCATCAGATCCATAAAAGCAGCCGGAGCATTAGTTAACCCGAATGGCATAACCAAAAACTCATAATAGCCATAGCGGGTTCTAAAGGCAGTTTTAGGAATACTCTGCTCTTGTACTTTCAGCTGATAATAACCTGATCTCAGGTCAATTTTGGAGAACACAGCTGCACCCCTCAACTGATCAAACAAGTCATCAATGCGGGGCAATGGGTATCTATTCTTTATTGTCACCTTATTCAACTGTCGGTAGTCAATACATAAGCGGAGAGTGCCATCCTTCTTCTTTACAAACAACACTGGCGCTCCCCAAGGTGACACACTAGGGTGGATAAAGCCCTTGTCAAGTAATTCTTGCAACTGTATTTTTAACTCTTTCAATTCTGCTGGTGCCATTCTATATGGTGTTATGGAGATTGGGTCCACACCAGGCATAACATCAATTTCAAACTGCACCTCTTTTTCTGGAGGTAATCCTGGCAATTCATCAGGAAAGACATCCGGAAAATCACATACAGTAGGGATGTCTCTTAGTGTTGGACTCCCCACTTGGGTGTTTATTACATATGCCAAGTATGCTTCACACCCCTTTCTGATCATCCTTCTGGCTAGTGTAGCCAAAATGATGTTTGATGGCAGTAAATGCCTCTCCCCATGTATCACCACATCACCGTACAAAGGGAGACCAAAAGTGACTTGCTTCAGTCTACAGTCAATCATAGCGTGATGCCTGGCTAACCAATCCATGCCTAAGATGATATCATACTCTCTGAAGGGCATTTCAATCAAGTCTAACAGGAAAACATGTCCTTGAATCACCAAAGAACAGTCTCTATAAATTCTGTTGACCCGGACCTCTTGTCCTAACGGATTAGTTACTAGCACTTTAAAACCCATTTGGACACATGGAACAGCAAGTGAACAGGCTATGCTAGCACTAACATATAAATGGGTTGAACCCGGATCAAACAATACAAATACTTCTTGATTAGAGATAGAAAATATACCAGGTACTACATCGAAAGTCTCAGCCTCTTCTCGTTGTCTCATTGAATAAACCCTGACTGAAGCACTTCAGGCCGATCGACCAATCGTGTTCGATCGCTGAAGCAGTGCCTCTACCTCTGCTTCTTCCTCTGCCAACTGACTGTGAACCTCTGGGAGCAGGACTCTGAATAGATCCCTCGGCAGTAGTAGGAGCTGGACCATATCTCGGAGATGGAGCACTAGTGCAGTCTCTTGCTAAATAACCCTTGCCTCCACAGTTAAAGCAGGCTCCAGTGGCCCAATAACACTCCCCCCCATGAATCTTGCCATAAGTCTCACAGGGGCGTAATGTGAACCCGCCGATCACGACTGCACCTAGGGGGTCTCTGTCCAGAAAATCTGCCTCTACCAAATCTTTCACCTCGACCCCTGCTGGGTCCACTAAACTTCTTTTTCTTTCCAGAGGTAGCACAAGAACTCTGTTCAACTGATTTTTCCCCCCTGTCTTTTTCTGATTTCTCAGCTTTTTCTGATTTTTCTTTCACTGGGGTCGCTTCTGATTCTATTCTCTCCAACTCAAGTGCTTGAGACATGAGCTCTGAGAAGTTGCTGTGTCGAAATCCCACAACTTGCATCCTTATGCTAGGCTTCAAACCCGTCTCAAATCTCTTGCACCTAGCCTTGCTGGTAGTAAGGAGACTTCCAGCATAATGACTTAAGTGGGAGAACTCCCTCTCATACTCTGCCACTGTTCTGTTGCCTTATTTTAAACTCAGAAACTCTTGTAACTTCTGATCAACATATGCATCTGGGATGTATTTCTGTCTGAACTCTCTGATGAAGTCATCCTAGGTCAGCACTGGTGGTTCAACTAAGCTGTGGGGGATGGTCTTCCACCAATCATACATATCCCCTTGTAGTAGCGACATAGAATATTCAAACTTCAGTTCATCTTGGCAGTACAGCTTCTTAAATACTCTATCCATTCTTTCAAGCCATTGCTCTGCCCCTAAAGGGTCCACTGTACCCTTAAATTCTGCAGCCCAATACTTCAATAATTTATCATACTGTCTGGCTGGAGGTAGTGGTTGCATTACAGGTGTCTAGGGTGGAGCTTAAACAGGCATACCCCCAGCCATTTATTGAAACATCGCAGCCATCTGCTGTGCGAACTGTGCAGGAAACTGTGGCATTTGCGGGGCTAGCGCTACTTACCCACTAACATTAGGTAAAGTTGGGGCTTCCCCTTATGCCTCAGCTTCAACAGACTGCTCAACTGAGCGATCCCCTTCTTCCATTTCAGTCTGAAGTTAAGGTATCTCCTGAACAAGTAACACATGGAGATTTCCCTCCGTTAGTTCATATTTATGATGTAATGCACTGTATGTAACAATTATGGACATTGAGCAGTTGTACTTAACAAGGAAAGACACAAATTCTCAAGTTAAAACATACTTCAAAAAATTTGCTTTGATACCACTAAAACATGTCACACCTTACCCCTCTGTAAGGCATAACATGATCTCGTAGAATACCTAATGAACTACCGAACTTCACCTACCGATAACTCATTAAGTACCCTACAAGGGATTTTAAAACAATTTTCTTACTTTTGATAAGTGGTGAGCATTTTCTAATAAGTACTTAAAACATTTAGTTAAAATTAAAACTAGTTAATATTTTTGGCCCATTTTATTTTTAGGCAAATTTTGTAAAAATTTTGACAGAGTTCCCTCTGTATTTTGAGAAAACAGTTCTTCAAATATTGTAAAAAGCACTTCTAAAAATTTTTCTCAACAACTGCTTCAATTTCAATTTCATACTCAATCTCAATCAATTTCTTACTCAATCTCAATCAATTTCTCAACACATTTATCAACTTTCAAATTTCAAATCCACTATCCAATGATCTTCAAAATAATAGCAATCCATTTCATTCAAATTAAATAAAATAGTTCCTTTCATATTTCATTAGAAACAAAACAATTTAGATACATCATTATAAAATTTACATTAAAAGAATTTCAAACTACAATGTATATTACAACTTTATACAAATTTTATACAAACTACTCAAGACCCATTTTTATATGTCCATACATTTATGTGCAATATATACATTAAAAGAAATATTTACAATTAGGGTATAAATTATACCCGATAACTTCAAGCTGAATGATCTTTAATCCTTAGCAGCTCAGTCTGCTGCTCCTTTAGTCTCTGTATCTGCGACAGCAATAGAAGCTATCGTTGAGTACTAAGACTCAGTGGTGCACAACATACTAAAATAATCTTTATGCAAAATATAAATCATATTTATTCAAAAATTTGACTAAACATGAGCATTAAACACAAAACATGAATTATGAGATTTTAATGCAAACCAAGTTCATTTCAAAGTATCAAAACACGTTTCATAAAACCCACAGTTAGATCATGCCATTCGAAACAAATAAAATCTCAATAGCTAGAGGCTAAAGAGAAATCACATCACAAGGCTAGCTAGCTCAAATATATGGATATCCATTCACATCCTCTTCTACTGGCACACCTCAACACTTCTCCAGAGAAGGAATCAAAATTCGAAACTAATTACCCCTACTAGTCGTGCTAGTGAGGTGTTCAAATATATGGTCATGACACTGTGGTTTCAAAACTTATCTTAACAATTTGCTAAACATTGTCATTTCAAATATACATAATAACTTTCAACAATTTAAATCAAACATAATAAGAATGCCATAATCCAATATTTCATATTATTCAAAACAGTATGCAAAAGATGATTATAAAAAGTATACGTTGTGCATAAATCTCAAACGAGTCGCCTGTTGGCCTTGACTCGACTCCTCGGGTTCTGTCCCGGTATTCTTTTTCACTGAAACACACAATTTCACAGTGTTTCAGTACCATAACTTAGCATAAATCCAAAAATAAATTCAACTTCACTTTTACCTAGCTCTAACGTGCTAAACTCGACGTTCTTGAAATTTTGTGTTTCGGGTGATTATTAACTATACTATTTAAGTCAAATTGTTGACTTTCTAAGGCTTAATAGGTATGGGAATTCCAACTTCACCCACATACCACATTTTGGTCACTAAACTTGTTGGTTTTGGTCATTTTCTCAAAACTTAGGTCTTTTAGGCAAAATTGCCAAATTTTCAGTTTTGGTGTCCCTAATTGTACTGTTTCATTGGTCAGTTTACTGTTCGAATTTGGCAAAACTTTCTTCATAGAAAATGTTCCCTAATGTCTTAAGTTTATTCTCCTTTTTGAATTGCCCCAATTAGAGTTTTGTAGCTCAAGTTATCGCTATTTGAACCATAGCTGCCGGATTAGACACAACCCAGAATTCTGGGTAATTTTCTGGTGCTGGCAGATTTGAGTCACCAACTTGGGGTGGCCAAATAACTTGGTTAATGGCATAATTTGAGTTTGTATTTCTTATGAAAGTTTTAGGTCTATATCTCATCTAACCACTAGTAAAATTTCAGGTCATTTAGACCTTCCTAGCTCAAGTTATGACCCAAACACGATTACTGTTCATGTGTACTGTTCATACTGCAGATTTTCAAGTTTGGTCAGTTTGTTTACTAGTTTTTGGTCACTTTTTGGGCATGCTTCCTAAATGAAAATTGTGTCATTTAGTGCCTATTTTCAGTCTCAATTGGTCCCATACCAATTGGACTTGTAAAATTTCATTTTTGGTCCCTCAAAGTTGACTTTTGGTCATGCTTCATACCCAATCCGAATTTGGCTTTGATTTAAACACTTCTAACACACTTAATTAGGTCACAAATGACCATTTCTCTCCTTAAACTATGTCAAAGACATCATTTAGCATTTCTTCACATTTTTGGTCCCTAAACCCTAATGTCCAAACCCTAATTGACACTAATTTTTGCATTTACTTGATTCCATGTCTTTAACCATAGTCATTCAACTAACTAAGGTTTATATACCCCTTTCAAACCATTCAATTCATGCAAATCATCCTCATAACCAAGCTGGCCGAAAATCAGTTTAGTCCCTCAACCAAGTTTTCTTTTCATTTTAAGTTTGTTTCTATGTTCTTGATGCTACACATACACTAATTAAACTAAAAACTTGAAGTTTGCATTACTAACCTTGTTAGGTGTCTTTAAACTTTCACTTCCTCTCAATTTTCTTCAATTCTTTGATGACCAATCTTCCTCTCAAGTGATTAAATCAAGTTTTTGTGAAGCAAGTATGGGAGGATTTGGGGTTTAATGATGGTTTCAAAGCTTGAAGCAAGCTTTAATGGAGGTTTACAATGGTGAGGGAGAGAGAAACGTAAATGGTGAGGAAGATGAGGTTTTTTACTTTTTTTTTTCTTTTCTTTTCTTTTGTTTTTATCCTTATGGAAGACTCAAAAATCCATTTAATTAATTTATTAATTATATGACTTATGGCATCATGCATGATATCATGCATGATGCCATCTTCCTACACTTTTTTAACTTTTTCATTTTCTCTTCTTTTTTTTTCTATTAGTTCTTTAATTTAATTTTCGATTCCAAAATTTTCTTTTCTCTGATTTTATTTGACAGTTAGGTCAGGAGTCAACTCTCGGGGTCAATTGACCAAATTGCCCTTCGCCGGTTCAACCCGGTTTATAAATAATTCTATATTTCTTCCGGCTTCCTGACCAAATTATTTGATTGGCTTAACAGTTCTTTTTCATGATTTTCTCTTTTCCACTGTGTTTATAAGGGTCCTAAGGATAGCAGCGTCACTTTTTACGGTTCGAAATTTGAGTTTAAAATGACTTCGCAGTCGTTCCCGAGAAGGTCACCCATCGCTTTGACTCTCGGCTTATTTAACTTCTTCTGTTCTGTTTTTCTTATTTATACTCAACTAATTGAACATTACTAATTATTTGTATTTATGGCTTCTCTAGTTGTCTTAAGTGTGGTTCTAATCTCCTTAATTGTCCGGACCAACACCGGTCATCGGAACAGTGAAATTTACCAAGCTATGCAAACGGGGGTGTTACAAACTGGACCATGCATGTTGGCCAAATTACTAGAGAAAATTAGGATATGATATTTGAAATCCATGAAATTTTCATTAACAACTTAAGATATGAATGGTACTCTACTTAAATGATTTAATGAACACCTAAATCATGTGAGTAGGTAGTTGGAACTTGTATTCCCATCACAAATAGAACTTATGAGATATTGCCAATATAACTTGAAATGTGAATTGTAATTGCCATAAATGAAATGTTGAAGGTGTAAATGATGCGCGAATGTTATTTGGGACTTATGCTCCCTTTATGAGTAAAAAATGAAAATGCTTGAACCTAAGTGACATGTGAGATGGTGTGATAAATTAGATAAGAAATTGTAAATGTTAAATAGATGATGTGATTGATAAATTGTGATCCAAATAAATGAAATTTATGAATACATGCATTAGTGAAAATGAGTTTGGACATTGTATTCCTACTAGGAATAGAAATTAAAATGCTACAAAATATAAATAGAAAATATAATGAAATAATAAAACATATTAACACTTAATGGTACTATTATGCCCATGTATTGTCTAGATGTGTGTGTCAGATTGGATAGATTGGCATGCCAATAGGAGATTGATTTGACAGTACTGTGTAAGGCTTTATGCCCATTATTATGGCTTTATGCCCGCATTTATGGCTTGTACGCCCAATTATGTGTTACCATGGTTTTTCAGCCATATTGATTGCATACGTGGTTGACGTTTTGCGTCCCATGGTATGACGGCCCGAGACACCACGATGTTCAGTGCTAGCTATATTGATTGTATATGTGGTTGACATTATCTGTCCCATGGTATGACGGCCCGCGACACAAGTGTGTCCAATGCTAGTTTGCTCGCTTATCCAGTTTAGTTAGCCTGTCATAGGTTACTTGGGCAGTGAAATTTGTTAAGAATAATGAAAATTAAATAAATGAGTGAAAAAGACCTGAAATGAACTAGGTTAGCTCTAAAAATGTTGTTTATTATGAAACGATCCAAAACACCTTGAAAGTGTTGAGTGAAGTGATAAAAAGATTAGTAAAATAAATATAACCTAAATAAATATTACAAATGCATCTTCTATGATAATATGAATATAAATTCAATATTTTTATTGATTTTGTATATTGCATATTATTATTGTAAACTTATGAACTAAGCACTTCCAAAGAGGAACGAAAAGGATAAAAAATAGTTAATATTAGAAATTTCATATGAAATCAAAATAATTCTTAATTGCACAAATATTGCTCTATTTTATCATTATTTGTATATATTATTTCCTTGTTATATTATTACACCACTAAGCAGAAATGTTTAGTGCGATTGATTGTTTCCTACCGTAAGTACTGAAGATAAAATCTAGTGGACATTAGACTGGGATTTTGGAGTCTGGATCTGCTGAAGTGTCCAAGGTGTCACCTCCTCAACAATGCATATATATAGGGCCCATATAGGTCATATTAATGTATTTTGTACATTGTAAATATTTATTATGTTATAATGTAAATTATGAACTTGTATTTAATATGTATATATTGTAAATTATGAAATTATGTAATTAATTTGTATACCATGTATATAAATGGAAATTTGAGAAAAATTATATATGAATTGAGCATGAGTGAATGAACATGTGAATTTAATGAAAATGAACATGGATGAGAATGTATGATATTATTTGATATGATGGAATGATGAATAATTGAAATTGAGATGAGATTGTTATTGGAAATATATTATTGAAATTTTTAAACAAGTAAATAGTAAAATACGTTAAATGATAATAAAATAGGGGAAACTCCGTCAGTTTCTCCTTAGAATATAATTGATTTTAAAATGTAACGAGATTAAAAACTATTAAAGGAATAAAAAAAGATAAGATAGATAAGATAGGGTGCCCCGGCACCAAATGTAGCACGCTTTGGTCGGCTATACTGTAGACCGGGTAAGGGGCGTTACATTAGGTAATTAAATGTAGATTTTTTTACTTACATGTTTATTATTATTTTTTAGTTTAATTGATTTAATAATGTGGTAGAGTAAATTTAGTTATTTTTTTTTTTACTTTTTACTATAAAAGTGTTAACTAATTGATGCTTCCATGGGTTTTCGAGGTCTGGTTCTGATGTCACGTAAGCCTACAATAAAGAAAAAGATAAGATTGATGGCCCTCTAGCAGGTCACTCTGACGTTCAAGTTAGAGAACTAGATATGAAAATACGTAGAAGAGCTGTAATGAGATTTTGAGAATGAGAATATACATACCTTGTTTCTGGTTATTTGGTTGGTATTTATAGGCCTTTTAGAAAAATAGTCGTTGCTTCATTTATGGAGATAATATCGGCTGATATGCCAAGATTGTCTCCAAGAAATTCACTCTTGCTTCATTACTGGAGTAATTATTACTCGGTACATGAGATCCGGTCTTGATTATTGCTTGGATCATGTGGACCGATTTTACTTAATTATTGGTATGATTATTGTTTAGTACATCTTTTGCTCGCCTTGTTGGGCAATTGAAGGTATTTTTTTCAGTCTTGTTTTAGTCCCATGGTCCTTTGACCAGTATTTAACTTTTCTGACTGCCTGGATATTTACGTGAAATTGACTATTTGACTTGAATTTTTAAGCAGTAGTATCATTAGTCCCCCCCCCCCCTCTAGTCCCCCCCTCTAGTCTTTATAAACCTTTAGGTTCATGTTATTGTTTGTCCAGCTGGGATATGACATGTCTGTTGTGTGTGGTTCTTTTGGCTATCATGCTTACCCTTATGGACAGCTGTTAGGTGTGCTTTGAGTGATCTTCTTGATGTGAGTTGTCATCATTGAATTTCTCTTGATATTTGAGAAGGTTGTTTCGATCACACATGTGATTGTTTGTATTTCAAAATCATTTGTTGTCTCCTTTTCTTTCTATAAAATCCTTGTTTCTTATTCTTTCTTTTTTCCATTTCCCTGTATTTTCGCTATCTCTTTTGCGATTTTTGGTAGCTTTTTCTATAACGCCCTCACTGTAGGTAGTCCGTATATTCTACTGTTCCGACGACTAATGTCTGTTCGAACAGTCAGAATGTCTAGAACTACACTTAAACTATAGTGAGGAGGCATAAATTGAAGGAATAAATGTTAAAAAAATATAGAAAAAATTTAGAGAATTTATAAATTTGTATAAAAATAATAAAAATGACCCGATATGCATTATGAAGGGCATTTTGGTCATTTCACCCCCAAAGGTGAATTTTGACCTAAATGTCAAAATAAAATTTAGAGAATAAAATAATTAACACAAATTAAAATTTATGAATTTAATTAGGAAGGAGAAGAAGAGAAAAGAAAAAAGAAAAGAAAAGAAGAAGAAAAGAAAATAAAAAGACTATGGACATTTTAAAAATTTAAGTACACAAAAATATAAATATAAATACCTATAAGAAGACAAATCCTACCAACCCCAACCCTTCATCTTTTTCCCCACTTCTTCTCTCTCTTTGGCCGGCTGCATTGTCCTCCTTTCCACCATTGTTGTCAAGCTTTCAAGCTTGATTTCCCAAGCTTTTACCATCAAAACCCATAGCTTACTTCACAAAAATTACTCCCCACTCCATAAGGAAGCTATAGATACCCATAAGAAGTAAAGTGAAGTTTAACAAGTTACAAAAAAAGGTTAGTGTACTAATCCCTCTTCTTCTCTTCATTAAATATGAAAAACATGTTTAGCCAAGTATAAATATCATGAAAATAAAATCAAAATCTTGAGAAAGAATCACTTGAATTTTCGGCAGCCATGGAACCTTGAAGTTTGTGGCTTTCAAGTGATGAAAAATGATTCCATGAGAATGTTAGATAAGTTGATATATTTGGGAGTTTGATTATGTAGTGTTTGTGTAAATTTGAAACTTTTAAAACTAGGATTTGTGTAAATGCTTGAGGACTTTATGTAAAATGCTTGAAATTAACCTATTGAGTTGAGATTATTACTTATAGAAGTGTTATGTATGCAAATTGAAGTAAGGAAGTTAGAGGAGATTGAATTTCAGAAGTATCAATTTTCTGCAGGTTGGGACTCAATGAGTCTAGTGGGTTTGTGGAACCATAACTGAAAATATGTGACTCCAATTGGTATGAGGCCAATTGAAGGTGAAATTAAACTCAAAATAGCTCATTTTTCATGTAGACACCATGCCTAAATTTTGTTAAAAACTTGACCTAAACACTGCCCAAATTTGGATTACCCTACATAAAACCCAGAAAATGACTAAATGAACAGTACACGTTCATTTGGTCATAACTCCCTCTATACTAGTCCAAATGACCTGAATTTGGTACCATTGGAAAGCTTAGATATAGGGCTACAATTTTCATGAAGACCAATGAACCCAGAAATGCCTAAAACCAAACCAAATTACTGACCCAATTTGGATCACACGACCAGTTTTAGCAAAATGGCCATAACTTGGTCTACAAGAACTCAAATGTAATGAAACTACTGGAAAAGTTTCCACAAGACATAGACTTACAAAATTGGTATTTTGACCAAAACCCAGAAATCAAGAGAACTAGGTCAAATTGTTAGAACAAGTCACTGCATCAAAACCTGCAATCTAATCAAACTTCACTTGACCTCAGAACAGTCTTTTAGTCATAACTCCCACTAGAAATATCCAATTGAGATGAGCCATACCTTTCCAGAAACCCGAGAAATAGGGCTACAACTTTGTTTTAGGAATCTTCCTCAAATTATGAATTTAAGAACCTCAAAAAGTGACATGCAATCACTATCCTGAACTGAACCCATGTTGGCATAGGGTACATGAACCTAGGTCAATTAATTGGCCATAAATAATTCCACAAAACTTAAAAAATTGTGATAAAAATTTCTCAATAATCATAAGACATAGGGCAACAATTTCTATGAAGATAACTATGCCTAAAAGTGCTTGCAACCTATTCTATTAATTAGGTAAACTTTAAGTCCAAAAGCTGCCTAGTTAAGGAACCAGAATCTAGAAATGAGTTAGTTATGGTTACCATACCATAAATTGAGTTCTAAAAATCAAATTGGCATTATTCAAAAATGAAAATAAAGATAAGACATAGGGGAACAACTTCCATGAAGGAAGTGTGGCCAAACAGTGGCTATAAACTGATCGAATAGATAGGTAAAGGTAAGACACAAAAACTGAAACTAAAGAAAGATCCATAGGATAAATTATCTTATGGTAGGGAATTTAACCCTAACAAGATATTGAACACTAAACCATATGAAAGAGGTATGTGGGATATTTTCCCACTATAAAGTGATATGAACATTCAAATAAATGTGTAATAACGTGTAATTACCCATAGTATACCTAAACTTATTTATTTAGTTTGGATCGATTAGTATACCAATTAGGGACTACAGATAGCAATACTGCCTACTGAGAAAATCATGAACTGACAATATATGTCTGGTATGATTGTTCTACAGGCTATATGCCTATTTACTAGCCATTGTGCCTACTTTATTTCTGACTTTACAAGCCTGATAGCGGGCCTCGTGCCTGACAGCTAGCCTCGTGCTTGACAGATGTATACTGGATAGACATATGGCTGTCTACTAGTATACTCCCATGTATCTATCTTGGATAATTTGTTATAGGTTTCTTGGGCACTGATAATAATTAATTAAGACTGAATATACAATAAGTAAACAGAAAAAATCCCGATGATTTAAATTGTTTTCAAAGTGAAATGAAAATGTAAAATACCTAGAATTTATGAAATTGCCATATATAGAATTATTATTTAAATTGTTCAGTTATTGTTATTATAAATTATACACCACTAAGCGTTATGCTTAGCTCATTGGTTTTCCATCGCATAGGTATTGGAGACCAGTCCGAGCAAATACAAGAAGAAGACCAAAGAGTGCCTCGACAGAGCTCCTCGACTGGATCTCACATCGCCCGAGTCACCTCACCAGTCTTTTGTATTTTGGTAGGACCCATGTATAGACTAGTATATGATGTATTTCATTTTGGACTTGTATTTAAACTTTGAGATTGAAATGAAAACTTGTAATTTATTACCTATGAATTTCCATATGAATGCAACAGATGATACTTCATTTTGAGATCTTATAAATAGTTATGAATGATATGATAAAAAAGAATATGATATGGAAATGTGTGAATTGACTATGAACATGTTAACAGATGATTAGTGGTGTAACACCCCTATTTGCATAGCCTGGTATATTTCACTGTTCCGGTGACCGGTGTCGGTCCGGATAATTAAGGGGATTAGAACCACATTTAAGACAATTAGATAAGCCTTAAAAATAAATAATTAGTAATTGTCAAATAGTTAAGTCTAAATAAGAAAAATAGAACACAAGAAGTTAAATGAGCCAAGAGTTACGGCGATGGATGACCTTCTCGGGAAGGACTACGAGGTCGATTTAAACTCGAATTTCGAATCGTAAAATGTGACGCCGCAGTCCTTAGGACTATTGTGAACACAGTGGAAAAGAGAAAATCACAAAAAAGAAAATTTACCCCTAGAGCTGGCTCCTGACCAAACTGTCCAATAAAATCGGAGAAACAAAAATGTCAGAAGTGAGAATTAAATTAAAGAACTAAGGAAAAATAAATGAAAAAAAAAGAAAAGAAAAAGGTTATTACATCATGGATGACATCAATTATGATGTCATAATTGATTTTATTTTCCTACCAATTTTGACTAAGCTAAAATCCATTAATTAAAATATAAAAATACAAAAAATTAAGAGAACATATTTATTTCTTCTTCCACCATCAGCCGGCCACACTTCCCAAACCTCTCTCCCTCCATTGTTTCCTCCATTAACAAGCTTTTTAAGCTTGAAAAACTTAATTTTGTCCCATAAATTCTAACCCTAAACCCTAAAAAATCTTCTAATCTACATTAGGTATAGAGATTGAGGAAGAAAAGAAAGGAAATTGAAGAGGTGAAAATCAAAGAAAGGTTAGTGTTTTAGCTCTTCATTTCCTAGATTTAATTCATGTGTAGGTAGTGAAATGGCTTATAAATTAGGAGAAAATTGAAACAAATCAAAAAGTGTGGACTATAAGTGAAATTCGTCTAGCCATGGTACCTTGGAGTTTTGATATGTTTAATTTAAATTTGACATTAATTTGAACTTGATTAAGGTTGAATATGTGATTAGTGTAGTGAATTGGGTATAAATTAATTAATTGCATGAATTAGGGTTCTTGGTACCTAGGGTTTTAAAGAAAAAAATTGAGAATTAGCCAAATGATGTAGTTAACCTTATTTGAGTTGAGTAATGGTCAAGTGTGACCATTTGAGGTGTGTATGAAGTGTTGGAACTAAGTTTAAATTCGGATTGGTTATGGTCATTCTATAGGCAGCATGACCTAGGTCCCTTTCAGGGACCAAAACTAAAAATTTACCAACCCAATTGGTGTGAGGCCAATTAGGAATGAAACTAGACACAAAATGACACATTTTTCATTTAGGAATCATGCCCAGAAAGTGACCATAACTTAGTGAACAAATTGGCCAAATTCAGATTAGGCAAACTGACCTGTACAAAAATGACCAAATAAACAGTAGTTACGCAAATGACCATAACTTGGTCTAGGAAGGTCTAAATGACCTAAAATTTTACCAGTAGAAAGCTGAGACATAGCCCTACAACTTTTATGAAGAAAATAAATCCAAATTTTGACCATAACCTGTTTGAAAATCCACCTGCAGTCAACTATAAAAATTGCCAAAACCCAGAATTTGCCCAGATTTCTGGGTAAAACCAATTCCGGCCAGCCATGTTCAAATGGCTATAACTTGAGCTACAAAACTCCAAATGGAGTGATTCAAAAAGGGAAATAAGGTTAAGACAATAAGGAACAACATCTATAAAGAAAACTTAGCCAAATTCTAACAACAACATGACCAATAGAATAATACAAAACATGACACCAAAACTGAAAATTTGAAATTTGTGCCTAAAAAACTTAAGATTTGAGAAAATAACTAAAACCAATAAATTAGGTAACCAAAATGTGGTATGTGAGTGAAATTAGAATTCTCATACCTATTAAGCATTAGAAAGTCAACAAATTGACTTTAATAATATCGTAAATGGTAACCCTGAAATACAAATTTTAAATAACGTCAAGTTTAGCATATTAAAGTTAAGTATAAGTAGATTTGAATTCATTTTTGGACTTATGATAAATTGTGATACTGAAACACTGTGAAACTGTAACACCCCTCACCCGATTACAGTGTAACCAAGCAAGGCGTGCTACAATCGGAGCCGGAGCACCCTAACTTATCTTAATTTATTTTTTTAATAATTTTGAATTCATTTAATTTAACATCAATTATTTTTTCGAAGGAGAAACCATTAGAGTTTCTCCTATTTTATTATCGTTTGACATATTTCAATATTCACCTGTTTGAAATTCAACAATATTTTCAAAATAAAATCTTATCCATGCTAATCATAATTATCTCATCAATCATTCTCATAATTTTCTCATATTTCAAATCTCATCCATACATTTCTATTTCATAATCATTTCCATACATTTCCATTCATACTCAATTCATATGTAAACATTCTCAAATTACATAAGCAAAATTTTCAAATTTCCTTAATTTACATAATTTATAAAATAATTACAAAATTTCATAATTTACATGATATATAAATTAATTACATATGAAAAAACTAATTAATTAATTTACATCGTATTCCTATTAATTACCTGTTCATAATATACATTACAATACAATATCTAAGTATTTTATACAAAATATAAAATATGATCTATATGGGCCTTATCTACATGCATTGCTGAGGAGGTGACAACCTTGAATACTTCAGATACTTCTGCAGATCAAAACTCCCAAAATTCCCAGTCAAACGTCCATTGGGTTCTAGCTTCAGTACCTGCGCGAAGGAAACAATTCCATCGCGCTAAGCATTGTTGCTTAGTGGTGTAATAATATAACAAGGAAATAATATACAAATAAAGATAGAAATAAAACATAATTTAAATAATTAAGATTTATTTATACTTCACATGCGGTTTCTAAAATTTAATATGTTTTATCCTAATTTAGTCTTCTTTGGAAGTGTTTATTTCGCCAATGTACAGTAATAATGTACATAGAAAAATGATCTGAAAATAATAAATTTATGCTTATATTATTATATAAGTCACATTTGTAATATTTATTTATGTTATAATTTTCTTTGCTAATCTTTTAGCATTTTCTCTATACTTGCTAGGTTGTCTCAGATTATTTCATAATAAGTAAATTTTGATATCGGTCCAGTTCATTTCGATTCTTTCTAATAAATAACTATTCTAATTTATTTTCGGTCATCTTACTCATTTATTTTATTTAATTTATAATATTTTTAATTGCTAATATTCTTAACTTATTTCAATAAATTTCACTGCCCAAGTAACCTATGACAGGTTGACTAAACTGGATAACGGGTCGTTGGCACCGACACATGCGCCTCGGGCCGTCATACCATGGGACGCAGAACGTCAACCACGTATGCAGTCAGTATGGCTAAAAAGCCATGATAATACATAATCGGGCATAAAAGCCATGAATGTTGGTATAAAGCCATGAATGCGGGCATAAAGCCATGAATACAGGCATAAAGCCTTTCGCAGTACTGCTAAAACAATACCCTATTGGCATGCCAAACTATCCAATCTGACACACATGTCTAGGCAATACAAGGGCACATAATATCATTAAATATTAATATATTGTGTTTTATGACTTTATTATTTCACAATAAATTTCATAATTTATACATTCATCATAATATTCATACATTCCTTACATCATTCATATTGATCACAATTCACAACAATGGTGTTCATATACCATTGTACTCAAAACATTTTTCCTTTCTCTTATAAAGAAAACTAATGTTCCATTCATATTTTCATGTGATTCATTTATTCATTACAATATTTATATGAATTCATAACTTATACAAGGTGTTATTATCTTATTTGTAATGGAAACATAAATCCTAATGTAAACCTCATCCCATTTATACTCAACAATCCATCTAGGTTAATTTCATTTCATATTCAAGTGGTATCACTCATGTTTTATTAGACCTACTAGTAATGGGAATACAAATCTTAACTATATACTCACATAACTTAAATGTTCATTAAGTCATTTAGGTGAATTACTATTTCTATTCCAAGTAATCCATGAATGTTTCATGGATTCCAAATTTCATACCTTAATTTCCTCTACCAATTTAGTTATTATACTTTATGTCTTTGTATTACTATTCACCTTACTATTCACTCAAATTGTTGACTTTTTAATACATAATAAATTTATTGAACCTAAGTTCTCCAAGATACCGCATTTTGCATTTAAAATTTGTTGGTATTGGTTGCCAATACCATTTCCAAGCTTAATGTTAATTGGACATAATTTTCAGTTTTCATGCTCTGTATTTACTGTTCCATTGGTCATTTTTGCAGTGGGAATTTGGCAAAATGATCAACATAAAAGTTGTTCCTTATTTTGTCTAGTTGAATTTCTTTTTTTGAATCACTCCATTTGGAGTTTTGTAACTCAAGTTATGGTCATTTTACCGTAACTGGCCAGAGTGACCTGTACCCAGATTTTCTGGGCAATTTGGTTCTGCCAGATTTGGTGACCTAAGTTTGGTTGGCAATTTGACTAGGTTATAGTCAGAATTTGGATTTGTGTTCTTCATGAAAGTTGTTGATCTATATTTCAGCTTGTTGCTGGTAAAATTTCAAGTCAATTGGACCTTTCTACACTGAGTTATGGCCAAATGACCAAACACTGTTCATTTAATCATTTTGCCCAGGCAGACTGCAGGTCACTCGGATTAGGGTAAACTTTTGGTCCACTTGGTTTGGTTTTCTGGGCATGGTTTCTTCACCAAAGTTGTTCCATTATGTGTCTAGTTTCATTTCCAATTGGCGTTGCACCAATTGAACCTCTACAATTCAAGTTATTGCTGCCCAAACCTACTGGACTCATGCCTAGTCCTGTAGGTCACCAAGGGCAGCCACACCACACTCAAATCCCACTACACAATTCACTTCATTTTTTTTAAACAGAACCAAATGGTCACTAATTGACCATTAAAACTTACTTTCACCATTGCATGATCAAAGTCTCAATTTCATGCTCAAACCCTAACTCCAATTTCCAATTCATGGCATACACACACCAAACTCATACCAAATCACTTTATCCATTATCTATACTCATCAATAACATAATTAAGCCACTTAATTTCATCAAAAACCAACAATCCTTAAACTTTCGATGGCTGCCAAATTTAGAGATTTCATTTACTCAAGTTTTTTTTTCTTTTAATTTCACACAATTTCTACTTGATTTAGCATGCTTACAAGATTAAAGAAAGAAAAGAAATCGTTTAGTGCACTAACCCTTTTTGAGCAGAATTTTCCCAAGCAATTCCTTCACTTTCTTGGCTTTTCTTGGCTGCCAAACACTCCTACAAGGTGTGGGGGTAATTTTTATTGAAGGGATCTAGGGTTTTTGGTGCAAAATAAGCAAGGTTTCCAAGCTTGGAAGCTTGAACTATGGTGGAAACCCTCTCCTCTCTCTCTCTCTCTCCGTTTTGGCTGCCCAAAGGATGAAGATGGGAGTGTGGATTGGTCTTTCATTTTGTCTCTTTTTAATTAGTTTTTATCCCTTTTAATTAGTTTGTCATGTTGTGATTGGGTGGGGGCATGTCAATGACATTATGTGATGTCATAATTCCCAATTTCTTTTATTTTTCTTTTCTTTTCTTTTCTTTTCTACTCATTTCTAATTCAATTTTTAGCAATATTTATTCATATTTTAGATCATAATAATTATTTACTTAACTGGATAAGTCAGTCAAAAATCATCTCTGAAGACGAAATGACCAAAATGCCCTCCGTTTGGCTTAACAGACTAAAATTGTCTGTACCGATTGAAAAATTTCTCTAAGCCTTTTCTTGGCATTCTAATATCATAGAAATCTCAATGACTCTTCTCTGGAGTCTAAAAAATTATTTTACGAATTTTCTCCCGGGTCTAGGGCTCCTAGTTGCGAGAACCGCAACTTTCCACTAGGTTACCCATCGCTAGGGCACCGGCTCATTTAACTTGGTTGTATTTTATTTCTAAAATTTTTCCTAAATTTTTCTTATTAATATTTGAGTTATTTATGACTCCTCACTCTAGTCTAATTATTTTTCCAGACGTTCTAGCTGTCCGGACCGACACCGGTCACCGGAACAGTAGAATGTGCGAAATTGTTACAGTGAGGGTGTTACATAAACTGTGTGTTTCAGTTAAAAAGAATACCGGGAAAGAACCCGAGGCATCAAGTCAAGGCCAAGAGGCGACTTGCTTAAAGTTTGTGCACAATATAGAATTTCTGTAAATTTTCTTCTGCAAATTATTTTGAATGAATTGAGATATTAAATTGTGACTTAATTGTATTGAAATGTTTATTATGCTTTTGACTAAAATTGTTGAAAGTTTACTTGTATGTGTTTCAAATGGCAATAAAAGTTTGATAAATTGTTAAAATAGTTTTGAAACTACAGTGTCATGACCATATATTTGAATGCCTCACTAGCATGACTAGTGGGGAAATTAGTTTCGAATTTTGATTCCTTCTCTTGCTGAAGTGTTGAGGTGTGTGCCAGTAGAAGAAGAAATTGAATGGATATCCATATATTTGAGCTAGCTAGCCTTGTGATGTGATTTCTCATAAGCCTCTGACTATTGAGATTATTATTGTTTCGAATGGCATAATATAACTATGTGTTTTTATGAAATTTGTTTGAGACTTTCAAAATGAAATTGTTTGGATTAAAAGCTTATAAATCATGTTTTGTATTTATTGCTCATATTCAGTCAGTTTTTGAATAAGTATGATTTAAATTATGCATAAAGGTTATTTTAGTATGTTATGTGCCACTGAGTCATAGTACTCAGCGATGGCTATTATTATTATTGCAGATATAGAGACTAGAGGAGCAGCAGAGTGAGCTGCTAAGGATCATGGAGCCACCTTCCCTGAAGTTCTGTTGGGTATATTTTATACCCTGTTTGTATTATTTATTTTGATGTTTGTAAATGTATGTACATGTAATAACTGGTCATGAGCAGTTGTATAAAGTTTGTAATAATATTATTTTAGATTTGCTTATGTAAAGTTTGGTTGATGATTGTAAATTGATTTTACTTTAATGAAATTATTTAGTATTATTTTTTATGATATTTGAATTGAGAATTATGTTGGAATTTTGGAGTTTGGGAAAAAAAATTGATGTTGAGTTGTTGTGGTAGTGATGGATTTTGATGAAAAAGAATTATTGGAAGTGTTTTTACAGGTTTTTGAAGAACTATTTTCCCCAAATATATACGGCACTTTGTCGAAATTTTTTCAAACATTGCGAAAAAATAAAAATGGATAAAAATTTGAACTAGTTTTTAAATTTCTTTGAAATATAAGAAAATGCTCACCACTTCTAAAAAGTAAAAAAATGGTTTTAAAATCCCTTGTAGGATACTTAATGAGTTATCGGTAGGTGAAGTTCAATAGTTCATTAGGTATTCTACGGGATCATGTTATGCCTTACAAAGGGGTAAGGTGTGACATGTGAAATTTGCCAGATGCTAATAAAATAGGGGAGGCTCTGTCCGGGTCTTCATAGAAATAAGTTATTAAAAAAAAAAAGTTTCTATACATGGATTACTACTTTTAAATGATATTAAAAGTTTACAATAGATATGATAAAACAAGATAGGGTGCTCCGGCACTGAATGTAGTACTTCTTGCTCGGCTATACAGTAGACGGGTAAGGGGCGTCACATTTAGTGGTATCAGAGCATAGGTTTAGGCGGTCCTAAACCTAGATAGTTAGAAATAGATAGAGTGCATCACATGCATGGGCCTTTAAATAGAGTCGAGGTGACACTAAAGCAGATCTATTCTTTGTCTATTTTATAGGATCATTGGCATCCGATCCTTCAGAGCACGGACCTCCAGGACCGATAAAGGAGGAGGTAGAGAGCCACGTACTCGCACTTGCTCCTAGTAGGGAGCGAAGCAATAGAATCGAGTCATCTCGAGGCACTGCAGGGAGAGCACAGTAGGCCTTCCTGGAATAGATGAATCAGCTACTCCGTCAGGTCACCGAGGCCATCCCACAGCCACCTCCACCTTCACAGCTACAGCCACAGCCACAGCCATCACCACTTGTACAGCCACCACCGCCCCCACAGCCACAACTTGTACACAAATCTCCACTAGAGAAATTGTGGAAGTATGGGGCAATTGACTGCAGGGGTAAGAAGGAGGATGATCCAGCCGCAGTAGAGTATTGGCTAGAGAGGACAGAGAGGGTATTACAAAGAGCTTGTATCGCACCCCCAGCAAAGAAGCTTGAGTGTGCCTCACATCGCTATAGGAGGATGCTTATAGATGGTGGGTGACAGTATCAAGAGTGGTACAGCCTGCACAGATCACTTGGGAGTTCTTTCTGGCTTAATTCAGAAAGAAATACATCAGTCATGTGTACTTAGAGGCCAGAAGGAGAGAATTCCTGGCACTGAAGCAGAGGCAGCTTACAGTCTTCGAATATGAGCGAGAATTCATGAGACTTAACAGATATGCATTGGAGTTGATGCCCACAGAAATTGATAAGTGCAGAAGGTTTGAAGACGGACTGAATGACAACATCAGGTTGATAGTGACATCCCACCACTTCACTGATTTTCTCTTTGTTGGTAGCATCGACCCTTGATGTGGAGAGAGTAATAAATGAAGAGCAGTCCATAAAGGATAGGCAACGCAAGAGGGGTTCTAGATTTGGTCAGTCCGGTTCAACAGACACGGGTAGTAAGAGGCCCAAGGAGCCTCCGAGTCAGACTCAGGGTCGGGGTAAGAAGCAAAAGTCTCAGTTTGCTCTAAGGAGAGGAGGATGATAGTCTGGTGAATCAGTGAGTAGTTCACCTAGTGCAGCTACATGGGGATCAGCTCCATCACCTGTTTGTGTACATTATGGTCGAGCCCACAAAGGAGAGTGCAGATTGTTGACTGGTGGGTGTTTCAGATGTGGGTCTACAGATCACTTCCTGAAGGATTGTCCATAGAGGAACACTAGTGTTCCCACTGCTCTACCCCAGATGGAGAGGTCTGCCCTAGCAACATAGAGGGGTAGAAGACCTGCGAGGACTGATATAGCTGGTACATCACAGAGGCCTACTGTAGAGACAGTGCAGAGGCAGGAAACTAGGGTAGCACCTCGTGTTTATACTATGAGAGCTCGAGATGAGCCAGAGCCAGAGCCAGCTGATGTCATTAGAGGTATATTTTCTCTACATGATCTGTTAGTATGTGCATTGATTGATCTGGGTTCCATACATTCATATGTGTGTATCACACCGCCAGTTGATAGAGGGGTACAAGTAGAGGAGCTAGAGGAGGACATACAAGTCACAAACCCTTCAGGCCATAGTGTCATGGTGAAAAAGGTCTACAAGGGTTGTCCTCTGAAAATACAAAGGGTGTGAGTTTCTAGCTAACCTCATTGAACTACCATTCCATGAGTTTGTTGTGATACTGGGAATGGATTGGTTGTCACGTCACCAGGCAATGGTAGATTATCGGCTGAAGAGGATGTTATTACAGATAGTAGATGGGGATGAGATTACAGTTGTGGGTGAAGGAACGGGTTGTCTTTCTACTATCATATTAGCCACAGCAGCTAGAAGAATGATAAGGAAGGGCTGTGAGGCTTTCTTAGCACATGTGGTTGACACTAGGAAGACTAGCCCAAGCATACAGGAGATCCCCACAGTAAGTGCATTTCCAGATGTGTTTCTGGAAGAGTTACCGGGTTTACCACCTGATAGAGAAGCGGAGTTTGCCATTGAGGTTATACCGGGTACTGCACCAATGTCCATTGCTCCATATAGGATGGCACCAACTGAACTGAGAGAGTTGAAAGTTCAGTTACAGGAGCTACTAGACAAGGGCTTCATACGCCCTAGTGTGTCACCCTGGGGAGCACCAGTGCTATTTGTGAAGAAGAAGGATGGTACCTTTCAGCTATATATAGACTGCCGGCAGCTAAATAAGGTGACTATGAAAAACAAATACCCTTTACCTAGGGTAGATGACCTGTTTGATCAGTTGAGGGGAGCTGGAGTATTTTCTAAGATAGATCTCAGATCCGGCTATCACCAGTTGAGAGTGAAGGAGACAGATGTTCCTAAAACTACTTTCAGGATTCGATATAGACACTATGCATTTCTAGTGATGCCATTTGGGCTGACAAATGCACCAGTAGCTTTCATGAACCTAATGAACCGCATCTTTCATCCCTACTTGGATCGGTTTGTTGTGGTCTTTATAGATGATATATTGGTGTATTCTAAGAACCAGGAGGAGTATGATGAACACCTAAGATAGTACTATAGACATTATAGGAAAAGCAGTTGTATGCCAAGTTGTCCAAGTGTGACTTCTAGTTGGATGAGATATCCTTCCTTAGACACATTGTGTCAGCATATGGGATCAGGGTAGATCCAAGGAAGATTGAAGCAATAGTTGAATGGAAGCCTCTCAGAAATGTAACAGAAGTCAGAAGCTTTTTGGGGTTAGCAGGATACTACAGGAAATTTGTGAAGGGATTTTCCCTTATAGCAGCCCCACTGACTAAGTTACTGCATAAGAATGCAAAGTTTGACTGGAATGATAAATGTCAAACTAGCTTTGAGAAGTTGAAGGCTATGCTTATAAAAGTTCCAGTGTTGACAGAACCAGAGTTAGGGAAATACTATGTGATCTTTAGTGATGCCTCTCATAATGGGCTTGGGTGTGTTCTGATGCAGGAAGGGAAAGTAGTTGCCTATGCTTCCAAACAGCTAAGGCCACATGAAAAGAACTACCCAACTCATGATCTGGAATAGGCGGCAATAATATTTGCATTTAAGATATGGAAGCATTACCTATATGGTGAGAAATGCTACATCTATACGGATCACAAGAGTCTAAAGTATTTGCCAACCCAGAAGGAACTCAATCTGAGACAGAGGAGATGGATTGAATTCCTTAAAGATTATGACTATGTGATTGACTATCACCTGGGAAAGGCAAATGTAGTGGCTAACGCCCTAAGCAGGAAGTCCATGATGGCTTTGAGAGCATTGAATGGTCGGTTATCTTTAGTACAGGATGGGACACTTATGGCTGAGTTGCTTGTAAAGCCAAGCTTGTTAAAGCAAATACAAGAAGCACAGCAAAGGGATGAAAAGTTGCTAACTGTTATGGGCATAATTCAAGAGGGGAAGAAGACTGACTATGAGTTGAAAGGAGATGGGTGCCTATATTATAAAGGCAAAATCTGTGTACCAGGAGATGAGGAACTGAAGAAGAATATCTTGAAAGAGGCGCACAGTAGCTTTCATGCTATGCACCCAGGAAGTACCAAGATGTACCAAGACCTGAAAACACATTGTTGGTGGCCTAGAATAAAGAAAGAGATTGGTGATTTTGTGACTAGATGTTTGACATGCTAGCAAGTTAAGGCTAAGCATCAGGTTCCATCAGGATTGTTGCAACCTATATCCATACCAGAGTGGAAATGGAGCCGCATCACCATGGATTTTGTGACTAGGCTACCATTGACACAGAGAAAGCATCATACTATATGGGTGATTGTGGATAGATTGACCAAGTAAGCTTGCTTCCTTCCAGTTAGAGTCGACTACTCACTAAAGAGATTAGCAGAGATTTACATAGATGAGATAGTCCGGCTACATGGAGTGCCCACATCGATCATATCTCACTGAGGCCCTAGGTTTACTTCGAGGTTTTGGAAGAGGCTATAGGAGTCTTTAGGCACTCAACTGCACTTCAGTATAGCTTTTCATCCACAGACGGATGGACAGTCAGAAAGGGTGATTCAGGTAACCCTTAGAACTTAATGAATTACTGTAATTGTTAAAGGAATGACAATAATGACTTGACACTAATAACATGAATGATATGCTATGATAGGTATTGGAGGATATGTTAAGAAGCTGCATCATTGATTTTGAAGGAAGTTGGGAGAAGTATCTTCCTTTAGTAGAGTTTGCTTACAATAACAGCTACCAAGCCAGCATAAAAATGGCTCCATATGAAGCATTGTATGGGAGGAGATGCAGGACTCCCTTATGCTGGATAGAAATGGGTGAAGAGAAAGTAATGAGCCCAGATTTGGTGAGACAGACAAAGGAAAAAGTGAAACTTATCAGAGACAATTTGAAAGTCGCCTCAGATAGACAGAAGTCATATGCCGACTTGAGGAGAAAGGATATAGAGTATGAGGTTGGCAATAAGGTTTTTCTCAAGGTATCACCTTGGAAGAAAGTGCTAAGATTTGGTAAGAAGGGTAAGTTGAGCCCTATGTTTATTGGTCCATACGATATCATTGAGCGTGTGGGTCTAGTAGCCTATAGGCTAGCTTTATCACCTGAGCTGGATAAGATTCACAACGTATTCCATGTGTCGGTGCTCAGGAGATACAGATAAGATCTTTCATATGTCATTTCAGCAGAGGAGATAATTGTGCAACTTGATTTGACATATGAAGAAGAACCAGTCAGAATCTTAGCACGGAAAGTGAAAGAACTCAGAAACAAGAGAATCCCATTAGTGAAAGTCTTGTGGAGACACCACAACACAGAAGAATCGACATAGGAGAGCAAGGAGACGATGAGGCAGCAGTTCCCTCAGCTCTTAACATCAAGTAAATTTCGAGGATAAAATTTCTATTAGAGGGGAAAAATTGTAACGCCCTCACCGTAGGTGGTCCGTACATTTTATTATTTCGACGATTAATGTCTGTTCGGACAGTCAGAATGTCTGGAACTACACTTAAACTATAGTGAGAAGGCATAAATTGAAGGAATAAATGTTAAGAAAATATAGGAAAAATTTAGAGAAAATAAATTAAAATTTAGATAATTTATAAATTTGTACAAAAATAATAAAAATGACCCGATATGCATTATGAAGGGCATTTTGACCATTTCACCTCCAAAGGTGAATTTTGACCTAAATGTCAAAATAAAATTTAGCCAAGTATAAAGAAGAAGAAAAGAAAATAAAAAGACTATGGACATTTTAAAAATTTAAGTACACAAAAATATAAATATAAACACCCGTAAGAAGACAAATCTTACCAACCCTAAGCCTACATCTTCTTCCCCACTTCTTCTCTCTCTTTGGCTAGCTGCATTGTCCCTCTTTCCACCATTGTTGTCAAGCTTTCAAGCTTGATTTCCCTAGCTTCTACCCATCAAAACCCATAGCTCACTTCACAAAAATTACTCCCCACTCCATAAGGAAGCCATAGATACCCATAAGAAGCAAAGGAAGTGAAGTTTAACAAGTTACAAAAAAAAAAGTTAGTGCTCTAATCCCTCTTCTTCTCTTCATTAAATATGAAAAGCATGTTTAGCTAAGTATAAATATCATGAAAATAAAAAGAAAATCTTGAGAAAGAATCCCTTGAATTTTCGACAGGCATGGAACCTTGAAGTTTGTTGCTTTCAAGTGATGAAAAATGGTTCCATGAGAATGTTAGATAAGTTGATATATTTGGGAGTTTGATTGTGTAGTGTTTGTATAAATTTGAAACTTTGAAAACTAGGGTTTGTGTAAATGCTTGAGGACTTTGTGTAAAATGCTTGAAATTGATCTATTGAGTTGAGATTGTTACTTATAAAAGTATTATGTATGCAAATTGAAGTAAGGAAGTTGGAGGAGATTGAATTTTGGAAGTGTCAATTTTCTGTAGGTTGGAACTCAATGAGTCTAGTGGGTTTGTGGAACCATAACTGAAAATATGTGACTCTAATTAGTATTAGGCTAATTGGAGGTGAAATTAGACTCAAAATAGCCTATTTTTCATGCAGACACCATGCCCAAATTTTGTCAAAAACTTGACCTAAACACTGCCCAAATCTTGATTAACCTGCACAAAATCCAGAAAAATGACCTTGTTCATTTGGTCATAACTCCCTCTATACTGGTCCAAATGACGTGAATTTGGTACCATTGGAAAGCTTAGATATAGCGCTACAATTTTCATGAAGACCACTGAACCCAGAAATGCCAAAAACCAAACCAAATTGCTGGCCCAATTTGGGTCACAAAACTTCCTAGAATTAGGTTGTCTAGAAACTGCTGGACATAAACTCACCCAACCAGTTTTGGAAAAATAACCATAACTTAGTCTACAAGAACTCAAATGTAATGAAACTAGTGGAAAACTGTCCACAAGACATAGACCTAAAAAATTGGTAGTTTTACCAAAACCCAGAAATCACGAGAACTAAGTCAAATTGTTAGAACAATTCACTGCATCAAAACCTGCAATCTGACCAAACTTCACTTGACCCCAGAATAGTCTTTTAGTCATAACTCCCACTAGAAAAATCCAATTGAGATGGCCATACCTTTCCAGAAACCTAAGAAATAGGGCTACAACTTTGGTTTAGTAACTTTCCTTAAATTATGAATTTATGAACCTCAAAAGGTGACCTATAGTCACTGTCCTAAACTGAACAACCTGTTCCATTAATTAGGTAAACTTTTAGTCCAAAAGCTACCTAGTTAAGGAACCAAAATCTGAAAATGAGTCAATTATGGTTACCCGACTATAACTTAAGTTCTAAAAATCAAATTGACATGATTCAAGAAGGAAAATAAAGATAAGACATAGGGGAGTAATTTCCATGGAGGAAGTGTGGCCAAACAGTGGCTGCAAACTGATCAAATGGATAGGTAAAGGTGAGACACAAAAATTGAAACTAAATAAAGGTCCATAAGATAAATTATCTTATGGTAGGGAATTTAACCCTAATAAGCTATTGAACACTAAACCATATAATGAGGTATGTGGGACCTATTTTCCCACTATAAAGTGATATGAACATTCAAATAAATATGTAATAATGTGTAATTGCCCATAGTATACCTAGACTTATTTATTTAGTTTGGATCGATTGGTATACCAATTAGGGACTACAAATAGCAGTACTACCTATCGAGAAAATCATAAACTGACAATATGTGTCTGGTATGATTGTTCTACAGGCTATATGTCTACTTACTGGCCATTGTGCCTACTTTATTTCTGACTTTACAAGCCTGACAGCGGGCCTCGTACCTGACAGCTGGCCTTATACCTGACAGATATATACTGGATAGATATATGAGTGTCTACTAGTATACTCCCGTGTATCCACCTTGGATAATTTGTTATAGGTTTCTTGGGCACTGATAATAATTAATGAAGACTGAATATACAATAAGTAAACAGAAAAGATCCTGATAATTTAAATTGTTTCCAAAGTGAAATGAAAATATAAAATACCTAGAATTTATGAAATTTCCATATATAGAATTATTATATAAATTGTTCAGTTATTGTTATTATAAATTATACACCACTAAGCATTATGCTTAGCTCGTTAGTTTTCTATCGTGTAGGTATTGGAGACCTGTTCGAGCAACCGCAGCAGCAGCCTCAGTAGTGCCCTGACAGAGCTCTGACCAGATTTGCCACTGTCCAGAGTCACCTCACCAGTCTTTTGTATTTTGGTAGGACCCATGTATAGACTAGTATTTTGGCTCATTATGTCTAATCATGATGTAATTATTAGTATATGATGTATTTCATTTTGGACTTGTATTTAAACTTTAAGATTGAAATGAAAACTTGTAATTTATTACCTATGAATTTCCATATGAATGCAATAGATGATACTTCATTTTAAGATCTTATAAATAGTTGTGAATGATATGATAAAAAAGAATATGATATGAAAATGTGTGAATTGACTATGAACATTTTAACAGGTGATTAGTGGAACCCGCCAGATGATAATAAAACAGGGGAGGCTCTGTTCGGGTATCCACAAAAATAAGTTATAAAAAAAAATATTTCTACACATGGATTACTACTTTTAAATGATATTAAAAGTTTACAATGGATATGATAAAACAAGATAGGGCACTCCGGCACCGAATGTGGCACTTCTTGCTCAGCTATACAGTAGACGGGTAAGGGACGTTACATTTTCTATTGTTTTATCTTGGCATTTTGGTATTCCGGTAAAGGTATTTCTTTTCCTTTTCCTAATTTATTCATTTATACTATTGTTTTTTTTTATTGAGAATGTGTAATTTGAGTGACAACAATGATTTGAGTGCCACCCCCTAGTCACCAGTCATTGTCTACAACCATGATACTAATACTAGTGAACTATTCTCTAAATCTGACCAAAGTTCGGCAAAAGTTGTGGAGGCTCCAAAAACTATGGATCTGACTATTGCTGGTGCCTCTTATGCTCCTGGTGTTTGTCTGGTTTGGAACATAGATGCAAGCTCTTCCGGTCTGCGTGTAGTAAGGGGGGTTTCTAAAATGTAGTCTTCATTGTCTAGGTGGGACCTTTTGGATTTTTTAAAATCTTATGGGATAAACACAGAGAGATATCAGCCCTCATTTGTCGATAATCATCTTTTCTTTGCCTTGTTTGGGTGGTGGTTCATGAGGAATAGTTAAAGTCTAGCCTGTGGTTATTGCTCAAGCCCCTAGATGTAGAAGTTTTAAAATATTATCAATTGTTTGCTCCTTAGATGCATCCAAATTCATGGAGGCTTTTTTCAGCATTCTGAGCATTGTGTCGCAAGAAAAGGTTGCATGCATCTGTTCAAATCTTTTCTATTTCCTTCCAGCTAAACGTTTGAGAAAGTGAGAAGTATTGGCATTTCCATGCTTGGAAATGTATGGGTTTATTCGTTGGTCTTTCCTCCTAGCTAAAGAAGTGGAAGGATCAATTTTTCTTTTTTTTGAGGACATCATTAACGAGCACTAGGGTGGGATCTAAATGTTCTAGAACTATATGGTGAACAAGAGAACTGGGGAACTAAAATTGAACATCGAGAAAAAAGCGGTGGTTAGGGAGATAAAGGCAATTGTTTGTGAGGACAAGATATCAATTAAAGCATTGTTTGAAGTCGAGGCTAGATGGTTGAAAACTACTTACATGATCGGGGATCCCGTGGCAGTTGATCGTTACAATAGCCTACCACTTGAGGGTAAATACTTTTGCTTTTCTCTTGATTATTTTTACTTACTGATTTTTTTTTTTTTTTTTTAAGAGATAGACAGTCTAGCAAAAATTATTGAGCAACTTATGCGGAAGAAAAAGAAAGCTACTTATTCGGCAGAGGATGCTTCTCCTTTGAACCCATATAGGGTGAGAATTAACCCTTCATCTTTTCCCACCTCAAGCGTCCTAGCCCTAGAAACTCAAACTTCCCATCTAGAGCCCTAACATATTGACGTCACTCCTTGACCTCCTTTGTTGCGCAAACAACCATTCGAACATGTGTTATCCAGTTAAATCATTTATCGACAATTTGAAACTTGCCAACTGGTTTGCAAAGAAGTACATGCTTTCTCTGGACCTAGCTCAGTTAGAGGGGAGCAAGACGATGACCTAGCTCTACACTCGATGTCTCTTATGCTAGAGCAATTAGCATGCACCCAAATTTTAAGGGAGAAAAACTAGGTGTTGCGAGGTCATATTATTACCTAAGAAACCGAGCTAAATATGCTTGCTGATGTTGTGGCTGCTTCCAAGGAAAAAGCAAAAGAGCTTTAATAGATGAAAGAAAATTTTTTTGCTTTTTAGGATGAGTTTGTCTGTAGTTAAAACTCAGGGACATAATGAACATTCTTTCTCATGCTTGCTTAAATCATCAGATAATTTATCAGGTTTTCATCATAGACTAAAGTGTTCTTAATATCTTGATAGACTATCACCATGAATATATTAAACACTCTTAGTTTATTTAGCCTAACAAATTATTATCATAGATGGGCTAAGCACCCTTAGTTTATATAACCTGGTGGACTATCACTGTGGATGGGCTAAGCACCCTTGGTTTATTTAGCCTAGCAGACTATTATCGTGGATGGACTAAGCACCCTTAGTTTATTTAACTTAGCGAACTATCATCGTGGATGGGCTAAGCACCCTTAGTTTATTTAGCCTAGAGGACTATCACCGTGGATGGGCTAAACACCCTCATTTAAGAAAGTTAACTAAGGAATTCTTTTATTTATTAATAGTATTTGCAAAGATTACAAATATTCCAAGCTCGGGGCAGTATTTTCCCATTTGTATATACCTGAGTGGATGACTTTGGAAATAATAAAAGGTCCAACCCAGTTATGTCCTAGCTTTCCTACCCTTACTAATGCTCCTATGACATCATCTCTTTTAAAAACTAGTTCTCAAACCATAAATGCTCGGTTTTGACTTTCCTGTTCTATATGTTGATCATTTCTTTCCTGTACTATGCCATCAGGACAAAAGCTACTTCTCTCAGCTCTTCTGCTGTATCAAGATTAAATCATAGATCTTCCTCTTGTAAAGCTTCCTCAGGGTGCTCTATTCAGATTGATGGAACATTAACTTCTCCTAGTATTACTACCTCTGAACTATATGCAAGTGAAAATGGTGTTTCTCCTGTGGCTAATCTTGATTGAGTTTGGTAGGCCATCTAGTTGTAATGCAACTGCCTCCTCTTTAAAATTGATCAAAACGTCTAAAGGACCCTCATCATAGCTAGAATTATCACAAATGTCAACAACCATTATAGACTGAGGTTCATTGGGCTTTTGGATGGGTTGGATAGGTTCATTGGGCTTTTGGGTGGGTTGGATAAGTTCATTGGGCTTTTGGATGGGTTGGATAAAGTCAATAATTATGTTAGGGTTATTTGGGGTGATGGAGATCATATAGAGACTTGGTGTAGGTAGAAATTTTGGCTAGGCATGGGGCTTTTGGGTTGATTTTCTGGGTCAATTATCCTTTTTGCATCAATTAGGTCTTAGATATCATGCTTAAGTTGAAAGCATCAGTCGGTGTCATAACTGTGGGCTTGGTAGAACCGACAACATTGGTTGATATCATAGCTAGGTGAGAGTGGATTTGGTAGTGGTCTGGGTGCTAAGAGCTACAGGAGGTCTTGAACTTTGAGACGCTCCAAAACTTCAGATAAGGGATGGCTGAATTGGAAAAAAATCTCCTTGGGGTGTGATACACAATTTGAACCTTAATAATTTTAATGCCACTTAATTGGCCTACCTTGGGGCCTCTTTCTAAAGTTTGACCACAATTTTATCCTCTAGCTCACACATCTTTGCATTCAATATTTCATCAAGCACAGCCATAGTTTCTTCCATCTTAAGTAGTGCAGGTGAAATCCTTACTAGTCTCTTCCCTTCCCTAACCTAAGTGACCTGATTGGAAGTCTCTTTGGTGTGTTTTGAGGCTATGTTTGCTCAAAAAAATAGGATTTAAGGGTTAACCTAAGCATGCTATGTAAATGAATGCAATGCATGAATGGACCATTTTCTTCTTTTTTTCTTTTTATTTTTTTTTTGCCTTTACTTTTATAAAACAAAAACCAAACCATACCAATAGAACCAAAACTGAACCAAAACCAGACCATATAAACTGAACTAAAATCGGACCAAAGATTGAATCAAAACCAAAAAAAAAAATCTCTAGAATTGAATCTTCGCCCCCTTATACCTTCAACTCTCACGTGTAGGGTAAGAAAAAAAATTCTATCTTAGGCTGTGATACACTGGACACACCAACAGGGGGTGGTCCAGGACGATCCTTCCCTCACAAACAAAGGATTTATATCCTTAAAGTTTAACCATAAGTAAGCATCCTCTTGCTTAACATGGGTTTTAAAATGGACTTGGGCCTATACACACATTGGGTTTATGCATAGGCCTAGGTTCATCTCAACTACCGCTAGAACTTATGGTTTGAACAGTAAGGATATGAATCTAGCACAACAAAAATCTACGGGGTACCTAGGGTTAAATCTATGGCTCATGGTCTTTATTGGGTAGGAAAAGGGTCACCCATGTGAGAGCTTATCCATTAAGCACAACGGCCGGAGCTGTGGCTCTTTTATATACTTGAAGGTACGGGCATGGGGTGCTAGCATTCACCAATTCATCATAGCTTGAGTAGAACTATGGTCTCCTTGGCTAGTACTAACGGGGCTAAAAAGGGTAAGGGTGATCCGTGTGATAGTGCAGTGCAATGCAAAAAGTTTAACAAAGGAATAATATTAGACTAATAGAAACATGTTGGAGTAACTATCCATTTAATCCCCAGTGGAGTCGCCAAACTGTAGGAGGGGGGTGTGAGGCAAAATATCATCCATTAAAATTATATAAAATGCAGCAGGTAATGCCCAGGAAAGATGGTGGAGTCACAATGGTCTCACTTAAGTACCACCTCCTTAGACAACATTTCCTAGACATGCACTTCATACAATCCTAAAAGAATCAAACCACTAGTAAGTACCGTCTTCTCATAACACTACCACGGTACTAAGGATTTATGCCACGAAGGCATAGATAGACAGGAGTCGCCACCCGGGTAATAACCGGGACATATTCAGTGTTTCTTCCGAGGGTCATGGATGGCAACTTACTCCTTGCAGAGTTTCCACAACCATCATTACCATAGCCCAATGTCTAGGTTCGGGATAGTGGGTACGTAAGGGGAAGGTGTTAGGCACCCCTTACGCCTGGTCTAACCTCGTTAATTCGAGTGCCAGTCCTCTACTAATGTTTCTAGAAGTCTTGTTTATTATTCCTTTATTAAACTTTATCCTAAAAATGCAATTCTAATCCTACACACGCAAGTAATTCACAAAAGGATTGTTGTTTACACATAATTTTCATGCACAAGTAATTCCTATCTATGGGGTTGCTAATTATTTAAATGATATTTACCATATGACTAAAATTAATTTATTATTGAGAATTTAATTTACAAACAAATTCAATTTCAAATAACCCTACGTTTTTATTTAACATAATTAATTAATTTTCACCAAGTTACCCTAAGGATAATTAAACTAAGTTAATTATGTACATGTGTAATTTATTCTAATATCACATAAGGCCCAAACAATCACAACCTAATAAAGATTTCTAACATGCAAATTTATTTTACAATTACCAAGTATTAAATTAAATTTATTTATATGCCAATGTTAGTTAAATTTACAAACAAGATTAATTTTAATTTACAAAGTATTTATTTAAATTAATTACATGCAAAAGTCAGTTAAATTAAAAATAAAGTTAATTTTAATTTACCAAATAAAAGTTCTATTATTACTACAATTTCATGCCAATGGTTATTCGAGAAGTTTAGAGCTACTTACCTGTTGATAAATGCAGTTGCTATTGGGGCAAGTTACCCTTAAAAAAGGGTCTTCTCTTCTAGTATGGCAATGATATCCCTGGCTTACTCCCTTTTAGCTCCATATAAGCTCCGCACAAATACCCTCTTTGGTACTTACCTTAGGGCTACTTACCAATTTTGTTTGTAATAAAAAATAAAGAAAATAAAGAAAAATAATAAAAGTACGAGAGACAGAAACTAAACATGTGCAGAGTTGTGTATCCCCTCAAATTAAACATGATTACATGATCTATATGAACATATAAAATAAATTGAAGACAAAGAGCATAAAATTAAAAAATTGTGTGGCATAGATCTTGAAAAGAAAACAATAAAAACTGACCTTCCAGAAATCTTGTATGAAAATCTTCTTGAAGAAAAGAAAAAAAATAAGGAAGAACTCAAAGAATCTTAAATATCTCTAAATTTCTTATAGCTCTGAATTTTCTCTTCCTCTTTTCTCCCCTTATCCCCCTCTTTTTATTTCTCCAGTAGGGTATTTATAGGGTTTTGGGAGAGAGGTGTGATAGGGTTTGGAGTCTTAGGATGATAAAGTTTAGATGAGTTAAACAACTACAATTGCAGAATTCGAATAAGACTGGGATATGGGTGAGGTGTTTCAACCAATAGGAAGACAGGAAAAAATGGAAGGCACCAATAGGGAATGAGGAAGAGGTGTGGTAGGATTTGGAGTCTTGGGGTGATAAAGTTTAGATGACTTAAACAACTACGATTGCAGAATTCGAATAAGACTGAGATATGGGTGAGGTGTTTCAACCAATAGGAAGACAGGAAAAAATGGAAGGCACCAATAGGGAATGAGGAAGAGGTGGGGCCAAGGAGGAGAGAGATATTTTGTTATTTTAATTTTTAGAAAATAATTAAATGGGTCCCATTTAAAATTCCTAACTAGGCTTTCTTAGGCCCATAGAGCCTAATTAAACTTAATTAGATCCATTTAAGAACTACCCATATTAAATTTAAACAAAATAAAATTTTATTTAAATTTAATTAAATTAATTTTCCCAAAACTTTATTATTATTTTTATTTTTTCAAGATCATGCCACGGAATTAATAATTCAGCTTCATGCCTCCAATTACATCTTACAGTCATATAATTTTTCATCATTGGGTTTCCCACGGTCTCAATGCACATACTCGTCACAAAATAAGGGTCTACAGTGATCGATGGCAACAATGACATATTTGCGGGATCCTGTTGCTGTCACACCTTACCCCTCTGGAAGGTGTCGATACCATATTTTGGCCGATGCCCAGAACCAATAAATTTTGAAACTGATCCCCAGTACTAAGTCTCCCTGGGCCAGCCAATCACATTTCCGATCTTTCTTTGACAACCACATTTCTGATCTCTCCTCAAGGAATCGAATCAATACCAAGTCCCCATGTCATTTAAAGCCTCGCCGATCTCTCAAACCAATTGTCAAATCTCTGAACTAGTCAATTACATTCCCGATCTCTCTTGTCAGACAAAACTGAACCAACACTAGATCTTCATTTTTAAAGTTTAGGAATAATCAAGTTAAGATTCTAATCCAGTTTAATGATGATCCCGATCTTAAGTACTCAAGCCAAATTTTCAATTTTAGTCAAGTCCCGTTTAGCGTTGGTTCCCTGCCGATCTCATGCTTATTGTGTTTTCCGATCTCTTACACTTAGATTAATAATCACTTTTAGTTGTTTTAATATGCTCAGACAATCAAGTGTTTAAGTAATTCAGAGATTTTCTGATCACATCCATTCATTGAACAAAAAGGGAATTTCATTTCATATTAAAGTTTGTACAAGTCATTCGGCTGGAGGATCACCCCCAGCCTGATCTACATTTTGCTCACTTCCTCTCTCACCCTCAGCCTCCTCCTCGCTTTCCTCTTCGTCTTGGGGAGCCAGGTCGACCATCCAGGAGAAGTCCTCCTCGGTATAACGCTTCTTGAGCTCGGCCAAGAGATCCCTGTGAGCATTTACATAAGCGCTGGCCTCCCTTGTCACCGCCTCTTCCTCTTTCGCCTTCAGCTCCTCAGTGAGGTGAGCAACTTCACCGGCCCAGAGCGCCTGAACTTCCTCAAGAACATGATCTCGCTCGACCAGAACATGAGCTTGCTCAGCCAGCTTATCCTCGTAGAACTTCATCCGCCCTTCAATTTCAGATATGTAGTTCTGAGCGGATGAGAGTTGGGATCGGAGGGAAGCCACTTCGTGACCCATCTTCTCGACCTCCTTACCCTGGCGGTGAGCCTTCTCCCGGACGATGTGCTGGTTCACCAAACACTCCACGTTCAGGCTCATGGATCGGGTCAAGATGTCATCAAGATTGTCCGAAGACAGCCTGTCCCGATCCTCCCGAAGGCAGATAGAAGCCCCCAGAACCTTAGCCAAACCCGGATTCTCCCGAACAGTTCGGTTCTTCTCCAAGGAATGGATCAGCACTTGAGCACCGCGGGAGAGAGTCCTTGTGGTAGGTTGAGAAGGACCCCCTTCCATACTCGAAACGGCTGGAGGAGGTGGAGGTGGCTCTTCTTGGCGAGGAGGAGATCGGATCACTTCTACCTCGGGGATCGGCTGCCCTGAAGGTTGAGATGAGCCCCCTTGTATTTCCCCGGGCTCATGGCTGGGTGTATGCAGGGCTTCAGCTCGCTTCATCTCCCGTACCTTTCGAGAGATTTCTCTCTTCCGCTTTCGGCTCTCCTTGGAAGCTTTGCCGCTTGCCATACCTGCACAAAGAAGAGGTCAATGAGATCGCTAAGGTCCAAAGATCTGAGATATAGAAAATACCGATGCCGAGGTCAGAGAGCTGAAGCCCGCGATCTTCGCCCGTGATCAATTCCATTGTCCAATGATGCAGTTCGGCAGTCACTGCGTCCAAGCAAGAGAACTTCTCTCTGCCCGCCTGATCTTTCAGCTCCATCACCATCAGGCCTTCTTCCCTATTTAAGGTGATGCGCTTCGGAAGTATGGGGCCCTGATGCAGCCAGCTGTGAGGGAAGCCCTCAAAGCCGTTTGGAATTTTACTCCTCAGGATAAAGAAACAGTTCTTCCAATTCTTCAGGGAGGAAGGCAGATCGGTAAAAAGCCCACAATGGGGTTTCTCCTGGAAGAACCAATACTCATCGTCCTTTCAACGAGTTAGCCTGTGCAGTTCAGCGAACACCTTAGCTGTAGGACGGAGCCCCTTAGGTCAGCATAAGCCTCGGAAAGCTACTAAGATCCGCCACGAGCTCGGGTGAACTTGGGTGATGCACACTTGGTGATATTTTAAAACTTCTTTGAAGAAGTCGTCCAAAGGGAACCGTAGACCGGCTTTTAATTGTTCTTCGTAGACCATGATCATATTGTTCTCCTCGAAGAAGTGATCGGCACAAAGATCGCCGTGACACCTAATCAACTCGTAGGAAACAGGCTGAATGTTATATTCTTAGCTGAACGACTGCAGATCGGTTTCTTGAAGGACCGATGGCAACTCGTCCATGGGACGATTCTCCCTCCCTGAAGAAGGTACATGCCTTGATGGTGCTGCTTGTCCTCGAGCTGGAACAGGGACCCTAGAAGGTTCAGGTCGCACGCTTGGTCCGACCACCTCCACTTCATCAGATGACCACAAGATCTGAACGGAAGGGGGGCTTGCCGCTCTCTGACCCTCGGTGCCGCTCATTTTCAAAGGAAATAGGGAATTTAAACTAAAAGAAAGATCAAAACCCTTACCGGAGTCTGATCGGTGTCGGAAGAACTTGAGAAAATGAGAGAATTTTGAAGTTGTTCGTGAGAGATTGAAAATAACATAAGGGAGCAATTGGCTAACCCCTCCCCTATTTATACCCGTCCAAGCATTTAATGCTCATGGTGTCCCAAGCAGCACATCGGTTAACGAGATCCGCCAGTCTTTTCTGACACGTCTCACGAATATTCCAGAGATTCCATAAAGAGATCGGTTAACTATAGAGCAGCAGATTAAGGTGTTTTGAATTACGGATCGGATAAGGTCATTCAAATTAAGAGTCGGATCGGGTAAATACTTCTGAGATCGGAGAATAACTAATGAAATAATAATAAAAATGATAATTGACAAAATAAAATTTTATTCCCAGGAGATCGGATTACATTAAAGGTCTGATTACATCATGTGGGCGATCTCTAGAGATCAGATTACATTAAAGGTCTGATTACATCATAAGGGCGATCTTTAGAGATTGGTGGAACATCCTACCTAAAAGGCCTATGTCAAAGCCTAATCTCGTGGCTGAGTCAAAAGATGTGTTTGATCAGGAGACCAGCCATCGACAGATGTACAGCTCAGATGGGGTGACTATGACTCTCATGAAGATGGAGAGAGTCATCTCCGCTTTCATCGACCATAACCGAGCTGTAGTCGGGACGCCTAATGTGGTGAGGAGCCAAATGAACTTCAAGAGGCAGCCACCGATGTTAAGGGGAATATTAGCAGTCTTCTTGCCCGAAATCGATTCGCCAATTATATCGGTCGAACGACTCGAGATCGACACGATCGAGGCCCTCGATCCAGATCGGTTAATTAGTCCGATTCTCTCACTGTCATCAGATAGGGTCCTCATGATTCTTCGATCACCAGGATCATAAACTTTCAGGAAAGGAACAAAGAGGGCAACCGGAAAAAGATCAAAAGCTGTCATCATGTCCGGGATTGTTGCCGGAGCAGCTAGAACAGGAAAATGAGGAGAAAAGGGGAGAAAATCAAATGCAGAAGGTTTCCCTGTTGAAGGTATATATAGAGGAGGTCCGAGCATTTATTGCTAAGCAGAAAACGAGGCGGGCGCCTCGAGAATTGAGGGAAATAAATGCTTTGACTGGACCGAACACGATAAAAGGGAAGACCGGAATGATCGAGATCAGTAGAAGGGAGGCCGGCATGAAAGATCGGAAAAGGAGCGTATTAGGAAGATCGAAACAGGAGCGTATTAGGAAGATCGGAAAGGGAGCGTGTTAAGAAGATCGAAAAGGAGAGGAGGTCGGATAGCAAAGAGAATAAGATAACTTCCGCTAACTGTCGTCATAATCAGGGCAGAGGTAGTTAAAGCGTTGCAGACGAGATCCCCACCGCACGCCGGAATCGCCGCATGCGACAAGTGCCGAGTATGTCACGGCGATCTGTACATCTCAATCTCCACCGTTGATCTCATTTGTAAGGACGAGCCCGGAGCCCTTGGATCAAAGAAGAAGACGACAAGACCGGCGCCTTTTATTCCCAGCCCTCGGATCGCCCCGAACAAGAAAATTTGGGACCGTCAGATTAGAAGAGGAAAAGGACAAATATTCTGAAGGGGATCTCGGCCGTCCGCTCTGATTCTCTTTAATTCCTGAGCCTCAGATCATGTCCTTTGAAATCCTGACCCTCTATCTCCCTCAAAATAGATCTTGACCCTTCAGGTGAAGCACCCAGTTCCTATAAATACCTGCATGAAAACTGTTCAAGGGGACGGACGAAATAGTGAATATAGTGGAAGGACTCTGAAACTTAATTCAGCTCGTTACTCTGCTATTTTTGAGCTTTCAGAAGAAAAACTTTTGAAACCAGTTTTCTGAAGTATTTTCTTGCAAAGGGATTTCTGAATACTGAAACTCTCCATTTTTAGTTCGTTCATTATCCTGTGACACTCTCACTTTCTGTCTTTGTTATCTTTATTTCCACCCCCGTTGTCCAAGCTCAACTTCATTCAAACTCGGTTATAATTTTGATCGGACTGCATTTTAGCAAGATATTCTTCATTTCAAGGCGAACCTTAGCCTTCAGGTTATCAGCCCGCGGCCCCATTACGTTTTGTGATCCCATAGTTAGTTCAATAGATTCGGCTTCCTACAGGTGAGTGCTTATATCGCTGCTTTATCAATGTGCTTGTTTTTATTTTATGAATTTCCTTTATTTCTGTGTTTGTAATTTTCACCAGGTTTATATTGCTTCTAAAAAGAAACGCGTGGAAGGTTATTCCCGAGTTTATTTCTTTGTTAATCAGTCCATTCTTTTTGTCAATCTTCGTTACTTCTAAATGCAAGAGTTCTAGTTAGATAAAATGTAGGTAACCATATCTAAAGCGTTCCGTTAAAAATGAAAGGTTTGAATAATAAGTCAGGAAAATAGTAAAATTGAATCATTAGGCTAACACAGAAGATGATTGGGTAAGACATCACAAGGAAGAGTAAAACCGAACCCTAGGTAAATAAATGGAATAGATCGGGTATCAAAATGGTACTGGTAAGGCGACCACCTAGGAAGGTCGGAGAATTCAGTTTGGTATCCCCTGTCTAGTCATAAGGTACCAATGAGTTAAAAGAAGCCTTACTCCGATCCCCGGCATCTTTGAATGCCAAAACCCTTAGTCTTAGGCTCTTACGAGGTGTAACTACAATCAAACTTCGAGAGGTCGGAAAGTCCTTATCCGGCTCCCATTAAAACAAAAGAGATCGGAAGGGAGTTCTTATCCGATTCTCAATCTAAAATTTTAACAAATATTCAAAAGAGATCGGAGGAGAGTTCTTATCCGATTCTCAATCTAAAATTTTAATAAATATTTTAAAGAGATCGAAGGAGAGTTCTTATCCGATTCTCAAGCCTAAAAATTTTAATAAATATTTTAAAGAGATCGGAGGAGAGTTCTTATCCGATTCTCAAGCCTAAAAATTTTAAAAAATATTTAAAAAAGATCGGAGGAAAGTTCTTATCTGATTCTTAACCAAAATTTTAACAGTAATTTAAAAGAGATCGGAGGAGAGTTCTTATCCGATCCTTAAACCAAAATTTCCATAAATATTTAAAAGAGATCGGAGGAGAGTTCTTATCCGATTCTCAACCAAAATTTTCATAAATATTCAAAGGTGATCGGAGGAGAGTTCTTATCCGATTCCCAAATCAAATTTTAATAAATACGTAAAATGATTCCCCCCCTAAAACAAAACTAATACGCAACAACAATTCACTAAGGTTGTCTCATTTACTTATGTATCTGAGTAATTCGAATTAGTGAAAAATTAAATATTCCTTTTGTCAAAAGGATTAACATTTCCATTCGAACCCTCCTAACTATCAATTCTAAAGAATGTGAAGTTAAATCTGCTTACCCTCATTGAGGGACGAGGTGGGGTGCCTAACACCTTCCCCACCCATTTACGGACCCTGAACCTAGAATCTCTATTTTGAAGTGGTTTCATTTGAATTTATTTTCGTAAATGGTTTTCTTTAATTTCCCTCAAAATTAAAGTGGCGACTCCTCACTCTTTCCCACTTCGGTGAGTGTTCGTCCAGGTGACCGCAAAGCACCTTGTGACAGCTTGGCGACTCCACTGGGGAGTGAGGGGTGGACCCCGGTCCAGAGGTCCAAAAGTAGATTTAATTTTTGCGATCAAATCATAGTTAGGTGGGCTCACTCCGCAAAATTCTATACATTAATTATTGTTATTCCTGCTAACCATTTTTTTTGTCTTGCTTGTTTTACTTTCTACAGCGCTCTTCATTTAAAAGAAAAAAGGAAAAATAAAAATCCCCCTGAATTGGGAAGAGGTAAAGGTGTCCCTTCACACACTGAACACTCACACGATGTCCTCACACACTTCAGCCCTATACCCGGGCTTTCTTACCCTTTTAGGAAAGTAGGAGGGGGTCATGTAGCGATACCCGTGGGTTTTATCCCGTTAGTATCCGTGAAGGCTTCTGCTCAAATTGAAACCCATTCTATTTACTGTGATACCCGTGGAATTTTCCTGACAGTATCATGGGGGATAGAATTGGGCTCTACTGTTTACAGTAAAGGCAATTTGGGAACCTGTGGCTTTTAGAAAATTAGACCTTGAGCTAAACTATCATGATAGATGGAAGCCGTAGCAAGCTACCTTATAAGATAGAACTATCCAATTAGGTAGCACCTAGCCGATACTAGGACTCTCTTTATTTTAGGACAAAAGGGGCATACTTACTCTTACCTCATTCTGCTTGTGTTTTATTTATTTCTTATTTTTGAAGGTTATCTTGAATCATACTGTTAAGAAAACCTACAGACTTTCCTACTTTGATAAATGTGTAGGTGTCACTCTGCCCACAGTATAATTTAAGATTACCTGAATTTATCCTGCTAACAAGTTTTTCCTACAGGCATCATTGAAATAAGGTCTGTAAAAGGATAAGCATCATTTTTAACATGGCATCCTCGAGTCATCGGGCGTAAGTTCTTAAATCGTAATGTAATGCTAAACCATGGCCCAAAAATAGTTCAGTGCCCTTACAAAGTGATACTAGCTCATTACCTCCATTGGACCTGAGCAAGATTGAAGTCAGAATGAACAGTCTCGAGGGTCTGGCCAATGGTTGGAAGTCATTTCCCGATCAAGTCAAAGCACAATTTGAGAAGAAGTATGGGAGGATTGCAACCTTGATGCGAGTTAAAGTTCAAGTTCCGGCACTAAGGGCCATGTTGCCAGTTTGGAATCCAAAGTTTGGGGTGTTCTCTTTCAACGACATCGATACTACTCCCACTATGGAAGAATATCAAGCATTGCTAGAAATCCCTTATGTAGCACAAAATCGGATCTACCTACACCTCGAGCATAGGCAAACCTGGAAACGGTTCACACATATGATGGGGATTCCACCAGAAGAAGCTAAGGCGAGGGAAACTGTCAAAGGGAACACGCATGGATGGTATTGGACTTATCTCAAGAAGGGATTAGATCAATGCATCCAAGATGAACAGTGGGATCAAGCTTCATTGGTGCTCGCTTTAGCAATTTACGGCCTGATTTTGTTCCCTGGACCTTCCGGAATCATAACCTGCGGTGTTGTGGAAATGTTCTGGGCAGTAGAGAAACAGAAGGTCAATCCAGTTCCAGCAATTCTTGCCGAGACTTTCTTAACCCTTACTTACTGCAGACAGCAAGGCAAGGGGTCCATTAAGTGTTGTTCTCAATTGTTGCATCTCTGGATTATCAGTCATATGTGTCCTATGGAGACAAAGGGATTGACTTGGTACCTTAACCAACCTCTCATCGAGAAAATGTCCCGATTAGTAATCAGCCCGAAGGATGAGCCGCAGTTGCAAGAACGGATTTTGAGCTTCAATAGCCATGACTACTGCTGGAGGAAGTTGTGGACGTCGGGTCAATCCATTTTGATCGGCACAGGGGGTAATCAATCGGTATCCCTAATCGGAGTGACTGGATACATAAGTTACACTCCGGCATTAGTAATGAGACAGTTTGGCTTAACACAGTTCAGAATCAACATTGAAGAATACCACCAAGGTCATTTCTACCATGAGCTCAAGGAAGAGGAGGGGTTGAAAATAGCTCGCAAATCTTGGGAAAACATCACTTTGATGGAGAGGTCGCCTAAAGGTCCGAGTGCCACGGGCGATTATCTTAAATGGAGGGTTGACAGGGACCAAGAACACTTAACTGCAGATTCAACAAAATTTGAAAACAGCGACCCTCGCCGAAACGTCCTATCAGAAAAAGCTAATAATCATCTGGTTGACTCACTACAGAGGGCAAACACCGAGAACTCGCAACTGCAAGAACAAGTAAAACAGTTGGAGGATCAACAGCAGAACCTTAAAAGGAAAGTAAGAAGACTCAGGGAAGAGGCAAGAACCGAAAAGATGGGGTTAGAAGAGCAAGAGGCACGGTGGGAAAAGGAAAAAAGCTCTCTCCAAGCTCTGGTAAAAGAAGTAGAAGTACAGAATAGTAAGCTTCAGGAAAAAACGAAATACCAAGAGATACTCGTAGAAGAGTATAAACAAGAAAACAAAAAGAAGAAGCTCGAATTGAAAGAACAGGCACTACTCATCAACGATATTCTGCAAGAATGTGCTAAGGAAAGAAAGGAAAAAGAAAGACAAGCTACTCTCTATCAGGAGCTGAAAGAAAATGTTGACCGGCTGGAGAGAACGATAGCACAGGGAAAACAAGAACTCCTACCTAAATCCGAGTATGCTCTGAAAGCGTTCGACCCTCCCAGACAGGAAGAAAGGTTATATGAGTATCTCAGAAAATGTCATCTCATTATAAAAAAACCTCCCTGAGCCTATGCAGATGTAAAGAATGCTGTGTATGAATTATTCAGTTAATAGAATGATTTTTGGGCCATTGTTTAGCAAAATGATGAATGAATAGTATAACTCCCGTAGGAACCCCCTCGTTAGGGTTATGCGAAAAATTGGATGTGCCATATGGACAGGTATCATAGATGCGCATTCAATCAAGTCATTCATAGTCAGACTATCGAATAATGCAATGATAAAATTGATGCAATCATCCTTCTGCGGACTTCATTTTGGCTCCCAAATGCCACTGTATCCTTTGTCCGAACCAGGACCTTTAGTTTTTTATGAAATTCAAAATTCACTAAAAGCTTTTTTATTTATGTTCCTACAGAAAATCAACATTGCTTCAAACAAAGCAAGTCTGACCAGGCACACAGTTCAACCTAAACGAGTGTACTTAACAAGATCCCGAACAAAGAAGATAATGGAAGATCAGGAACAAGTACAGAACCTACAAGGGCAAGTGTCCGAGCTGAAAGATCAGGCCTCAGAACTTATGAGACTAATGAGGGAGATGTCCCAGAATAAACCCACTTCAGAACCTAACTTACCACTACCTCCCCCACCACCTACAACAAATGATCCGCATCAAACTTCAACTTCTTTCACCTTTCAGTCACCTATCCCGGATCCGACAATCACTGTCAATCCGGCTACTATAAATAATGACCCACCTTTCTCCCATTACCCGGCCGTCTCAAATGCCAACCCATACCCTTCAATACTGATCCCTTCGGTTCACTCCACCCCTCATTTCCCAGCTGGGGGAGCATCTTTTGCAGTAGGAGGAGAAAATAAGACCAGGGAAAATGAAAAATTGTCTGCTCTAGAGGAAAGACTGAGAGCAATAGAGGGGCTGAACATGTATGGTTCAGTCGATGTGGCGTCACTTAGATTGGTGCCAGATGTGGTGGTGCCACCCAAATTCAAAGTCCCGGACTTCAACAAGTACACCGGAAACTCAGACCCCTGTATTCACCTGGCAACCTACATTGTCAAAATGTCTGCCTTAACAGAAGATGACAGACTTCTCGTCCACTTCTTTCACGAGAGCCTCTCCAGAGCAGCCCTGAGATGGTGCATTCAGTTGGACAGGAGCAAACTGCGCTCCTGGAAGGATTTAGCTGATGCATTTCTGAAGCAGTACAAATTTAACTGTGATGTGGCCCCCACAAGGAGGGACCTTCAAAACCTGGTACAAAAAGACAGGGAAAGCTTCAAGGAATATGCCCAAAGATGGAGAGAGAAGGCTGCAGAAGTATATCCTCCAGTAACCGATAATGAATTATGCTCCCTGTTCATCGAAACATTGAAGGCTCCTTACTTCAATTTGATGATTGGAAACACTTCCAACAGCTTCTCGGACATCATCCAAGCCGGTGAGAGAATAGAGGCTAATTTAAGGATGGGATGGCTGCAGGAGTTGACTGAGAATCCTGCGAGAAAAACTGCCAGTTTTGGCAAAAAGAAGGAGGGTGATGTGCATTCCATCACCCGGCAAAATAATTACTCCCCACTTCCTCAAAATAACTACCGGCCATATCCTCCCCCCCATGGCCAAACCATTGCAAATGTTTCACCCCCTTTCCCAAATTATCCACACCCGCGCCCACAGTATCCACCTCTTACGAATTATCAACCCAGGCCGCCTCCACCACCTGCTCAACCTAGACCACCAAGAAACCCTGATCCACCCCTTCCCCTCCCACTCAGTAAAATATACCAATACCTCGTCGGTATAAACCAGATAGTACCAGTTCCCCTAGACCCAATTCAGCCACCATACCCCAGGTGGTATGATGCCACTACCCGTTGTGAATATCATAGAGGGGCACAAGGGCATTCAACTGACAACTGCGGGGCACTCAGAGAGAGAGTGCACGCTTTAATCAGAAACGGGTGGTTGAAGATTGAGGAAAATGGTTCCCTCCCCAATGTTACCTCAAACCCGTTGCCCAATCATAATGTGGGCAATGGTGTAAATATGATAGAGTCTGACGGAGAAGGGTCAACCCTAGAGATCGATAATCTGATTCCTCACTTTGAGGCAATTTTTAGGATGGCAGTAAGGGATGGTTACCTTTACCCTCAAGCACCAGAACCTGAAGATGGGGCAGGTTGCTCCTATCATGGAGACGCAGCTAACCACCAGCTGCAAAATTGTGAAGAATTTAAGCAAGAGGTTCAGAACTTACTGTCCCTCAAAGTTCTGAGATGCCAGACAAGGTCAAAAATGGAAGGAGGAGTGAACATAGCTAGATTCAGCCAAAATGCTTCCACCTCTAAACCCAGAATCACCTTCTCACCCCCAGTAGCCTCACCACCAGTGACGATTATCCGAACCCCCTCAGCTCCCTTTCACCAATACCCATGCCATACCTTGGAATTATAACTTCTAAGTTTTCACTCAAGGAGCGTCGAGCAGTGCATCGGCTCCTAATCTTGCTTCACCTTCAGCACCTCCAAAACCGTGCTTCACTCCCCATGAGCACTTCAGAATGACTTACGCTGGACCTACCAGCAATACTACTCCCCAACCTAATCCTCAGCCCGCCACTGCCACAAAATCTTCCCCGCTTGAATCAGAGGTTGAGTTTATAACCAGAAGTGGGAGATGTTAAGGGTCTGATGAAAAAGAAAAGAAGAAAGGGAAAGTAAAAATGGGAGAATTACAGAAGAGTACAGAAGAGGAGGTTGAGAAAACGGAGGAAGTAGAACCCGCCAGGCCTAAAGAAGAGGAGGAGTTGTTGCTTCAAATAATGAAGCAGAGTGAATATGACGTGGTTGAGCAGTTAAGAAAGACACTCGCCAGAATTTCACTATTGTCACTAATTTTGAGCTCTAAGGTGCACCGTCAAGCCTTGCAGAAAATCCTGGATCAGGCCTTTGTGAACCTTGACATCACACCGGGGCAGTTCGAGAAGATAGTGGGACAAATCCAGGCATCCAGTTTTGTCACCTTTTCTAAAAAAGAGATAGATCCTGCAGGCTTGGCACACACTAAAGCCCTCCATGTGACAGTGAAATGTAAAGGTTATATAGTGGCCAAGGTCCTTATTGATAATGGATCAGCACTCAACGTACTGCCCAGTGCCACTTTGGCCAGACTGCCAGTTGACCAATCGAATATACGTCAGAGTGCTATGGTGGTAAGAGCCTTTGACGGTACAAGAAGAGAAGTGTTGGGAGACATTGACTTGCCACTCCAAATTGGTGCATGCACCTTCAACGTCACATTCCAAGTGATGAACATAGAACCAGCCTACACTATGTTGCTGGGGAGGCCGTGGATCCATTCAGCGAATGTCGTTCCTTCAACTTTGCATCAGAAAATAAAGTACATCATGGACGGCAAAATCATCAAAGTGAGAGGGGAAGAAGCCATATTGGTCACCAAGCCACAATCACTTTCTTATGTGGAAGCGGCTGAGGAGTCACTGGAAAGCTCCTTCCAGGCCCTCGAACTGCAAGAAAACGTTTCAAGAAATGAAGGGGCTATGGCTATGGTAGCCAAAGTGATGTCAAGGAATGGGTATAAAGAGGGCAAAGGCCTAGGTGCCGTGTTACAAGGGATTGTTGAACCTATACTGGCTATCCAGAAGGTGGGCCATTGCGGTTTGGGTTATGAGGAAGATGCCCTCATGGATGGGCGATTCTGGTTGAGGAACAGACTTCAGGATCAGAGATTCGATCAGAAAATCGAGAGAATGAAAGTAGTCCCAAGAATCACGGAAGTCTTCAATAAACCGGTCATTGAAAATCCGGCAGATGTGAAAGAATCACCTGATGAACCATCCATCGATGTCATCCACTTGGATTCCTTGTATGAGGCTCTGGTCTCGCCAATGGCTGAGAAGCAAGAACTGGACAACTGGACAGCAGAGGACATCCCTATACTTAATTTCGAGTAAAGTACCTTTGGTTATCTACACTTGATCATTTTGTCCATGGTGGCAAGTGTAACATTGTAAATGGACCCTTTTCTTATGTTATAAATCTTAATGAATTAATAGCACATTTTATATCCGATTCTCTTTTTCTTTCCATTTGAATTCCATCCTTATAATATATTCTATTTTCGTTCATTCAGGATCATTCATCAATTAACACCTAATAATTCAATAGACTCAGAAATTCCTCTGGTTAATTTTGAAATCCCCATAACTGCCATTACTTCAAGTGATTCTGAGGTGGAGCTCACAGAAGAAAGGGAAGAAAGGGATGAACCATCCCTAGTGCCTTGTGGAGACGAAACGCGCACCATAAACTTAGGCACCGAGGAAGCAAAAAGGGAACTTAAGGTTGTGGAGAGTGAAGAATTGGGAGATATGATCAGTTTGCTCAAAGAATTCCTAGACGTGTTTTCTTGGAGCTATGATGATATGGTTGGTTTGGACCCCCAGATAGTGACGCACAAAATTCCCCTAATTTCGGGGGCAATCCCGGTAAAGCAGAAGCTAAGAAGAATGAATCATGACACACTGCTCAAAGTTAGAGATGAGGTCAAGAAACAGTATGATGCCGGGTTCCTGGAAGTAGTCAAATATCCCCAATGGATAGCTAACGTAGTCTCCGTAATGAAGAAGGACGGGAGAGTCAGGGTGTGCGTTGATTATAGGGATCTTAATAAAGCGAGCTTGAAAGATGATTTCCCTCTCCCTCACATTGATGTATTAGTAGACAATGCTGCGGATTGGGCAGGTGTTCGTGTATCGATGGGGCATCAGGGTACAATCAAATCCCAATGGATGAGGAAGACAAGGAGAAAACTGCTTTTATCACTCAATGGGGGGTCTTTTGCTATCGGGTCATGCCTTTTGGGTTAAAGAATGCTGGAGCCACCTACCAACGCGCTATGGTCACAGTATTCCACGATATGATGCATAAAGAAGTGGAGGTGTACGTGGATGATATGATCATCAAATCTAGGGGAGAAGAGAGTCATGTGCAGGTGATGAGGAAAGTATTTGAGAGATTCAGGAAATATTAGCTGAAACTGAACCCTGCCAAATGCATATTCGGAGCTAGATCTGGGAAATTGTTGGGATTCATAGTGAGTGAGAAAGGAATAGAAGTTGATCCAGACAAAGTCCGAGCCATTCAGGAGATGCCATCCCCAAAAACAGAAAGGGAGGTGCGCAGTTTCTTGGGGAAATTGAACTACATATCAAGGTTTATTTCCAATCTCACCGCTAAAGCTGAGCCTATTTTTAGACTACTCCGGAAGAACAACACCACTCGATGGGATTCGGTTTGTCAAGAGGCTTTTGAGAAAATCAAGCAGTACCTGTCCAACCCACCAGTATTGGTTCCGCCAGTGGCAGGAAGGCCTCTGATCCTGTATATGGCAGTCCAACAAAACTCAATGGGATGTGTTTTGGGGCAACATGATGATACCGGCAGGAAGGAGAGGGCTATTTACTACCTGAGCAAAAAGTTCAATGAGTGTGAGTCAAGGTATTCTTTCCTAGAGAAAACTTGCTGCACGTTAGCCTGGACAGCGAATCGCCTCAAGCACTACATGTTGAATCATAAGACATGGCTCATTTCCAGAATGGATTCTATCAAGTATGTATTCGAAAGCCCATTCGTGCTAGGAAGGATAGCCAAGTGGCAGGTCATACTATCTCAGTATGACATTGTCTATATGACCCGGAAAGCGGTGAAAGGTAGCGTGATTGCTGATCTCCTAGCAGAAAATCCTATCCAGGATTATGAAGCTCTGGATTTTGAGTTCCCCGATGAGCATATTAACGAAGTAGACTGCGGAGAAGAAGAGCTAGCTGATGTATGGGAAATGTATTTCGACGGAGCTGTCAATTTGTCCGGTAATGGAATCGGGGCTGTATTGATATCCCCGGATGGGAAACACTTTCCGATAGCTATCAAGTTGAGATTTGACTGCACCAACAACATCACAGAATATGAAGCTTGTGTAATGGGTTTACAAGCTGCTATCGGAATGAAATTCAGGAAGTTGGAGGTATATGGAGACTCAGCCCTGATCATTTATCAAGTCAAGGGAGAATGGCAAACTAAGGATCTGAAGCTAATCCCATATCAGAAGTACTTACTGGAGCTGATTAAGAAATTCGAAGAAATCTCTTTCACTCACCTTAGTCGAGACAAAAATCAATTTACAGATGCTTAGCCACCCTGGCTGTTATGGCTCAAATGGAAGAAGGGCAGACGACTCAGGTGTTAAAGATAAAAGCGAGGAGTGAGCCAGCTTACTACTTCATTATCGAGGAAGAACCTGATGGTAAACCTTGGTACCATGACATCTTGCTCTACGTCAGAACCAGAGAATTCCCTCCAGGGGCAAGCAAAAACGAAAAGAGGATGATTCGGAGATTGGCATTGGGATACTTCCCCAGTGGAGAAACCCTATACAAAAGGAGCTCCAACGGCGAATTGTTGAGATGTGTAGATGCAAAAGAGGCGAAGAGAATACTTTTCGAGACTCATGAGGGAAACTGTGCAATCCATGCCAATGAGCACATGATGGCCAAGCAAATCATGAGACGAGGATATTTTTGGACTACCATGGAAAAGGACTGTGTCGAGTATTTCCAAAAGTGCCATAAATGTCAAATATACGCGGATTCGATAAATGTTCCACCTCACCAACTGTTCAACCTCGTTTCACCATGGCCTTTCGCAATGTGGGGTATCGATGTGATTGGTCCCATCAACCCTAAGGCGTCCAATGGGCATAGATTTATCCTGGTGGCTATCGATTATTTTTCTAAATGGGTCGAAGCAACATCGTATGCTCACATTACACAGAACATATTTCTCAAATTCCTCAGAAATAATATCATCTGCCGGTATGGCCTCCCTAATGAAATTGTCACTGACAACGCCAAGAATTTGAATGGTCCAAAGATTCAAAAATTATGTGATTAATACAAAATCCGACATCTCAATTCCTCACCATACCGTCCCCAGATGAATGGAGCAGTGGAAGCCGCAAACAAAAATCTCAAGAGAATAATCCGGAAAATGACGGTCACTTATAGGGATTGGCATGATATGCTACCCTACGCTCTTCATGCATACCGGACTTCTGTAAGGACATCAACTGGGGCAACTCCATACTCACTGGTTTACGGGATGGAAGCTGTATTACCTATTGAGGTAGAAATTCCTTCTCTAAGAATCCTGAAAGAATTGGGGATTGATGAGTCGGAATGGATCCAGTCAAGGTTGGACCAATTAAATTTGCTAGATGAGAAGAGGCTAGCGGCGGCATGTCACGGGCAACTATACCAAAGAAGAATGGCCAGGGCATTTAACAAAGGTGTTCGCCCACGTGAATTTCAACCGGGGGACCTAGTCCTGAAGAAAGTACTTCCGAATCTAAACGACCCCCGAGGTAAATGGTCACCCACCTACGAGGGACCCTATGTGGTTAAAAAAGCATTTTCTGGTGGGGCCTTGATCTTGACCCACATGGACGGCGAAGAATTTCCAAGACCTGTGAATGCCGACACCGTCAAGAGATACTATGCCTAAAAAAAATAAATAAATAAAAATAAATAAAATCTAGGGGTGAAAACCCGAAAGGGCGCTCCTAACAAAATGTGTGGAAGAAGGCGAAAACCCTTGAAGGGCGCTTTCTGTAAAATGAGTGAAGGATGAAAACCCGAAAGGGCATCCTGAAAAAAAGCAAGCTGGAAAAAAAAAAAAAAAAAAGAGCTAGGGGTGAAAACCCGAAAGGGCATCCCAAGAACCAAAAGGGAGAAATAAGGAACGGGGCATGAAACCGAGGATGGAAATAAACTGTCATGGCATGAGGCTTCAGAGTACTTGAAATAATGGCAGTTAAGGGATTTCGAAGCTAACTACAAGGAGTATGTGAGATCTGTCCTTGTACCCTTTTCCTTTGACACTGTACCTTTGTTTCTTAAAACCATAATAAAGTCATACTTTCTTATCTCTTTGCTTTTATCTTTCCTTATACTCATTCTTTAACATTGTCCTTCTTCAATCTCTTTATCTAATGCGCTATTAATCATTTAAAATTTTGCCATAAGATTAGGATTTGAAAATTGATAACCTCACATACTTTTCTATGAGATTTGCAGGGAATGGCCTAAAAAAAAAAAAAAAAAAAAAAACTAGAGGTGAAAACCTGGAAGGGCGCTTCTAGTCTGGTGGGCGAAAGGAAAGTGAAAACCCGCAAGGGCACTTTTCGTAAAGTAAGAAGAAAGTCAATAACAGAAAGAGGCATCCGTAGAAAGGAGGTCGTAGGTCAAGTCTTGCAACTCGTCCTCCATTAATCATTGGTCTTCGGGATCCTGTTAAGTACACTTCATCAGGGAGGAACTTCTCGTGTCAATATTAGACTTGCTTTATAAGTTGATTTTAATTTACCAGCATTTTAAATTTCCTGTTAATCAACCTCTGGTTCCTTGATCTAAGTTGATTTTAATTTTCCTGCAATTTAAATTTCCTGTTATCAACTTCTGGTTCCTTGATCTAAGTTGATTTTAATTTTCCTGCAATTTAAATTTCCTGTTAATCAACTTCTGGTTCCTTGATCTAAGTTGATTTTAATTTTCCTGCAATTTAAATTTCCTGTTATCAACCTCTGGTTCATTGATCTAAGTTGATTTTAATTTTCCTGCATTTTAAATTTCCGGTTATCAACCTCTGGTTCCTTGATCTAAGTTGATTTTAATTTTCAGCATTTTAAATTTCCTGTTAATCAACTTCTGGTTCCTTGATCTAAGTTGATTTTAATTTTCCTGCAATTTAAATTTCCTATTATCAACCTCTGGTTCCTTGATCTAAGTTGATTTTAATTTTCCTGCAATTTAAATTTCCTGTTATCAACCTCTGGTTCCTTGATCTAAGTTAATTTTAATTTCACTGCAATTTAAATTGCCTGTTAATCAACTTCTGGTTCCTTGATCTAAGTTGATTTTAATTTTCCTGCAATTTAAATTTCCAGTTATCAACCTTTGGTTCCTTGATCTAAATTGATTTTAATTTTCCAGCATTTTAAATTTCCTTTTAATCAACCTCTGGTTCCTTAATCTAAGTTGATTTAAATTTTCCTGCAATTTAAATTTCCTGTTTATCAACCTCTGGTTCCTTGATCTAAGTTGATTTTAATTTTCCAGCAATTTAAATTTCCTGTTAATCAACCTCTGGTTCCTTGATCTAAGTTGATTTTAATTTTCCAGCATTTTAAATTTCCTGTTAATCAACCTCTGGTTCCTTGATCTAAGTTGATTTTAATTTTCAGCATTTTAAATTTCCTGTTAATCAACTTCTGGTTCCTTGATCTAAGTTGATTTTAATTTTCCTGTAATTTAAATTTCCTGTTATCAACCTCTGGTTCCTTGATCTAAGTTGATTTTAATTTTCCTGCAATTTAAATTTCCTGTTATCAACCTCTGGTTCCTTGATCTAAGTTGATTTTAATTTTCCTGCAATTTAAATTTCCTGTTAATCAACCTCTGGTTCCTTGATCTAAGTTGATTTTAATTTTCCTGCAATTTAAATTTCATGTTATCAACCTCTGGTTCCTTGATCTAAGTTGATTTTTATTTTCCTGCAATTTAAATTTCCTATTATCAACCTCTGGTTCCTTGACCTAAGTTGATTTTAATTTTCCAGCATTTTAAATTTCCTGTTAATCAACCTCTGATTCCTTGATCTAAGTTGATTTTAATTTTTAGCATTTTAAATTTCCTATTAATCAACTTTTGGTTCCTTGATCTAAGTTGATTTTAATTTTCCTGCAATTTAAATTTCCTGTTAATCAACTTCTGGTTCCTTGATCCAAGTTGATTTTAATTTTTAACTCCTGCTGCCAATCTCTAAGTCACTAACTTAAGTAGGCTCTAGTTTCCTAACCTTGAACGCCTAATCGCCCAAAATATGGGTCTGAATCTTTACATAATTCCTAAACGGAAAATTTTTTTCCTTTAATAGAAATTATGTAAAGAGGGGCAGCTGTCGACACCATGTTTTGGCTGATCCCCAGAACCAATAAATTTCGAAACTGATCCCCAGTACTAAGTCTCCCTAGGCCAGCCAATCACATTTCTGATCTTTCTTTGACAACCACGTTTCCGATCTCTCCCCAAGGAATCGAATCAATACCAAGTCCCCATGTCATTTAAAGCCTCGCCGATCTCTCAAACCAATTATCAAATCTTCGGACTAGTCAATTACGTTCCCGATCTCTCTTGTCAGACAAAACTGAACCAACACTAGATCTTCATTTTTAAAGTTTAGGAATAATCAAGTTAAGATTCTAATCCGGTTTAATGATGATCCCAATTTTAAGTACTCAAGCCAAATTTCCAATTTTAGTCAAGTCCTGTTTAGCGTTGGTTCCCTGCCGATCTCATGCTTATTGTGTTTTTCGATCTCTTACACTTAGATTAATAATCACTTTTAGTTGTTTTAATATGCTCAGACAATCAAGTGTTTAAGTAATTCAGAGATTTTCCGATCACATCCATTCACTGAACAAAAAAGGAATTTCATTTCATATTAAAGTTTGTACAAGTCATTCGGCTAGAGGATCACCCCCAGCCTGATCTACATTTTGCTCACTTCCTCTCTCACCCTCAGCCTCCTCCTTGCTTTCCTCTTCATCTTGGGGAGCCAGGTCGACCATCCAGGAGAAGTCCTCCTCGGGATAACGCTTCTTGAGCTCGGCCAAGAGATCCCTGTGAGCATTTACATAAGCGTCGGCCTCCCTTGTCACCGCCTCTTCCTCTTTCGCCTTCAGCTCCTCAGTGAGGTGAGCAACTTCACCGGCCCGGAGCGCCTGAACTTCCTCAAGAACATTATCTCGCTCGGCCAGAACACGAGCTTGCTCAGCCAGCTTATCCTCGTAAAACTTCATCCGCCCTTCAATTTCAGATATGTAGTTCTGAGTGGATGAGAGTTGGGATCGGAGGGAAGCCACTTCGTGACCCATCTTCTCGACCTCCTTACCCAGGCGATGAGCCTTCTCCCGGATGATGTGCTGGTTCACCAAACACTCCACGTTTAGGCTCATGGATCGGGTCAAGATGTCATCAAGATTGTCTGAAGACAGCCTGTCCCGATCCTCCCGAAGGCAGATAGAAGCCCCCAGAACCTTAGCCAAACTCGGATTCTCCCGAACAGTTCAGTTCTTCTCTAAGGAATGGATCAGCACTTGAGCACTGCGGGAGAGAGTCCTTGTGGTAGGTTGAGAAGGACCCCCTTCCGCACTCGAAACGGCTGGAGAAGGTGGAGGTGGCTCTTCTTGGCGAGGAGGAGATCAGATCACTTCTAACCCGGAGATCGGCTACCCCGAAGGTTGAGATGAGCCCCCTTGTATTTCCCCGGGCTCATGGCTGGGTGTATGCAGGGCTTCAGCTCGCTTCATCTCTCGTACCTTCCGAGAGATTTCTCTCTTCCTCTCTCGGCTCTCCTTGGAAGCTTCGCTGCTTGCCATACCTGCACAAAGAAGAGGTCAGTGAGATCGTTAAGGTCCAAAGATCTGAGATATAGAAAATACCAATGCCGAGGTCAGAGAGCTGAAGCCCGCGATCTTCGTTCGTGATCAATTCCATTGTCCAATGATGTAGTTCGGCAGTCACTGCGTCCAAGCTAGAGAACTTCTCTCTGCCCGCCTGATCTTTTAGCTCCATCACCATCAGGCCTTCTTCCCTATTTAAGGTGATGCGCTTCGGAAGTACGGGGCCCTGATGTAGCCAGCTGCGAGGGAAGCCCTCAAAGCCGTTCGGAATTTTACTCCTCAGGATAAAGAAGAGGTTCTTCCAATTCTTCAGGGAGGAAGGAAGATCGGTAAAAAGCCCACAATGGGGTTTCGCCTGGAAGAACCAATACTCGTCATCCTTTCGACGAGTTAGCCTGTGCAGTTCAGCGAACACCTTAGCTGTAGGACGGAACCCCTTAGCTCGGCATAAGCCTCGAAAAGCTACTAAGATCTGCCACGAGTTCGGGTGAACTTGGGCGATGCACACTTGGTGATATTTTAAAACTTCCTTGAAGAAGTCGTCCAAATGGAACCGTAGACCGGCTTTTAATTGTTCTTCGTAGACCATGATCATATCGTTCTCCTCGAAGAAGTGATCGGCACGAAGATCGCCTTGACACCTAATCAACTCGTAGGAATCAGGCCGAATGTTATATTCTTGGCTGAACGACTACAGATCGATTTCTTGAAGGACCGATGGCAACTCGTCCATGGGAAGATTCTCCCTCCCTGAAGAAGGTACATGCCTTGATGGTGCTGCTTGTCCCTGAGCTGGAACAGGGACCCTAGAAGGTTCAGGTCGCACGCTTGGTCCGACCACTTCCACTTCATCAGATGACCACGAGATCTGAACGAAAGGGGGGCTTGCCGCTCTCTGACCCTCGGCGCCGCTCATTTTCAAAGGAAATAGGGAATTTAAACTAAAAGAAAGATCAAAACCCTTACCGGAGTCTGATCGGTGTCGGAAGAACTTGAGAAAACGAGAGAATTTTGAAGTTATTCGTGAGAGATTAAAAATGACATAAGGGAGCAACTGGCTAACCCCTCCCCTATTTATACCCGTCCGAGCATTTAATGTTCATGGTGTCCCAAGCAGCGCATCGGTTAACGAGATCCGCCAGTCTTTTCTGACACGTTTCACGAATATTCCGGAGATTCCATAAAGAGATCGGTTAACTATAGAGCGACAGATTAAGGTGTTTTGAATTACGGATCGGATGAGGTCATTCAAATTAAGAGTCGGATCGGGTAAATACTTTTGAGATCGGAGAATAACCAATAAAATAATAATAAAAATGATAATTGACAAAATTAAATTTTATTCCCAGGAGATTGGATTACATTAAAGGTCTGATTACATTATGTGGGCGATCTCTAGAGATCAGATTACATTAAAGGTCTGATTACATCATAAGGGCGATCTTTAAAGATCGGTGGAACATCCTACCTAAAAGGCCTATGTCAAAGCCTAGTCTCATGGCTGAGTCAAAAGATGTGTTTGATCAGGAGACTGGCCATCGATAGATGTACAGCTCAGATGGGGTGACTATGACTCTCATGAAGATGGAGAGAGTCATCTCCGCTGTCATCGACCAGAACTGAGCTGTAGTCGGGACGCCCAATGTGGTGAGGAGCCAAATGAACTTCAAGAGGCAGCCACCGATGTTAAGGGGAATATTAGCAGTCTTCTCGCCCGAAATCGGTTCGCCGATTATATCGGTCGAATGACTCGAGATCGACACGATCGAGGCCCTCGATCCAGATCGGTTAATTAGTCCGGTTCTCTCACTGTCATCAGATAGGGTCCTCATGATTCTTCGATCACCGGGATCGTAAACTTTCAGGCAAGGAACAAAGAGGGCAACCGAAAAAAGATCAAAAGCGGTCATCATGTCCGGGAGTGTTGCCGGAGCAGCTGGAATAGGAAAATGAGGAGAAAAGGGGAGAAAATCAAATGTAGAAGGTTTCCCTGTTGAAGGTATATATAGAGGAGGTCCGAGCATTTATTGCTAAGCAGAAAACGAGGCGGGCGCTTCGAGAATTGAGGGAAATAAATGCTTTGACTGGACTGAACCCGATAAAAGGGAAGACCTGAATGATAGAGATCGGTAGAAGGGAGGCCGGCATGAAAGATCAGAAAAGGAGCGTATTAGGAAGATCGAAAAAGGAGCGTATTAGGAAGATCAGAAAAGGAGCGTGTTAGGAAGATCGAAAAGGAGAGGAGGTCGGATAGCAAAGAGAATAAGACAACTTCCGCTAACTGTCGTCATAATCAGAGCCGAGTTAGTTAAAGCGTTGCAGACGAGATCCCCACCACACGCCTCAGAATTGCCCGCATTACTGACAAGTGCCAGAGTATGTCACGACAGTGCTGTACATCTCAATCTCCACCGTTGATCTCATTTGTAAGGACGAGCCCGGAGCCCTTGGATCAAAGAAGAAGACGACAAGACCGGCGCCTTTTATTCCCAGCCCTCGGATCACCCCGGACAAGAGAATTTGGGACCGTCATATTAGAAGAGGAAAATGACAAATATTCTGAAGGGGATCTCGGCCGTCCGCTCTGATTCTCTTTAATTCCTAAGCCTCAGATCATGTCCTTTAAAATCCTGACCCTCCATCTCCCTCAAAATAGATCCTGACCCTTCAGGGGAAGCTCCCAGTTCCTATAAATACCTGCATGAAAACTGTTCAAGGGGACGGACGAAATAGTGAATATAGCGGAAGGACTCTGAAACTTAATTCAGCTCGTTACTCTGCTATTTTTGAGCTTTCAGAAGAAAAACTTTTGAAACCAGTTTTCTGAAGTATTTTCTTGCAAATGGATTTCTGAATACTGAAACTCTCCATTTTCAGTTCATTCATTATCCTGTGACACTCTCACTTTCTGTCTTTGTTATCTTTATTTCCACCCCCATTGTCCAAGCTCAACTTCATTCAAACTCGGTTATAATTTTGATCGGACTGCATTTTAGCAAGATATTCTTCATTTCAAGGTGAACCTTAGCCTTCAGGTTATCAGCCCGCGGCCCCATTACGTTTTGTGATCCCGTAGTTAGTTCAATAGATTCGGCTTCCTACAGGTGAGTGCTTATATCGCTGCTTTATCAATGTGCTTGTTTTTATTTTACGAATTTCCTTTATTTCTGTGTTTGTAATTTTCACCAGGTTTATATTGCTTCTAAAAAGAAACGCGTGGAAGGTTATTCCCGAGTTTATTTCTTTGTTAATCAGTCCATTCTTTTTGTCAATCTTTGTTACTTCTAAATGCAAGAGTTCTAGTTAGATAAAATATAGGTAACCATATCTAAAGCGTTCCGTTAAAAATGAAAGGTCTGAATAATAAGTCAGGAAAATAGTAAAATTGAATCATTAGGCTAACACAGAAGATGATTAGGTAAGACGTCACAAGGCAGAGTAAAACCGAACCCTAGGTAAATAAATGGAATAGATCGGGTATCAAAAAGGTACTAGTAAGGCGACCACCTAGGAAGGTCAGAGAATTCAGTTTGGTATCCCCTGTCTTGTCACAAGGTACCAATGAGTTAAAAGAAGCCTTATTCCGATCCCCAGCATCTTTGAACGCCAAAACCCTTAGTCTTAGGCTCTTACGAGGTGTAACTGCAATCAAACTTCGAGGGGTCGGAAAGTCCTTATCTGGCTCCCATTAAAACAAAAGAGATCGGAGGGGAGTTCTTATCCGATTCTCAATCTAAAATTTTAACAAATATTCAAAAGAGATCGGAGGAGAGTTCTTATCCGATTCTCAATCTAAAATTTTAATAAATATTTTAAAGAGATCGGAGGAGAGTTCTTATCCGATTCTCAAGCCTAAAAATTTTAATAAATATTTAAAAGAGATCGGAGGAAAGTTCTTATCTGATTCTTAACCAAAATTTTAACAGTAATTTAAAAGAGATCGGAGGAGAGTTCTTATCCGATTCTCAACCAAAATTTTCATAAATATTCAAAGGTGATCGGAGGAGAGTTCTTATCCGATTCCCAAATCAAATTTTAACAAATACATAAAATGATTCCCCCCCTAAAACAAAACTAATACGCAACGGCAATTCACTAAGGTTGTTTCATTTGCTTATGTATCTGAGTAATTCAGATTAGTGAAAAATTAAATATTCCTTTTGTCAAAAGGATTAACATTTCCATTCGAACCCTCCTAACTATCAATTCTAAAGAATGTGAAGTTAAATCTGCTTACCCTCATTGAGGGACGAGGTGGGGTGCCTAACACCTTCCCCACCCGTTTACGGACCCCGAACCTAGAATCTCTGTTTTGAAGTGGTTTCATTTGAATTTATTTTCGTAAATGGTTTTCTTTAATTTCCCTCAAAATTAAAGTTGCGACTCCTCACTCTTTCCCACTTCGGTGAGTGTTCGTCCAGACGACCGCAAAGTACCTTGCGACAGAAGGCATAACATGTTCCCGTAGAATACTTAATGAACTACCGAACTTCAACTACTGATAATTCACTAAGTACACTACAAGGGATTTTAAAACTATTTTCTTGCATTTTGGAAGTGGTGAGTATTTTGGTAGGAATTAAAAACTATTTATTCCAAGTTTAAATACTAATAAAAATTTTTATCCATTTTAATTTTGCCGCAAATTTTATAAAAATTTTGACAGAGTTCTGTTTGTATTTGGAGAAAACAGTTCTTCAAATACCTAAAAAAAAACACTTCCAATAATTTTCTCAACTCCCAACCTCCAATAAATCTCAAATTAACTCATTTCAATTCACTTCAAAATAATTCCACAATCCAAATCAAAATTTATCATCTCAAAATTTTTAATAACATCATTCACAAGGCATAAAGTATGAAATTCACATGTACAAATATTAATTTACAGAAGAAAATCCAAAAATAATATTATTACAATTTATTTTACAACTGCTCAACTTTACATTGATACATACAACATTTCTATATTTACATCAAAATTAACTACAAGGGTGTAAAATAATACCCGTACAAAAAGACCGGTGTAGTTTTCAATTCAATAGCAGCTCACTCTGCTGCTTTCTCCTTGCTCTTATCTGCGACAGCAAAATAAGCTATCGCTGAGTATAAAAATACTCAGTGGTGCACAATAAAAATTTGAAATGCAATGCATAAATCATTCATTATCAAAACATATTTTAAATATTTCTCAATCACATTTCGCAAACTATCAGAGCTCATAATAACACAATTTAGTCAAATAATTTAAGAAACACAGTGTTGCCAATTCATACACAACTTAAGCCATGACACAAAATTTCCGATCAATGCCGTGTTGTACACCACGACAAAGCAATCTACAACCCCATTAATTGAAATCAATGAAGGAGGTAGCTAGCTAGCTAATGAGTACTCATCCGATCTCAACCTCAACTGGCAAGCCAGAGAGAAAGGAAAATAAACGATCTCAACCCCATAAATGGAGAAGGAATAATGTGATACTGTCATGCTAAGTGTGAACACAAAATCAATTCAAAACAATTTATTTAAATAATTTATGAGAAATCTGATTAATTTTCAAAGTCATATTTGCGATTATAAAATGGCAACACAGTACATAATTAATCACAGAAGTCAAATTTTTGAGAATAAAATATTTAAACAAGAATTATTGTGCACAGACCTGACGTGAGTCGCCTCTAGGCCTTGACTCAGTCTCTCTGAGCTTCCAAGTCTTTTTCAGCTGAAACACACAGTTTCATAGTATTTCAGTACCATATCTTAGCATAAATCCAAAAATAAATTTAACTTCACTTTTACCTAGCTTTATTGTGCTAAATTCGACGTTCTTGAAATTTTTGTGTTTCGGGTTACTATTCACTACACTATTCAAGTCAAATTATTGACTTTTTAAGGCTTAATAGGTATGGAAACTCCAACTTCATCCACATACCACATTTTGGTCATTAAATTTGTTGGTTTTGGTCATTTTCTCAAAGCTTAAGTCATTTAGGCAAAATTATCAAATTTTCAGTTTTGGTGTCCCTAGTTGTACTGTTCCATTGGTAATTTTACTGTTGAAATTTGGAAAAACTTCCTTCATAGAAAATGTTCCTTATTGTCTTAAGTTTATTCTCATTTTTGAATCACCCAAATTGGAGTATTGTAGCTCAAGTTATGGCCATTTGAACCATGGCTGCCGGATTGGAAACAACCCAGATTTTCTGGGCAATTTTGGTGCTGGCAGTTTTGGGTCACCAACTTGGGGTGGCCAAATGACTTGGTTGCTGGCAGAATTTGGGTTTGTATTCCTCATGAAAGTTTTAGGTCTATATCTCATCTAACCACTGGTAAAATTTCAGGTCATTTGGACCTGCCTAGCTCGAGTTATGACCAAATGAACAAACACTATTTATTTGGTCAGTTTGTCCAGGGCAGCTTGCACTTATCCAACTTTGGTCAATTTGTTCACTAGGTTTTGGTCACTTTTTGGGCATGGTTCCTAGATGAAAATTGTGTCATTTTATGTCTATTTTCATCATTGGTGCCATATCAATTGGACTTGTAAAATTTCATTTTTGGTCATTCAAAGTTGACTTGGTCATGCTGCCAGCAGCATGACCACACTCCCTCCGAATTTGATTTTAATTCCAACCATTCCAACACAACTCATGTGGTCCCAAATGACCATTTTTAACTTCATAATAGGTCCAAGACACCATTTACTCATTTCTTACATTTTTAGTTCATAAACCCTAAGTCCCAAAACCCTAACTTACTAAATTGTTGTATTTAACTACATTTAATGCTTTTAATCCTAACCATTCAACTAAATAAAGTTTCTAAACTCATTTAAATCCATCAAACCATGCAAATCATACTCCCATCACCTGCTGACCGAAATTTCAGTAATGGTCCCTCACAATTTTTTTTTTATTTTATTTTAAGCATATTTCAAGCTAATTCAAACTAAAAACACAACAAATAATCACAAACTTTCAAATTGATGTGCTTACCTCAACTTTAATATCCAATCTTCAATTTTTCTCTTCTTTTCTTTATTCTTTCTTGTTCTTAAGTTGAGATAATAAGCTCTTGTAAGGTTTTTATGGGAGTTATTAAGATTAAGTGAAGAAATTAAAGCTAGAGTGCAAGCTTTAATTGAGAAATTTTCATGGAGGAATAAGGGAGAGAGTGAGGCGGCAAGAATGGGAAGAAAGAAGACAACTTTATTTTTTTTTTCTTTTCTTTTCTTTTATCTATTTAGCTTATGGAAGACCCCAAAAAATCAATTTAATTAATTTATTAATTATAACTTTTATGACATCATGCATGATGTCATCTCCCTACACTTTTTCTTTTTCTCTTTTTTTTATTTATTTTTCTATTAGTTCTTTAATTTAATTCCTGACTCTGAAATTTTCTTTTCTCTAATTTTATTTGACAGTTAGGTCAGGAGTCAGCTCTCGGGGTCAATTGACCAAATTTCCCCTCGCCAGTCCATCCCGGTTTGCAAATAATCCAATATTTCTTCCGACTCCCTGACCTAATTATTTGACTGACTTAACAGTTCTTTTTCATGATTTTCTCTTTTCCACTATGTTCATAAGGGTCCTAAAGACCGCAGCGTCACATTTTATGGTTCGAAATTTGAGTTTAAAATGACTTCGCAGTCATTCCCGAGAAGGTCACCCATCGCTGTGACTCTCGGCTCGTTTAACCTCTTATGTTATGTTTTTCTTATTTATACTTAACTAATTGAACATTACTAATTATTTGTGTTTATGGCTTCCCTAATTGACTTAAGTGTGGTTCTATTCCCCTTAATTGTCCGGACCGACTTCGGTCACCGGAACAGTAAAATATACCAGGCTATACCAATAGGGGTGTTACAGTTGCCATCAGAAACTGTTTGAGAATATATATGCCCCATTGGTAAAAGGGACAAGGGCTACATATTGCTAAAAGTTTTTCTGCTGGTTGATGAGGAATATTATCGTGTTCTTGGCCTTTTTGGCATTTATTGTAACACCCCCGTTTGCATAGCCTGGTAGATTTCACTGTTCCGGTGACCGGTGTCGGTCCGGACAATTAAGGGGATTAGAACCACACTCAAGACAACTAGAGAAGCTATAAACATAAACAATTAGTAATGTCCAATTAGTTAAGTATAAACAAGAAAAATAGAACATAAGAAGTTAAACGAGCCGAGAGTCACAGCGATGGGTGACCTTCTCGGGAATGACTGTGAAGTCATTTTAAACTCAAATTTCGAACCGTAAAAAGTGACGCTGCGGTCCTTAGGACCCTTATAAACACAGTGGAAAAGAGAAAATCACGAAAAAGATCTGATAAGCCAGTCAAATAATTAGGTCAGGGAGCTGGAAGAAATATGGAATTAATTGCAAACCGGGATGAACCGGCGAGGGGCAATTTGGTCAATTGACCCCGAGAGCTGACTCCTGACCTAACTGTCAAATAAAATCGGAGAAAAGAAAATTTCGTAATTGAAAATTAAATTAAAGAACTAATAGAAAAATAAAAAAAAAAGAGAGGAAAATGAAAAAGTAAAAAGGTGATGACATCATGCATGATGCCATAAATAAATAAATTTATTTATTTATTAAATTAGATTTTGTGGTCTTCCATAAGCAAAATAGATAAAAAGAAAGAAAAAAAAAATAAAACACAAGTCTTCTTCTTTTTCAAAACGTCACTCTCTCTCCCTCACCCTCTCCCTTACTTAAACCACCATTAGAGCTCATTTTTGAGCTTGAAGAACCAAAATCCAACCATAGAAAATTGTCCTACCATAACTAGACTTTGTTTGGGCAACTAGGAAAGAGGATTCAAGGAAAAGAAAGAAGAAAAATTTGAAGAAAAGGAGGAAGAAAATTCTGCTCAAGGTTAGTAATACAAACTTCAATTTTTTTTTGTTTAATTAGTGTTTCTATGGCATCAAGAGCTTGTAAATAAACTTAAAATGAAATAAAAATATGGGGGAGGACCAAAATGAAATTTTGGTCTGTTGAAGGGGAGTATGATTTTGTATGGTTTGATGTGTTTAGAATGAATTAAAGGTGTTAGTAAACTTACATGAGTATGGTAGTAAGATGGAAATGCATAAATGTGATTAATTGTAACAATTAAGTGAGTTAGGGTTTTGGGACTTAGGGTTTGTGAACCAAAAATGCAAGAAATGAGTAAATGGCATGTTTGACCTATTGTGAAGTGAAAAATGGTCAATTGTGACCAAATGAGTTGTGTTTGAATTGTTGGAAGTGAAGCCAAATTCGGAGGTTGAATGGTCATGCTGCTGCCAGCATGACCAAGTCAACTTTGAAGGACCAAAACGAAAATTTTACAAGTCCAATTGATATGCCACCAATTGGGGATGAAAATAGACATAAAATGACACAATTTTCATTAAGGAACCATGCCCAAAAACTGACCAAAACCTAGTGAACCAATTGACCAAATTTGGTTAAGAGCAGTCTGCCACTGCACAAACTGACCAAATGAACAGTATTTGTTCATTTAGTCATAACTCGAGCTAGGAAGGTCAAAATGACCTGAAATTTTACCAGTAGTTAGATAAGATATAGATCTAAGACTTTCATGAAGAACACCAACCCAAATTATGCCATTAATCTAATCAAATTATTGAGCAAAGTTGAGTTACTGAACCTGCAAAACTGCAGGATTGCCATTTGAACAGTAAAGTTTCAATGGCTATAACTCTCTCTAGAAAACTCTGATTTAAGTGAATCTTGAACCGATGGAAACCTAAGACATAGTAGAACATTTCGTATGAAGGAAATTAGACCAAATTATGGACTTAACTTGATCAAATTATTGAACGAAGTTGGATAAAAAATCTGCCAGAACCAAAATCTGCAGCATGAACAGTGCACGTGAACAGTAACTGTATTTTGGCTATAACTTGAGCTACAAAACTCCAATTGGGGTGATTCAAAAAGGAGAATAAACTTAAGACAATGGGGAACATTTTCTATGAAGAAAGTTTTTCCAAATTCCAACAATAAAGTGACCAATGGAACAGTGCAACTTAGGACTCCAAAACTGAAATTTACCAAATTTGCCTAAAAGACTTAGGATTTGAGTAAACAACCAAAACCAACAAATTTAATGACCAAAATGTAGTATGTGGGTGAAGTTGGAATTCCCATACCTATTAAGCCTTAGAAAGTCAATAATTTGACTTGAATAGTGCAGTGAATAGTAACCCGAAACACAAAATTTCAAGAACGTCGAGTTTAGCACGTTAGACCTAGGTAAAAATGAGGCTAAATTTATTTTGGATTTATGTTAAGTTCTAATATTGAAACATTATAAAATTGTGTATTTCAGTTGAAAAGAGTATCGGGAAGGAACCCGAGGAACCGAGTCGAGGCTAAGGGGCGACTCGCTTGAGGTTTGTGCACAACATCACTATGCTTTAAAATGTAGTGATAAAGTGAATGAAATATGTATTTTACATTTGCTTTGAATTGTTGAAAATTTATTTGTGACATTAGTTATGTTGTTTTGACTTAAATTGTTGAAAGTTATTATGTATATTTGAAATGACAATGTTTAGCAAATTGTTAAGATAAGTTTTGAAACCACAGTGTCATGACCATATATTTGAACACCTTACTAGCATGACTAGTGGGGGTAATTAGTTTCGAATTTTGATTCCTTCTCTGGAGAAGTGTTGAGGTGTGCCAGTAGAAGAGGATGTGAATGGATATCCATATATTTGAGCTAGCTAGCCTTGTGATGTGATTTCTCTTTAGCCTCTGGCTATTGAGATTCTATTTGTTTCGAATGGCATGATCTAACTGTGGGTTTTATGAAATGTGTTTTGATACTTCGAAATGAACTTGGTTTGCATTAAAATTTCATAATTCATGTTTTGTGTTTAATGCTTATGTTTAGTCAAATTTTTGAATAAATGTGATTATATTCTGCATAAAGATTATTTTAGTATGTTGTGCACCACTGAGTCCTAGTACTCAGCGATAGCTTCTATTGCTGTCGCAGATACAGAGACTAGAAGAGCAGCAGACTGAGCTGCTAAGGATTGAGGATCTTCCTGCTTTGAAGCTATCGGGTATAATTTATACCCTAATTGTAAATATTTCTTTTGATTTATGTATTGCGTATAAATGTATGGACATGTAAATGGGTCTTGAGCAGCTTGTACAAAAATTTATATGAAGTTTGTAATAAAATTTAGTTTGTGTTTCTTTTGATATAAATTTGTAAGGATGTGTATAAATTGTTTTGTCTTTAATGAAATATGAGTGGAACTATTTTATTTAATTTAAATGAAATATATTGCTAGTATTTTGAGGATTATTGAATTTTGAACTTGAGAAATTGATTGAAATGGATTGAGTTTGATTGTGAAATTGAAGTAGTTGTTGAGAAAAATTTTTAGAAGTGCTTTTTACAGGTATTTGAAGAACTGGTTTTTCAAAATACAGACAGAACTCTGTCAAAATTTTTATAAAATTTGTGGAAAAACAAAATGGACCAAAAATATTAACTAGATTTACTTTTAATCATATGTTTTAAATACCTATTAGAAAATGCTCACCACTTGTCAAAAGTAAGAAAATTGTTTAAAATCCCTTGTAGGGTACTTAATGAGTTATCGGTAGATGAAGTTCGGTAGTTCATTAGGTATTCTACGGGATCATGTTATGCCTTACAGAGGGGTAAGGTGTGACATGTTTTAGTGGTATCAGAGCAAATTTTTGAAGTATGTTTTAACTTGTGAATTTGTGTTTTTCTTTGTTAAGTAAAACTGCTCAATGTCCATTTTTGTTACATATAGTGCATTACATCATGAATATGAACTAATGGAGGGAAATCTCCATGTGTTACTTGTTCAGGAGATACCCTAACTTCAGACTGAAATGGAAGAAGGGGATCGCTCAGTTGAGCAATCTGTTGAAGCTGAGGCACAAGAGGAAGCCCCAGCTTTACCAAATGTCAGTGGGTTAGTAGCACCAGCCTCGCAAATGCCGTAGTTCCCTGCACAGTTCGCACAACAGATGGCTACGATGTTTCAACAAATGGCTAGGGGTATGCCTGTTCAAGCTCCACCCCAACCACCTGTGGCACAATCACTGCCTCCAGCTAGACAGTATGATAAGTTATTGAAGTATGGGGCTACAGAATTTAAGGGTACAGTGGACCCTTTGGAGGCAGAGCAATGGCTTGAAAGAATGGACAGAGTATTTAAGAAGCTGCGCTGCCAAGATGAATTGAAGTTTGAGTATTCTGTGTCACTACTGCAAGGGGATGCATATGATTGGTGGAAGACCATCCCCCACAGCTTAGCTGAACCACCAGTGCTGACCTGGGATGACTTCATCAGAGAGTTCAGACAGAAATACATCCCAGATGCATATGTTGATCAGAAGTTACAAGAGTTTCTGAGTCTAAAACAAGGAAATCGATCAGTGGCAGAGTATGAGAGGGAGTTCTCCCGCCTGAGTCACTATGTGGGGAGTCTCCTTACTACCAGCAAGGCAAGATGCAAGAGATTTGAGACGGGTTTGAAGTCCAGTATAAGGATGCAAGTTGTGGGATTTCGACACAGCAACTTCTCAGAGCTTATGTCTCAAGCACTTAAACTGGACAGAATTGAATCGGAAGCAACCCCAATGAAAGAAAAATCAGAAAAAGCTGAGAAATCAGAAAAAGACAAGGGGGAAAAATCAGTTGAACAGAGTTCTGGTGCTACCTCTGGAAAGAGAAAGAAGTTTAGTGGACCCAGCAGGGGTCGAGGTGGAAGATTTGGTAGAGGCAGATTTTCTGGACAGAGACCCCCTATGTCTGGTCAGCAGTCGAGCAGGGGTTCATATTTTGCCCGCCCCTGTGAGACTTGTGGCAAGGTTCATAGAGGGGAGTGTTATTGGGCCACTGGAGCCTGCTTTAACTGCGGAGGCAAGGGTCATTTAGCAAGAGACTATACTAGTGCTCCATCTCTGAGATATGGTCCAACTCCTACTACTGCCGAGGGATCTATTCAGAGTCTTGCTCCCAGAGGCTTACAGTCTATTGGCAGAGGAAGAGGCAGAGGTAGAGGTACTGCTTCAGGTAGTCAGGGCAAAGTTGGTCAGTCGGCACAAGGGAGTGCTTCGGTCAGGGTTTATTCAATGAGACAGCGAGAAGAGGCTGAGACTTCTGATGTTGTAGCCAGTACATTCTCTATCTCTGATCAAGATGTATTTGTGTTGTTTGATCCAGGTTCAACCCATTCATATGTTAGTGCTAGCGTAGTCAGTTCACTTGCTGTTCCATGTGTGCAAATGGGTTTTGAAGTGCTAGTAACTAGTCCATTAGGACAAGAAGTCCGGGTCAACAGAATTTATAGAGACTGTTCTTTGGTGATCCAAGGACATGTTTTCTTGTCAGACTTGATTGAAATGCCCTTCAGAGAGTATGATATCATCTTGGGCATGGATTGGTTAGCCAGGCATCACGCCATGATTGATCAGAGATCAAGACAGTCACTTTTGGTCTCCCTCTGTACGGTGATGTGGTAATACATGGGGAGAGGCATTTACTGCCATTAAACATCATTTCGGCTGCATTAGCCAGAAGGATGATCAGAAAGGGGTGTGAAGCATACTTGGCACATGTGATAGACACCCAAGTGGGGAGTCCAGCACTAAGGGACATCCCTACTGTATGTGATTTTTTGGATGTGTTTCCTGATGAATTGCCAGGATTACCTCCAGAAAGAGAGGTGCAGTTTGAGATTGATGTTATGTCTGGTGTGGATCCAATCTCCATAACGCCATATAGAATGGCACCTGCAGAATTGAAAGAGTTGAAAGTGCAGTTGCAAGAACTGCTTGACAAGGGCTTTATCCACCCTAGTGTGTCACCTTGGGACGCGCCAGTATTGTTTGTAAAGAAGAAGGATGGCACTCTCCGCTTGTGTATTGATTATCGACAGTTGAATAAGGTGACTATAAAGAACAGATATCCATTGCCCCGCATTGATGACTTGTTTGATCAGTTGAGGGGTGCAGCTGTGTTCTCCAAAATTGACCTGAGATCAGGTTATTATCAGTTGAAAGTACAAGAGCAGAGTATTGCTAAAACTGCCTTCAGAACCCGTTATGGCCATTATGAGTTTTTGGTTATGCCATTTGGGTTAACTAATGCTCCGGCTGCTTTTATGGATCTGATGAACACTATCTTCAGATCATACCTCGACCAGTTTGTTGTGGTATTCATAGATGATATATTGGTCTATTCGAGGAATGCAGAAGAGCATGATAGACATCTACGGATTGTACTGCAGACTTTGAGGGAGAAACAACTATATGCCAAATTGTCGAAGTGTGAATTTTGGCTGAAGGAAATATCTTTCTTGGGGCATGTAGTATCAGAATAGGGCATTAAAGTAGATCCAAGTAAGATTGAAGCTGTCCTTAATTGGAGGCCACCCAGAAATGTCACAGAAATTCGTAGTTTTCTGGGTTTAGCTGGATACTACCGTCGATTTATGAAGGGATTCTCCATGTTGACATCTCCATTGACCAAGCTGCTTAGAAAAGATGTGAAATTTCAGTGGACGGACAAATGCCAACAGAGTTTTGATGAATTGAAGAGATGTTTGACTGAAGCTCCAGTCCTGACTTTACCTACTCCGGGTAAAGAATATACAGTATATAGTGATGCTTCTCACAATGGGTTAGGTTGTGTGTTGATGCAAGATTGAAATGTCATTGCCTATGCATCACGCCAGCTAAACCGCATGAGAGGAATTATCCGACACATGATTTGGAGCTTGCAGCTATTGTGTTTGCTCTTAAGATCTGGAGACATTATTTGTATGGGGAGAAGTGCTACATCTACACAGATCATAAGAGTTTGAAGTATTTGGGCACCCAGAAAGAGTTGAATTTGAGGCAGAGGAGATGGTTAGAGTTGATAAAAGACTACGATAGTCTGATAGACTATCAGCCAGGGAAAGCTAATGTTGTGGCTGATGCCTTAAGTCGCAAGACTATGGCAAGTCTACGAGTTATTCCTTTGTCTTTGGTACATGAGTTAAGATCATTGCATGCCAGCTTAGAGATTAATGATGATGGGCATACAGCAGTTGCATGGCATGTACAGCCAGTGTTGATTGATCAGATTAGAATGGCTGCTCAGAATGATCAGAAGTATCAGAAGTTGATGGAAGAAGTCCGACAGGGCAAGAAACCAGAATTCTCAATCAGAGATGATGGTCTATTGCTACACAAGGGAAGAATGTGTGTTCCTAATGATGTTGATTTGAGGCAAATCATTTTGAAGGAAGCAGATGAGTCTCCTTTTGCCATGCACCCTGGTGGCACAAAAATGTATAGGGGGCTAAAGGAGCATTACTGGTGGATGGGTATGAAAAGAGATGTGGCAGAGTTTGTATCCAAATGCCTAACTTGTCAGCAAGTGAAGGCAGAGCATCAAGTACCCGCTGGGTTGTTACATCCACTACCAGTACCAGAGTGGAAATGGGAGAGAATAACGATGGATTTTGTGATGGGACTTCCGAGGACACAGAAGAGTCATGATGCAGTTTGGGTCATTGTTGACAGACTGACTAAATCTGTTCATTTTCTGCCAGTTCAGATGGACTACAGTTTAGAAAGATTGGCCAAGTTATACATCGATGAGATTGTGAGACTGCATGGAGTGCCAGTATCCATCGTGTCAGACAGAGATCCTAGGTTCACTTCTAGATTCTGGGGTAGTCTTCAGAGAGCCCTAGGAACTAGATTGAACTTCAAGATCTTGCATTCCATCCACGCATGCATGGCCACCCGAGAGGGTAATTCAGATCTTGGAGGACATGCTACGGGCTTGTGTGATTGAGTTTAAGGGCAGTTGGGATACACACTTGCCTTTGATTGAGTTTGCTTACAACAACAGCTACCAATCAAGCATTGGAATGCCTCCATATGAAGCTTTGTATGGCAGAAAATGTAGAACCCCGTTGTTCTGGGATGACATGGGCGAAAGAAAGATGATTGGACCCGAAATTGTTCAGCAAACTGAGGAGAAGATCAGGGTGATCAGAGATCGACTTAAGACTGCATCGGACCATCAGAAGTCCTACATTGATTTGAAAAGAAGGGATATTGAATATGCAGTAGGTGAGAAAGTATTCCTCAAAGTTTCTCCTTGGAAGAGAATTATGAGATTTGGCAGAAAGGGAAAACTAAGCCCTCGTTTTATTGAGCCATATGAGGTTCTGGAAAGAGTGGGTCCTTTGGCATATCGGTTGGCATTACCTCCAGAGTTGGAAAAGATACATAATGTTTTTCATGTATCGATGTTGAGGAGGTATCGATCAGACCCATCTCATGTACTACCAGTACAGGAAATTGAAGTAAATCCAGACCTTACATATGAAGAAGAACCCATAGAGATTCTGGCTTATGAGGTGAAGCAGGTACGAAACAAGCAGATACCATTGGTAAAAGTGCTATGGAACCATCATTCGGGCCAGAAGGCTACTTGGGAACGAGAAGAGGCCATGAGGAGACAGCACCCACAGCTATTCAGAAATTGATACCAGGTAAAATTTCGAGACGAAATTTATTTAAGGGGGGGAGAATTGTAACACCCTCGTTTGCATAGCCTGGTAGATTTTACTGTTCCGGTGACCAGTGTCGGTCCGGACAATTAAGGGGATTAGAACCACACTCAAGACAACTAGAGAAGCTATAAACACAAACAATTAGTAATGTCCAATTAGTTAAGTATAAACAAGAAAAATAGAACATAAGAAGTTAAACGAGCCGAGAGTCATAGCGATGGGTGACCTTCTCGGGAACGACTGCGAAGTCATTTTAAACTCAAATTTCGAACCGTAAAAAGTGGCGCTGTTGTCCTTAGGACCCTTATAAACACAGTGGAAAAGAGAAAATCACGAAAAAGATCTGTTAAGCCAGTCAAATAATTAGGTCAGGGAGTCGGAAGAAATATAGAATTAATTGCAAACCGGGATGAACCGGCGAGGGCCAATTTGGTCAATTGACCCCGAGAGCTGACTCCTGACCTAACTGTCAAATAAAATCGGAGAAAAGAAAATTTCGTAATTGAAAATTAAATTAAAGAACTAATAGAAAAATAAAAAAAAGAGAGGAAAATGAAAAAGTAAAAAGGTGATGACATTATGCATGATGCCATAAATAAATAAATTTATTTATTTATTAAATTAGATTTTGTGGTCTTCTATAAACAAAATAGATAAAAAGAAAGAAAAAATAAATAAATAAAACACAAGTCTTCTTCTTTTTCAAAACGTCACTCTCTCTCCCTCACCCTCTCCCTCATTTAAACCACCATTAAAGCTCATTTTTGAGCATGAAGAACCAAAATCCAACCATAGAAAATTGTCCTACCATAACTAGACTTTGTTTGGGCAACTAGGAAAGAGGATTCAAGAAAAAGAAAGAAGAAAATTTTGAAGAAAAGGAGGAAGAAAATTCTGCTCAAGGTTAGTAATACAAACTTCAATTTTTTTTTTGTTTAATTAGTGTTTCTATGGCATCAAGAGCTTGTAAATAAACTTAAAATGAAATAAAAATATGGGGGGAGGACCAAACTGAAATTTCGGCCTGTTGAAGGGGAGTATGATTTTGTATGGTTTGATGTGTTTATAATGAATTAAAGGTGTTAGTAAACTTACATGAGTATGGTAGTAAGATGGAAATGCATAAATGTGATTAATTGTAACAATTAAGTGAGTTAGGGTTTTGGGAATTAGGGTTTGTGAACCAAAAATGCAAGAAATGAGTAAATGGCATGTTTGACCTATTGTGAAGTGAAAAATGGTCAATTGTGACCAAATGAGTTGTGTTTGAATTGTTGGAAGTGAAGCCAAATTCGGAGGTTGAATGGTCATGCTGCTGGCAGCATGACCAAGTCAACTTTGAAGGACCAAAAAGGAAATTTTACAAGTCCAATTGATATGCCACCAATTGGAGATGAAAATAGACATAAAATGACACAATTTTCATTAAGGAACCATGCCCAAAAACTGACCAAAACCTAGTGAACCAATTGACCAAAGTTGGTTAAGAGCTCACATCAAGATAAACTGACCAAATGAACAGTATTTGTTCATTTGGTCATAACTCGAGCTAGGAAGGTCAAAATGACCTGAAATTTTACCAGTAATTAGATAAGATATAGATCTAAGACTTTCATGAAGAATACCAACCCAAATTATGCCATTAACCTAATCAAATTATTGAGCAAATTTGAGTTACTGAACCTGCAAAACTGCAGGATTGCCATTTGAACAGTAAAGTTTCAATGGCTATAACTCTCTCTAGAAAACTCTGATTTAAGTGAATCTTGAACCGATGGAAACATAAGACATAGTAGAACATTTCGTATGAAGGAAATTAGACCAAATTATGGACTTAACTTGATCAAATTATTGAACGAAGTTGGATAAAAAATCTGCCAGAACCAAAATCTGCAGCATGAACAGTGCACGTGAACAGTAACTGTATTTTGGCTATAACTTGAGCTACAAAACTCCAATTGGGGTGATTCAAAAAGGAGAATAAACTTAAGACAATGGGGAACATTTTCTATGAAGAAAGTTTTTCCAAATTCCAACAATAAAGTGACCAATGGAACAGTGCAACTTAGGACTCCAAAACTGAAATTTACCAAATTTGCCTAAAAGACTTAGGATTTGAGTAAACAACCAAAACCAACAAATTTAATGACCAAAATGTAGTATGTGGGTGAAGTTGGAATTCCCATACCTATTAAGCCTTAGAAAGTCAATAATTTGACTTGAATAGTGCAGTGAATAGTAACCCGAAACACAAAATTTCAAGAACGTCGAGTTTAGCACGTTAGACCTAGGTAAAAATGAGGCTAAATTTATTTTGGATTTATGTTAAGTTCTAGTATTGAAACATTGTAAAATTGTGTGTTTCAGTTGAAAAGAGTATCGGGAAGGAACCCGAGGAACCGAGTCGAGGCTAAGGGGCGACTCGCTTGAGGTTTGTGCACAATATCACTATGCTTTAAAATGTAGTGATAAAGTGAATGAAATATGTATTTTACATTTGCTTTGAATTGTTGAAAATTTATTTGTGACATTAGTTATGTTGTTTTGACTTAAATTGTTGAAAGTTATTGTGTATATTTGAAATGAAAATGTTTAGCAAATTGTTAAGATAAGTTTTGCAACCACAGTGTCATGACCATATATTTGAACACCTCACTAGCATGACTAGTGGTGGTAATTAGTTTCGAATTTTGATTCCTTCTCTGGAGAAGTGTTGAGGTGTGCCAGTAGAAGAGGATGTGAATGGATATCCATATATTTGAGCTAGCTAACCTTGTGATGTGATTTCTCTTTAGCCTCTGGCTATTGAGATTCTATTTGTTTCGAATGGCATGATCTAACTGTGGGTTTTATGAAATGTGTTTTGATACTTCGAAATGAACTTGGTTTGCATTAAAATTTCATAATTCATGTTTTGTGTTTAATGCTTATGTTTAGTCAAATTTTTGAATAAATGTGATTATAGTCTGCATAAAGATTATTTTAGTATGTTGTGCACCACTGAGTCCTAGTACTCAGCGATAGCTTCTATTGTCATGAATCTGAAACTAGAAGAGCAGTGATCGAAATGCTAAGGATTGAGGATCTTCCTGCTTTGAAGCTATTGGGTATAATTTATACCCTAATTGTAAATATTTCTTTTGATGTATGTATTGCATATAAATGTATGGACATGTAAATGGGTCTTGAGCAGCTTGTACAAAAATTTATATGAAGTTTGTAATAAAATTTAGTTTGTGTTTCTTTTGATATAAATTTGTAAGGATGTGTATAAATTGTTTTGTCTTTAATGAAATATGAGTGGAACTATTTTATTTAATTTAAATGAAATATATTGCTAGTATTTTGAGGATTATTGAATTTTGAACTTGAGAAATTGATTGAAATGTATTGAGTTTGATTGTGAAATTGAAGTAGTTGTTGAGAAAAATTTTTAGAAGTGCTTTTTACAGGTATTTGAAGAACTGGTTTTTCAAAATACAGACAGAATTCTGTCAAAATTTTTATAAAATTTGCGGAAAAATAAAATGGACCAAAAATATTAACTAGATCTACTTTTAATCATATGTTTTAAATACCTATTAGAAAATGCTCACCACTTGTCAAAAGTAAGAAAATTGTTTAAAATCCCTTGTAGGGTACTTAATGAGTTATCGGTAGATGAAGTTCGGTAGTTCATTAGGTATTCTACGGGATCATATTATGCCTTACAGAGGGGTAAGGTGTGACATTTATGAACTAACTTTTTAGCATCTTATATTGTGGTTGGCCAGAAGAATCCTTGTCTGAATGTTTTTTCAGTGATCATTCTTGCTCCCTCGTGGGTGCCGCATGGTCCTTCATGGATCTCGAATAAGACTAATAAACTGTCTTCTCTGCTAATGCATTTCAGCCATGGTTATAGATATGATCTACTGTATAACCAACCATTAAGTATGTTGTACCTTGCTAGTCTCTATATTATCTTGTTGGCCTCAAGTTGATCTTTTGGAAGTGTTCATTGATCAGGGTAGCTAAAAATAGCTGTCATCCATGTTTCTCCAATTTCAATTGGGAATGCTTCTTCCTCTTTGTCTACAGTTGATGCTACTATCTCTTCCTAGGGAATGAGTTGAGAAAAATGTTGCTCACCTGACGCTATCACTTTTGCTAGAATTATCAGCTTCTTGGTTTTTCTCCCTCGATACTTGGAGGATGTTTACTGTAATGTCCCCAGAATTTCGAGTTCTGAATAATACTAGTTTCGGTATGTGAATAGTATTATTCAAAGCCAACTCAAAGACTAAAAATGAGATAGAAATTAATTAAGATAAGTAAAATAAAAACCAAAGTGATCATCGGGTTATGGACTTAATCGGTATTATTGAAAAAAGATGGACTATAACCTGATGAAAGACATTTTGGTCAATTCACTTAAAGAGTTGGCTTTTGACCGAAATGTTAATTAAATTAAGTGATATTGATGTATTGGAATGGGATTTAATTAACCAAAAAGAGTATGAAATTTTAATGGGACATAGATGAAATTGTTGAATTTTAATAATTATAATTAGAATTATAATTATAATTATAATTACTTAGATATTTATGTAAATAAGACAAAACTATTTAATTAAGGTTAAACACCTCATCATCCCATCATCATCTCATCTTCATCTTCATCTTCTTCTTCTTCCATCTATTATCGTCCCACTGTCTCTCTCTAACCCTCCATTGAAGCTCCATTTTCAAGCTTTAAACACCTAAATTCCTCCATAATTTTTATAGGAAATTAAGAGAAAACCTTTGGAAGATTGGTGAAGAAGACTTGTTGACCAATTGAGGTAAATTATAATTTAAACTTAGTTATGAATTTATGAAATTTAAGTTTGATTATCGAGATTTCTATGAATATTGATTGAAATCATGGGTGCTATTGAAGGAACGAATTCGGTTTGGGAGACTAAGAAGGAGAGAGAAGGGTTTTGGTGAATTGAATGTTGATAAAGAGTGATTGGGACTTGTAATCAAGGTTATTGCTAAAAAATTCCTTGAATTTTCAACGTTTTGGCTACTTAAGTTAGGGTTTTGTACAATTAGGGTTTTCATTATATAAAGCCTATTTAATACTATTATACTTGTATTATAACTAACTGATATATATTTATTAAGAAACATTAAAGATATGGTGAAGAGATTAAATGAATTGATAAGTGTGCATTAAGTGTGAATCTGGAAAGCTTGAGTCCAGTGGGATTAAATGCTTGTAACTTGAGCTATATATTTCCAATTGATGTGAAACCAATGGCAAATTAAAGACAAGACAATATACTAAAACTTTCATGAGACAAGTTGCTCTAATTCTATGTGTAGATACTTTGAATGATTGCTAGAAATTGAGTCACAATACCTGAAACTTAAGAGCAGGGTACCCTGAACAGTTCGGATTAAAATGAATCTAACTCACTCTAGGAATCTCCAAATGAGGTGATTCTTGATTTTTTTTGAAAATATGAGACATAAATAAACAACTTTCATGAAGAGCAAAATGACAAATTCTAATTGCCATTTGTTTAAATCCAGGCTCCAAAAACTGCCCAGAACCTGTCCTGTGATTAGTAAAGTAGTGCATCTGAGTTTGTTCTATTTACTTGGACATAACTCACTATTTATGATTCAAAATGAGGTAAATTTTACCTTGTTCGAAAGCTAAGACATAGAGGAACAGCTTTCATGAGGAACCCTTGACCTGAAACTAACTGGAAAATGCTGAATTAAGGCTGGAATCTGGCAATGAAAAACTGAAACCCTAAAAAATGACTAAATGAATAGTACACACTAAATTGAGCATAACTCACTATACAAAACTCCAAATCAAGTCATTCTTGAACCTTTGTAATCTTGAGACATAGGAGAATAATTCATATGAGGACTATGATGCTAAATTATGACTGTAACCTATCCAAAATTGCTTGATAAAGTGAGTCCAGAAATCTTCTTGGATTCTGGAAGTGACCTGAAACCTGAGATTTGATCACCGGAATAATTTTGGCAAAATGACCATAACTCAAGCTACACAAATGCAAATTGAATGATTTTAAAGCTCAAATAAACATAAGACATAGATCTATAATTCTTATGAAAAAGGTATGGCCTAATTCTTGTTGTACCTTGGCCAAACCTATTAATGAAGTTGAGGTACCAAACCTGGAAATTATGAAATAATAGCATAATTGTTTAAAGTGTGAGTTGTGATTAATGCCAATAGCATATTAAGCATGAATGACATGTGAAATCGTGTTTGGGACCTATGTTCCCGCAATGAATGAGATTATGATGGAATGATGAAAGAATGATAATGGCATGATGAAATAATGAGAACCTTGAATTGCTAATGATAATAAATTAGCCCGAGTATGTCTAGATAGTAGTGCATGGGTTGGATAGATTGGCATGCTAAGAAGGGACTAGATTAGCAATACTGCCCATGGCTTCTATGCCGGATGCCATTGGCAGGCACTGAGTGTCCAATATAGTTATCCCTTATTCATGATTTCTTTAAATAATCATTGGCAGACACGGTGTGTTCGATGTGATTATTCCTATGGCTTTTATGCCCAACTATATTGCATATCCGGTAGACACCGATGTGTCCGACGGTATGACGACCCGAGGTACCGAGTGTCCAGTGCTAGTAAAACATGGGTATCCAATCCAAATAATTCTAGTAAAGGTTACTTTGGGCACCAAAATAAACTAAGAAATGTGAATATTGAAATAAAGAAAGGAAAGATCTAATGAAAATAAATAATTTCAAAGATCATGAAAATATGAGAAAACGAGAGAAAAATATTATGAAAGGTATCCAAAATCATTACATAATTAAACAAAATTAAATGACTACAAAATTTTGATGTTACAAATTTTATATTCTTTTATAAGGATTATGAATATTTAAATGGGAATTTTTTTTCCTTATTTTATACAAGCATGAAAATTATCTTATCAGTATATTGTATTTTTGTTATGTTAGTGCACCACTAAGTAGAAATGCTTAGCGTGATGGTTTCTTCTCACGCAGGTCTAGGCGATAGGACCTAGTAGATTTTTGAGACAGAGATTTTGGGACTAATCTGCAGTAATTGTCATTGTCACCTCCACACATCATCCTGGTAGAGAACATTGGCCCACGGTAATGCATGATCATGTATTATAAATAAACACAAATTTTGTAATTAAATTTTAAGATGTATGATAAATGTGCACATTTTGTAAATGAATGTAATGAAGGAAATTTTATGTATAGAAATGGATGTGAATAGATAAGGAAATATGAGTTATGATGTTGAAATTGATATATATTTGAGATGTCACACCTTACCCCTCTGCAAGGCATAACATGATCTCGTAGAATACCTAATGAACTACCTAACTTCACCTACCGATAACTCATTAAGTACCCTACAAGGGATTTTACAACCATTTTCTTACTTTTTGGAAGTGGTGAGCATTTTAGTATGAATTAAAAACATTTAATTGAAGTTTTAAAATTAGTAAAAAATTTTGTCCATTTTTATTTGTCCGCAAATTTTAGAAAAATTTCAGCGGAGTGCAGTCTATATTTTGAGAAAACAATTCTTCAAAAACCTGTAAAAACACTTCCAGTAATTGTTTGCATAACTCCCAACCACCAAAATGACTCAGTTCAACATAATTCAAATCAATTCCACAATTTAATCAAAGTTTGTCATCTCACAATATTTCATAATTTCATTCACATTGCATTTAAAATTTAATTTACATATAAAGATCTTAATTTTTAAAAAGAAAATCCAAAATAATATTTTTACAATTTATCGTACAACTGCTCAACTTTATATTAATACATATGACATTACAATATTTACATCAAAATAACTATAAGGGTATAAATAAATACCCGTACCAAAAAGGTCAAAGTAGTTCTCTATCTCAATAGTAGCTCACTCTGCTGCTTTCTCCTTGCTCTTATCTACGACAGTAAAATAAGCTATCGCTGAGTATAAAAATACTCAGTGGTGCACAATAAAAATTCAAAATGTAGTACATAAAACATTCATTGATAAATCACAATTTAAATATTTCACAAATTATCAAAACTCATTATAGCACAATTTTGGTTAAACAATTTAATAAACACAGTGTTGCCAATTCATACACAACTTAAACTATGACACAAAATTTCCGATCAATGCCGCATTGTATACCACGACAAAGCAATCTACAACCTCACTAACCGAAATTAATGAGGGAGGTGGCTAGCTAGCTAATGATTACTCATCCGATCTACAACCTCAACTAGTAAGCCAGAGAGGAAGGAGAATAAACGATCTCAACCCCATAAATGGAGGAGGAATAATGTGGTACTGTCATGCTAAGTGTGAACACAAAATCAATTCAAAACAAAGTACTCATATAATTTAGGAAAGATCCTAAACAATTTCCAAAGTCTTTTTTTTGCAGTCACAAAATGGCAACATAATTTATAAACAACACAGCGATTTCATAAAGCATAACAATTCAACTTTTCACTTAGAAAATAATTACATAAATTTATTGTGCACAAACCTGACGTGAGTTGCCTCTAAGCCTTGACTCAGTCCCTTAGATTTTTCGGATCTTTTTCAGCTGAAACACACAGTTGACAGTGTTTTAGTATCTTATCTCACAATAAATCCAATAATTAAACTCATATATGCTCAACTCTAGCCCTAATATGCTTAAACTTACGTTCTTGAAAATTTTCATGTCGGGGTTACTATTTATGGTACTATTCAAGTCAAAATATTGAATTTCTTATGCTTAAAAGGTATGGGAAATCCAATTATACCCACATACCACATTTTGATTACCAATTTTGTTGGTTTTAGTTGTTCCTTCAAATTTTAGGTCTCCTAAGTACAAATTTCAATTTTTCAGATTTGATGTCCTATTTTGTACTATTCCATTGGTCATATTGCCGTGGAAATTTGACTAAGTTTTCTTTATAGAAGTTGTTCCTTATTGTCTTAACTTTATTTTCCTTTTTAAATCACTCCATTTGGAGTTTTGTAGCCCAAGTTATAGCCATTTGAACATGGCTAGCTGGATTTGGTGTTACCCAGAATTCTGGGCAAATTCTGGATTTTGGCAATTTTTATGGTTGATTGCAAGTGGATTTGCAAACAGGTTATGATCAAAATTTGGGTTTGTTTTCCTCATGAAATTGTAGAGCTATGTCTCAGCTTTCTACTGATAAAAATTCAGGTCATTTGGACCTTCCTAGACCAAGTTATGGTCATTTACGTAACTACTATTCATTTGATCATTTTTGTACAGGATAGTTTGCCAATTTCAGATTTGGCCTAATTATTTACTAAGTTATGGTCACTTTCTGGGCATGATTCCCAAATGAAAAATGTGCCATTTTGTGTCTAATTTCATTCTCAATTGGTCTCACACCAATTGGGTTGGTAAATTTTCAGTTTTGGTCCCTGAAAAGGACCTAGGTCAAGCTGCCTGCAGATTAACTCTCACCAATCCGAATTGGAACTTGTTTCTAATAATTCATACACATCACAAATGGTCACAATTGACCATTTCTCAACTCAAATAAGGTCAATAACATCATTTGTCTAATTCTCAATTTTTTTTCCAATTTTTCACAAGCTCAAAACCCTAGCTATATATAAAGTTCAATCTAATGCATTTCAAAGTATACATGCATGATCTACACACCTAATTCACTTCAAATAACCATTCAAAACTGTCAAACTCATTCATATCAAACCCTAACCCTAGTTGGATGAAATTTCTATTTGGTCTCTCAACAATTGTTTTCTTTTGATTTTAAGTTAATTTCTAGTTTAATTAAGATACAAACATAACAAATAAACTAAGATTTCCAAATTCAATTACTTACCTCAAATGAAGCTTTTTCTATCTTCTCAAACTCTCTAATTTTCCTTTCTTTTTCACTTTTAATCTTCAAATCAAGACCCAATGACAAGTTTTAACTAAGGAAACCTCAAAATCTATGGCTGAATTTTTGGTTTAGAAAGCTTTAAAACAAGCTTTCATGGTGAAAAAAATGGAAGAGATGAGAAAGGGAAGAGAGAGTGGGCGGCACATATGACAGAAGAAGAAACAAAATGATTTTTTTCTTTTCTTTTTTATTATTTTATGTCTATTTAACTTTATTTGACTTAGTCAATTATGTAGGGAAATTAAAATTATATTTTGACATCATGATGATGTCATCCAAGTGATGTAAATAAACTTTTTCAATTTTCTTTTTCTTTTATATTTATTTTTCCATTAATTCTTTAATTTAATTCTCGATCCTGAAATTTTCTTTTCTCTGATTTTATTGGACAGTTAGGTCAGGTGTTAGCTCTAGGGGTGAATTGACCAAATTGCCCCTCGCTGGTTCAATCCGGTTTGCTAGTTATTCGATATTTTTTCCGGTTCTCTGACCTAATTATTTGACCTGCTTAACAATTCTTTTTTGTGATTTTCTCTTTTCCACTGTGTTCGCAATAGTCCTAAGGACCGCAGCGTCATATTTTACGGTTCAAAATTTGAGTTTAGACTGACCTCGCAGTCATTCCCGAGAAGGTCACCCATCGTTGTGACTCCCGGCTCATTTAACTTCTTATGTTCTGTTTTTCTTCTTTATACTTAACTATTTGGTAATTACTAATTATTTATTTTCAGGGCTTAACCAGGTGTCTTAGATGTGGTTCTAATTCCCTTAATTGTCCAGACCGACATCGGTTACCGGAACAGTGAAATATACTAGGCTATGCAAATAGGGGTGTTGCATGAGATCTCCAATAAGGATTATTTTAACAGGTCAATTTTTTAACAGGTAAAATGTTAAAAACAGGGGGAAACTCTTGCAGTTTTCCATTTAAGATTTTCTTAATTAAATTATGATGAAATTAAATTGATCATCAATTGAATAAGATAAGATTAGGTGCTTTGGCACAGGATGTGACATTCCTTTGCTCGGCTACTCTATAGATCAGGTAAGGGGGGTGTTATATTTATGTCTCCACATCTGTTTGAATTTCTGCTAACATGTTTTGGATCCATAGCTCATATCTTCTTAAGTTCTGGTCTCTTACTTGAAAGTTTCCCTGCAATTGATTAACGGCTAGTTGTGAGTCACAATAAATGTTAGCTTTTAAGGCTCTTACCTCTTTGAAGATTCTTAATGCCATGAGGATGGCTTTGTATTTGGTCACGTTGTTTGTTGTTCGAAATGCTAGTTTTGCTGCATATTTTAATTTTGCTTTGGGTGATCCTTCTAGTACTACACCTATTCCTACTCCAGAAGAACTTGATGTTTTGTCTACCCATACGTTCCACTGTTCCTTCAGTTTTTCTTCTCTTTTAGGAACTGGAGTTAGCTCAGCTATAAAATAGGTGAGTACCTGTGCTTTTAGTATTGTCCTTGGTATGTATCTTATGTCATACGCTCCAATGATAACAGCCATGTTGTTAAGCATCCGGACATCTTTGGCCTATGTAAAATCTTTTGTAAAGGGTAATTTTTTCGGACCTCAATGCTGTGAGCTTCAAAGTAGGGCTTCAACTTAGTTGCTGTTGATAAGAATGCACAGGCAAGCTTTTCCAAGATTGGGTAATTTAGTTCATATCCTTTCAGTACTTGACTAGTGTAGTATATTAGCCTCTACTTGCCTTCTTCTTCTCTCACCAGAACTAAGCTAATGGTCTCATTAGTTATCGCAAGATAAAGAAACAATACCTCGCCCAGTTTTGGTGAATCAAGTAATGGAAGGGATGATAAAAATTGCTTTAATTGGTTAAAGTCTACCTGGCATTCATCTACCCATTTGAAGTTATTTGTTGCTTTTAAAGCTTGGAAAAATGGTAAATATTTTCTAGCTGAGCAACTCATGAATCTTCCAAGAGCTGTTATTCGCCCGTTCAATCATTGCACTTCCTTAATGTTATTTAGAGGCTACATGCCGAAGATTACTCTAATTTTTTCAGGATTTACCTTAATCCCTCATTCGGATAGCATGAAATTGAGTAACTTGCTTGTTCTTACTCTGAATGTGCATTTGTCCAAGTTCAACTTTATTTCTACTTTGTCTAATGCATCAAATGCCTTAACTATGTCTCTGGCATGATCCTTCATTTTTTTTTAAATTTATGATCATATCCTTGACATAAATGCCTTAGCTATGTCTTTGGCATGATCCTCCATTTTTTTTTTTTTTGATTTTATGATCATGTCCTTCACATATACTTTGATTGTTTAGCCTTTTTATTCTTTAAAAATTTGGTCCATGAGCCTCTGGTATGTTGCCCTAGCATTTTTTTTGTCCGAACAGCATTGCTTTATAGCAGAATACTCCTGAATTAGTCATGAAGGTGGTATTCTCTTCGTCTTTTGGATCCATCCTTATTTAATGGTATCCTAATATAGCATCGACTAACGAAACTACTACATGTCTGGCTATTGCATCCACTAACTTGTTGATGTTCGATAATGAGTAGTGATCCTTCGGACAAGCTTTATTAAGATATGTGTAGTCAATGCACATTCGCCATTTTTCGTTTGCCTTTTTTACTAAGACAATATTTGCTACCCAAGTTGGGTATTTAATTCTTAGATCAGACCAACATCAAATAATTTTTTAACTTCATTTTTAATTACCTGATGACATTCTAATGCGGAACATCTTTTCTTTTGATGGATCGATTTTGCTTGTGAGTTGACGTTCAACTTGTGAGTGATCATAGTTGGATCCATTTCCTTTATATCTTTTGTCTTCCAAGTGAATGTGGTAATCTTGTTTTTTAATGTTTGAATGACTGCTTCTTTGTTCGGGCCATTGAGCATAATTTCGAAGCACACTTTCTTCCCTTCTTTTAATTCTTCCTCTATTATTGGGTTGATAGTTTTAGGTGAGATATGACTTTTTGGTTTCTTTAGTAACCTAATCGGCAGGGTTACTTTTGTAGCTTCCTTTGTTAATTTCTTGTAACATTCCTATGTCGACTTTTGGCTCCCTCGAATTATTGCTATTCCTCCAAGAATAGGCAGTTTCATACATAGCTATTGTATGTTAATTACTATGCCATTATCATTCCAAATTGGTCAATTGAGGATGATGTTGTATGACAGGAGAATATTGATCACTATAAATTCTACATAAATTTCCTTTTTGTATCCTTCATCGCTAACGATTGCAGCTAAATTGATGGTCTTGAGTACTGGTACTATCTTGTTGCTTAGGCTAACCAAGGGGTACATGACTTTGGCTAGGTTTTCTGTCCTATGTCTAAGTTTCTCTAAGACTTCTCTCATCAAGATGTTCTCCGACCTGCCTATGTTGATCAGCACTAGCTGAATCGTATACATATTTATTTGCACAGAAAGGATTAGAATGAGGTTGCTTTACCTCATTATTGCTAGGATCGATGGTGATTGTTTCCTTGCTTAGTTTGTTTCTATCAATGGAGAAGATTATTCGACCTCTAGTATTGCTCGACTCAACTTGTCTCTTATTGCCTATCTTGCCTATGTTTGGCCCACCAGCATTACATTGATTATCCCAATCGGATTTTTATCCTTGTTAATGATGATATCTTTATTTCTAGAGGTGGTCGCTCTTCTCTCATCTTGATATCCCTTGCGAATTTCCCGAGTTGTCCATCTCTAATTAATCGTTCTATTTCATTCTTAAGTTGATTGCATTTGTCAATGGTGTGGCCATGATCTTTTGTGAAACCTGCAAAATTTACTCCTATCTTTTTGTCTCACAATGTCGAGGTTGAGCTTATTTGGCCATTTGATCTGTTCGCTATTTTTTTGTATCCACATAAAGACTTTGGATTTGGTCTTGTTCAAAGGTGTGTAATAGTGGAACCTCCCTCTGCTCCGCTCCTTATTTTTGTATGAGTGATACATCCTTTAATTCGAGCTCTTATTTTGCCTTTTCTCATTGTTTGACCTGAATTTCCTCTCTTCCTTCAAAGGCTTGTCATTTATCGTCTAACCTGATGTATTTTTAGGCCCTCTCCATCAATTGGTAGAATGAGTCTAAAAATTTTACATCCTCGTGCCTTTTTTCAAAGCTTCACATGCTGTCTCATGATTCAGATTTTCAATTTGTATTGCTTCATTGTTAAAGCAGGCAATAGATTCCCTTAGAGATTCTCCCTCTTATTATTTTATCTTCTAAAGATCTGAAGATAACTTTTTTAGTGGAATGCAGGAGATGAACTTGTTCTTAAATTCGGTGGTGAGCTGGTAAAAACTTTGAATCAATCCAAGCCTAAGGAGTTGATACCATTTTTGTGCCAACCCGATCAATGTTGTTAGAAATACCTAGCACAGGTGGTAGTCATTCACATTTTAGAGCATCATCATTGTTTGGAAGTTTGCCACATAACTCCTCGGGTCTATTATTCTATCATATTTATCTAGCACGGGTAATTTGAATTTCGATAGGAACTATTCAGCCAAAATTGGCTTAGACAGTGGAGACTCATCCCTAATCCTGAAGTTTTCCTCCTCCACCTGTCTCTGGCATCTCTGTATAACTTTTACCAGTCCCCAATTTACCCTTGGTCATAGTGATTCATCAGTTTGTTCTTCCTGTTCGCTTGCCGTGATTTGCCCAATCTTCTTTCTTAAATTGTTTATTGATCAAGCGATCTCTTGTTTGGTTTCTTCCATGGAAGGTGCTCTCATTACCTGTTCTGCTTCTAAAATAGGTGTCCCTAGTGGGGCACTAGTCTCTAGAATCAATCCGTTAAGGAAGGTGATTTGGGTCTCCATCTCCGCAGTGGAATCTGATTACAAGATGTGATCGAGGGTGCAACCAGAATTTAAGTCATTGTTATCGCAGGCTGATATCCTCCTAGTGTAGGGGTGATGGAGATGATGCTTTTGCTAAGAGTCCTTAAATCTACAGCTATTAGGATAACAAAAACCACAAACCAAAAATAATTATGACCAAGAATTGAAACTCACTAGTAGCACAGAAAAATGTTAAAAAGAAGAGAAATGTTTTCATATGTAAGTTCTCAGCCAATGATAAAAGTTCCCCACAAACAGCGCCACTAATGTTTTTGTGGGTTTCTGAGGTGTGGTCCTGATGTCACATAAGCTTGCAATAAAGAAAAAGATGAGGTGGATGGCCATCTAATAGGCCATTTCGATGCTCAAGTCAAAAAAACTGGATATGAAAATATGGAGAAGAATTGTAATAAGATTTTGAGAATGAGAATATGCGTACCTTATTTCTAGTTACTTGGTATTTATAAGCCTTTTAGGAAAATAGCCATTGCTTCATTTATGGAGATAATCTCGGCTGATATGCCGAGATTGTCTCCAAGAAATCCACTCTTGCTTCATTACTGGTGTGACTATTGCTCGATATCTGGTCTTAATTATTGCTCAGTTCATAAGTTTCGGTCTTGCTTAATTATTGGCATAATTATTGCTCGATACATCTTTTACTCGCCTTATTGGGCGATCAAAGGTATTTTGTTCGGTCTTGTTTCAGTCCTATGTCCTTTGACTAGTATTTGACCTTTTTGACTGTCACACTGAATATTTGTGTGGAATTGATTATTTGACTCGAATTTTTAAATGCATAGTATTATTAATATGAAAAAAAATAAAGTATTAATAAATTAAAAATGAAGAGAAAGCCAAGTAAGATGAATCTAAGTTAATCCTTTTAGGTAATAAATGGTTGGAGAAGAACCAAAAACTTTTTAAAATTTTTTCCCATTAATTAAATTTAAATTAAAGTCTAACTGCATTAAAATTCATATTACTGAATTATAATATTTTAATGTTCATTTTTTTAATTATATTTTTATTAATTTTATTTTGCATATGTACTTTAACGTAAGCTAAATATTTTGTAGAAAAAAAAAATAAATCAATTATATGATAATCATAATTAATCTTGGAATCATAATATATTTGTATTCCAACGTTTTCTTCTTTAGAAAAAAAAAGTTTATTTTGTAATAAAAAAACATAAAATTCGAATAGAAGGCCATCAATAATTTCCATTACTATCATATCTATGATCACATAAATGGATTCACACTACAATGTTTGATGCTTGCAACCATAAAATACTATAGCTAAAAGTAAAATAGCCAAAATTAAATACCTAAGTCATAAAATTTTCTTGTAGTAAGAAGCGGCATTGTTAAAAATTAGACACGAATTTTTCATCTTTTCTAATTAAAAATTAATTTTTTTATGAAATTTTATTTTCAATTATAATAAAATCTTAATTAAATAGAATTTAAGTATAAATAGAATTAAAAATTTTAAATTTATATAAATTTTAAAATCCTTCCCACTTTTATATAAAAACTAATATTTATACCTAACGTAATTGTAATATTATATTTAATTAACTATTTTTCTTACAATTATGTTAATAATCATTAGCAAAGACAAACATAATAATAATTATATTTTAATATGATAAATAATAGATTATGTCATAAAAATAAAAATTGATCAAAAATTTTTTTGCAAAACTTTCATACTATTTTTTTTAAGAAAACATAAGTTTCTGATTTTTATGAACTCATTTTTATAAAATTTTATTTTAATTAAGTAGAAGGTAAATATAAGAAGATTAAGAATTTTAAATTTATAATAGTTTAAAATTTAATTTAATAATAAAAAATTAATAATTATATATAATATAAATATTAAAAGGTATTTTTGACAAAACTAATGTTCCCTCCTTCTCACATTTATATATTATATAGATTAACATAAAAATATTATTTATAAAATTAGAAATTATTATTATTATTATTATAAAAATAGGCTTTTATAAAAAACTTTTGTAAATTAGGAATCTATTATAAATTTAAATTTATGAAACCAATAGTATATCACAACAAGAAAAGAAAATTATGATAAAAAAATTTCAAATAAATATATTTTGAAGGTAATTTCCGACATATTATTATGAAAAAGGATGTCAAGAGAAATAAAAATGTGAAATAATTTTTTACTATAAATAAATTATTGCCAGAAATTTTACCAACGCTATGAGGTCATGTTTAGTGTGACGTAATTAAAGTTGTAATGCAATTGTAATTATATTATGTATTTAATTATGTTATTTAGTAATATAAAAAAAATTAATGTAATAAAATGACAATTATATAATGTAATTAATTATATTTAATATAACGTAATGGTTATTACATACAAAAATATATGTAATTATGATTACTTATTTTAATTATTTATTTATTTATTATTAATATTATCACTATCACCGCTATTAGGCCACTACTACTATTACTGTTACTACTCCTACTCTATTACCACTATCATCACCACCCCAACCACTACCACCATCACCATCAGCATCCAATTATCATCATCACTATTATGGTCACTTGCCCATTGTTGTCATCACTTAACTATTATCATCTCTACCACCATTTGGTCATTACTATCACCACCTTAACTTGCTACCATCACCACTATTTAACTACTGTTATCGACACTATCACTACCACTTAGCCATCACTACTACTTGACTGTCAATTACTGTAACTATTATTACTTATTATTAACATTATAAATAAATTAAATATTAAAATAAAAATTATCATTATATTATATTATTTATATTTTTATTTACAACTAAATAAAGAAATATAATGAAAATTACATTATAATTTTAATTATATTATATATTTAATTAAATTATATTAAATTATACTCTACCAAACATAGCCTGACGTCGTAGGTAAAATTAACACTAAAGATTGGCAACAAAAGTAGCTACAGAAGTATATCATATATTGACAAAATAAGTAATCGATATTTTTTAAAAAAAATAGAAATGAATTTCTGAAAATAAATTTATAAAATTAGAAATGAATTTCTGAAAATAAATTGATCAGTGAAAAAATATCATCGGTAATTATTAATTAATGTATTTCATTAGTGAATAAAAATATAAATTTAAAATGACATAAAAATTTGTGGTCAGCAATTATCGACTACAGTGTATTTCAATGGTAAAAAAAATAAATAAAAAGTGAATAGAAATATAATTTTAAAATGACATAAAAATATTATCTACGACAATTTGTGATAAGTAATTATCGATCACAAAGTATGTCATCAGTAATTTAAAAGTGAATGTTGAATAATTTTAGAAATATTACTAGCAATAATTTGTGGTTGGTATTTACTAACTATAACATTGATAAAAAAAAAATAAAGAATGAATAAAAATATAATTTTAAAATAATATAAAAATGTTAGCAAAAATAATTTGTGGTAAGTAATTACTGACAACAATGTATTTTGTTAGTAAAAAAAAAATAAAAAGTGAATAAAAATATAATTTTAAAATGATATAAAATTGTTACTGATGATAATTTATGGATGATAATTACCACCACAAAGCATATTTTTGGTAATTTAAAAGTAAAATATAGAATAATTTTAGAAATTTTACCGACTCCAATTTGTATTCGGTAATTACTGTGACCATAGTTCTTTGGTAATTTGTCGATAAATAATAAAAGATGTGAAATTCTCATGCTGTTTTTGCCTAAAAAGGGGAAGCAGTTAGCTTATCTAAGGGAAGTCTCTCCCCAAAGTGTGTAAATTTGTGGTACCTACTTTAGGACTCACTAATTTTTTTTTTTAATTCATTTAAATTTAAAGAAATAAAATTTATTTAAATTAAATTAAAATAATTAAAAAAATTAACAAATTTAAAAATAATAAAAATTTTTAAAAAATAAAAATTAAATTAAAAATAAAATGAAATAAAGAAATTAAATTAAAATAAAAATTGAAAGAAAAATATGAAAAGTGACCATTGTCGTAGCCAACTAATTTCATTATCATCGCTGAGGAAGATACTTACTATAACACCATTAATTGCCAATAAAATTTGTGGTTGGTAAATTTATTGATCACATAAAAATAGTCCGTAATATTTAGTTATAATCTAAATATCAATCAACACTATTTTGTAAGTCATTGGTAATTAAAATTATCGATGAAATTTTTTTATTTTATTAATAATTTTTATAATAATTAATTAATTTTTTCATAATATTTCGATCAAATAGAAAATTATCAACTCAGGTAAAGTGTGATTTATTATAAAAATTTTATAATTAAAATTTATTTTCATAAATTTAGATTTTTTTATGAATACAATATTGTTCACTTTATATTTTCTTGTATAATTATATAAAGAATATAATAAATATTAAATAAAATTAAACCTAAAACATATTTCTCGCATTGTTTAAAAATTTGTGGTCAACAAATATCAATAATATTATAAATAAATAGTAAACTATTTGTCGTTGAACGGAAATTTTTTTCTTTCTATATATGGTTGTTCATCCTCATCATCATAATATTTTTTTTATAGCCAATTCTTTTATATTTTGAAAATTTTATCCTAATTTTAAATATTTACTTTTTTAAATTTACAGTTAAAATTGAGATAAATCAATTATCAAAATTACGCTAAAAGTTAAAATTATATCATATTAGTTGATTTAAATTACTTTTGAACATAAGTTAGGAAAAGAAAAGCTTTTTTATATTTGAGTAAAATAACTAAAACAATGTCAAAAAATTAATTTATTTTTACCGTTAAAACTTTAAATTACATGTACTAAGCTGTTTAATAAACATTACTTAATATTATTGCTAGAATTATTTGTGAGTTAGGATAATTCCATATAATATAAAATAAAAAATTATTAAATTAAAAATATTATAATAAAAATATATTTCGTAAGTATATTGATGAACACAAAAATTATATAATTTATAAATATATATTAGTTTAATTATATATTATATATTAATTCTATTTTTTAATAAATATATATGTATTTAAATAATTATATAATAATATAAAAGTTATTTAAATAGATAAAGATTCGAGATGAAAGCATTCAAATTTAATATGACAATATTTTTAAATTTTTAAAACAATAATCAACATTAAAATTAGTGTTTATTAAAAGTTAGTTTTTAATTTATTATTAAAATAATATATATTTTCTAAGCTTTTTTAAATTCATAGAAAATGGCTATAAATTTCCAACCACTAAAGTTATACTTAAAATCTAAATTCTCGATTTCAATATTTAGTTAAAGTTAACCAATGTTAATAATTTTTTTTTAGAAAATTAATCATAAATTTATAATCTATAAAATTATTATAATTGAATTGGACATATTTATTGATGTAAAAATAAATTATTTATTCAGTTAAATTGTTAATTTTTTAATAATAATTTTATAATTATATAAGGGGTACTTTAGTTTGTTGATGAATTCACTTCCTCATTCATATTTATATATTTATTAGAGATAGATTATAGATAATTTATTGTAAATAATATATATTAGCTATAATCGAGTTAATGAATTTAGCAAAACATGGATTTTTGATTTAGAAAATTTATTGGTCAAATATAAGAAAAGCTTTTTAAAAAAAATTTAAGAACATTAAATTTATATATATATATAAATTAATTTAATAATATTTTTCTATTAACTAGTAATTTTTTAACATACGTTGTATGTTATGTGTTCTTATTGTGTATACTGATTTTTAAATTTTTTTTATATGTAATTTTTTGTTATTTTTTATATATCATATTGGATTTTCACTTAATTAATAAATAAAGAGTTCATTAAGTATAAAAATTCCTAAAATTATAATATTTTAAAATAATAAATTTTATAAATATTATAAAAAATTATTATATCCATTTTGATATCAAAGCAAAAATAGATCCTACAAAAAAAGCAAAAATAGAGAATTTTAAAATGTCATTTATGAATAATAAATCTTTTTATTTTTTTTAGAATGATGCTAGCTTATTAAATAATGCAACTTGAAGATGAGTAGAAATTTAAAAATATTATTTTAAAATATTATTATATTATTTATCAAATTAAAATACTGTTTATATTAAATTAGGATAAGATTATAATAAAAATAATCATAAGCTACCTTTTTTTTTATTGTTTTAACATCCAATAATAATTATAATTAAAGGGTTTTGTTTCCAAATGCAGTAGTTTCTTATTTAGAGTAGGTGAATTCAGATTATTGTCCGGTTCTTATTACTTTTTAGCAGGATTGTCATTTGCCCAATTATTCTTCTTTTCAAGTCTAGGCCACCTGGTTTACTGACGTTAAGTTTGGTGATTTTATTAAGCATAATTGGATGAATGGGGCAAGTTTGCTTGATGCTCTTCAAGGCATGCAGCAGCGTCTAAGTGGAACAGAGAGGTGTTTGGGAATGTGTACAAGCATAAGAAGAGACTTTTGGCCAGAATTCGAGGTGTTCAAGCATGATCGTCCTCATCAGGGTCTATTTGTATTGGAAAGGAAGATCAGAGAAGAGCTTGAGTTAATTTTGGCATAAGGAGTTGCTTTGGTCTCAAAAGTCACAAGAAAAGTGGATCACTGAGGGAATCGCAACGCAACATATTTTCATGCCATGGTTGTACCCAAAGAGGGGCGGAAGTGAGTGCTGGAATCGAAGGATAACTCAGAGAATTGGATTTGGGATCAACGAGTGCTGGCTTTGATGGCTGTCTAGTTCTATAAGTTTAGTTTGGGGAGTATGCCAATAGATTGCTTTCCAGTTTGTTTGTTTGGGAAACAACTTAGCTGGCTAACAGCTTAGGAATTGCGGGCGTGCCTGAATATATCAGTTATGCGCATTTCTGACTTCTCTTAAACGATTTTGGAAACTTGACTAGGCTGAATGCAACTTCGTTAAAAATCTCACTTCAAATAGACAATTAAAGTAATAGAAATTGTATTGATTGCTAAAATTTTGAGTACAAAGCTTAAAAAATAAATATAAGGCTAAGAAAATAAAAGATAGATAAAAGTAAAGGTAAATAGATTGCTAGAGTCTAGAGTTGATTGATTGAGTGGTTGGTTGCCTCAACGTTGTACAGCAGAGCATATTTATAGTGGCACCTGACAACTTTTGTGAAGGTTTTGGAACTAGCATTTGCTTATGTCTCACGTCTTCCAGTAGCTCCTCGACATCTGTTCTCTTAACTGCTGAAAACTCCCCATAATCTGGTAACTTCCTATAACTCCTTATAACTTCCTTCTGATAACCATCAAAATAATATTTAATTATTTAATTTAGGCCCTATAATTAAATTAATACAATAAAATTAATTAAATTAATTTTACAATAAATTAATTTAATTAATAATGGGCCTAAAATAATTATTGAGTTATTTAAATTATTTTTGGTGCGAATAATTACCCCCTGCACATTCATTGACTGGTGAGGCCATTCCAATATGGACAATTAATTATCATTATCTACTTCAACCACTCTTACTCCAAATAATTTTACCATAACTTTACTTGTAGGCTTGTTTTAAATTTAAGTAGAATTCAATCTTTATAAGTCTTAATTCCAATAGATTTCTATCAAAAGTCTACTTAAATCTTTCACCTTCCCAAAGCAAATCATTACTCCACTTTAATTGCTTTTCTCTTTTTGGCAACCCATTCTCTTCTTCCCATTTACTCTCTCAAGAAACTCACTCACCCAAGAGCTCATTATCATCCTTTCTTCTTCCATCAAGCTCAAAATTTTCTTTTCTTTCTCCTTCTTTCTCTCTTCAGTGTGTCATTCCCATTGTGCAGTTCCTTTGCCATTCACATCACCCACAGCTTCTATTTTTGCCATTTATTTCTTGGATTTTGGCAATCACTACCTATTCTTCCTCATAGAGCATCATTCGCCCATTCCATGGTGTGATTTTCTTATTGTTTGATTATGATCCATTGGCCACATCACCCACGGCTTCTATTTTGTCGTTATTTCTTGGAATCAATATTGATTCTTCTTCGTGGAGCACTATTTACGCACTCCTTGGAGTGATTTCGCCTTGTTTGGTCGATACCCATTACATATATGGCACTTTCTTCTCCTATTTTTCAATTTCAAACCTTCTTTAAATCAATCTTGGCGATGGTAGCTATTTCTTGATAATGTGGATATTGGGTATTGTTAAGTTGTTGTTGAAATTTGACAAATTTGAGAAGGATTTGAAAAGAACTACGAGTATCGTGAATTTCATTTATACAGAGATGAAATTGGTACCTTTGTGTTATTTTGACTCTTTTTGTGCACTTGGGGTGTGTTGGATAACTTGGTTACATTATATTTATCTTCAGATTTTTTGCTATCAATATGTCATCCACTGCACCTACTACTACACTTGTTATATCATCAATCACTACACCTGGCACCACATCTATCACATTTGGTACAACACTTGGTGCCACTTTTGGTATAGCACCTGCTACTGCATCCACTACTGCACCTACTACTCTATTTGGCACAAAACTTGGCGTCTCACCTGGTACCAGTGCTGGTGCGGTATCTCTTTTTGGTATTATCTCTGCTAAGTTCTTCTGTTCCAGGACTTAGTGTCTCTTCTACCCTGAAGGTTTTCTCTCCTCCTAGCTTCCCATCATCTAGTATTAACCCTTTTTCCGTAGTAGTTAAAGGTAAGAAAAATTTCTACTACACTTGCTTTTTCTTGTGTTTATTGTTGCAGTTGTGCTTTTACGTCTCTGCAGGTTGTTTTTGTTGCTTTTTTCTCAAAGATTGGCCTTTATTTTAATAGGCCAATTTTTCTGTTCCTTCATGATATAGGGGAAACTTTGAGAAAAATTTTCCTGACTAGGCGCTGTCATTATTTCTGCAAGTGTTGCCTCAAGATTCTCTTTGTTTGGTAGTTCTTCAGGTGTTGGGTCTTCTTCTACTAGTTCATCCATGACAATAAGTGTTCTTGCCTTATTTATAATTTCCTTAGTCACTTCTTCTGGTGTTCTTTTAACTTTCCCTTTCTTTGTTTCTGCAGAACCTTAGTATGGCTAACACTAGTGTTGGATCACTGCATTCCTTTGCTGACCTTGGCTGAGATACGCACTCGGATTATAACACCCTCATACTAAGTAGTCTTGTACATTCTACTGTTCTAGTGACTAATGTCTGTCTAGATAGTTAGAATGTCTAGAACTATATTTAAATCATATAGAGAAGCCACAAATAAAATTAATAAAAATCAAATGAAGTTGGATAAAAATAAAAGAAATGGAGCACCAATAGGTTAAATGAGCTTAGGTCACAGCGATGAGTGACCGACTCGGGAAGAGACTGCGAGCTCAGTTGCTACCCTAAATTCATGTGGGACCCATGACATCCTTAGTTGAGAGTTAATTATGAAACTACTGGGAATTAGAAAATCAAAGAAATAAAAAGGGAACAAGCACAATTAAGTGAATCAGAACCTTAGGACTCATCGGGCCTTATGGAAAAAGATGGACTATAACCCGAAGAGGGGCATTTTGGCCAATTCACTTTAAGAGATGACTTTTAACCTAAATGTCTATTAAAATGTGTGAGATTAAAAATGCTGAAAAAAAGAATTAAAAATGGGAAATGTGTATAGCAAAGAAAAGACATGAAAATTTCTAATTTTAATTATTATTATGACATCACAATGACTCAAGCATGACACAATAAAAATTTTAATTAATATAAATGTTAGATAATTACATAAAGAAGACAAATTACACTAAAAATCAAAAAGCCATTTTCCTCCTTCTTCTTCCATTAGTCTGAACTCCACTCTCTCTCTTCCTTCCCTCACTTTCCTCCATTGTTAAGTGAATCTTAAGCTTTGAAACCCTACCTTCACCCACAAATCCCCCACAAAATTAGTAGAAAACTTGGAATCAACACTAAATTAGAAGATTTGGAAGCAAGAAATTGAGAGAAACTTGAAGATTGGGAAGATTGAGAAGAGCACCATTAGAGGTAAGTTACATTCAAGCTTGAATTACCTTATAAATTTTGAAATTGAGATTTATTATGAAGAATAGACATGGGAAATGAAAGAAATCATACTTGTACGGTGGAAGGGAAAATTTGGCCAACATGAAGGGAGTAGGGTTTTTTTGAGTTCGATGGAATTAAATTTGAATTCTAGCTTAATTGGGTTACATATATGATTGGTGTGTTAACATTTTCTTGAAATTGCATGAGAATGAAAGATGGCAATTAGGTTTTGGTGAAAATTAGGGCTTTTATGGTATGTTATGTAATTGATGTTTATAAGAGCAAATTATGGTTACTTGGCATGCTTTGGTTGAAAATTTATGTGAATTGATGAAAGGAATGAATGGATTGATAGTGTGTTGAATTGCTGGAATCTAGACACTTGAGTCCAGTGTGCTTAACAGTCTATAAATTAAGCTACACAACTGCAATTGGTGTGAAACTAATTGGAAAAGAAACCTAAGACATAATGCTAAATTTTTCATAAAGAGAGTCTGCCTAGAAAATGACTATAAATTACCCTAATTGGAGCTTGAATATGGAATTGCAATTCTGGACTTAACAAAAAATGATCAAATAAATAGTACTTAGTAAATTAGGCATAACTCACTCTAGAAAACTTCAAATTTGGTGATTCTTTAACTAATGGAAACCTGAGACATAGGAGAACAATTCTTATGAAGACCATAGAGCCAAATTATGAGCCTAAGTTGATCAAATTTCTAGACAAAATTAGTCCAGCAAATCTGCCCTGATTTTGGACTAACTTAGAAATCCTGAACAATGAGCTATCCGACCAGTTTTGGCAAAATTACCATAACTTGGGCTACAAAAATGAAAATTAGGTGATTCTAAAGCCAAAATTCTCATAAGACATAGAACTAAAAACTTTATGTTTTGACCAGAACCCAGTTCATAGGGCAAGATAGGAGAATTATTAGGATAATTCAAGAATCCCAAATATGAAATTCCTGCACCTTAACCAAATTGACCTTATGATCTCCGAATAATTATCAGGTCATAACTTCCTCTACAAAACTCCAAATGAAGTGATTCAAATTGATTTGGAAACCTAAGACAAAGACCTAAAACATTGTGCTGGGGACCAGGGCCAAATTATGAGCTTAAGATGCCCAAATATAGAATGTAAAGTTAAGGTACAAATATGGAAAACTTGGAATTTTAGGATATGACACCCAGAATAATATTTAGTAATTTCGCCATAACTTGAGATCCAGAACTCTAAATTGAGTGATTCAAATTGGAAAATAAAACTAAGATATAGAGGAACAATGTTCATGAAGAACACTTCACCAAATTATGACTAGAACTAGGTTAAAATGGGTTTGCAATGTCAGGCATTTAGAACTGCCCTAGACCCAGAATACATTGAAATTTCAATGTTTACTTAGGGATGCCTTAGGCATTTATTTGATTAACTATTTGGAGATAATTGGGATGAGTATTAAAGCTTAGAAATTGTGTGATTTCAGTGGACAAAGAGACTTCTAATGAAGAGAAGGCTTAAGACATAACGAAAGAAGTTTATTGAAGTTTTGTGCACAACTAACCTTTTTCTTTGTTTTTAACTTTGTAATTGATTTGAATGAGTTACTATGAATGAGTTAAGATTTTTCTTGCATTTGAGAATTTTAATTTATGAAATGAATTTGTGAATGTGGAAAGGTGGATGTTGGCCCTTTTATATCATTGTAGCACGGGGGTAGGCCAGTTTTGAATGTATTTTAAAGTGCTTTTGTCACACCTTACCCCTCTGTAAGGCATAACATGATCCCGTAGAATACCTAATGAACTACCGAACTTCACCTACCGATAACTCATTAAGTACCCTACAAGGGATTTTAAAACAATTTTCTTATCTTTGACAAGTGGTGAGCATTTCTAATAAGTATTTAAAACATTTAGTTAAAATTAAAACTAGTTAATATTTTTGGTCCATTTTAGTTTTCCGCAAATTCTGTAAAAATTTTGACAGAGTTTCCTCTGTATTTTGAGAAAACCGTTCTTCAAATACCTGTAAAAAGCACTTCTAAAAGTTTTTCTCAACCCCTACTTCGGTTTCACAATCAAACTCAATCAATTTCTCAAAATACTGTCAATCAATATCATTCATATTTCATTAAAAACAAAATAATTTATACACAACCTTGCAAATTTATATCAAAAGAAACACAAACTAAACTTTATTACAAACTTCATACAAATTTATGTACAAGCTGCTCAAGACCCATTTTTACATGTCCATACATTTATGTGCAATATATACATCAAAAGAAGTATTTACAGTTAGGGTATAAATTATACCCGAAAACTTTAGGTCAGTAGCTTCACACCTCAAGCCTCACTGCTGCTCCTCTAGTTTCAGATTCTGACAAAGAATAAATGCTATCGCTGAGTACTAGGACTCAGTGGTGCACAATATACTAAAATAATCTTTATGCAAAACTTAAAGCACATTCATTCAAAAATTTGGCTAAACATGAAAATTTAATACAATCATGCATTGTAAGATTTTACATGTAAACCAAGTTCATTTCAAAGTATCAAAACACATTTCATAAAACCCACAGTTAGATCACGCCATTCGAAACAAATAGAATCTCAATAGCCAGAGGCTAAAGAGAAATCATATCACAAGGCTAGCTAGCTCAAATATATGGATATCCATTCACATCCTCTTCTACTGGCACACCTCAACACTTCTCCAGAGAAGGAATCAAAATTCAAAACAAATTACCCCCACTAGTCGTGCTAGTGAGGTGTTCAAATATATGGTCATGATACTGTGGTTTCAAAACTTATCTTAATAATTTGCTAAACATTGTCATTTCAAATATACATAATAAATTTCAACAATTTAGATCAAACATCATAAGAATGCCATAATCCAATATTTCACATTATTCAAATCGATATGCAAAAGATGATTATAAAAGTATATGTTGTGCACAAACCTCAAACGAGTCGCCTGTTGGCCTTGACTCGACTCCTCGGGTTCTGTCCCGGTATTCTTTTCCACTGAAACACGAAATTTTCCAATGTTTCAGTACTAAAACTTAAAATAAATCCAAAATAAACTTAACTTCACATTTACCTAGCTCTAACGTGTTAAATGCGACGTTCTCGAAATTTTGTGTTTCGGGTTACTATTCACTGCACTATTCAAGTCAAATTATTGACTTTCTAAGGCTTAATAGGTATGGGAACTCCAACTTCACCCACATACCACATTTTGGTCACCAAACTTGTTGGTTTTGGTCATTTGTTTAAAGCTTTGGTCATTTTGGCAAAATTGCCAATTTTCGGTTTGGTTCTCCGAAGTTGCACTGTTTCATTGGTCGGTCTACTGTTGAAATTTGACAAAACTTCCTTCATAGAAAATGTTCCTTATTGTCTTAAGTATATTCTCATTTTTGGATCACGTCAATCGGAGTTTTGTAGCTCAAGTTATGGCCAAAATAAGTTTACTGTTCACGATAATCTGCTCATACTGAGATTTTGGTGCTGGCAGATTTTTGGTCCAACTTTGGTTAATAATTTGATCAAGTTAAGTTCATAATTTGGTCTCACTTTCTTCATATGAAATGTTGTACTATGTCTTAGGTTTCCATCGGTTCAAGAATCGCCTAAATCCGAGTTTTCTAGATAGAGTTATAGCCATCCAAACATTGCTGCTCAATGAAAATTCTGCAGAATCTCAGTACAGTAAATTTAACTTTGCTCAATGATTTGAATGAGTTAATGGCCTAATTTGGGTTGGTGTTCTTCATGAAAGTTTTAGGTCTATATCATATCTAATTTCTGGTAAAATTTCAGGTCAATTTGACCTACCTAGCTCGAGTTATGACCAAATGAACAGTTACTATTCATTTGGTCAGTTTAGTGCAGTGGCAGCCTGCTATCAACTCACTTTGGTCAATTGTTTCACCAAGTTTTGGTCAGTTTTTGGCTATGGTTCCTTAATGAAAATTGTGCTCTTTTATGTCTATTTTCATCTCCAATTGGTGGCATATCAATTGGACTTGTAAAATTTGAGTTTTGGTCCTTCAAAGTGGGTTTGGTCATGCTGCCAGCAGCATGACCATTAACCTACGAATTTGGTTTAATTTCCTACCATTCCCACACAATACATTTGATCATAATTGACCATTATTTCACTTCATAATAGGTCAAACATGCCATTTATGCATTTCTCCAAATTTTGGTTCACTAACCCTAGCATTGAAACCCTAATCACACTAAATTGTTTCATTTAATCACATTTAAGCATACCAACATCACATCTACCTTCATATAAGCTTGCCTACACTTATAATCTAATCAAATTCATGCACTTACATATCAAACCCTAGCTGATCAAAATCCAGGTTTAGTCCTCCTACAATTAATTTCATTTTATTTTAAGTTAAGATCTAAGTTACATACAACAAGAACACAAATATTAAACATAATTTTCAATTTTAAATTCACTAACCATAAACTTTGAATTTCAATCTTCCTCAAATCTTCAAATTCTTTTAATTTCTTGCTCCAAATCTTCTTCTTGAGGGTCAATTTAATGGTTTCTATAATTATTTTCAAGGATTAGGGGGTGAAATCTAAAGTTTAAGAAGCTTAAATCTAAGTTTTAATGGTGAAACAAAATAAAAAGAGAGGGAGAGGAGAGAGCTACGGGAAAGAGAGAAAAAAGAAAGAAGAAGAAGTAAAAAAATTGGCTTTTCAATTTTATTTTTAGTCTTTAATTTGACTTAGTCAATTAGTTAATTAAATTAAAATTAATTATGAAGTCATAGTTACATCATCATGATGATGTCATCAACTTTTCAACTTTTTCATTTTCTCTTCTTTTTTTTTTCTTTATTTTTCTATTAGTTCTTTAATTTAATTGTCGATTCCGAAATTTTCTTTTCTCCGATTTTATTTGACAGTTAGGTCAGGAGTCAGCTCTCGGGGTCAATTGACCAAATTGCCCCTCGCCGGTTCATCCCGGTTTGCAAATAATCCAATATTTCTTCCGGCTCCCTGACCTAATTATTTGACTGGCTTAACAGTTCTTTTTCATGATTTTCTCTTTTTCACTGTGTTCATAAGGGTCCTAAGGACCGCAGCGTCACTTTTTACAGTTCGAAATTTGAGTTTAAAATGACTTCGCAGTCGTTCCCGAGGAGGTCACTCATCGCTGTGACTCTCGGCTCGTTTAACCTCTTATGTTCTGTTTTTCTTATTTGTAGTTAACTAATTAAACATTACTAATTATTTATGTTTATGGCTTCTCAAATTGTCTTAAGTGTGGCCCTAATCCCATTAATTGTCCGGACCGACACCGTCATCGAATGATGAAATATACCAGGCTATACAACGGGGGTGTTACAATTCTCCCCCCCTTAAATAAATTTCGTCTCGAAATTTTTACCTGGTATCAATCTCTGAACAGCTGTGGGTGTTGTCTACTCATGTCCTCCTCTCGTTCCCAAGTGGCTTCTTGGCCCGAATGATGGTTCCACAGCACTTTTACCAACGGTATCTGCTTATTCCGTAGCTGCTTCACCTCATAAGCCAAAATCTTTATGGGTTCTTCTTCATATGTGAGGTTTGGATTTACTTCTATTTCTTCTACTGGTAGTACATAAGATGGGTCTGATCGGTACCTCCTCAACATGGACACATGGAAGACATTATGTATCTTCTCCAACTCTGGAGGTAGTGCCAACCGATATGCCAAAGGACCCACTCTTTCCAGAACCTCATATGGCCCGATAAAACGAGGACTTAGTTTCCCCTTTCTGCCGAATCTCATAATCCTCTTCCAAGGAGAAACCTTGAGGAAAACTTTCTCACCCACTGCATACTCAATATCCCTTCTCTTCAAATCAATGTAGGACTTCTGACGATCTGATGCAGCTTTAAGTCGATCTCTGATCACCAGGATTTTCTCTTCAGTCTGTTGAACAATTTCGGGTCCAATCATCTTTCTTTCACCCACGTCATCCCAACACAATGGGGTTCTACATTTTCTGCCATACAAAGCTTTATATGGAGGCATCCCAATGCTTGATTGGTAGCTGTTGTTATAAGCAAACTCAATCAAAGGCAGGTGTGTATCCCAACTACCCTTAAACTCAATCACACAAGCCCGTAGCATATCCTCCAAGATCTGAATTACCCTCTCGCATCGCCATCCGTCTGGGTGGAATGCGATCAAGTTCAATCTAGTTCCTAGGGCTCTCTGAAGACTACCCCAGAATCTAGAAGTGAACCTAGGATCTCTGTCTGATACAATGGATACTGGCACTCCATGCAGTCTCACAATCTCATCAATGTATAACTTGGCCAATCTTTCTAAACTGTAGTCCATTCGGACTGGCAGAAAATGAGCAGACTTAGTCAGTCTGTCAACAATGACCCAAATTGCATCATGACTCTTCTGTGTCCTCGGAAGTCCCATCACAAAATCCATTATTATTCTCTCCCATTTCCACTGCATCGGTAGTGGATGTAACAACCAGTGGTACTTGATGCTCTGCCTTTACTTGCTGACAAGTTAGGCATTTGGATATAAACTCTGCCACATTCCTTTTCATACCCATCCACCAGTAATGCTCCTTTAGCCCTCTATACATTTTTGTGCCACCAGGATGCATGGCAAAAGGAGACTCATGTGCTTCCTTCAAAATGATCTTCCTCAATTCAACATCATTAGGAACACATATTACGCCTCGTGTAGCAAAGAGACCATCATCTCTCGATTGAGAATTCGTTTCTTGCCTGCTGACTTCTTCCAACAATTTCTCGATACTTGATCATTACGAGCAGCCATTCTAACTGATCAATCAACACCGGCCGTACATGCCATGCAATCATCGCCCATCATCACTAATCCCTAAGCTGGCATGCAATGATATTAACTCATGTACCAAAGACAAAGGAGTAACCCGTAGGCTTGCCATAGTCTTGCGACTTAGGGCGTCAGCCACAACATTAGCTTTCCCTGGCTGATAGTCTATCAGACAATCATAGTCTTTTATCAACTCTAACCATCTCCTCTGTCTCAAATTCAGCTCTTCTCTGGTGCCCAAATACTTCAAACTCTTATGATCCGTGTAGATGTAACATTTCTCCCCATACAAATAATGTCTCCGATCTTAAGAGCAAACACAATGGCTGCAAGCTCCAAATCATGTGTCGGATAATTCCTCTCATGCGGTTTTAGCTGGCGTGATGCATAGGCAATGACATTTCGATCTTGCATCAACACACAACCTAACCCGTTGTGAGAAGCATCGCTGTAAACTATATATTCTTTACCCTGTCTGGGTAAAGTTAGACTGAGCTTCACCAAACATCTCTTCAATTCATCAAAACTCACTGGCATTTATCCGTCCACCGAAATTTTACATCTTTTCTAAGCGGCTTGGTCAATGGAGATGCCAACATGGAGAATCCTTCACAAATCTACGGTAGTATATCGGCTAAACCTAAAATGCGAATCTGTGACATTTACGGTGGCCTCCAATTAAGGACAGCTTCAATCTTACTTGGATCTACCTTGATGCCCTCTCGATACTACATGCCCCAAGAAAGATATTTCCTTCACCAAAATTCACACTTCGACAATTTGGCATATAGTCGCTTTCTCCTCAAAGTCTGCAGCACAATCCGCAGATGTCTATCATGCTCTTCTCGCATTCCTGGAATAGACCAATATATCATCTATGAATACCACAACAAAGCGGTCGAGGTATGGTCTCAAGATAGTGTTCATCGATCCATAAAAGCAATGAGCATTAGTTAACCCAATGGCATAACCAAAAATTCATAATGGCCATAGCGGGTTCTCAAGGCGCTTTAGAAATACTCGCTCTTGTACTTTCAAATTGATAATAACCTAATCTCGTGTCAATTTTGGAGAACACAATCGCACCTCAACCGATGAAACAAGTCATCAATGCGGGCAATGGATATCTATTCTTTATTGTCACCTTATTCAAGCTGCGATAATCAATACACAAGCGGAGAGTGCCATCTTTCTTCTTTACAAACAACATTGGCGCTCCCCAAGGTGACACACTAGGGCTGATAAAGCCCTTGTCAAGCAGTTCTTGCAACTGCACTTTCAAATCTTTCAATTATGCAGTGCCATTCTATATGGCGTTATGGAGATTGGATCCACACCGAGCATAACATCAATTTCAAATCGCACATCTCTTTCTGGAGGTAATCCTGGCAATTCTTCAGGAAACACTTCCGGAATATCACATACAGTAGGGATGTCCCTTAGTGCTGGACTCCCCACTTGGGTGTCTATCACATGTGCCAAGTATGCTTCACACCCCTTTCTGATCATTCTTCTGGCTAGTGCAGCCGAAATGATGTTTGATGGCAGTAAATGCCTCTCCCCGTGTATTACCACATCACCGTATAGAGGGAGACCAAAAGTGACTGTCTTGATCTCTGATCAATCATAGCATGATGCACAGCTAACCAATCCATGCCCAAGATAATATCATACTCTCTAAAGGGCATTTCAATCAAGTCTGACAGGAAAACATGTCCTTGGATCACCAAAGGACAGTCTCTATAAATTCTGTTGACCCGGACTTCTTGTCCTAACGGACTAGTTACTAGCACTTCAAAACCCATTTGCACACATGGGACAGCAAGTGAACTAACTATGCTAGCACTAACATATGAATGGGTTGAACCCGGATCAAACAATACAAATACTTCTTTATCAGAGATACAGAATGTACCAGCTACCACATCAGAAGTCTCAGCCTCTTCACGCTGTCTCATTGCGTAGATTCTGGTTGAAGCACTTCCTTGTCCTGACTGACCAATTGTGCCCTGACTGCCTGAAGCAGTGCCTCTACCTCTGCCTCTTCCTCTACCAACAGACTGTGAACCTCTGGGACCAGGACTCTGAATAGATCCCTCGGCAGTAGTAGGAGTTGGACCATATCTTGGAGCACTAGTACAGTCTCTTGCTAAATGACCCTTGCCTCCGCAGTTAAAACAAGCTCCAGTGGCCCAATAACACTCCCCCCCATGAATCTTGCCACAAGTCTCACAGGGGCGGGCAGACTGTGAACCCCTGCTTGACTGCTGGCCAGACCTAGGGGGTCTCTGTCCAGAAAATCTGCCTCTACTAAATCTTCCACCCCAACCCCTGCTGGGTCCACTAAACTTCTTTCTCTTTCCAGAGGTAGCACCAGAACTCTGTTCAACTGATTTTTCCCCCTTGTCTTTTTCTGATTTCTCTTGTGAACCCTTCCTCACTGCCCCTTCTGATTCTATCCTTTCTAATTCCAAGGCTTGTGAGATCAATTCAGCAAAATTCTGATGTCTGAAACCCACAACTTGCATTCTCAGACTCTGCCTTAGCCCGGACTCAAACCTCTTGCATCTATCTCTAGGGGTGGAGACTAAGCTTCCAGCATAGTGGCTTAGCCTTGAGAAATCTCTCTCATACTCTGCTACAGTTCGGTTCCCTTGTTTCAAACTCAAAAATTCTTGCAGTTTCTGATCAACATATGCATCTGGGATGTATTTCTGTCTGAACTCTCTGATGAAATCATCCCAGGTCAGCACTGGTGGTTCAGCCAAGCTGTGGGGGATGGTCTTCCACCAATCATACGCATCCCCTTGTAGTAGCGACACAGAATATTCAAACTTTAGTTCATCAGGCGGTGCAATTTTTAAACACTCTGTCCATTCTTTCAAGCCATTGTTACGCCTCTAAAGGGACCACTGTACCCTTAAATTCTCTGACCCCATACTTTAGCAATTTATCAAACTGCGTCTGGAGGCAATGGTTGTGCCACAGGTGGTTGGGGTGGAGCTTGAGCAGGCATACCCCCAGCCATTTGTTGAAACATCGCAGCCATCTGCTGTGCGAACTGTGCAGGGAACTGCGGCATTTGTGGGGCTGGTGCTGCTGACCCACTAACATTCGGTAAAGCTGGGGCTTCTCCTTGTGCCTCAGCTTCAACAGACTGCTCGACTGAGCGATCCCCTTCTTCCATTTCAGTCTGAAATTAGGGTATCTCCTGAACAAATAACACAAGGAGATTTCCCTCCGTTAGTTCATATTCATGATGTAATGCACTGTATGTAACAATTATGGACATTGAGCAGTTGTACTTAACAAAGAAAAGACACAAATTCACAATTTAAAACATAATTCAAAAATTTGCTCTGATACCACTAAAACATGTCACACCTTACCCCTCTGTAAGGCATAACATGATCTCGTAGAATACCTAATGAACTACCGAACTTCACCTACCGATAACTCATTAAGTACCCTACAAGGGATTTTAAAACAATTTTCTTATCTTTGACAAGTGGTGAGCATTTCTAATAAGTATTTAAAACATTTAGTTAAAATTAAAACTAGTTAATATTTTTGGTCCATTTTAGTTTTCCGCAAATTCTGTAAAAATTTTGACAGAGTTTCCTCTGTATTTTGAGAAAACCGTTCTTCAAATACCTGTAAAAAGCACTTCTAAAAGTTTTTCTCAACCCCTACTTCGGTTTTACAATCAAACTCAATCAATTTCTCAAAATACTGTCAATCAATATCATTCATATTTCATTAAAAACAAAATAATTTATACACAACCTTACAAATTTATATCAAAAGAAACACAAACTAAACTTTATTACAAACTTCATACAAATTTATGTACAAGCTGCTCAAGACCCATTTTTACATGTCCATACATTTATGTGCAATATATACATCAAAAGAAGTATTCTGATTAGGGTATAAATTATACCCAAAACTTTAGGTGGTAGCTTCTCACACCTCGTGAGCCTCGATCTGCTGCTCCTCTAGTTTCAGATCTGCGGCAAGAATAAAGCTATCAGAGTACTAGGACTCAGTGGTGCACAATATACTAAAATAATCTTTATGCAAAACTTAAAGCACATTCATTCAAAAATTTGGCTAAACATGAAAATTTAATACAATCATGCATTGTAAGATTTTACATGTAAACCAAGTTCATTTCAAAGTATCAAAACACATTTCATAAAACCCACAGTTAGATCACGCCATTCGAAACAAATAGAATCTCAATAGCCAGAGGCTAAAGAGAAATCATATCACAAGGCTAGCTAGCTCAAATATATGGATATCCATTCACATCCTCTTCTCTTGGCACACCTCAACCCTTCTCCCGCGAAGGAATCAAACTTCAAAACAAATTACCCCCACTAGTCGTGCTAGTGAGGTGTTCAAATATATGGTCATGATACTGTGGTTTCAAAACTTATCTTAACAATTTGCTAAACATTGTCATTTCAAATATACATAATAAATTTCAACAATTTAGATCAAACATCATAAGAATGCCATAATCCAATATTTCACATTATTCAAATCGATATGCAAAAGATGATTATAAAAGTATATGTTGTGCACAAACCTCAAACGAGTCGCCTGTTGGCCTTGACTCGACTCCTCGGAGTTACATCGGTATTCTTTCCACTGAAACACGAAATTTTCCAATGTTTCAGTACTAAAACTTAAAATAAATCCAAAATAAACTTAACTTCACATTTACCTAGCTCTAACGTGTTAAATGCGACGTTCTCGAAATTTTGTGTTTCGGGTTACTATTCACTGCACTATTCAAGTCAAATTATTGACTTTCTAAGGCTTAATAGGTATGGGAACTCCAACTTCACCCACATACCACATTTTGGTCACCAAACTTGTTGGTTTTGGTCATTTGTTTAAAGCTTTGGTCATTTTGGCAAAATTGCCAATTTTCGGTTTTGGTTCTCCGAAGTTGCACTGTTTCATTGGTCGGTCTACTGTTGAAATTTGACAAACCTTCCTTCATAGAAAATGTTCCTTATTGTCTTAAGTATATTCTCATTTTTGGATCAACTCAATCGGAGTTTTGTAGCTCAAGTTATGGCCAAAATAAGTTTACTGTTCACGATTATCGTTCATCTTGAGATTTTGGTGCTGGCAGATTTTTAGTCCAACTTTGGTTAATAATTTGATCAAGTTAAGTTCATAATTTGGTCTCACTTTCTTCATATGAAATGTTGTACTATGTCTTAGGTTTCCATCGGTTCAAGAATCGCCTAAATCCGAGTTTTCTAGATAGAGTTATAGCCATCCAAACATTGCTGCTCAATGAAAATTCTGCAAAATCTCAGTAATGTAAATTTAACTTTGCTCAATGATTTGAATGAGTTAATGGCCTAATTTGGGTTGGTGTTCTTCATGAAAGTTTTAGGTCTATATCATATCTAATTTCTGGTAAAATTTCAGGTCAATTTGACCTACCTAGCTCGAGTTATGACCAAATGAACAGTTACTGTTCATTTGGTAAGTAGTGCAGTGGCAGCCTGCTATCAACTCACTTTGGTCAATTGTTTCACCAAGTTTTGGTCAGTTTTTGGCTATGGTTCCTTAATGAAAATTGTGCTCTTTTATGTCTATTTTCATCTCCAATTGGTGGCATATCAATTGGACTTGTAAAATTTGAGTTTTGGTCCTTCAAAGTGGGTTTGGTCATGCTGCCAGCAGCATGACCATTAACCTACGAATTTGGTTTAATTTCCTACCATTCCCACACAATACATTTGATCATAATTGACCATTATTTCACTTCATAATAGGTCAAACATGCCATTTATGCATTTCTCCAAATTTTGGTTCACTAACCCTAGCATTGAAACCCTAATCACACTAAATTGTTTCATTTAATCACATTTAAGCATACCAACATCACATCTACCTTCATATAAGCTTGCCTACACTTATAATCTAATCAAATTCATGCACTTACATATCAAACCCTAGCTGATCAAAATCCAGGTTTAGTCCTCCTACAATTAATTTCATTTTATTTTAAGTTAAGATCTAAGTTACATACAACAAGAACACAAATATTAAACATAATTTTCAATTTTAAATTCACTAACCATAAACTTTGAATTTCAATCTTCCTCAAATCTTCAAATTCTTTTAATTTCTTGCTCCAAATCTTCTTCTTGAGGGTCAATTTAATGGTTTCTATAATTATTTTCAAGGATTAGGGGGTGAAATCTAAAGTTTAAGAAGCTTAAATCTAAGTTTTAATGGTGAAACAAAATAAAAAGAGAGGGAGAGGAGAGAGCTACGGGAAAGAGAGAAAAAAGAAAGAAGAAGAAGTAAAAAAATTGGCTTTTCAATTTTATTTTTAGTCTTTAATTTGACTTAGTCAATTAGTTAATTAAATTAAAATTAATTATGAAGTCATAGTTACATCATCATGATGATGTCATCAACTTTTCAACTTTTTCATTTTCTCTTCTTTTTTTTTTCTTTATTTTTCGATTAGTTCTTTAATTTAATTGTCGATTCCGAAATTTTTTTTGCTCCGATTTTATTTGACAGTTAGGTCAGGAGTCAGCTCTCGGGGTCAATTGACCAAATTGCCCATCGCCGGTTCATCCCGGTTTGCAAATAATCCAATATTTCTTCCGGCTCCCTGACCTAATTATTTGACTGGCTTAACAGTTCTTTTTCATGATTTTCTCTTTTTCACTGTGTTCATAAGGGTCCTAAGGACCACAGCGTCACTTTTTACAGTTCGAAATTTGAGTTTAAAATGACTTCACAGTCGTTCCCGAGGAGGTCACTCATCGCTGTGACTCTCGGCTCGTTTAACCTCTTATGTTCTGTTTTTCTTATTTGTAGTTAACTAATTAAACATTACTAATTATTTATGTTTATGGCTTCTCAAATTGTCTTAAGTGTGGCCCTAATCCCATTAATTGTCCGGACCGACACCGGTCACTGGAATAGTGAAATATACCAGGCTATACAACGGGGGTGTTACAGCTTTTGAGAATTTTATGTGTTGCCAACCGTGTACAGGAATTAGTAACAACTAAATGTGTTTATTAATTGTAAATGAGTTTTGTTGAATAGAAATTTATTGAAATTATTTTGAAACCACAATTAGCATGACAACATGATTTGTGTTTCTCATTAGCTTGCCTAGTAAGACGTATTGGATATAATCTCCTCCACTTGTAGGGTTGAGTTTTCTCTCTTTGGTTTACCAGTTGAGGACGTATTGAATGAGTACTCATATATGCTAGCTAGCCTTTGTATTCCCCTTTAGCCTTTGGTTATTGGAACGTATTGGCTTTGTCATGGTGTACAACATGACATTGATTGAAAAATTTGTGTCATAGTTCTAACTGTATGATTGTTGGCAACACATCTAATTTATGAATGTTTGATAAAAGGTGATTGAAAAATATGATTTGTGTGATTGTAAATTGTAAAATTGGTTTTATGACTTATGAAAAATATGGATATTCCAATTTCTTTGTTATGCATTAACGAAGTATATTTATATTGAATTAAAAATTTCTAGTTGTACATCACTGAGTGTAATACTCAGCGATGGTTGTTTCATGCTTTTGCAGGTAAGAAGAAAGAAAAAGCTGCAGAGTGAGCAGCGTGGAGCAGTACTGGATATAGTTTTGAATATATATTAGGTATACCCTTTTGTAGATTTATTTTGATGTAATCTGACCTGTATTTATATGGAAGAAAAATGAGCAGTTGTACAAATGAAATTATAATAATATTTTATTATCTTTTGAGTTGTAAATTTGTAAATGAACATCTATTTTGATTTGTATATGAGATGAGTACATTTGCTTGAGATTGGGTGAATTAAATGAGATGATTGAGTTTGGTTGTGTTCAAATTGGGTGTGAGATATTTTTATAAATTATTTTTCAACGGGTTTGAAAAACTGTTTTTACATATTTTTAGCCATCAACACGCGGATTTTCCATAAAATTTTAAAAATACTTATTAATTCCTAAATAAATTTTATGACACATAATTGAATCAAAGACACTTTGATGATTCTTTTATCACCTCGCTAAGTATAGAAATGACTTTAATATGTTAAAATCCCTTGTAGTATATTTAATAGGTTATCGATAGGTGAAGTTCGTTAATTCATTTGGTATACTACGGGATCATGTTGTACCTTACAGAGGGGTAAGGTGTGACACGGATGGGCTAAGTGGATTAATAGACTTTCTCCCATATACTCGAGCCTGTGGCAGAAGGCTAGCATTGAGAAGTTTATCTACTTGACTCACTTTGCTCCTTCATTTTGCTCTGGACTTATTTTCGGGTTCTCTGTGATTTTGGCCCCACACCTGTAACTTCTTCATCTTACTTGTAGGACCCATGTCTATCTTCTTGAAGAACATCTACATGTTGATGGGTCTACCAATGACTGGTGATGATGTGCCTAGTTTGATCACAGAGCTTGAGCTAAAATATCAACACAAGGGGAAGTTTACTTCTTATACTGTTCTAATTTCTACTAGGATAAGTACTACCACTGCTGACCACATCACCTTTATTTGGTGCCTTTTGTCTAAATACTTGTTTTATCCTGCATTTGGCTGCCCTTTTGTCGGGCTCCTTCCTTTGGCTCATTTCATAGCCATAGGCAGTGAGTATGCTTTTTAGCTCCATTTATCAGGCATTGGCACAAGTGACTCTCGATGCTCCCTTAAGTAAGGTGAATGGGAGTTTCTAGGTAGTTTAGCTGTGGCTTTTCTCTTACTTACTCCAGCTGTCAAGTTGACTCATCCAGGACTAGAGTTATACATGCCTTCTCTCTGATCTTGGCAGTTTGGTTTGATTTAGGGCATCCCAACCCTAGTAACTTCCTAAGTGTAGGAATATTAAAACTAGGATCTAAATGCATAAACATGCATAAAACATAACCTCACTTATATTACATAGCTGTATGTATAATTACATTATAATAGATAAACTATATATATATATATATATTTCATAATATAAATGTGCCTTATAAAGCAATGAATCTCCAAGAATGGAAGAGAGAAGGAATGAACAACACCACTTACACACCCACATATATTTTGTTTACGTAAAAAAAAAATTTTGCCTTTTCTTTTTCCACGCTTACCTATTCGGTGCTAAAATTAATAACTTTATAATCACTCAGATTTTTCAGGTTACCATTTTTTAGTTATGGAAAGAATTTCTTAATACCATAATCAATGGCCTTATTATAATTATAATAACCTATACAATAATTATATTTGATTGTTATATTATAACATATCAATGATCATTTGAATTTTTAGCATAAAATAAGTGTTAAGTTAATGGGTTAATGTGTCACACCTTACCCCTTTGTAAGGCATAACATAATCCTGTAGTATACCTAATGAATTACCGAACTTCGCCTACTTATAACCCATTAAATATACTACTAGGGATTTTAAACCAATTTCCAATCATTTTAAAGTGGTGGGTAATATTTAGTGATTATTAAAACCCTTTAATTGAAGTTTAAATCATAAATCAAAATTTTGATTAATTTGAAATCTCTGCAAATTTTATAAAAATTTCGACCGAGTGCCAACTATAATTTGGGAAAACAGTTTTTCAAAAACCTGTGAAAACAATCCCAAAATATATTTAAGTTTCAAACTCCAATATTCTCATCACAATCCATTTAAAGCAATTCATAAAAAAAATATTTCAAAAATAAACTTAAGCGTTTCATTAAATAAAGATAATAAGTTTACATTACACTTATTCACACAGATAAAAAATAAACTCCAAAATTTATTACACAACTGCTCAAAGCTAATGTACATACATACAGTTACACATACATTAAAACAAAATTTACAAGGGTATAATCTATATACCTGGTGATAAGTCCAAAATGCTGAACACTCCAAGTCATAAGCAGCCTACTCTGCTGCTTTATCTGTCTTCTTACCTGCGATAGCAATAAGAAGCTATCGCTGAGCCAAAGACTCAGTGGTGCACAACTTAAAGAAAATAATAATTTACACTGTAACACCCCTATGTTCGGTAGTGCGTTCTACTGTTCCAGTGACCAGTGTTGTCCGGACAGCTAGGATGCCTAGAACTACACTTCAATATGAGTGAGGAGACATAAAATAATGAAATACAAGAAAATAAAATACAAGAAAAACAAAGGAAAAATAATAGTAAAGAAATGCAATCAAGTTAAGCGAGTCGAGAACCCTAGCGATGGGTGACCGCACCGGGAAGTCACGGCGTGGACCGTTGACTAGCCCTGGACCGCGGGGAACCCTGGAAAATATTTTTAGGACTCAAATAAATATTTATTGAAGTATAAATATCATTAGAAATATCAAAGAAAAATTAAATAATTAGTACAAAGAAAAGTGAGAAATCGAAAAACGGACAAAACCCGGTGTTACCAAAAAATCGGGAATGCAACCCGAACAGGGGCATTGTGGTCATTTGACACCCGAGTTGTCTTTTGACCTAAATGTCCATAAAAAATAAATAATATTACACTTGGAAAATATAATGAAAAATTAATTTAGTGGTACCTAATGTAAATAACAAAAATGGAGGGTAAATGGGGTAATTAGCACTTAAACATATAATATGATTAAAAATGCATGAGTGGAGCACTATGGGAATTCAAATATTCATTAAGTGGGCAGATTACTTCCACTAAGCTCATCTTCAACCTTCATTCCTCACCATTGCCGAAATGAAGAAGTTCCAAGGTTCTCCCATGGCCACCCAAATGCATGGTTCCTTACACCCATTTTCAAGCTAGATTTTGGTTACTTGTCTTAATTAATTTTGATCCTCACACCATGGGCAGTAGATAGGCAGCAAGAAAGGAAAGTTTTTGTGGAGTTTTGAAGAATTTCCAAAGTGGTAAGTTTGTGTTTTTGATTATTGTTTAATTAAAGTTTGTAAGGATGTTATGGGTGTTTAATTTATGAAGAAATTTTTGAGGTTTGATGTGGAATGGGGATATGTACTTTTGGCAGCCATGGAAACACTTTGAAGGCAGTTTATTTTTGCATGTAAATGGTGAATTAAATAATTGATTAAATGTATATTGTGTAGGAAATTGTTTGGGTGATGTATACTTAGTATATGTAAATGTAAATTGAAATTTGAAGCTTGGAAATTTATGGAATGTAAAGGCACCATTGCGGCAGTTTGTTGACTCTTGAAGAATGCTGGAATTCATGCTTGGTTTATGTTATATTAATGTTGAATTATGTTGGATGTTAGGGCAGTTTGAGTGTATATATGATGGTGTGAAGTTGGACATGAGAAAAGTGTTATGGTTAGGTGATTGAATTGTTGTAAATTGAGTTAAAAAATTCTGCACTTTATGGTGTATGTTGAATGTAATTGTAAGCTGCCAAAATGACCTATAATGTGTTGTGAATTATGTTTAGGTCATGATACAACCAGAATTGACTTGAATATTGAGTTTGGCAAGTGTTAGGAGTGATCCTTGATGTGTATGAAAGAAATGTAATAAGGCAGTTTGTGTTTTAGGCCTATAACTTTAAGTGTGTGGCTCTAATTGGTATGAGACCAATTGGAGGTGAAACTAGGCACAAAATGTGCCAACTTTCATGAAGGAAGCATACCAAAATTCTGCTTGCAAGGTAGCTTGAAAAATGACCAAATCCGGATTAAGTGCAATTGAGGCCTGAAAATTGACCATTTGGGCAGCAGTTAGTGTTTAGGCCATAACTCACACAAAACAGGTACAATTGACCTGAAATTTTAACCATGAATAGTTAAGACCCATATCTACAAGTCTTATGAAGACACTAAATCCCAGAAATGACCATAAGCAAGTCAAACAGCTTGCACAAGTTCGGGTCCAAAAACTGGCCGAACCTAAAATGACCTAAAATGACCAATTTTAGTGCAATTTGACCAGTAATAGTAAAATAACCATAACTTGGTCTACATAACTCAGAATGACCTGAAATTTTGCCCCGCGTTCCATAAGACATAGATCTACAAGTTTGTAGTTTTGACCAAAACCTGAAAACCGAGGAAACTAGGTCGTCCGGCTAGGTCAAACTAATATCCCAGAATCCAGCAAATTGCAAGAAAATGCAGTATACACGGAAATGAACTTGGTAACATGTACCAACCCTAAAAGACTATCGAATGTGACATGTTAGTAACATTAAAACCTAATTTACCTAGAATGCACCGAGGGTCGATATATTACGTTGATTAAGCAAATAATAGCATTCAATGAATTACTTATCAAACATTATCGTTAGAGATAGTTTAATTAAGTACTGAAACACTTCAAATTGTGTTTCTCAGTTAGCAAAGACTCAGGGAAAGGGAAGGAAACACTGAGTCAAGACCAGGAGATAGTTATCAGAGGTTTGTGCACAACAACTATTTCTTTTGAATTTTTCAATTGAAATGAATTATGACTATTTGTACATTATTGTTTTAAATTGTGGAAATGTGTTTGAATGGATATTTATTGCTTGAAAAGCATTGTAAATGGTTTGAAACTGTGAGAAATTGTTTGAATGATATTGATGGATACTTATTGATTGAAAAGCATTGGAAATGATTTGAAACCACAGCTATCATGTATATTGATTGTATTCCTCGCTAGCTTGTCTAGTGGAACGAATTGAATTCCCTCTCTGGCTGAAGTGTTGAGGTGTGTGCTTGTTGAGGACGAATTGGATGAGTACTCATATTTTTGCTAGCTAGCTATGTTATTCCTCATTAGTCATTGACTTTTAAGACAAATTGAATACCTCATTAGCCATCGGCTTTTGGGATGAATTGAACTTTGGAACATGATTAAGCTGTGTGTGATTTATTGATATGTATTATGAGATTGTGAAATGGAGTTAAATTCTTATTGACACTCACTGTCTTTTGAATTTAATCATGATTTGATTTATTGAAATTATTATGATATTGAGAAATGGAGTTTAAATTCTTATTGACATTTACTGTCTTGAATTTAACTATGATTTTAAGTATCCACTATTTATATAACTTGTGATTTGTGATTTAAAGTTGTATTTGGTTAATGTTGTGCACCAATGAGACATTGTCTCGTGATAACTTTATTATTCTTGCAGTAGAAACAGACAGACGAGCAGACTAGGCTGCTAGTACATCTAGCGAGAGATTATCGGGTATAATGAGTATACCACACTTTACATTTTGTACTGTAATGTATATTAACTGTATGTATATTTTGTTCTTGGTTTGAGCAGTTGTAAATTAAAATTGTACATTGAAGTTGTAAAGTAAATTATGAGTTATTTTGACTTGTAAAAATTGTATTATATTTCTTGTATCTCAGTCTTTGAAAAATTACTGTGGATTTGAGTTGAGAAATATGTTGTGTTGAGAAATATGTTGGAGTTGAGATTTGGAAATATATTGAAGTGCTTTTTATAGCTTTTCTGAAGAACTGTTTTATCCAAAATACAGATGGCACTCTGCCAAAATTTTTACAAAAATGACTAATAGTCTAAATGTGTTAACTGTTCCAAGTCAGTTCACAAAAAGTTTTTAACACCTGAAAATAGTGCTCACCACTGTAAAATGAAGTAAGAAAAGTTTTAAAATCCCTTGTAGTGTATTTAATGGGTTATCAGTAGACGAAGTTGGTAATTCATTAGGTATACTACGGGATCATGTTATGCCTTACAGAGGGGTAGGGTGTGACATACACAATAATCAATCACAATTTTTTCAAAGTAAATCAATTTGAATATTAATACATATAAAATCATGCTTTATTTCTAAAGCCATAAAATTTCTTAAATAAACCAAATTTTGTTCCATAATCGCAAAATAAATTTTGAAAAGTCACACAGCTTAATCATTACTCCAATATCCAATTCATCCCACTAGCCAGAGGCTAATGAGGAATACTAAGGCTAGCTAGCACAAATATATGAGTACTCATCTAATTCGTCCTCAACTGATACATACCTCAATACTTCAGCTAGAGAGGGAATACAAAACCAATTCATCTCACTAAGCAAACTAGTGAGGAATTCACACATGTAATCATGATAACTGTGGTTTCAAACTATTTTAACAATTTTTCAAGCATAAAAAAACATCAATCAATTTACATTTTTATTTCATTCAAAATAATTTTCCAAAATTTGGGCCAACAACATATAATTCTTTGTCAACCAGAGTATCCAATATCCATAAACTCATAAATAAATTTCACAAATATACAATTAAAAATTCAAATCGAAAATCAAATAAAAGTTAATTGTTGTGCACAAACCTCAAATGAGTCGTCTCTTGGCCTTGACTTACTTTTTTTTATCCTTCCTAGTGTCTCTTTCTACTGAAACTCACAATTTAAAGTGTTTCTGTACTCATTTAAATCACTTCTAATAAGTAATCCAACAATTAAAATTTTTTTGTAGCCTTAATCTACCCAATACGATTTATAAAATTTGGGTCCTTATAATTGGTGTATTAGTGGTTACTATTCACTTCACCATTCATTTCAAAATGTTAAATTTTTCAATATTAATAGGTATGCTAGTTCTAATTATACCTAAATACCACATTTTGGGTCACAATTTTGTTGGTATTTGTTGCCAATTGTAATGCAAGATTTATTAGGGTTAAATTCTAAAATTTCAGTTTTTGGCTCTAAAGTTTACTATTACATTGGCCTATTCTGCAGTGGAAATTTGGATAAACTTTCTTTATCAAAGTTGTTCCTTAATGTGTCTAGTTTAATTCTCATTTTGAATCACTGTATTTGGAGTTTTGTAACTCAAGTTATGGCCATCTAACCATAACTGATGAGATTGGTCAATTCCAGAATTCTGGGCAATTTTAGGTTCTAGCAGATTTGGTAATCCAACTTTGGTTGGCAATTTGATTTGGTTATGGTTAGAATTTGGGATTGTGTTCTTCATGAAAGTTATTCTACAATGTCCTATCTTTCCAATGGTTTAAAAATCATATCATTTGGACCTTTTTACACAAAGTTATGACCATTTGAACATGTACTATTCATATAGTCAGTTTTGTCCAGTAATAGGGTATCGAATTCGGATTTAACCAAATTTTACAGCAACTTATGGTCAGTTTTAGGGTAAGGTTTCTACATGAAAATTGTTGCTTTGGTCTTAATTTTCATCTCCAATTGGCCTCACACCAATTGGAGCAACAGAATTTTAGTTATGGCCATTTGAGTGGACCAAGGTCAAGCTGTCCAGAATTGACCATTACACATTCACAATTCAATTTTAGTTTCAATCATTCAATCACACTTCTAAACACACCAATTGACCAATTTAAGCACCAATTATGTCAATTTGTATCAATTCACTAAATCCCCAAATTTTCCCCAAATTTCCAAATTATCAAGAACCCTAATTCACTAATTGTTACAAATCATTAAATTCAAATGCACAAATCATCTTTACCTACTCAATTAAGCTTGCCTAAATCTTTAATTTCATCAATTCACATCAATTCCAACTTCTTCCTAGGCTGGCCAAATTTCATGGGGTTTTAGATATGCATAATTTTTCATGTTTTGAGTTAATTTCTAGTTATTCTACTTCATTTCCCAACATAAATCAATTTAAAGTGTAGGGAGAAGAACTTACCTCAAATGAAGCTTTTCTAACTTCTTATCTCTTCAAGTTTCTTAAATTTTCTTTCTCCCAAACTTCTTTTTGGAGTTCAATTTGAAGGTTTCTACAATTTTTCATAAGGGATTTATGGTATAATTTAGGGTTTAGAAGAGCTTTAGATGGGCTTCAATGGAGGATTTGTGAGAGAAATGAGAGAGAGATGAGAAGGAGGGGGCGGCAAAGTGTAAAGAAGAAGATGACTAATTATTTTTCTCATTTTAATTTGTTTTTATCTCTTTTAACTTATCTTCAAATAATATAATTAAATAAATAAAATTTATTGCGTCAAGCTTACCTCACCAATGATGTCATAAAGCTTGTAAATTTTTTATTTTTCATTTCTTTTTCCCTTTTCTATCACTCACCTCTTCTCTTTGAATCTAATTTTTAATATTTTAATTTCCTATATTTTATTGGACATTTAGGCTAAAAGTCACCTCTAAGGGTGAATTGACCATTTTGCCCCTTACCGGTCTGATCCATTTTTCCAATAACACTAGATTGCTTCCTGAATCCTGATTCAATTATTTGAGCTTGTTCTTAATTCTTTTCTGTGGTTTTAACATTTTCCCTAGCTTTGCAATTATCCCAAGGCCTGGGATGTCATAGTGTCTCACACGAAATTTGGGTAGCAACTGAGCTCGCAGTCACTTTCCAGTACGGTCACCCATCGCTGTGACCTTGGCTCATTTAACCCATTATGCTTTGTTTTCTTTATTTCCATTTCACCTTCATATAATTTATATTAATTTTTATTTATGGCTTTTCTAGGTGTCACCAATATATTTCTAGATATTCTGACTGTTCGGATAGATACTAGTTACCGGAACAGTAGAATGTATGGTCAGCTTAGTATAGGGGTGTTACATAATGGGCTTATATTTTAAGTCTATCACTAGACTTTAACTATGGACTTGGACCTATCATGGGTGGACTTTATTCTTCATCTCCCACTCACACATGATAGGACCAACTTTCTCTCTTTTAATCACTACTGTATTCATACTTAATAAATAGATAATGTGGCCAGTGCATACTTCTATGAGCTTAGTGCTACACATCTGTTAAGATAATATAGTGTCTTAATTTTATTGAGTTTAGAGCAGATTTAGTATTATTTATCACATTGATATCTTTATCGATCTTAAATGAATATCCTGAGTTCATAATTATCTTCTTCAACATAATTGATTAGTTAATGAACACAGACTAATGTGATAATTCACAATGACCTTCCTTTTCTCCCAATTCTTTTAATCCCAATTCAACTCAGTTTTCTAGAAATGCCCAGTTAGACTGAATCTTACATGGTCCTTTAGCAACACTCTAAGATAGTGATCATTGAACTAAGCTTCAAGAAATAGATAGGAGTCATGAGGGTACATATTGTAACACCCTCATTATAGCAATTTTGTACATTCTACTATTTCGATGACCGGTATTGATCCGGACAGCTAGAACGTCTGAAAAAATATTTAGACTAGAGTGAGAAGTCATAAATAACTCAAATAATGGTAAGAAAAATTTAAGAAAAATTTTAGAAATAAAATACAACCAAGTTAAATGAGCCGATGCCCTAGCGATGGGTAATCCAGTGGGAAGTTGTGGTCCTCGCAGCTAGGAGCCCTAAACCTGGGAGAAAATTTATGAAATAATTTTTGGGACTCCAGAGAAGAGTCATTGAGGTTTCAATGGCATTAGAATGCCAAGAAATTGCTTAGAAAAATTTTTAGATCGGTACAAACGATTTTGGCTCAATAAGCCAAACGGAAGGTATTTTAATCATTTTGTCTTCAGAGATGATTTTTGGTCAACTTGTCCAGTTAAATAAATAATTATTATGACATAAAATATGAATAAATATTGTTAAAAATTAAATTAAAAATGAGTAGAAAAGAAAATAAGAGAAAATGAGTTAAATTTGGAATTATGACCTCATGCTTATGTCATTACAATGCCTCCACCCAATCACCACTTGACAAATAAATTAAAGGGATAAAAATGACATAAAAATGGGACAAAAATAAAATAAATTCTAGTAGCTTTCTTCCTCATTTCAGCCGAACCTCATCTCTCTCTACTACCTCCATTTTTGTTCTTCCTTCTCTCTAAATTTTCCTTGCTAACACACCATAAAATTACTTATTGGCTTCACAAAAATTGGTCATCACCACTAGAGCAAGACTTAGGCAACAAAAAAAGTGAAAATAAAGGAGTTTGTTAAGCTTGGGTTGGCACACAACATGGTTAGTGTCAATTAATCCTTTAAACTTTGTGTATGCATCATTGGGAGTATGAATTGATCCATTGATTATATATGTGTTTGAAGAATTGAAATGGTTAGAGTTAGGGTTTGGGGCACAAATTTGAGATTTGCTCATGTATTGGTGAAAGAAAGTTCTAATGGTCAATTAGTGATCATTTGGCTATGTGTGATTAGGAAGTGAAGTGATTTGTGCCATGGGAATTGAAGTTAGGTATGCTACCTAGTGTGACCTACAGGATTGGGTGTGAGTCCAGCAGATTTGGGTAGCTATAACTGGAGTTGTGTAGGTTCAATTGGTGCAACGCCAATTGGACATGAAATTAGATACATAATGGCCCACAATAGATTGACCTAAAAATTGACCAAATTTGGGTACCATTCATTCTGCCTGGGCAAAATAACCAAATGAACAGTGTTCATTCATTTGGTCATAACCCAGTGTAGAAAGGTCCAATTGACCTAAAATTTATATCAATGAAAAGATTAGACAATTTACAACAACTTTCATGTAGAACACAAACTCTAATTCTGGACTCAACCAAAGGAAATTGTTAGCCAAAGTTGAACTACCAAACCTGGTAGAACGGGATCCTGCCTCAAAATTCTGGGCAGATGTCAATCCGGCCAGCCTTATTCAAATTAGCATATCTTGAACTAGAAAACTTCAAATAGAGTGATTCAAAAAGGAAATTAAAGAAGACACATAAAGGAACAACTTTCACGAAGAAAAATTAGTCAAATTCTTACTGTACAAATGACCAATAGAACAGTAAACTTAGTGCTTAAAATTTAAAAATTTTAAAATAACCAACACTAAGATTTATAATGGTATTGGCAATAAATGCCAACAATTTTAGAATGCAAAATGTGGTATGTTGGTGATATTAGAACCAATATACCTATTATCTATGAAAAAGTCAATATTTTAGTTGACTAATAGGATGAATAGTAACAATTAAATTTCAATTTCAAAGAATTGCATAATTAAAAATGTTAAATGCCCTAGTAGGCCCAGTGTGATTGGTTTGGATAGGTTGGCATGCCAATAGGATTCTGTTAGCAGTACTGCATGTGGCATCATGCCATTTTGTGATTCATGGCTTAGATAGCCATTCTGTGATTTTATGGCTTTTAGCCATTCTCACACTATTGTGATACTTGGCCTTGTGCCTAATATTTATTACAGCTTATTAGTTGTTCTGTTGCACATCGGAAGACACATTATGACCGATGGTGTGACGGCCTGAGGTACTTGGTACCCAATGCTAGTTTACTCGTTATCCAGTCCAGTAAATTGGTATAGGTTACTTGGGCAACCAAAAATAAATATTGATAAATTTTAATCAATTATTGATATAAGAAGTACCAAATAAATAATAATACAAATAATTACAAAAAATTTGTCCGTATGAGAAATCAACAAATACACTGCATGTTTAATTTATTTTAGCTCTTTTTATTTTATTATTGGCACCACTAAGCAGTATTGCTTAGCGCGTTACTTTTACCACACGTAGGTTCTGGAGAGACAAATAGAGAGCCCAACAGACCACAGACTGGGTGAGGCCACAGATCTGCATAGAATCAGAGTCACCTCTCACGCTACAGTGCATTGGTAGGATACTAGGTCCCATTTTGTATTTTGTAATTTTTGTAAACTTTGTAATTAAACTTTTATTTTATTATGTATATTTAAAACTTCTATAATGTAATATTGTATTAATGTGATTATTTGTAAATTTGTGTTTATAGATAAAATTTGAGTATTTATTCATAATCTGAGTATGATTTTGATATGAAATGAATGAATAACAAATTGAGGAATTATTGAGAATTCGATGAGAAATTTATTGAGAAATGATGATTATTTGGAGTTGTGGTTGAGAAAATTATTGACAGTGTTTTCTACAGGTTTCGAAGAACTGTATTCTCCATTTTTAGCCGGCACTCTGTCAGTGTTTTCTACAGGTTCCGATGAACTGTTTTCTCCATTTTTAGCCGGCACTTTGCCAGATTTTCTGTAAAATTTTCAGAACCTCCAATAAATTTAAAATTTTAATAAATAATATCAATTTCATAAAGTTCACATAGTGATCCTAAATAAATAAATTAAGAAATGAGAAATATATAAATGAGATAAAATATGGTGTTCCGGCACACTGTGTGGCATATCTTGCTCGGCTATACTGTAGACGAGTAAGGGGTGTCACATTTAGTGGTATCAGAGCGTGTTTTAGTGCATTTCTGAGTCTAGATAGTGTAACATCCCCACTGTACGTATTCTGTACGTTCTATTGCTCCAGTGGCCAAATAACAATCCAGACAAGTTAGGATGTCTGGAAATACACTTCGGTGATGGTGAACAGACATATAATGATGAAATAAATAAAAAGAAAATATAAGAAAAATCAAAGAAAAATGAAAGAGAGAAAATGAAGCTAAGTTAAACGAGCCGGCACCACAGGGATGGGTGACCGCACTGGAAAGGCCGTTGCCAACCCCAGGACTGCGGGGAACCCTCGGAATTTAATTTTGAGGCATAAATAAAGGTTTATTGAAATGTAATTAACACTAGAAATATCAAAGAAAAATTAATAAATTAGTAAAAAGAAAAATAAAAAATCGAGAAATAGACAAAAATCGGTGTTACCGAAAAATCGGGAATATAACCCGAAGTGGGGTATTTTGGTCATTTGACACCTAGAGTTGCCTTTTGACCTCAATGTCCATTAAAAATAAATGATAGTACACTTAGAAAATGTCATGAAAAATTAAATTGTGATACATTATAAGAATAGTGAAAGAAATAGGGGATAAAATCTAATTTATGAAACTTTGAATAATTAACATTAAAATCCAAGTTAGTACTCCACTAACTCTTAATTTCGGACACTTAAATATTCCTTTGGGACAGCAGAACCATCATCTTCCACCTTGAGAAATAACCAGCCAAGAGAAATGAAGTTCACCATGGAAATCACCATGGACGCCCCACATGCAACCTCCATGGGTGCATGATCAAGCCACCATTTCTACTTAGTTCCTTCATTAAAGCTTGCCTATTCACCTTGGGGAAGATATTGGCAATAAGAAAAACAAGATTTGGTGAAGTTTTGATAAGCTCCAAAAGTGGTAAGTGTCCAAAACCTCTCCCTTGCTTTAGTAAACCTTGTGTTTTAGGTTGAGGTGAGTATTTTGGCTAAGAGAAATGAAGAAAATCTTGAGAAATGAAATGGTCCATTTTTGGCAGCCATGAATATATGTTGTAGTTGAATTTTTCTTACCTATAATGGATGGAAACTAAGGTTGAATAACTTAAATGGAGGAAGTAGTTAGTTAAATTCTAAGTATGTGCATGTAGTGCTTGAATTAAGGGTGTGTAATGGAACCTTAATGCTTTGGGCAAACTGCCATGTTTGGTAGCCTATTAAACCATGAATTTGTGTGTGAACATGTAGTTATTAATGAAATATGCTAATATTAAATTGTGGACAGCAAGTGTAAGTGATATGAAAGTATGATTATGTTGAAGTGTATGTGTAATATTGACATTGAGATATGTTGAATTTTGGTGGAAGTGAATGTTGAACTTAATGGTGAATTGTGTGCATTGAGCACTTGAATATTCTACCCAAAATTGTTGCTGGAATTGTGTACAATATATATATGGAAGTGTTATTGATTGAATATTGAAGTAATGAGGAAGAGAAGGAATATCAAATTGGAAGTGTATGTACTTTGTGCAGGTTATATATTGAAGGCAGTACCTAAATTAGGCCATAACTGCCAAACTATGAATCCAATTGGTATGAGGCTAATGAGGGGTGAAACTAGACACCAAACAGGCCAACTTTCATGCAGAAATGTTGCCAAAATTCTGCCTAGAAACTGACCTTAAAAATGACCAAATCTGGATTAGCAACCTTCAAACCCAGATTTTTGACCATATGAACAGTAGTCCTTGGGATGACCATAACTCACTCAAAACAGGTCTAATTGACCTAAAATTTTTACCGTGGTTAGTTTAGACATAGATCTACAATTCTTATGCAGGCACCAAAGCCCAGAAATAGCCAGAACCAAGTCAAATGGCTTGCACAATTTCGGGTACAAAAACTGCTGAACCAAAAGTGACCTAAAATTGACCAAATTTTGCACTAAAGGTGCAATCTGTCCAGCTTTAGTAAATTGACCATATCTTGGTTTGTACAACTCAGAATGACCTTAAATTTTTCCCCGTGTGCAATAAGACATAGAGTTACAATTTTGCTTCTTTGACCAGAAGCTAAAAACGAAGAGAAATAGGACTTTAAGCTAGACCAATCTAGTACACAAAAATTAATAATTTTACATCTTACATACAATGATGCTTAAAGCATTTTGGCAATGAATGCCAACTCGTAAAAATGGTAAATTGCACTATATTGGCAGCATATTGAGATATAAATTATGATATATTGGTGCTAGAAACAACTTATCCATATTACATAAAAAGGTCAACATATGCATGGACTTGTGAATTATATAATAGTTAGTAAACTCCAAAGATTAAAGAATTAAACAATTAATTTATAATGTGCCCTAGTTTGCCTAGTTGACTAGTATGGATAGGTTGACATGTCAATATGATTCTGACAGCTGTTCTATAAATGGCTTCATGCCATACTGTGTTTTTACGACTTATTATGCCGTACTGTGACTTTAATAGCCTACGGCTATGCATATTGTGTATTTATTCTTGGCTTATCGCCAGATTGACTATATGGCTTCTTAGCCACACTAATTGCACACCGGGAGACACTTTGTGATCGATGGTGTGATGGCCCGAGGTACTAGGTACCCAATGCCAGTATATCCATTTATCCAGTCTGGTCAGTATATAGGCTACACGGGCAGTAATTCAAGTACTATTAAATTCAAATACCTAAATCCAGTCTACTGACATACAGCACCACCAAAAATTCGTAATCACTTTATTTACTTTATTTTAGTGTATATTTCTTTATATTTGACACCACTAAGCAAAATTGCTTAGCGCGTTGCTTTTGTAACGCGTAGGTATTGGAGACACAGCTGGGGAGCCCAGCAGACCTACGACCGGGTGAGACATCAGATCTGCACAGGAGTCCAGAGTCATCTGCACTGCATTGCATACATGGTAGGACTTAGCATATCTTGTATTTTGTACTTTTGTTATATCTTTGAAATTTGGCCTTGTATTTTGTAATATTATGAAAGCTTTAAAGTTTGTAATATCTTGTACATATTAAATAACATGGAAATTTTCTGGATATATTTGAATTATTATGGACTGTATTATGGAACTATTTAATAACTGTAAAAGTCTATTGACTTTATCGAGAAATAGAGACTGTGAAATATTTGAGATTTTGATATTATCATATTAAACTGTTTTCAACAGGTTTGGAAGGATAGTTTGTCCGAAATACAGATGGCACCTTGCCAAATTTTTATTACCATTTTTAAAGCACTGATTTTATTAAAGTGTGAAAATAGAACCAGTATGCTATGAATAGCACATAAAGACTTCTTAAAATCAAATTGAGTTTAGAAAATGTGATAATCATAGACTAAGTGCTCTGGCACGCCGTGTAGCACGCCTTGCTCGGCTACACTGTAGACGGGTGAGGGGTGTTACATTTAGTGGTATCAGAGAACGGTTTAGGCATTTTTGGACCTAGATAGATTGCATATCATGCATTGCATTGTAAGTGTTAAGATGACTCTAATGCAGACCTTTTGATTTGTTATTTTGATCTAAATATGGACTCCACATCGCAGAGAGCGGTCGATGAGGAGGTGGAAAGTCATGACTGAGCCTGGAGACAGGAGGGAACCTGCTCCAACCATACCTGAGGCACCAGTACAGCCTCCACCAGCCACATTTCAGCAAATGGCTGAGTTCTTTAGATAGATGGTAGGAGTTATACCACCACCACCACCACCACCACCTCCAAATCAAAAATCTCATATGGAGAGACTCAGGAAGTTTGGAGCAGTGGACTTTCTAGGCAAAAGGGAAGATGATTCTATCACAGCTAAAAACTGGTTGGACAGAACTGGAAGAGTCTTGAAACAACTTCATTGTACTCCAGAGTAGAATTTGGAAGCTGCTGTATCACTACTACAAGATGATGCATACCAATAGTGGGATATAGTAACTAGTGAGGTGCCACCAAAACAGATAACTTGGGATTTCTTTCTCACTGAGTTCAGAAAGAAGTATGTGGGCAGTGTATACCTGGAAGAGAAGAGAAGGGAGTTTATTACCCTATGCCAGAGACAGTGTGATGGCTGAATATGAAAGAGAATTTGTCAGACTGAGCCGCTATGGGTGGGAAATAGTCCCTAATAAGGCAGAGAGATGCAAGAGATTTGAGGAAGGACTCAATGATAACATTAAAGTAATGATTACAGCCTTGGGGATTACAGAGTTTGCCAAATTAGTGGAAGCTGCACTGAAGGTTGAAAAAGTTAGAATGAATGAGCAGAATAGAAGGGATAGACAGCAGAAAAGAGGTTAGGGTTAGACCGGTACATCTTCTGCCCCTAGCAAGAAATTCAGAGGTTCGCCTACTCAGAGTTTCAGTAGAGCACCAAGTCAGGGTCAGTTACAGAGGCCCAAATCTCAGTTTGCACCAAAGAGAGGCCAGTCCACCCCTTCAATGGCTAGCTCTCCAGGGACAGGGTACATGGGACCAACCCCAACAGTATCTATTGCTTGCCCACATTGCCAAAAATGGCATAAGGGTGAATGTTGGAGGATGATAGGTGCTTGTTTACGGTGTGGATCTACAGACTACCTAGTCCGAGATTGTCCTCGCAGAACTGCTACATCCACTTTAGTATCAACTGATAGGTCTGCCCCTCCAGCTCCAAGGGGTAGAAGGTCGGGTAAGGCTGAGGCAGCCAGTACTTCATAGAAACCTGTATCAGAATCTGTGGAGAGAGCAGAAGGTAGAAAACCAGCCAGAGCCTATGCTATATCGGCACAGGAGGAACAGGATGCTCCAGATGTCATCAAGGGTACGTTCCTCCTTTATAATACTTCTGTGCATGCATTAGTGGATCCTGGATCTACTCATTCATATATTTGTATCAAGCTGCCCGTAGAAAAGGGAATACCAGTAGAGGAAAGTGACCAAGACATCCTGGTCACAAATCCGCTAGGCCACAGTGTGGTAGTAAACAAAGTGTCTAAGGGCTGTCCATTGAAGATTCAAGGGAAAGAGTTCTCAGGAGACTTAATTGTACTGCTTTTCCATGAGTTTGATGTGATTTTGGGAATGGACTGGTTATCCCATCATCAGGCAATAGTAGATTGTAAATTGAAGAGAATCTCTCTGAAAACTACTGAGAACGAAGAAAAAATAGTAGTGGGTGAAAGAACAGATTTCTTGTCCAATGTCATCTCAGCTACAGTTGCAAGTAGATGGTTGAGAAAAGGGTGTGAATCCTATCTAGCACACGTGGTTGACACTAGGCAGGGTAAACTTGACTTGTCTGACATACCCACAGTAAGGGATTTCTCTCAGGTATTTCTTGAGGAATTGCCTAGTTTGCCACCAGAAAGGGAAGTTGAATTTGCTATTGAGATTATGCCGGGTACAACTCCAATTTCAATTGCTCCATATAGGATGGCACCTACTGAATTGAAAGAGTTAAAAATCTAGCTACAAGAATTTCTAGATAAGGGGTTCATACGCCCCAGTGTGTTACCGTGGGGAGCTCCGGTACTGTTTGTAAAGAAGAAAGATGGGACACTGAGGTTATGTGTTGACTACCGGCAGTTAAATAGAGTAACAGTGAAGAACAAGTATCCGTTGCCTAGAATTGACGATCTGTTTGATCAGTTGAAGGGAGCCGGTGTGTTTTCTAAGATTGATCTCAGATCAGGGTATCATCAGCTAAGGGTTAAGGATGCAGATGTGCCTAGGACTGCATTTAGTACCCGGTATGGGCATTATGAATTCCTGGTGATGCCATTTGGGTTAACAAATGCTCCAGCAGCATTCATGGACCTTATGAACCGTATCTTCCATCCATACTTAGATCAGTTTGTAGTGGTCTTCATTGATGACATCCTAGTATATTCCAAGGATAAAGCAGAACATGATGAGCATTTGAGAATTGTTCTGCAGATTCTAAAAGAGAAGAAATTGTATGCTAAATTGTCCAAGTGTGAGTTCTGGTTGAATGAGATTGCATTCCTTGGACATGTAGTATCAGCTGAAGGGATTAGAGTGGATCCTAAGAAGATTGAAGCAGTGATGGAATGGAAGCCTCCCAGAAATACAACTGAGATCAGAAGTTTCTTGGGGTTAGCTGGATATTATAGAAGATTTGTAAAGAGATTTTCCCTGATAGCTACTCCAATGACCAAATTACTACACAAGAATATGAAATTTGACTGGAATGATAAGTGGCAAGCCAGTTTTGAGAGGCTGAAGGCTATGTTGACAGAGGCACCAGTGTTAACACAACCAATGTCTAGAAAAGACTTTGTAGTCTACAGTGATGCCTCACACAATGGGTTAGGGTATGTACTCATGCAAGAAGGGAAAGTGGTCGCATATGCTTCCAGGCAGTTAAGGCCACATGAAAAGAATTACCCTACTCATGATTTAGAGTTAGCAGCAATTATCTTCGCATTGAAGATATGAATGCATTATTGTATGGAGAAAAATGCTTCATATACACAGACCATAAGAGTCTGAAGTATCTGCCAACCCAGAAGGAACTTAATTTGAGACAGAGGCGATGGATTGAATTCCTCAAAGATTATGATTGTGTGATTGACTATCACCCTGGGAAGGCAAATGTAGTCGCTGATGCTTTAAGCAGAAAATCTATTGTAGCATTAAGATCTCTGAATGCCCAACTGTCCTTAACTCATGATGGAGTTATTTTGGCTGAGTTGCAAGTGAAGCCGAATCATATGACAGAGATGGGCGATGGGCAGAAGACAGATAAGAAATTAATGGCTGTTATGGGCAAAATCACTGAGGGGAAGGAAACTGAATATGAAGCAAAAGAAAATGGGTGCCTGTACTATAAAGAAAAAGTATGTGTACCAGATGATAAAGAGTTGAAAACCAGTATTCTGAAAGAAGCACATAACAGTGTGTATGCTATGCACCCAGGAAGCACAAAAATGTACCATGACCTGAAACTCCGATAGTGGTGGCCAGGTATGAAGAAGGACATAGTTGGCTATGTAACTAGATGCTTGACATGTCAGCAAGTCAAAGCAGAACACCAAGTTCCATCAGGTTTGTTACAGCCCATAAACATACCTGAAAGGAAATGGGATCGAGTCACTATGGACTTTGTCAGTGGTCTACCTCTCACTCAGAAGAAGCATGATGAAGTATGGGTGATTGTGGATAGGTTAACCAAATCAGCACATTTTCTGCCAGTCAGAACTGACTACTCACTGGAAAAGCTAGTAGAATTGTACATCAGTGAGATAGTTAGACTACATGGAATTCCACTTTCCATTATATCTGATAGAGACCTGAGGTTTACATTTAGATTTTGGAAGAAATTACAAGAATCCTTGGGCACACAACTCCATTTTAGTATAGCTTTTCATCCTCAAATGGATGGACAGTCAGAAAGAATAATCTATGTAAATTTTGAAACTCATTGAGTTATTGCAAACAATAAACTGATAATAATGATAGTAATAACTGAATATGTGTGATAGGTCCTCGAGGATATGCTGAGAAGTTGTATTATTGAGTTTGAGGGAAGTTGGGACAGATACCTTCCACTGGCAGAATTTGCATATAATAATAGCTATTAAGCTAGCATACAAATGGCACCCTATGAAGCACTGTATGGGAGAAAATGCAGAACACCTGTATGTTGGACTGAATTGGGTGAAGATAAGCTAGTGGGGCCAGACCTGATAAAACAGACAGAGGAAAAGGTGAAACTGATAAACGCCAATTTAAAAGTTGCCTCAGACCTACAGAAATCTTATGCTGACTTGAGGAGAAAAGACATTGAGTATGAAGTTAGCGAGAAGGTATTTCTCAAAGTATCACCATGGAAGAAAGTGTTGAGATTCGAGAAAAAGGGAAAATTAAGCCTTAGGTTCATTGGCCCATATGAAGTTATTGAACGTGTGGGACCAGTAGCCTACCGATTAGCCTTACCACCTGAGCTGGACAAGATACATAATGTGTTCCATGTCTCGATGCTCAGAAGATACAGATCAGATCCTTCACATGTCATCTCAGCAGAAGAAATTGTGGTACAACCTGACCTGACATATGAAGAAGAACCAATTAAAATCTTGGCACAAGAGGTAAAAGAGCTCAGAAACAAGACAATTCCACTAGTGAAAATCCTATGGAAGAGGCAACATGGGAGAGCGAGGAGACAATGAGGCAACAGTTCCCTCAGCTCTTCACATCAGATAAATTTCGAGGACGAAATTTTTATTTAGAGGGGAAGATTTGTAACATCCCCACTTTACGTATTCTATACGTTCTATTGCTCAAGTGGCCAAATAACAATCCAGGCAAGTTAGGATGTCTGGAAATACACTTCGGTGATAGTGAACAGACATATAATGATGAAATAAATAAAAAGAAAATACAAGAAAAATCAAAGAAAAATGAAAGAGAGAAAATGAAGCTAAGTTAAACGAGCTGACACTACAACGATGGGTGACCGCACTGGGAAGGCCGTTGCCAACCCCAGGACTGCGGGGAACCCTCGGAATTTAATTTTGAGCCATAAATAAAGGTTTATTGAAATGTAATTAATACTAGAAATATCAAATAAAAATTAATAAATTAGAACAAAGAAAAACAAAAAATCAAGAAACAGACAAAAATTGGTGTTACCGAAAAATCGGGAATATAACCCGAGGTGGGGTGTTTTGGTCATTTGACACCTAGAGTTGCCTTTTTACCTCAATTTCTATTAAAAATAAATGATATTACACTTAGAAAATGTCATGAAAAATTAAATTGTGATACATTATAAGAATAGTGAAAGAAATGGGGGATAAAATCTAATTTATGAAACTTTGAATAATTAACATTAAAATCCAAGTTAGTGCTCCACTAACTCTTAATTTGGGACACTTAAATATTCCTTTGGGACAGCAGAAACATCATCTTCCACCTTGAGAAATAACCAGCCAAGAGAAATGAAGTTCACCATGGAAATCACCATGGACGCCACACATGCAACCTCCATGGGTGCATGATCAAGCCACCATTTCTACTTAGTTCCTTCATTAAAGCTTGCCTATTCACCTTGAGGAAGATATTGGCAACAAGAAAAACAAGATTTGGTGAAGTTTTGATAAGCTCCAAAAGTGGTAAGTGTCCAAAACCTCTCCCTTACTTTAGTAAACCTTGTGTTTAGGTTGAGGTGAGTATTTTGGTTAAGAGAAATGAAGAAAATCTTGAGAAATGAAATGATCCATTTTTGGCAGCCATGAATATATGTTGTAGTTGAATTTTTCTTACCTATAATGGATGGAAACTAAGGTTGAATAACTTAAATGGAGGAAGTAGTAAGTTAAAATCTAAGTATGTGCATGTAGTGCTTGAATTAAGGGTGTGTAATGGAACCTTAATGCTTTGGGCAAACTGCCATGTTTGGTAGCCTATTAAACCATGAATTTGTGTGTGAACATGTAGTTATTAATGAAATATGCTAATTTTAAATTGTGGGCAGCAAGTGTAAGTGATATTGAAGTATGATTATGTTGAAGTGTATATGTAATATTGACATTGAGATATGTTGAATTTTGGTGGAAGTGAATGTTGAACTTAATGGTGAATTGTGTGCATTGAGCACTTGAATATTCTGCCCAAAATTGTTGCTAGAATTGTGTACAATATATATATGGAAGTGTTATTGATTGAATATTGAAGTAATGAGGAGGAGAAGGAATATCAAATTGGAAGTGTATGTACTTTGTGTAGGTTGTGTATTGAAGGCAGTACCTAAATTAGGCCATAAGTGCCAAACTATGAACCCAATTGGCATGAGGCCAATGAGGGGTGAAACTAGACACCAAATAGGCCAACTTTCATGCAGAAATGCTGCCAAGATTCTGCCTAGAAACTGACCTTAAAAATGACCAAATCCGGATTAGCAACCTTGCAACCCAGATTTTTGACCATATGAATAGTAGTCCTTGGGATGACCATAACTCACTCAAAACAGGTCCAATTTACCTGAAATTTTTACCATGGTTAGCTTAGACATAGATCTACAATTCTTATGAAGACATCAAAACCCAGAAATGGCCAGAACTAAGTCAAATGGCTTGCACAAAATTCGGGTACAAAAACTGCCGAACCAAAAGTGACCTAAAATTGACCAAATTTTGCACTAAAGGTGCAATCTGTCCAACTTTAGTAAATTGACCATATCTTGGTCTGTACAACTCAAAATGACCTAAAATTTTGCCCTGCGTGCAATAAGACATAGAGCTACAATTTTTCTTCTTTGACCAGAAGCTTAAAACCAAGAGAAATAGGACTTTAAGCTAGACCAATCTAGCACACAAAAATTAAGAATTTGACATCTTACATACAATGATGCTTGAAGCATTTTGGCAATGAATGCCAACTTGTAAAAATGGTAAATTGCACTATATTGGCAGCATATTGAGATATAAATTGTGACATATTGATGCTAGAAACAACTTATCCATATTACCTAAAAAGGTCAACATATGCATTGACTTGTGAATTATATAATAGTTAGTAAACTCCAAAGATTGAAGAATTAAACAATTAATTTATAATGTGCCCTAGTTTGCCTAGTTGACTAGTATGGATAGGTTGGCATGCCAATAGGATTCTAACAGCTGTTCTGTAAATGGCTTCATACCATACTGTGTTTTTACGGCTTATTATGCCGCACTGTGACTTTAATAGCCTACGGCTATACATATTGTGTATTTATTCTTGGCTTATCGCTAGATTGACTATATGGCTTTTTAGCCACACTAATTGCACACCGGGAGACACTTTGTGACCGATGGTGTGATGACCCGAGGTACTAGGTATCCAGTGCCAGTATATTCGTTTATCCAGTCTAGTCAATATATAGGCTACACGGGCAGTAATTCAAGTACTATTAAATTCAAATACCTAAATCCAGTCTACTGACATACAGCACCACCAAAAATTCGTAAACACTTTATTTACTTAATTTTAGTGTATATTTCTTTATATTTGGCACCACTAAGTAAAATTGCTTAGCGCGTTACTTTTGAAACGCGTAGGTATTAGAGACACAGCTGGGGAGCCCAGCAGACCTACGATGGGGTGAGACATCAGATCTGCACAGGAGTCCACAGTCATCTGCATTGTATTGCATACATGGTAGGACTTAAGATATCTTATATTTTGTACTTTTGTTGTATCTTTGATATTCGGCCTTGTATTTTGTAATATTATGAAAGCTTTAAAGTTTGTAATATCTTGCACATATTAAATAACATGGAAATTTTCTAGATATATTTGAAATATTATGGGACTGTATTATGGAACTGTTTAATGACTGTAAAAGTCTATTGACTTTACTGAGAAATAGAGACTATGAAATATTTGAGATTTTGATATTATTATATTAAATTGTTTTCAACAGGTTTGGAAGGACAGTTTGTCCGAAATACAGATGGCACCTTGCCAAATTTTTATTACCATTTTTAAAACACTGATTTTATTAAAGTGTGAAAATAGAACCAGTATGCTATGAATAGCACATAAAGACTTCTTAAAATCAAATTGAGTTTAGAAAATGTGATAATCACAGACTAAGTGCTTCGGTACGCCATGTAGCATGCCTTGCTCGGCTACACTGTAGACGGGTGAGGGGTGTTATAGATAGAGTCCATACCATGCATTACATTCGTAAGAGTTGAGGTGACACTAATACAGATCTATCTGTTTTTCTTATTTTGATTAGGATATGGACCCTACGTCACGGAAGGTAGTTGAGGAAGAAGTGGAGAGTCATGCTCCACTTGCGGCTGAGACTGGAGGCCAGGGAGAACCTACTCCACCAGTAGTGTCTGCACAGACTCCACCGGCTATGTTTCAGCACATGGCAGATTTCTTTAGACAAATGGCTGGGGTTATGCCACCACCACCACCTCCACAGCAGAAATCTCACCTGGAAAAACTGAGGAAATTTGGAGCTGTGGACTTCATGGGTAAGAAAGAAGATGACCCAGTAGCAGCTAAAAATTGGTTAGACAGAACCATCCAGGTATTGAAGCAACTGCATTGCACCCCAGAGCAGAACCTAGAGAGTGTTGTGTCTCTTCTACAAGATGACGCCTATCAGTGGTGGGACACAATGTCCAGTGAGGTGCAGCCAGAGCAAATCACCTGGGACTTCTTCCTCATCGAGTTCAGAAAAAAATATATGGGCTGTGTGTATTTAGAGGAAAGAAGAAAAGAGTTCATCAGTTTGAGACAAAGGCAGCTCTCAGTAGTGGAGTATGAGAGGGAATTTATCAGACTAAGCCACTACGAAAGGGAAATAGTCCCCAATGAAGCTGAAAGGTGTAAGAGGTTTGAAGAAGGACTCAATGACAACATTAAGATAATGATTACTGCCTTGGGGATTATAGACTTCACCAAATTAGTGGAAGCTGCTTTAAAGGTTGAGAAAGTCAGAATAAATGAGCAGAACAGAAGGGAGAGATAGCAGAAGAGGGGTCCAGGTCAGTCCTGTTCATCCTCTGCACTTGGGAAGAAATTTAAAGGTCCACCTACTCAGAGTTCGGGTCAGCCTCAAGGTTAGGGTCAATCCCAAGGGCCCAGACCATAGTTCACACTTAGGAGAGGTCAATCCACACCATCAGTAGGCAGCTCTCCAGGGATGGTGTTCAGGGGATTAGCCCCAACATCTTCTGCCTGTCCACATTGCTTGAAGTGGCATAAGGGGGAGTGTTGGAGAGTGACGGTTGCTTGCTTAAGGTGTGGGTCTACAGAGCATCAGCTAAGAAACTATCCATGCAAAGCTGCTACAGCTACTCCAGTACAAGCAGACAAGCCTGCCCCTGCACCTTAAAGGGGTAGAAGGCCCAGTAAATCTGAGGCAACTGGTCCATCACAGAGACCTGCATCTGAGACAGCCAAAAGGCTAGAGGTCAGAGTACCTGCCAGGGCTTATGCCATGAGAGCTCAGGAGTAGCAAGATGCCCCATATGTCATCAGGGGTACGTTTTCCCTCTATAACATCTCTGTACATGCATTGGTGGATCCATGATCTACCCATTCATATATCTGCATCAAGCTACCTATAGAAAGGGGGATACTAGTAGAAGAGAGTGACCAAGACATTCTAGTCACTAATCCATTAGGCCATAGTGTGGTGGTGAATAAGGTGTACAAAGGTTGCTCGTTAAGGATTCAGGGGTATGAATTCTCGGCAGCCCTGATTGAATTGCCTTTCCATGAGTTTGATGTGATTTTAGGAATGGACTGGTTATCAAGTCATCAGGCAATGGTTAACTGTAAACTGAAGAGGATTTTTTTGAGAACTCCTGAGGGAAATGAGATCACAGTTGTGGGGGAAAGGATAGATTTCTTGTCTAATATCATCTCAGCTACTACTGCAAGAAAATTGATGAGAAAGGGCTGTGAAGCCTACCTAGTACACATAGTTGATACTAGGCAGGCTAAGCCAAACTTGTGTGATATACATACACTAAGAGACTTCCCAGGTGTGTTTCCTGAAGAATTGCCTGGGTTACCACCAGAAAGGGAAGTCAAATTTGCCATTGAGGTACTGTTGGGTACAACACCAATTTCCATTGGTCCTTATATGATGGCACCCACAGAATTGAAGGAGCTGAAAATCTAGTTGCAGGAGTTACTGGACAAGGGGTTTATATGCCCCAGTGTGTAACATCCTCCCTGTACGTATTCTATTTGTTCTGTTGCTCTAGTGACATAATGTCAGTCCGGCCAAGTCAGGATGTCTGGAACTACACTTCGATGATAGTGAACAAACATATAATGATAAAAAAGTAAAAAGAAAATACAAAAAAAATTAAATAAAAATAAAAGAGAGAAAATGAAACTAGGTTAAACGAGCCGGCACCGTAGCGATTGGTGATCGCACTGGAAAGTTACGGCAAAGGCAATTGCCAACCCCAGGACCTCGGGGAACCCTCGGAATTAAATTTTGAGACATAATTAAAGGTTTATTGAGGTGTAATTGACATTAGAAATATCAAAGAAAATTAATAAATTAGTACAAAGAAAATAATGAAAAATTGAGAAACTGACAAAAATCGGTGTTATCGAAAAATCGGGAATACAACTCGAAGAGGGGCATTTTGGTCAATTGACACATAGAGTTGACTGTTGACCTCAATTTCCATTAAAGATAAGTGATAATACACTTTGAAAATATCATGAAAAATTAAAATGTGGTACATTATATTAATAGTGAAAGAAATAAGGCATAAAATGTAAATTGTGAAACTTTAAATCATTAAACATTAAAATAAAGCTTAGTGCTCCACTAAACTTAAAATATGGGACATATAAAGACTAAATTGGGCAGAATTAGTCATCTTCAACCTTAAGAACAAAACCAGCCGAATTGTCCTCCATGAAAACTCCATTGCCGTAGCTCACTTCAAGCTCTATGCACTCCACTTCAAGCCATCTTTCACACATAATTCCTTCATTAAAGCTTGCCTACTCACCTTGAGGAAGCTTTTGGGAGCAAGAAGGAAGGGATTTAGTGAGTTTTTAACAAGCTCCAAAAGAAGTAAGCGTCCAAATTCCCTCCCTTTCTTTAATAAACTTCATGTTTAGGTTAAAGTGAGTTGAATGGTGAAGAGAATGGAAGGATTTGCTGAGTTATGGAATTATTCAATTTCGGTAGCCATGAGAACATAAGTTGCTTGAGTTTTTCTTACCTCTAATGGATGGAATTAATGTTGATTTAGTCAATTTAAAGTTGTAGTAAATTAGTTTCCATGTATATGTATATTAAGTACTTGAATTTAAGGGTTTGGAAAGCAAATTAAATACCTTAGCAAACTGCCACTTTTGGCAACCTTTAAATTCATGAATTAATGTTTGGTTTCATGAATTTCCTTGATGAATTATGGTGAAGATGAATTGAGGGCAGTGTATGTGAAGTAATGGTTGGGAAGTATATGTAATAATTAAGTGATTTCATGTATATGTTACGTTGAATTTAACTTTATGAATTAGGGTTGTATAATGTACATGGAGCACTTGTATATTCTGCCCAAATGGACATAATTGAGATATGATGAATGGTATTGAAGTGCTATGAATGTATAATTATAGTTTTGGGAGGAGGAGAAATGCCAATTGGGAGTGTTCTTTTATGTGTAGGTTGTGTGTGTTGAAGGTAGTAGGTAAATTAAACCATAAGTGAAAATTGGTGATCCCAATTAGCATGAGGCCAATGGGAAGTGAAACTAAACATAAACTAGGCCAACTTTTATGTAAAAATATTGCCAAAATTCTGCCTAGAAACTAACCTTAAATATGACCAAATCCGGAATTGGTAAGAGAAGGAATATTGAGTATGCAGTGGGTGAGAAAGTATTCCTCAAGGTTTTCCCTTGGAAGAGAATTATGAGATTCGGCAGAAAGGGAAAACTGAGTCTCGTTTCATTGGGCCATATTGTCATACCCTATCCCTCTGTAAGGCATAACATGATCCCGTAGTATATCTAATGAATTACCGACTTCGCCCACTGATAACCCATTAAATACACTACAAGGGATTTTCAAAACTTTTCTTACTTCTTTTACAGTGGTGAGCACTATTTACATGTGTTAAAAAACTTTTTGAACTAAAGTGAATTAGCTAACACATTTAGACTATTAGTAATTTCTGTAAAAATTTTGGCAGAGTGCTCTCTGTAATTTGGATAAAACAGTTCTTCAGAAAACTTGTAAAAAACACTTCAATATATTTCCAAATCTCAACTCCAATATATTTCTCAACACAACATATTTCTCAACTCAAATCCACAGTGATTTTTCAAAGACTAAGATACAAGAAATATAATACAATTTTTTTTACAAGTCAAAATAACTCATAATTTACTTTACAACTTCAATGTACAATTTTAATTTACAACTGCTCAAAACCAAGAACAATATATACATATAGTGAACATACATTACAGTACAAAATGCAAAATGTGGTACACTCAATATACCCGATGATCTCTCAGTGTTGCCCTAGCAGCCTAGTCTGCTGCCCTGTCAATCTGTCTACCTGCGATAACAATGGAAAGCTATCGCTGAGACAATGTCTCAGTGGTGCACAACATTAACCAAATACAACTTTAAATCACGAATCATAAATCATTTAAATAGTGGATACTTAAAACCATAGTTAAATTCAAGATAATGAATGTCATAAGGAATTTAACACAATATCACAATAAATCTCAGTAGTCAAAACATAGTTAAATTCAGAAGACAGTGAATGTCAATAAGAATTTAAACTCCATTTCACAAATTATTAAAGCTTATAATAACACAATTTAGTCAAATAATTTAAGAACACAGTGTTGCTAATTCATACACAACTTAGGCCATGACATAATTTTCCGATCAATGCTAGCATTTAAGGGTACTTACCAAAGCACCTGCAGGCGTTACGTATCGCCCCGCAAGCCCTTGGTGGTACCTATCGAGCACTTGCAGCGTTCATGACGCCATCCCTGCAAGCTTCTGAGTTCACTCGTGAGAGTTCCCAAGAATCGTAGGCGTTACGTATCGCCGTCCCTACTTTGCTCTGATAACACTAAACACATTTTATCTCAAAATTTCCAAAGTCATAATTTCATTCACAAGATGGCAACACAATTCATAATTAACTTCAACTTTCACAAATTACACTAAATCAAATTTTCCACAGTTTCAAACCATTTACAATGCTTTTCAAGCAATAAGTATCCATTCAAACACATTTCCATAATTGAAAATAACAATATACAAATAGTCATAATTTATTTCAATTGAAAAATTCAAAAGAAATAAATGTTGTGCACAAACACAATTTAAAACAATAACATACAATTAATCATATGAAATATTATTCAGAGCAAACAATTAATCATATGAAATATTATTCAGAGCAAAATCAGTTGAAAACTAGTTGTGCACAAACACAATTTAAAACAATAACATACAATTAATCATATGAAATATTATTCAGAGCAAAATCAGTTGAAAACTAGTTGTGCACAAACCTCTGATAACTGTCTCCTGGCCTTGACTCAGTGTCTCTTTCCCTTTCCCTGAGTCTTTGCTAACTGAGAAACACAATTTGAAGTGTTTCAGTACTTATTTAAACTGTCTCTAACGATAATGCTTGATAATTAATTCACTGGAATCTATTACTTGCTTAGTTAGCCTAATATATCGACCCTCGATGCATTCTAAGTAAATTAGGTTTTAATGTTACTAACATGTCACATTCGATAGCCTTTTAGGGTTGGTACATGTTACCAAACTCATTTCCAAGTATCTTGCATTTTCTTGCAATTTGCTGGATTCCGGGATACTAGTTTGACCTAGCCGGACGACCTAGTTCCCTCGGTTTTCGGGTTTCGGTCAAAACTACAAACTTGTAGATCTATGTCTTATTGCACGTGGGGCAAAATTTCAGGTCATTCTGAGTTATGTAGACCAAGTTATGGTCATTTTACTATTGCTGGTCAAATTGCACCAAAATTGGTCATTTTAGGTCACTTTAGGTCATTTTAGGTTCTGCCAGTTTTTGGACCCGAACTTGTGCAAGCTGTTTGACTTGCTTATGGTCATTTATGGGCTTTGGTGTCTTCATAATACTTGTAGATATGGGTCTTAACTATTCATGGTCAAAATTTCAGGTTAATTGGAACTGTTTTGAGTGAGTTATGGCCTAAAAACTAACTACTGCCCAAATGGTCAATTTTCAGGCCTCAATTGCACTTAATCCGGATTTGGTCATTTTTCAAGCTACCTTGCAAGCAGAATTTTTGCAACCTTTCTTCATGAAAGTTGTCACATTTTGTGCCTAGTTTCACCTCCAATTAGTCTCATACCAATTGGAGCCACACACTTAAAGTTATTGGCCTAAAACTCAAACTGCCTTATTGCATTTCTTTCATACACATCAAAGATCACTCCTAACACTTACCAAACTCAACATTCAAGTCAATTCTGGTTGTACCATAAACTAAACATAATTTACAACATATTATAGGTCATTTTGGCAGCTTACAATTACATTCAACAAACACCATAAAGTGCAGAATTTTTCAACTCAATTTACAATCAATTCAATCACCCAACCATAACACCTTTTTCATGTCCAACTTCACACCATCATATATACACTCAAACTGCCCTAACATCCAACACAATTCAACATTAATATACCATAAACCAAGCATGAATTCCAGCATTTTTCAAGAGTTAACAACCTGCCGCAATGGTGCCTTTACATTCCATAAATTTCCAAGCTTTAAATTTCAATTCACATTTACATATACTAAGTATACATCACCCAAACAATTTCCTACACAATATACATTTAATCAATCATTTAATTCACCATTTACTAGCAAAAATAAACTGCCTTCAAGGTGTTTCCATGGCTGCCAAAAGTACACATCCCCATTCAACATCAAACCTCAAAAATTTCTCCATAAATCAAACACCCATAACATCCTTGCAAACTTTAATTAAACAATAATAAAAAACACAAACTTACCACTTTGGAAATTCTTCAAAACTCTACAAAAACTTTCCTTTCTTGCTGCCTATCTACTGCCCATGGTGTGAGGATCAAAATTAATGAAGACAAGTAACCAAAATCTAGCTTGAAAATGGGTGTAAGGAACCATGCATTTGGGTGGCCATGGGAGGATTGAAAGCTTTTGGATTTTCGGCAATGGTGAGTGAATTGAGGAAGATGAAGATGTTGAGTGATGTGGCTGTCCACTTAGGTGTAGATAATTCCCACTAACTCTCCACTAACTTTATTTAATTAATATTATATGTTAAATGTGTTAATTACTCCATTTACTCTCCACTTTTGGCTATTTACATTAGGTACCCCAAATTTAATTTTTCATTATATTTTTCAAGTGTAATATTATTTATTTTTAATGGAAATTTAGGTCAAAAGACAACTCGGGATGTCAAATGACCACAATGCCCCTGTTCGGGTTGCATTCCTGATTTTTCGGTAACACCAGGTTTTGTCCGTTTTTCGATTTCTCACTTTTCTTTGTACTAATTATTTAATTTTTCTTTGATATTTCTAATGATATTTATACTTCAATAAATATTTATTTGAGTCTTAAAAATATTTTTCGTGGTTCCTCCTGATCAGGGCTAGTCAACGGTCCACGCCGTGACTTCCCGGTGCGGTCACCCATCGCTAGGGTTCTCGGCTCGCTTAACTTGGTTGCATTTCTTTACTATTATTTTTCCTTTGTTTTTCTTTTATTTTCTTTTTTTGTATTTCATTATTTTATGTTTCATCACTCATTTCGAAGTGTAGTTCTAGGCATTCTAGCTGTCCGGATAACACTGGTCACTGGAACAGTAGAACGCACTACCGAATATAGGGGTGTTACAATTCTCTCCCCCTTAAAATAAATTTCGCCCACGAAATTTTACCCAATAGCCATCTTACAATAGTCATACGTTTATTTTCTTTCCTTCGAATTTGTATAAGACTTTTAACAATCTAGTATAACATTTTTTTGTTTGTATAACACCAATCTTTTCTTTGTTATATATGAATCAACTGTTCAAATCTCTACTTCCATAACTCTTTTTATCTATCAATATTCTATAACTTACTTCCTTTTGTATTGAACTATAACCTTTCGATATTCTAACTTTTGAGTTTTAGATCCCTAAGTAGGATTTTCAAACTTATTTCTAACAATTTAATTCTGTCCTGGCATAACTATACCAAAACAGATGCCGTTGGCAACTATTCTCATCTTGGTGTACTATCGAGTAGTACGTAGCTCTATACAATAATCTCAAGTCAGTACTGTAATCTGCAGCTTACAGTATAAACATCAAGAATATTGCATAGTTACTACGATACATTCCAATAGATCAAATTTTCTGATATTTTATCCTTTTTGAATTTTACTGATATTCGAATCTTATTCTGATTACAATATCCATTAACAATTACTAACAGTAACATCCTTGCCCTCATCTAGAGCAATTCTATTACTGTAACTTACTTTTACACCCTTTTGCCTTACATTAAGTAGGCTTGCCATTTAGCTTTATAATTTATGGTGTGTTAGAACATACTTTTTGCCGATAAACTCTTTCAAAACTAATTTCACTTATTATCACAATCCTTATCCTAAAGGACTAATCACTAATGCATCAAAATTTATTCCCCTGTAAAGGAATAACAACAGAACATATAGTTCTAACACTAACATAAAAGTATGCAGACTCCAGGTCAAACAATACATAAACGAAGAGTGCCATCCTTCTTCTTAACAAACAATACTGGCGCTCCCGTGGTGACACACTAGGGCGGATGAAGCCCTTTTCAAGTAGTTCTTGCAACTGTACCTTCAACTCCTTCAACTCTGCTGGTGCCATTCTATATGGTTTTATGGAGATTGGATCCACACTAGGCATAACATTAATTTCAAACTGCACCTCTCTTTCCGGAGGTAATCCTTGCAATTCATCAGGAAATACATCTGGAAAGTCATATACTGTAGGGATGTCCCTCAATGCTGGACTCCCCACTTGGGTGTCTACCACATGTGCCAAGTATACTTCACACCCCTTTCTAATTATTTTTCTGGCTAGTGCAGCCGAAATGACGTTTGATGGCAATAACTGCCTCTCCCTATGTATTACCACATCACTGTACTGAGGGAGGCCAAAAGTGACTGTCTTTAGCCTACAGTCAATCATGGCATGATGCCTAGCTAACCAATCCATGCCCAAGATGATATGATAATCTCTGAAGGGCATTTCAATGAAATCAGACAGAAAAGTGTGTCATTGGATCACCAAAGGACAATCCCTATACATTTTATTAACCCTGACCTCCTGTCCTAGCGGACTTGTTACTAGCACCTCAAAGTCCATTTGTGTACATGGAACAGGAATGCAATCAATGATGCTAGCACTCACATAAGAATGGGTAGAACCCGGATCAAATAACACAAACCCATCTTGGTTAAAAGTTGAGAAGGTACCAGCCATAACATCAGATGTCTCGGCTTCTTCTCTCTGTCTTATTGCGTAGACTCTGACTGGAGCACTGTCTTGCTCTGATTGTTTCACTGTGCCTTGGCTGCCTGCTGGGGTACCTCTACCCCTGCCTCTACCTCTGCTAGGTAGTTGTGAACTTCTAGTGACAGGGCTCTGAACTGACCCTTCTGCAGTAGTAGGAGGTGGTCCAACTCTGCGACTACTGGTGCAGTCCTTGGTAAAGTGTCCTATGCCTCCGCAGTTATAATAGGCTCCTATGGCCTTATAGCATACCTCACCATGATTTCTACCACAAGTTTCGCATTGGCAGGGAGGGTAGGAACTTCTAGTTGTTCGACGACTGGACTTTGGTGGTCTCTGTCTTGATGATCCACCTCTGTTATATCCCTGAGCTCGGGGCTCCTCATATACTTTTCTCTTTCTCAAATTACTGCTTGAGCTCTGACCCATAGGTTTCTCCCTCTTCTCTATTTCATATTGCCCTTGTGGGGGTTGGGCCTGTACTTGGGCTTGGGCTAACAGATTAGTAGCCATTTGTTGGAAGAAAGTGGCCATCTGCTGGGCCATTTGTGCAATAAATTGTACTGGTAAAACTGGTACAGTTGGGCCTTCGACACTTTGTGGAGCTGGGGCCTCAACTTGTACCTCAACCTCTATCGGTTGATCGACTGAATGATCACTCTCTTCCATAGTCAATTCGAGGATCATAGACCTCCTGAACAATTAACACAAGGAGATTTCCTCCCGTTAGTGCATATTTATAATGTAATGTACTGTATGTATCAAACAATGATATTGAGCAGTTGTACTATGAAGAAAAAATATTCAAATAACATGTCAAAACAGAATTTAAAACTTTGCTTTGATACCACTAAAACATGTCATACCCTACCCCTCTGTAAGGCATAACATGATCCAGTAGTATACCTAATGAATTACCGACTTCACCTACTGATAACCCATTAAATACACTACAAGGGATTTTCAAAACTTTTCTTACTTCTTTTACAGTGGTGAGCACTATTTACAGGTGTTAAAAATCTTTTTGAACTGAAGTGAATTAGCAAACACATTTAGACTATTAGTAATTTCTGTAAAAATTTTGGCAGAGTGCCCTCTGTAATTTGGATAAAACAGTTCTTCAGAAAACTTGTAAAAAGCACTTCAATATATTTCCAAATCTCAACTCCAATATATTTCTCAACACAACATATTTCTCAACTCAAATCCACAGTGATTTTTCAAAGACTAAGATACAAGAAATATAATACAATTTTTTTTACAAGTCAAAATAACTGATAATTTGCTTTACAACTTCAATGTACAATTTTAATTTACAACTGCTCAAAACCAAGAACAATATATACATACAGTGAACATACATTACAATACAAAATGCAAAATGTGGTATACTCAATATACCCGATGATCTCTCAGTGTTGCCCTAGCAGCCTAGTCTGCGCTCACAATCTGTCTACTTGCATAAAGAATGGAAAGCTATCGCTGAGACAATGTCTCAGTGGTGCACAACATTAACCAAATACAACTTTAAATCACGAATCATAAATCATTTAAATAGTGGATACTTAAAACCATAGTTAAATTCAAGACAATGAATGTCCTAAGGAATTTAACACAATATCACAATAAATCTCAGTAGTTAAAACATAGTTAAATTCAGAAGACAGTGAATGTCAATAAGAATTTAAACTCCATTTCACAAATTATTAAAGCTTATAATAATACAATTTAGTCAAATAATTTAAGAACACAGTGTTGCTAATTCATACACAACTTAGGACATGACACAATTTTCCGATCAATGCTAGCATTTAAGGGTACTTACCAAAGCACCTGCAGCGCATGACGCCGTCCCTGCAAGCCCTTGGGTGGTACCTATCAGAGCACTTGCAGGCGTTACGGATCGCCATCCCTGCAAGCTTCTGAGTTCACTCGTGAGAGTTCCCAAGAATCGTAGGCGTTACGTATTGCCGTCCTTACTTTGCTCTGATAACACTAAACACATTTTATCTCAAAATTTCCAAAGTCATAATTTCATTCACAAGATGGCAACACAATTCATAATTAACTTCAACTTTCACAAATTACACTAAATCAATTTTTCCACAGTTTCAAACCATTTACAATGCTTTTCAAGCAATAAGTATCCATTCAAACACATTTCCATAATTGAAAATAATAATATACAAATAGTCATAATTTATTTCAATTGAAAAATTCAAAAGAAATAATTGTTGTGCACAAACACAATTTAAAACAATAACATACAATTAATCATATGAAATATTATTCAGAGCAAAATCAGTTGAAAACTAGTTGTGCACAAACCTCTGATAACTGTCTCCTAGCCTTGACTCAGTGTCTCCTTCCCTTTCCCTGAGTCTTTGCTAACTGAGAAACACGATTTGAAGTGTTTCAGTACTCATTTAAACTGTCTCTAACGATAATGCTTGATAATTAATTCACTGGATTCTATTACTTGCTTAGTTAGCCCAATATGCAGACCCTCGATGCATTCTAGGTAAATTAGGTTTTAATGTTACTAACATGTCACATTCGATAGCCTTTTAGGGTTGGTACATGTTACCAAACTCATTTCCATGTATCTTGCATTTTCTTGCAATTTGCTGGATTCCGGGATACTAGTTTGACCTAGCCGGACAACCTAGTTCCCTCAGTTTTCGGGTTTTGATCAAAACTAAAAACTTGTAGATCTATGTCTTATTACACGCAGGGCAAAATTTCAGGTCATTCTGAGTTATGTATACCAAGTTATGGTCATTTTACTATTGCTGGTCAAATTGCACCAAAATTGGTCATTTTAGGTCACTTTAGGTCATTTTAGGTTCGGCCAGTTTTTGGACCCGAACTTGTGCAAGCTGTTTGACTTGCTTATGGTCATTTATGGGCTTTGGTGTCTTCATAAGACTTGTAGATATGGGTCTTAACTATTCATGGTCAAAATTTCAGGTCAATTGGACCTGTTTTGAGTGAGTTATGGCCTAAACACTAACTGCTGCCCAAATGGTCAATTTTCAGGCCTCAATTGCACTTAATCCGGATTTGGTCATTTTTCAAGCTACCTTGCAAGCAGAATTTTGGCAAGCTTTCTTCATGAAAGTTGGCAAATTTTGTGCTTAGTTTCACCTCCAATCGGTCTCATACCAATTGGAGCCACACTCTTAAAGTTATTGCCCTAAAACTCAAATTGCCTTATTGCATTTCTTTCATACACATCAAGGATCACTCCTAACACTTACCAAACTCAACATTCAAGTCAATTCTAGCTGTACCATAACCTAAACATAATTTACAACATATTATAGGTCATTTTGGCAGCTTACAATTACATTTAATAAACACCATAAAGTGCAGAATTTTTCAACTCCATTTACAATCAATTCAATCACCTAACCATAACACCTTTTTCATGTCCAACTTCACACCATCATATATACACTCAAACTGTCCTAACATCCAACACAATTCAACCTTAATATACCATAAACTAAGCATGAATTCTAGCATTCTTCAAGAGTTAACAACCTGCCGCAATGGTACCTTTACATTCCATAAATTTCCAAGCTTCAAATTTCAATTCACATTTACATATACTAAGTATACATCACCCAAACAATTTCCTACACAATATACATTTAATCAATCATTTAATTCACCATTTACAAGCAAAAATAAACTGCCTTCAAGGTGTTACCATGGCTACCAAAAGTACACAACCCCATTCAACATCAAACCTCAAAAATTTCTCCATAAATCAAACACCCATAACATCCTTGCAAACTTTAATTAAACAATAATAAAAAACACAAACTTACCACTTTGGAAATTCTTCAAAACTCTACAAAAACTTTTCTTTCTTGCTACCTATCTACTGTCCATGGTGTGAGGATCAAAATTAATGAAGACAAGTAACCAAAATCTAGCTTGAAAATGGGTGTAAGAAACCATGCATTTGGGTGGCCATGGGAGGATTGAAAGCTTTTGGATTTTTGGCAATGGTGAGTGAATTGAGGAAGATGAAGATGTTGAGTGATGTGGCTGTCCACTTAGGTGTAGATAATTCCCACTAACTCTCCACTAACTTTATTTAATTAATATTATATGTTAAATGTGTTAATTACTCCATTTACTCTCCACTTTTGGCTATTTACATTAGGTACCCCAAATTTAATTTTTCATTATATTTTTCAAGTGTAATATTATTTATTTTTAATGGACATTTAGGTCAAAAGACAACTCGGGATGTCAAATGACAACAATGCCCCTGTTCTGGTTGCATTCCCGATTTTTCGGTAACACCAGGTTTTGTCCGTTTTTCGATTTCTCACTTTTCTTTGTACTAATTATTTAATTTTTCTTTGATATTTCTAATGATATTTATACTTCAATAAATATTTATTTTAGTCCTAAAAATATTTTTCGTGTTCCCAGTCCGTATTAGTCAACGGTCCACGCCGTGACTTCCCGGTGCGGTCACCCATCGCTAGGGTTCTCGGCTCGCTTAACTTGGTTGCATTTCTTTACTATTATTTTTCCTTTATTTTTCTTGTATTTTCTTTTCTTGTATTTCATTATTTTATGTTTCATCACTCATATCGAAGTGTAGTTCTAGGCATTCTAGCTGTCCGGACAACACTGGTCACTAGAATAGTAGAACGCACTACCGAACATAGGGGTGTTACACATATGAGGTTCTGAAAAGAGTGGGTCCTTTGGCATATCGGTTGGCACTACCTCCAGTGTTGGAGAAGATACATAATGTCTTCCATGTGTCTATATTGAGGAGGTATCGATCAGACCCATCTCATGTACTACTAGTGGAAGAGATTGAAGTGAATCCAGACCTCACGTATGAAGAGGAACCCATAGAGATTCTGGCTTATGAGGTGAAGCAGCTACGGAACAAGCAGACACTGTTGGTAAAAGTGCTGTGGAACCATCATTCGGGCCAAGAAGCTACTTGGGAACGAGAGGAGGACATGAGGAGACAAAGACCCACACTGCTCGTAGATTGATACTGTAAAATTTTGAGACGAAATTTATTTTAAGGGGGGGGGGGGGGGAGAATTGTAATGCCCCAATTTACATAGCCTAGTATATTTCACTATTCCGGTGATCGGTGTGACACCCCTTACCCGTCTACAGTATATCCGAGTAAGTTATGTCACACGGTGTACCGGAACACTCTATTTTACCTTAATTTATTTTTATCATAGTTTTGAATACAACTTGTGAAATATAATTCATTTAAGCCATTTATTGAAATTACAATTTATTTGAGGTTTCGAAAATTTTAAAGAAAATCCGGCAAAGTACCGACTAAAACTGGAGAAAAACCGTTCTTCGAAACCTGTTAAAAACAATTCCAATAATCATTTCTCATCATTCTCAAACTCCAGAGATCATCGAAATCTCAACATTTTTCAATTTCATCTCTCAATCATTCATCTCATGTGATAATCATGTATAAATCACAAATAAACATTCACTTTTCCATTCATCAACACAATTTTCATTATTTACATGAAAATCAAAATACATTACATAAGTTTCATTTACACAAGGGAAAATAAAAAAATTGGTTACAAAATAACAAAATGAAGCCTAGTGTCCTACCAATGAACTGTGGAAGGTGAGGTGACACGGACACTGTGCAGAGCTGCAGGATGGACTCACCCAGTCTGCGGTCTACTGGGCTCACGATCAGTATCTCTAGAACCTACGCGTGGCAAAAGCAACGCGCTAAGCAATGATGCTTAGTGGTGTAATAATAAAATAGAAAGAAATAACAGAAATAAATATGCATTGAATGTATATGTCTTATTTGTTTTGTACTTGTATATCCATTTATTTCGTATTTGTATATCCATTTATTTCGTTTACTTTGTCCACTTTCATTCATTTGGTTGCCCCAGTAACCTATACTGGATGACTGGACTGGATAAACGGGTAAACTGGCACTGGGTATCAAGTACCTCGGGCCGTCACACCATTGGTCACATATGTATCTCCCGGTGTGCAATGAGCGGCTAACAAGTCAGAATAATATTAGGCACGAGGCCAAGTCTCAACACAATATCAAAATGGCTAAAAGCCATAAAATCACAGAATGGCATAATGCCATGTGCAGTACTGCTAACTGAACCCTATTGGCATGCCAAACTATCCAAACCAATCTTGTTAGGTATACTAGGGCATTTGATACTTTTGAGTTCTTCAAATTTTGAATTTCAAGTTTTGGTGTCACTATTCACCTCATTGGTCAACAAAAATGTTGACTTTTTGATAGAAAATAGGTACATTGGTTTTGGCACTCCCAACATACCACATTTTGCGTTCAAAATTTGTTGGCATTAAGCATTAATACCATTTCTAAGCTTAAACCAAGGGAAGCAAAATTTTCAGTTTTTGTAGCCCAAATTTACTGTTCCATTGGGCACTGTTACAGTGGGAATTTGAGGAAATGGTAAACATGAAAGTTGTTTCTTATTTTGTCTATTTGAATTTCTTTTTTTGAATCACTCCAGTTGGTATTTTGTAGCTCCAGATATGGTCCAAAAACCACAGCTGGCCAGATTTCCAATTCTGCAGAATTTACCAAATCTACAGTACCATGAAAAGTGACTGCCATTGCCTTGTTGGATGGGTTCTGGCCATAATTTGGGGTAGGTTTCTTCATGAAAGTTATTTTTCTATATCTCATCTTGTTGCTGTAAAAATTTCAGGTCAATTGACCATATCTACAGTGAGTTATAGTCAAATGAACAGTTACTGTTCATTTGGTCATTCTGCAGATTCTGGGTGCAGGGTATCCGGATTGGGGCCAACTTTTGGTCCACTTGCCTTGGTCTTTTGGACATGGTTTCTTCAGCAAAATTGTGCCATTATAAGTCTAGTTTCATGTCCAATTGGCCAAACACCAATTAAACCTACACAGCCAAAGATATGGCAGTCCAAATAGGCTGGACTCACAGCCTCATTTCTGCTGTCTTTAGGCAGCCTACACATTTCACTTTGCCATGCATTAGTTCACTTCAAATTATGATTAACTTGCCTCAAATGGTCACTAATTGACCATTAGAATGTCCATTAATCATTTCATAAGCCAAGTCAAATTTTTACTCCCCAAAACCCTAATTTCCATTTCAATTTACCCATACACCTTAGTTAGCACACTAATTCATTATCCACGTAGTTATATACCTTAAACATCATTTCTAGTCCACTCTAAGTCCATCAAAACAATCAAAATCATTCCTTCCTTAGGGTTGCCGAAATTCATGGTAAACATAAACATAAATTTCATTCATTTAATTCACAAATCCTCACTCACTTTAAGTCTTTAACATAGGATAAGAGAGGTTTAGGTATAAATAGGCACTAACCTTTAAGTGGCACTTCTTGGACTTGTCTTCTCCTTAGAATTTTTACTTCTTATGGATGCCTAGAGTTACCTTGTGATGTGGGGATGAATTTTTGTGAAGGGATATTAGGATTTTAAGGTTAGATTTTGGGAGTTTTCAAGCTCAATTTGAGCAACAGTGGAGGTTTGGGCAAGGCAAGGGTTTCGGCTGGTTGGGAGGATGAAGATGGCTTCTGTGTTTTTTAATTGTTTTGGTCTTCATTTATCTCTTTTATTAGTTAGTTAATTGGTTGTTTAAATGTGATTGGTTATAGCTTTTAAATGACATCATCATATGTCATAATTTGCTTTATTTTGGTTTTTCTTTTCTTTTCATCACTACTCATTTTCGATTTAATTTTTAGTAATGTTTATTCATATTTTATGTTATAATAATTATTTACTCAACTGGACAAGTCGGCCAAAAATCACCTCTGAAGGCGAAATGACCAAAATGCTCTCCGTTTGGCTTAACGGGTCAAAATTGTCTGTACCGATTGAAAAATTTTTCTAAATATTTTCTTGGCATTCTAATGCCATAGGGACCTAAATGACCCTTCTCTGGAGTCCCAAAAATTATTTTATGAATTTTTCCCCGGGTCTAGGGCTCCTAGTTGCGAGAACCGCAACTTCCCTCTGGGTTACCCATCACTTGGGCACCGGCTCATTTAACTTAGTTATATTTTATTTCTAAAATTTTTACTAAATTTTTCTTATTAATATTTGAGTTAATTATGGTCCCTCACTTTAATTTAAATATTTTTCTGAACGTTCTAACTGTCCGGACCGACAGTGGTCACCGGAACAGTAGAATGTACGGAGTTGCTACCGGGAGGGTGTCATTTAGGAATCATGCCAAAAAAGTGACCAAAACCTAGTGAACAAATTGACCAAATCCGGAAATTCTCAGTCTGACCTGTACAAAATGACTAAATGAATAGTATTTGTTTATTTAGCCATAACTTGAGCTAGGCAGGTCTAAATGATTTGAAATTTTACCAGTGGACAGATGAGATATAGAACTAAAACTTTCATGAAGAACATAAACCCAAATTATGCTATTAACCAAGTCATTTGGCCACCCAAATTTGGTGACCTAAAACTGTCAGAACCAAAATTTGCCCAGAAATCTAGGTTAAGTCCAATCCGGAAGCCATGGTTCAAATGGCTATAACTTGAGCTACAAAACTCCAATTAAAGTGATTCAAAAAAAAGAATAAACTTAAGACAATAGGGAACATTTTTTATGAAGAAAGTTTTGCCAAATTCTAACAGAAAAATAACCAATGGAATAGTGCAACTTAAGACACCAAAACTGAAAATTGGCAATTTTGCCTAAAAGACCTAAGTTTGAAGAAAACAACCAAAACCAACAAATTTAGTGACCAAAATGTGGTATGTGGGTGAAGTTGGAATTCCCATACCTATTAAGCCTTAGAAAGTCAACAAATTGACTTGAATAGTATAGTGAATAGTAACCTTGAAACACAAATTTTAAAGAACGTCAAGTTTAACATATATAAGCTAGATAAAAGTGAATTTAAATTTATTTTTGGATTTATGCTAAGTTATGGTACTGAAACACTGTGAAATTGTGTGTTTCAGCTGAAAAAGGCTCGGAAAGTCTAAAAGACTGAGTCAAGGCCTAGAGGCGACTCATGTCAGGTTTGTGCACAATAAACCCTATTTAAGCATTTTATATTGAAAAATGGATTTAGTATGTATTATGAGTTTAAGAACTTTTGTGTTGCCACTTTGTGAATGAAAATGTAACTTTGAAAATTGATTTGATTTTTGTATGCAATATTTGAATAAATTGTTGTAAATTGATTTCGGATTCACACTTAGCATGACAGTACCATATTATTCCCCCATTTATGGGGTTGAGATCGATTATTTTCCTTCCTCTCTAGTTTACAAGTTGAGGTTGTAGATCGAATGAGTACTCATTAGCTAGCTAGCCACCTCCCTCATTGATTTCGATTAGTGGGGTTGTAGATTGCTTTGTTGTGGTGTACAACACGGCATTGATCGAAAATTTTATGTCATGGCTTAAGTTGTGTATGATTTGGCAACACCGTGTTTATTAAATTATTTGACCAAATTGTGTTATTATGAGTTTGATAATTTGTGAAATGTTATTGAGAAATATTTAAATTGTGTTTTGTCAATGAATGATTTATGTATTATATTTTAAAATTTTATTGTGCACCACTGAGTATTTTTATACTCAGTGATAGCTTATTTTGCTGTCGCAGATAAGAGCAAGGAGAAAGCAGCAGAGTGAGCTGCTATTGAATTGAGGACTACACTGATCTTTTTGTACGGGTATTGTTTTATACCCTTGTAGTTATTTCGATGTAAATATTGTAATGTTTTGTGTATCAATGTAAAGTTGAGCAGTTGTATAATAAATTATAATAATATTATTTTTGGATTTTCTTTTGTAAATTAAGATTTGTACTTGTGAATTTTGTACTTTATGCACTGTGAATGAAGTTATGAAATATTTTAAGTTGATAAATTTTTGGTTGAATAGTGGAATGAATTGAATTGTGTTGACTTGAGCTTATTTGGAGGTTGGGAGTTGTAGAAAATTTATTGGAAGTGTTTTTCTCGGGTATTTGAAGAACTGTTTTCTCAAAATACAGACGGCACTCTGCCGAAATTTTTATAAAATTTGAGGAAAAATAAAAATAGACAAAAATTTTTACTAGTTTTTAAGCTTTGAATAGATGATTTTAATTCCTACCAAAATGCTCACCACTTCTAAAATGTAAGAAAATAGTTTTAAAATCTCTTGTAGTGTACTTAATGAATTATCGGTAGGTGAAGTTCAGTAGTTCATTAGGTATTCTACGGGATCATGTTATGCCTTACAGAGGGTAAGGTGTGACACCCGGTATGGGCATTATGAGTTTCTAGTGATGCCCTTTGGCCTAACAAATGCACCAGCAGCATTCATGGACCTTATGAACCATATCTTCCATCCATACGTAGATCGGTTTGTAGTGGTCTTTATTGATGATATTCTAGTGTATTCAAAAACCAGCGAAAAACATGATGAACATTTGAGAATTGTTGTGGAAACTCTGTGAGAAAAGAAGCTATATACTAAGCTGTCCAAGTGTGACTTCTGGTTGAGTGAGATTACATTCCTTGGACGCATAGTGTCAGCTGATGGGATTAGAGTAGATCCCAAGAAGATAGAAGCAGTGATGGAATGGAAGCCTCCCAGAAATACAACTGAGGTCAGAAGTTTCTTAGGGCTAGCTGGGTATTACAGAAGATCTGTGAAGGGGTTCTCTTTAATAGCTGCTCCAATGACTAAGTTGTTAAACAAGAATGTTAGATTTGACTGGAACGACAAGTGTCAAGCCAGTTTTGAAAGGCTGAAGGCTATGTTGACAGAGGCACCAGTTTTAACACAGCCAGCGTGAGGATAGGACTTTGTGGTCTACAGTGATGCCTCGCATAATGGGTTAGGGTGTGTATTGATGCAAGAGGGGAAGGTGGTCGCCTATGCTTCCAGGCAGCTAAGGCCACATGGACAGAACTACCCAACCCATGATCTAGAACTTGTAGCAATTATCTTCGCACTAAAGATATGGGGGCACTACTTGTACGGTGAAAAGTGCTACATTTACACATACCATAAAAGTCTAAAATACTTGCCAACCCAGAAGGAGCTCAACCTTAGACAGAGGCGATGATTGAGTTCCTGAAGGATTATGACTATGTTATTGATTATCATCTTAGGAAGGCAAATGTAGTTGCTGATAACTTGAGCAGAAAGTCCATCACAGCTTTGAGATCACTGAATGCTCGCCTGTCCTTGGCTCAAGATGGAGCTATTTTGGCTGAGTTGCAAGTGAAGCCAAACCTATTATAGTAGATACAAGATGGGCAGAAGGCAGATGATAAATTGATGGCTATTGTGGCTAAAATCTCAGAAGGAAAGGAAACCGACTATGAGGTGAAAGCAGATGGTTTTCTATACTACAAAGGAAGAGTGTGTGTACCAGATGATGGGGAATTGAAGACGAGTATTCTGAAAGAGGCACACACCAGTGTTTATGCTATGCACCCAGGAAGCATAAAAATGTATCATGACCTGAAGGCTCACTATTGGTGGCTTGGTATGAAGAAGAATATAGTTGATTATGTGACTAAATGACTGACATGTCAGCAAGTCAAGGCAGAACATCAAGTTCCATCAGGGTTGCTACAGCCTATAAGCATACCTGAATGGAAATGGGATTGGGTCACTATGAATTTTGTAAGTGGTCTACCTCTCACCCAAAAGAAGCATGACGCAGTATAGGTGATAGTGGATAGATTGACGAAGTCAGCACACTTTCTGCTAGTTAGGACTGACTACTCACTGGAGAAGCTAGCAGAATTGTATATTTGTGAGATAGTTAGACTGCATGGAATTCCACTTTCCATCATATCTTATCGAGACCCATGGTTTACATCGAGATTTTGGAAGAAGTTGTAAGAATCCTTGGGCACACAACTCCACTTTAGCACAGCTTTTCATCCTCAGACGGATGGACAATCAGAAAGAGTAATCCAGGTAAACATTGAAACTTATTGAATTAATACAAATATTAAACTGAAATGATAATAATAACATGAAACAGATGATAGGTCCTTCAGGATATGCTGAGGAGTTGTGTCATAGAGTTTGAGGAAAGTTGGGATAGATACCTCCCACTAGCAGAATTTGCATACAACAATAGCTATCAAGCTAGCATCCAAATGGCCCCGTATGAAGCACTGTATGGAAGGAAATGTAGAACCCTAGTGTGTTGGACTGAATTGGGCGAAGCTAACTTGGTAGGGCCAGACCTGGTGAAACAGACTGAGAAGAAAGTAAAGTTAATCAAAGCCAATCTGAAGGTTGCCTCAGACAGACAAAAATCCTATGCTGACCTGAAAAGAAAAGAGATAGAATATGCAGTTGGCGACAAAGTATTCCTCAAGGTGTCACCGTGGAAGAAGGTACTGAGGTTTGGTAGAAAGGGTAAGTTAAGCCCTAGGTTCATTACCCATATGAAGTCACTAAGCGTATGGGTCTAGTGGCCTACAGGCTAGCTTTACCATCAGATGTGGACAAGATCCACAATGTATTTCATGCATCCATGCTGAGAAGATACCACTCAAACCCTTTACATGTCATCTCCATGGAAGAGATTGAAATTTAACCGGACTTGACATATGAAGAAGAACCCATACGGATCCTGGTTCGGGAAGTGAAGGAATTGAGGAATAAATAAATTCCACTGGTGAAAGTGCTTTGGAGGCACCACAACACCGAGGAGGCAACCTGGGAAAGTGAGGAGATGATGAGGCAACAATTCCCTCGACTATTTGCATCGGGTAAATTTTGAGGACGAAATTTAAATTAGAGGGGAAGAGTTGTAACACCCTCACTGTAGCAATTCCGTACATTCTACTGTTCCGATGACCGGTGTCGATCCAGGCAGCTAGAACGTCTGGAAAAATATTTAGACTAGAGTGAGGACTCATAAGTAACTCAAATAATGGTAAGAAAAATTTATGAAAAATTTTAGAAATAAAATACAATCAAGTTAAATGAGCCGATGCCCTAGCGATGGGTAACCCAATGGGAAGTTGCGGTCCTCGCAGCTAGGAGCCCTAAACCTGGGAGAAAATTCATGAAATAATTTTTGAAACTCTAGAAAAGAGTCATTGAGGTTTCGATGGCATTAGAATACTAAGAAAAAGCTTAGAAAATTTTTTAGATTGGTACAGACGATTTTGGCTCAATAAGCCAAACAGAGGGTATTTTGATTATTTCGTCTTCAGAGATGATTTTTGGCCAACTTGTCCAGTTAAATAAATAATTATTATGACATAAAATATGAATAAATATTGCTAAAAATTAAATTAAAAATGAGTAGAAAAGAAAAGAAGAGAAAATGAGTTAAATTTGGAATTATGACCTCATGCTTATGTCATTACAATGCCTCCACCCAAACACCACTTAATAAATAAATTAAAGGGATAAAAATGACATAAAAATGGGACAAAAATAAAATAAATTCCAACAGCTTTCTTCCTCATTTCAGCTGAACCTCATTACTCTCTACCACCTCCATTTGTGTTCTTCCTTCTCTCTAAATTTTCCTTGCTAAAACACCATAAAATTACTTGTTGGCTTAACAAAAATTGGTCATCACCACTAGAGCAAGAATTGAGTGGCAAAAAGAAGTGAAAATAAAGGAGTTTGTCAAGCTTAGGTTGCCACACAACAAGGTTAGTGTCAATTAATCCTTTAAACTTTGTGTATGCATCATTGGGAGTTTGAATTAATCCATTGATTGTATGTGTTTGAAGATTGACATGGTTGGAGTTAGGGTTTGGGGCACAAATTTGAGATTTGCTTATGTATTGGTGAAAGGAAGTTCTAATGGTCAATTAGTGACCATTTGGCTATGTGTGATTAGGAAGTGAAGTGATTTGTGCCATGGGAATTGAAAGTTAGGTATGCTGCCTAGTGTGACCTGCAGGACTGGCTGTGAGTCCAGTAGATTTGGGTAGCTATAACTAGAGTTGTGTAGGTTCAATTAGTGTAAGGCAAATTGGACATGAAATTAGATACATAATGGCACAACTTTGATGAAGGAACCCTGCCCAAAAAACCACAATAGACTGACCTAAAAATTGACCAAATCCGGATACCATTCATTCTGCCTAGGCAAAATGACCAAATGAACCGTGTTTATTCATTTAGTCATAACACAATGTAGAAAAGGTCCAATTGACCTAAAATTTATATCAATGAAAAGCTTAGACAATTTACAACAACTTTCATGTAGAACACAAACTCTAATTCTGGACTCATCCAAATGAAATTGTTAGCCAAAATTGAACTACCAAACCTGGCAGAATGGGATTCTGCCCAGAAATTCTGGGCAGATACCAATCTGGCCAGCCTTATTCAAATTGGCATATCTTGAGCTAGAAAACTCAAAATGGAGTGATTCAAAAAAGAAATTAAAGAAGACACATAAATGAACAACTTTTATGAGGAGAATTTTGTCAAATTCTTATTGTACAAATGATTAATGGAATAGTAAACTTAATGCTTGAAATCTGAAAATTTTAAAATAACCAACACTAAGCTTTATAATGGTATTGGCAATCAATGCCAATAATTTTAGAATGCAAAATGTGGTATGTTGGTGATATTAGAACCAATATACCTGTTGTCTATGAAAAAGTCAATATTTTAGTTGACTAATGGAATGAATAATAACAGTTAAATTTCAATTTCAAAGAATTGCATAATTAAAAATGTTAAATGCCCTAGTAGGCCTAGTGTGATTGGTTTTGATAGGTTGGCATGCCAATAGGGTTCTGTTAGCAGTACTGCATGTAGCATCATGCCATTATGTGATTCATGGCTTAAATGACCATTCTGTGATTTTATGGCTTTTAGCCATTCTGACACTATTGTGATACTGGGCCTTGTGCCTAATATTTATTACAACTTATTAGCTGTTTTGTTGCACATCGGGAGACACATTGTAACCAATGGTGTGATGGCCGGAGGTGTTTGGTACCCAGTGCTAGTTTACCCATTATCCAGTCCAGTCAATTGGTATAGATTACTTGGGCAACCAAAAATAAATATTGATAAATTTTAATCAATTATTGATATAAAAAGTACCAAATAAATAATAATACAAATAATTACCAAAAACTTATCCGTATGAGAAATCAACATATAAACTGCATGTTTAATTTTATTTAGCTCTTTTTATTTTATTATTGGCACTACTAAGCTGTATTGCTTAGCACGTTGCTTTGGCCACGCGTAGGTTCTGGAGAGACAAATAGAGAGCCTAGCAAACCATAGACTGGGTGAGGCCACAGATCTGCATAGAGTCAGAGTCACCTCTCAGGCTACAGTGCATTGGTAGGACACTAGGTTCCATTTTATATTTTGTAATTTTTATAAACTTTGTAATTAAACTTTTATTTTATTATGGATATTTAAAACTTCAGTAATGTAATTTTGTATTTATGTGATTATCTATAAATTTGTGTTTATAGATAAAATTTGAGTATTTATTCATAATCTGAGTATGATTTTGATATGAAATGAATGAATGACATATTGAGAAATTATTAAGAATTTGATGAGAAATTTATTGAGAAATGATGATTATTTGGAGTTGTGGGTTGAGAAAATTATTGGAAGTGTTTTCTACAGGTTCTGAAGAACTGTTTTCTCCATTTTTAGTTGGCACTTTGCCGGATTTTCTATAAAATTTTCAAAAACTCCAATATATTTAAAATTTTAATAAATGATATAAATGATATCAATTTCATAAATTTCACATAGTGATCCTAATTAAGAAATGAGAAATATATAAATGAGATAAAATATGGTGTTCCAGCACACTGTGTGGCATATCTTGCTCGGCTATACTATAGACGGGTAAGGGGTGTCACACATATTGAGAAAGGCTACTCTTAATCTTTAAGGTCTCACACGGTGACAAGTAGAGATCACAACTTGCATTTCCTTTATTGGTCACTAGCATATGTGGTATGAATCGCATGCTATGATATTTTCTCCTTTTCCCATGGAGCGTGTGTTAAAATATTGTACAGATGATAGTTCAAGCATACTTAATGCTTAACTTTAAGTTCCCTTACTCTACTATTAATTTTATTGGAACTCGCATCTGGAATCTTTAAACAGATAACATAACTCAATCATGTATAGTCAATGAGAAAAATTAATTACAGTGACACTTTTCCTCATTTTCTGAGTCAACATTCTTTGTTATAAGTTTGAGCTCTTCAACATTGTTACACAAATAATGTAACTGATAACTGTATCATCTTTATATGCCACTTAACTAATAGAGGTGATTGCCTATGTGAGAAGTCCAATCCTTTTATCTATTCGTCATATTCTACTTTCAATTTATGCACTTAAAAATTAAAATATATATGTAAGTGTATATTTCCACAGCTAATGCACTAAGGAATCAAATATCATTAACTATAATAAGGTCATACAAGTGAATATCTTTTGGGAAACTCTTAATAAAAATAAGTACATTCAATTCTACACAAACCCAATGATTTAACATGCCTATAAAAAGATTCTTTAGGAATAGGCTTGTTAAATGGATCTGCTACCATTTCTTGTGTAGAAATTTACTTAATATTCACTTCCTTCTATGTAACCATGTCTCTAACAAAATTATATTTTATATTTATGTATTTGTTTTTTCTAAGATACTTAGGATCTTTAGTGCAGGCTATTGCTGTTTGATTATCATAGTATACTGTCATAGGTTCTACAATAGTATCAAACACACCCAAGTGAATGAGAAATCATTTTAACCAAATGACTTCTTATACAGCAGCCGAGAATGCCACAAACTCTGCTTCCATAGTAGACAAAGCTATATAAGATTGGTTTTTACTACTTCATGATATAATACCATTATTTAGTAAGAAAGCAAATCCCGAGGTAGATTTTCTCTCATCTAAATCTCCTCCCTAATCAGCATCGGTGTAGCCTCCAAGTTGCAAACTATTTCCATAATAACATAACTAGTAATCTACTGTGCCCTTAAGATACCTCAGTATCCTCTTCACTACTTTTTAGTGTGCTTATCTTGAGTTAGACTGATATCTACTAACCTTACAAACTGCATAGTAAATGTTTGGCTTTATTCACATCATTGCATACATAAGACTTCCAACTGCACTCGCATAAGGAACATTCTTCATTTTCTCACTTTCTTGTGGAGTCTTAGGACATAATCTATGGCTCAAAATCTCACCTTTTAAAATAGGAGTATTTATTGGGTTACAATCTTGCATATGAAATCGCTCAAGAATTTTCTTGATGTATGATTCTTGAGTAAGAGATAATAACCTCTTAGAGCTATCCCTTAAAATCTTAACTCCAAGGATATATATAGCCTCACTAATGTCTTTTATCCGAAAATTAGATGACAATCATCATTTGATGATTGACATATTCCTTATGATTTTCAGTTATTAGTATGCCATCTACATACAATGATAAGATTATAAATTTGTCCTTGAATCTTTTGGTATATATACAATGATCTTCATTAATCATAGTGAAACCATATAACATAATTGCCTTACAAAATCTAATATACCATTACCTTGAAGATTATTTTAGACCATAAATTGATCTTGAAAGCTGACACACTTTATTCTTTTGGTATTCTTTTTAAACCTATAGGCTATTGCATATATATCTCCTCTTCTAATTCTCCATTGAGAAAAGCAGTTTTTACATCTATTTAATGTAATTGAAGGTCCAAATTAGCCACAATAGCTAAAATTAACCTTATCGAGGTAAAATGTACAATAGGTGAAAAGGTCTTTTCATAGTCTATCCCTTCCTGTTATGTATACCCCTTAGCTACTAAACAAGCTTTGAATCTTTCGATATTTCCATCAGCTTTACGCTTAATTTTGAGAACTCATTTGTTCCCAATAACCTTAAGTCCCATTAGTAAATTTACTAGTTCCCAGACTTGGTTATATTTCACAGACTAGATCTTTTCTTCCATCATTTTAATCCATTTTTCCTTAGTTAGGCATGTAAGAGCTTTATTTACATTTTTAGGCCTTTCATCATCTAAAGTAACCATAAATGCTTCCCATTCCATCTCAAAATGACGATGGGGAATGCTCTTTTGACTCAATTGGTGGAGCTGAGATTGATATATTGAATCATTAATGTTTATGGTACTCCCACTCAGATCAAGAATTATTGGTAGAGTCATTTCAGGGTTTTATTAAGCTTCATTTAAAACTAACTCATCGTTGCTCATATTACTCCTACTTGGAAGTGATTTCATTTTACTTGGTATTTCCAAAATGCCTTGATCTTGAGTCTCATATGGAGAAAAGTTGTAACAACCTAACCCTATATACAGCTAGAGTAGTGTGTACATGCCTCCGAGACACACCCAAGAGTATATCTCAAGAGTTAGCACCCTCTCTGATAGATCTTATTTTCCTTATTCTAATTATGTTTTATTTTAGAGAAAACAGTAAAAGATTTAAAACATCAAATTTATTTAAGTTTTAAGAAAACCAAACCTATAGGTTTTCCATCTATTCAGAATCTTTCAAATAGTGAAATTTAATTTCAAATTTTAAGAGAAAATTTTGATAGAGTTTCTTTTAAATTTTTAAGTAATTGTAAGTGACCTATTAAAATATCTGTCAACATTTATCATATTTTTCCAATACACACATAAAGCCTATGTGGTTTCATTCCTAACCATCCCACAATAAACATAATATATACACACATCTCATCAGTTAAAAGTAAATTCTCATACTTGAAAATTTACAATATATACATATGATAGTGTTTACAAAATACAAGACTTGTTACAACATCCATGTAGTTTATAGAATTTAAATGGTTACATAGTAAAGGATTACATTACATATAAAAAAGCCTATACAATTTAATCTCCTAATGTGTACAAAATAATTTGGCGTCTTCTCGAGTCTTAAGCAAAATGTCACTTATCCACCTTTACTCCCGTGTTGGCTCCTTATCCTTACTTTTATTATCTACGGAAAGTTTAAACCACTCTCCACTAAGCAACTTGCTTAGTAGTGCTATAACTTAATGATATTTTGTCATACAATATATATGCAAGCCAATCATGTATGATCTCATGAATCATGTTTCTAAAAATTTTATTTCAATAATACATGTGCAATCTTATACAATTTGATAATGACATGATATAACTTTTACTTACATAAAAATCTTGCATAATCAAATTAATAATATTTACAATTAAAGTGCATGACATTTCATAAATAATCTTTTTCATTTATTTTCTTAGCCCAATTACAATGTCTAGACAATTCAAGTGATAAGTATCCCCATCATGGCATAAGCTAAGAACCCTCATCATGGCATAAAGCCAAGTATCCTCATTATGGCAATAAGCCAAGTATCCTCATCATGGCATAAAGCCAAGTGTCCATATCATAGGATAAAGCCAAGTATCCATATCATGGCATAAAGCCAAGTTATTGTGCACAATTTTAACTATTAACTAGTCAATTTCCTTATCATGCCACTTATTCCTAGACTTGTAATGGCCATATATATTATCAATCTTACATGTAATTTAGTCAATCAAGACATGCTTCCCAAATTCTCCTTTTATTCAAAACTCATTCACAATTAATATCATTAAAACATATAATTACCTTTTTTTCTAGTCAATTCAGGTAAACAGGGCAGCAATTTAAAATTCCACCAAAAATCATAGAAATAGGGTTTACTACCATATTTTCCAGAATTCAACTCTCAAATGTTTATTTCAATCTCCTATCTGAATCATGTCAAATTTAGGTCTACATCTCAAGTTATGAACAAAAATGTACAATATGCTCTAGACTTCAATCACATCCAGAATAGTAACAGGAAATATAAAAATATCACTATGTAGCCCGCAAAATCAATTCTTGGCCATAACTACAAAGTTTTAGGACATTCAATAAGTTTTCCAACAGTTTAAGAATCACACTATTTAAAATTCTATAGCTCAAGTACTAAATTTTTAAAATTGGTTGTCCTACTTCTAGAAACCATCAGGTCAGTTTTCCATATTTAAGCAATAAAAAGTTTTGCCTTGAAACACTAACTTAGTAGGGGAATTACGCCTGGCATGAAACTACAAAGTTTTAGGGCATTCATCAAAGTTTTCATAGACATAAAGATTACAGCAATAAAATTTTCCTAGCTCAAGTTATTAATTTTTAAAAGTAACTGATCCTACAGCCTACTGGCAGAACCAAAGTTCCATCACACATACTAGCTATCCTCTTTACTATCTTATATTTCTCCCTTATCCCTAGTGATATCCCTACTCAAACATGATAAAAAATAAAGGTTATAGCATTAACCTTAGTTGTGAACTAGTTGCTGCTCCCCTTTTTCCTTTAATCTCCCCCAAACCCTTTAAGGAGTTAGGGTTCTTCAAGTTTGAACACCAAGTTCTCTTGCCCCCTTTTTCTTAGGCCTCCAAAATTAGGATGATCTAGGGTTTTTTTGTTTGGGATTCTTCTTTAAAATTTTGAGATAATTTGATATTGAAATGAAAAAAGAAAGAGAGAGGAAGAATATGATAATTGGCTAGCTCATTTGGGAAAGGGATAAGGCAGATTTTTATTTGCTTTTACCTATTGGTCCTTCATCCTTTACCCATTGGTCCATGAGGTGTTTTCTCTTATTTCTAATCTTTCCCCAAAAATTTGTAATTTAGTCAAGTTAGTTCTTAAATCTTTTCTTTACCCCTTAACTTATTAATTAATTCAATTTGGTCCTCTAACCTTTGGTGGTCGGATTCCTAAGTATGCATGGAGGCAATTTCACACACAAATAAATTTTGAAATTTATATGAATATCTTTTAGGTAAATTGAGGATGTTACAAAAGTCTTGTCTTGTCTCCCCTTTCTTAGGAAACTCATTCTCGAAGAATGTAACATTTTGTGATTCGAACTCAGTTACATATCCATTGTCTTGCTCTCCAACAAACACATATCCCTTGGACTATTCAGAATATCCTATAAAGATACATTTCTTTCCCCTTAGAGCAAGTTTTCCAAACTTATGGGAAGGATCATGAACATAAGCCACACAACCCTAAGGCTTAACACTTAAGTCTAGCTTTTGTATTGTCCATAACTCTTACAGAGTGGAAGTAACTAATTTAGAAGGCACATGATTAAGTATAAATGTGGTAGTCAAAAGTGCATCACCCCAATAGGTGATAGGAAAATTTGCTTGGGCCATCATCGACCTAACCATTTCAAACAAAGTTTTATTACGTCTCCTTGCTACACCATTTTGTTGCGGAGTGCCAAGAATAGTCAATTGTCTTTCTATTCCTTTTTCATCACATAATTCTTTGAATTGAATATATAGATATTCTCTTCCTTGATAGGTTTTTAAAGCCTTAACTTTCCTATCTAATTGATTTTTAATAAGATTTAAGTATTTTATGAAGCAACTCAAAGCTTCAGATTTATGATAAATCAAATAGAGATAACCAAAACGAGTATAATCATCTATAAATATGATGAAGTAATATGCCCCATGCCTAGCCCTCACATTCATTGAACCATAAATATAGAGTGAATTAATTATAATGGATAATTGGCTCTAATTCCTTTCCCAAAAGGTTTTCTTGCTCTTTTTCCTGTTAAGCAATGTTCATAAGTGGACAATTCCACCTTACTAACATCACTAAGGAAGCCTTCTTTAACTAACATTTGCATTTTTTGTTGGCTAATATGACCAAGTCTAGCATGCCAAGTAGTCATATCATCCACATTATTAATAGAAAATGTATGCAATGACTAACATCCAAGACAATAAAACCATTCAAGAAAAAACTAGAACCATAAAAACTTATTCCCAAAGACAAGTTAACTCCACTTTCATGAAAGTTTAGATTGAAACCAAGCTTAAGTAAAACCAATACTAATAGTAAATTTCGATTTATTTCTAAAGCATATAACACATCATGTAGGAAAAGAATTTGACCACCATGTATAACCAACTTGCAAGTGCCAATCCATTTCACCTTTACTTTTGAGTTGTTTCCTACATAATCTACCTTGCTCCATTTGGAAAACGCCATAATTCCATAAAGGCATCCTTATTCTTCACTATATGGTTTGTTAAACCTGAGTCTATAGTCCATAAGGATTAAATTTAGTTAGAAAAATAGATTTGGAAACATTAATCACACTTATAAGAGCAAAAAGGTCATTTACCCTTTTAGGCTCGGTGCAATCTTTTGCAAAATGCCCTTTGTTTCCACAGTTGTAGCATTTCACCTTTGCAACATTATTCTTTTTCTTCTTAAAGGGACCTTTCCCTTTTCTAGCATGATTATACTTAGGCTTTTTATTGGCATTTCCTTTACCTTTCCCTTATTAAGGCCCACCTTGATGCTTTTGCTTTTATCCCTTAGAACCTTGTGAGCTAGAACTCGTCATATACACATTAGTACCTGGCTTGTCAAAACCAAGGCACTCTCCTAACTCAAGATGGTGAATAACATCTTTTAAATTTTTGATGTTAACATTATGAGTCAAATGCATCTTCGTCATGAAGAAAAATATATCATAGCTTGGACTTGTTGTTCATCAGTGAGAGTATGACCAGCATCCTTAAGCTTATTCACCATGTTTGACATCATCCTCATATATTTTTTCATATTATGTTTAGGGCATTTCTTGTATGTGTCAAACTTGATTGTGAGAGCCCTCAGTTTCGTAATTGACATGCCTCTAAATTTGTCCTTTAGCATAGACCACATATCCTTTGCTAGGTCATAAATTCTAAATTCTCGCATGATGTCATTATCCCTGCTACTCAATAACATAATTCGAGCTAAGGAATTCTTTTTCTTCCAAGCATCATATGCCTCACGGTCTTTCACATATTGGGCCGTATCTCCAGCTTCAGGAACATTCATGCTAATGTTTAGAGTCTTAAAAACCTCTTGTTCTTCTAGCACATACTGGATTTTTATACTCTAGATCTCGTAATTATCACCATTCAGTTTCTCACATTTGTTAAGTTCAACAACAATATTTTTATTCATTTCTAAATGCTAAGTTCTGTATAAAGATAACTTTTACAGAATAATTGAATCCTTAAAATATAAATATCTAACCTTATCATTAATTAATTACGTCTACAAATATTTCATATCAGGCTTAGAGTCAAAAGTTCACTATATTCCCAATCATCATATAAGGTCCTAATATGTAATAAATATAACATAATTAATAATGTAAGGCACTATTTTTTTATTTAAAAAAAATTCCAAACATAATATTTTAATTAGCATGTATTAAAATAAATAATATATCTAAGAACATATATATAAATTAATAATTATAATTAAAAAAATGCTTTCATTTATTATATATTTCTTTTTGAATATCTATAATATAATTTCTAGTATAGTTATAGATATTCAATACTAAAAGCATTAACTTCAAACTTCATAAGGAAAAGCCTATTCAAAAAGATGATAATTGTAGTACATTTTAGCAGGCATTCAATCTCATAATGCTTTCATTTATTCAGGGTGAGGCTTATAGTCCATTTTAGGTAGTAATTTCCCCATCATGTTTTTCTTCTTGCTGTCACAAATTGACAATCCTAAGGAAGAACTAGCAGTTTTCATAGCTACCCAGTTAGCATACTCTTTAATAAATTCCAGCACATGGAATTTGTAGTGACCATTATTGTCTTCATTTAGTTTGCAACATAGTGCTTCAAGAATTCCTTTTGATTTGGAGTAATTAGGGTTCCTTGAAAGCCATGTATTTCTCATGTTCTAGTAAAAAACCACCTTCCCATACAATACTTTGATTTAACCCATTAATTTTGATAATATGATTCACCAAATGAATCATTTCATCATTATAACTAATAGGGTCCATTTGATGACTAGCTAAGTCATTGATCATTCCATTAACTTTGTTCCTTTGTTGGACAGTCAGAATCCTCCTAGGAGTTTGCACAGTTCGCACCATGATCTATAACAAATACAGATGTAAAAATAATTTAAAAATATATATATATATATCATTTTTCATTAAACAATGGCATCAGTTTTTTTTTTAAATATCATTTTACACAAAAATGATACACATAATAAAAAAAAATTTACTTTTATTATTATTATTATTATTAAATAAAAAATAGCAAAAAATTCTGGAAAAATTTATTTTTTATCACTAATATATATATATATATATATATATATATATATATATATATATATATATATATATATAGAACTTATTTTAATTTGTTTATATTTAAAAACTGAAAAAAAAGAGTTTATGGATAGGTCCAAAAACGATTTGGACCAAACAACTATAATTTATCCAAAAATGCATGTTGTTTGGCGCGAACTAGGGGAAGGTAGATAATTGGACCAGCGCTCGATCTAATGGGCTGGACCCTGTTCACGGGTGGACCAGTGCACATTATTGGGTCACGTTGTGTGCCAGGCTCAGCACCAGCCAAGCTAGCTCCAGAAGCTGGGATCATGTGTCACGCACATGCATGCGTCAACGCACTGAACGAAGCCTGTGTAAGCCATGCGTGGCAAGATGGCCATCGTTGGCCATAGAAAAATTTCCGATGAGTGGTTTTTAGGTATTCTAAGAATTATGGTATGGTTATTCTTTTGCAAACAAGGGCTCTGACTAGGTGTTTAGACATGCATACCCTTGAGCCAAAACTATGATAAACTGGAAGGCATCATCTTCAACCTCTACTTTAGAGAAAATTTCTACTAAATTTCAGTGAATATTTAGCAACTTTGAGAAGCCATAACTTTCTCAATTTAAGTCCAAATTATGTAAATAAGGTACCTTTGGAAAGCTTGCAATTTTTATGAATTAAAAAACTGACCCTAACCATAATCACGCATGAAGATATAATGTTTCAAAGTAGGATCATCGATCATGTTTGCAAAAAAAAAAAAAAAAAAGAAAAAAATGCAAAACATAAAAAATAAAATTCTAGATCTAATATATATCATACTTTGACGTATTTGACACATCAAATATCACAAAAAGCTATGGAAAACAAGTTTACAGGCTCTAATACCAATGTCAGAATATTAAAACTAAGATCTAAGTGCATAAACATGCATAAAAACATAACCTTACTTGTATCACATAGCCACATATATAATCACATCATAATAGATGAATTATATATATAGATTTCACAATCTAAATGTACCTTTTACAATAGTGAATCTCCAAGAACTGAAGAGAGAAAGAATGAGTCGCACCACTTGCACACTCGCCCTTTTTTTTACGTAAAAGCAAAACTCTGCCTTTTCTTTTTCCACACTTACCTTTTCTATGTTGCAATCAATAGCCTTATAATCACTTAGATTTTTCAGCTTGCCATTTTTTAATTATGGAAAAAATCTCTTAATACCATAATCGATGGCTTTATTATAATTATTGTAACCTATACAATAATTATAATTGATTCAAATACTACACCATATCAATAATCATTTGAATTTCTAGCACAAAATAAGAGTTAAGTTAATGGGTTAATGGGCTTATATTTTAAGTCTATCATTAGACTTTAAAAATATAGACTTGGACCTATCATTGGTGGACTTTATTCTTCATACAACTTTTTCAAATTCATGAACAAATGATGTTTTTATAATGATTCCTTAATTGTCATATTATTTTCACTAAGAAAAAATCAGGTTAAGTATGGTTTGAGTTAATAATTATGAAAGATAGTTTTGAGTTCTTAAATAAAAAAAATTATTCTAGAGTTCTTAAACAAAAAAAATTATTCTAGTGCGTGGTCTCATCTCTTTTCAAACCATATGTCACTTAATATGAGTAAGCTAATATTTAAGAAATGATTTAGTTACTAACATTAAATAATTAATGATATTTTTGTTATTTTGATTAGTAATTTTAATAATTAGGTTGGTTAATAGTCATATGGTAATCAATCCTATTATTAACCTATGCCCTTATAGCCTATTTTCCTATAAAATATCCTATAATAAGATATTGAAATTAATTATATATGTTCATTTATATGGCCTCATAATAAAATATATTCTCATAATAAACTTAATATTGTAGGATATTTTTATTATCATGGTCAGTAATTTTAGCTATTAGGCTGGTTAACAGTTATATGGTAATCAATCCTATTATTAACATGTCTCTATAGCATATTTTCCCTATAGAATAGCTTGTAACAAAGTCTTGAAATCATAATAATTACTAACATTTTCACTAAATCTACATAAAGTATCCAAGTTTTAGTAATCACGATATAATTTGAATTTGCATACCAAATCTTGCATGAAATATGCATATTCTTTCTACCATATTTTAATATGACATGTTAGGTAATTCTCTATAATTTTTCATGATAATTTAGTAATTTCATTATTTTTGCAATATTGCTACAAAATAGATTATTTTGTATATTTCTCAACTTTGGTATTTTTGCATACTCTATACTTACACAATTTTGGTGTTTATTTTTTCTATATTTTAGTTCACCATCTTAGGAATATGTGATAATTTTTATGGAATTTTTTATGTCATTTTACTAGGTGTTTTCGAAATTTTTTCTTTAGTGTGCAAATTTACCTTATTTTTTTTATTCTTATTAAAATGTCTTTAGCAATTCGAATTTTATGTGCTTCAATTTTATAGTAACTTTTTAATTTTTATGTCTTTTATATAAGATGGTGGACCTAGATAGACTTGGAATAAGTGGCTTAAATGGACTTGGCTTAGGAAATAAAGTCCTAGCCAAAACTGAGATAAGAAGGACAAATACAAGTCAAACATGGAATTCCATTTAGTTTAGAATTTGATTTATTTTAATATTTATCTTTAATTATTTGTATTTTTTAGCCAATATGAATTAATAATTTAATAATGTGAATAATTAAGAACAAATAAAGCCCATAAAGGCCATAAAGCCCATTTAAATTTCAAATGCACCTAAAGCTAATATGGAGGACTTGGAAGGACTTTTTTGCAACCAAATGGTGGACGAAAGCCTAATGAAGCCCAAGATGGAACTCCAAGGTCTCTTGCATGAAGTTAATGGGCCTTAAGCCTTATAATATTTGTATTTTTTTTATTTTAATTATGGGTTGTAAATCACCATTTTAAAAGCCAAGCTCTATTCTCCTCCCTCCTTCTCTAGTATAGGACATTGGTTAATTTATATTTGCTTTATATGTGTTTAAATTGGAGTTTGGCATGTAATATGACTTAGTAAAAGGCATGTAGGGTAACTTCGTAACATAAAGACTGAACTAAAATATAACTTACAAACCATGGCATGCTCAGTTACCCTATGTTTATTACTTTGCTTTATGTGTTGTATAAAATGTAAATTAACCTCATATGTAACTAACTTTAATACATGCTAACCTAGGGTCAGATGGTAATTCATGGTAATAACATTTAATTTAAAAACATGACATGCCTTGGTAATGTGCTTCTAATAAGGTTGTATGAATAAGGCGTGTGCGTAATTTCTAGTTTGCATTACTGTGTGTTCAATGAATTAAATAAAATATGGCAGGATAAATTTTAGGAAACAATTAGTAGAAGTTGGCCCTTATTCTAAGTTAAGTGCATGCAGAGAAAGTGCCTAACACCTTTTCTCTCTCGTACCCACAATCCCTAACCTAGGTCCATTAGGCATATGGTAAAATAAGGGTAGTGGACCTCTATAAGGGGTAAGTCATCACTCATGTCCCTTCTAAATATTTGTCTCGATTATTACCCAGGTGGTGACTTATTTTCTCCACCTTAGTGGCATTAATATCCAAACTTGGTTTATGGGTAGCCACACCTGCCTTCCATCACAAGTATTAGCATATTTAAAGGTAAACTTGATGTAAACAAACTCAAAATAATACCACTGATGCAAACTGGTCCATAGGCTAAAGGTTCAGCATAAGAGAGATTGCTTCTAATTTGAGACAACTATCCTCACTTAACCATTGAGACAATAAATCCTAGTTCTAACCTTTACTAGACCAAATTTGAGTTACAAAATAATCAATCCACATATCAGGCAGTTCCTAAATAACTATTGACTGCAAAGGTTTATCAATAAGCGAAGTCTCATTTTAAAAACTAGTTAAATAACCTATTACAAACTGACTTGCAAAGACCCTTACTTAGAATTGGAAATTCTATATTATCCCTATCCAAACCACTGAAGTGTCATGATTATCAGCTAGCGCTCCCAAACCAGATTTACCACTAAAATACACAAACTTAAGCACATCACTCCATAAGCTACCATTATCCGTTTAACGATGCCACCTAAGTTTGGGAAGAAAGGCTAAATTCATGGCATAAAAACTATGCACACCTAAACCACCTTGACTAGCGAGAAAAGTAACCTAACACCAATTTACAAGTGAGCGGCTAAACCTATGTTGATCACTCCAAATAAAATCTTTATTTTTTTTATCTAACTTGTCATGAACAAATGAGGAAGAGGAATGATCTACATCACATGATTAAGGATCATTGATAGAACTAACTTAGCTAGTATCACTTTGCCAACCATGGATAGAAATTTGGTCTTTTAACTTACTAGAGTATTATTGACTTTGTTGAGTAAGTCATCAAACAAATATCTCCCCAATTAGCTTTGAACCATAGGCACACCAAGATACTTCCTAATGTCATTAATTTCTTCCATCCCCATATCAACACTTAGTTGCTATCATAGATCAAAAGGACCATTGGTCGAGAAGCACATTTTAAACATCATAAGGTTGACTTTTTGCCTAGAAGCTCTACTAAAATCATCCAAACACTTCTTAGTGATAATTGACTAATCAGACTTTGTGAAAAGAAGAAGGTCATCAGTGAAAAAGAGATGAGACAAGCTAGGACCCTGACTCGTTGACAAGATAGATCACCACTCACTTCTATCCATAACTTAAGCAATCCAGTGGGCTAGCCACTCCATACAAAGGATGAATAGATAAGGTGATATGTTCTCACGTAGATGAACTCCTCTCGAAGGAGTAAAGGCCTCAGACATAGTACCATTCCAAGTAACCTTTATCAAAGTAAACCATAAACAATCTAGAATGATTTTAACCCATCAATCAAGGAATCCTACTTGTTGAAGAGTATTTTTGATAAAGAACCACCGAAGGCAATCATAAGCCTTCTCTAAATCAAGCTTTGAACCATCCAACCAATATCTGCCTTTTGACATCCCATAGAGTGAAGAACCTCTTGAAGCACAACCATATATCATGAAGATTCCTCCTATGGATGAAGCTACTTTAGGTTAGGGAAATCAACCAAGGCAACACAATCTTCATCTTATTGACCAAAACTTTGGTAATTATTTTGTAAGCCACATTACATTGGTTTATTGGCTGAACCTGGTTAAAGATAGGGGGAGAGTTTTTAAGAGATTCTTGAAGAGGAATAGGTTTTATGTTATGGAATGGAGTATTGAAACATCTAAGTAAGAGTTGAGGGGGTGGGCATGTTATTTCATGAAAAATTTTTATGCCCTTTTATATTGCCTCTGAGAAGTTTTACACGAGCTATGTGTCACTACACCAGTTGCCCTGTGTAATATTCTACCTTATTTTTTTCGAAGCCTAGTGGGTTACATTGGGTCAAGTACCACTATATGGGGGTGACCCGTGTAACTTTCTATCCCTATTTCTCCTTCTTAGTTTTGGCCCTACAACTTACACGAGTCGTGTACCATTGCACGGGGCACCCTATGTAAGTTTTTGTTTCTTTAAAATTCCCATTCTTTTCTCCTTACTTTGTTACACGAGTTGTCTTTTCACAGAACACCTCATGTAACTTTCTAAAGTGCTTAGTGCGTGTTTATTTTGTGCTCAATAGGTTACACAGGGCATGCTTCAAAGCACGGGTACCCCGTGTAACTTCCTAGATCTAAAATCAAGGCACTTCAGATGCATACTTTTTCCTGTCTCTTCAAGTTTTCATGCTAATTTGTTTCTAAATGTATGAATAAAATGTATAATAAAGATTAGCAATAGTTGTACTTCCCCAGTTTTGAAAATTTCCCATCTTGTGTGATTTTGACTCTTTGTCTCTATCCATTCCTTACTCTTTGCTTTTGCCTATAATATCCAGGGTTAAAAGTTTGGGATGCCTATATAACTTAATTGTAAATGAAAGCAAAAAACAAAATAGACTTAAAGAAAAATTCTAAATTCTTGGGTTGCCTCCCAAGGAGCACAAATTTAAGGTTATTAGCTTGACTCCTTTCAGAAGTGCTAGTCAAAAAGTGGCTTTTGCCCATAATAGTTATCATATAATAACTCATATGGGTCTTAATTTATGGTACCCTAAAGATTGGCGAGATTTGAAATAAGATTGCACGTAGCATGAACAACACATGGCTTAGAATGATATGCTTGGGAAAAGGATTACTTTAGCTCATGGAGGACATATGATAATGCAGGAGGTGTCCATAATAGAAAAGGGTCTTTTGGTGGTGTATGTGTAAGCATCATTAATGAACTCAAATTGATAGTCTTATCAATTTCTTCATCCACCAACTTCATCTCTAATTCATCTTCATGTAAACACTCTTCTAATGACACCCCCCCCCCCCCAACTATAAAGGAGTTGTTTCCTTCAACTCTAGGTTCCACTTCTTTTTCAAGTAATTCATGTTCTTGTGGGAAATCTACTGGTAAGTTATCTTTAAAGGAATTTTATTTTTGAGGCTCAACTTCTTCTATAGGTTCAAATTCCCATAAAAGCTTCTTCATTCTCCCAGCCTTGTTCATTCAATTCCTCCTCATAAAGTGATAGCTCATTGTTCACTATTAGGTTGTTAAAATTTTTCAATGTAGCTAATGCCTCTTCAAGTCCCACTCCCTTCTCTAATTGCAGCTTGAATGGTTAGTGTGAAATATTAGGCTGATAGATGTGTGGGGGCGTTGATGACTCCAACCATGCAATGAAGAATCCCAATACTAATGGTAATCAAAATCTGCCATGTCATTTAATAAGTGAATGACATCCTTATGATTTCTTTGAAGAACGTGATCACCAGTAGCCCAAGCTCCATAATCTACCCAATTCCTTTTCGCTTCATTCAAACCATTGTAGAAATTGAGAGTGAATTCATGATTTGAAAGATTATGGTTCGCAAATTGCTCTACCAATTCATAAAATCTTCTCCAAGCATCATAAAAAGGTTCATTGTGTTGTTGAATAAAACTTATAAAGACTTGCTAATGAAACATCTAAGTGATCCTCCCAAGAAAAAACAAGTAAAAATAAAATTAGACATAGAAAAATAAAAAACAAAAAAATTATAAAAGAAATAAGAAAATTGCTAGATTAATCAAATCACTAATAATTTGATATCAAGCACCAGTCTTCGGCAATGACACCAAAAACATGTTTGCTAGTTTATAACCCTGCAAGTGCGCGGATTATGAATAAGTAATATAATAGTGAGTAGAGTATCATTCCCACGAGTACCATGTTGAGTACTAAACTATAATAATTTTAATTATCTAGATGATCAAGTTGCGGAGAGATAGTAATTAAAAGAAATAAAATCTAAATCAATTAACTAAATTAAAATATAAATGGATGAGAACATTCTAGAGTTAAGGGTTCACCTTCAAACTTATTATGGACTTAAACTTACCCAGTTAACAGGTTGAGAATTGTTAATTTGATGGAAATTAATCCTGAGATATCTTAAGTCCTCTCTCAAGGCACGTAAGGTGTATTTTAATTACTTTTGTGGCGATCAATCTTAATTAAAACTCTTTAAGCTTTTTGATTAATTATGAAACTCCATAAAGAATTTTAGCCTATTTCTAAGTCAGATTTCCTAGGTTTAAAATCATGATTTTTAATATTAATGTTCACCTTTCAATTCTAATATTTTATATCATGATGAAGTGGGAACCAAAACATAGCATGCACTAAGAACACAAAATATTGAATCAAAGAACAAAACTCAAATCTATTAAATAACTTTATTATATATCCATAATAATTAAAAGTGCTACTCTCCTAATCCTAGAATTAAACAAACTACTTACTCATGGTGACTTTAACAAACATAACAAAATTAAAATAAAAGAACATAAGACAATCTGGGGAAATAAAACAAAAGAACCTAGAACAACGATCTACAGCCTTAAACTTGTGAAGCTTCAGTTGAGAGTTCTTCTCTTTTAGCTTTGATGCAGACTCTCTCCAAATTGCTTAAAAAACTAGGGTTAGGAAGTAAAATGATCTCTTCATCCCCGTCTGCCTATTTCGGTCTTCTAGTATTTATATTAGGTGACTGGAAGTCATGTTTTAGAGTCCCAAAAGCCTTAGAAGTTTATTCAGAATGAGTGCAAGAGAATTTAGGTCAAAACAAAAGTCTTTCTAGTGCAAGGTACATGGCAAATGTGGCACTACATGCCCTTGGCCTGTGTAATTCTCTGGACCACTTTATACTTTGCATTCGAGGGAGGACAACAATTTATATGAAGGTGAGGTCCTTCCTTAGTCTTTAGGTTTTGATGGCCAGAAGTTTACACGGGTCCTGGTCCATGATTACACAGCTCTTGTAAAGTTGTGCAGTAGGCTTCCATTTTTTTATTGACTTCTAGACTTGCCCAATAGACTTCGATGCCTTAGATCTTTATTAAAACACTTGAAAAGATATAGAAAATACAAAATTAAGCAGATATTAGCAAAACTAACAAAAACTAATGAATCTAAGTAAAATACATACAGTTAACTACCTAAATGCTATGAAATGCAATGTAAAAGTGCCTTAAAATACCTATATGAGACAAGTGTATCTAGGCCTTTACCTAGGCAATCTCAGCCTTTAGCTCAAGTAGCTGCTGATTTAATGTAGTATTCTCCTCCTTTTTCTCCTGAGCCAAGCTCACTTGAGAGTTAGCCTAATCCACTAGTAAGTGAAGACTGGTCTTCCGAGACATATACACTTGAATCTCCTTAGTAAGAGATTCGGCTGTCCCCATCCTATCCAAGTGCTTGGGGAATAAATCAGACAGCTGAGCCTAGCAGTCACTAAATTGTCTAGATAGCTCAGAGGCTGCCAAAATAGAAAGAGAGGATAGTATCATGCCTTCCTAATCCTGAGAAAGGTCACCAATCTCTAGAGTGAGCAGAAGCCTTAGCCTTTCCTTAGGCGCACTAATAGCAAATGTAGAGGGTCTGAGGGAAGAACTGGTATAATCAACATAAAGATCAATGAAGAATGAGAGATCCAGGGATGACAAGGGATTAGCTACAGCCTGAAAACTGATAAGTGGAGATGCAGGAGTAGCTAATGCAATAGTAGGAGTAGCTAATGCAATAGCAGCATTAGGCTCATCAGTTGGTGCTGTGGTAGAAGTAGTAGTAGTAGGGTCAATAAAAGTCATTACGACCTGAGGGTCTAGTACCTACATGAAAGAGGAAATTAGTATAGTGAGATGAAATAAGCAATACACAAAGGGTGAAGTCACAAACCTCAGGAAGAGAAGTAAACTACACGTCATCTGGAGGATCAGCCTTCTCTACTACCTTGATGTCACCCCTCTAATCAAAGGCAAGTGCAGTAGTCCTTCCACCATCACTAGAATGCCAGTAGTATATCCTATAGCATATTATTATATTGTATATATAAACAATTATTTCCCATTAATGGCATGTATATTTTCTTTTGAATTCGAATGGTTTTTAATTAGAGAAGTCCTTTAATATCTTATTAGATGTTCTATTCTTAAGTTGTTAAGAATATGAGTGACAGAACATTCTAGTACATGTGACAGAACATTCTAGTACATGTATTATAAATTTCAGTCTACAATTAAGGATACCTCATTGGGCATAATTTATTGAGATTGATTGTCACCATTATTTATGTTTGTGGATTAGTATGAGATACTAATGGGATGAAATGGTGAGTCTTATAGCATAAGACAAATATGGTGAGCACTTATAAGATAAGTTGGCTAAACTAGTGACATCAGATGATTTGAACATGAAGTTTATTCTTGTCAATACAAACACATTTAGATCATAATACTTAAAGGGTTTTAATTAAGATTGATCACCATGAAAGTAGGGTTCAGGTTAATTAAAATACACCTTATGTGCCTTGAGAGAGGACTTAAGATATCTTAGGATCAATTTTTATTAAAGTAACAATACTCAATTTATTAAATAAGTAAGATTAAGTCCATAATAAGGTTGAAATGTGAAATCCTAATTCTGGAATTGCTTGAGTAAATTGCTTTCTAAATTTAAGTTTATTGCTTTGCCTTTTTTCATTTTCAACTACTTTAGTCAGTTAAATTAGTTTAATTTAAATCTCTCTTTTCATATTCAGTAGTCTAAATAGTCAAAGTTGCTATCTAGCTTGGTACTTATAATTCCTTATGGGAACGATACTCTATTCACTACTATATTACTTGTTCACGATCTGTGCACTTGCGAGATTGTAAACTAGTAAACAATATGTGCAACAAATGCACAGTATTTTTGCCTGAATGTGAATTTGTCAAATTGGCTCAATATGGTTAAGAAATTGAGCTAAGAAAGGAGTTTCGAGGTATGGAGTTTAGACATTTCTTTGAGTTTGTTGTGAAAGTGATAGGTTATGAAGAGCTGCATAGGGAAGAAAATTAGAAAAGGAAAACTTCTATGGATACCTATTTTCAAGAAACTTTTCATGATGATGGTATTGTTGATTTTATTAATATGGGTAGCTATGTTTGTCCTATGTCATCTAAACTAGCAAAACCTCCAGAACCATAGAGAAAAACCTCTTCTAACCCTTTACCAACCCAACAATAATATTCTTTTGACATAACTAGGGTGGGGGATATTTTTTTTATTTTCTCTTGCAGGAAAAGTTCTTGACTCTTCCACAAGGACACAAGATGCCATCCAAAGAAAAGGTGAAGGAAAAGGATTATTGCAAGTACCATGACATTTGGATTCATCATGCCAATTATTACTAGGCATTCAAGAATTAATCTAGGACAAGTTCAATAAAGGTGTTCTAAAGTTCCCAAACAAAAGTGAGACTTCAATGTTATCACACCCTATCCCTTATAAGGCACGACATGTTCCCGTAGCATACCTAATGAATTACCAAACTCAACCTACAGATAACCCATTAGTTATGCTATAAAGGATTTTAAAACAAACCATAACTTTTTATCTTATCAATTCTTTTGCGGAAAACTGCATGAGAATAGTTAAAATTCCATGTAAACATTCTTTGGAAATAATGATAGACTAAATATTACAAAAGTTACATTTTCATAAGTCTCAAAGTAAAATACAAAATAGTTACAAACTCAAAATGAGATAGAAATGAAATGCTTTTAAATACAAACTGCTCAATATCCGTACATCCATACATATAGGTACAAAATAAATCCAAAGGAATCACAAGGGTATACCTAACGTAAATACCCACAAACAATACCAAAATGCTGCTTTCAAGTCTCTCACTCGACAGCCTTCTCCTTTTCCTTACTCATGACAAAGATAAAGAAGCTATCGCTGAGTATATCACTCAGTGGTGCACAACTAATAACTTCAAAACTTAAGATAAAACACAATTTGTCAAAGCATAATAAATCACATTTTTCTTAAACATGAAAACTTCACAAGAGTTCTAAGTTCATAAGAGCCATTTATTTGAATAACATTGCAAATGAGAAATCATACTTCATAAATCACAATTCACAAAGCATTAGTGTTGCCAACACCAACACATAGTTTAGGCCATGACACAAAATTTCATGATCAGTGCCGTGTTGTACACCACGACAAAGTAATCTCAACCTCACTAACTGTTATTAATGAGGGAAGGGCTAGCTAGCTAATGAGTACTCATATAGTCTTACCCCACTAACCGTTATTAATGGGAGACATAATCAATATCAATTACCAACCCCAAGTAGCCGTTACTACTGGAGAGTTCCGAAAGGGATTGTCATGCTACTGTGGTTTCAAAACAGTTTCCAAAAATTTTCCATTCAATAATCACATTTACAAACCAATAAACACATTTAAATTCATCATAATATCTAAATGATTGTAGCAAAACCTAAATTTCTTAAATGCAAGAGAAAAACTATATTTCAGTCAAAGTAAACTTATTCAAAGCAAACTCATTCAATTTAACACATTCTAAGCAATTTACAAATTTAAAAACGAAGAAAATGTTAGTTGTGCACAAACCTTCAATGCTCTCCTTTATTGTTACCTACTTCTCCTTGTCTGTTCCAACTTCTTTTTCTACTGAAAATACACAAATAGAATACCTCAATACCAATCTCAATTGCTGCCAAGAACTCATTATATGCATGTCTAATGCATCCCAAGTTAGCTTTGAAAATTTTAGAACATTTTGGTTTTGGGACAGCTTGGTGCCCCAATCTTTGAATCCAATTTTTACCTAGTTTCGATCATAATTTGTTGAGGTGTTCTTCATGAAAATTGTTCATTTAGGTCTTAACTTTATTTTCCTTTTTGAATCGCCTAATTCGGAGCTGTGTAGCTCAAGTTATGCCCCAAACACGATTACTGTTCATGTGTACTGTTCATACTGCAGTTTTTCTAGTTTGGTCAGTTTGTTCACTGGGTTTTGGTCACTTTTTGGGCATGCTTCCTAAATGAAAATTGTGTCGTTTAGTGCCTATTTTCAGTCCCAATTGGTCCCATACCAATTGGACTTGTAAAATTTCATTTTTGATCCCTCAAAGTTGACTTTTGGTCATGCTTCATACCCAATCCGAATTTGGCTTTGATTTAAACACTTCTAACACACTTAATTAGGTCACAAATGGCCATTTCTTTCCTTAAACTATGTCAAAGACATCATTTAGCACTTCTTTACATTTTTGGTCTCTAAACCCTAATTTTTCTCCCATTGGGCCAAAACCCTAGTTTAGGTTCCATATATGTTTTCTTTCATTTTCTTATGAAATTTCATCATAAATTAACTTCATTCCAAGCTTATACAACTAATCTAACATGAAAAGAAAATTATCTCTTGTTGATTTCTTTCCAACTTCACTTTTCTTCCAATTCTTGTTCTCCTTGCTTTTAATCTCTCAATCAAAGATCTTTTTGATGTTTTCTTTTAGTGGGCTATGGAATTTATGAAGGGAATTTAAGGGAATTAAAACTTGGGAGGGGAAATCAATGAGGGCAAGAAGTGGAAGAAGAAGAGAAAAAGAGAGAGAGAGAAAGAGAGAGGAGAGGGTGGTGGCCTCTTATGAAAAAAAAAGAAATGAAGAAGACATTTGTCTTCTTATATATATATATATATATATATATATATCCCCAAAATTAGCATATTAAAATTATAAATTTTAATTGTGTCATAAGGATAATTAAACTTAAATTTTTATTCCCTTTTTTTTTTTTTAGATTTACACTTAATTTTTCCTTTCAATTAAATAATTAAATTTAACTATCAAAAGCCCATAAGTCTTTCATTTTAATTTTGTCATAATGGAAATGAAAGTTTAAGTTTTCATTTCTTAAATTTTCCCTTACATATTTTTTACTTGAATTTTTCTTCAATTTTTATCCCATAATTCAATTCATTAATTTCATTTAATTTAATTGACATTTTGGTCAAAAGTCAACTCTTGAGGTGAATTGACCAAAATGCCCCTCATCGGGTCATAATCCTTCTTTTTATAATACCCGATGAGTCCTTAGTTTTTTTTTTGTTCACTAGAATTTTTATTGTGTCTATCTCAATTAATTTTCTATTTATTTTTGGTCCTCAAGGTGTCTTTGAATAGTATTAGTCACGGACCAAAAATGGTACTATTCATAACTCGGAGGTTCGGGGTGTTACAATTCTCCCCTCCTTAAAAATAAATTTCGTCCTCGAAATTTACCTGGTCTCAGTCTCTGAATAGCTATGGGTGCTGTCTCCTCATGTCCTCCTCATGCTCCCATGTAGCCTCCTGGCCTGAATGATGGTTCCACAACACTTTGACTACAGGTATCTGTTTGTTCCTCAGCTGCTTCACCTCATGTGCCAAGATTTTTATGGGCTCTTCATCATATGTCAGGTCTGGATTCACCTCAATCTCCTCTATTGGCAAAATGTGAGAGGGGTCTGATACGTACCTCCTTAACATGGAGACATGGAAGAGATTGTGAATCTTTTCCAACTCCAGAGGCAATGCAAGTCTATATGCCAATGGACCCACTCTTTCCAGAACCTCATATGGCCCAACGAAGCAAGGACTTAGTTTCCCCTTTTTACCAAACCTCATGATCCTCTTCCATGGGGAAACTTTTAGGAACACCTTGTCACCCACACTATACCGAATATCTCTTCTCTTTAGGTCAATGTAGGACTTCTGTCTATCCGTTGCAACTTTGAGTCGGTCTTTAATGAGCTTAACCTTTTCTTCTATCTGTTGCACTAATTCTGGACCAATCAACTTCCTCTCGCCCACTTTATCCCAACACAAGGGAGTTCTACACTTCCTGCCATAAAGTGCTTCGTATGGAGGCATTCCGATGCTTGACTGATAACTGTTGTTGTAGGCAAATTCAATTAAAGGCAAGTGTGTGTCCCAACTCCCTTCAAACTCAATCACACAAGCCCGAAGCATATCCTCCAAAATCTGAATGATCCTTTCGGATTGGCTGTCTGTCTGTGGATGGAATGCTGTACTGAAGTTTAATCTAGTTCCTAGGGCTTTTTGGAGACTACCCCAGAATCTAGAAGTGAACCTTGGGTCTCTGTCCGACACAATAGACACTGGCACTCCATGTAACCTCACAACATCATCAATGTACAGTTTGGCCAATCTTTCCAAGCTGTAATCCATTCTCACTGGCAAAAAGTGTGCAGACTTGGTCAATCTATCAACAATAACCCAAACTGCATCATGATTCTTTTGTGTACGTGGAAGTCCTGTCACGAAATCCATAGTGATTCTTTCCCATTTCCACTCGGGAATTGGCAATAGCTGTAGCAACCCTGCAGACACTTGGTGTTCTGCCTTTACTTGCTAACAAGTTAGGCATTTGGCAACATATTCTGCAATGTCTTTCTTTATTCCTCTCCACCAATAGTGCTCTTTCACACTTCTATACATTTTGGTTCCACCAGGGTGCATTGCAAAAGGTGAATCATGTGCTTCCTTTAAAATGGTCTGCCTCAGTTCAACATTCTCAGGAATGCACATTCTGCCCTTATATAACAACAAGCTCTCATCATTTACTGATAATTTTGGTTTTTTGCCATCCCGAGCCTCTTCCATCAACTTCACATACTTATCATCCTTCAGGTAATCGCTTTAATTTGTTCTCACAAAGATTGGCTTCACTTGCCAAGTAGCTACCATCTGCCCATCTTCATTAATCTCCAAATTAGCATGCAATGCCCTTAACTCATGCACCATGGAGAATGGAGAAACCCTCAAACCAGTTATAGTCTTGCGACTTAAAGCATCAGCTACAACATTAGCTTTTCAAGGCTGATAGTCTATCAAACAATCATAATCTTTTATCAGCTCTAACCATCTCCTTTGCCTCAAATTTAACTCCTTTTGTGTGCCCAAGTACTTCAAACTTTCATGATCTGTGTATATATAACATCTCTCCCCATACAAGTAATGTCTCCAGATCTTCAAGGCAAAGACAATGGCTGCTAGCTCCAAGTCATGTGTAGGATAATTCTCTCATGCGGTTTAAGCTGGCGTGAAGCATAGGCAATGACGTTTCTATCTTGCATCAACACACAGCCTAATCTGTTATGAGAAGCAACACTATATATGGTATACTCCTTACCCAAAGTTGGCAAGGTTAAGACTGGAGCTTCAGTTAAATGCCTCTTTAACTCATCAAAACTTTCCTGGCATCGATCAGTCCACTGAAATTTTACATCCTTCCTAAGTAGCTTGGTCAGTGGAGATGCTAGTATGGAGAATCCCTTCACAAACCTTCGATAATACCCAGCTAAACCAAGGAAACTCCAAACTTCCGTGACATTTCTAGGTGGCTTCCAATTAAGAATGGCTTCTACTTTGCTAGGATCCACTTGGATACCTTCTGCAGATGCAATGTGCCCCAAAAATGAAATCTCCTTTAGCCAAAACTCACATTTCGATAGTTTGGCATACAACTGCTTCTCCCTCAAAGTCTGCAATACTATCCTCAAGTGCTTGTCGTGTTCCTCTGCATTCTTTGAGTACACCAAAATATCATCAATGAACACCACAACAAACTGGTCCAAATATGGCCTGAAGATAGTGTTCATTAGGCCCATAAAAGCAGCTGGAGCATTAGTCAACCCGAATGGCATTACCAAGAACTCATAGTGGCCATACCGAGTCCTAAAGGCAGTTTTAGGAATACTTTGCTCCTGCACCCTCAACTGGTAGTAGCTCGATCTCAAGTCAATTTTAGAGAATACAGTTGCATCTTTCAACTGATCAAATAAATCATCGATCCATGGCAGAGCATATCTATTCTTTATGGTCACCTTATTCAACTGTCTGTAGTCTATGCATAGGCGGAGAGTACCATCCTTCTTCTTCATAAGTAATACTGGTGCTCCCCAAGGTGACACGCTAGGGCGGATGAAACCCTTATCTAACAATTCCTGTAATTTTACCTTCAACTCTTTCAACTCAGCAGGTGCCATCCTATAAGGAGTGATGGAGATTGGCTCCACATCAGGCATAGTCTCAATTTCAAACTGCACCTCTCTTTCTGGAGGCAATCCTTGTAATTCTTTAGGAAAGACATCCAAAAAATCCCATACTGTAGGAATATCTTTAAGATCCGACTCCTACCGGGTGTCTATCACATGAGCTAGATAAGCTTCACATCCCTTTCTAATCATCTTTCTAGCAAGTGCAGCTGAAATGATGTTGGATGGCAATAACTGCCTCTCCCCGTGTATCACTACATCTGCATACTCGGGAAGACCAAAAGTGACTGTCTTCAGTCTACAGTCGATCATGGCGTGATGCCTGGCTAACCAATCCATGCCCAAGATGATATCATAATCTCGGAAGGGCATGTCAATTAAGTCTGACAGGAATGTATGTCCTTGGATCACCAAAGGACAATCCTTATACAATTTGTTGACCCTAACCTCTTGTCTTAAAGGACTAGTCACTAGCACATCATAATCCAATTTCACACAAGGAATAGCAACAGAGCATGCAATACTGGCACTAGCATAAGAATGTGTAGAACCAGGGTCAAACAGCACATATACATCTCTATCAAAAATGGAGAAAGTACCAGCCACAACATCTGATGTTTCAGCTTCATCCTTCTGGCGCATGGCGTACACCTGATCGTGCACCACTGCTCTGGTTGGTGATCGCGCTCGCCGCCGTAAGTGTTACCTCTACCCCTGCCTCTGCCTCTACTAGTTGTCTGTTGTCCTCTGGAAGCAGAACCTTGAACAGATCCCTGAGTGGTAGTAGGCGGTCCAGATTTGCGGGCACTAGTGCAATCTCTAGCAAAATGCCCATTTCCACCACAGTTGTAATAGGCTCCTATGGCCTTATAACATGCTCCTCCATGAGTCCTGCCACAAGTTTCACAAGCACAGGTAAGAAAGGAACCCGTAGATGTCTGCTGTCCGGATCTAGGTGGCCTCTGCCCTGAGAATCTTCCCCTACTAGATCCTTTGTTACTTGGTCCCCCAAAGCTCTTCCTCTTACCCGAATTGTTACTTGGACTTTGACCTGTAGGCTTACTGCTCTTTTCTTTTTCAGTGATTACCTTCTCAAATGCCCTTTCTAGTTCTATCCTTTCCAATTCAAGGGCCTGTGATATCAACCCAGAGAAGTTGTCATGTCGAAACCCAACCACTTGCAATCTCAAACTAGGCCTCAAACCGTTTGCATCTGTCTCTACTGGTAGTGAGTAGGCTTCCAGCATAATGGCTGAGGCGAGAAAAGTCTCTCTCATACTCGGCTATAGTCTTGTTCCCTTGCATCAAACTGAGAAACTCCTGTAGCTTCATATCCACATAGGTATCAGGAACATACTTCTGTCTAAACTCCCTTAGAAAGTCATCCCATGTCAGCACTGGCGGCTTAGCCAAACTGTGGGGAATGGTCTTCCACCACTCATATGCATCTCCATGCAATAAGGAAATTGAATATTCAAACTTCAACTCATCTGTGCAGTGCAATTTCTTGAAGACCCTCGCCATCCGTCCTAACCATTGCTCAGCTTCCAATGGGTCCACTGTACCCTTGAACTCTGTTACCCCATACTTCATTAACTTGTCATATTGTCTGGCTAGGGATGGTGGTTGCACTAGAGGTGCTTGCACAGGAGCTTGGACTAGTCTATTGCTAGCCATTTGCTGAAATAGTGCAGCCATCTGCTGAGCGAACTGAGTAGGAAACTGCATGGGTGGGATGGGTGCAGCCATCTGGAATTGCTTGAGTAAATTGTTTTCTAAATTTAAGTTTATTGCTTTGCCTTTTTTCATTTTCAACTACTTTAGTCAGTTAAATTAGTTTAATTTAAATCTCTCTTTTCATATTCAGTAGTCTAAATAGTCAAAGTTGCTATCTAGCTTGGTACTTATAATTCCTTATGGGAACGATACTCTATTCACTACTATATTACTTGTTCACGATCTGTGCACTTGCGAGATTGTAAACTAGTAAACAATATGTGCAACAAATGCACAGTATTTTTGCCTGAATGTGAATTTGTCAAATTGGCTCAATATGGTTAAGAAATTGAGCTAAGAAAGGAGTTTCGAGGTATGGAGTTTAGACATTTCTTTGAGTTTGTTGTGAAGTGATAGGTTATGAAGAGCTGCATAGGGAAGAAAATTAGAAAAGGAAAACTTCTATGGATACCTATTTTCAAGAAACTTTTCATGATGATGGTATTGTTGATTTTATTAATATGGGTAGCTATGTTTGTCCTATGTCATCTAAACTAGCAAAACCTCCAGAACCATAGAGAAAAACCTCTTCTAACCTTTTACCAACCCAACAATAATATTCTTTTGACATAACTAGGGTGGGGGATATTTTTTTATTTTCTCTTGCAGGAAAAGTTCTTGACTCTTCCACAAGGACACAAGATGCCATCCAAAGAAAAGGTGAAGGAAAAGGATTATTGCAAGTGCCATGACATTTGGATTCATCATGCCAATTATTACTAGGCATTCAAGAATTAATCTAGGACAAGTTCAATAAAGGTGTTCTAAAGTTCCCAAACAAAAGTGAGACTTCAATGTTATCACACCCTATCCCTTATAAGGCATGACATGTTCCCGTAGCATACCTAATGAATTACCAAACTCCACCTACAGATAACCCATTAGTTATGCTATAAAGGATTTTAAAACAAACCATAACTTTTTATCTTATCAATTCTTTTGCGGAAAACTGCATGAGAATAGTTAAAATTCCATGTAAACATTCTTTGGAAATAATGATAGACTAAATTTTAAAAAAGTTACATTTTCATAAGTCTCAAAGTAAAATACAAAATAGTTACAAACTCAAAATGAGATAGCAATGAAATGTTTTTAAATACAAACTGCTCAATATCCGTACATCCATACATATAGGTACAAAATAAATCCAAAGGAATCACAAGGGTATAACTAACGTAAATACCCAGAAACAATACCAAAATGCTGCTTTCAAGTCTCTCACTCAGCAGCCTTCTCCTTTTCCTTACCTACGACAGCATAAAGAAGCTATCGCTGAGTATATCACTCAGTGGTGCACAACTAATAACTTCAAAACTTAAGATAAAACACAATTTGTCAAAGCATAATAAATCACATTTTTCTTAAACATGAAAACTTCACAAGAGCTCTAAGTTCATAAGAGCCATTTATTTGAATAACATTGCAAATGAGAAATCATACTTCATAAATCACAATTCACAAAGCATTAGTGTTGCCAACACCAACACACAGTTTAGGCCATGACACAAAATTTCACGATCAGTGCCGTGTTGTACACCACGACAAAGTAATCTCAACCTCACTAACTGTTATTAATGAGGGAAGGGCTAGCTAGCTAATGAGTACTCATATAGTCTTACCCCACTAACCGTTATTAATGGGAGACATAATCAATATCAATTACCAACCCCAAGTAGCCGTTACTACTGGAGAGTTCCGAAAGTGATTGTCATGCTAACTGTGGTTTCAAAACAGTTTCCAAAAATTTTCCATTCAACAATCACATTTACAAACCAATAAACACATTTAAATTCATCATAATATCTAAATAAATGTAGCAAAACCTAAATTTCTTAAATGCAAGAGAAAAACCATATTTCAGTCAAAGTAAACTTATTCAAAGCAAACTCATTCAATTTAACACATTTCAAGCAATTTACAAATTTTAAAACGAAGAAAATGTTAGTTGTGCACAAACCTTCAATGCTCTCCTTTATTGTTACCTACTTCTCCTTGTCCGTTCCAACTTCTTTTTCTACTGAAAATACACAAATAGAATACCTCAATACCAATCTCAATTGCTGCCAAGAACTCATTATATGCATGTCTAATGCATCCCAAGTTAGCTTTGAAAATTTTAGAACATTTTGGTTTTGGGACAGCTTGGTGCCCCAATTTTTGAATCCAATTTTTACCTAGTTTCGATCATAATTTGGTGAGGTGTTCTGCATGAAAATTGTTCATTTAGGTCTTAACTTTATTTTCCTTTTTGAATCGCCTAATTCAGAGCTGTGTAGTTCATGTTATGCCCCAAACACAATTACTGTTCATGTATACTATTCATACTGCAGTTTTTCTAGTTTGGTAAGTTTGTTCATTGGGCTTTGGTCACTTTTTGGGCATGCTTCCTAAATGAAAATTGTGTCATTTAGTGCCTATTTTCAGTCCCAATTGGTCCCATACCAATTGGACTTGTAAAATTTCATTTTTGGTCCCTCAAAGTTGACTTTTGGTCATGCTTCATACCAAATCCGAATTTGGCTTTGATTTAAACACTTCTAACACACTTAATTAGGTCACAAATGGCCATTTCTTTCCTTAAACTATGTCAAAGACATCATTTAGCACTTCTTCACATTTTTGGTCTCTAAACCCTAATGTTCAAAACCCTAATTTTTCTCCCATTGGGCCAAAACCCTAGTTTAGGTTCCATATATGTTTTCTTTCATTTTCTTATGAAATTTCATCATAAATTAACTTCATTCCAAGCTTATACAACTAATATAACATGAAAAGAAAATTACTTCTTGTTGATTTCTTTTTAACTTCACTTTTCTTCCAATTCTTGTTCTCCTTGCTTTTAATCTCTCAATCAAAGATCTCTTTGATATTTTCTTTTAGTGGCCTATGGAATTTATGAAGGGAATTTAAGGGAATTAAAACATGGGAGGGGAAATCAACGAGGGGAAGAAGTGGAAGAAGAAGAGAAAAAGAGAGAGAGAGAAAGAGAAAGGAGAGGGTGGTGGCCTCTTATGAAAAAAAAGAAATGAAGAAGACATTTGTCTTCTTATATATATATATATATCCCCAAAATTAGCTTATTAAAATTATAAATTTTAATTGTGTCATAAGGATAATTAAACTTAAATTTTTATTCCCTTTTTTTTTTTAGATTTACACTTAATTTTTCCTTTTAATTAAATAATTAAATTTAACTATCAAAAGCCCATAAGTCTTTTATTTTAATTTTGTCATAATGGAAATGAAAGTTTAAGTTTTCATTTCTTAAATTTTCCCTTACATATTTTTACTTGAATTTTTTTTCAATTTTTATCCCATAATTCAATTCATTAATTTCATTTAATTTAATTAACATTTTGGTCAAAAGTCAACCCTTGAGGTGAATTGACCAAAATGCCCCTCATCGGGTCATAATCCTTCTTTTTATAATACCCGATGAGTCCTTAGTTTTTTTTTTGTTCACTAGAATTTTTATTGTGTCTATCTCAATTAATTTTCTATTTATTTTTGGTCCTCAAGGTGTCTTTAAATAGTATTAGTCACGGACCAAAAATGGTACTATTCATAACTCGGAGGTTCGGGGTGTTACAATTCTCCCCTCCTTAAAAATAAATTTCGTCCTCGAAATTTACCTGGTCTCAGTCTCTGAATAGCTATGGGTGCTGTCTCCTCATGTCCTCCTCATGCTCCCATGTAGCCTCCTGGCCTGAATGATGGTTCCACAGCACTTTGACTAGAGGTATCTGTTTGTTCCTCAGCTGCTTCACCTCATGTGCCAAGATTTTTATGGGCTCTTCATCATATGTTAGGTCTGGATTCACCTCAATCTCCTCTATTGGCAAAATGTGAGAGGGGTCTGATACGTACCTCCTTAACATGGAGACATGGAAGAGATTGTGAATCTTTTCCAACTCCAGAGGCAATGCAAGTCTATATGCCAATGGACCCACTCTTTCCAGAACCTCATATGGCCCAATGAAGCAAGGACTTAGTTTCCCCTTTTTACCAAACCTCATGATCCTCTTCCATGGGGAAACTTTTAGGAACACCTTGTCACCCACACTATACCGAATATCTCTTCTCTTTAGGTCAATGTAGGACTTCTGTCTATCCGTTGCAACTTTGAGTCGGTCTTTAATGAGCTTAACATTTTCTTCTATCTGTTGCACTAATTCTGGACCAATCAACTTCCTCTCGCCCACTTTATCCCAACACAAGGGAGTTCTACACTTCCTGCCATAAAGTGCTTCATATGGAGGCATTCCGATGCTTGACTGATAACTGTTGTTGTAGGCAAATTCAATTAAAGGCAAGTGTGTGTCCCAACTCCCTTCAAACTCAATCACACAAGCCCGAAGCATATCCTCCAAAATCTGAATGATCCTTTCGGATTGGCTGTCTGTCTGTGGATGGAATGTCAGATCAAGTTTAATCTAGTTCCTAGGGCTTTTTGGAGACTACCCCAGAATCTAGAAGTGAACCTTGGGTCTCTGTCCGACACAATAGACACTGGCACTCCATGTAACCTCACAACATCATCAATGTACAGTTTGGCCAATCTTTCCAAGCTGTAATCCATTCTCACTGGCAAAAAGTGTGCAGACTTGGTCAATCTATCAACAATAACCCAAACTGCATCATGATTCTTTTGTGTACGTGGAAGTCCTGTCACGAAATCCATAGTGATTCTTTCCCATTTCCACTCGGGAATTGGCAATAGCTGTAGCAACCCTGCAGACACTTGGTTTTCTGCCTTTACTTGCTAACAAGTTAGGCATTTGACAACATATTCTGCAATGTCTTTCTTTATTCCTCTCCACCAATAGTGCTCTTTCACACTTCTATACATTTTGGTTCCACCAGGGTGCATTGCAAAAGGTGAATCATGTTCTTCCTTTAAAATGGTCTGCCTCAGTTCAACATTCTCAGGAATGCACATTCTGCCCTTATATAACAACAAGCTCTCATCATTTCACGATAATTTTGGTTTTTGCCATCCCGAGCCTCTTCCATCAACTTCACATACTTATCATCCTTCAGGTAATCGCTTTAATTTGTTCTCACAAAGATTGGCTTCACTTGCCAAGTAGCTACCATCTGCCCATCTTCATTAATCTCCAAATTAGCATGCAATGCCCTTAACTCATGCACCATGGAGAATGGAGAAACCCTCAAACCAGTTATAGTCTTGCGACTTAAAGCATCAGCTACAACATTAGCTTTTCCAGGCTGATAGTCTATCAAACAATCATAATCTTTTATCAGCTCTAACCATCTCCTTTGCCTCAAATTTAACTCCTTTTGTGTGCCCAAGTACTTCAAACTTTCATGATCTGTGTATATATAACATCTCTCCCCATACAAGTAATGTCTCCAGATCTTCAAGGCAAAGACAATGGCTGCTAGCTCCAAGTCATGTGTAGGATAATTCTCTCATGCGGTTTAAGCTGGCGTGAAGCATAGGTAATGACGTTTCTATCTTGCATCAACACACAGCCTAATCTGTTATGAGAAGCAACACTATATATGGTATACTCCTTACCCAAAGTTGGCAAGGTTAAGACTGGAGCTTCAGTTAAATGCCTCTTTAACTCATCAAAACTTTCCTGGCATCGATCACCCACCAAATTTTACATCCTTCCTAAGTAGCTTGGTCAGTGGAGATGCTAGTATGGAGAATCCCTTCACAAACCTTCGATAATACCCAGCTAAACCAAGGAAACTCCAAACTTCCGTGACATTTCTAGGTGGCTTCGAATTAAGAATGGCTTCTACTTTGCTAGGATCCACTTGGATACCTTCTGCAAATGCAATGTGCCCCAAAAATGAAATCTCCTTTAGCCAAAACTCACATTTCGATAGTTTGGCATACAACTGCTTCTCCCTCAAAGTCTGCAATACTATCCTCAAGTGCTTGTCGTGTTCCTCTGCATTCTTTGAGTACACCAAAATATCATCAATGAACCCCACAACAAACTGGTCCAAATATGGCCTGAAGATTGTGTTCATTAGGCCCATAAAAGCAGCTGGAGCATTAGTCAACCCGAATGGCATTACCAAGAACTCATAGTGGCCATACCGAGTCCTAAAGGCAGTTTTAGGAATACTTTGCTCCTGCACCCTCAACTGGTAGTAGCTCGATCTCAAGTCAATTTTAGAGAATACAGTTGCATCTTTCAACTGATCAAATAAATCATCGATCCATGGCAGAGCATATCTATTCTTTATGGTCACCTTATTCAACTGTCTGTAGTCTATGCATAGGCGGAGAGTACCATCCTTCTTCTTCATAAGTAATACTGGTGCTCCCCAAGGTGACACGCTAGGGCGGATGAAACCCTTATCTAACAATTCCTGCAATTTTACCTTCAACTCTTTCAACTCAGCAGGTGCCATCCTATAAGGAGTGATGGAGATTGGCTCCACATCAGGCATAGTCTCAATTTCAAACTGCACCTCTCTTTCTGGAGGCAATCCTTGTAATTCTTTAGGAAAGACATCCAAAAAATCCCATACTATAGGAATATCTTTAAGATCTGGACTCCCTACCTGGGTGTCTATCACATGAGCTAGATAAGCTTCACATCCCTTTCTAATCATCTTTCTAGCAAGTGCAGCTGAAATGATGTTGGATGGCAATAACTGCCTCTCCCCGTGTATCACTACATTTGCATGCTCGGGAAGACCAAAAGTGACTGTCTTCAATCTACAGTCGATCATGGCGTGATGCCTGGCTAACCAATCCATGCCCAAGATGATATCATAATCTCGGAAGGGCATGTCAATTAAGTCTGACAGGAATGTATGTCCTTGGATCACCAAAGGACAATCCTTATACAATTTGTTGACCCTAACCTCTTGTTTTAAAGGACTAGTCACTAGCACATCATAATCCAATTTCACACAAGGAATAGCAACAGAGCATGCAATACTGGCACTAGCATAAGAATGTGTAGAACTGTGGTCAAACAAAGACATATACATCTCTAACAAAAAAGGATAAAGTACAAGCCACAACATCCGATGTCTCACTTCATCCTTCTCGCGCATGGCGTACACCGATCGTGCACCACTGCTCTGGTTACCGATCGCTACTGGCCGCTGTAAGTGTTACCTTTACCCTCGCCGCTCTACTAGTTGTCTGTTGTCCTCTGGAAGCAGAACCTTGAACAGATCCCTGAGTGGTAGTAGGCGGTCCAGATTTGCGGGCACTAGTGCAATCTCTAGCAAAATGCCCATTTCCACCACAGTTGTAACAGGCTCCTATGGCCTTATAACATGCTCCTCCATGAGTCCTGCCACAAGTTTCACAAGCACAGGTAAGAAAGGAACCCCTAGATGTCTGCTGTCCGGATCTAGGTGGCCTCTGCCCTGAGAATCTTCCCCTACTAGATCCTTTGTTACTTGGTCCCCCAAAGCTCTTCCTCTTACCCGAATTGTTACTTGGACTTTGACCTGTAGGCTTACTGCTCTTCTCTTTTTCAATGATTACCTTCTCAAATGCCCCTTCTAGTTCTATCCTTTCCAATTCAAGGGCCCGTGATATCAACCCAGAGAAGTTGTCATGTCGAAACCCAACCACTTGCAATCTCAAACTAGGCCTCAAACCGTTTGCATCTGTCTCTACTGGTAGTGAGTAGGCTTCCAGCATAATGGCTGAGGCGAGAAAAGTCTCTCTCATACTCGGCTATAGTCTTGTTCCCTTGCATCAAACTGAGAAACTCCTGTAGCTTCATATCCACATAGGTATCAGGAACATACTTCTGTCTAAACTCCCTTAGAAAGTCATCCCATGTCAGCACTGGCGGCTTAGCCAAACTGTGGGGAATTGTCTTCCACCACTCATATGCATCTCCATGCAGTAAGGAAATTGAATATTCAAACTTCAACTCATCTGTGCAGTGCAATTTCTTGAAGACCCTCGCCATCCGTCCTAACCATTGCTCAGCTTCCAATGGGTCCACTGTACCCTTGAACTCTGTTGCCCCATACTTCATTAACTTGGCATATTGTCTGGCTAGGGATGGTGGTTGCACTAGAGGTGCTTGCACAGGAGCTTGGACTAGTCTATTGCTAGCCATTTGCTGAAATAGTGCAGCCATCTGCTGAGCGAACTGAGTAGGAAACTGCATGGGTGGGATGGGTGCAGCCATCTGGAATTGCTTGAGTAAATTGTTTTCTAAATTTAAGTTTATTGCTTTGCCTTTTTTCATTTTCAACTACTTTAGTCAGTTAAATTAGTTTAATTTAAATCTCTCTTTTCATATTCAGTAGTCTAAATAGTCAAAGTTGCTATCTAGCTTGGTACTTATAATTCCTTATGGGAACGATACTCTATTCACTACTATATTACTTGTTCACAATCTGTGCACTTGCGAGATTGTAAACTAGTAAACAATATGTGCAACAAATGCACAGTATTTTTGCCTGAATGTGAATTTGTCAAATTGGCTCAATATGGTTAAGAAATTGAGCTAAGAAAGGAGTTTCGAGGTATGGAGTTTAGACATTTCTTTGAGTTTGTTGTGAAGTGATAGGTTATGAAGAGCTGCATAGGGAAGAAAATTAGAAAAGGAAAACTTCTATGGATACCTATTTTCAAGAAACTTTTCATGATGATGGTATTGTTGATTTTATTAATATGGGTAGCTATGTTTGTCCTATGTCATCTAAACTAGCAAAACCTCCAGAACCATAGAGAAAAACCTCTTCTAACCTTTTACCAACCCAACAATAATATTCTTTTGACATAACTAGGGTGGGGGATATTTTTTTGTTTTCTCTTGCAGGAAAAGTTCTTGACTCTTCCACAAGGACACAAGATGCCATCCAAAGAAAAGGTGAAGGAAAAGGATTATTGCATGTGCCATGACATTTGGATTCATCATGCCAATTATTACTAGGCATTCAAGAATTAATCTAGGACAAGTTCAATAAAGGTGTTCTAAAGTTCCCAAACAAAAGTGAGACTTCAATGTTATCACACCCTATCCCTTATAAGGCACGACATGTTCCCGTAGCATACCTAATGAATTACCAAACTCCACCTACAGATAACCCATTAGTTATGCTATAAAGGATTTTAAAACAAACCATAACTTTTTATCTTATCAATTCTTTTGCGGAAAACTGCATGAGAATAGTTAAAATTCCATGTAAACATTCTTTGGAAATAATGATAGACTAAATTTTACAAAAGTTACATTTTCATAAGTCTCAAAGTAAAATACAAAATAGTTACAAACTCAAAATGAGATAGTAATGAAATGTTTTTAAATACAAACTGCTCAATATCCGTACATCCATACATATAGGTACAAAATAAATCCAAAGGAATCACAAGGGTATAACTAACGTAAATACCCAGAAACAATACCAAAATGCTGCTTTCAAGTCTCTCACTCAGCAGCCTTCTCCTTTTCCTTACCTACGACAGCATAAAGAAGCTATCGCTGAGTATATCACTCAGTGGTGCGCAACTAATAACTTCAAAACTTAAGATAAAACACAATTTGTCAAAGCATAATAAATCACATTTTTCTTAAACATGAAAACTTCACAAGAGCTCTAAGTTCATAAGAGCCATTTATTTGAATAACATTGCAAATGAGAAATCATACTTCATAAATCACAATTCACAAAGCATTAGTGTTGCCAACACCAACACACAGTTTAGGCCATGACACAAAATTTCACGATCAGTGCCGTGTTGTACACCACGACAAAGTAATCTCAACCTCACTAACTGTTATTAATGAGGGAAGGGCTAGCTAGCTAATGAGTACTCATATAGTCTTACCCCACTAACCGTTATTAATGGGAGACATAATCAATATCAATTACCAACCCCAAGTAGCCATTACTCTTTGGAGAGTTCAAAGTGATTGTCATGCTAGCGTGGTTTCAAAAGCAGTTTCCAAAAATTTTCCATTCAACAATCACATTTACAAACCAATAAACACATTTAAATTCATCATAATATCTAAATAAATGTAGCAAAACCTAAATTTCTTAAATGCAAGAGAAAAACCATATTTCAATCAAAGTAAACTTATTCAAAGCAAACTCATTCAATTTAACACATTTCAAGCAATTTACAAATTTTAAAACGAAGAAAATGTTAGTTGTGCACAAACCTTCAATGCTCTCCTTTATTGTTACCTACTTCTCCTTGTCCGTTCCAACTTCTTTTTCTACTGAAAATACACAAATAGAATACCTCAATACCAATCTCAATTGCTGCCAAGAACTCATTATATGCATGTCTAATGCATCCCAAGTTAGCTTTGAAAATTTTAGAATATTTTGGTTTTGGGACAGCTTGGTGCCCCAATCTTTGAATCCAATTTTTACCTAGTTTCGATCATAATTTGGTGAGGTGTTCTGCATGAAAATTGTTCATTTAGGTCTTAACTTTATTTTCCTTTTTGAATCGCCTAATTCGGAGCTGTGTAGTTCATGTTATGCCCCAAACACGATTACTGTTCATGTATACTGTTCATACTGCAGTTTTTCTAGTTTGGTAAGTTTGTTCATTGGGCTTTGGTCACTTTTTGGGCATGCTTCCTAAATGAAAATTGTGTCATTTAGTGCCTATTTTCAGTCCCAATTGGTCCCATACCAATTAGACTTGTAAAATTTCATTTTTGGTCCCTCAAAGTTGACTTTTGGTCATGCTTCATACCAAATCCGAATTTGGCTTTGATTTAAACACTTCTAACACACTTAATTAGGTCACAAATGGCCATTTCTTTCCTTAAACTATGTCAAAGACATCATTTAGCACTTCTTCACATTTTTGGTCTCTAAACCCTAATGTTCAAAACCCTAATTTTTCTCCCATTGGGCCAAAACCCTAGTTTAGGTTCCATATATGTTTTCTTTCATTTTCTTATGAAATTTCATCATAAATTAACTTCATTCCAAGCTTATACAACTAATCTAACATGAAAAGAAAATTACCTCTTGTTGATTTCTTTTCAACTTCATTTTTCTTCCAATTCTTGTTCTCCTTGCTTTTAATCTCTCAATCAAAGATCTCTTTGATATTTTCTTTTAGTGGCCTATGGAATTTATGAAGGGAATTTAAGGGAATTAAAACATGGGAGGGGAAATCAACGAGGGGAAGAAGTGGAAGAAGAAGAGAAAAAGAGAGAGAGAGAAAGAGAAAGGAGAGGGTGGTGGCCTCTTATGAAAAAAAGAAATGAAGAAGACATTTGTCTTCTTATATATATATATATATCCCCAAAATTAGCTTATTAAAATTATAAATTTTAATTGTGTCATAAGGATAATTAAACTTAAATTTTTATTCCCTTTTTTTTTTTTAGATTTACACTTAATTTTTCCTTTTAATTAAATAATTAAATTTAACTATCAAAAGCCCATAAGTCTTTTATTTTAATTTTGTCATAATGGAAATGAAAGTTTAAGTTTTCATTTCTTAAATTTTCCCTTACATATTTTTACTTGAATTTTTCTTCAATTTTTATCCCATAATTCAATTCATTAATTTCATTTAATTTAATTGACATTTTGGTCAAAAGTCAACTCTTGAGGTGAATTGACCAAAATGCCCCTCATCGGGTCATAATCCTTCTTTTTATAATACCCGATGAGTCCTTAGTTTTTTTTTTTGTTCACTAGAATTTTAATTATGTCTATCTCAATTAATTTTCTATTTATTTTTTGTCCTCAAGGTGTCTTTGAATAGTATTAGTCACGGACCAAAAATGGTACTATTCATAACTCGGAGGTTCGGGGTGTTACAATTCTCCCCTCCTTAAAAATAAATTTTGTCCTCGAAATTTACCTGGTCTCAGTCTCTGAATAGCTATGGGTGCTGTCTCCTCATGTCCTCCTCATGCTCCCATGTAGCCTCCTAGCCTGAATGATGGTTCCACAGCACTTTGACTAGAGGTATCTGTTTGTTCCTCAGCTGCTTCACCTCATGTGCCAAGATTTTTATGGGCTCTTCATCATATGTCAGGTCTGGATTCACCTCAATCTCCTCTATTGGCAAAATGTGAGAGGGGTCTGATACGTACCTCCTTAACATGGAGACATGGAAGAGATTGTGAATCTTTTCCAACTCCAGAGGCAATGCAAGTCTATATGCCAATGGACCCACTCTTTCCAGAACCTCATATGGCCCAATGAAGCAATGACTTAGTTTCCCCTTTTTACCAAACCTCATGATCCTCTTCCATGGGGAAACTTTTAGGAACACCTTGTCACCCACACTATACCGAATATCTCTTCTCTTTAGGTAAATGTAGGACTTCTGTCTATCCGTTGCAACTTTGAGTCGGTCTTTAATGAGCTTAACCTTTTCTTCTATCTGTTGCACTAATTCTGGACCAATCAACTTCCTCTCGCCCACTTTATCCCAACACAAGGGAGTTCTACACTTCCTGCCATAAAGTGCTTCGTATGGAGGCATTCCGATGCTTGACTGATAACTGTTGTTGTAGGCAAATTCAATTAAAGGCAAGTGTGTGTCCCAACTCCCTTCAAACTCAATCACACAAGCCCGAAGCATATCCTCCAAAATCTGAATGATCCTTTCGGATTGGTATGCATGCTGTGGATGGAATGCTGTACTGAAGTTTAATCTAGTTCCTAGGGCTTTTTGGAGACTACCCCAGAATCTAGAAGTGAACCTTGGGTCTCTGTCCGACACAATAGACACTGGCACTCCATGTAACCTCACAACATCATCAATGTACAGTTTGGCCAATCTTTCCAAGCTGTAATCCATTCTCACTGGCAAAAAGTGTGCAGACTTGGTCAATCTATCAACAATAACCCAAACTGCATCATGATTCTTTTGTGTACGTGGAAGTCCTGTCACGAAATCCATAGTGATTCTTTCCCATTTCCACTCGGGAATTGGCAATGGCTGTAGCAACCCTGCAGGCACTTGGTGTTCTGCCTTTACTTGCTAACAAGTTAGGCATTTGGCAACATATTCTGCAATGTCTTTCTTTATTCCTCTCCACCAATAGTGCTCTTTCACACTTCTATACATTTTGGTTCCACCAGGGTGCATTGCAAAAGGTGAATCATGTGCTTCCTTTAAAATGGTCTGCCTCAGTTCAACATTCTCAGGAATGCACATTCTGCCCTTATATAACAACAAGCTCTCATCATTTACTGATAATTTTTGTTTTTTGCCATCCCGAGCCTCTTCCATCAACTTCACATACTTATCATCCTTCTGTGCAACTGCTTTAATTTGTTCTGCCAGCATTGGCTTCACTTGCCAAGTAGCTACCATCTGCCCATCTTCATTAATCTCCAAATTAGCATGCAATGCCCTTAACTCATGCACCATGGACAATGGAGAAACCCTCAAACCAGTTATAGTCTTGCGACTTAAAGCATCAGCTACAACATTAGCTTTTCCAGGCTGATAGTCTATCAAACAATCATAATCTTTTATCAGCTCTAACCATCTCCTTTGCCTCAAATTTAACTCCTTTTGTGTGCCCAAGTACTTCAAACTTTCATGATCTGTGTATATATAACATCTCTCCCCATACAAGTAATGTCTCCAGATCTTCAAGGCAAAGACAATGGCTGCTAGCTCCAAGTCATGTGTAGGATAATTCTCTCATGCGGTTTAAGCTGGCGTGAAGCATAGGCAATGACGTTTCTATCTTGCATCAACACACAACCTAATCCGTTATGAGAAGCATCACTATATATGGTATACTCCTTACCCAAAGTTGGTAACGTTAAGACTGGAGCTTCAGTTAAATGCCTCTTTAACTCATCAAAACTTTCCTGGCATCGATCAGTCCACTGAAATTTTACATCCTTCCTAAGTGGAGATGCTAGTATGGAGAATCCCTTCACAAACCTTCGATAATACCCAGCTAAACCAAGGAAACTCCAAACTTCCGTGACATTTCTAGGTGGCTTCCAATTAAGAATGGCTTCTACTTTGCTAGGATCCACTTGGATACCTTCTGCAGATGCAATGTGCCCCAAAAATGAAATCTCCTTTAGCCAAAACTCACATTTCGACAGTTTGGCATACAACTGCTTCTCCCTCAAAGTCTGCAATACTATCCTCAAGTGCTTGTCGTGTTCCTCTGCATTCTTTGAGTACACCAAAATATCATCAATGAACACCACAACAAACTGGTACAAATATGGCCTGAAGATAGTGTTCATTAGGCCCATAAAAGCAGCTGGAGCATTAGTCAACCCGAATGGCATTACCAAGAACTCATAGTGGCCATACCGAGTCCTAAAGGCAGTTTTAGCAATACTTTGCTCCTGCACCCTCAACTGGTAGTAGCTCGATCTCAAGTCAATTTTAGAGAATACAGTTGCATCTTTCAACTGATCAAATAAATCATCGATCCATGGCAGAGCATATCTATTCTTTATGGTCACCTTATTCAACTGTCTGTAGTCTATGCATAGGCGGAGAGCACCATCCTTCTTCTTCATAAGTAATACTGGTGCTCCCCAAGGTGACACGCTAGGGCAGATGAAATCCTTATCTAACAATTCCTGCAATTTTACCTTCAACTCTTTCAACTCAGCAGGTGCCATCCTATAAGGAGTGATGGAGATTGGCTCCACATCAGGCATAGTCTCAATTTCAAACTGCACCTCTCTTTCTGGAGGCAATCCTGGTAATTCTTTAGGAAAGACATCCGAAAAATCCCATACTGTAGGAATATCTTTAAGATCTGGACTCCCTACCTGGGTGTCTATCACGTGAGCTAGATAAGCTTCACATCCCTTTCTAATCATCTTTCTAGCAAGTGCAGCTGAAATGATGTTGGATGGCAATAACTGCCTCTCCCCGTGTATCACTACATTTGCATGCTCGGGAAGACCAAAAGTGACTATCTTCAATCTACAGTCGATCATGGCGTGATGCCTGGCTAACCAATGCATGCCCAAGATGATATCATAATCTCGGAAGGGCATGTCAATTAAGTCTGACAGGAATGTATGTCCTTGGATCACCAAAGGATAATCCTTATACAATTTGTTGACCCTAACCTCTTGTCCTAAAGGACTAGTCACTAGCACATCATAATCCAATTTCACACAAGGAATAGCAACAGAGCATGCAATACTGGCACTAGCATAAGAATGTGTAGAACCAGGGTCAAACAGCACATATACATCTCTATCAAAAATGGAGAAAGTACCAGCCACAACATCTGATGTCTCAGCTTCATCCTTCTGGCGCATGGCGTACACCCTGACTGGTGCACCACTCTGCTCTGGTTGGCTGACTGTGCCCTGGCTGCTAGAAGTGTTACCTTTACCCCTGCGTCTGCCTCTACTATTTGTCTGTTGTCCTCTGGAAGCAGAACCTTGAACAGATCCCTGAGTGGTAGTAGGCGGTCCAGATTTGCGGGCACTACTGCAATCTCTAGCAAAATGCCCATTTCCACCACAGTTGTAACAGGCTCCTATGGCCTTATAACATGCTCCTCCATGAGTCCTGCCACAAGTTTCACAAGCACAGGTAAGAAAGGAACCCCTAGATGTCTGCTGTCCGGATCTAGGTGGCCTCTGCCCTGAGAATCTTCCCCTACTAGATACTCTGTTACGTGGTCCCCCAAAGCTCTTCCTCTTACCCGAATTGTTACTTGGACTTTGACCTGTAGGCTTACTGCTATTCTCTTTTTCAGTGATTACCTTCTCAAATGCCCCTTCTAGTTCTATCCTTTCCAATTCAAGGGCCTGTGATATCAACCCAGAGAAGTTGTCATGTCGAAACAGAACCACTTGCAATCTCAAACTAGGCCTCAAACCGGCCTCAAACCGTTTGCATCTGTCTCTACTGGTAGTGAGTAGGCTTCCAGCATAATGGCTGAGGCGAGAAAAGTCTCTCTCATACTCGGCTATAGTCTTGTTCCCTTGCATCAAACTGAGAAACTCCTATAGCTTCATATCCACATAGGTATCAAGAACATACTTCTGTCTAAACTCCGTTAGAAAGTCATCCCATGTCAGCACTGGCGGCTTAGCCAAACTGTGGGGAATGGTCTTCCACCACTCATATGCATCTTCATGCAGTAAGGAAATTGAATATTCAAACTTCAACTCATCTGTGCAGTGCAATTTCTTGAAGACCCTCGCCATCCGTCCTAACCATTGCTCAGCTTCCAATGGGTCCACTGTACCCTTGAACTCTGTTGCCCCATACTTAATTAACTTGTCATATTGTCTGGCTAGGGATGGTGGTTGCACTAGAGGTGCTTGCACAGGAGCTTGGACTGGTATATTGCCCGACCATTTCTTTGAAATAGTGCGACCATCTCTTTGAATGGCCCGAGCAGAAACTGCATGGGTGGGATGGGTGCAGCCATCTGGAATTGCTTGAGTAAATTGTTTTCTAAATTTAAGTTTATTGCTTTGCCTTTTTTCATTTTCAACTACTTTAGTCAGTTAAATTAGTTTAATTTAAATCTCTCTTTTCATATTCAGTAGTCTAAATAGTCAAAGTTGCTATCTAGCTTGGTACTTATAATTCCTTATGGGAACGATACTCTATTCACTACTATATTACTTGTTCACGATCTGTGCACTTGCAAGATTGTAAACTAGTAAACAATATGTGCAACAAATGCACAGTATTTTTGCCTGAATGTGAATTTGTCAAATTGGCTCAATATGGTTAAGAAATTGAGCTAAGAAAGGAGTTTCGAGGTTTGGAGTTTAGACATTTCTTTGAGTTTGTTGTGAAGTGATAGGTTATGAAGAGCTGCATAGGGAAGAAAATTAGAAAAGGAAAACTTCTATGGATACCTATTTTCAAGAAACTTTTCATGATGATGGTATTGTTGATTTTATTAATATGGGTAGCTATGTTTGTCCTATGTCATCTAAACTAGCAAAACCTCCAGAACCATAGAGAAAAACCTCTTCTAACCTTTTACCAACCCAACAATAATATTCTTTTGACATAACTAGGGTGGGGGATATTTTTTTATTTTCTCTTGCAGGAAAAGTTCTTGACTCTTCCACAAGGACACAAGATGCCATCCAAAGAAAAGGTGAAGGAAAAGGATTATTGCAAGTGCCATGACATTTGGATTCATCATGCCAATTATTACTAGGCATTCAAGAATTAATCTAGGACAAGTTCAATAAAGGTGTTCTAAAGTTGCCAAACAAAAGTGAGACTTCAATGTTATCACACCCTATCCCTTATAAGGCACGACATGTTCCCGTAGCATACCTAATGAATTACCAAACTCCACCTACAGATAACCCATTAGTTATGCTATAAAGGATTTTAAAACAAACCATAACTTTTTATCTTATCAATTCTTTTGCAGAAAACTGCATGAGAATAGTTAAAATTCCATGTAAACATTCTTTGGAAATAATGATAGACTAAATATTACAAAAGTTACATTTTCATAAGTCTCAAAGTAAAATACAAAATAGTTACAAACTCAAAATGAGATAGCAATGAAATGCTTTTAAATACAAACTGCTCAATATCCGTACATCCATACATATAGGTACAAAATAAATCCAAAGGAATCACAAGGGTATAACTAACGTAAATACCCAGAAACAATACCAAAATGCTGCTTTCAAGTCTCTCACTCGGCAGCCTTCTCCTTTTCCTTACCTGCGACAGCATAAAGAAGCTATCGCTGAGTATATCACTCAGTGGTGCACAACTAATAACTTCAAAACTTAAGATAAAACACAATTTGTCAAAGCATAATAAATCACATTTTTCTTAAACATGAAAACTTCACAAGAGTTCTAAGTTCATAAGAGCCATTTATTTGAATAACATTGCAAATGAGAAATCATACTTCATAAATAACAATTCACAAAGCATTAGTGTTGCCAACACCAACACACAGTTTAGGCCATGACACAAAATTTCACGATCAGTGCCGTGTTGTACACCACGACAAAGTAATCTCAACCTCACTAACTGTTATTAATGAGGGAAGGGCTAGCTAGCTAATGAGTACTCATATAGTCTTACCCCACTAACCGTTATTAATGGGAGACATAATTAATATCAATTACCAACCCCAAGTAGCCGTTACTACTGGAGAGTTCCGAAAGGGATTGTCATGCTAACTGTGGTTTCAAAACAGTTTCCAAAAATTTTCCATTCAACAATCACATTTACAAATCAATAAACACATTTAAATTCATCATAATATCTAAATAAATGTAGCAAAACCTAAATTTCTTAAATGCAAGAGAAAAACCATATTTCAATCAAAGTAAACTTATTCAAAGCAAACTCATTCAATTTAACACATTCCAAGCAATTTACAAATTTAAAAACGAAGAAAATGTTAGTTGTGCACAAACCTTAAATGCTCTCCTTTATTGTTACCTACTTCTCCTTGTCCGTTCCAACTTCTTTTTCTAATGAAAATACACAAATAGAATACCTCAATACCAATCTCAATTGCTGCCAAGAACTCATTATACATGTCTAATGCATCCCAAGTTAGCTTTGAAAATTTTAGAACATTTTGGTTTTGGGACAGCTTGGTGCCCCAATCTTTGAATCCAATTTTTACCTAGTTTCAATCATAATTTGGGGAGGTGTTCTTCATGAAAATTGTTCATTTAGGTCTTAACTTTATTTTCCTTTTTGAATCGCCTAATTCGGAGCTGTGTAGTTCATGTTATGCTCCAAACACGATTACTGTTCATGTATACTGTTCATACTGCAGTTTTTCTAGTTTGGTAAGTTTGTTCATTGGGTTTTGGTCACTTTTTGGGCATGCTTCCTAAATGAAAATTGTGTCATTTAGTGCCTATTTTCAGTCCCAATTGGTCCCATACCAATTGGACTTGTAAAATTTCATTTTTGGTCCCTCAAAGTTGACTTTTGGTTATGCTTCATACCCAATCCGAATTTGGCTTTGATTTAAGCACTTCTAACACAGTTAATTAGGTCACAAATGGCCATTTCTTTCCTTAAACTATGTCAAAGACATCATTTAGCACTTCTTCACATTTTTGGTCTCTAAACCCTAATGTTCAAAACCCTAATTTTTCTACCATTGGGCCAAAACCCTAGTTTAGGTTCCATATATGTTTTCTTTCATTTTCTTATGAAATTTGATCATAAATTAACTTCATTCCAAACTTATACAACTAATCTAAGATGAAAAGAAAATTACCTCTTGTTGATTTCTTTCCAACTTCACTATTCTTCCAATTCTTGTTCTCCTTGCTTTTAATCTCTCAATCAAAGATCTCTTTGATATTTTCTTTTAGTGGGCTATGGAATTTATGAAGGGAATTTAAGGGAATTAAAACTTGGGAGGGGAAATCAATGAGGGGAAGAAGTGGAAGAAGAAGAGAAAAAGAGAGAGAGAGAGAAAGAGAAAGGAGAGGGTGGTGGCCTCTTATGAAAAAAAAGAAATGAAGAAGACATTTGTCTTCTTATATATATATATATATCCCCAAAATTAGCTTATTAAAATTATAAATTTTAATTGTGTCATAAGGATAATTAAACTTAAATTTTTATTCCCTTTTTTTTTTAGATTTACACTTAATTTTTCCTTTTAATTAAATAATTAAATTTAACTATCAAAAGCCCATAAGTCTTTTATTTTAATTTTGTCATAATGGAAATGAAAGTTTAAGTTTTCATTTCTTAAATTTTCCCTTACATATTTTTACTTGAATTTTTCTTCAATTTTTATCCCATAATTCAATTCATTAATTTCATTTAATTTAATTGACATTTTGGTCAAAAGTCAATTCTTGAGGTGAATTGACCAAAATGCCCCTCATCGGGTCATAATCCTTCTTTTTATAATACCCGATGAGTCCTTAGTTTTTTTTTTGTTCACTAGAATTTTTATTATGTCTATCTCAATTAATTTTCTATTTATTTTTGGTCCTCAAGGTGTCTTTGAATAGTATTAGTCACGGACCAAAAATGGTACTATTCATAACTCGGAGGTTCGGGGTGTTACAATTCTCCCCTCCTTAAAAATAAATTTCGTCCTCGAAATTTACCTGGTCTCAGTCTCTGAATAGCTATGGGTGCTGTCTCCTCATGTCCTCCTCATTCTCCCATGTAGCCTCCTAGCCTGAATGATGGTTCCACAGCACTTTGACTAGAGGTATCTGTTTGTTCCTCAGTTGCTTCACCTCATGTGCCAAGATTTTTATGGGCTCTTCATCATATGTCAGGTCTGGATTCACCTCAATCTCCTCTATTGGCAAAATGTGAGAGGGGTATGATACGTACCTCCTTAACATGGAGACATGGAAGAGATTGTGAATCTTTTCCAACTCCAGAGGCAATGCAAGTCTATATGCCAATGGACCCACTCTTTCCAGAACCTCATATGGCCCAATGAAGCAAGGACTTAGTTTCCCCTTTCTACTAAACCTCATGATCCTCTTCCATGGGGAAACTTTTAGGAACACCTTGTCACCCACACTATACCGAATATCTCTTCTCTTTAGGTAAATGTAGGACTTCTGTCTATCCGTTGCAACTTTGAGTCTGTCTCTAATGAGCTTAACCTTTTCTTCTGTCTGTTGCACTAATTCTGGACCAATCAACTTCCTCTCGCCCACTTCATCCCAACACAAGGGAGTTCTACACTTCCTGCCATAAAGTGCTTCGTATGGAGGCATTCCGATGCTTGACTGATAACTGTTGTTGTAGGCAAATTCAATTAAAGGCAAGTGTGTGTCCCAACTCCCTTCAAACTCAATCACACAAGCCCGAAGCATATCCTCCAAAATCTGAATGATCCTTTCGGATTGGCCGTCTGTCTGTGGATGGAATGCTGTACTGAAGTTTAATCTAGTTCCTAGGGCTTTTTAGAGACTACCCCAGAATCTAGAAGTGAACCTTGGGTCTCTGTCCGACACAATAGACACTGGCACTCCATGTAACCTCACAACATCATCAATGTACAGTTTGGCCAATCTTTCCAGGCTGTAATCCATTCTCACTGGCAAAAAGTGTGCAGACTTGGTCAATCTATCAACAATAACCCAAACTACATCATGATTCTTTTGTGTATGTGGAAGTCCTGTCACGAAATCCATAGTGATTCTTTCCCATTTCCACTCGAGAATTGGCAATGGCTGTAGCAACCCTGCAGACACTTGGTGTTCTGCCTTTACTTGCTAACAAGTTAGGCATTTGGCAACATATTCTGCAATGTCTTTCTTTATTCCTCTCCACCAATAGTGCTCTTTCACACTTCTATACATTTTGGTTCCACCAGGATGCATTGCAAAAGGTGAATCATGTGCTTGCTTTAAAATGGTCTGCCTCAGTTCAACATTCTCAGGAATGCACATTCTGCCCTTATATAACAACAAGCTCTCATCATTTACTGATAATTTTTGTTTTTTGCCATCCCGAGCCTCTTCCATCAACTTCACATACTTATCATCCTTCTGTGCAACTGCTTTAATTTGTTCTGCTAGCATTGGCTTCACTTGCCAAGTAGCTACCATCTGCCCATCTTCATTAATCTCCAAATTAGCATGCAATGCCCTTAACTCATGCACCATGGACAATGGAGAAACCCTCAAACCAGTCATAGTCTTGCGACTTAAAGCATCAGCTACAACATTAGCTTTTCCAGGCTGATAGTCTATTAAACAATCATAATCTTTTATCAGCTCTAACCATCTCCTTTGCCTCAAATTTAACTCCTTTTGTGTGCCCAAGTACTTCAAACTTTTATGATCTGTGTATATATAACATCTCTCCCCATGCAAGTAATGTCTCCAGATCTTCAAGGCAAAGACAATGGCTGCTAGCTCCAAGTCATGTGTAGGATAATTCTCTCATGCGGTTTAAGCTGGCGTGAAGCATAGGCAATGACGTTTCTATCTTGCATCAACACACAGCCTAATCCGTTATGAGAAGCATCACTATATATGGTATACTCCTTACCCAAAGTTGGTAACGTTAAGACTGGAGCTTCAGTTAAATGCCTCTTTAACTCATCAAAACTTTCCTGGCATAGATCAGTCCACTGAAATTTTACATCCTTCCTAAGTAGCTTGGTCAGTGGAGATGCTAGTATGGAGAATCCCTTCACAAACCTTCGATAATACCCAGCTAAACCAAGGAAACTCCGAACTTCCGTGACATTTCTAGGTGGCTTCCAATTAAGAATGTCTTCTACTTTGCTAGGATCCACTTGGATACCTTCTGCAGATACAATGTGCCCCAAAAATGAAATCTCCTTTAGCCAAAACTCACATTTCGACAGTTTGGCATACAACTGCTTCTCCCTCAAAGTCTGTAATACTATCCTCAAGTGCTTGTCGTGTTCCTCTGCATTCTTTGAGTACACCAAAATATCATCAATGAATACCACAACAAACTGGTCCAAATATGGCCTGAAGATAGTGTTCATTAGGCCCATAAAAGCAGCTGGAGCATTAGTCAACCCGAATGGCATTACCAAGAACTCATAGTGGCCATACCGAGTCCTAAAGGCAGTTTTAGGAATACTTTGCTCCTGCACCCTCAACTGGTAGTAGCTCGATCTCAAGTCAATTTTAGAGAATACAGTTGCATCTTTCAACTGATCAAATAAATCATTGATCCATGGCAGAGCATATCTATTCTTTATGGTCACCTTATTCAACTGTCTGTAGTTTATGCATAGGCGGAGAGTACCATCCTTCTTTTTCATAAGTAATACTGGTGCTCCCCAAGGTGACACACTAGGGCGGATGAAACCCTTATCTAACAAATCCTGCAATTTTACCTTCAACTCTTTCAACTCAGCAGGTGTCATCCTATAAGGAGTGATGAAGATTGGCTCCACATCAGGCATAGTCTCAATTTTAAACTGCACCTCTCTTTCTGGAGGCAATCCTGGTAATTCTTTAGGAAAGACATCCGAAAAATCCCATACTATAGGAATATCTTTAAGATCTGGACTCCCTACCTGGGTGTCTATCACATGAGCTAGATAAGCTTCACATCCCTTTCTAATCATCTTTCTAGCAAGTGCAGCTGAAATGATGTTGGATGGCAATAACTGCCTCTCCCCGTGTATCACTACATTTGCATGCTCGGGAAGACCAAAAGTGACTGTCTTCAATCTACAGTCGATCATAGCGTGATGCCTGGCTAACCAATCCATGCCCAAGATGATATCATAATCTCGGAAGGGCATGTCAATTAAGTCTGACAGGAATGTATGTCCTTGGATCACCAAAGGACAATCCTTATACAATTTGTTGACCCTAACCTCTTGTCCTAAAGGACTAGTCACTAGCACATCATAATCCAATTTCACACAAGGAATAGCAACAGAGCATGCAATACTGGCACTAGCATAAGAATGTGTAGAACCAGGGTCAAACAACACATATACATCTCTATCAAAAATGGTGAAAGTACCAGCCACAACATCTGATGTCTCAGCTTCATCCTTCTGGCGCATGGCGTACACCCTGACTGGTGCACCACTCTGCTCTGGTTGGCTGACTGTGCCCTAGCTGCCAGAAGTGTTACCTCTACCCCTGCCTCTTCCTCTACTAGTTGTCTGTTGTCCTCTGGAAGCAGAACCTTGAACAAATCCCTGAGTGGTAGTAGGCGGTCCAGATTTGCGGGCACTAGTGCAATCTCTAGCAAAATGCCCATTTCCACCACAGTTGTAACAGGCTCCTATGGCCTTATAACATGTTCCTCCATGAGTCCTGCCACAAGTTTCACAAGCACAGGTAAGAAAGGAACCCCTAGATGTCTGCTGTCCGAATCTAGGTGGCCTCTGCCTTGAGAATCTTCCCCTACTAGATCCTCTGTTACTTGGTCCCCCAAAGCTCTTCCTCTTACCCGAATTATTACTTGGACTTTGACCTATAGGCTTACTGCTCTTCTCTTTTTCAGTGATTACCTTCTCAAATGCCCCTTCTAGTTCTATCCTTTCCAATTCAAGGGCCTGTGATATCAACCCAGAGAAGTTGTCATGTCGAAACCCAACCACTTGCAATCTCAAACTAGGCCTCAAACCGGCCTCAAACCGTTTGCATCTGTCTCTACTGGTAGTGAGTAGGCTTCCAGCATAATGGCTGAGGCGAGAAAAGTCTCTCTCATACTCGGCTATAGTCTTGTTCCCTTGCATCAAACTGAGAAACTCCTATAGCTTCATATCCACATAGGTATCAGGAACATACTTCTGTCTAAACTCCCTTAGAAAGTCATCCCATGTCAGCACTGGCAACTTAGCCAAACTGTGGGGAATGGTCTTCCACCACTCATATGCATCTCCATGCAGTAAGGAAATTGAATATTCAAACTTAAACTCATCTGTGCAGTGCAATGCAATTTCTTGAAGACCCTCTCCATCCATTCTAACCATTGCTCAGCTTCCAATGGGTCCACTGTACCCTTGAACTATGTTGCCCCATACTTTATTAACTTGTCATATTGTCTGGCTAGGGATGGTGGTTGCACTAGAGGTTCTTGCACAGGAGCTTGGACTGGTATATTGCCAGCCATTTGCTGAAATAGTGCAGCCATCTGCTGAGCGAACTGAGTAGGAAACTGCATGGGTGGGATGGGTGCAGCCGATCCACTGGCATTCAGAGGAGCTGGGGCTTCCCCTTGTACCTCAGCTGCTACTGATTGCTCTACTGTGTGATCCCCCTCTTCCATATTGAATCACAAGTAATTCTACTTCCTGAGCAACCAACACAAGGAGATTTCCCTCAATTAGTTCATATTTATGATGTAATGCACTATATGTATCAATAATGACAATTGAGCAGTTGTACTTATAAAAAATTTTCAAACTTGCAATTTCAAAACTTGTATAAAAACCAAAGCTCTAATACCACTAAAACATGTCACACCCTATCCCTTATAAGGCACGACATGTTTCCGTAGAATACCTAATGAATTACCAAACTCCACCTACAGATAACCCATTAGTTATGCTACAAAGGATTTTAAAACAAACCATAACTTTTTATCTTATCAATTCTTTTGCGGATAACTGCATGAGAATAGTTAAAATTCCATGTAAACATTCTTTGGAAATAATGATAGACTAAATATTACAAAAGTTACATTTTCATAAGTCTCAAAGTAAAATACAAAATAGTTACAAACTTAAAATGAGATAGCAATGCAATGCTTTTAAATACAAACTGCTCAATATCCGTACATCCATACATATAGGTACAAAATACATCCAAAGGAATCACAAGGGTATACCTAACATAAATACCCACAAACAATACCAAAATGCTGCTTTCAAGTCTTTCACTCGGTAGCCTTCTCCTTTCCCTTACCTGCGACAGCATAAAGAAGCTGTCGCTGAGTATATCACTCAGTGGTGCACAACTAGTAACTTTAAAACTTAAGATAAAACACAATTTGTCAAAGCATAATAAATCACATTTTTCTTAAGCATGAAAACTTCACAAGAGTTCTAAGTTCATAAGAGCCATTTATTTGAATAACATTGCAAATGAGAAATCATACTTCATAATCACAATTCACAAAGCATTAGTGTTGCCAACACCAACACACAGTTCAGGCCATGATACAAAATTTCACGATCAGTGCCGTGTTGAACACCACGACAAAGTAATCTCAACCTCACTACCCGTTATTAATGAGGGAAGGGCTAGCTAGCTAATGAGTACTCATATAGTCTTACCCCACTACTGTTATTAATGAGAGACATAATCAATATCAATTACCAACCCCAAGTAGCCGTTACTACTGGAGAGTTCCGAAAGGGACTGTCAAGCTAACTGTGGTTTCAAAACAGTTTCCAAAAATTTTCCATTCAACAATCACATTTATAAACCAATAAATACATTTAAATTCATCATAATATCCAAATAAAGGTAGCAATACCTAAATTTCTTAAATGAAAGAGAAAAACCATATTTCAGTCAAAGTAAACTTATTCAAAGCAAACTCATTCAATTTAACACATTCCAAGCAATTTACAAATTTAAAAACGAAGAAAATGTTAATTGTGCACAAACCTTCAATGCTCTCCTTTATTTTTACCTACTTCTCCTTGTCCGTTCCAACTTCTTTTTTTGCTGAAAATACACAAATAGAATACCTCAATACCAATCTCAATTGCTGCCAAGAACTCATTATAGGCATGTCTAATACGTCCCAAGTTAGCTTTGAAAATTTTAGAATATTTTGGTTTTGGGACAGCTTGGAGCCCCAATATATGAACCCAATTTTTACCTAGTTTCGATCATAATTTGGTGAGGTGTTCTTCATGAAAATTTTTTATTTAGGTCTTAACTTTATTTTCCTTTTTAAATCTCCTAATTCGGAGCATTGTAGCTCAAGTTATGCCCCAAACACGATTACTGTTCATATTGCAGTTTTTCAAGTTTGGTCAGTTTGTTCACTAGGTTTTGGTCACTTTTTGAGCATGCTTCCAAAATGAAAATTGTGTCATTTAGTGCCTATTTTCAGTCCCAATTGGTCCCATACCAATTGGACTTGTAAAATTTCATTTTTGATCCCTCAAAGTTGACTTTTGGTCATACTTCATACCCAATCCGAATTTGGCTTTGATTTAAACACTTCAAACACACTTAATTAGGTCACAAATGGCCATTTCTTTCCTTAAACTATGTCAAAGACATCATTTAGCACTTCTTCACAATTTTTGGTCTCTAAACCCTAATGTTCAAAACCCTAATTTTTCTCCCATTTGGCCAAAACCCTAGTTTAGGTTCCATATATGTTTTTTTTCATTTTCTTATGAAATTTGATCATAAATGAACTTCATTCCAAGCTTATACAACTAATCTAACATGAAAAGAAAATTACCTCTTGTTGATTTCTTTCCAACTTCACTTTTCTTCCAATTCTTATTCTCCTTGCTTTTAATCTCTCAATCAAAGATCTTTTTGATGTTTTCTTTTAGTGGGCTATAGAATTTATGAAGGGAATTTAAGGGAATTAAAACTTGGGAGGGGAAATCAATGAGGGGAAGAAGTGGAAGAAGAAGAGAAAGAGAGAGAGAGAGAGAGAGAGAGAGAAAGAGAGAGGAGAGGGTGGTGGCCTCTTATGAAAAAAGAAATGAATAAGACATTTGTCTTCTTATATATATATATATATATATATATATATATATATATATATATATATCCTCAAAATTAGCTTATTAAAATTATAAATTTTAATTGTGTCATAAGGATAATTAAACTTAAATTTTTATTCCTTTTTTTTTTTACATTTACACTTAATTTTTCCTTTTAATTAAATAATTAAATTTAACTATCAAAAGCCTATAAGTCTTTCATTTTAATTTTGTCATAATGGAAATGAAAGTTTAAGTTTTCATTTCTTAAATTTTCCCTTACATATTTTTACTTGAATTTTTCTTCAATTTTTATCCCATAATTCAATTCATTAATTTCATTTAATTTAATTGACATTTTGGTCAAAAGTCAACTCTTGAGGTGAATTGACCAAAATACCCCTCATCGGGTCATAATCCTTCTTTTTATAATACCCGATGAGTCCTTAGTTTTTTTTTTTTTTTGTTCACTTGAATTTTTATTGTGTCTATCTCAATTAATTTTCTATTTATTTTTGGTCCTCAAGGTGTCTTTGAATAGTATTAGTCACGGACCAAAAATGGTACTATTTATAACTCGGAGGTTTAGGGTGTTACAAATGTTGATTAATGAAGATCCGTTTCCATCACTAGCAACCGTTAATGCCACTAGTGTTGATCTAAAGGCATTATTAGAGAAAAAGAAAATTGGGAATAAGATGCAAAAAAAAATCCTGGACCAAAACTAAATTGGGCCTGGGTTCCAAAGCAGTAGATTTTCAAGGTTCTTGACAGATAACAGATGAGACCAACGAGGAAGGTTGCACCTGTAAGGCAAATCACAGGACTTAGGCATCTAAAGCAAATGAAACAAAAAAAAAGAGTTTAGTTTGTGGTATCACATAGAGGTACACTTACTAGTAAATGGAATCTAACTTGACATAAGAAATTTCCTGAGTCACAGACTAGGACGCAGAAAAGGAGGTTATAGCGGCTAAAAGCAAAACAATTCCATAAGAAGGAACTTAGCACTAAAGACTCTATTAGGTATTAGAAACTAGCTTAGGCATATGACAAAAGAGTGAATAGGAAGTGTTTTGTGGAAGTTAAACTAGTTTAGAAGGTTATTTGGCCTCCAAGGACAAAAAGATAGAGAGCTAGGAAAATGGTCACCTAATGGGGATCTACACAGTTCTAAACTATAACACATACCAATTAGCTAGCTTAAATAGAGTCCCACACAAGAAGCACATCAATGGACGCTACCTTGAAAAGTACTATCTTGGTATTTTAAAGGTAGCATAATCAAAAGGCTTAAGCTGAATAGTGTAAAGTTGTTAACATGGCCTACATAGGGGTTGGCCTCACGACTACCATGCCTTTGGTATTATTAAAGTCAAAGCAATAGTACAATGAGCAGATAAGTTCTCAATAAATCATTTTGCTATTTATATCTTGAACAGATAAGTCAAACAAATCATGCAAAATGGCTTTGCAGCTTATTGGATACTTGTTAAAGATAATTCACATATACGTTGAAGTGGGTGACAGTGGCACAATAAGGGCTGAGCCTTATTCAAGATTTCACAATCACAAGCAAAGGTTCAGCCACATGATTTCTTAAAAGCCAAAAACACAGCTCTCTAAATCATTAGCAAGATTCTAAATTCAAGAAGAGTTCTAAGTGTAGCAGATAAACCTCGAAAAAATAATATAGGAGGCATAACTCCATTAAAGAAAGCTAAAAGTGCAAAAGGGCACAAAGACAATCTCATTACTTTGACTACTCTCCCTCCTCTATTATGCAAGTTATTGTCTCTTGGTAAACCATTACTTAGCTTGTTGGCATCTAGATCTCAGGGAAGCAGAAAGTTACTATAAGTAAGCTTCCTTATCAGTTAACAGGCCAAAAAACAAAAAAGGATTTGTGTTGTATATGAACAAATGGAGAAGCTCTGAAGCTATTAATTGGAGTAAATGAAGAGAAAGCTAAAAATGGAGTCACTGTATGTAACACCCCTATTTGCATAGTCTGGTCTATGTTACTATTCCGGTGACTGGTGTCGGTCCAGACAATTAAGGAGATTAGAACCATATTTAAGACACCTAGTTAAGCCCTGAATGCAAATAATTAGTAATTGCCAAATAGTTAAGTATAAAGAAGAAAAATAAAGCATAAAAAGTTAAATGAGCCGAGAGTCATAGCAATGGGTGACCTTATCGGGAAATGACAGTAAGGTCAATCTTAACTCAAATTTCGAACCGGAAAATGTGACGCTGCAGTCCTTAGGACTATTGCGAACACAGTGGAAAAGAGAAAATCACAGAAAAGAACTATTGAGCAGGTCAAATAATTAGGTCAAAGATTCGAAAGAAATATCAAATAAATTACAAACCGGATTGAATCAGCGAGGGGCAATTTGATTAATTCACCCCTAGAGATGACTCCTGACCTAACTGTCCAATAAAATCAGAGAAAAGAAAATTTCAGGATCAAGAATTAAATTAAAGAACTGATGGAAAAATAAATGCAAAAAAAAAAAGAAAAAGAAAAAAGTTTATTACATCACCTTTATGACATCATCATGATGTCAAAACTCATTTTAATTTCACTACCATAATTGACCAAGTCAAATAAGAATAAAACACATAAAATAAAACCAAAATTAAAAGAAAAATCACTTTTGTTTCTTCTTCCTTCAAATGTGCTGCCCCCCTCTCTCTTTTTTCTCCCATCTCTTCCATCTTTCCACCATGAAAGCTTATTTTAAAGCTTTCTAAACCAAAAATTCAGCCATAGATTTTGATATTTCCTTGGTTAAAACTTGTCCTTGGGTCTTGATTTGAAGATTGAAAGTGAAAAAGAAAGGAAAATTGGAGAGTTTGAGAAGATAGAAAAAGCTTCATTTGAGGTAAATTTTCTTTTAAGTTAATTTAGTTATGTATGCATGGAAGTGAACTTGAAGATGAGGATTTAAATTTAGGAATTACAAAAATTATGCATGTCTTGGTAAACCATGAAATTTTGGCTAGCCATGGTACTTAGGGTTTTGATGGTGTTTATTTGAATTAAACATGAATTGTGATGTGTTAAGAGGTGTTGAGCATTGTTAGTGAAGTGAATTTAAATGAATGGTGTTAATTGGAAAATTAGGGTTCTTGACTTAGGGTTTGGAAAAGAAAAATTGAAGAAAAATTTGAGAATTAGCCAAATAATGTAGTTGACCTTATTTGAGTTGAAAAATGGTCAATTGTGACCATTTGTAGTGTGTATGAATTATTGGAAACAAGTTTAAATTTGGATTGGTGAGGGTCAATCTGTAGGCAGCTTGACCTAGGTCCCTTTCAAGGACTAAAACTAAAAATTTACCAATCTAATTGGTGTGAGGCCAATTGGGAATGGAACTAGACACAAAATGGCACATTTTTCATTAAGGAATCATGCCCAGAAAGTGACTATAACTTAGTAAACAATTAGACCAAATCCGGAATTGGGTACACTAACCTGTTCAAAAATGACCAAATGAACAGTAGTTACGTAAATGACCATAACTTGGTCTAGGAAGGTCCAAATGACCTGAATTTTATAACGATAGAAAGCTGAGACATTGCCCTATAACTTTCATCAGAAAATAAACCCAAATTTTGAAGGAGCGGAAGCATGAAAAATACAAGTTTAGATCATTGAAATTCAAAATTTTTCATCTAGGGTCATATGCATCATGCAAGATTCATTTTTATCTATTTGATTTCAATGATAAATAGCATATTAAAACTCTTTTAATATATTTTTGGATCTACATTTTCCATTTAAGATTTTAGAATTAACAGATTAATTTATTAGAACCCTAGATTAGATCAAGAACAAGTGCACTAATCTTTTTGATGCACTGCAGTGTGTTTGGCACCTTTGGGATGCGCCTAGGACACCAGATGTTGTCCCTCTAGCTTGTCCACACCAAGATCACCAATGGCAGCCCTTGAACAGCTTCTAAACCTTTCCCAATCAATTAGAAAATCAAGTTTTGCCTTTTGAGAGATTACAAATATAAACAGGACACTAGAAACGATTTCTAGTATTTTTAATTCAAGAGATTATTAGCTAATCTCTTTGAATTGTTAAGAGATGAAGAAGAAGAGAGGGAGAGGCAGCCAAGGGTGGTGGCACCAAAGAAAGAATGAGCAGCTTGTGTATTTTGTTCTTTCATCCTTACACTTATATAGCTAGGTCACCACTTAAAACCTTTGCCACATGTCACCTTCTGATTGGCTCTAGGTTTAATTGACCCAATCACATTGTGCCAAGTGTCAAACCTATATTTAATCTTGATTTTAATTATCTTACATGATTAAAAGACATATGGCAAACTTATGTGTAGTGCCATGTGACACCATCTCATGGTGCCACATGTCACCCCGTGTAATAACCAAAATAACCCTGTGTTTGAATTTTGAGTTCTTAACCCAAAATAACTATTTCTCTTCTTCTAATCAATTTATATCAAATATAAATTAATTAATTAATCTCTAATAATTAATTTCTCACTAATTAAATTCATATTTAAACACTTTAAATATAAATTTAACTTATATTATACGTCCAATAACCTAGATTTGGTTTCAAACCATGCTAGGGACTTTGCAATCTAATTGCAAACCAAACTTATTTAATTAATCAATTAAACTCTTTAATTAATTAATTAATTAAATCATATTTAATTTGGTGATTACTTGTGTATGTGTGTGACTTACTAAGCTCATCACTAATTGGCAATGAGACATGATATCAACTCTTAATATCATCAGAACTCTTTCTTACCATAAATGATATCTCTAAATCACTTTATGCACCTCATAGACCATGGTTAACACCTAGCATAGTATGCCATGGCTACCAAATTAGTAATAAGGTTTACCTTAAATGAACCTATAATCATATCTTATCATGAATTAGAATCTCTATGTTACAAAATTCCAATTCGAGCTGGAGTCATGGTTTATGTCAAACTCCATTTGCTATGAATATTATGTTCTCTTTTAATTCCAGTTCTTGATTAAAAAGACTTTCTCATCAGAAACTCTTTTCTGATTAAATCTATCTATCCTGGCTAGGAACTTGAAACATCAAGAATAATTAAATGAACATAGGATTTTATCCCTGTAACATCCCCACTGTACATATTTTGTACGTTTTATTGCTCCAGTAGTCAAATAACAGTCCAGGCAAGTCAGTATGTCTGGAACTACACTTCGGTGATAGTAAACAGACATATAATGATGAAATAAATAAAAAGAAAATACAAGAAATATCAAACAAAAATGAAAGAGAGAAAATGATGCTAAGTTAAACGAGCTGGCACCACAGCGATGGGTGACCGCACCGGGAAGGCCGTTGCCGACCCAAGGACTGCGGGGAACCCTCTGAATCTAATTTTGAGACATAAATAAAGGTTTATTGAAATGTAATTGACACTAGAAATATCAAAGAAAAATTAATAAATAAGTACAAAGAAAAATGAAAAATCAAGAAACAGACAAAAATCGGTGTTAACGAAAAATCGGGAATGTAACCCGAAGTGGGGTATTTTGGTCAATTGACACCTAGTATTGCCTTTTGACCTCAATTTCCATTAAAAATAAATGATATTACGCTTTAGAAATGACATGAAAAATTAAATTATGATACATTATGTAAATTGTGAAAGAAAAGAGGTAAATGTGTAAATAAAGGAAACTTAGTATAATTAAACATTAAACCATTTATTAGTGCTCCACTAACTATAATATAAAGTACATAAAATAAAAAATAGTTGACAGAAATGGGTCATCTTCAACCTTGAGAAAATGCTTGCCGAATTGCTCCTCCCAAAAACCTCCATGGCCACCATGCATGAAGCTTTCTCTCTCCATCATCAAGCCCTCATTTTCACATGCTTCCTTCATTAAAGCTTGCCTATTCACCTTGGGGAAGATATTGGCAACAAGAAAAACCAGATTTGGGGAAGTTTTGATAAGCTCCAAAAGTTGTAAGTGTCCAAAACCTCTCCCTTGCTTTAGTAAAGCTTGTGCTTAGGTTAAGGTGAGTGTTTTGGTGAAGAGAAATGAAAGAAATAGTGAGAAATGGACTTGTCCATTTTTGGCAGCCATGAACCCTTGTTGAGCTTGAGTTATTTTTACTTCTAATGAATGAAAATGAAGGTTGATTAATTCAAATGAAAATTGTAGTAAGTTTGTATTTAAGTATGTGCATGTAGTGTTTAGATTAAAGGTGTGAAATGGAACCTTGATGCCTTGAGCAAACTGCCATGTTTGGCAGCCCCTAATAGCATGAATTTGTGTGTGAACATGTGGTTATTAATGATATATGTTAATGTTAAATTGTGGGCGGCAAGTGTAAGTGATATTGAAGTATGAATATGTTGAAGTATATGTGTAATATTAGCATTTAAGTATGTTGAACTTTGGTAGAAGTGAATGATGAACTTAATGATGAATTGTGTGCATTGAGCACTTGATCATTCTGCCCAGAATTGTTGCTGGAATTGTGTACAATATATATATGGAAGTGTTATTGATTGAATATTGAAGAAATGAGGAGGAGAAGGAATATCAAATTGGAAGTGTATGTGCTTTGTGCAGGTTGTGTGTGAAGGCAGTACATAAATTAGGCCATAAGTGCCAAACTATGAACCCAATTGGTATGAAGCCAATAGGGGGTGAAACTAGACACCAAATAGGCCAACTTTCATGCAGAAATGTTGCCAAAATTCTGCCTAGAAACTGACCTTAAAAATGACCAAATCCTGATTAGCAACCTTGCAACCCAGATTTTTAACCATATGAACAGTAGTCCTTTGGATGACCATAACTCACTCAAAACAGGTCCAATGGACCTGAAATTTTTACCATGGTTAGTTTAGACATAGATCTACAATTCTTATGAAGACACAAAAGCCCAGAAAAGGCCAGAACCAAGTCAAATGGCTTGCACAAATTCGGGTACAAAAACTGCCGAACCAAAACTGACCTAAAATTGACCAAATTTTGCACTAAAGGTGCAATCTGTCCAGCTTTAGTAAATTGACCATATCGTGGTCTATACAACTCAGAATGACCTGAAATTTTGCCCCGCGTGCAATAAGACATAGAGCTACAATTTTTCTTCTTTGACCAGAAGCTAAAAACCAAGGGAAATAGGACTTTAAGCTAGACCAATCTAGCACACAAAAATTGAGAATTTGACATTTTGCATACAGTGATGCTTAGAGCATTTTGGCAATGAATGCCAACTTCTAAAAATGGTAAATTGCACTATATTGGCAGCATATTGAGATATAAATTTTGACATATTGATGCTAGAAACAACTTATCCATATTACCTAAAAAAAAAAAAAGGTCAACATATGCATTGACTTGTGAATTATATAACGTAAACTCCAAAGATTGAAGAATTAAACAATTAATTTATAATGTGCCATAGTTTGCCTAGTTGACTAGTATGGATAGGTTGGCATGTCAATAGGATTCTGATAGCTGTTCTGTAAATGGCTTCATGCCATACTTTGTTTTTACGGTTTATTATGCCACACTGTGACTTTAATAGCCTACGGCTATACATATTGTGTATTTATTTTTGGCTTATCGCCAGATTGACTATATGGCTTTTTAGCCACGCTATTTGCACACCGGGAGACACTTTGTGACCGATGGTGTGACGGCCCAAGGTACTAGGTACCCAGTGCTAGTATATCCGTTTATCTAGTCTGGTCAGTATATAGGCTACACGGGCAGTAATTCAAGTACTATTAAATTCAAATACCTAAATCCAGTCTACTGACACACAGCACCACCAAAAATTTGTAAACACTTTATTTACTTTATTTTAGTATATATTTCTTTATATTTGGCACCACTAAGCAAAATTGCTTAGCGCATTGCTTTTGTAATGCGTAGGTATTGGAGATACAGCTGGGGAGCCCAGCAGACCTACGACCGGGTGAGACATCAGATCTACACAGGATTCCAGAGTCATCTGCACTGCATTGCATACATGGTAGGACTTAGGATATCTTGTATTTTGTACTTTTGTTGTATATTTGAAATTCAGCCCTGTATTTAGTAATGTTATGAAAGTTCTAAAGTTTGTAATATTTTGTACATATTAAATAACATGGAGATTTTCTGTATATATTTAAATTATTATGGACTGTATTATGGAACTGTTTAATGACTGTAAAAGTCTATTGACTTTACTGAGAAATAGAGACTGTGAAATATTTGAGATTTTGATATTATCATATTGAACTGTTTTCAACGGGTTTGGAAGGACAGTTTGTCCAAAATACAGACGGCACCTTGCCAAATTTTTATTACTATTTTAAAACACTGACTTTATTAAAGTGTGAAAATAGAACCAGTATGCTATAAATAGCACATAAATACTTCTTAAAATCAAATTGAGTTTAGAAAATGTGATATTCACAGACTAGGTGCTCCGGCACGCCGTGTAGCACGCCTTGCTCGGCTATTCTGTAGACGGGTAAGGGGTGTTACATTTAGTGGTATCAGAGCACGGTTTAGGCGTTTCTGGACCTAGATAGATTGCACATCATGCATTGCATTGTAAGTGTTAAGATGACTCTAATGCAGATCTTTTGATTTGTTTTGTTATTTTGATCAGAATATGGACTCCACATCGCAGAGAGCGGTCGATGAGGAAGTGGAAAGTCATGCTCCATCTATGACTGAACCAGAGACAGAGGGTACTGTTCCACCGATTACCAAATGCATCACCACATTTCAGCAAATGGTGAGTTCTTTAGACAGATGGCGGAGTTATGCCACCACCACCACCTCCACATCAAAAATCTCATATGGAGAGACTCGGGAAGTTTGGAGTAGTGGACTTTCCGGGCAAAGGAAGATGATTCTCACATCACTGAAACGGTTGGGACAGACTGGAAGAGTCTTGAAACAACTTCATTGTACTCCGAGCGGAATTTGGAAGGCTGGTGTATCACTCTGCAGGATGATGCATACGGTGGTGGGATCTGAGAACTAGTGAGGTGCCACCAGAACAGATAACTTGGGATTTCTTTCTCACTGAGTTCAAAAAGAAGTATGTCGGTAGTGTATACTTGGAAGAGAAGAGAAGGGAGTTTATTACCCTACGCCAGAGACAGCTGACAGTGGCTGAATATGAAAGAAAATTTGTCAGACTGAGCCGCTATGGGCGGGAAATAGTCCCTAATGAAGCAGAGAGATGCAAGAGATTTGAGGAAGGACTCAATGATAACATTAAAGTAATGATTACAGCCTTGGGGATTACAGAGTTTGCCAAGTTAGTGGAAGCTGCACTGAAGGTTGAAAAAGTTAGAATGAATGAGCAGAACAGAAGGGACAGACAACAGAAAAGAGGTCGTGGTCGACCAGGTACATCTTACGCCCTAGCAAGAAATTCAGAGGTTCGCCTACTTAGAGTTTTAGTAGAGCACCAAGTCAGGGTCAGTCACATAGGCCCAAATCTCAGTTTGCACTAAGGAGAGGCCAGTCCACCGCTTCAATGGCTAGCTCTCCAGGAACAGGGCACAGGGGACCAGCCCCAACAGTATCTGCTGCTTGCCCACATTGCCAAAAATGGCATAAGGGTGAATGTTGGAGGATGATAGGTGCTTGTTTACGGTGTGGATCTACAGACCACCTAGTACGAGATTGTCCACGCAGAACTGTTACATCCACTCCGGTATCAACTGATAGGTCTGCCCCTCCAGCTCCAAGGGGTAGAAGGCTGGGTAAGTGAGCGGCACGGTACTTCACGTAAAACCTGTTTGAGTGCGTGGAGAGCGAGAAGCGTAAAACCAGCCAAAGCCTATGCTATAAGGGCACAGGAGGAATAGGATGCTCCAGATGTTATCAAGGGTACGTTCCTCCTTTATAATACTTTTATGCATGCATTAGTGGATCCTGGATCTACTCATTCATATATTTGTATCAAGCTACCCGTAGAAAAGGGAATACCAGTGGAGGCAAGTGACCAAGACATCCTGGTCACAAACCCGCTAGGCCACAGTGTGGTAGTAAACAAGGTGTATAAGGGTTGTCCATTGAAGATTTAAGGGAAAGAGTTCTCAGCAGACTTAATCGAATTGCCTTTCCATGAGTTTGATGTGATTTTGGGAATGGACTGGTTATCCCATCATCAGGCAATAGTAGATTGTAAATTGAAGAGAATCTCTCTAAAAACTGCTGAGAACGAATAAATAATAGTAGTGGGTGAAAGGACAGATTTCTTGTCCAATGTCATCTCAGCTACAGTTGCAAGGAGATGGCTGAGAAAAGGGTGTGAAGCCTATCTGGCACACGTGGTTGACACTAGGCAGGGTAAACTTGACTTTTCTGACATACCCATAGTAAGGGATTTCTTTGAGGTATTTCCTGAGGAATTGCCTAGTTTGCCACCAGAAAGGGAAGTTGAATTTGCTATTGAGATTATGCCAGGTACAGCTCCAATTTCAATTGCTCCGTATAGGATGGCACTTACTGAATTGAAAGAGTTAAAAATCCAGCTGCAAGAATTACTAGACAAGGGGTTCATACGCCCCAGTGTGTCACCTTGGGGAGCTCCGGTACTATTTATAAAGAAGAAAGATGGGACACTGAGGTTATGTTGACTACCAGCAGTTAAACAGAGTAACAGTGAAGAACAAGTATCCGTTGCCTAGAATTGACGATCTGTTTGATCAGTTGAAGAGAGCCGGTGTGTTTTCTAAGATTGATCTCAGATCAGGGTATCATCAGCTAAGGGTTAAGGATGCAGATGTGCCTAAGACTGCATTTAGAACCCGGTATGGGCATTATAAATTCCTGGTGATGCCATTTGGGTTAACAAACGCTCCAGCAGCATTCATGGACCTTATGAACCGTATCTTCCATCCATACTTAGATCAGTTCGTAGTGGTCTTCATTGATGACATCCTGGTGTATTCCAAGGATAAAGCAGAACATGATGAGCATTTGAGGATTGTTCTGCAGACTTTAAAAGAGAAGAAATTGTATGCTAAATTGTCCAAGTGTGAGTTCTGGTTGAATGAGATTGCATTCCTTGGACATGTAGTATCAGCTGAAGGGATTAGGGCGGATCCCAAGAAGATTGAAGCAGTGATGGAATGGAAGCTTCCCAAAAATACAACTGAGATCAGAAGTTTCTTGGGGTTAGCTGGATATTATAGAAGATTTGTAAAGGGATTTTCCCTGATAGCTGCTCCAATGACCAAATTACTGCACAAGAATATGAAATTTGACTGGAATGACAAGTGTCAAGCCGCTTTGAGAGGTCAAGGCTATCTTGACAGAGGCACCAGCAGCACACAACCAATGTCTGGAAAAGACTTTGTAGTCTACAGTGATGCCTCACACAATGGGTTAGGGTGTGTACTCATGCAAGAAGGGAAAGTGGTCGCATATGCTTCCAGGCAGTTAAGGCCACATGAAAAGAATTACCCTACTCATGATTTAGAGTTAGCAGCAATTATCTTCGCATTGAAGATATGGAGGCATTACTTGTATGGAGAAAAATGCTACATATACACAGACCATAAGAGTCTGAAGTATCTGCCAACCCAGAAGGAACTTAATTTGAGATAGAGGCGATGGATTGAATTCCTGAAAGATTATGATTGGGTGCCCTGGGAAGGAAAATGTAGTCGCTGATGCTTTAAGCAGAAAATCTATTGTAGCATTAAGATCTCTGAATGCCTAACTATCCTTAACTCATGATGGAGTTATTTTGGCTGAGTTGCAAGTGAAGCCAAATCTGTTACAACAGATACAGGATGGGCAAAAGACAGATGGGAAATTAATGGCTGTTATAGGCAAAATCACTGAGGGGAAGGAAACTGAATATGAAGTGAAAGAAAATGGGTGCCTGTACTATAAAGATAGAGTATGTGTACCAGATGATAAAGAGTTGAAAACCAGTATTCTGAAAGAAGCACATAATAAAGGTGTATGCTATGCACCCAGGAAGCACAAAATGTACCATGACTGAAATTCCAACATCGTGCCTGTGTATGAAGAAGGACATAGTTGACCATGTAACTAGATGCTTGACCTGTCAACAAGTCAAAGCAGAACATCAAGTTCCATCAGGTTTGTTACAGCCCATAAACATACCTGAATGGAAATGGGACCGAGTCACTATGGACTTTATCAGTGGTCTACCTCTCACTCAGAAGAAGCATGATGCAGTATGGGTGATTGTGGATAGGTTAACCAAATCAGCACATTTTCTGCCAGTCAGAACTAACTACTCACTGGAAAAGCTAGTAGAATTGTACATCAGTGAGATAGTTAGACTACATGGAATTCCACTTTCCATTATATCTGATAGAGACCCGAGGTTTACATCTAGATTTTGGAAGAAATTACAACAATCCTTGGGCACACAACTCCATTTTAGTACGGTTTTTCATCCTCAGACCGATGGACAGTCAGAAAGAATAATCCAGGTAAATTTTGAAACTCATTGAGTTATTGTAAACAATAATTGAATTGATAATGATAATAATAACCGAATATATGTGATAGGTCCTTGAGGATATGCTGAGAAGTTGTGTTATTGAGTTTGAGGGAAGTTGGGACAAATACCTTCCACTGGCAGAATTTGCATATAACAATAGCTATCAAGCTAGCATACAGATGGCACCCTATGAAGCAATGTATGGGAGAAAATGCAGAACACCTGTATGTTGGACTGAATTGGGTGAAGATAAGCTAGTGGGGCCAGACCTGATAAAATAGACAAAGGAAAAGGTGAAACATATAAAGGCTAATTTGAAAGTTGCCTCAGACAGACAAAAATCTTATGCTGACTTGAGGAGAAAAGATATTGAGTATGAAGTTGGCGAGAAGGTATTTCTCAAAGTATCATCGTGGAAGAAAGTGTTGAGATTTGGGAAAAAGGGAAAACTAAGCCCTAGGTTTATTGGCCCATATGAAGTTATTGAACGTGTGGGACCAGTAGCCTACTGATTAGCCTTACCACCTGAGCTGGACAAGATACATAATGCGTTCCATGTCTCGATGCTCAGAAGATACAGATCAGATCCTTCACATGTCATCTCAGCAAAAGAAATTGTGGTACAACCTGACCTGACATATGAAGAAGAACCAATTAAAATCTTGGCACAAGAGGTAAAAGAGCTCAGAAATAAGACAATTCCACTAGTGAAAATCCTATGGAGACACCATAATACGGAAGAGGCAACATGGGAGAGTGAGGAGATAATGAGACAACAGTTCCCTCAGCTCTTCACATCAGGTAAATTTTGAGGATGAAATTTTTATTTAGAGGGGAAGAGTTGTAACATCCCCACTGTACATATTTTGTACGTTCTATTACTCCAGTAGTCAAATAACAGTCTAGGCAAATCAGTATGTCTGGAACTACACTTCGGTGATAGTAAACAGACATATAATGATGAAATAAATAAAAAGAAAATACAAGAAAAATCAAACAAAAATGAAAGAGAGAAAATGATGCTAAGTTAAACGAGCCGGCACCACAGCGATGGGTGACCGCACCGGGAAGGCCGTTGCCGACCCCAAGACCACGGGAAACCCTCTGAATCTAATTTTGAGACATAAATAAAGGTTTATTGAAATGTAATTGACACTAGAAATATCAAAGAAAAATTAATAAATTAGTACAAAGAAAAATAAAAAATCGAGAAACAGACAAAAATCAGTGTTACCGAAAAATCGGGAATGTAACCCAAAGTGGGGTATTTTGGTCAATTGACACCTAGTATTGCCTTTTGACCTCAATGTCCATTAAAAATAAATGATATTACACTTTAGAAATGACATGAAAATTAAATTATGATACATTATGTAAATTGTGAAAGAAAAGAGGTAAATGTGTAAATAAAGGAAACTTAGTATAATTAAACATTAAACCATTTATTAGTGCTCCACTAACTATAATATAAAGTACATAAAATAAACAATAGTGGGCAGAAATGGGTCATCTTCAACCTTGAGAAAATGCTTGCCGAATTGCTCCTCCCAAAAACCTCCATGGCCACCATGCATGAAGCTTTCTCTCTCCATCATCAAGCCCTCATTTTCACTTGCTTCCTTCATTAAAGCTTGCCTATTCACCTTGGGGAAGATATTGGCAACAAGAAAAACCAGATTTGGTGAAGTTTTGATAAGCTCCAAAAGTTGTAAGTGTCCAAAACCTCTCCCTTGCTTTAGTAAAGCTTGTGCTTAGGTTGAGGTGAGTGTTTTGGTGAAGAGAAATGAAAGAAATAGTGAGAAATGGACTTGTCCATTTTTGGCAGCCATGAACCCTTGTTGAGCTTGAGTTATTTTTACTTCTAATGAATGAAAATGAAGGTTGATTAATTCAAATGAAAATTGTAGTAAGTTTGTATTTAAGTATGTGCATGTAGTGTTTAGATTAAAGGTGTGAAATGGAACCTTGATGCCTTGAGCAAAATGCCATGTTTGGCAGCCCCTAATAGCATGAATTTGTGTGTGAACATGTGGTTATTAATGATATATGTTAATGTTAAATTGTGGGTAGCAAGTGTAAGTGATATTGAAGTATGAATATGTTGAAGTCTATGTGTAATATTAGCATTTAAGTATGTTGAACTTTGGTGGAAGTGAATGATGAACTTAATGATGAATTGTGTGCATTGAACACTTGATCATTCTGCCCAGAATTGTTGCTGGAATTGTGTACAATATATATATATATATATATATATATGGAAGTGTTATTGATTGAATATTGAAGAAATGAGGAGGAGAAGGAATATCAAATTGGAAGTGTATGTGCTTTGTGCAGGTTGTGTGTGAAGGTAGTATATAAATTAGGCCATAAGTGCCAAACTATGAACCTAATTGGTATGAGGCCAATAGGGGGTGAAACTAGACACCAAATAGGGCAACTTTCATGTAGAAATATTGTCAAAATTCTGCCTAGAAACTAACCTTAAAAATGACCAAATCCGGATTAGCAACCTTGCAACCCAGATTTTTGACCATTTGAACATTAGTCCTTTGGATGACCATAACTCACTCAAAACAGGTTCAATGGACCTGAAATTTTTACCATGGTTAGTTTAGACATAGATCTACAATTCTTATGAAGACACTAAAGCCCCCGAAATGGCCAGAACCAAGTCAAATGGCTTGCACAAATTCGGGTACAAAAACTGCCGAACCAAAACTGACCTAAAATTGACCAAATTTTGCACTAAAGGTGCAATCTGTCCAGTTTTAGTAAATTGACCATATCTTGGTCTATACAACTCAGAATGACCTGAAATGTTGCCCTGGGTGCAATAAGACATAGAGCTACAATTTTTCTTCTTTGACCAGAAGCTAAAAACCAAGGGAAATAGGACTTTAAGCTAGACCAATTTAGCACACAAAAATTGAGAATTTGATATTTTGCATACAGTGATGCTTGGAGCATTTTGGCAATGAATGCCAACTTGTAAAAATGGTAAATTGCACTATATTGGTAGCATAATGAGATATAAATTTTGACATATTGATGCTAGAAAAAACTTATCCATATTACCTAAAAAAAAAAAAGGTCAACGTATGCATTGACTTGTGAATTATATAATAGTTAGTAAACTCCAAAGATTGAAGAATTAAACAATTAATTTATAATGTGCCCTAGTTTGCCTAGTTGACTAGTATGGATAGGTTGGCATGCCAATAGGATTCTGACAGCTGTTCTGTAAATGGCTTCATGCCATACTGTGTTTTTACGGTTTATTATGCCAAGATCGTGACTTTAATAGCCTACAGCTATACATATTGTGTATTTATTTTTGGCTTATCGCCAGATTGACTATATGGCTTTTTAGCCACGCTATTTGCACACCGGGAGACACTTTGTGACCGATGGTGTGACGGCCCAAGGTACTAGGTACCCAGTGCTAGTATATCCGTTTATCCAGTCTGGTCAGTATATAGGCTACACGGGCAGTAATTCAAGTACTATTAAATTCAAATACCAAAATCCAGTCTACTGACACACAGCACCACCAAAAATTTTTAAACACTTTATTTACTTTATTTTAATATATATTTCTTTATATTTGGCACCACTAAGCAAAATTGCTTAGCGCGTTGCTTTTGTAACGCGTAGGTATTGGAGATACAGCTGGGGAGCCCAGCAGACCTACGACCAGGTGAGACATCAGATCTGCATAGGAGTCCAGAGTCATCTGCACTGCATTGCATACATGGTAGGACTTAGGATATCTTGTATTTTGTACTTTTGTTGTATATTTGAAATTCAGCCCTGTATTTAGTAATGTTATGAAAGCTCTAAAGTTTGTAATATTTTGTACATATTAAATAACATGGAGATTTTCTGTATATATTTAAATTATTATGGAACTGTTTAATGACTGTAAAAGTCTATTGACTTTACTGAGAAATAGAGACTGTGAAATATTTGAGATTTTGATATTATCATATTGAACTGTTTTCAACAGGTTTGGAAGGACAGTTTATCCAAAATACAGACGGCACCTTGCCAAATTTTTATTACTATTTTAAAGCACTGACTTTATTAAAGTGTGAAAATAGAACCAGTATGCTATAAATAGCACATAAATACTTCTTAAAATCAAATTGAGTTTAGAAAATGTGATATTCACATACTAGGTGCTCCGACACGCCGTGTAGCACGCCTTGCTCGGCTATTCTGTAGACGGGTAAGGGGTGTTACAATCCCTATTTACTTAGGGTAACAGATTCCATCTTGATCAACACTTACCTCCATATATAACTAGTAGGAGCCAACACATGCTCATATACCCATACACAGTACAAGTATAAAAGTAGTATCAAACTCAAACCATTTATATACAAGATAACTGTGCTATCTCAGGTTTAAAAATTATATGCACTGATATGATTTATGACAATGCATTAACAAGAGTAAACTCCATGTGCTTGTCATAAATGTCACTGGTTCGGCCTACTTATCATGCATAAGTGCCTATCATGTTTGTTATATGGCATAAGACTCACCATTCCATCTTAATTACATCTCATGTAAATAACTTGGGAACAAACATGATTACAATATTTCTGGATAAGTCATGTCCTTATTGTGATATATCCTCGATTATGAACCTATTTATGATACTTTGTGTTGGAAATACTGTCACTCATATTCTTAACAACTTAAGAATAGAATTTCTAACAAAATATCAATAGACCTTTTCTATTACACATAAATATATTGTGTAAATGGAAAAGTGAAAATGCCTTTTATTAATAAAACATGTACAAGAAACATACTTAATGATATGCTCTAGGGCATATTACTAACAATCTCCCACTAGTACTAGAGCCATTCATTACAATACCTTAAACCCATCTTCTCAAGATGTTGGTCTAACAGAGCTTGTGACAAAGGCTTAGTGAATGGATCAGCTAGATTTTTCAGCTGATGCAATTTTCTCCATGGCTACATCGCCTTGCCTAACTATCTCTCTGATAATGTGGTAGTGTCTTTCTATGTGTTTGGATTTCTAGTGAGACCGGGGTTCCTTATATCCAAACAACTTCTTTTGCAGCATCTGATGTAGCAATATACTAGACCTCTATAGTGGAATCAGTAGTCACACTCTATTTGGAACTCTTCCAACTAACTACACTTCCATTACAAATGAATACAAACGTAGAGGTAGACTTTCTATCATCGATATCTGATTGGAAATCAGAATCAGTATAACCATCCAATTGCAAGTTTCTACCTCCATAAATTAAAAATAAATCCTTAGTTCTTCTCAAGTACTTAAGGATATTCTTGACAGCTATCCAATGTTCCAAACCTAGATTGGATTGATACCTGCTAGTGAAACTAACAGCATATGCGATATCTGGCCTAGTACACATAATTGCATACATTAAACTTCCAATAGCCAAAGCATATGGAATCCTAGCCATTTTATCTCTTTCTTTAGGTGTCTTTGGAGACATCTCTTTAGAAAGGTGGATATCATGTCTCACTGGTAACAATCATCTTTTGGAATCAAGCATGTTAAACCTCTTTAACACCTTTTTTCAAAGTATAGACTTTGGGATAAACTAATTATTCTTTTTGCTCTATCTCTATAGATACAAATCCCAAGAATATAGGTTGCCTCCCCTAAGTCTTTCATGGAGAATGTATTTGACAACCATACCTTTACAGTTGTCAACATACCTGTGTCATTATCCATCAACAGAATATCATCCACTTATAAGACAAGGAAGGTGATAACACTATCACTAACCTTCTTATATATACATGGCTCATCCTCATTTTTGATAAAACCAAATGACTTAATGGCTTCATCAAAATGGGTGTTCCAACTTCTCGATTGTTGTTTCAACCCATAAATGGATCGCTTTAGCTTGCGCACTTTGGAACCATCTTGGGATTCAAAACCCCTAGGTTGTTCCATGAAAATGTTTTCTTCAATGTATCCATTGAGAAAAGCTACTTTGACATCCATCTGCCAAATCTCATAATCATAGTATGCAGCTATTGCTAATAGAATCCTAATTGATTTAAGCATGGCAACAAGCGAGAAAGTTTTCTTATAGTCGATTCCTTGCCTTTGCCGAAACCCTTTCGCTACTAGTCTTGCCTTATAGGTCTCTACCTTTCCATCAGAACTAATTTTCTTCTTGAAAAACCCATTTGTTTTCTATAGGTACAATACCTTCAGGTGGGTCAACAAGATCCCAAACTTGATTCTTATACATGGAATCAATCTCGGATTTCATAGCTTCAATCCATTTTGAAGAGTCTATATCTGATATAGCTTCTTCATAGGTAAGTGGATCATCTCCATGATCTACTTCTTAATGAGTAGACAACTCTTGTTCTTCTTCATGAAGGAAACCATATCTCACTGGTGGGTGAGATAACCTATGTGACACCCCTTACTCGTCTACAGTATAGCCAAGCAAAATATGCCACACTATGTATCGGAACACCATATTTTATCTCAATTATTTTTATCCTTCCTTTATTTATTTCTTTATGATGATGAAATGCAATTTGGGAGATTTGACTCATTTAAGTCATTTATAGAAATTATAAATTCATTTGAGGTTCCGAAAATTTTTACAGAAAATCTGGCAGAGTACCGGCTAAAAATGGAGAAAACTGTTCTTCAGAACCTATGAAAAACACTTCCAATAATCATTTTTAATCCATAACACCCAATTATCACATCAATTTTCAACAATTTCTCAAACTTTTCAATCAATCAATTCACATCATATTTATACTCAAATCATAAATAAATACTCAACTTTCATTTATGAACACCATTTATAGATAATTTCATTAATACATGATCACATAAGTTTCAATATACATGAGAAAATAAAAGTTTAATTACAAAATTTACAAAAAAATAAAACACAAAATACAAAATGTAGCCTAGCATCCTACCAATGCACTGTAGCTGAGAGGTGACACAGGACACTAGCAAATTTGACTCTCAGCCTGACTAGGGTCTACTGGGATCGCGCTCCATATCTCCAGTACCCACGCATAGCAAAAAGCAAGCAATAATGCTTAGTAGTGCCAATAATAAAATAAAAAGAACTAAAAATAAATAAATATGCAGTGTGTATATTGATGTCTCATGCAGATAAATTTTTTATAATTATTTGTAGTCTTATTTATTTGGTACTTGTTATATCCATTATTTCATTAAATTTATCAACTTTTATTTTTGGTTGCCCAAGTAACTGTGATCGATGATGGATCGATAACGGTAACCGCACCGTACCAAGTACCTCGGGCCGTCACACCATCGGTCACGTACGTATCTCTCGGTGTGCAATAGAACAGCTGATAAGCTGTAATAACATTAGGCATAAGGCCAAGTATCATCATAATATCAGAATGGCTAAAAGCCATAAAATCACAGAATAAAATAATGCCATGTGCAGTACTGCTAACTGAACCCTAATGGCATGCCAACCTATCCAAACCAATCTTACTAGGTGTACTAGGACACATTATTAAGTTATTGATTGAATTTTCATACTTTACATGTAAGGTTACTATTCATTTTACAATTTAGGTCAAATTATTGACTTTCCAATGCATAATAGCTACATAAGTCCTAATCACATAAATTTACCACATTTTGGTTCCCAAAAGTGTTGGCATTAGTTGCCAATCCATACTTCTAACCAACAGTGAATAAATCAAAAATTTTAGTTTTGGGTGCTAGAGTTCACTGTTCCATTAGGCCATTCTACAGTGAGAATTTGGCCAAATGTTCTTCATCAAAGTTGTTTCTTATTGTGTCTAGTTACATTTATTTTTTTTGAATCACTCCATTTGGAGTTTTGTAACTCAAGGTATGGCTTAAAAACCATAACTGGCTGGATTGCAATTTTTCCAGAATTTCTGGGCAGAATCAATTTTGTAGTTTTTGGACACTAAATGCAGGTTAGTTTTTGGACATGTTATGATCAAAATTTGGATCTTCATGAAAGTTGTAGGGCTATATCTCAGCTTTCTACTGGTAAAAATTTAGGTCAATTGAACCTTTCTACACTGAGTTATGACTAAATTAATGAACACTGTTCATTTAGTCATTTTGCCCAGGCAGAATGTAAGTCACCTGGATTTGGTCAATTTTTAGGGCATCCTATGTTTAGTTTCTGGATAGAGTTCCTTCACCAAAATTGTGCCATTATGTGTCTAATTTCATATCCAATTGGCCTTGCACCAATTGAACCTACACAACACAAGTTATAGCTGCTCAAACATGCTGAACTCACATCTAGATCTGCAGGGCACTCAAGGCAGCACACCCAACCTCAAATCCCAAGCTACCATTCACTTCAATTCCTCATTATACACAGCCAAATAGTCACTAATTGACCATTACAATATTAATTTAAGTTTAGTTACATCAACCTCCAGAATTGAGTTTCAAAACCCTAACCCTAATTGACCAAGCATTCAATTCATGCATCTTGCTCTTAATGGCTATACTAATCATATAATTTATACTAAGGATAGCTAATATGTCACTTTAAATCAAAGAATTCTCCTAACACTAACTCATGTCAAGGCTGCTGAAATTTAGAGGAGTGCATGCAAGGAGTTCTCACGCATTTCACTTACAATTTCTTATTTAAATTAAACACCTAAGTATAAATTAAGAGAGGGAATAGAAAATTGGTCACTAACCTTATTATAGCTCCCACTTGAGCTAGGTATGCTTCAAGATTTCTCCCTCTAATGGCTGCTAAAGGTGAATTAGGGTGTGAGGAGGAGTTTTAATGAAGAGAGGTTAAGGTTTTGTGGTGGGATGAAGTGGGAATCAAGCTTGCAATATGAGCTTCAATGGAAGTTTTAGTGTGAGAGGGTTTTCGGCTGAAGAAGAAAAGAAGGCAATCTGATTTTTCTTGTGTTATTTTTATCCCTTTTTAAGTGTTTTATAAATGCTTGGCAAGTGGTGATTGGCTAAAAGCATTTTAATGACATCATATTATGTCATAATTGAGTTTTTATTCAATTTTTTTGTTTTCTTTTCTTTTCCTCTTCAATTACTCATTTTTAATTAAATTTTTAGCATTATTTATTTATATTTTAGATCATAATAATTATTTACTTAACTGGAAAAGTCGGCCAAAAATCATCTCTGAAGATAAAATGACCAAAATGCCCTCCATTTGGCTTATTGAGACAAAGTCGTCTGTACCGATCTAAAAATTTTTCTAAGCATTTTCTTGGTATTCTAATGCCATCAAAACTTCAATGACTCTTCTCTGGAGTCCCAAAAATTATTTTATGAATTTTCTCCTGGGTTTAGAGCTCCTAGTTGTGAGGACCGCAACTTACCACTGAGTTGCCCATCGATAGGGCACCAGCTCATTTAACTTGATTGTATTTTATTTCTAAAATTTTTCCCAAATTTTTCTTATTAATATTTGAGTTAATTATGGTTCCTCACTTTAGTTTAAATATTTTTCCAGAAATTCTAGCTATCCGAACAGATACTAATCACCGGAACAGTAGAATGTACGAAATTGCTACAGTGAGGGTGTTACACCCTGGTTGATCTACGAGGAACAACTGTAGATGTTTTATCAATAGGTGTAGGTTGATTAGATGGATCCATATCAATCTGATGTGTTGGTTGGTCAGAATTCTTCAATTTTAACTCTATTTGCCTTCCTTTGCCTCCTTCTTTGAACAAACTGTTGTTCAAGAAATGTGGCATCTCTACTTAACACAACCTTTTGTGATGTAGGCAAATAAAATTATTATCCAAAACTATCTTTTAGATATCCAACAAATCGACCCTTTTTCTGATCTGCTTTCCAATTTATCATTGTTTAGCTTTTTGATATAAGCTGGACAACCCCAAATCTTAACATGCTTAAGACTTGGTTTTCTTCCATGCCATATCTCATAAGGTGTGGAAGATATTGATTTTGTTAGAATCCTATTCAGAATATACAAAACTGATTCTAATGCAAATCCCCAAAAGGATATTGGCATATTAGTATAGCTCATCATACTATGTACCATATCCAATAGGATATGATTTCTCCTTTCAGATACACCATTCAGTTGTGGTGTTCCTGGAGGAGTCAGTTAGGAAATAATACCATGCTCTCTCAAGTATTCATCAAATTCAGTACTCAAGTATTCAGCTCCACGATCTGATCGAAGAGCTTTAATACTTTTTCCTATTTGATTTTCTACTTCAGATTTAAATTCTTTAAACTTTTCATAGGATTTATGTTTGTATTTTATCAACTACAAATACCCAAACCTTGATTTATCATCAGTAAAGGTAATAAAGTAATAAAAACCGCCTCTAGTCATTTCTCTAGATGGGCCACAAACATCACTATGTATTAGATCCAAAATATTTTCAGCTCTTAGTCCTTGTCTAACAAAGGATGATCTAGTTATTTTGCCTTGAAGGCAGGATTCATAAGTTGGAGTAGGTCCAAAACCTAATGAGGATAAAATCCTCATTTTCTCCAGCTTTGCAATCCTATCTTCTGCAATATGACTTAAACTTAAGTGCCAAATATATTTTGAACTTGAGTTGATTTTCATTATGGCATTGCATTCTTTTAGATTGCTTGCATTAGATTTGTATTTAATATTATTATCTAGATAATAAAGTCCATCATGCATATAATCCAAACCAACATATTTATTTCCAAAATAAATATTGCAAATATCATTTATGAACTGCAATTCATAACCATCTCTAGTCAAACTAGATATAGAAATGATGTTCTTAAAAGGCATCAGGTACATGCAAAACCTTATTTAAATACAAAACATGTCCACACATGTATAAAGATTTAGATCCTATGGCTAAGGCTTCAACAGTTGAGCCATTGCCAACCCAGATTCTAATATCTCGTTACTGTAAGCTGGTATTACTTGCTATACTCTGGGCATTTCCTATTACTGTGCCCATCCTTCTGGCAATGGAAACATTTTCCTTTGCCTCCATCAGCTTTGGTCTTCCCTTTCTATTTAGCTATTTTCTTGGAAGATCCTGGAACTTGAGTTTTCTTTTTCTAATTACCCTTCTTCTTGTTGGACTTTCCAGCAGAAGATGATGCAATCAAAGCTACCTCTTTTCCTTTATTGCCTGGCATATTCTTTTGGGTAATAATTAGCATGTTAATTAGACCAGCCAAGGTGCATTCCTGCTTAGTCATATGGAAATTTGTCACAAAATTCCCAAATGACTCAGGAAGGGACTGCAAGATCAAATCCGTCTGCAATTGGAAATCCATGTTAAAGTCAAAATATTCCAACTGCTCAATCAGCCGAATCATCTTGCGGACATAATCCCCAACATTCTGTCCCTCAGATATCCTCATGCGAAACAGCTATCTAGATATCTCATACCTAGCATTCATGCTGTGCTCACCATATAACTCTTGTAGGTGAAGAAGGATCTCATTCGCACTCTGCATGTTCTCATGCTACTTCTGTAACTCAATACTCATAGAAGCAAACATGTAATACTTGGCTCTCATTTCATGCTCCTTCCACTTATCCAAAATTTCATGTTCCTCTTATGTGGCCTCTGGAGATAAGGGACCAGGAACATTTGAGTCTAGAACATATCCTATATGTTCAAGGTTCAGGACAAGTTTCAAATTTTTAGCCAATTAGATAGATTAGGTCCTGTCAACCTATTGCGATCAAGTATGCTTGCAAGGATATTGGATGGTGGTGGTTGTGGTGTGCTCATTATTATCAGAAAATTAACTGTGGAAAATAACTAGATTAATTAGTAAATGTATCATGTAATTAACCAAAATGATTATGGTCTTTTAATCAAACTGGTCCTCCCACTAACTTAGTGAATCATACACTTCCAAAGTAGAAAACTGAAATCCTAGTTGGATGGATTTCTAGTGGGTGATTGAATTCTTATAATCCTATTGATCATCCTCAGGTACATCCATTATTGGAATTACAATAAACTATAAGTGAGCAACTCCTTACCCATCACATCTTATGTGAGGTTCAATCCTTTACCTAGCCCCTAATGCTCAAAATCTCAAGTACATCCATTATTGACTTATCTTGCATTAGTTAAGTTGATCCCATTGAGCCAGTAATTATGCAAGTAATTTTAACGTCCTCAGGTACATCTAATATTGGCCACCAAACCATTTACATATTTACAACATCTCAAGCTTAATAATTATTCTTAAGAAGATCTCTTAAATTAATTGCATCTTATGTAAGTATTCAAAATTTCTTAAAATAATTGCATGTTATAATTACTTTAATTATAGCATTTTCAACTTAATCTTTTGTTTGGAAGATTTTGTGATCGTCCTAATTACTATTAAGGTCTCACTTTGCACATTATCCAATTAGCATGCATATATCATATACTTGCATACATTCCCATACATCTCATGCATTCATGGATAATAAATAAATATGGTATGATCATGAACTTTTCTAAGGGATTCAATTCTGAGCCACCAAGAATTGAATTAGGGCATTCCTAGGTGCATTTCATTCATTCATATTGCAAGAGTTGCTGAAGGAGTACATAATCAACACTTGATATTTAATTCCTCCCACTGGTCCCACCAATGCTCTTGACCTCTTTGATCTTCTAGCAATCCAATATTATATAGTAATCCTTGGCATACCAAGGCGAATTAACAAGAACTAAATAAATGAAATTACAACCCAAAATTATTACCACCTTAATAATACATGCCCAAAATAAATTAAAATAAATAAATTAATTTACAAACCAAAGAAACATAAAAGAAATAAATCCAATCACATTGGTCTTTTATAGTCCATGATCATCCATCAAGCATATCGCTATTTAACAATTAAATAAAACATACATAAAATAAATTGAATATCTCATATTCAACTTAAAAATCCAGATTTGAATATGATTCAAACAAATTTAAAAATTCATATTTGAATCACATTGAGACAAATTCAAAAATTCAGATTTAAATCACATTCAAACAACTTTAAAAATTCAGATTTAAATCACATTCAAATAATTTTTAAAATTCAGATTTGAATCAAAAATTAATTACGTGATTAAAACACCTAATTAAACATTTTAATTAGTTATAGGATGAACCTTAGATCATACAACAATTTTAGATTCAAAAACCCAAACCTTGCGCACACCATTGGAGACCACAAAGTGTGCGCACCATTGGTGTTCATCACCATATCGCCAACTTTCATTTGCAACCAGCAATGGATCTATCATCTCATGATCAAACCACACAATTAAATCTTATAATCAACAATCTAAATGGCAAATATAGTGGCTCTGATACCAATTGAAGGAGTGGAAGCATGAAAAACACAAGTTTAGATCATTGAAATTCAAAATTTTTCATCTAGGGTCACATGCATCATGCAAGATTTATTTTTATCTATATGATTTCAATGATGAACAGCATATTAAAACTCTTTTAATATATTTTTGGATCTACATTTGCCATTTAAGATTTTAGAATTAATAGATTAATTCATTAGAACCCTAGATTAGATCAAGAACAAGTGCACTAACCTTTTTGATGCACTGCAGTGTGTTTGGCACATTTGGAATGCTCCTAGGACACCAGATGTTATCCCTCTAGCTTGTCCACACCAAGATCACCAATGGCAGCCCTTGAACAGCTTCTAAAGCTTTCCCAATCAATTAGAAAATCAAGTTTTGCCTTTTGAGAGATTACGGATGTAAGCAGAACACTAGAAATGATTTCTAGTATTTTTAATTCAAGATATTGTTGGCTAATCTCTTTGAATTATTGAGAGACAAAGAAGAAGAGAGGGAGAGACAGCCAAGGGTGGTGGCACCAAAGAAAGAATGAGCAGCTTGTGTATTTTGTTCTTTCATCTTTACACTTATATAGCTAAGTGACCACTAAAAACCCTTACCACATGTCACCTTCTGATTGGCTCTAGGTTTAATTGACCCAATCACATTGTGCCAAGTGTCAAACCTATATTTAATCTTGATTTAAATCATCTTACATGATTAAAAGACATATGGCAAGCTTATGTGTAGTGCCATGTGTCACCATTTCATGGTGCCACATGTCACCATGTGAAATGACCATAATACCCCTGTGTTTTAATTTTGAGTTCTCAACCTAAAATAATTATTTCTATTCTTCTAATCAATTTATATCAAATATAAATTAATTAATTAATCTCTATTAATTAATTTCTCATTAATTAAATTAATATTTAAACACTCTAAATATAAATTTAACTTATACTATACATCCAAAAACCTAGATTTGATTTCAAGCCATGCTAGGGACTTTGCAATCTAATTGCAAACCAAACCTATTTTATTAATCAATTAAACTCTTTAATTAATTAATTAAATTATATTTAATTTGGTAATTACTTATGTATATGTGTGATTTACTAGGCTAATCACTAATTGGCAATGAGACATGATATCAACTTTTAATATCATCAGAACTCTTTCTTACCATAAATGATTTCTCTAAATCATTTTATGCACCTCATAGACCATGGTTAATACTTAGCATAGTATGCCATAGCCACCCAATTAGTAATAAGGTTTACCTTAAATGAACCTATAATCATATGTTACCATGCACTAGAATCTCTTTGTTACAAAATCCCAATTCGAGCTGGAGTCATGGTTTATGTCAAACTCCATTTGCTATGAATATTATGTTCTCTTTTAATTCTAGTTCTTGATTAAAAAGATTTTCTCATCAGAAACTCTTTTTTGATTAAATCTATCTATCCTGGCCAGGAACTTGAAACATTAAGAACAATTAAATGAACATAGGATTTTATCCCTATTTACTTAGGGTAACAGATTCCATCTTGATCAACACCTACCTCCATATATAACTAGTAGGAGCCAACACATGCCCATATACCCATACACAGTACAAGTATGAAAGCAGTATCAAACTTAAACCATCTATACATAAGATAATTGTGCTATCTCAGGTTTAAAGATTATATGCACTGATATGATTTATGACAATGCATTGACAAGAGTAAACTCCATGTGCTTGTTATAAATGTCACTGGTTCGGCCTACTTATCATGCATAAGTGTCTATCATGTTTGTTATATGGCATGAGACTCACCATTCCATCTTAATTGCATCTCATGTAAATAACTTGGCAACAAACATGATTACAATCTTTCTGGATAAGTCATGTCCTTATTGTGAAGTATCCTCGATTGTGAACCTATTTATGATACTTTATGCTGAAAATACTGTCACTCATATTCTTAACAACTTAAGAATAGAATTTCTAACAAAATATCAATGGACCTTTTCTATTACACATAAATATATTATGTAAATGGAAAAGTGAAAATGCCTTTTATTAAGAAAATATGTACAAGAAACATACTTAATGTTATGCTCTAGGGCATACTACTAATAAATTTTGACGATAACCTGTTTGAAAAACTACCAACAGTCAATGTACAAAAACTGCCATAATCTAGGAAATTCCCCAGAATTCTGGGTAACACCAAATCCGGCCAGCCATGTTCAAATGGCCATAACTAAGGCTACAAAACTCCAAATGGAGTGATTAAAAAAGGAAAATAAAGTTAAGACAATAAGGAACAACTTCTTTGAAGAAAACTTAGCCAAATTATCACAATAACTTGACCAATGGAACAGTGTAAAACAGGACACCAGATTTGAAATTTTGAAATTTCACCTAAGAAACTTAAAGTTTGTGGAAAACAACCAAAACCAACAAGTTAGGTAACCAAAATGTGATATGTGGGTGAAATTAGAATTCCGATACCTATTAAGCATTAGAAAGTCAACAAATTGACTTGAATAGTATCGTAAATAGTAACTCCAAAATAAAAATTTCCAAAAATGTTAGTTTAAGCATATTGGGGCTAGAACTAAGTATATATGAATAAATTATTGGATTTATTGTGAGATAAGATACTGAAACACTATAAATTGCATGTTTTAGCTGAAAAAGACCTGGAAAAATGAAGCAGCGAAAGCATGAAAAGCACAAGTTTAGATAATTGAAATTCAAAATTTTTCTTCTAGGGTCACATGCATCAAGCAAGATTTATATTTATCTATTTGATTTCAATGATAAACAACATATTAAAACTCTTTTAATATATTTTTGGATCTACATTTGCCATTTAAGATTTTAGAATTAACAGATTAATCCATTAGAACCCCAGATTAGATCAAGAACAAGTGCACTAACCTTTTGATGCACTGCAGTGTGTTTGGCACCTTTGGGATGTGTCTTTAGGACAGCAGATGTTGTCCCTCTAGCTTGTCCACACCAAGATCACCTATGGCAGCCCTTAAACAGCTTCTAAAGCTTTTTTTATAAATTAGAAAATCAAGTTTTGCCTTTTGAGAGATTACAGATGTAAACAGGACACTAGAAATAATTTTTAGTATTTTTAATTCAAGAGATTGTTTGCTAATCTCTTTGAATTGATGAGAGATGAAGAAGAAGAGAAGAAGAGTGTTCTTTAGGTGGCGGCACAAAGGAGTAATTGGCAGCTTGTTATGTTTTCTTTTCATAACAACACTTATATAGCTAGGTCATCACTTAAAACCCTTGTCATATGTCACCTTCTGATTGGCTCTAGGTTTTAATTAACCCAATCATATTGTGCCAAGTGTCAAACCAATATTTAATCTTGACTTTAATAATCTTATAGGATTAAAATACATTTTGCAAGCTTATGTGTAGTGCCATGTGTCACCATCTCATGGTGCCACATGTCATCCTGTGAAATGACCAAAATATCCCTGTGTTTTAATTTTGAGTTCTCAATCCAAAATAATTATTTCTCTTCTTCTAATCAATTTATATCAAATATAAATTAATTAATTAATCTCTATTAATTAATTAATTTTTCATTAATTAAATTCATATTTAAACACTTTAAATATAAATTTAACTTATACTATACATCTAATAACCTAGATTTGGTTTCAAGCCATGCTAGAGACTTTGCAATCTAATTGCAAACTAAGCCTATTTAATTAATCAATTAAACTCTTTAATTAATTATTTAAATTATATTTAATTTGGTGATTACTTGTGTATGTGTGCGACTTACTAGGCTCATTACTAATTGGCAATGAAACATGATATCAACTCTTAATATCATCAGAACTCTTTTTTACCATAAATGATTTCTCTAAATCATTTTATGCACCTCATAGACCATGGTTAACACCTAGCATAGCATGCCATGGCCACCCAATTAGCAATAAGGTTTACCTTAAATGAATCTATAATCATATGTTACCATGCACTAAAATCTCTCTGTTACAAAATCCCAATTCGAGCTAGAGTCATGGTATATGTCAAACCCCATTTGCTATGAATATTATGTTTTCTTTTAATTCTAGTTCTTGATTAAAAAGATTTTCTCATCAGAAACTCTTTTCTAATTAAATCTATCTGTCATGGCCAGGAGCTTCAAACATCAAGAACAATTAAATGAACATAGGATTTTATCCCTATTTACTTAGAGGAACAGATTCCATCTTGATCAACAGCTACCTCCATATATAACTAGTAGGAGCCAACATATGCCCATATACCCATACATAGTACAAGTATGAAAGCAGTATCAAACTCAAACCACCTATATAAAAGATAACTATGCTATCTCAAGTCTAAAGATTATATGCATTGATATGATTTATGACAATATATTGACAAGAGTAAACTCCATGTGCTCGTCATAAATGTCACTGGTTTGACCTACTTATCATGTATAAGTGCCTATCATGTTTGTTATATGGCATGAAACTCACCATTCCATCTTATTTGTATCTCATATAAATAACTTGGGAACAAATATGATTACAATTTTTCTGGATAAGTCATGTCCTAATTGTGAAGTATCCTCGATTATGAACCTATTTATGATACTTTGTACTAGAAATACTGTCACTCATATTCTTAACAACTTAAGAATAATATTTCTAATAAAATATCAGTGGACCTTTTCTATTTCACATAAATATATTATGTAAATGGAAAAGTGAAAATACCTTTTATTAATAAAATATATACAAGATACATACTAAATGATATGCTCTAGGGCATACTACCAACAATCTCCCACTAGCACTAGAGCCATTCATTACAATACCTTAGACCCATCTTCTCAAGATTTCGGTCTAACTGAGCTTGTGACAAAGGCTTAGTGAATGGATCAGCTAGATTTTCAGCTGATGCTATTTTCTGCTTGGCTGTATCGCCTTGTCTAACTATTTCTCTAATAATGTGATAGTGCCTTTTTATGTGTTTGAATTTCTAGTGAGACTGGGATTTCTTATATCCAAACAGCTTCCTTTGTAGCATTTGATGCAGCAATATACTCAGCATCGATAGTGGAATCTGCAGTTGTACTTTGTTTGGAACTCTTCCAACTGACTGAAACTCTATTACAAATGAACACATACCCAGAGATAGACTTTCTATCATCGATATCTGGTTGAAAATCAGAATCAGTATAACCATCCAATTGTAAGTCACCATCTCCATAAATCAAGAATAAATCTTTAGTTTTTCTCAAGTATTTAAGGATATTCTTGACAGCTATCCAGTGTTCCAAACCTGGATTGGATTGATACCTGCTAGTCAAACTAACAGCATATGCAATATCCGGCTTAGTACACAACATTGCATACATCAAACTTCCAATAGCCGAAGCATATGGAATCCTGGCCATTTTATCTCTTTCTTCGGGTGTCTTTGGAGACATCTCTTTAGAAAAGTGGATACCATGTCTCATTGGTAACAATCCTCTCTTGGAATCAAGCATGTTAAACCTCTTTAACACCTTTTCGAAGTATAGATTTTGGGATAAACCAATTATTCTTTTCGCTCTATCTCTATAGATGCGAATCCCAAGAATATAGGTTGCCTTCCCTAAGTCTTTCATGGAGAATGTATTTGACAACCATACCTTTATAGTTGTCAACATACCTGTGTCATTACCCATTAATAGAATATCATCCACATATAAGACAAGGAAAGTGATAGCACTATCACTAACTTTCTTATATATACATGGCTCATCCTCATTTTTTATAAAACTAAATGACTTAACGACTTCATCAAAACAGATATTCCAACTCATCGAAGATTGTTTAAACCCATAAATAGATCGTTTTAGCTTGTGCACTTTAGAACCATCTTGGGATTCATAGTATGCAGCTATTGCTAATGGAATCGTAATTGATTTAAGCATGGCAGCAGGCGAGAAAGTCTCCTCATAGTCGATTCCTTGCCTTTGGTGAAACCCTTTCGCTACTAGCCTTGCCTTATAGGTCTCTACCTTTCCATTAGAACCAATTTTCTTCTTAAAAAACCCATTTGTTCCCTATAGGTACAATACGTTCAGGTGGGTTAACAAGATTCCAAACTTGGTTCTTATACATGGAATCAATTTTGGATTTCATAGCATCAATCCATTTTGAAGAGTCTATATCTGATATAGCTTTTTTATAGGTAAGTGGATCATCTCCATGATCAACTTCTTCATGAGTAGACATGTAACACCCTCCCCGTAGCAACTCCATACAGTCTACTATTCCGGTGACCGGTGTCGGTCCGGACAGTTAGAACGTCCGGAAAAATATTTAAACTAAAGCGAGAAACCATAAATAACTCAAATATTGACAAGAAAAATTTAGTAAAAATTTTAGAAATAAAATGCAACTAAGTCAAACGAGCTGGTGCCCAAGCGATGGGTAACTAGAGGTAAGTTGCGGTTCTCGCAACGAGGAGCCCTAGACTCGGGAAAAAAATTCATAAAATAATTTTTGGGACTCCAGAGAAGGGTCATTGAGGTTCCTATGGCATTAGAATGCCAAGAAAATATTTAGAAAAATTTTTTAATCGGTACAGACAATTTTGACCCGTTAAGCCAAACGGAGGGCATTTTGGTCATTTCGCCTTCAGAGGTGATTTTTGGCCGACTTGTCCAGTTAAGTAAATAATTAATATGACATAAAATATAAATAAACATTACTAAAAATGAAATTGGAAATGAGTAGTGGATAAAAGAAAAGGAAAATGAAATAAAAAGCAATTTATGACATCTTGATGATGTCATTTAAAAGCCATAACCAATCACAATTAAGTAACCATTTGACTAATTAATAAAAGAGATAAATAAAGACCAAGGAAGACCAAAATCAAGCAGCCATCTTCTTCTTCAAAACGTGATCCTCTCCTCCATAACCCTCCATGGAAGTTTTCTTTAATTACTTCCATTTTCCCATGAATTTGCACTATAAAACCCTAAGTCCCTTCACTAAAAGCTTGTCTCTACCTCTTGGGAAGTGTTTGGCAGCCTAGAAAGTGAAGGAAAGTGAAGTTTAATCTTGGAAAATTCTGCCATTAAAGAGGTTAGTGCTTATTTATGCAAGTGTTTCTTTTATTTCATGTTAGGAACTTGAAATTGCTAAGAAATGATAAATTAAATGGACTAAACTCATGTGTATATACTCCTTGAAATTTCGGCAGCCCTAAGGAAGGGATAAGGGTGACTGTTTTGATGGACTTAGAGTGGACTAAAGATGATATTTAAGGTACATATATACATGTATAATGAATTAGTGTGCTAACTAAGGTAAATGGGAGTAAACCTTGAATATGAACTAGGGTTTGGGGAGTGAAAATTGATTTGGCTTATGAAATTGTTAGAGAACATTTTAATGGTCAATTAGTGACTATTTTAGGTAAGTTGAGCACAATTTGGACTGAAAAATAGGATTGCAAAGTGAAGATGTAGGCTGCCCTAGGACAGCAGCAGAGGGACTAAAAATTCAGTCCACTTGGACTGCCATAACTTGGGCTGTGTTGGTCCAATTGGTGTTTGGTCAATTGGACATGAAACTAGGTTTATAATGGCACATTTTTGCTGAAGAAACCATGCCCAAAAGACCAAAGCAAGAGGACCAAAACTTGGCCCCAATCCGGATACCCTGCAAACAGCCCCTGCAGAATGACCAAATGAACAGTAACTGTTCATTTGGCCATAATTCACTGTAGAAATGGTTAATTAATCTGAAATTTTTACAGTAATAAGCTAAGACATAGACAAACAACTTTCATGAAGAAACCTACCCCAAATTATGACCAGAACCTAATCAAATCATTGAGAAAAGTGAAGTTTACTGTACTGAGATTTCCAGAATTTTCATTTGAGCAGTAATGTTTGGATGGCTATAACTCTCTCTAGAAAACTCGAATTTAACCGATGGAAACCTAAGGCATGGTAGAACATTTCATATGAAGAAAGTTAGACCAAATTATGAACTTAACTTGGTCAAATTACTGACCAAAGTTGGACCAAAATCTGTCAAAACCCAAAATTTTAGCAGGAACAGTACACGTGAACAGTAAACTTATTTTGGCCATAACTTGAGCTCTAAAACTCCAAATGGAGTGATTCAAAAAAAGAAATTCAACTAGACAAAATAAGGAACATTTTCTATGAAGGAAGTTTTGTCAAATTCCAACAGTAAATTGACCAATGAAACAGTGCAACTTCGGAGCACCAAAACCGAAAATTGGCAATTTTACCAAAATGACCTAAGCTTTGAGAAAGTGACCAAAACCAACAAGTTTTAAATGAAAAATGTAGTATGTTGGAAGTGCCAAAGTCAATGTACATATTTTCTATGCAAAAGTCAATATTTTAGTTGACTAATGAAGTGAATAGTGACATGAAAACTTGAAATAAGCTTGGAAATGGATTTGGTAATTGATTCCAACAAGTTTTAAATGCAAAATGTGGTACATCGGGAGTGTTAAAACCAATGTACCTATTGTCTATGCAAAATTCAACATTTTTGTTGACCAATGAGGTGAATAGTGACACCAAAACTTGAAATTCAAAAATTGAAATTATAAATGCATCTAGGGGACTTTAAATTGCAATTGACAATTAATACTAGTAAATGTAAAACTCAAAATGTGGGATCTTTGTGTAATTAGAATTAATATATCCATTAAGTATAAAAAGGTCAACATTTTGGTTGACTAGTATGGTGAATAGTAATCAAAATGATTAGTGAATTAAGATGAAGACCTAGAACCAATTCTAAGCTTAAATGCTTAGAATTGTATGACAAATATGGACTATGCATCCTAGTCAAAATTGTTAAAAAGAAATTTAGGCCATAAATTTGAAATCCATGAAATATTCATGGATTACTTGAAACATGAAAAATAAGTCACCTAATTGATGTGAATAGATAGTTAGGGCATATATGCCCATCACAAATGGAATTCATAAAATATTAGTAACTCAACTTGAAATATAAAATTTGTAATTACATAAGTAGATTCTTGAATGTATAAATGAGAAAGGAAAAATGTTTTGAATACAATGGTACATGTGAACCATTGTTTAGAATTGTGATCAATATGAATAACATAATGAATGGATAAATAAACCATATTAATGTATGAATGAGACATTAGTTCTCATTATTGTAAAGAGGAGAAGTATTTTGAGTACAATGGTATAAAAGAATAATTGATGTGAATTGTGATAATATAAATGATCAAATGAATGTATGAATTATGATTGAAATTTATCATGAAATAATGAAGTCATAAAGCACAATATATTAACATTTTAAAGTATTAAATGCCCTAGTATTCCTAACAAGATTGGTTTGGATAGTTTGGCATGCCAATAGGGTATTGTTTTAGTAGTACTGCGAAAGGCTTTATGCCTGTATTCATGGCTTTTATGCCCGTATTCATGGCTTTTATGCCCGTATGCATGGCTTTTATGCCCGAATATGTGATATCATGGCTTTTTAGCTATACTGACTGCATACATGATTGACGTTCTACGTCCCATAGTATGACGGCCCGAGGCACCGCGGTGTCCAGTGCCAACGACCCATTATCCAGTCTAGTCGTCCAGTATAGGTTACTTGGGCATGGAAAAGTATAACTGTAATTGAACTGATTGTTAAAGAAAATACAAAAATTAAATATCAGGAATGATTATAATAGAATACAAAGAAACTCAAGATCATGAAGAAAATAATTAACAAAATGCATGAAGAAGTTAATATCATAAAACGTAATTAGCGCTCGACTAAACATTAAGTTGGTAATTATTCAGTTCTTATGAACACAATGGCTAAGAAATTATGATTTTTATTAGCATATTATATTTTCTTGTATTATTGGCACCACTAAGCTTTATGCTTAGCGCGTCGCTTTTGCAACGCGTAGTGCGAAGATTTGGACAAAGGGCCCGGTAGACCACAGATTGGGTAAGGCCATTCACAGTTCTGCATAGCGTCCGTGTCACCTCACAGACTACAGTGCATTGGTAGGACACTAGGTCCCATCTTGTATTTTGAGATTTTTGTAAATTTGGTAATTAAGCTCTTATTTTATCATATGTATTTGAACAAATGTAATATAATTTTGTATTAATATAAGTATTTGTAATTTGTGATTATAAATCACATGTGAGAATTTATTTATGATTTGAGTCTAATGATGATGTGAAATGATAAAAAGAGGAATCGTTAAGAAATTGCTGTAACTTGATGTGATACAAAATGTGAATTGTATATGAGTACCATGAGATGAATGATTGAGAAATAAATGAAATTGATGAAATTATTCTGAGATTTTGTTGATAATTGGAGTGGGGATTGATTGAATATGATCATAGGAAGTGTTTTTCACAGGTTCCGAAGAACTGTTTTCTCCATTTTTAGCCGGTACTTTGCCGGATTTTCTATAAAATTCTTGGAACCTCAAATAAATTATAATTTCGATAAATGGCTTAAATAAATTATATTTCACAAGTTATATTCAAAAGGAAGAATAAAAATGAATTAAGATAAAATAGAGTGCTCGGCACACTGAGTGGCATAACTTGCTCGGCTACACTGTAGTCGGGTAAGGGGTGTCACAAGACAACTCTTGTTCTTCTTCATGAAGGAAACCATATCTCACTGGTGGGTGAGATACCCTGGTTGTTTTACGAGGAACAACTGTAGATATTTCATTAATAGGTGTAGGTTGACTAGATGGATCTATTTCCATCTGATCTATTGGTTGGTTAGAATTCTCCAATTCCAACTCTATTTGCCTTCCTTTGCCTCCTTCTTGAACAAACTGTTGTTTAAAAAATGTGACATCTCTACTTATCACAAACTTTTATGATGTAGGCAAATAAAAATAATATCCAAAACTATCTTTTGGATATCTAAAAAATCGACCTTTTTCTGATCTGATTTCCAATTTATCAGTGTTCAGCTTTTTGATATAAGCTGGACAACCCCAAATCTTAACATGCTTAAGACTTGGTTTTCTTCCATGCCATATCTCATAAGGTGTGGAAGATACTAATTTTAATGGAATCCTATTCAGAATATACAAAGCTGATTCTAATGCAAATCCCTAAAAGGAGATTAGCATATCAATATAGCTCATCATACTACGTACCGTATCAAATAGAGTACGATTTCTCCTTTCAGATACACCATTTAGTTGTATTGTTCCTGGAGGAGTCAACTGAGAAACAATGTCGTGCTCTCTCAAGTATTCATCAAATTCAGTACTCAAGTATTTACCATCACAATCTGATCGAAGAGATTTAATACTCTTTCCTGTTTGATTTTCTACTTTAGATTTAAATTCTTTGAACTTTTTCAAAGGATTCATGTTTGTATTTTATGAAATACAAATACCCAAACCTTGATTTATCATCAGTACAAGTAATAAAGTAATGAAAACCACCTCTAGCCATTTCTTTAAATGGACCACATACATCACTATGTAATAGCTCCAAAATATTTCCAGCTCTTAGCCCTTGTCTAAAAAGGGTGATCTAGTCATTTTGCCCTGAAGGCAGGATTCACAAGTTGGAGTAGGCTCAGACCCCAATAAGGATAAAATCCCCATTTTCTCCAGTTTTGCAATCCTATCTTCTGCAACATAACCTAACCTTAAGTGCCGAATATATTTTGAACTTGAGTTGATTTTCATCATGGCATTGCATTTTTTTTAGAATTGCTTGTATTAAATTTGTATTTAACATTATTATCTGGATGATAAAGTCAATCATGCATATAACCCAAACCAACATATTTATTTCCAAAATAAATATTGCAAACATCATTTATGAACTGAAGTTCATAACCATCTCTAGTCAAACTAGATATAGAAATAATGTTCTTAAAAGGCATTAGGTACATGCATAACCTTATTTAAATACAAAATATGTCCACACATTTATAAAGATTTAGATCTTATAGCTAAGGCTTCAACAGTTGAGCCATTGCCAATCCAAAATCTAACATCTCGTTACTGCAAGCTTCTATTATTGGCTATACTCTGGGCAGCTCCTATTCCTGTGCCAATCATTATGGCAGTGAAAACACTTTCCTTTTTCCTTTGTCAGCTTTGGTCTTCCCAATCTGTTTAGCCATCTACTTGGAAGGACCAGAAATCTGAGGTTTCTTTTTCTTATTGCCTTTCTTCTTGTTGGACTTTCCAGCAGAAGAAGATGCAGTCAAAGCTACTCCTTTTCCTTTATTGCCCGGCATATTCTTTTGGGTAATATCCAGCATGTTGAGTAAACTAGCCAAAGTAAATTCTTGCTTAGTCATATGGAAATTTGTTACAAAATTCCCAAAAGACTCAGGAAGGGACTAAAGGATCAAATCCGTCTACAGTTGGAAATCCATGTTAAAGTCAAGATGTTCTAGCTGCTCAATCAGCCGAATCATCTTATGGACATGCTCCCTAACATTCTGTCTCTCAGACATCCTCATGCGGAACAGCTGCTTAGATATCTCATACCTAGCATTCCTGTTGTGCTTACCATACAACTCTTATAGGTGAAGGAGGATCTCACTAGCACTCTGCATGTTCTCATGCTGCTTCTGTAACTCATTACTCATAGAAGCAAACATGTAACACTTGGCTCTCATATCATTCTCCTTCCACTTGTCCAAAGTTTCATGTTCCTCTTGTGAGCCTCCGGAGGTAAGGGACCAGGAACCTATGAGTCTAGAATATATCCAATATGTTCAAGGTTTAGGACAAGTTTTAAATTTCTTAGCCAATCAGATAGATTAGGTCCTGTCAACCTATTGCGATCAAGTATGCTTGCAAGGATATTGGAAAGTGGTAGTTGTTCTGTGCTCATTATTATCAGAAAATTTAATTACAGAAAATAACCAGATTAATTAGTAAATGTATCATGTAATTAACCAAAATAATTATGGTCTTTTAATCAAATTGGTCCTACCACTAACTTAGTGAATCCTACAATTCCAAAGTAGAAAACAGAAATCCTAGTTGGATGGATTTCTAGTGGGTGATTGAATTCTAATAATTCTATTGATCATCCTTAGGTAGATCCATTATTGGAATTACAATAAACTATAAGTGAGCAACTCCTTGCCCATCACATCTCATGTGAGGTTCAATCTTTTACCTAGCCCCTAATGCTCAAAATCTCAGGTACATCCATTATTGACTTATCTTGCATTAGTTAAGTTTATCCCATTGAGCCATTAATTATGCAAATAATTTTAATGTCCTCAGGTACATCCAATATTGGCCACCAAACCATTTACATATTTACAACATTTCATGCTTAACAATTATTCTTAAGAAAATCTCTTAAATTAATTGCATCTTATGCAAGTATTTAAAATTTCTTAAAATAATTGCCTCAATGGAGGGCCCATGTTATAATTACTTTAATTATAGCATTTCCAACTTAATCATTTGTTTGGAAGATTTTATGGTCATCCTAATTACTATTAAGGTCTCACTTTGCACATTATCTAATTAGCATGCATATATCATATACTTGCATATATTCCCATACATCTCATGCATTTATGGACAATAAATAAATATGGTATGATCATGGACTTTTCTAAGGGATTCAATTCTGAGCCACCAAGAACTGAATCAGGGCATTCCTAGGTGCATTTCATTTATTCATATTACAAGAGTTACTGAAGGAGTACATAATCAACACTTGATATTGAATTCCTCCCACTGGTCCCACCAATGCTTTTGACCTCTTGTTCTTCTTGCAATCCAATTACATAGTAATCCTTGGCATACCAAGGCGAATTTACAAGAACTGAATAAATGAAATTACAACCCAAAAATTATTACAACCTTAAGAATACATGCCCAAAATAAATTAATTAAATTACAACCCAAAGAAACATAAAAGAAATAAATTCAATCACATTGGTCTTCTATAGTCCATGATCATCCATCATGCATATCACTATTTAACAATTAAATAAAATATACATACTTAAATTAAATTGAATATCTCATATTCAAATTAAAAATCAAGATTTGAATATGATTCAAACAAATTTAAAAATTCAGATTTGAATCACATTCAAATAAATTTAAAAATTCAGATTTGAATCACATTCAAACAAATTCAAAATTCAGATTTGAATCACATTCAAACAACTTTAAAAATTCAAATTTGAATCACATTCAAATAACTTTTAAAATTCAGATTTGAATCACATTCAAACAAATTTAGAAATTCATATTTGAATCACATTCAAACAACTTTTAAAATTCAGATTTGAATCACATTCAAACAACTTTTAAAATTCAGATTTGAATTACATTCAAATAACTTTTAAAATTTAGATTTGAATAAAAATTTAATTGTGTGATTACAACTCTTATTAAATAATTTAATTAGACATAGGATGAGCTTTTATATCATACAACAATTGTAAATTAAAAACCCAAACCTTCCGCACACCATTGGTGACCACAAAGTGTGCGCACTAATGGTGTTCATCACCAAGCCGCCACCTTTCTTTGCAACCAGCAATGGATCTATCATCTCATGATCATACCACACAATTAAATCATATAAACAATAATCTAAATGGCAAATATAGTGGCTCTGATACCAATTGAAGGAGCAGAAGCATGAAAAACACAAGTTTAGATCATTGAAATTCAAAATTTTCTTCTAGGGTCACATGCATCATGCAAGATTTATTTTTATCTATTTGATTTCAATGATAAACAGCATATTAAAACTCTTTTAATATATTTTTGGATCTACATTTTCCATTTAAGATTTTAGTATTAACAGATTAATTCATTAGAACCCTAGATTGGATCAAGAACAAGTGCACTAACCTTTTGATACACTACAGTGTGTTTGGCACCTTTGGGATGTGTCTTTAGGACACCAGATATTGTCTCTCTAGCTTGTCCACACTAAGATCACCTATGGCAGCCCTTGAACAGCTTCTAAAGCTTTTTCTATGAATTAGAAAATCAAGTTTTGCCTTTTGAGAGATTACAGATGTAAACAGGACACTAGAAACAATTTCTAGTATTTTTAATTCAAGAGATTGTTTGCTAATCTCTTTGAATTGATGAGAGATGAAGAAGAAGAGAAGAAGAGTGTTCTTTAGGTGGGGGTACAAAGGAGTAATTGGCAGCTTGTTATGTTTTCTTTTCATAACAATACTTATATAGCTAGGTCACCACTTAAAACCCTTGCTACATGTCACCTTCTGATTGGCTCTAGGTTTTAATTGACCCAATCACATTGTGTCAAGTGTCAAACAAATATTTAATCTTGACTTTAATAATCTTATAAGATTAAAAGACATGGCAAGCTTATATGTAGTGCCATGTATCACCATCTCATGGTGCCACATGTCATCCTGTGAAATGACCAAAATACCCCTGTGTCTTAATTTTGAGTTCTCAACCTAAAATAATTATTTCTCTTCTTCTAATCAATTTATATCAAATATAAATTAATTTATTAATCTCTATTAATTAATTTCTCATTAATTAAATTCATATTTAAATACTTTAAATATAAATTTAACTTATACTATACATCTAATAACCTAGATTTGGTTTCAAGCCATGCTAGGGACTTTGCAATCTAATTGCAAAACAAACCTATTTAATTAATCAATTAAACTCTTTAATTAATTAGTTAAATCATATTTGATCTGGTGATTACTTGTGCATGTGTGTGACTTACTAGGCTCATCACTAACTGGCAATGAAACATGATATCAACTCTTAATATCATCAAAAGTCTTTCTTACCATAAATGATTTCTCTAAATCATTTTATGTACCTCATAGACCATGGTTAACACCTAGCATAGCATGCCATGGCCACCCAATTAGTAATAAGGTTTACCTTAAATGAACCTATAATCATATGTTACCATGCACTAGAATCTCTCTGTTACGAAATCCTAATTCGAGCTGGAGTCATGGTTTATGTCAAACCCCATTTGCTATGAATATTATGTTCTCTTTTAATTTTAGTTCTTGATTAAAAAGATTTTCTCATCAGAAACTCTTTTCTGATTAAATCTATCTGTCCTGGCCAGGAGCTTGAAACATCAAGAAAAATTAAATGAACATAGGATTTTGTCCCTATTTACTTAGAGGAATAGATTCTATCTTGATCCTTATATGGCATGAGACTCACCATTCCATCTTAATTGCATCTCATGTAAATAACTTGGCAACAAACATGATTACAATCTTTCTGGATAAGTCATGTCCTTATTGTGAAGTATCCTCGATTGTGAACCTATTTATGATACTTTGTGATAGAAATACTGTCACTCATATTCTTAACAACTTAAGAATAATATTTCTAACAAAATATCAATGGACCTTTTCTATTACACATAAATATATTGTGTAAATGGAGAAGTGAAAATGCCTTTTATTAATAAAATATATACAAGATACTTACTAAATGATATGCTCTAGGGCATATTACTAACAAAAAGGATAAGGCAAACTGAGTTAAGACCTAGAGGAGACTCACATCAGATTTGTGCACAATAATTTTTCACTTTCTATTTGCTATTAGAAAATTATTTGAATACATTTTGGAGCAATTTATGCTCAATAATACTTCAAGAAATATTGTGTTGCCTACTTTGTAAATGGAAATTTGAAATGCAAATTGATTAATATTTTGCATAAAATGTTGAATAATATGATTTTGAAATTGTTTTTAATTCACACTTGGCATGGCAGTCCCTTACTATGTTCCTCCTCCACTTGTGGGATTGAGTTTGATATTTGATCACTTTCCTCCCTCTTTGGCTTGCCAGTCTGAGGTGAGTTTGTATGAGTACTCATTAGCTAGCTAGCCACCTCCCTCATTGATTTCGATTAGTGGGGTGAGTTTGCCTTGTCGTGGTGTACAACATGACATGTTTGGAAATTTTGTGTCATGGCCTAAGTTGTGCTATTGATTGGCAACACTATGATTATTAAATTGTTTGATCAAATTTGTGTTATATTAAGATTTGAAAATTGTGAAATATTTAAATTGTGATTTTTTATAAATGTGATTTGAAAAAATTGCAAAATGTGATTGTGAAATATTTGAACTGTGAATCAATGATAAATGTTTTATATTTTGCATTTTATATTTTATTGTGTACCACTGAGTATTTTTATACTCAGCGATAGCTTTCTTTGCTGTCACAGATAGAGACAAGGAAAAAGCAGTAGAGTGAGCTACTGATTGTTGGGACTACACGGAGGCTTTTATACGGGTATTTAGTTATACTCTTGTAGTTATTTTGATGTAAATAGTTTAGTGTCATATATGTAACACCCCTCACCCGACTACAGTGTAGCCGAGCAAAGTGTGCTACATTCGGTGCCGGAGCACCCTATCTTATCTTACTTTATTCCTTTCATAATTTGATCTCATTATATTTTAATATTAATTATTTTTTGTCAGAGAAACCAGTGGAGTTTCCCCTATTTTATTACCAGTTGACGTATTTTACTATTTACCTGTTTGAAAATTTCAATAATATTTCCAAAATAAAATCTTATCCATGCTAATCATAATTATCTCATCAATCATTCTCATAATTTTCTCATATTTCAAATCTCATCCATACATTTCAATTTCATAATCATTTCTATACATTTCCATTCATACTCAATTCATATGTAAACATTCTCAAATTCAATGAGCAAAATTTTCAAATTTCCTTAATTTACAAAATAATTACAAAATTTCATAATTTACATGATGTATAAACTAATTACATATGAAAGAGCTAATTTATTAAATTACATTACATTTCTATTAATTACCTGCTCATAATCTACATTATAATATAATATCTAGCATTTTATACTAAATACAAAATATGATCTATATGGGCCCTATCTACATGCATTGCTGAGGAGGTGACAACCTTGAATACTCCAGCCACTTCTGTAGATCTGGACTCCAAAAATCTTAGTCAAAGTACCTGCGCGAGGAAACAAATCCATCGCGCTAAGCATTGCTGCTTAGTGGTGCAATAATAGAACAAGAAAATAAAATATACAAATAAAGAAAGAACAAAGCATAATTTGAATATTTAAGAATCAATTTAATTTAATACAATGTGTCTAATATTAATTATCTTTTGTTCTAATTTGTTCCGCTTTGGAAGCGTTTAATTCCGAAATTCACAGGGATAATGTACAACATACAGAATTAATAAAAATACTCAGTTTATATTTATATGGCAATAGAAGGTACATTTAAAATATTTAGTTAAGTTATACCTATTTTTGTAACTCTTTTATCATTTTACTTAACAATTTTTTTTTTATGTGGTTTGGATCATTTCATAATTCTAACTAATTCTTTTGAAGTCTTATTAACTCATTTATTTGATTTCTAATATTTTTAATTACTAATAGTCTTAATTTATTTCAATAGATTACACTGCCCAAGTAACCTACGACAGGCTGACTAAACTGGATAACAGGTCGTTGGCACTGGACACTTCGGTGCCTCAGGCCGTCATACCATGGGACGCAGAACTTCAACCACGTATGCAGTCAGTATGGCTAAAAAGCCATGATAACACATAATGAGGCATAAAAGCCATGAATGTTGGCATAAAGCCATGAATACGGGCATAAAGCCATGAATACTGGCATAGAGCTATGAATATAGGCATAAAGCCTTTCGCAGTACTACTAAAACAATACCCTATTGGCATGCCAAACTATCCAATCTGACACACATGTCTAGGCAATACAAGGGCACATAATATCATTAAATATTAATATATTGTGTTTTATGACTTCATTATTTCATTATAAATTTCAATTATAATTCATACATTCATTTTATCATTTATATAATCACAATTTATATCAATTATCCTTTTATACCATTGTACTCAAAATACTTCTCCTTTCTACAATAATGAGAACTAATGTCTCATTCATACATTAATATGGTTCATTTATTCATTCATTATGTTATTCATATTGATCACAATTCTAAACAATGGTTCACATGTACCATTGTATTCAAAACATTTTTCCTTTCTCATTTATACATTCAAGAATCTACTTATGTAATTATAAATTTTATATTTCAAGTTGAGTTACTAATATTTTATGAATTCCATTTATGATGGGCATATAAGCCCTAACTATCTATTCACATCAATTAGGTGACTTATTTTTCATGTTTCAACTAATCCATAAACATTTCAGGGATTTCAATTTTATGGCCTTAATTCCTTTTTAACAATTTTTGACTAGGATGCATAGTCTACATTTGTCATACAATTCTAAGCATTTAAGCTTAGAATTGGTTCTAGGTTTTCATCTTAATTTACTAATCATTTTGATTACTATTTACCTTACTAGTCAACCAAAATGTTGATTTTTTCATACTTAGTGGATATATTAAGTCTAATTACACCAAGATCCCACATTTTGAGTTTTACATTTGCTAGTATTAATTGCCAATTGCAATTTAAAGTCCCCTAGATGCGTTTCTAAATTCAAATTTTGAATTTCAAGTTTTGGTGTCACTATTCACCTCATTGGTCAACAAAAATGTTGACTTTTGGATAGAAAATAGGTACATTGGTTTTAGCACCCCCAATGTACCACATTTTACATTTAAAACTTGTTGGAATTAACCACCAAATCCATTTCCAAACCTAAAACCAAGAGAGCAGAATTTTCAGTTTTTGTGACCCAAATTTACTGTTCCATTGGGTCCTGTTGCAGTGGGAATTTGAGGAAATGGTAAACATAAAAGTTGTTCCGTATTTTGTCTAGTTGAATTTCCTTTTTTGAATCACTCCATTTGGAGTTTTATAGCTCTAGATATGGTCCAAAAACCACAGCTGGCCGGATTTCAATTCTGCAGAATTTACCAAATCTACAGTACCATAAACAGTGACTGCCACTGCCTTGTTGGATGGGTTCTGGCCATAATTTGGGGTAGGTTTCTTCATGAAAGTTGTTTGTCTATGTCTTATCTTGTTTCTGTAAAAATTTCAGGTCAATTAACCATTTCTACAGTGAGTTATGGCCAAATGAACAATACTATTCATTTGGTCATTCTGCAGAATTGGCTTACAGGGTACCCGGATTGGGGCCAACTTTTGGTCCACTTGCTTTGGTCCTTTGGGCATGGTTTCTTCAGAAAAAATGTGCCATTATAAGTCTAGTTTCATTTCCAATTGGCCAAACACCAATTGAACCTACACAGCCAAAGTTATGGCTGTCTAAGTGGGCTGGAATCACAGCCACCCTGCTGCTGTCACTAGGCAGCCTATCAATTCAGTGTGTAACACTCTAATGCACTTCAATTTATGATCAACTTCCCTCAAATGGTCATTAATTGACCATTAAAATGTTCACTCACCATTTCACAAGCAAAGTCCAAATTACTCTCCCAAAACCCTAGCTCAAATTCAAGGTTCACACAACACACACCAATTAAACATACTAATCACACTTCTCATCATAATCAAGCAAGTTATCCATTTTATTTGCAATAAAACACTTCAAATCCTACTCCTACACAAGCTGGCTGGATTCTTAGTCTAACATATATCCATCAATTTCATCATTTATCATGTAATTCTAGTGTAACTCGCTTTATTTTCATCATTTATCATGTAATTCTAGTGTAATTCACTTTATTTTCATCATTATAAGAGGAAGAAGTAAGAATTTAGCACTAACCTTAGGAGGACAGAATTTTCTCTTAGCCAAACTTTAATTTTCCTTCACTTTCTTGGCAGCCAATCACTTGCTCAAGATGTAATATTAAATTTTTATGAAGGAAGGTAGGGATTTTATGGTGAAAAATTCAAAGTTAGCAAGGTGTAATGAAGGATAACAATGGTGGAAATGGGAGAGGTGGCTGCTGGCTGGTTTTGGGAGAGAAGATGCAGATTTTGTTTTCAATTTTTGTCTCAATTATCTCCTTTTAAAGTGCTTGTTGAAATTTGATAGGTGGAGGGCATTGCAATGACATCATGTGATGTCATTATTCTCAATTTCTTTCATTTTTATTTTCTTTTCTTTTCTACTCATTTTCAATTCAATTTTTAGCAATATTTATTCATATTTTAGATTATAATAATTATTTACTTAACTGGACAAGTCGGCCAAAAATCGTCTCTGAAGGCGAAATGACCAAAATGCCCTCCGTTTGGCTTAACGGGTCAAAATTGTCTGTACCGATTGAAAATTTTTTCTAAATATTTTCTTGGCATTCTAATGCCATAGGAACCTCAATGACCCTTCTCTGGAGTCCCAAAAATTATTTTATGAATTTTTCCCCGGGTCTAGGGCTCCTCGTTGAGAGAACCGCAACTTCACTCTGGTTACCCATCGCTTGGGCACCGGCTCGTTTAACTTGGTTCTATTTTATTTCAAAAATTTTTCCTAAATTTTTCTTATTAATATTTGAGTTAATTATGGTTCCTGACTTTAGTTTAAATATTTTTCCGGACGTTCTAGCTATCCGGATCGACATCGGTCACCGGAACAGTAGAATGTACGGAGTTGCTACCGGGAGGGTGTTACAACTCTTCCCCTCTAATTTAAATTTCGTCCTCGAAATTTACTGGGTGTTTTAGGTTCTGAGATAATTCTTTTACCTTTCTATTACTCCATCTGTCTACTTCTTTTGTATATATGGTACTATTTAGGCATATCATAAAGGAAATACTTTACCTCAAATTCACATCTGGGGTTTCTTGTTCCTCTCCGACTTGGGTAACATTTGGAAGTGGTGTTACTGTTATACTTGGTCCTTCCATGACCTCTGTCTGGGTCTGTGGTAAATTCTTCTTAGGATAATCTTTCAGACGATGGTCTATGGCCCCACATCTATAACAGGCTCCAGTCAATCTCCTACATTCACCTTTATGCCACTTGTTACAATGGCCACATTTTCTTGCTAATCCTGGCGCACTCACTACTTGTGTTTCTGGTTGATCTCTTCTGGGTCTAGATCTCCTACTTTGATCAGATATGTCCGATTTAAGCGTTTCTCTCGGCCTCTTATTACTAGATTGTCCAAATTTCCTCTTTTGCTGATCACCACTCCTCTTTTGTTCCTCTTTATGAACACAGCTAATATATTTCTTTCTAAACTCTATCAGAAAGAATTCCCAAGTTACGTTGGCTGGTGGCACTACCTTGGTTATGACATCCCACCATCGATATGCAGCTTCTTGTAACAATGAAACTGCACACTCCAAACTCTGTTCTGGTGTGCAATGGAGCTGCTGCAGGACTCTTTTAGTCCTTTCTAACCAATACTCAGCCGCTGAAGAATCATCTTCCTTTCTACCATTGAAATCTACAGCTCCATATTTCCTAATTTTTCCTAGAGGTGATTTCCGCTGAAGCGGTGGTGGAATAACCCCAGTCATCTGTCCGAAGAATTCAGTCATCTGCTCAAACAAGGCCTGTTGGGATTGTACATGCACCTCTTGCACTGGTGGAGCAGGATCTCCCCAATTTCCAATATTACTCCCAGTTGGGATACGGCTTACTACTTCTTCTTCTACTGCCCTCTGCGATTCTGAGTCCATGCCTTAACCTAAAATAACCAAGAAAATATATCTGCATTAGTGTCACCTCGACTCATATGAATGCAATGCATGTCATGCACACAATCTCATTCTATCTATCCATGCCTAGGAACGCCTAAACCGTGCTCTGATACCAATAAATGTGTAACACCCTCCCGGTAATCATTCCGTACATTCTACTGTTCCGGTGACCGGTGTCGGTCCGGACAGCTAGAACGTCCGAAAAAATATTTAAACTAAAGTGAGGAACCAAAATTAACTCAAATACTAATAAGAAAAATTTAGTAAAAATTTTAGAAATAAAATACAACCAAGTTAAACGAGCCGGTGCCCTAGTGAGGGGTAACCCAGAGCGAAGTTCCGGTTCTCGCAACGAGGAGCCCTAGACCCGGGGGAAAAATTGTAAAATAATTTTTGGGACTCCAGAGAAGGGTTATTGAGGTTCCTATGGCATTAGAATGCCAAGAAAATATTTAGAAAAATTTTTCTATCGGTACCGACAATTTTGACCCGTTAAGCCAAACGGAGGGCATTTTGGTCATTTCGCCTTCAGAGGTGATTTTTGGCCGACTTGTCCAGTTGAGTAAATAATTAATATGACATAAAATATGAATAAACATTACTAGAAATTAAATTGAAACTTGATAGAAAAGAAAAGAAAGAAAAAGGAGCTAAATTGGGAATTATGATGTCATGCTTAGGTAATTAAAAGTGTATTGGCCAATCAAATTTAAGCAAGTCCATTAAAATGAAATAAAAATGGGTAATGAGGCAGAATTCTAGAAACCCAAAACCAGCTCCCTCTCTTCTTCTTCACGCCACCCACTCACCCTTACCCATTCCACCATTAACAACCTTTCATTCTTCATCTTTCTTAGCTTTCTTCCACTAAAAACCCTAATTACCAACACAAAAATTCATTCTATCATCTTGGTGATTATTGTGGGAGCAAAAAGAAAAGGAAACCAAGACTTTGAGGAAGGGAGAAAAGCTCCTAAGTGAGGTTAGTGCATATTAACTTCCTAATCTTGTTTACTTATTGAAATTTAGTTTGAATATGAATAAATAATTAAGAAATTGAAGAAACTCATGTGTGAAATTGAGAAGCAAATTTTGGCCAGCACTTATAGGATGAGGAATTGATGAGTTTTATTGGGCTAAAATCTAAATACAAGCTTAGATAATGACATATGAATGATTGATGACCTTAATTGGGATGTGTTGCATGATTCATGGATTGGAAGCTAGGGTTTTGGGGAGTGAAAATTGATTTGGCTTATGAAATTGTTAGAGGACATATTAATGGTCAATTAGTGACCATTTGAGGAGATTTGACCATAATATGGACTGAAAAATAGCATGGAAAAAGGGAATGACTATGCTGCCTATGGACAGCAGAAATGGACTGAAATTTCAGTCCAATTACACAGCCATAACTTTGGCTGTGTTAGTCCAATTGATGTTTGGCCAATTGGACATGAAACTAGGCTTATAATGGCACATTTTTTCTGAAGAAACCATGCCCAAAAGACCAAAGCAAGAGGACCAAAACTTGGCCCCAATCCGGACACCCTGCAACAGCCCCTGCAGAATTGACCAAATGAACAGTAACTGTTCATTTGGCCATAACTCACTGTAGATTTGGTCAATTGACCTGAAATTTTTACAGTAACAAGTTAAGACATAGAAAAACAACTTTCATGAAGGAACCTACCCCAAATTATGGCCATAACCTAACCCAAATGGCAGTGGCAGCCACTGTTCATGTTACTGTAGATGTGGTAATTTCTGCAGAATGGTAATCCGGCCAGCTTGGGTTTTTGGACCATATCTAGAGCTACAAAACTCCAAATGGAGTGATTCAAAAAAGGAAATTCAACTAGACAAAATAAGGAACAACTTTTATGTTTACCAATTCCTCAAATTTTCACAGTAACAGTTCCAAATGGAACAGTAAAGGTATGGTACAAAATCTGAAAAATCTGCTCCTTTGGTTTAATGCTTAGAAATGGTATTAACACTTAATGCCAACAAGTTTTGAATACCAAATGTGGTATATTGGGAGTGCCAAAGTCAATGTACATATTTTCTATCCAAAAGTCAACATTTTAGTTGACCATAGAGGTGAATAGTAACACCGAAACTTGAAATTCAAAGATTGAAGAATTTAAAAGTTTCAAATGCCCTAGTATACCTAACATGATTGGTTTGGATAGTTTGGCATGCCAATAGGGTTCAGTTAGCAGTACTTCACATGGCAAAAATGCCATTCTGTGATTTCATGGCTTTTAGCTATTCTGACTATGCATTGAGACTCGGCCTTGTGCATGATATTATTTACAGCTTGGTAGCTGTTCTGTTGCACACCGGGAGATGCATATGTGACCGATGGTGTGACGGCCCGAGGTACCAGGTACCCAGTGCCAGTTTACCCGTTATCCAGTCCAGTCGTCTAGTGTAGGTTACTTGGGCAACCAAATGAATAAAAGTGAACAAAGTTAATGAAATAATGAATATACCAACACCAAACAAAGAAAGCATACACATTCTATACACATTTATTTTCTTGCTATTTTCTTTTATTATATTATTGCACCACTAAACATTATTGCTTAGCGCGTTGCTTTTGCCACGCGTAGGTACTGGAGATCCCGATCGTGAGCCCAGTAGACCACAGATTGGGTGAGTCCATCCTGCAGTTCTGCACAGTGTCCTTGTCACCTCAACTTCTGCAGTGCATTGGTAGGACATTAGGTGTCATTTTGACATATTGTAACTTAACTTTGTTTTTCTCATATGTAATTAAACTTGTGTAATGTATATTGATGTTTATGTAAATTATGAAAATTGTACTTGTGAATGGAAATGCAAATGTTTACTTGTGATTTATATGTGATCATCATATGTAATGGATGATTGAGAACTGGAATTAAAATGATGTTGAGATCTTAATATTAAGATTTTGTTGATAAATTGAAGTTGGGATTGTTTGGAAATTATTTGGAAGTGTTTTTAACAGGTTCCGAAGAACTGTTTTCCCCATTTTTAGCCGGTACTCCGCCGGATTTTCTTTAAAATTTTCGGAACCCCCAAATAAATAATAATTTTGATAAATGGCTTAAATAAATCATATTTCATAAATTAGCTTCAAAAGCATGACACAAATTAAGTAAGGTATATTAGAGTGTGCCAGTACACCGTGTGGCATTACTTACTCGGGTATACTGTACACGGGTAAGGGGTGTCACAAAATATAACACCCCTCACCCGACTACAGTGTAGCCGAGCAAGGCATGCTACAATCGGTGCCGGAGCACCCTAACTTATCTTACCTTATTTTTTTTAAATAATTTTAAATTCATTTAATTTAATATCAATTATTTTTCAACGGGGAAACCAGCGGAGTTTCCCCTAGTTTATTATCGTATTGTTGAATTTCAAACAGGTGAATATTGAAATACGCCAAACGATAATAAAATAGGGGAAACTCCGCTGGTTTCCCCGTTGAAAAATAATTGATATTAAATTAAATGAATTCAAAATTATTTAAAAGAAATAAGGTAAGATAAGTTAGGGTGCTCCGGCACCGATTGTAGCATGCCTTGCTCGGCTACACTGTAGTCGGGTGAGGGGTGTTACATTTATTGTAACACCCTCCCGGTAGCAACTCCATACATTCTACTGTTTCGGTGACCGGTGTCGGTCCGAACAGTTAGAACGTCCGGAAAAATATTTAAACTAAAGTCAGGAACCATAATTAACTCAAATATTAATAAGAAAAATTTATGAAAAATTTTTGAAATAAAATACAACCAAGTTAAACGAGCCTGTGCCCAAGCGATGGGTAACCAGAGTGAAGTTGCGGTTCTCGCAACGAGGAGCCCTAGACCCGGGGAAAAATTCATAAAATAATTTTTGGGACTCCAGAGAAGGGTCATTGAGGTTCCTATGGCATTAGAATGCCAAGAAAATACTTAGAAAAATTTTTCAATCGGTATAGACAATTTTGACCCGTTAAGCCAAACGGAGGGCATTTTGGTCATTTCGCCTTCAGAGACGATTTTTGGCCGACTTGTCCAGTTAAGTAAATAATTATTATAATCTAAAATATGAATAAATATTGCTAAAAATTGAATTGAAAATGAGTAGAAAAGAAAAGAAAAGAAAAATGAAAGAAATTGAGAATAATGACATCACATGATGTCATTGCAATGCCCTCCACCAATCAAATTTCAACAAAGCACTTTAAAAGGAGATAATTGAGACAAAAATTGAAAACAAAATCTGCATCTTCTCTCCCAAAACCAGCCAGCAGCCACCTCTCCCATTTCCACCATTGTTATCCTTCATTACACCTTGCTAACTTTGAAATTTTCACCATAAAATCCCTACCTTCCTTCATAAAAATTTAATATTACATCTTGAGCAAGTGATTGGCTGTGACACCCCTTACCCGACTACAGTGTAGCCGAGCAAGTTATGCCACTCAGTGTGCCGAGCACTCTATTTTATCTTAATTCATTTTTTTTATTCTTCCTTATGAATATAACTTGTGAAATATAATTTATTTAAGCCATTTATCGAAATTATAATTTATTTGAGGTTCCGTGAATTTTATAGAAAATTCGGCAGAGTACCGGCTAAAAATAGAGAAAACAGTTCTTCGGAACCTGTGAAAAACACTTCCTATGATCATATTCAATCATCTCATCACTCTCAAAATTCAATATCAAAATCTCAACATTTTTCACCATTCATTTCTCAATCATTCATCTCATGTGATAATCATGTACAAGTCACAGATATGTATTCACTTTTCCTTCCACAAACACAATTTTCTTAACAATTCCTCTATTTGTCATTCATTCATTTCACATCATCATTAGACTCAAATCATAAATAAATTCACACATGTGATTTATAATCACAATTTACAAGTACTTACATTAATATAAAATTATATTACATTTGTTTCAAATACACATGATAAAATAAGAGTTTAATTACAAAATTTACAAAAACCTCAAAATAAAAAATGGGACCTAGTGTCCTACCAATGCACTGTGGATGGTGAGGTGACACGGACACTATGCAGAACTGTGAACTGCCTTACCGAATCTGTGGTCTACTGGGCCCTCTGTCCAAATCTTCAATACCTACGCGTTGCAAAAGCGACGCGCTAAGCATAAAGCTTAGTGGTGCCAATAATACAAGAAAATATAATATGCAAATAAAAATAATAATTTCCTTGCTATTGTGTTCATAAGAAATGAATAATTACTCACTTATTGTTTTAGTCGAGGGCTAATCATGTTTTATGATATTAACTTCTTCATGATCTTGAGCTTCTTTGTATTTTTGTAATCATTCCTGATACTTAATTTTCGTATTTTCTTTAATAATCAGTTCAATCACAGTTATACTTTTCCATGCCCAAGTAACCTATCTTTGGGCGATGGACTAGATAACGGGTCGTTGGCACTGGACACCGCGATGCCTCGAGCCGTCATACCATGGGACGCAGAACGTCAACCATGTATGCAGTCAGTATGGCTAAAAAGCCATGATATCACATAATCGGGCATAAAAGCCATGCATACGGGCATAAAAGCCATGAATATGGGCATAAAGCCATGAATACAGGCATAAAGCCTTTCGCAGTACTGCTAAAACAATACCCTATTGGCATGCCAAACTATCCAAACCAATCACATTAGGCCTACTAGGGCATTTTGCATTTTTAAGTTTCACATTTTTTAATTTCAAGTTTTGGTGTCACTATTCACTTCATTAGTCAAACAAAAAGTTGACTTTTGCATCAAAAGTAGGTACATTGGCTTTGGCACTTCAAACATACCACATTTTTTATTTAAAACTTGTTGGAAGTGATCACCATTACCATTTCTAGGCTTAAACCAAGGGAAACAAAATTTTCAGTTTTTGAAGCTTAACTTTACTATTCCATTAAGCACTGTTATAGTGGGAATTTGAGGAAATGGTAAACATGAAAGTTGTTCCTTATTTTGTCTAGTTGAATTACTTTTTTTGAATTACTCCATTTGGAGTTTTGTAGCTCAAGTTATGGCCAAAATAAGTTTATTGTTCACGTGTACTGTTCATGCTAAAATTTTGAGTTTTGGCAGATTTTGGTCCAAATTTGGTCAGTAATTTGACCAAGTTAAGTTCATAATTTGGTCTAACTTTCTTCATATGAAATGTTCTACCATGCCTTAGGTTTCCATCGGTTCAAGAATCGCCTAAATCCGAGTTTTCTAGAGGGAGTTATAGTCATCCAAACATTACTGTTCAAATGAAAATCTGCAGAGTTGCAGGTTTGATAACTTAACTTTGCTCAATAATTTGAATGGGTTAATGGCATAATTTGGGGTAATGTTCTTCATGAAAGTTGTTTGTCTATATCATATCTTGTTGCTGTAAAAATTTCAGGTCAATTTAACCATTCTACAGTGAGTTATGGCCAAATGAACAGTTACTGTTCATTTGGTCATTCTGCAGGGACTGTTTGCAGGGTATCCGGATTGGGGCCAACTTTTGGTCCACTTGCTTTGGTCTTTTGGGCTTGGTTTCTCCAGAAAAAATGTGCCATTATAAGCCTAGTTTCATGTCCAATTGGCCAAACACCAATTGAACCTACACAACCAAAGTTATGGCAGTCCAATTGGACTGAAATCTCAGCCACCATGCTGCTATCTTTAGGCAGCCTACCATTCCACTTTGCCATGCCATTTTTCGGTCCAATTTATGGTCAACATACCTCAAATGGTCACTAATTGACCATTACAATGTTCTTTAACCATTTCATACGCCAAGTCAAATTTTCATTCCTAAACCCTAGCTAAATTTCAAAGTTTTTCACAATTTCCCTAATTTACTCTTTCATTCTCTATATATATATATGTATACACTTTAAACCTAAGCTCTAGTTCACTCTAAGTCCATCAAACACTCCATTTCTATTCCTTCAATAGGGCTGCCGAAATTCAAGGAGTACATATACATAAATTTCATTCATTTAATTCACAATTCCTTACTTATTTTAAGTCCTTAATATGGAATAAAAGAAGTACAAGTATAAATAGGCACTAACCTTTTTGAAACCAACCTTGAGCTTGTTATTCTTCAAGATTTCCCCTAAAATCATAATAATCATAATCAATTATAACTTCACTTTCCTAAATTAAATATTCAATAAAAATTCAACAGCATTTCCCCTTAAATTGGACTAAACTCCTATCATAAATCTTAAATCCACAACCACCCATTAATACCCAATCTGGCAGCTTGTGCATTTAAATTTATATATAATGATCTAACCGTTAGATAAATCCCAAATTTTAACCATATATTCAAGACATCCCTATACAATATCAGTAAAAAGTTTAGCATCAAGTAATCTTTATATCATGAGATATCAAAACATTCATTCAACCCTTCAAAATCTGAATTGTTGCAGAAATCAGTCTTACTCAGACAGCTCATGCAAAACAATTTATATCTCATAAACCACAAGTCTAAAATTCACCAAATTTTAACCCAGCAGCCTCAACATCCCAAATATCATTTGTACCAAATTTCATAATTTTATAAGCATCCTAACTATTTATTTTTCTCAAATTTTAGTAGCCAAAATTCAGAATTCAACCTACAGACAGCCTGTGTTCAACAATATATTTCTCCAAATCCAACCGTTGAACAATCACCAAATTTTAACCATAACTTCCACACATACATACCTCAAACATATCCAAAAATCAGCCATAGATGTTGAGCCAAACTCACCTGGACGGAAGAGAAACATGCTGCCCTGCTGAACCCCTTTTTCTGCTACTGTTCATCTCCTTCTTCCTTTCTTTCTTTCTTTTCCTTTTCTCTCTCTTTCTCTCTTATTCCAGCCCGTATGAAGAAGGAAACTGCTGGTTTCCTTTGGCTTTTATCTCATTTTAAGTCATTTTTATCTCTTTTTATTGGTTTGTCAAATAGTGATTGGAGGGGGCTTTTAAATGACATCATCATATGTCATAATTAAGCATTTTCCTTCATTTTCTTTTCTTCTTTTCTCTACTTATTTTCAATTCAATTTTTAGCAATATTTATTCATATTTTAGATCATTATAATTATTTACTTAACTGGACAAGTCGGCCAAAAATCACCTTTGAAGGCGAAATGACCAAAATGCCCTCCGTTTGGCTTAACGGGTCAAAATTGTCTGTACCGATTGAAAAATTTTTCTAATTATTTTCTTGGCATTTTAATGCCATAGGAACCTCAATGACCCTTCTCTGGAGTCCCAAAAATTATTTTATGAAATTTTTCCCGGGTCTAGGGCTCCTAGTTGCGAGAACCGCAACTTTCCTCTGGGTTACCCCTCGCTAGGGCACCGGCTCGTTTAACTTGGTTGTATTTTATTTCTAAAATTTTTACTAAATTTTTCTTATCAATATTTGAGTTATTTATGGTTTCTCACTTAAGTTTAAATATTTTTCCGAACGTTCTAGCTGTCCGGACCGACACCGGTCACCAGAACAGTAAAATGTACGGAATTGCTACGGGGAGGGTGTTACATTGGCTGCCAAGAAAGTGAAGGAAAATTAAAGTTTGGCTAAGAGAAAATTCTGCCCTCCTAAGGTTAGTGCTAAATTTTTACTTCTTCCTCTTATAATGATGAAAATAAAGTGAATTACACTAGAATTACATGATAAATAATGAAAATAAAGTGAGTTACACTAGAATTACATGATAAATGATGAAATTGATGGATATATGTTAGACTAAGAATCCAGCCAGCTTGTGTAGGAGTAGGATTTGAAGTGTTTTATTGCAAATAAAATGGATAACTTGCTTGATTATGATGAGAAGTGTGATTAGTATGTTTAATTGGTGTGTGTTGTGTGAACCTTAAATTTGAGCTAGGGTTTTGGGAGAGTAATTTGGACTTTGCTCGTGAAATGGTGAGTGAACATTTTAATGGTCAATTAATGACCATTTGAGGGAAGTTGACCATAAATTGAAGTGCATTAGAGTGTTACACACTGAATTGATAGGCTGCCTAGTGACAGCAGCAGGATGGCTGTGATTCTAGCCCACTTAGATAGCCATAACTTTGGCTGTGTAGGTTCAATTGGTGTTTGGCAAATTGGACATGAAACTAGACTTATAATGGCACATTTTTTCTGAAGAAACCATGCCCAAAGGACCAAAGCAAGTGGACCAAAAGTTTGCCCCAATCCGGGTACCCTGTAAGCCAATTCTGCAGAATGACCAAATGAACAGTACTGTTCATTTGGCCATAACTCACTGTAGAAATGGTCAATTGACCTAAAATTTTTACAGGAATAAGATAAGACATAGACAAACAAATTTCGTGAAGAAACCTACCCCAAATTATGGCCAGAACCCATCCAACAAGGCAGTGGCAGTCACTATTCATGGTACTGTAGATTTGGTAAATTCTGCAGAATTGAAATTCGGCCAGCTGTGGTTTTTGGACCATATCTGGAGCTATAAAACTCCAAATGGAGTGATTCAAAAAAGGAAATTCAACTAGACAAAATAAGGAACAACTTTCATGTTTACCATTTCCTCAAATTCCCACTGCAACAGGACCCAATGGAACAGTAAAATTGGGTCACAAAAACTGAAAATTCTGCTCTCTTGGTTTTAGGTTTGGAAATGGATTTGGTGGTTAATTCCAACAAGTTTTAAATGTAAAATATGGTACATTGGGGGTGCTAAAACCAATGTACCTATTTTCTATCCAAAAGTCAACATTTTTGTTGACCAATGAGGTGAATAGTGACACCAAAACTTGAAATTCAAAATTTGAATTTAGAAACGCATCTAGGAGACTTTAAATTGCAATTGGCAATTAATACTAGCAAATGTAAAACTCAAAATGTGGGATCTTGGTGTAATTAGAATTAATATATCCACTAAGTATGAAAAAGTCAACATTTTGGTTGACTAGTAAGGTGAATAGTAATCAAAATGATTAGTAAATTAAGATGAAAACTTAGAACCAATTCTAAGCTTAAATGCTTAGAAATTGTATGACAAATGTAGACTATGCATCCTAGTCAAAATTTGTTAAAAAGGAATTAAGGCCATAAAATTGAAATCCCTGAAATGTTTATGGATTAGTTGAAACATGAAAAATAAGTCACCTAATTGATGTGAATAGATAGTTAGGGCTTATATGCCCATCACAAATGGAATTCATAAAATATTAGTAACTCAACTTGAAATATAAAATTTGTAATTACATAAGTAGATTCTTGAATGTATAAATGAGAAAGGAAAAATGTTTTGAATACAATGGTACATGTGAACCATTGTTTAGAATTGTGATCAATATGAATAACATAATGAATGAATAAATGAACCATATTAATGTATGAATGAGACATTAGTTCTCATTATTGTAGAAAGGAGAAGTATTTTGAGTACAATGGTATAAAAGGATAATTGATATGAATTGTGATTATATAAATGATCAAATGAATGTATGAATTATAATTGAAATTTCTCATGAAATAATGAAGTCATAAAACACAATATATTAATATTTAATGATATTATGTGCCCTTGTATTGCCTAGACATGTGTGTCAGATTGGATAGTTTGGCATGCCAATAGGGTATTGTTTTAGCAGTACTACGAAAGGCTTTATGCCTATATTCATAGCTCTATGCCCGTATTCATGGCTTTATGCCCGTATTCATGGCTTTATGCCAACATTCATGGCTTTTATGCCTCATTATGTGTTATCATGGCTTTTTAGCCATACCGCATTTATCGTGGTTGGCGTTACTGCGTCCCATGGTATGACGACGAGGCACGCGGTGTCGGTGCCAACGACCCGTTATCGATTTAGTCGACAGTCGTAGGTTACTTGGGCAGTGTAATCTATTGAAATAAATTAAGGCTATTAGTAATTAAAAATATTAGAAATCAAATAAATGAGTTAATAAGACTTCAAAAGAATTAGTTAGAATTTTGAAATGATCCAAACCACATAAAAAAAAATTGTTAAGTAAAATGATAAAAGAGTTGCAAAAATAGGTATAACTTAACTAAATATTTTAAATGTACCTTCTATTGCCATATAAATATAAACTGAGTGTTTTTATTAATTCTGTATGTTGTACATTATCCCTGTGAATTTCGGAATTAAACGCTTCCAAAGCGGAACAAATTAGAACAAAAGATAATTAATAGTAGACACATTGTATTAAATTAAATTGATTCTTAAATATTCAAATTATGCTTCGTTCTTTCTTTATTTGTATATTTTATTTTCTTGTTCTATTATTACACCACTAAGCAGCAATGCTTAGCGCGATGGATTTGTTTCCTCGCGCAGGTACTTTAACTAAGATTTATGGAGTCCAGATCTGCAGAAGTGGCTGGAGTATTCAAGGTTGTCACCTCCTCAGCAATGCATGTAGATAGGGCCCATATAGATCATATTTTGTATTTAGTATAAAATGCTAGATATTGTATTATAATGTAGATTATGAGCAGGTAATTAATAGAAATGTAATGTAATTTAATAAATTAGCTCTTTCATATATAATTAGTTTATACATCATGTAAATTATGAAATTTTGTAATTATTTTGTAAATTATGTAAATTAAGGAAATTTGAAAATTTTGCTCATTGAATTTGAGAATGTTTACATATGAATTGAGTATGAATGGAAATGAATGGAAATGATTATGAAATTGAAATGTATGGATGAGATTTGAAATATGAGAAAATCATGAGAATGATTGATGAGATAATTATGATTAGCATAGATAAGATTTTATTTTGGAAATATTATTGAAATTTTCAAACAGGTAAATAGTAAAATACGTCAACTGGTAATAAAATAGGGGAAACTCCGCTGGTTTCTCCGACGAAAAATAATTAATATTAAAATATAATGAGATCAAATTATGAAAGGAATAAAGTAAGATAAGATAGGGTGCTCCGGCACCGAATGTAGCACACTTTGCTCGGCTACACTGTAGTCGGGTGAGGGGTGTTACAATATATGTTAATGTAAAATTGAGCAGTTGTACATTAAAGTTGTAATAATATTATTTTTTATTTTTCTTTTGTAAATTAAGATTTGTGTATGTAAATTTAATTTAATGCAGTGTTTATGAGTTATCGAATTGTTTTGAAGAATTTTTAAGTTGTGAAATTTGAGTTGAAATTTGGTTGAATTGAATTGATTTGAGAATATATTGGCAGTTGGGGTTGAGAAATGAAATGAATTATTTGGAAGTATTTTTCACAGGTTTTGAAGAACTGTTTTTCCCGAATATCGATGACACTCTACCGAAAATTTTTCAAAATTTATATAAAATAAAAATATACAAAAATTTTAACTAGCCTTTAAACTTAAAGTAAATGTTTTAATACCTATTGTAAAAGCTCACCATTTTCAAAAGGTAAAAAAATTGTTTTAAAATCCCTTGTAGTATATTTAATGGGTTACCGTTAGGCAAAGTACGGTAAATCATTAGATGTATTACGGGATCATGTTACATCTTACTGAGGGGTAGGGTGTGACATGTTTTAGTGGTATCAGAGCAATGGTTTTAAAATAAATTTTGAACTGTGAATTTGAAATATTTTGTTGGAAAATACAACTGCTCAAATGTTTGATACATATGACATATTTACTTTATGAATATGCACTAACAGAGGTCAAACTCCTTGTGTTTATTATCAGAGAGTAGAAAATTTCTGAAAGCGGAATGGAAGAAGGAGATCATTCCGTAGAACAATCTGTCGAGGTTAAGGCCCAAGGAGAAGCCCCAGCACTCTAGAATGTGAGTGGGTCAGCCACTCCAGCTCCTCCTCAAGCACCGCAGCTCCCTGCTCAGTTTGCATAGCAGATGGCTACGTTCTTTTAACAAATGATGGGAAACTTGCCAACACAAGCTCAGACACAAGCCCTTACAGCAAAAACACAGCCCTCAGTACGACAATATGAAAAGTTAATGAAATTTAGGGCTACAGAATTCAAAGGAACAGTGGATCCACTGGAAGCAGAACAGTGGTTAGAGAGGATGGAACGGGTTTTCAGAAAACTACAGTGTGCTGAAAAGTTGAAGTTCGAATATTCAGTATCACTTCTGTAAGTGGATGCATATGAGTGATGGAAGACCATCCCCCACAGTCTAGTAGAGCCACCAGTCCTCGCATGGGCAGACTTTTTGAGGGAATTTCGGCAAAAGTGGGTCCTCGATACTTATGTAGACATGAAGCTGCAAGAGTTTTTAAGTTTGAAGTAAGGGGACAAAACTGTAGCAGAGTATGAGCGGAATTTCTCTCGACTAAGCCACTATGCCAGAAGCTTGGTCACCACCCCCAGAGACTGGTGTAAGAGGTTTGAGGCTGGGTTGAGGCCTAGCTTGAGAATGTAAGTGGTGGAGTTTCAACACTAGAATTTTTTTGAATTGATTTCACAAGCCCTGGAACTCGAAAGGATAGAATCAGAAGGGGTAGTGAAAAAGAGTACAGAAGAGAAAGAGAAAATAGAAAAAGCTACTGGTCAAACTACAAAAAGTAGTTCAGGGAAGAGAAAACATTTTTGGAGGATCTAGCTCATGCGAATCGAGTAGAGGTAGATCTTCTGGACAAAAATCACCTCGATCCAATTAGCAAACTCAGCAGACACACTGAAATACGCTGTCGGATCGACTTTGTGAGACTTATGGTAAACCACATAGTGGAGTATGTTATAGAGCTATAGGAGCATGTTTTAATTGTGGAGGGACTGGTCATTTTGTTAAGGATTGCGTAAGTCCATGGCATTATGGATCATTTATCATGTTAGAAGGATCAGCCCAAGTTTCTACCCTAAAGAGTTCATCATTAGTTGGTAGAGCTAGAAGCAGAGGTAGGGGTAGTACACCTGGAAGTCAGAATACTGTGAATCAGCCAGGACAAGGTGATACTCCAGCTAGAGTATACACTATGCGACAAAGGGATGAGGATGAGACTTCTAACATTGTTGTTGGTATTTTCTCAATTCTTAATTAAGATATGTATATGTATAAAAATCAATTTTGATGTGTTAGTGATTAGTCTTTTAGGATAAGAATTACGATAATAAGCATGATTGGAATTAATTTTGGAAAAGTTTCTAGTGAGAGACATCTCCTAGATTACGATAAATGATAAAGTTAATTAGTAAGCCTAATTAGGTAAGGCAACAGGACCTAAAAGTAAGTTATAGTAATATAGCTACCTTAGATGCGAGTAAGGGTATTACTGCTGATAAATGTCAGTGGGTACCATAATCAAAATAAGTTTAAGATATTAGTGGATTTGAAAGAAATAAGATATAGGGAAGTTTGATTTATTGGGATGTATCGTAGTAACTATGCAATATTCTTGATGTTTGTGTTATAAGCTGCAGATTACAGTACTGACTTGGGATTTATTGTGTAGAGCTACGTACTAACCAATAGTACACAAGGATAAGAATAATTGCAAACGGCATCTGTTTTGATATAGTTATGATAAGATAAAGTTTTCTTATTGGAAAGGAGTTTGAAAATCCTAACCCGGGATTTAAAACTCTAAAGTTAGAATATTAAAAGGTTATAGTTCAGTACAAGTCACACCTTACCCCTCTGTAAGGCATAACATAATCTCATATAATACCTAATGAACTACCGAACTTCACCTACCGATAACTCATTAAGTACCCTACAAAGGATTTTAAAACAATTTTCTTACTTTTATAAGTGGTGAGCATTTTCTAATAGGTATTAAAATTATTTATTCGAAGATTTAAAACTAGTAAAAATTTTTGTCCCATTTTATTTTTCTGCAAATTTTATAAAAATTTCGGTAGAGTTCCGTATGTATTTTGAGAAAACAGTTCTTCAAATATCTGAAAAAAAGCACTTTCAAAGATTTATCTCAACAATTTCATCAATTTCACAACCATCCCAACCAATTTCAATATCATTTCTCAATTTTCAAAATTCAACAATCATCAAAATACTACCAATTAATTTCATTCAAATTAAAACAAAATATTTCGATTCATATTTCATGAAAGATAAAACAATTTATATACAACATTCCAAAAATTTACATTACGAGAAATCCAAACCAAAATTTATCACAAGCTTTATACAACTTTATACCATTTTATACAACTGCTCATAACCAATTTTACATGTCCATACAGTTACATACATTTACCTACATCAAAATAATTTTTACAATCAGGGTATAAAATATACCTGATAGACTTCAAGGCAGGCAGCTCCTCAATCCTCAGCAGCTTACTCTGCTGCTCCTCTGGTCTCTATATCTGCGACAGCTATAATAGCCATTGCTAAGTACTAGGACTCAGTGGTGCACAACATACTAAAATAATCTTTATGCGGAATTTGAATCATACTTATTCAAAAATTAAACTGAAGATGAAATATAAATTCAAAACATGATTTATAAGATTTTAATCCAAACAATTTCATTTCAAAAGTCTCAAAACAAATTTTATAAAAACACAGTTATATCATGCCATTCGAAATAAATATCATCTCAATAGCCATAGGCTAAGGAGAAATCACATCACAAGGCTAGCTAGCTCAAATATATGGGAACCCATTCTTTTTCTTCTTTTACTGGCACACACCTCAACACTTCAGCCAGAGAAGGAATCAAAATTCAAAACTGATTTCCCCCACTAATCATGCTAGTGAGGTGTTCAAATATATGGTCATGACACTGTGGTTTCAAAACTTATCTTAACAATTTACTAAATATTTATTGCTATTTCAAACATACACAAATAAACTTTCAACAATTCAAAGCAAAAGCATAATACACATTTCATGCACTTTGTAAATGAATTTTTAAGCATATTGATGTTGTGCACAAACCTTATACGAGTCACCTCTTGGCCTTGACTCGATCCTTCGGGTTCTTTCCCTATATTCTTTTCCACTGAAACACATAGTTTCACAGTGATTCAGTATCACAACTCATCATAAATCCAAAAATAAATTCAAATCTACTTTTACCTAGCTTTGATATGCTAAACTTAGCGTTCTTTAAAATTTATGTTTCGGGGTTACTATTCACTATACTATTCAAGTCAATTTGTTGACTTTCTAAGGCTTAATAGGTATGGGAATTTCAATTTCACCCACATACCACATTTTGGTTACTAAATTTGTTGGTTTTGGTTGTTTACTCAAATTCTAAGTCTTTTAGGCAAATTTGCAAATTTTTAGTTTTGGTGTCTTATGTTGCACTGTTCCATTGGTCATTTTTCTGTCAGAATTTGGCTAAGTTTTCTTCATAGAAATTGTTCCTTATTGTCTTAAATTTATTCTCTTTTTTGAATCACTCCATTTGGAGTTTTGTAGCTCAAGTTATAGCCATTTGAATCATGGCTGCCGAATTGAATTTATCCAGATTTTCTGGGCAAATTCTGGTTTTGGCAGTTTTAGGTCACCAATTTTGGGTGGCTAAATGACTTGGTTAAGGGAATGATTTGGGTTGTGTTCTTCATGAAAGTTTTAGGTCTATATCTCAGCTTTCCACTGGTAACATTTCAGGTCATTTAGACCTGCCTAGCCCAAGTTATGGCTAAATGAACAAACACTGTTCATTTGGTCATTTTTGTATAGGTCAGATTGCCTAATCCGGATTTGGTCAATTTTTTCACTAGGTTTTGGTCACTTTTTGGGTATGATTCCTAAATGAAAAATGTGTCATTTTGTGCCTAGTTTCATTCCCAATTAGCTTCACACCAATTGGGCTTGTAAATTTTCAGTTTTGGTCCTTGAAAGAGACCTTGGTCTTGCTGCCTGAAGCATGACCCTAATCACTCTGAATTTAAATTTAATGCTAACACTTCCAACATACCTCAATTAGTCACAAATGACCATTTCCCAACTCCAATAAGGTCAAACACATCATTTAACAAATTCTCACATTTTTCCTCTCAAAACCCTAGGTGCCAAAACCCTAATTACACAATTTTGAAATTTAATGCAATTAAAGTCATTATTCAACACCTACCCATGTATTTCAACTCAATTATGCTTTTTTTAATTCATCAAAACCATGCAATCTCTACTCCCTTAAGGGCTGGCTGAAATTCACAATTGGTCCTCCATATTTGATTTGTTTTATTTTATACAATTCTAACTTAAGTGAAGTGCCTAAGCATGATCATGAAAAAAAAAAAAGTAAAAGAATTCTTACTAACCTCTTGTAGCTTTTCAAATCTTCACTTTTCTACTTCCCTTTTTAATTTCTTCCTTCACCACTCTTCTTACCAAGGTCAAATTTTAAGTTTTAATTAGGAGAACTAAGGGTTTTAGGGCTAGTTTAGGGGGGTTGCTCAAGCTCAAGATTGAGCTTTAATGGAGTATGAGAGGGAAAGAGGAAAGAGATGAGAGAGATAAGAGAGGTGTGTGTGGGACAGCAAGAAAGAAGACCACTTTTTAAATTTCCTTCTTTTTTTTTTTTTAATAATTATCTCTTTTTTTCTAATTTTAATAATTTGACTTTATTGCATCATCTATGACATCATAATTCCTATATATATTTTTTCTTTTCTTTTCTTTTATGTATTTTTAAATCTTTATTAATACACAATTATCCTAAAATTTTACTTTTTAATTATTAGGTATATTGCATCATGCATGATGTCATGCATGATGTAATAAACTTTTTTCACTTTTTCAATTTTTTTTCTTTTTCCTTTTTTATTTATTTTTCTTTAGTTTTTTTTTTAATTTATTTCTTGATCCCAAATTTTTTTTTTCTCCGATTTTATTAGACAGTTAGGTCAGGAGTCAGCTCTAGGGGTTAATTGACCAAATTTCCCCTCACTGGTTCGATCCGGTTTGTAAATAATTCAATATTTCTTCCGGATCCCTAACCTAATTATTTGACTGGCTTAACAATTCTTTTTCGTGATTTTTTCTTTTCCACTGTGTTCGCAATAGTCCTAAGGACGCAGCGTCATATTTTACGGTTTGAAATTTGAGTTTAAATCGACTTTGCAATCCTTCCCAAGAAGGTCACCCATCGCTGTGACTCTCGGCTCATTTAACCTCTTATGTTCTGTTTTTCTTATTTATACTTAACTAATTGACAATTGCTAATTATTTGTGTTTAGGGCTTATCTAGTTGTCTTAGATGTGGTTCTAATTCCCTTAATTATCCGGGCCGACACCGGTCACCGGAATAGTGAAATATACCAGGCTATGCAAATAGGGGTGTTACAGTACAAAAAAAAGTAATGACTACACATCAGTGCAAAATAACCTATAGAATATCGATAGATAAAAGAGTTGTGAAAGTAAAAATTAGAGTAGCTGGTGCAAATGTAATAAAGAAACGTTATGAATATTAGTTAAAGTATTGACTAGAATGGTCAAAGGACTAAATCAAAGTAATATTGAAGTATAGCAGATTTATTAGGGATGATAAGAGGTATTAAATCATGACTCGACAGTGAAGTTAAGGAAGAAGATAAGATTAAGGAATAAAATAATTAAAGTTAAGTTGTGGAATGAAAGAAAAAAAAAAGAAACAAATAGAACAGTAAGAAATGAAAAAAAAAACACTAGATGAGGAATTGCCACCAGGGCAAACAACCTATTTAAGAAGCGTAATGATATCCCAAACTATTTTATCAAGAAAGAAATAAGTTAAACAAAAGAAAACAAGATAGTGCAAAATGGCACATAGGCCTTAGTCATAAATGGAGATGGTAAGATAAGGGTTATGGATCTATGGCCAATAAAGAGATAAGTGGTTCATATATGACCAACGAGGTCATTAAAAAAAAAAAAAAGAGATTACAAAGGAAAATAATTGCTAAAGCAACAGTAAGAAAAGATTATGATTGTACAAACAAATTAAATGTTACATGAGATTGTTAGAAGTCTTACACAGACTCAAAGGAATGAAGATTATAAGATTATGTAAAAAGGAGAAAGACTAAGTTCTCATTACCTAGGATCTCACGAGGTCCTAGAAAGAGTGAATCCGTTAGCACACATATTTGCCTCTAGAATTGAAATGAATTCAAAATTAACTTATGACAGAAGCTCATAAGGAACTTGGCACACAAGGTGAGCAATCGATATGTAAATATTATTAGTTAAAGTGCTACGGACCATCATTCCAATGATGAGGCTACATGAAAATGTGAGAAAAATATGAGAAAATAACACATATGACTAATTGAGGATAGATAGTGGGCAGAATTTTGAGGACAAAATTTCTTTTAAGGGGGGAGGGGGGGGGGGGGGGAGGGAGAGAGAATTGTAACACCCCTATTTGCATAGCCTGGTATATGTTACTGTTTCGGCGAATGGTGTCGGTTCGGATAATTAAGAAGATTATAACCATATTTAAGACACCTAGTTAAGCCCTAAACGCAAATAATTAGTAATTATCAAATAGTTATATATAAAGAAGAAAAATAAAGCATAAAAAGTTAAATGAGCCGAGAGTCACAGCGATGGGTGACCTTCTCGGGAAATGAGTGCGAGGTCAGTCTTAACTCAAATTTTGAACAGGAAAATGTGACGCCGCGGTTCTTAGGACTATTATGAACACAGTGGAAAAGAGAAAATTATAGAAAAGAATTGTTAAGCAGGTCAAATAATTAGGTCAGAGATCCGAAAGAAATATTGAATAACTTGTAAACCGGATTGAACCAGCGAGGGGCAATTTGGTCAATTCACCCATATAGCTAACTCCTGACCTTACTGTCCAATAAAATTGAAGAAAAGAAAATTTTGGGATCAAGAATTAAATTAAAGAACTAATGAAAAAATAAATACAAAAAGAAAAAGAAAAAGGAAAAAAGTTTATTACATCACCTTCACGACATCATCGTGATGTCAAAACTCATTTTAATTTCCCTACCATAATTAACCAAGTCAAATAAGACTAAAACACATAAAATAAAACCAAAATTACAAGAAAAATGACTTTTGTTTCTTCTTCCTTCAAATGTGCCGCCCCTCTCTCTCTTTTTTCTCTCATCTCTTCCATCTTTCCACCATGAAAGCTTAATTTAAAGCTTTCTAAACCAAAAATTCAGCCATAGATTTTGATGTTTCCTTGGTTAAAACTTGTCCTTAGGTCTTGATTTAAAGATTGAAAGTGAAAAAGAAAGGAAAATTAGAGAGTTTGAGAAGATAGAAAAAACTTCATTTGAGGTAAACTTTCTTTTAAGTTGATTTAGTTATGTATGCATGGAAGTGAACTTGAAGATGAGGATTTAAATTTAGGAATTAAAAAACTTATGCATGTCTTGGTAAACCATGGAATTTTGGCTAGCCATGGTACTTAGGGTTTTGATGGTGTTTATTTAAATTAAATATGAATTGTGATGTGTTAAGAGGTGTTGAGCATGGTTAGTGAAGTGAATTTGAATGAATGGTGTTAATTGGAAAATTAGGGTTCTTGCCTTAGGATTTAGAAAAGAAAATTTGAAAAAAAATTTGAGAATTGGCCAAATTATGTATTTGACCTTATTTGAGTTGAGAAATGGTAAATTCAAACCATTTGTGGTGTGTATGAATTGTTGGAAACAAGTTTAAATTCAGATTGGTGAGGGTCAATCTGCAGGCAGCTTGACCTAGGTCCCTTTCAAGGACCAAAACTGAAAATTTACCAACCCAATTGGTGTGAGGCCAATTGGGAATGGAACTAAACACAAAATGGCACATTTTTCATTTAGGAATCATGCCCAGAAAGTGACCATAACTTAGTGAACAATTAGACCAAATCTGGAATTGGGCACACTGATCTGTACAAAAATGACCAAATGAACAGTAGTTATGTAAATGACCATAACTTGGTCTAGGAAGGTCTAAATGACCTGAATTTTATACCGATAGAAAGCTGAGACATAGCCCTACAACTTTCATGAAGAAAACAAACCCAAATTTTGACCATAACCTGTTTGAAAAATCACCTGCAGTCAATGTACAAAAACTGCCATAATCCAGGAAATTGCCCAGAATTCTGGGTAACACCAAATCCGGCCAGCCATGTTCAAATGGCCATAACTAGGGCTACAAAACTCCAAATGGAGTGATTCAAAAAGGAAAATAAAGTTAAGACAATAAGGAACAACTTCTATGAAGAAAAATTAATCAAATTACTACAGCAACTTGACTAATAGAATAGTGTAAAATAGGACACCAAATCTGAAATTTTAGAATTTCACCTAAGAAACTTAAAGTTTGAGGAAAAATACCAAAACCAACAAATTAGGTAACCAAAATGTGGTATGTGGGTGAAATTAGAATTCCCATGCTTATTAAGCATTAGAAAGTCAACAAATTAACTTGAATAGTATTATGAATAGTAACTCCAAAATGAAAATTTCCAAAAATGTTAGTTTAAGCATATTGGGGCTAGAATTAAGTATATATGAATTAATTATTGGATTTATTGTGAGACAAGATACCAAAACACTATAAATTGGGTGACCTGAAAAAGAATAGAACAAACTGAGTTAAGGCCTAGAGGTGACTCACATCAAGTTTGTGCACAATAAATTTTCACTTTCGATTTGCTATTAGAAAATTATTTGAATGCATTTTAGAGCAATTTATGCTCAATAATGCTTTTAGAAATATTGTGTTACCTACTTTGTAAATAGAAATTTGAAATAAAAATTGATTAATATTTTGCATGAAATATTGAATAATATGATTTTGAAATTATTTTTTATTCACACTTAGCATGGCAGCCCCTTACTATGTTCCTCCTCCACTTGTGGGGTTGAGTTTGATATTTGATCACTTTCCTCCCTCTCTGGCTTGCCAGTCTGAGGTGAGTTTGGATGAGTACTCATTAGCTAGCTAGCCATCTCCCTCATTGATTTCGATTAGTGGGGTGAGTTTGCCTTGTCATGGTGTACAACACGGCATGTTTGGAAATTTTGTGTCATGGCCTAAGTTGTGTTATTGATTGGTAACACTATGATTATTAAATTTTTTGATCAAATTTGTGTTACATTAAGCTTTGAAAATTGTGAAATATTTAAATTGTGATTTGTTATAAATGTGATTTGAAAAAATTGTGAAATATGATTGCGAAATATTTGAACTGTGAATTAATGATAAATGTTTTATATTTTGCATTTTATATTTTATTGTGCACTACTGAGTATTTTTATAATTAGCGATAGCTTTCTTTGTTATTGCAGATAGAGACAAGGAAAAAGCAGTAGAGTGAGCTACAGATTGTTGGTACTACACGGAGGCTTTTGTACGGGTATTTAGTTATACCCTTGTAGTTATTTTTATGTAAACAGTTCAGTGTCATATGTGTTAATGTAAAATTGAGCAGTTGTACATTAAAGTTGTAATAATATTATTTTTTATTTTTCTTTAGTAAATTAAGATTTGTGGATGTAAATTTAATTTAATGCAGTGTTTATGAGTTATCGAATTATTTTGAAGAATTTTTAAGTTGTGAAGTTTGAGTTGAAATTTGGTTGAATTGAATTGATTTGAGGATATATTGGCGGTTGGGGTTGAGAAATGAAATGAATTATTTGGAAGTATTTTTCACTGGTTTTGAAGAATTATTTTTTCCAAATATAGATTGCTCTGCCGAAAATTTTTCAAAATTTACATAAAATAAAAGTATACAAAAATTTTGACTAGTCTTCAAACTTAAAGTAAATGTTTTAATACCTGTTGTAAAAGCTTACCATTTTCAAAAAGTAAGAAAATTATTTTAAAATCCCTTGTAGTATATTTAATGGGTTACCGGTAGGCGAAGTATGATAAATCATTAGATGTAATGTACTACGAGATCATATTACATCTTACTGAGGGGTAGGGTGTGACACTGTAAGCAAGAAACGAGTTAAAACTGTACACTTCAAGTACACTACATGTATTGGAGATTAACAGAGGTACCTAGAGTGATAGCTGTGGTAGCGTTGGATGCCAACACTCCAACAGCTGTCCTGGAAGGACCTGAATAGTTCATGGAAAGTCAATTCAAAGCAAGCAGACAAGTAGGTTGGTTGTGTGCACAAGAAGGATAGTGATACTCACTGGGATCAATGGATGAAGACCTGTCCATGATAGCAATGTTGGAGGTAGCAAAAAATCTCTCGAGAGTCCTAGTAGGATGCTAACTCAGTTCTAACTGCTAAAGCACAAATACAATCAACAATGAAGCTTGAAAGGTATTATCTTTGCCTTAAAGTTTTCATTACTTGAAAATATAGCTTTGCTAGATTGGTTTCCTATGAGCAAGGCTAGGAGGCAGCAGGAGATAAGGTTTTAGCGAAGTATGTCTAGTCATACGTGTTGAGGTTGAATGGCTAGAAGTGATTTTGCTAGCTAAGTTGAATTATAGTGAGACTTAAGGATTAGCTTTCTAGCATTTGGCATGTTTTCCATGAAAATTACCTGTTAAAAAAAATTTGGTCGTAGCCTTGGATCTTGGAAGAGATGAAAGTGATATAGAGGAGCCAAAAAATCGATCCTAATTAGTTTAAATCAATTAAGCCTAAGTTTAAACACTTTTTGGATCTGAGCTCAGGGTGATCTCTAAGGCAATCTTTGATAGAAAAGGTCTCTTTTCTGAGGTCAGATAGATGTGTATTGATAAGGAGATCGACATCTTTGGAGATCAAAATGACCAGGGATTGTAACACCCTCCCTGTAGCAATTCCGTACATTCTACTGTTCTGGTAACCGGTGTCAGTCTGGACAGCTAAAACGTCTGAAAAAATATTTAAACTAAAGTGAGGAACCATAATTAACTCAAATATTAATAAGAAAAATTTAGGAAAAATTTTAGAAATAAAATACAATCAAGTTAAATGAGTCAGTGCCCTAGCAATGGGTAACCCAGTGGGAAGTTGATGTCCTCGCAACTAGGAGCCCTACACTAGGGAGAAAATTCATAAAATAATTTTTGGGACTCCAAAGAATAGTCATTGAGGTTTCTAAGGCATTAGAATGCCAAGAAAACGCTTAAGAAATTTTTTCAATCGGTGCAGACAATTTTAGTCTGTTAAGCCAAACTGAGGGCATTTTGGTCATTTTGCCTTCAGAGGTGATTTTTGGCCGACTTGTCCAATTAAGTAAATAATTATTATGAAATAAAATGTAAATAAATATTGCTAAAAATTTAATTGAAAATGAGTAGAAAGAAAGGAAAAAGAAAAATGAAAGAAAACCTAATAATTACATCATGCTTGAGTAAGCATGATGCAATTAAAATGCTTCCAACCAATCAAATTTCAACAAATTATTAAGGACGACTTAGAAGAGGATTAAATGAGGGAAATAAATAAAGACCAATATGCTTCTTCTTCCCATAACCCAACCAGCCGTCTCCCTCTCCAATAGCCATTTCCTCCATTAAAGCACACCAAAGCTTCATAACTCACCAAATCTCACTTGAAACCACTACTTAGCTTCACAAAAATTTGATCTTGCAACTTGAACATCCTTCTTGGCAGCCAAAAGAGGAAGGAAAAAGCAAGTTTGGTTAGCTTGAAATTCAGCTCCGATAAGGTTAGTGTCCAACTCTTACCTCTTTTGGTTTAGTTCATGTTTAATGGCATGAAATGTGTAAGAAATATAAGAAAATAAAATAAACATATGTGTGTGTGCACCTTACAAATTTTGTCAGCTAGGGTTGGTTAGGGTTTGGTGATTTTGCTTAATAGCAAAGTGGTGATGAGCAGCCCTTGGTAGTAAATGAGTAAATGAAAATAGTTGTGTAAGTGAAATGCAAAGATTAGGCATGTATAAACATGAAAAATTGGACATTTGAACACTATTAGGGTTTGCTCATGCAATGGTATGTTAACCTTGTAATGGTCAATTAGTGACCATTGAATGTGTGTGAGAAGGAATTGAAGTGAGTAAGGGTGTTGGAGTTGAAATGAGGTGTGCTGCCCTTGGTGACCTGCAGGATTAGGTGTGAGTCTAGCAGGTTTGGGCAGCTATAAATGAAGTTGTAGAGGTTCAATTGGTGCAAGGGAAATTGGATATGAAACTAGACACATAATGGCACAACTTTGGTGAAGAAACCCTGCCTAGAAAACCAAACCAAGTTGACCAAAAAATTGCCCTAATCTGGGTGACTTGTATTCTACCTAGGCAAAATAACTAAATGAACAGTATCTATTCATTTAATCATAACTTAGCATAGAAAGGTCCAATTGACTTGAAATTTTACCAACAGAAAGCTGAGACATAGACCTACAACTTTCATGAAGAAACCAAACCCAAATTTTGATCATAACATATTCAAAAATTGACCTGCAATCAGTGTATAAAACACTATAGATTTGGTTCTATCCAGAAAATTCTGGAAGTTTGCAATCTGTCCAGTTATGGTTTTTAGGCCATAACTTGAGCTACAAAACTCCAAATGGAGTGATTCAAAAAAAAATGTAACTAGACACAATAAGGAACAACTTTCATGAAGACAACTTTGCCAAATTCCTACTGTACAAATGACCAATAGAACAATAAACATAATGCTTGAAATCTGAAAATTGTGAATAACTAACACTAAGCTTAGAAATGGTATTGGCAACCAATACCAACAACTTTAGAATGCAAAATGTGGTATGTTGGGAGTATTAAAACCAATGTACCTATTGTCTATGCAAAAGTCAATATTTTAGTTGACTAATGAAATGAATAGCAACACCTAAATTTAAATTTCAAGAATTGAAAATTTTAAAAGTGTAACATGCCCTAGTACACCTAGCAAGATTGATTTGGATAGGTTGGCATGCTAATAGGGTTCAGTTAGAAGTACTGCACATGGCATTATGCCATTCTGTGATTTCATGGCTTTTAGCCATTCTGACATTATGTTGATACCTGGCATTGTGCCTAATGTTATTACAGCTTATTAGCTGTTCTATTGCACACCGGTAGATACATATGTGACCGATGGTGTGACGGCCCAAGGTACTTGATACCTAGTGCTAGTTTACCCTTTTATCTAGTCCAGTCATCCAGTATAGGTTACTTGGGCAACCAAATTTAATGAAATAATGAATATAATGAGAACAAAATAAATAAGACTGCAAATAATTATCGAAAATTTGTCTGTATAAGACATCAATACATTCACTGCATATTTATTTTTTGTTATTTCTTTTTATTCTATTATTGGCACCACTAAGCATTATTGCTTAGCGCGTTACTTTTTGCCACGCGTAGGTTCTGGAGAGACCGATAGAGAGACCGATAGAGAGCCCAGTAGACATAGACTGGGTGAGACCATCTGCAACTCTGTATAGTATTCGTGTCACCTCACCGTCTTCAGTGCATTGGTAGGACACTAGGTTTCATTTTGGTATTTTGTAATTAACTTTTATTTTCTCATGTGTAATTGAGACTTATGTAATGTATTTTGATATTAATGTAAATAGTGAAAAATGTGTTTATGAATGAAAAATTGAATATTTATTTATGACTTGTATATGAATATCATGTGAAATGAATGAATGAGAAATGAAAATATTGTTGAAAAATATTGAGACTACATTGATGAAATGGAGTTTGGGAATAATTGAAAATATATTGGAAGTGTTTTTCACAGGTTCTGAAGAACTATTTTCTCCATATTTAGCCGGTACTCTGCCGAATTTTTTATAAAATTTGTGAAACCTCAAATAAATTTATGATTTCAATAAATGACTTAAATGAATTATACTTCACAAATTGTACTTCATAACTATGAAAAAAAATAAATAAGGAAGGATAAAAAAAAATTGAAATAAAATATGGTGTTCCGGTACACTGTGTGGCATATCTTACTTGGCTACACTGTAAACGGGTAAGGGGTGTCACAGGGATCATGCCATAGATCACGATTAAGATCAAGCATAGTAATAAATGTATGTTCCATTATAACCTAAATAAAGAAATGGTGAATATTCGATTGAGATTTCGAATAATTACCATCCTAATACCTATATAAACAAATCTGAAACTTAAGATAAGGTATGTTCTAAAAAGATTGAATAGAGCAATATACTTTCTGTAACCTTTTGATAAAATCCATTACTGACTTGAGCATTGGAGTTGTTGCCAGACAGCCACCAGACCTCACCTTTCTTTGGGTTTTCAAGTCATCCAGGATTCAACCATTGGGCACTGATTGAGTACCTAAGAATCCATGACAACATTAGAAAGTGAGCTAAGAATTGGAAGTATAATGAAGGATTTTTTTTGGTTAAAGCTACTATAGCGGACTAAATCTTAGTTCCATGAATTGAAGTTGTGTTTCTGAAGTATTTGTGTAAGTTTGGTGGTGGATTGGTATAGGATTTAGTGAAAGATAGTTGGGAAATAATGAAGGATATGTTGTAGTGTTGTGAAGTAAGAAACTAAATGGTACAGTTATGAAAAGTATTTTTGCAATTTATTTATAGTTTATAGTGGGTAAGCAATAAATAAATTGCATCACAAGTCAATGTTATAACAATTTGGTCCAAATTTCTCAAGAAGCAAAAGTATCAGTTTTATGCAATAAATATTAGTTTTGCAGTGAGTAAAAAAAAAAAGGTTTTATAAGGTGTATTTTGATGTTATAGAAATTTTGGTAGCATCTCCTCATACAGTTTGTTGTACCAAAAATTTACCAACACTGCAAGGGTTACAATAACCACATATAATAAAGTTGTTTAAGGTCTGCAAGTTTTTTGGGTCACACAAGACAGAGGTTCAATATGTGATCAAGGTTTTTCTCAACATTAGAGGTCTATAAAAATTCATAAAAGCTTAATTCACAAGTATCAGTATTAGTTTTATTAAAGGTGCGTTACTTGAAAAAATTTTGATACCCAAAATTCATCTATTTTTATCAAAGGTGCGTTACTTGAAAAATTTCTAACACTCAAATTTCATTAGTCCCATCAAACATTGTTACCCAAAATATTTCAATACCCAAGATTATCAATTTCTATCGATGATTCGCTACTCGAAAAAATCTTAAAATCCATATTCATCATGTAACACCCCTAAGTTCGATAGTGCGTTCTGCTGTTCCGGTGACCAGTACTGTTCGGACAGCTAGGATGCCTAGAACTACACTTCGTTATGTGTGAGGAGACATAAAATAATGAAATACAAGAAAAGAAAATACAAGAAAAACAAAGGAAAAATAATAGCAAAGAAATGTAACCAAGTTAAGCGAGCCGAAAACCCTAGCGATGGGTGACCGCACCGAGAAGTCACGGCGTGGACCGTTGACTAGCCCTAGACTGTGGGGAACCCTGGAAAATACTTTTAGGACTTAAAGAGACATCAATTGAAGTATAAATATCATCAGAAATATCAAAGAAAAATTAAATAATTAGTACGAAAAAAAGTGAGAAATCGAAAAATAGACAAAACCCGGTGTTACCGAAAAATCGGGAATGCAACCCGAACAGGGGCATTATGGTCATTTGACATCCCGAATTGTCTTTTGACCTAAATGTCCATAAAAAAATAAATAATATTACACTTAGAAAATAAAATGAAAAATTAGTTTAGTGGTATCTAATGCAAATAACCAAAAGTGGAGTGAAAGTGTGTAATTAGCACATTAAACATATTAAATGAATTAACTAATGTGAGTGGACCACTAAGGGATTTTAAAATGTATTAAGTGGGCAGATTGCTCCACTAAAATATCATCTTCAACATTAGAAACCTCCATTGCCGTGAATGAAAAGCTCCCAAAACCTCCATGGCCATTTTTCTTCAAGCTTGATCCACTCCTTCATTTCACCTCTAATCACCTAGGTAGCTTCATAAAAAATTGTCCCCACATCACAAGGAAGAGCTTGATACCAATATCAAGAAGTTTGGTGAAGGTTTAACAAGCCCCAACCATAGGTAAGTTTGTATTTTTGAACTTTGCTTTGTTAAAGTTTGTATACTTGTTATGGGTGTTTGAATTGTGAAGAAAATTTTCAAGTTTGAGGAGTTCTTGATATATCAATTTTGGGCAGCCATGGAGTTGTATATTTGATGATTTATTTTACATATGTTTGATGGGAATGCATGTTGAATAGGGTAAATTGATGTCCTAGTAGTTAATTCCACATGTAAATGGTGATTATGCACTTGGAATTTGAAATTGATGAATTATGGACACTTTGGCATTGTGGAACAATTCGGCAGCCTTGGAACTCTTTGATAAATGTATGAGTTCATGAAGATATTGGCAGAATTATGGCATTGAGGATTGATGGATATGTATATAGATTGGTTGTGTAAAGTGTATGTAAGAATGAGTAATGTTTAGGTGTATATGTGATTGTACTTAGACTTTGTAAATTTGAGTTTTAATTGGTGTATTGAGGATAATTGTAATCTGCCCAAAGTGACTTTAAAGTGAAGAGGTATGTAGTTTTGGTAATGTACCAAAACAGAATTGGTAAGGGAAGTGGACATATAGCAATTAAATGTGTAATGGATACATGTATAAGTAAGGTAATTAAGGGCAGTATGCATTTTAGCCTATAACTTTAAATGTGTAACTTCAATTGGTATGAGACCAATTGGAGGTGAAACTAGGCACAAAATTTGCCAACTTTCATTAAGAAAGCATACCAAAATTCTGCTTGCAAGGTGACATGAAAAAATGACCAATTCGGATTAAGTGCAAGTAAAACCTGAAAACTGACCAATTGGGCAGCAGTTAGTGTATAGGCCATAACTCTAACAAAACAGATCCAATTGACCTAAAATTTTAACCATGAATAGTTAAGATCCATACCTACAAGTCTTATGAAGACACCAAAGCCCAGAAATGACCATAAGCAAGTCAAACAGCTTGCACAAGTTCGGGTCCAAAAACTGGCCGAACCAAAGTTGACCAAATTGACCTAATTTGATGCCATTTGACCAGCAATAGTATAATGACCATAACTTGGTCTACTTAACTCAGAATGACCTAAAATTTTTCCCCGTGTTCCATAAGACATAGATCTACATTTTTGTAGTTTTAACCGAAACTCGAAAACCGAGGGAACTAGGTCGTCCGGCTAGGTCAAACTAGTATACCGGAATCCAGCAAGTTGCATTAAAATGCACTAAACAAGGAAATGAGTTTGGTAAAACGTACCAACCCTAAAATACTATCGAATGTGACATATTAGTGATAATAAAACCTAAATTACCTAGAACACATCGAAGGTCGGTATATTAGGTGATTAAGCAAATAATAGCTTTCAGTGAATTATTTGTCAAACATTATCGATAGAGACAGTTTAATTTAGTACTGAAACACTTCAAATTGTGTTTCTCAGTTAGTAAAGACTCAGGGAAAGGGAAGGAAACACTGAGTCCAGACCAGGAGACAATTATCAGAGGTTTGTGCACAACTAGTTTTCAACTGATTTTGCTCTGAATAATATTTCATATGATTAATTATATGTTATTGTTTTAAATTGTGTTTGTGCAGAACTAGTTTTTAACTGATTTTCTTTGAATATTTCATATGATTAAATGACATACTTTTCTTACGTATTATGTTTAACAAGCATTGGATTTAATTCAATGATTATTGAAAATTGTTATAGTATGTATGAATTTAGCTTTGTGAAATGGTATTTCCACAAGTATTAAGCATTGTTATGGATTGAATAAATTATGTTTTGGAAAATTGTGATAGAACATGTTTTGAATTGTGATGGTAATTTTCATGGAAAAATGCAAATTTATGATTTGAATTGTGTTGAGCATAAAAATTATTGGATATTGGAATTGACTTTGAATCGAATTATATTGTGATTTATGCTCACTAAAAGGATTGTGATATTGTTTTATATCTCACTATAGATGCTTGACTAGGTTATTACCCATCTCTCATTTGTTGAGAAGACAATGGAGTTAGCTGTGTTTTGATTACCATGGTACGTGTACAGGCTTAGATTTTCCTCTGATTTGAGGTTAGATCTAAGTTTATTTTATCGTTATGGCCCTTGCGGAAGATTCATTCTTGTGATGGTACTGTGCACGATGATTCGACCTCCCCGACCATAGGGAGTTAGAATCTGATTCGACCTCCCCGACCATAGGGAGTTAGAATCACATCGAAGATGGCCCTATCGGATTAGTCTTGCATAGTTAGTGAGATAAAGAATGATTTGTGAGATACAGCATGGTTTTTGAGCTACAGCATGGTTTTTGAGATACAACATGGTTTTGAGATAAAGATTGATTTTTGAGATACATAATGATTTTTGAGATACAGAATGGCTTTTGAATGGTAAAGAATTGTGATTTCAATTATGGTTTATGTATAATTGATTTTGTTGGAATTACTTAAATGGTTAGTCATGATTTGATAAATTGAATTTTGTGATCAAAGTCATTTATACAAATGATTTACATTATTGGCAATGAATATTTTGAGTTTTGGAATTTGATGAGTATTCAGATTCCCAATTTATTTACTGTAAATTTTGTCAATATATATTGTACTATGTTTTAAATTATAGTTGTGTACCACTGAGTTCACCACTCAGCAATAGCTTTGTATGCTGTCGCAGGTAAGAAGAGCATAGAGCAGTGAGTAAGTTTCTTTGAAGACACTTTGGACCGACTCGGGTATATTATAGGTATACCCATGTACATAGGTCTGATGTATGCATGTAATAATATGTATGTAAATTATTTGAGCAGTTGTAAATTAAAATTGTATATTGAAGTTGTAAAGTTAATTATGAGTTATTTTGACTTGTAAAATTTGTATTATATTTCTTTTATCTCATCCTTTGAAAATACTGAAAAATTGTTGTGGATTGAGTTGAGAAAAATATTGTGTTGAATTTTGTTGGAGTTGATATTTGGAAAAATATTGAAGTGCTTTTTACAGGTTTTCTGAAGAACTGTTTTATCCAAAATACAGATGGCACTCTGCCAAAATTTTTACAGAAATTCCAAATAAGTCAAATGTGTTAGTTCTATCACTTCAGTTCACAAAAGTTTTTAACACCTGTAAATAGTGCTCACTACTATGAAAGAAGTAAGAAAAGTTTTTAAAATCCCTTGTAGTGTATTTAATGGGTTATCAGTAGACGGAGTTGATAATTCATTCGGTATACTACGGGATCATGTCATGCCTTACAGAGGGGTAGGGTGTGACACATCAATTCTTATTAATTTTGTTCGTTACCCGTAAGATTCTGATACTCAAAAAATTCATGCATTTCCATCAAATTCATCAATGATTTGTTACCCAAAAAATTATGATATATCAAAATGGCCAAAATTCTTAAAGAAAAATGTGCCTTTCTCTCATGCTTTCACTTTTCCTTTCTTTTCCCTTTCTTTTTCCTTCTCTTTCCCTTCCTTTCTTTTTCTTTTCTTTTCTTTTCCTTCTCTCTCTTCTCCTTAGTATCGCCTCCTTCTTCTCTCTCCCTTTGGCATGCCACCTTTTTATTCTTATCACTGGCATTGATTGTTCTTCTCTTATGGCAGCCAACAATGGTGGTCTAGGGGTCCTCTTTTGCCACCAATTTGGATATCAATGGGAGAGCGTTTGTGATTTCTTATTTGAATGAGAGTTTTGGTGAGAAAATTGGAAAGAAATTGAGAGAAAATTGGGCTATGTTGTGTTTGATTTGAGAAATTGAGAGAAATTTTGTTAGATGAGATAATTGAGAGAGAGATCGGTAGAGAGAGAGAATATACAAAAAGAGAGAGAGAGAGAGAGAGAGAGAGAGAGAGAGAGGAGAGAAGCTGATTGGGAATGTGAGAGTGAGAGAATTGGTGTGTCTTTTTGCTTTGGGTGCTTGTATGAGTTTTGGGTCTAAATGGGTGAAAGAGCTAACGGGTCAAAATGTTTAGGTAAGTGAGAATTGTGAGATTGGACCATTTTGGGTAATAGAGCTGATGGGTTCAATATGTCTGGGTAAGAAAATTATGAGATTGGGTCCATTTAGGTGAGAGAGTTGATGAGTTCATTGTATTTGGGTGAGTGAAAATGTGATACTGGATCCATTTGGGTGAGAGAAAAATAATTGTGATTGGATCTCTGAAAATTAAATCACCACATTATTTTTAATTTTCAGGGTCATTTGTAAATTGAGAGAGTAATTGATCCTGGGGTTGTGAGCTTAAAAAAAAAAAAAGAATGAGTGGTTTGTAAAAAAAAAAAGAATAAATAAAAGAACTAAGAGAAAATTGTGAACTCAGTCTTAAGGAAAAAATTCAAGTTAAATTTTATTAAATAAATTTTGGCTAGCACACAGCTACCTAATTTTTATTTAATAAAATTAAAATATTCTCTTATTTAATTTGTTGGGTAAAATTTTAGCTCTACCATTTTTGTCAATTTTTATTCAATAAATTAAGTTGTTCAAGAACTTTTCTATGAAAGCAAGTCGATAAATACAACACAAAAGCAACAAATTTCAAGTCCAGTTCAAGTCAAACAATCATGCGGCTGCCGAGGTGACATTCACTTTTTCTCTACATGTGTACAATCTAAATTCTCAAGCTATGCACATAGGGGACATCTGTTTACACCACAATTTAATTTTAATATTTTTGGGTCTATTTAATTAATGAGTATAAGATATTAAATAGAATTATCCAATTAATATGGCCTGACCCATAGCTTAAGCTGGCAGAAGACCAACAGTTAGAGTGGATTAATTAATGTGGAGCTAAAAGCAGTTAAATAATTACTTGGATCAATGGGTAGTTATTTTAATTAAAGCAATTGTCAGATAATGGGCATTATCTAATTATCTCTTAAAATCAAGTTACAAGTGATAATTTGGTGGTGGTTATTCAAAACTCAAGTAGTGGAGATAGTGGCTTCATTTATAAATAAAGAGATAATGGGTGGTTATTTAGTTGCAACAAGTGGAGATAATGGTGGTTGCAAGATCATGGGGTATTTACTGTTAACTTCTAAAGATCAAAGCTATAGATGGATTAAATGGTTGTAGTGAGTAGAGAAGTGTTGCAAAATTGGTGTATAAGCATCTGAAGGAAAATCACCTATTTTTTTATGGAGAATTCTTGGTGCGATAATTGAATTAAGGTGCAAAAGCTGGTGCATTTGATTATTTCTTGATACAATAGACTTGGTCACCAAGCAATTTTGTCTATAAATAGAGATGTTGCACTTTATTTCACAATAACAACAGCCAATCAATCAATTAACACCTGACAAACACAATGTCTTAGCTCCATTTTCCTTTTAGTTCATGTAATGCCCTCACCGTAGGTAGTCCATACATTCTACTGTTCTAACGACTAATGTCTGTCCGGACAGCTAGAATGTCTGGAACTACACTTAAATGATAGTGAGGTGACATAAAATGATGGAATAAATGATAAGAAAATGTAAGAAAAATTAAGAGAAAATAAAGAAATGAAATGTAACTAGGTTAAAGGAGCCGGAACTGTAGCAATGGGTTACTGTGCTGAGAAGTCACTGTATAGACAGTTGACAACCCCAGACCAGCGAGGAACCTTAGGAAATAATTTTCAAGACTTAATTAAAGGTCTACTAAGGTACAAATAACATTAAAAATGTCAAAGAAAATTTAGTTAATAGGTACAGATAAAAAAATAAAAATTAAAGGAACCGTTGGATCAGGGATTTAATTGGTATTATCAAAAAAGTTTGACTATAACCCGAAGAGGGGCATTTTGGCCATTTGGCACCCAAAGTTGACCTTTAACCTAAATGTTCATTAAAATAAGGGACATTATAATTTTGAAAATCCCATGAAAATATGAAATTACATATGTAATGTAATTAAGGAAAAATGAGGGGTATTATTTGAAATATTAAAACTTTGATTATAATAATAATTAAACAATTGATAGTGGGGTATAAAAGGGGCATAAGATGACAAGGATTATTTCACTAACTCATCTTCTTCATTTCATTCTCAAATGGCCGAATTCCTTCTCCCATTTTCCTCCATGGATGTTCATCATCCAAGCTTTGAATCCCACCCATTCTCACCCTAATCTTCACAAATTCCTTCATTAAAGTTACTCCTCATGCCTTGAGAAGTATATAGATAGTAAAAGGAAGGAGAAATTTTGAGGTTTTACAAGCTTGAGAGATTTTTTATTAAAGGTTAGTGCATAATTTCTCTTCCCTCCTTAGTTAAACATTGAATTGAGGTTGAATTCAGTTGATATGCTAAAAGAATTGAAGAAAATGATGAGGAATGGTGAGCCCTAGAATTTGGCAGCCATGGGAACTATGAGAGTTTGATTAATTTTTACATGTAAATAATGATTAGTGAGGTTGATTAAGCAGCTACATATACTAGAATTTAATTACATGAGTATGTCTGAGGTTGACAATGTGAATTAGGGTTTGAACAAATGATTGAAGACTTTATGTAATTGTCCCAATTCGGTAGCTTTGAGAAGCATGGAAAATTTATAATTTCATGAATTTAAATGGTGATTAATTGTAACACCCCTCACCCGCCAACAATGTAGCCGAGCAAGGCGTGCAACACGGCGTACCGAAGCACCTAGTCTATGATTATCTTATTTTATGAATACTCAATTTGGTTTAGGAAACCGTTGTGTGAAATTTACATCATGATTATTTATTATTTTATGTTTAAAATTGAGTGTTGTAAAATTTTAATACAAATCTGGTAAAGTGCCATCTGTATTTCGGACAAACAGTCCTTCTACACCTATTAAAAATAGTTCAATATAATATTCTCAAATCCTAAATTTGTACATAATCTCAAGGTCTCAGTAAAGTTAATAGACTTTCACAGTCATTAAATTGTTTCAAAGTACAGTCCATAATAATTTAAATACATCCAGAAGATCTCCATATTATTTAATATGTACAAATTATTACAAACTTTAAATTTTTCATAATATTACAAAATACAGGGCCAAATTTCAAAATACAACAAAAAGACAAAACACAAGAATTCCTAAGTCCTACCATGTATGCAATGCAGTGCAGATGACACTGGACTCCTGTATAGATCTGATCTCTCACCCGGTTGAGGTCAGCTAGGCTCCCCAGCAGTGTCTCCAATACCTACACATAGCAATAGCAACGCGCTAAGCAATTCTGCTTAGTGGTGCCAATCATAAAGAGAAATACACTAAATTAGAATAATTTAATCATTTATGAATTTATGGTGTCAATATTCTTTGCTGTCTAATATTTCAGTAATCTTTACTATGATTATTCTTTTATTGCCGTTTATACTTTTATTTGCTAATATTTTATTTTTACTTAATTTGGTTGTACTGTATGTTACTACACTTAATTTAGCTGTCTGAATTTAATAATGCTTAAATTAACTGCCCATGTAGCCTATACACTGACCAGACTGGATAAATGGTTAATATAACACTAGGTACCTAGTATCTCAAGCCGTCACACCATCGATCACAAAGTATCTCCTGGTGTGCAAACAGTGTGGCTAAGAAGCCATATAATAAATCAGGCAATAAGTCGAGTATAATAGCATAATCCATATAGCCATAGGCTACTAAAATCCGTATAGTCATAAGCTATTAAAATCACAGTGTGGCATAATAAGCCATAAAACATAGTGTGGCGTGAAGCCATTTACAGTACAGCTGTCAGTACCCTATTGGCATGCCAACCTATCCAAACTAGTCAACTAGGCAAGACTAGGGCATTTACAAGCTTAAATATTTAATTCTTTATTTTTAACGTTTATAGGTCATTATGCCTTTCACTAATCAACAAAAATGTTGACCTTTTTATGCATCATGGATAGGTTGATTCTAGTATCAACATGTCACAATTTGCATCTCAATATATTGCTAATATAGTATATTTTACAATTCTCATAAGTTCGTATTTATTGCCAATTTTATTTCTAAGACTTATTGCATTATAATGTTAATTTTTCAGTTTTGGTATGCTAGATTGATCTAGCTAAATGTTCTAATTTTCTTGGTTTTTAGTTTCTGGTCAAAGAAGCAAATTTATAGGTCTATATCTTATTGAATTTTTGCCACTGATTTCATGTCATTCTGAGTTGTATAGATCAAGATATGGTCAATTTACTAAAGCTGGACAGATTGCTTTTTTAATGCAAAGTTAGGTCATTTTTAGGTCAAACTCAATTCTAGCAAATTTGGTTCCCTAAATTGGGCAAGCAAATTGACTTGGTTATGGTCATTTTTGAACTTTGGTGTCTTCATAAGAGTTATAGTTTTATGTCTAAGCTTTTCAATGATATAAAGTTTAGGTCATTTAGACCTGTTTTGAGTAAGTTATGGCCAATTGAACACACGGGTATCAATGGCATTCTGGGTTCAACTTAACATTTTCCAAATTTCAATTCCTAAATTTGGCTAATATTTTCCCTAGGATGCAATGGGTTCTGGAGCTTGGTCAAAACATAAAAATTGTTGTGCTATGTCTTAAAAAACCTTTGGCACTAGTTTCACTCAGATTTCAGCTTTGGAGACTAAGTTATGGTATTTTTCCAAAACTGATCAAGCGTATCAATGGAACAGTATTTTGGTCAATTTCTGGGTTGGCAATTTTGGTGACCCAAATTATGCTAATAGTTTGAATTGGTTAAAGGAAAAACTGGGTCAAGTGGTCTCATGAAAAGTATTCCCCTATGTCTAAGCTTTTCAATGGTTCCAAATTCAGGTCATTCTGACCTTCCTAGGGCAAGTTATGGCCATATGAACACATATTGTTCATATGGTTAGTTATGAGCCTAATCCAGCAAGCTACCCGTATTCAATCCAAACTTTGACGAACCTGTGAACGAAATTTGGGTAGGGTTTCTTCTTGAAAAATGAAGGTTTAGATGTCTCAAAACACCTTCAATTGGCTTCATACAAATTGGAGCAACACAAAGGGAGATATGGCAATAACAAACTACTGGATTCAATAAGAACTCAACCTGCAAGCAATAAGCACTCCCAATTTCAATCTCCTCCTTCTTCCAAACTCCAAATAAGTATATATGGCACTTCTAATACTCATTAATCACAACTCAATTATTTTAATTTGAGCAGAATACACAAGTGCTCAATGCACATATTACAATCCTAATTCTCAAAGTTTAATTCAACATATACATACACATGAAATCACTTACTTTTACTACATATAATTCCAACCATTTCTTACATATATAACCCTTAATCCATCAATACCATAATTCATCATTTAAATTCATGAAATCAAACATTAATCCATGAATCTCAAGGCTGCCGAAATTGGCCATTTGCCAAGGCTCTCAAATACACTTTCCAAACTCCTAATTTCAAGTATTCAATATACATACATGGGAGATAATTTATCAATACATCAAATTCACCTAATCAACAATAATTCCCATAATTTTGGTGTAAGAAAAACTCAAGCAAGCTCACCTCCCATGGCTACCAAAAATGGGTAGATTGCAAACTCAATAATTTCTTTCAAATTTCAACACCAATCAATTCCCCTTAACCTAAATATCAAGAATACCAAAGAAAGGTAGAAAGTTTGGACACTTACCTCTTGAGAGCTTTCCCAAAACCTCACCAAATCTTTTCTTTCTTGCTCCCAAAAGCTTCCTCAAGTTGAGTGTGTAAGCTTTAATGAAGAAAATATGGTGAAATGAGGCTTGAATCATGAGTGCATGGTGGTTGTGGAGGTTTCAGCCATGGAGTTTCCATGGAATTCCTTTTCAATTGGTGTGTTTTTAAAGTTGAAGATGATGAGTTTCTGTCTACTAAAGCCTTATATACGTCCCTTAAAATGTAATTAGTGGAGCACTAACTTTAGTTTAGGATTAATTAATTTCCAAGTTTCACAATTTGCAATTTATGCCCCAAACTTCCACTATTTATATTATGTACCATATTTTTATTTTTTATGACATTTTCAAAGTGTAATACCACTTATTTTTACTGTATATTAAGGTCAAAATCAACTCTTAGTATCAATTGATCAAAATGCCCCTGTTCAGGTTCTATTCTTGATTTTTTGGTAACACCGATTTTTGTTGGTTTCTCGATTTTTTGTTTTTATTTGAACTAATTCCTTAATCTTTCTTTGACATTTCTAATGTCAATTGCATCTCTATAGGCCTTTAATTATGTCCCAAAAATTATTTCTGAGAGTTTTCTGCGGTCCTGGGTTGGCAATTGCCTTTGCCGTAACTTTCTGATGCGGTCACCCATCGCTAAGGTGCCGGCTCGTTTAACCTAGATTCATTTCCTCTCTTTTATTTTTCCTTAATGTTTCTTATATTTTTTTTATTTATTTCATCAATTTATGTCTGCTCACTATCACCGAAGTGTAGTTCCAGACATTTCTGACTGTCTGTATTCTGGCTATCCATATTCTGACTGTCTATACTCTGGCTGTCTGCCCGGACAACCTCAGTTATAGGAACAGTATAACGTACAGAATACATAAGTGAGGATGTTACAACTCTTCCCCTCTAAAAAGGAATTTCGTCCTCAAAATTTGTCTAGTGTAAATAATCGAGAGACCGCTATCTCCTTGTCGTTTAGCTTTTTCGTATTATAATACTTTACTTTCTCTTTACTCTGTCTCACTAGTCTTAGTTTTATAATTTTATCCTTATTTTGATTTACTATCAGAAATACATAGCTCTATACAATAGTCCCAAGTCAGTACTGTAATCTATAGCTTACAGCATAAACATCAAGAATATTGTATAGTTACCACGATATATCCCAATAGATCAGATTTTCTAACATCTTATCTTTCTTGACTTCACTTTTTAGAGCTGAGTTACCTTTTAATTTTTACTATTCCACTCAACATTCTTAAGTGACTTTCATTTCACTATGGTTACTTTCTTCTTAAAATCCACTCTAATTCTATCAGATCATAATATCTCCCGTTTCAGATCAATTTTTAGAGATCAGATCCTATTCCTCATCATACTGTAGTTTAAATGTTTAATAACTAAAATATCTTACTCAGATTTATCCAATTGAACTCCTTTCTTTAATAATACATAGGTCCATAATATCATAAAGAACAAAAACTTTACCTCAACTTCCCATCTAAAGCATCTTACTCTTCTCTAGCTTGGGTAACATTTGCTGGTGATATTGCTCTTACCTCTGGTCCTCCTACAGTCTCAATTTCAAGCTTCACAGTTCTCCTTGTTGCCTCAGATCCCTCCAAACTGCTGTCACTATGTGCAGTGGGAGGTAATTTCTCTGTCTGTGTTTGTGGCAATTTCCCCTTAAGACAATTTTTCACACGATAATTCATAGTCTCCACATCTGTAACAGGCTCCAGTCAATCTCCTACATTCACCTTTATGCCAATTTTTACAATGATCACATTTTCTTACTAGTCCCAGTGCACTCATCACTGGTGTCTCTGATTGAACTATTCTGGGTACAGGCCTGGGTCTCAGTCTCTTACTCTGATCAGATGTTTAACTTAAGGATTCTCTAGGCCTCTTGTTACTAGACTGTCCAATTACCTCCTTTTGCTGATCTCCACTCCTTTTCTGTTCCTTTTTATGACAGCTAATATATTCCTTTTTGAATTCTATCAGAAAGAAATCCCAAGTCACTTTAGCTGGAGACATTACTTTAGTTATGGCATCCCACCATCGATAAGCAGCTTCTTATAGTAGTGAGATTGCACACTCTAAACTCTATTCTAGTGTGTATTGTAGTTGCTGTAAGACTCTTTTAGTCCTTTCTAACCAATACTCTGCAACTGTAGAATCATCTTCCTTTCTACCATGGAAATCGACAGCCCCATACTTTCTTATTCTTCCCAAAGGTAACTTCTGTTGAGGCTGTGATGGTGGAATTACCCCAGTAATTTGTCTAATATACTCAGTCATCTGCTCAAAGAAGGCTTGTTGGGGTTGTGCAGGCACCTCTTGCACTAATGGAGCAGGATCTCCCCTATCTCTAATATTACTCTTAATTGGATTACGGCTTTCTACTTCTCTCTTTATTGTCCGCTGCGACTTCGTGTCCATGTCTTAACCTTGAATAACCAAAAATAAACAGATCTGTATTAGAGTCATCTTAACACATACAAATGCAATGTATGGTATGCAATCTATCTAGGTTCAGAAATGCCTAAACTGTGCTCTGATACCACTAAATATAACAACCCTCGCCCGTCTGCAGTGTAGCCGAGTAAGGCGTGCCACACGGCGTGCCAGAGCACCTAGTCTATGATTATCTTATTTTCTGAATACTCAATTTGGTTTAGGAAACCGTTGTGTGAAATTTATATCATGATTGTTTATTATTTTATGTTTTGATAAAATTGAGTGTTGAAAAATTTTAATACAAATTTGATAAAGTGTCATCTGTATTTTGGACAAACAGTCCTTCTACACCTATTAAAAACAATTCAATATAATATTCTCAAATCCCAAATTTATACATAATCTCAAGGTCTCAGTAAATTCAATAGACTTTCACAGTCATTAAACTGTTTCAAAGTACAGTCCATAATAATTTAAATACATCCAAAAGATCTCCATATTATTTAATATGTATAAATTATTACAAACTTTAAAGTTTTCATAATATTACAAAATACAAGGCCAAATTTCAAAATACAATAGAAAGACAAAACACAAGAATCTCTAAGTCCTACCATGTATGCAATGCAGTGCAGATGACTCTGGACTCCTGTGGAGATCTGATCTCTCACCCGGTCGTAGGTCGGCTAGGCTCCCCAGCAGTGTCTCCAATACTTACGCATAGCAAAAGCAACGAGCTAAGCAATTCTGCTTAGTGGTGCCAATAATAAAGAGAAATACATTAAAATAGAATAATTTATGAATTTATGAATTTATGGTGTCAATATTCTTTGCAGTTTAATATTTCAGTAATCTTTACTAAGATTATTCTTTTATTGTTGTTTATACTTTTATTTGCTAATATTTTATTTTTACTTAATTTGGTTGTACTGTATGTCACTACACTTAATTTAGCTGTCTGAATTTAATAATGCTTAAATTAACTACCCGTGTAGCCTATACACTCACCAGACTGGATAAACGGTTAATATAGCACTGGGTAACTGGTATCTCAGGACGTCACACCATCGATCACAATGTATCTCCTAGTGTGTAAACAGTGTCACACCTTACGCCTCCGTAAGATGTAACATGATCCCGTAGTATACCTAATGAATTACCAAACTTCATCTACTGATAACCCATTAATTACACTACAAGGGATTTTAAACCTTTTCTTATTTCTTTTTTACAATGGTGAGCACTTTTAACAGGTGTTAAAATTTTTTTACTAAAGTAAAACCAAATAACAAATCTAAAGTATTAGTAATTTCTGTACAAATTTTGGCAGAGTGCCGTCTGTATTTGGAGCAAAACAGTTCTTTAAAAACCTGTAAAAAGCACTTCCAATATATTTGTTTAATCCCAAACTCCAATATGGCTCAATTCAAATCAGTGTCCTCAACACCGTTCAAACTCAATTCAATATCATTTTCAGTAATTCCAAAGATAAAGTGCAAAATAAATGAGTATTTCAAAAGCTGAAATAAGAGAATTGTAATACAACATTTTGACAGGCCAAAATAATTTACAACTTTATTTTACAACTGCTCAAGACCTAGTACAATATATACATACAGTTTATATACATTATAATAATATTTACAAGGAAGTGGTATACTCAATATACCCAGCAAAATCCCAAAGTGAAGTCACAAGTAGCCTACTCTGCTGCTTTATCTGCCTGTCTACCTGCGACAGCAATGAAAAAGCTATCGCTGAGTAAAATTTACTTAGTGGTGTACAATAACAATTTGAAATGCAGTATATAAAAATTTTATTAACAATTTACAATTCAAATAATTCACAATTTCATGTCACAATTTTCAAAGCTCATATAACACAAATTTGATCAAACAATTGAATAACACAGTGTTGCCAATCAATAACACAACTTAGGTCATGACACAAATTTTTCAAACATGCCGTGTTGTACACCACGACAAGACAACTCACCCCACTAATCGAAATCAATGAAGGAGGTGGCTAGCAAGCTAATGAGAACTAATCCATACTCACCTCAGACTGGTAAGTCAAAGAGGGAGGAATATAGTCATACTCACCCCATAAATGGAGGAGAAATATAATGTACCTATCAGTGCACTTGCAGGCGTTACGTATCGCCGTCCCTGGAGAGTCACACTTCGCTATAGTTCATGCGTGAGAGTGCCCAGGAATCGTAGGCATTACGTATCGCCGTCCCTACTTTGCTCTGATACCACTAAACACATTTTATCTCAAAATTTTCATTTACAAAGTAGGGAACACAATAATTCTCAAATAAAATTCCCAAAGCCAAAACAATAAAAAATTATTCATAACTCATTTCTCTAAATAAAGTTTCTAGTAAAAGCAGTGAATATAAAAAGTATTGTACACAGACCTTGGATGAGTCGCCTTTTGGCCTTGACTCAATGTTCCTTATGCTCTTCAATATCATTTTCAATTGAAACACACAATTTAAAGTGTTTCATTACTTAGTTAAATTGTTTCTAATCATAAGGTTCCATAATTAAATTTTATTGATACTACTTCTTTCATTAGTCAATCTATAACGTTGACCTTTAATGTACTCTAGGTGAATTAATTTTAATATTACCAATATGTCACATTTTATAGTCCTCACGTGTTGGTATATATTACCAATTTCATTTTCAAGTGTATTACTTTTTATTGCAATTTATTGGATTTTGGTATACTGTGTTGACCTAATCGGATGACCTAGTTCCCTCGGTTTTCGGGTTCTGGTCCGAATTATAAACTTGTAGGTCTATGTCTTAGTGAACTTTTGCCACAAATTTTAGGTCATTTAGAGTTTACTAGACCAAGTTATGGTCATTTTACTATTGCTAGACAGATTGCACTAAAATGGCAAACTTAGGTCATTTTTAGATCATTTTCAATTCTGGCAGTTTTTATACCCAAACTTGTGTAAGCATTTTGACTTGCTTATGGTCATTTTTGGGTTTTGGTGTCTTCATAAGAGTTGTAGCTCTATGTCTAAGCTTTCCATGTTATAAATTTCAGGTCATTTGGACCTACTTTGAGTGAGTTATGGCCAAATTACTGACAGCTATTCAAATGGTCAATTTTCAGGTTTGCAATTTCACTAATCCGGATTTGGTCAATTCTCATGTCACTTTTTGGACAAAATTTAGGTAGGCTTTCTTCATAAAAGTTGGCAAATTTTGTGCCTAGTTTCACCTCAATGCCTCATACTAATTGGAGTCACACACTTAGGGTTATAGGCTCATTTGCATACTGCCTTTACATGTCTCTCAAACACTAAACCAATCACACATTCACCAACTATATCTTTACTTCTCAAACCATTCTGCACTTGTACCATATCATACTCATTCAATAGTTTACATTATAGCAACTTTGGGCAGAATACAATGACCTTACATACACCAAATACAATTCCCAATTTACAAAGTCCATTTATAACAACATATACACATAATACTCCTAACCAATACATATAATTTCCATCATCAAATTATATATATGTTCACTACTATATCAAATACATATGCTACCACTTTTTGTACCATAATTCAATAACTTTTCATGAACTTAAACACTAACAATCTTCACCATGAGGCTGCCCAAGTAATACATATACATCAAGCTTCCATTTTAACTTTTCAAACTTACAATTCAAACTTTATACATGGTAAATCACTCTTATACATATAAGCACTTAAATCAACACCTCAAACTACCATTTACATGCAAAAATAATTCATTAACCTTGATATTCCATGGCTGCCAAAAATAGTACCTTCCAATAACTCATTAAAACCTCAAAGTTTCTTCATAAATCAACTCACCATAACACCCACACAAACTTTAACAAAGAAAGGAAGAAGAAATGGACATTTACCTCTTGTGAGCTTGCCCAAACTTCACCAAAAACTCTTAAAATTACTATCAACTTCTTCCTTGCAAGGTGGGGATAAACTTTAATGAAGACAAGTGTGGGAAATTCAAGTGTGGGAAATAATGGCTTGATCATGGAGATTTAGGCTTGAAAGGTGGGTGGCCATGGGAGAGGTTTTGAGAGCTTTCATTCGGCCAAATGAATTTTTCAAGTGGAGAAGATGAATTGTAGAATGCTAGTAGATATTTCTGTCCACTTATGATATTATATGATGTATAATGGTCCACTAACATTGTTTAATGATAAATTAATGTTAAACTTTTTATTATTCAAAACCTTACCCTAAAAGTTTCCTTATTTATTTTTCATTTCAATTTCAATTTTTTATGGGGTTTCCAACTTTAATGTCACTTATTTTTAATGGAAATTTAGGTCAAAAGGCAACTCAGGGTCTCAATTGACCAAAATGCCCCTATTCGGGTCGTACTCCCGATTTTTCGTTAACACAGATTTTTGTCGGTTTCTCGATTTCTCGTTTTTCTTTGTACTAATTAATTAATTTTTCTTTGACATTTCTAATGTCATTTATACTTCAATAGATTTTTATTTAAGTCTTAAAAATATTTTTCAGGGTTTCCCGTGGTCCAAGGCTAGTCAACGGTCCTCGCTGCAACTTCCCGGTGTGGTTACCCATCACTACAGTTTTCGGCTCGTTTAACTTAGTTTCATTTTCTCTCTTTTATTTTTCCTTAATTTTTCTTGTATTTTCCTCTATTGTATTTCATTATTTTATATCTCCTCACTAATATTTAAGTATAATTCCAGGCATCCTAGCTGTCCGGACAAACACTGGTCACCGAAACAGTAAAACACACTACCGAATATAGGGGTATTACAAACAGTGTGGCTAAAATGCCATATAATAAATTAGGCAATAAGCCGAGTACAATAACATAATCCGTATAGCCATAGGCTATTAAAATCTGTATAGCCATTGGCTATTAAAATCACAGTGTGGCATAATAAGCCATAAAACATAGTGTGGCGTGAAGCCATTTACAGTGCAGCTATCAGTACCCTATTGGCATGCCAACCTATCCAAACTAGTCAACTAGGCAAGACTAGGGCATTTACAAGATTAAATATTTAATTCTTTATTTTTAGGGTTTATAGGTCATTATGTCTTTCACTGATCAACAAAAATGTTGACCTTTTTATGCATCATAGAGAGGTTGATTTTAGTATCAACATGTCACAATTTACATCTCAATATGTTGCCAATATAGTACATTTTATAATTCTCACAAGTTGGCATTTATTTCCAATTTTATTTCTAAGACTTATTGCATGATAATGTCAAATTTTCAGTTTTGGTATGCTAGATTGATCTAGCTAAATGTTTCGTTTTCCTTGGTTTTTAGTTTCTGGTCAAAGAAGCAAATTTATAGATCTATATCTTACTGAATTTTTGCCACTGATTTTATGTCATTCTGAGTTGTATAGACCAAGATATGGTCAATTTAATAAAGCTCGACAGATTACATTTTTGATGCAAAGTTAGGTCATGTTTAGGTCAAACTCAATCCTAGCGGATTTGGTACCCTAATTTTGGCAAGCAAATTGACTTGGTTCTGGTCTTTTCTGGGCTTTAGTGTCTTCATAAGAGTTATAGCTCTATGTCTAAGCATTCCATTGATATAAATTTCAGGTCATTTGGACCTGTTTTGAGTAAGTTATGGCCAATTGAATACACAGGTATGAATGGCATTCTGGGTTCAACTTAACATTTTTCAGATTTCAATTCCTAATTTTGGCTAATATTTTCCCTAGGATGTAATAGGTTCTAGAGCTTGGTCAAAACATAAAAATTGTTGTGCTATGTCTTATAAAAATTTTGGCACTAGTTTCACTCAATTTGCAGCTTTGGAGACCAAGTTATGGCATTTTTTCCAAAACTAGTCAAGCATATCAATGGAATAGTATTTTGGTCAATTTCTGGGTTGGCATTTTTGGTGACCCAATTTATGCTAATAGTTTGACTTGGTTAAAGGCAAAACTGGGTCAAGTGGTCTTCATGAAAAGTATTCCCCTATGTCTAAGCTTTTCAATGGTTCTAAATTTAGGTCATTCTAACCTTCCTAGGGCAAGTTATGGCCATATGAACACATACTGTTCATATGGTCAATTTTGAGCCTAATCCAGCAAGCTACCCGTATTCAAGCCAAAGTTTGACCAACCTATGAACAAAATTTGGGCAGGGCTTCTTCTTGAAAAATGAAGGTTTGGATGTCCTAAAACACCTTCAATTTGTCTCATTCCAATTAGGGTAACACAAAGGGAGATGTGGTAATAACAATCTATTGGATTCAACAGCAACTCAACCTGCAAGCAATAAACACTCCCAATTTCAATCTCCTCCTTCTTCCAAACTCCAAATAAGCATACATGGCACTTCTAATACTCATTAATCACAACTCAATTATGTCAATTTGGGTAGATTACACAAGTGCTCAATGTAAATATTATAATCCTAATTGTCAAAGTTTAATTCAATATATACATACACATGAAATCACTTACTTTTACTACATACAATTCCATCCATTTCTTATATATACTACCCTTAATCCATCAATACCATAATTCATCATTTAAATTCATGAAGTCAAACATTAATCCATGATTTTCAAGGCTGTCGAAATTGGCCATTTGCCAAGGCTCTCAAATACACGTTCCAAACTCCTAATTTCATGTATTCAATATACATACATGGGAGGTAATTTATCAATACGTCAAATTCACCTAATCAACACTAATTCCCATCATTTTAGTGTAAAAAAAACTCAAGCAAGCTCACCTCCCATGGCTGCTGAAAATGGGCAGCTTGCAAACTCAACAATTTTTTTCAAATTTCAACACCAATTAACTCCCCTTAACCTAAATATCAAGAATACCAAAGAAAGGTAGGAAGTTTGGACACTTACCACTTGAGAGCTTCCCCAAAACCTCCCCAAATCCTTCCTTGCTTGCTCCCAAAAGCTTCCTCAAGTTGAGTGTGCAAGCTTTAATGAAGAAAATATGGTGAAATGAGGCTTGAATCATGAGTGTATGGTGGTTGTGGAGGTTTCGGTCATGGAGTTTCCATGGAATTCCTTTTCGGCTGGTGTGTTTTTAAGGTTGAAGATGATGAGTTTCTGTCCACTAAAGCCTTATAGAGGTCCCTTAAAATGTAATTAGTGGAGCACTAACCTTAGTTTAGGATTAATTAATTCCCAAGTTTCACAGTTTGCAATTTATGCCCCAAACTTCCACTATTTATATTATATACCACATTTTTATTTTTCATGACATTTTCAAAGTGTAATACCACTTATTTTTAATGGAGATTGAGGTCAAAAGTCAAATTTAGATGTCAATTGACCAAAATACCCCTCTTCGGATTGTATTCTCATTTTTTAGGCAACACCAATTTTTATCAGTTTCTCGATTTTTCATTTTTATTTGTACTAATTCCTTAATCTTTCTTTGACATTTCTAATATCAATAACACCTCTATAGCCCTTTAATTATGTCCCGAAAATTATTTCCGAGGGTTTCCCACGGTCCTGAGGTTGGCAATTGCCTTCGCCATAACTTCGCGATGCGGTCACCCAACGCTACGGTGCCAGCTCGTTTAACCTAGTTTCATTTCCTCTCTTTTATTTTTCCTTAATTTTTCTTGTATTTTCTTTTTATTTATTTCATCAATTTATGTCTGTTCACTATCACCGAAGTGTAGTTCCAGACATTTCTGACTGTCTATATTCTGGCTATCCACATTCTGACTGTATGTACTCTGGGTGTCTACCCGAGCAAACTCAGTCATCAGAACAGTATAACGTATAGACTACGTAAGTGAGGATGTTACATTAATGGTATTGATGGATAAGTGAAAGTCAATTATATGTTAATAGTTGAAGTTACATGTACTAGCAAATTGTTTACATGTGAATATTGTTGACTTTGACCATTTGAATTTGGGTTTTGAACTGATTATTGGAAACATGATGTAATTGCTGGAATTTGATAGTTTTGAGATGAATTGATGATATTAGAAGTGCTATGAATGTTGAATTGTAGTTTGGGAGTTAGAGGAAATGAAATTGGAAGTATAAATTTCTTTGCAGGTTGAGAATTATTGAAATTCAGTGAATGTTTTGAGCCATAACTAAAATTATGTGCCTCCAATTGGTATGAGGCCAATTGGAGGTAAAACTAGACCTAAAATGCACCAATTTTCATGAAGAAATCATGTCCAAATTCTGTCCAAAAAGTGACCTAAATATTGTCCCAATCCGGATGACCAAATGATGAACCTAGAAAATTGACCAAATGAACAGTGCTCATTCATTTGGTCATAACGCACTCCAGACATATCCAAATGACATGAAATTTATACCATTGGAAAGCTTAGACATAGAGCTATAACTTTTGTGAAGAACACAAAGCCCAGAAATGCCATTAACCAACCCAAATTGCTTGCCCAATTTGGGTTACCAAAACTGCCTAGAATTGCTAGACAAAGGCTACTTGTCCAGTTTTGGCAAAGAGGGCATAACTTGGTCCATAGAAATCCAAATTCCCTGAAACTAGTGCCAAAATTTCAATAAGACATAGATCTACAATATTTCTGTTTTTACCAAAATCCAGAAATTAAGAGAAATAGGTCAATTGGCTAGGTAAATTTAGTGCACAAAATCTGGAAATTGCATAAGTGACCATTGACTCTAGAATATTCTTTTAGTCATATCTCTCATTAGAAAACTTTAATTGAGATGTGACATATAGTTTTGGAAACCTAAGAAATAGAGCTCAAATTTTGTTTTAGACACATTCCTCAAATTATGAATGTAAGAAGCTTAAATTTTGGGTTAAATTTACTAACCTAAATGGGAATCATGTTAGTGTAGGACATTTGAGTCTAGGCCAGTGATTTGGCTATAAGTAATTCTACAAGACTTAAAAAATTGCAATCTAAAATTTTGAGTGACCATATGACATAGGGCAACAAACTCTCTGAAAAATACTATGCCTAAAAGTGACTGCAACATGTCCAATTAAATTGGTAAAGTATAACTCCAAAATCTGCCTAGTTAAGGACCCAGAATCAGGAAATGAACCAGTTATGGTTATTTGACCATAACTTGAGTTCCAAAAATCCAAATGACATGATTCAAAAAGGGAAAATAAGAGAAGACATAAAATAACAACTTCTATGAAGGAAGCATGGCCAAACAGTTGCCATAAAGTGATCAAATTGATAGGTAAAATTAAGACATTAAAACTGAACCTAAAGAAAGGTTCATAAGACAACTTATCCTATGGTAGGGTTTTAACCCTAATAACCCTAATGTGTTACTAAACACTGAATTATATGAAATAGGTATGTGGGACCCACTTTCCCACTACAAGGTGACATGAAATCATTTAATACATAAAATGTAAATTACCTAAATGGTTTGCTAAACACATATGTCATATGAAAATACACTAGGAAACTATGTTTCCATCATATATGAAATAACAGTACTATAAATATGTATAGCACATGACATAAAAAAAAAAAATGAGAGTGATAAATATATAAGTTACATGAATATGTACTTGGGACCCATGTTCCCATTATAATGACATAAAAATGGTATAAAGCATAGATAGTACATGAAGTGAAATAACAATATGTTATGAACCCTTAATGGTTCATAACATGAAATAATAAAACTATAAGTGTTTAATAATACTAAATTGCCCAAAGTATACCTAGACTTATGTATATAGTAGAATCGATTGGTATACCAATTAGGGACTACATATAGCAGTACTGCATACATAAATAACCATTGATCAACAAAATATGTCTGATATGATTATTCTACTGGCTTTATGCCTGCCCACTGGCCATTGTGCCTAATATGATTTCTAGCTTTATGCCTGCCCGCTGGTCTTGTGCCTGACATGACAGATGTATACATGATAGGCATACGGATGTCTAACTTATATACTCTCGTGTATCCAGTCTTTATAGTCTGTCATAGGTTACTTGGGCACAAATATGAGTAATAAGTCTTAAATTTAATTAAGTACCAAAAAGATTACAGATATGAGTAATAGGCTGTAAAAATCAATTGATTATATGAAGAGATCCCAGTAAATTAATATGCTCATATGGAGCAGCTAAAGTTATGAAACGACTCATAAGTAATAAGCTTTACAAAATTAAATAATTACATGAAGAGACCACTGATATGAAATTAAGGAGACTGAAAATGGAATAAATTATTAGAAAGGATCCCAACAAGTTTAATTGCTTCTGAAGTTCAGTAAACATGTAATTGACTCAGAGTCTATGAAATATGAATCTTTATATGAAATTATACATGAAATAATTATCCTTGATTATTCAGTTATTTTTATTTTAAATTATGCACCACTAAGCAATATGCTTAACACAATGGATTGTTTCCTCGCGTAGGTATTGGAGCGATTGACCAGTAGAGTCCAGACAGAAATTCTGAGCAGATCTGCACTAGTGTGGGAGTCACCTCAGCTGACTATTTTTTATAGGGCCCATGTGTATTTAAATTTTGTATTTTTTATTTCTATACAAAAATTAAAGATGTAATTCATTTTAAGACTGTAATATAAATTGTAAATTATTGTATATGAATTCTATTAATAAAAGTAAATGTGTTTTACATGAATTGATTTTATGACATATGATATGAATTGATGATATGATGTGATACATGGAAACTAATGAGATGGATATGACAAGAGGTAAATTGATATAGATTGAGCTTATGATATGAAAATTTCAACAGGTAAATAGTGGAACCCGCCATGCACTGATAAAATAGAGAAGACTCTGTCTGAGTCTTCATAAGAATGAAATGTAATAAAAAAAAAATTTATACTTGGGATAATAAAAATAAATGGACATTAAATTAATAATGTACATGACAAGATAAGACAGGGTGCTCCGGCAATGAATATGGCATACCTTGCTCGGCTGAACTATGATGTCCCTTACCCATCTACAGTAATCATTTCAGCCTCCTCTTTTACAATATAACAACTTTTCCTTATTTTTTTGATCTAGTACCAGTTTTAATTCAGCCTTTTTATTTTCATTTCAAGTAATCATTTTCTAATTCTTTTGTAAATATTTCAATTCATGTAATTAATCATTTCAGTTTTGCTTGAAATTTATAATTTCCTGTTTCACATTTCAATTTCTACAAATCAACTCTTTAATTTTTTTCAATAAGCCAATTTACAATTTTCTGCAAATGTTTACTTTTTCAAGCAAATTATTCTTTCAATTTCTCGAAACTCTCATTTACACTTTTTACATGTATTTATATTTTCTTGGCAAGCATTTATTCTTTCAATCAAGCGCAAAATTTATCTTTTTTACATAGATTTACTTTTCAAAGCAATCAATCATGAACAATCTTTATTTTTCAAGCACGATATTTACTCTTTTATGCACAAGTAATCTTTTAATTTTTCAATAGTTATTTCCAGTTCTTAAATTATTCAAGTTGATCAAGTAGATATCTTGATGAAGCGCATTGTAGTGGAGTCAAAGAATCTAAGGGAAAATTCATTCCAATTAAAAGTTAGACCGATACAAATACACTTACAAATTGGATCATACACGTCCTTGGCACACCTGCAATCCAACATACACGTGCGAAAAATGCCATAGCTGCTTTTGACACACTCCAATTCAGTACTATCAATTTAGCACAGAAACACAAACATTCAATGGAGAAATAAGATTACTTTTATAATTAAATATAAATAACTAAGCACAAGAAAATTGAAGTAGAAATCCCTATTGAAGAGTCCCTATAGAATAAAGTGATTCAATCCAAGGTATTCATACCCATAAATATCATTATTCTGCTTATAAAACGGGAGTTGCCAAATTGCAATGTTAGCACATAGATCTTGAAACGAATAGTAGAGAACGGAAGAAATGAAAGTAGATCACCAAGCATAGGTGGATGGCAAATGCTTTTTTTTTTTTTTTCATTTTTATTTTTTTTAATTCAACTTAACTAAATAAAATATTAATTTTAAATAAAATGATTAGTTTATTAATAAAATTAAAATTAGTAATCTGTCAAATAATAACTATCTCAAAAAAAACTTTCAAATAATAGAAACTAGCTTGTATTCTATTTTTAGTATAATTTACCATTTAGCCTCTGAGTTTTATCATTATTAATACTTAATTATTTATATTTTGAAAAATAATTATTTAGTCTTAATTAGATATTATTATCGGTTTTTACTATTAAAATTTAAGATTAATTTCTATTTACTATAGGGCAAATATCCTAAAAAAATCTCAAAATTTCCCTTTTTTTTTATAATTGTGCCCCAAACTTTTTCTCAACAAAAATACTATGAATTATTAATTTTATTATAATTGTACCTTACCATTTATTCCACCATTAATTCTAGCAGATTTGGCCACGTTACATGTTTAATAATAGGGAAAATTCCCAAAAAATCTCAAACTTTACCTTTTTCACAATTTACCCTAAATTATTTTTTAACAAATATAACATGAACTTTGAATTTCACTAAAATTAAACCACACTGTTAATTAACCTATTAAATACTAATAGAAGTGCCTCTTCAACACTTCTAATCTCCCAATTTGATACTAATTATACCCAATTTATAATAAAAGTAAAGAAAAAAAAAAAGACAATTTATTTCCAACAAAACAACACCACTTCCATCAAGAACATAGGAGAGAGACAAAAATGGGAGAGAGAAAGAAGTAGGTGAAGAGACAGGGAGATGGAGAAAATTATAAATAATTACAAATTAAATTGATGGATGAAATAGCAAATAATTACAATACCTAAGGATTATGAGCAGATCTAAATGTATAACAAAAATAAAATTGAGAAACTATATAATTTTTTTCTCAAAATATAAAGATACAAATATTAATAATAATAAAACTTAAAAGATAAATGGTAAATCCCTTAAAAAAACTAAATAATAAATTACCCTTATTTTTATTAACTCTAAGACTTTTAGTAAAATACGTTAATACTTTGTTTGGATCTTAATTGTGCAGAGAAAACGAGTAAAAATTAAAGAGGACAAATTAAAAGAAAAGAAAAGTAGAAAAATTAAATTCTTTCCTATTGTTTGAATACCTTACTAGAATAGAGGAGATATAGAATTTCTCTCATAATATAATTATTTAATTGCTATAAGTTTATGTTATTATTATATGATATTAATGGTATATATAAATAATTTTAATATAAATAATATTTAATTCTCTTTATTTTCTTTTATTTCACTATAAAGCAAAGAGAAATACTTTGGATAAATAAAGAGAAATTGAGAAATATAATTTCTCTTTAATCATCTTTATTTATCTTATTTATTTAATATTAAATGTAAGATTTTTTTTTTGAGAAGTACATTTTTACCCTGTATCCCTTAATCCAAACAAAAGTAAAGTAAAAAATAAAAGAAAAAAAATGGCCAAATTAGCCTCTAAACTGTTCATTGAGGACTAAATAAGCCCAAATTGAACTTTTTAACTAAATAAACTCAGAACTAACCATTTAAGGCCATATAAGTCTTGATTTTGACAAAAATTAAACATGTGAATTACACCCCCAATGGAAGAGAGTAAGTTTTTATAATAAAATAATGCTGAAGAGGAAAAAAAAAAGGACTTTGATTTTGTCTTTTTGTGCTTATAGATATTGGCAACACAATCTATTCTAAGCTGTATCTTCCACAGTTGGAAATCTGAGACAAAATTGGAGTTCTTTAACTATTAACCAAGGAAACAGTCTATTTCAGTTTCATCGATGACCCATTTTGTAAAAATATGAAATATTACAATAAAAAAAATGCAAGTTATTTACCTTCAAATGATATTTTAATGGAGTTTATGACAATTAGCTTTGAAAGATATTGCCAAAAGAAGCAATTTGCCAACAAATATCAAGTATGACTTATTGTTTTTGAAGCTTCAAGCTTGCCTAAAAGCACAAAACATCATGTGCTTTTTTTTTTTTTTTTAAGCAAGAGGTTATGAGTAATCCCACGCTTCCATAAAATAATTTCTTTTCCACATCAATATTTAGAAAACTATTTAATATCTTTTAAACTAAATGCACATATGTACATAAAGACTATCGTTTATTAGTATAGCCAAGAAAAATATGGAAGTCCTCTAACTTGTTTGCCAATGCTGGTTTATATTATTAAAAAAAAAAATTGTTTAAATCCTATTTGCCAACATTAAACATTGAAAACAAATAGCAAAATAATCATAAAGCACCCAGTTTAAGAATACAAGAAATGCATTCAAAACTTGTTCCTATTATTGCACCAAGGTATCATGACTTAAGCAGAAGTAATCTTTTTCTGCAAGAAAATGACAACATAGACAAGGAAAAATAACATCACTACTGAAAGCAGTGAAAACTGCAAGAGGCATTTTGATTTTCTGATATTTCATTGTGTACAAGTTGTAAATGTGCTTTGCATGAAGGTAGAATGGTTCATCATTTCCATATGCATGATGAAAAACAACATCCTGTATCTTCCACAAAAGAAACATTTGCAAGAACAATAAGGGTAGCCATGGTTTTAACACACATAAACTAATTTCTATCACTTTATTGGAAAGGCAGCTGTTAGCTGCCACTTATTTTGCATTTATTTAGGGTATTTGTTTAGGAATTTTTGTGTGCATATCTGTTCTTACCTTTTGTTGTATGATTCTGATATAATTTTGGTAGTTTAGCTTGATTAGGAATCTATTTGTTAGCTGTAATTTTTTATATGTATTTTTGATTTCTGGGGCAATAAAGATCAGAATTCTTATTCCAAAATTTCTTAGTTCTTTTACATGGTATCAGAGCCATGGATGATGAAAAGAAAAATGAGAGTTCTGGATCAGGGAAGAAAACTTCTAGTTCTTACACACTGAATTCGAATGACAACCCAGGTAACTTGATTACCCAAGTTCAGTTGAAGGGCGAGAATTGTGAAGAATGGGCGCGAGCTATGCAGACTGCATTGTGGGCCAAAAAGAAATATGGGTTTATTGATAGATCTATTAAGCAACCAGCAGATGACTCACTAGAACTCGAAGATTGGTGGACGGTTAACTCTATGCTAGTTTCTTGGGTGTTTAACAGCATTGAACCGACGCTTCACTCGACCATCTCTCACATGGAGAACGTAAAGAATCTATGGTAGGATATTAAACAGAGGTTCTCGATTGGGAATGGTCCACGAATGCAACAAACTGGGATCAAATCTGGTGAATTATAGGCAGGAAGGTCAACCGATCGTGTCCTATTTCGGAAGACTCAAAACGTTATGGGATGAAATAAACAACTATGATCAGATACCAGTGTGTATCTGTGCAGGCTGCAAATGCAATCTTACCATTGAATTGGAAAGAAAGTGTGAAGAAGAGAGAGTTCATCAGTTTTTGATAGGCTTGGATGAAGAAGGATACGGAACAGTGCATTCTAATATTTTGAGCACTGAATCCTTGCCCAATTTGAATTGTACTTATGCTATGGTTGTTCAGCAAGAGCAGGTGTGAACTATAACACGAACCAAGGAAGAAAGAGGCAATCCTATGAGTTTTGAATTTTTGAGCAAGAAGTCGAAATTCAGGGGGGGATAAAGACAAATCCTCAATTTGTTCTAATTGCAACCGAGAGGGACATGATGCTGAAAGTTGTTTCCAGCTGATAGGTTATCCAGAATGGTGGGGTAATAGACTACGTGGAACTTCTACTGGACGAGAAGGTGGTCAAAAGCGTGACAATGGAGCAGGACGTAGCAAGGGAGGAGTTGCTCATGCCAACGCCACACAAGCAACTGGAGTTGATGGTGGGCGTGGAATTGTGACAGATTCAGATCGAAAGGGTCTTAGTGGATTAAATGAAGAGCAGTGGGCTACTTTGCTGGGCATGTTAAATTTTTGTCAGAATGGTGGCAATGAGAGGCTCACAGGTACGCAGAGGATATTTCCTTGGATTATTGACACAGAAGCTTCCCATCATATGACAGGAACGTTGGCATTTTTGAGTGAATTGTGTGACATTGTGCCATGCTCAGTCAAGTTACCTAATGGAAAAAAGACCTTGGCGGTGAAAGAAGGAACTGTGTTGCTTGGAGGAGACTTAAAATTGTAACGAGTCCTTTATGTGCCAAATTTGAATTGCAATCTGATCTATGTATCACAACTACTTAATGATTCAAATTTGGTTATTTAACTCACTAACAAAATTTATGCTATACAGGACCTAAATTCGAGGAACCTGATTAGAGCGGGTGAGCAACGCGAGGGGCTGTACTTTCTCAAGGGAGTGACATTGGTACATGCTTGCAAGGTAACTGATGTGGGTTCTTTTGAGCTTTGGCATAAGAGAATGGGTCATCCTTCTTTTAAGGTGCTAAAGTTAATTCCATAAGCTGGTAGCATAGTTAGGAAAACTAATAAAACTTGTGAAGTTTGTTTTAGTGCAAAGCAAACAAGAGAGATTTTCTTTTCTAGTGACAATAAAGCTGATGGTTGTTTTGAATTGATACATTGTAATTTGTGGGGACCTTATAGAGTCCCAACTTCTTGTGGAGCAATTTACTTCTTAACAATTGTTGATGATTACTCTCATGCTATTTGGATATATTTGCTGAATGGAAAACAAGAAGTATCTTGTGTTCTTAAGAAATTTGTTGTGATGGTTAAACGCCAATTTGAAAAAAATGTGAAAATTGTCAGAAGTGATAACGGAAGTGAATTTATGTTCTTGAAAGAATATTTTGATGAACAAGGGATGTTGCATCAGACTTTCTGTGTAGGAAAACCTTAATAAAATGGCCGAGTGGAAAGAAAACATCGCCATATTCTTAATGTGGCAAGAGCCTTGCGTTTCCAAGCAAATTTACCCATAGAATTTTGGGGAGAATGTGTGTTTGCATCCGGGTATTTGATTAATAGGACTCCATCTATGTTATTAAATGGTAAAACCCCATATGAGATGTTCTTTGGGAAAGTACCTTCTTACAAACACGTTCGGGTTTTCGATTATTTGTGCTATGCGCATAATCTGAATCGGGATAAGGATAAATTTGGTAATAGAAGTCGTAGGTGTGTTTTTGTTGGGTATCCATTTGAAAAGAAGGGATGGAGATTGTATGATTTAGAAACTAAAGAATACTTTGTATCAAGAGATGTGGTATTCGCTGAAACAGAATTTCCATATGCAAATGAGAAAACAATGGGTGCTGAACTCATTAAAAATGGAGTTGAGAAGTTGGGTGATGAAGTTGATGGTTTAGAGAACAACTTGGGAAAGGAGCACGATGAAAGTGTGGGTAGAGAAAGTGTGGGCAGAGAAAGTGAGGTGAATCCTGAAACGGAAGAATTGATCCATGAAAACAATGAGGGAGTGGATAGAGGTGAAATTGTTGAAGAGCAACTAGGTAGGGGACAAAGGGCCAAGCAACCTAGTGTTCGTTTGAAGGATTATGTGACAAACGCCATCAAAACAAGCCCCCTCGGTATGCTCACCTTCCCAATCTGATTCCTCAGGTACGCCTTACTCTATAGCACATTATGTGGGTTATGATAAATTCTCTGCACAACACCGATGTTTTTTAGTAGCCATTACTACAGGACGTGAACCAACTCTTATGCAGAAGCAGTTAAGGATGAATGCTGGAGAGCAGCTATGAGAAAAGAAATACAGGCTTTGGAGGATAATGGTACATGGACAGTTGAAAATCTACCATTTGGGAAGAAAGCAATAGGAAGCAAGTGGGTATACAAAATTAAATATAATTCTAATGGAAGTGTTGAATGATACAAGGCGCGATTAGTGATATTGGGAAATAATTAAGTTGAAGGCATAGATTATCAGGAGACTTTTGCTCCTACAGCAAAAATGGTTACTGTGCGCACCTTTCTTGCCGTTGTAGTTGCAAAGAATTGGGAACTCTATCAGATGGATGTCCAAAATGCTTTCTTACACGGTGATTTGGAGGAAGAGGTTTACATGAAGATGCTGCCTGGATTTGCTTCTCAATCACCAGGGAAGGTTTGTAAACTCCAAAAATCTCTATACGGTTTGCGGCAAGCACCTAAATGTTGGTTTGAGAAATTGGCTGCATCTCTGAAAGCTTATGGATTTCAGCAATCATATTCAGATTACTCTTTGTTCACTTCTGGGACTGTTCAGTTGAATGTGCTTATTTATGTAGATGACCTTATTATCTCTAGCAATGATGTTTCCGCTGTACAAAAATTCAAGAACTATTTGAGTCGTTGCTTTCATATGAAAGACTTGGGGAAGCTGAAATTTTTCTTAAGGATTGAAGTAGCCAAAAACTCGAATGGTATTTTCTTGTGTCAATGTAAGTATGCATTGGATGTAATTTCAGAAGTTGGATTACTGGGCTGCAAGCCGGCTAAAACTCGTCTTGAACAAAATCACAAGCGGGCCCTTACCGAGAGTGATGATGTGGATGACCCTACTTAGTATAGGTGTCTGGTGGGATGGCTTATTTATCTAACAATAACTCGGCCCGAGTTGTCTTATTGTGTGCATATTCTTGCTCAGTTCATGCAACAACCGAAGAAAGCTGATTGGGAGGCAGCTGTTAGAGTTGTGCATTATTTGAAAGGAAATCCAGATCAGGGTATACTACTGCATGCCAATTGTGATCTCAAATTGTCTACTTACTGTGATTTTGATTGGGCTAGCTGTCCTTTGACCAGTTATTTTGTTCTTTTGGGTGAATCTCCTATCTCGTGGAAGACTAAAAAGCAACAAACAGTGTTTCGCTTATCCGCTGAAGCTGAATATCGGTCTATGAATACTACAACTTGTGAACTTAAATGGTTGAAAGGATTATTGAATTCTCTTGGTGTGGCGCATACTGAACCTATGAATTTGTATTGTGATAGTCAAGCAGCTCTGCATATAGCTGCTAATCCTGTCTATCATGAATGTACCAAGCATATTAAAGTGGACTGTCATTTTATCCATGATGAGATATTGAATGGTAAAATTCAAACAGATTATGCACGTAGCTCAATGCAACCTGCGGATATCTTCACAAAGGCATTGGGAAAGGATCAATTTGACTTTCTTCTTCGCAAGTTAGGCATTCGAGATCTCCATGCTTCAACTTAAGGAGGGGTATTGGAAAGGCAGATGTTAGCTGCCACTTATTTTGCATTTATTTAGGGCATTTGTTTAGGAATTTTTGTGTATATATCTGTTCTTACCTTTTTTTGTATGATTCTGATACAATTTTGATAATTTAGCTTGATTAGAAACCTATTTGTTAGCTGTAATTTTTTATATATATCTTTGATTTCTGGGGCAATAAAGATCAGAATTCTTATTCCAAAATTTCTTAGTTCTTTTATACACTCTTGACCTTTTTACCGAAAGGGTGTAACATAAAAAAAAATTACAAGAAAGGGGAGGGTTTGAAAGTAATTACCAAAAGTGGTGAAGTCAAGCTGAGGTGAAATTGGGACGCTAGTCATAATACCATATAGAATGGCGAACGCTAGTAATAATAGCATGTAGTATGTAGGTTTGACATATGTAGAGATTCTCTGGTGAAATGTCATGTCAGTGGGCAAAGTTTGGGATGAATGTAAGTGGGCACAGTCTGGGACATTAGTGATATTAGCATCCAGCTTCAGATGCTACTAATAGTAATGCCCAGCATGCAGGTTGAGCCTTCAATCAGTTAGGTTGAGCCATCAATCAGTCGTAGAGATTCTGCTACAAAGAGTAGGAGCATGGATGCCACTATAAGTAGCATCCCATGTTGTTCAGTCTATAAATTTCTAATTTAAGCAGCCTAACCATTAGCTTCATTATCACTCAAGTCTCGCACAAACCCTCACATAGCCCTCACACAGCTCTCGCAAGATCGACCGAAGAAAATCTCATCACCCATCTACTCTCATCTCCCACTCTCTCGGTGGTCTTTCAAGCAGGTGGAGGAAGTTGGGTTTTTTAAGTTAAGACAAAAATTTGAAGTTTTGGTGCACACTTTCCTACTAACTCTATCAAGCTCCGTATTAGGTATGTGCTTTAATCATAATGTATTAATGGTTATAATGTGTTGAATATTTAAAAATATTGAGTATGTTTAATGTGATTTTTATTTTATAACCATGAAATGTAATATTGTGTTATTTAATATTTTATATATGCATATTATATAAAGTAAATCTTTTGTTTGTGGTGAGAAAATGGTGAAATTATTTTGAAATATGCATGTTTGAAATTTGTTTTTAAGAAATTAATTATTTAAGAATGAAATTAAAATATTATATGAATTTATATTGTAATGAAAAGTATAAAATTTTTATAGTTTAGGAGGATGAATGAAAAAAAAAAAGAAATTATATTTTGAGAAAAACCGAAAGTCATCTTGCATATTTTGATTATATATTTATTATAATAAGTAATTGAGAAAAATCATAATTTAATATTATATTAGTTAGATAATAAATATCATTAGAGTTGAAATTTCGGAATAAAATATTTACAAAAAAATTAAAATATTTATTTAATATATATTGTAATTTTAATTTTAAAATTTAAATAGTTTGGTAACATGATGCTAAAAGTATCTATATTTTTAGATCAACGAAAAATAATAGCAAATTTTGTTAAAAATATTTTATAATAAATTATTTAGAAAAAATAAAATGTAATTTTAATTAATTAGAGAATAGTATATTATTGGAATTGAAAGTTAGGACAAGTTATTTATGAACAAAATTAAAATTTTGTCATTATTTAATATTCAAAATTTTATTTTAAAATTTAAATAGTTTAGTAACATTAATGAAAAAAAATTTATATTTATAGATAAACCAAAAAAGCATATCATAAATTGTAAAAAACATTTTATAATAAATCATTTAGAAATAATTTATTGTATGAGTAAATTATTGGAATTTAAAACTAGGAAAAAATTATATTTGACAAAAAAATTAAAGTTAATATTTTATAATAAATCATTTAGAAATAATTGTTTATATTGTAAGTTACATTTTAAAATTTAACATAGTTTAGTAACATGAATAAAAAAATCTTGATATTCTTAGATAAACCGAAAATTGATAGCAAATTTTGACACAATATTTTATAATAAATTATGTGGAAATAATTTATTATATTCTCGTATAATTGAGGTGTAAACTCAGGAAGAAATTATTGATGAACAAAATGAAAATTTTTACGTTATTTAATTCCAATAGTTTAGTAAGAATAATGAAAAATAAATCTTAATATTTTTAATAAACCGAAAAATCATAGCAAATTTTGATAAAAATATTTATAGTAAAATATTTATTAATAATATATTATTATATGCTATTAATTAGATAATAGTATATAATTGAATTTGAAAGTTAAAAATAATTTATTTATGAACTAAATTAAAAAATTAAGAGTCAAAATTGGAATAAAAATTATTTTAAAAAAATACATAAATTATTTTAAAAATAAAAAAATGTCTTTATTAGCCATAAAATAAAATTAAAATAAAATTTAAAATAATTATTTATAAATTAATAAAATTTTGTGCCTTTGTCAATTGTGAATGTAATTTTTTCAGTCATGGTGTTGTCGATTGGTATTTTAGATCTTTTAGTTTCTTTTATAATCATAAAATGTTAAATCCATCTTTTACTACTGTGTACTGGGATTGAGAAATTATTATGCATGATAAAGGATATGAATATTGTGGGGGTTCATCAATGGTAATTATTGTTGGTAGACGCACGAATTTTGATACTTTAGGTTTGAAAATAATCCGTGGCATTGCACTTACTGTTGGATGTGAATTTATATCAAATATCTTATTCAGACAACCCATATTAGGAGATGGTTCAATGAAATGGGATTGCATGAGGTTGAGAAATGATGATGATATAAATATAATGTTTAATATTATTGACAAACTTGGGGGGGATATCATCGATTGAATTGTATGTTGATATTTACCAACCTGCTGCATCAGAAAAATTTAGTGATGAAGTGGGGCCATCAAATCCTGATTCCTCATATGCAGATGGGGGTGCAAACGCTGGTGTTAAGACAAATTTATGCTATCAATCATCTCAATTTGATAGCAATACGGTTTATGACACTATTGTAAGGATTGTCAATCAAAATGATTATGCTTGTGCAAGTCCTCCATCTACTTTAGTGTGGGATCCATCAAAAGAGTTTGAAGTTGGAATGATATTCCCTTCTAGAGAGGCTATACAAAAAGTTGCCAAACAATAGCATTTCCAAAGACACCTTGAGTTCTGTAAGGAGGAGACAAAGTAAAACATATACCATAAAAAGTAGTCATATTAAGAGCAATTGTAAGTGGGGATTATGTGTGTCAAGGCGGGAAGACTATGATATATGGAAAATAACATAGTATAACGAACTGCATAGTTGCGTTAATCAAGCAATCTCACAAGATCATTGGCAATTGAATTCCAATTTTATATGTGATTTCATTCTTCTAATCGTATGGGAACAACCAAGTGTCTAGATAGGAGCATTATAAGCAAAAATCAAAGATAAGGTTGGGTAGAGGTCGAGTTGCTAAAAATTATGGAGGGTTGGATATAAGGCAATTGCCAATATATTTGGTTGGTGGGAAGAATCTTATGGACGATTACAGCAATTCATGATTGCATTATGCAAATACAACCGTGATTATTCGTTCTTGATTTTAGATGACCCCTTTTTGTGAATAATCAATTAAATCCGAATTGTATGGTATTTGATAGAATGTTTTGGGTGTTTAAATAGATAATAGAGGGTTTCAAGCATTATCAACTGATTATTTGCATTGACTCAACCTTTCTGTCTGATAAGTATAAAGGGTGTTTATTTTATGCTATAGCATTGGATGGAAATAACCATATTTTCCCCATTGCTTGAGCAATTGTGGAGAGTGAAGACACAAGGAATTAGGATTGGTTTATGTATTGTTTGAAAGTGTTTGTCATAGACCACAAATGAGTTTGTGTTGTCTCAAATAGGCACATTAACATGAAAAAGCAATGTAGCTGGATTGGTGGCAACCTCTTGATGGTCATCATCGATACTACATAAGACACATGCTTAGCAATTATAACACCAAATTCAGAAATACCGATATTAAAGAAGCTTTGCGAAAGGCAAGTTAGTAATCTAATTAAATTAGTTTTCCTAAATGACGATGTGAATTTTCATGTTTACATTATATACATGTGTGACTCATTTTAGTTTAATAACCCACCAAAATCAGAAAAAGAAATTTTATGAAGCCATGAACACCATTCGGGATGAGCATCCTAAAACTTTTGAGTGGGCCAGAAAGATACCTTTGGAAAAATGGACTCATTCTCATTATGGAGGGAAAAGGTATGGGTCAATGATAACTAATACCATTGAGTTGGTAAACGGAATGCTCAAGGGGATCTGTGCATTACCTATCACTAATATTGTAGAAGAAATATTTTTCTAATGCATGCAATATTTTGACACCCTTCAAGTTCAAACAAGCTTGTAGTCAACTTTTAAAGGATAATTTAAATGCAGCCAATTCACTTAATGTGCAATTATTTAACCACAATCGTGGTGAATTTGAAGTATAGAGGGGTAGATCTAGAAAGAAATAGGTTGTGAAACTTGATGAAAGGACATGCACGTGTGAGAAGTTTCAAAAGATGCGCATCCCTTATGCCCATGTGTTAATGTAACACTCCTTACTTGTCTACAGTGTAGTCGAGTAAGGTATGTCACATTTGGTACCGGAGTACCCTATCTTGTCTTGTCGTGTACATTATTAATTTAAATTCCATTTACTAGTATTAGCCCATGTGTGGAAAATTTTTTTTATCACATTTCATTATTATGGAGACCCGAATAGAGTCCCCTCTGTTATTTTAACGTATGGTGGGTTCTACTATTTACCTGTTAAAAGTATATATCACATGTCATACTATTCATTTCATTCTTTTCCATATCATATTATACCATCCTGGCTCATATAAATTTCAAGGAAACATATTTCATTCATTCATGTAAAATATATATACAATAATTTACAAATGTACAATCCCAAAATTGAATTACATGTCTCAAAATAATTTATATCATTTACTTACATACAATAATCAAAATGCAAAATCTAAATATCATGGGCCCTACCAAAATGGACTGTTGAGATGACAACCTACACTGTAGCAGATCTGATTAAAATCCTGTCTAGGCACTACTGCTGCTGCTGGTGGTGCTGGTCTCCCGTACCTACGCGTGGTAAGAACCAACGAGCTAAGCATATTGCTTAGTGGTGCATAAATTGAAATAAAAATAACTAAATAAATAAAAATTTCTATTTCATGTATACTTTCATAAATTTTAAGTCTTTTACATGTTTATCGAACTTTGGGAGCAGTTAATTTTATCGGGATCTTTTCTGCTCATTTATCTCATGTTCGGTCATATTAATTTCATACCAGTGATCTATTCAAGTAATTATGTAATTTTAAAACTTATTACTCATATTTGTTACTAAATAACCTATAACAATCTATAAAGACTAGATACACAGGAGTATACTAGTTAGACATCCGTATATCTATCAAGCATAAATCGGTCATATCAGGCACAAGGCCAGCAGGCAAGCATAAAGCCAGAAACAGAATCAGGCATAATGGCCAACGGGCAGGCATAAAGCCTGTAGAACAATCATATCAAACATATATTATCTATCAATAATTATTCGTATGGGCAGTACTGCAATATGTTATCTCTAATTGGTATACCAATTAATCCATGCTATATAAATAAGTCTAGGTATACTTTGGGCAAAATAATATTTTTAAGTACTTATAGTTTCATTATTTCATATTATGTACTAATTGTATTTCATAACATTTTCATGTCACTTGTAATGGGAAACATAAGTCCCACATGCATATTCATGTTATTTTTATGTTTAGCAAATTATTTTAGTTCATTTTATATCATACGCCAAGTCATTTTATGAACCTTTCTCAAGGTCCAGATTTGGTGTCTTAAATTCATCTAGCAATTTGGTTAAGAAGTGGCCACTGCTTGGCCACACTCCCTTTATGGAAGTTGTTCCTCTATGTCTTGTCTTTGTTTTCCTTTTTGAATCATATTATTTGGAGTTTTAGAACTCAAGTTAGGGCTAAATTATGAGCTTAATATGCCCGGATATAGAATGAAAAGTTAGGATACAAATCTGGAAAACCTAAAATTTTAGGATATGGCATCTAGAACAGTGTTTAGTAATTTGGCCATAACTTAAGATCTAGAACTCCAAATTGAGTGATTCTGTGACACCCCTTACCCGGTCTATAGTGTAGCCAAGCAAAGACTGTCACACTCTGTGCTGGAGTACCTTATCTTATCTTACTTTATATTCTAAAATTAATTATATTTAAAAAAGAAACTGATAGAGTTTTTCCTATTTTATTACCATTTGACGTGTTTTACTATTCACCTGTTTAAAAATTTCAATAACATTTTCCAACAATAATCTCATTCATATTCATCATAGCCATCTCATCATTTCAAATATCATTTCTCAACATCATCATTTTCCATAATTTGAAATATCATCTTTTGAATTTCAATTCGTGGTTTCCATCACAATTTCGAAAATTTCATCAATTTTGATTTATAACAGCTTACAATCCCTCATTACACATGAAATAGTCAATTTATTAATTTACATCATATACATATTAAATACAATTTAATAATTTACATTACAACACAATAAATATTTATAATGTACAAAATACATTAATATGACCTATATGGGCCCTATCTACATGCATTGCTGAGGAGGTGACACCCTAGACACTTCTGCAGATCCAAACTCTAAAATCTTAATCTAATATCTATTGGGCTTTATTTTCAGTATCTATGCAAGGAAACAATCCATTGCGCTCAGCATTTCTGCTTAGTAGTGCAATAATATAACAAGGAAATAATATATATAAATAAAGATAAAAAATAGAGCATAATTTGTGTAATCAAGAATTATTTTGATTTCATATGAAATTTTTAATATTAAGTCATTTTTATTGTTCTTTGGAAACGCCCATTTTATAATTTTACAATAATAATATACAATACATAAAATTAATAAAGATATTGAATTTATGTTCATATTATTATAGAAGATGTATTTGTAATAGCTATTTAAGTTATACTTATTTTCTAGCATTTTCATTGCTTTACTTAACATTTTTCTATGTATTTTGGATCATTTCATAATAAATAAATTTTTTAGAACCAATCTGGTTCATTTTAGATCGTTCTCACTCATTTATTTAATTTCTAATATTTTTAACTTATTTCACTACTCAGATAACCTATGACAGGCTGACTGAACTAGAAACCTGGGTCCTTGGCACTGGACACCATGGTGCCTCAAGCTGTCATACCATGGGATGCATAACATCAACCACGTATGCAATCAATATAGCTGACACTGGACACCGTGGTGCCTCGGGCCGTCATACCATGGGATGCATAATGTGAACCATGTATGCAATCAATATGGCTAAGAAGTTATGGTAACACATAATCGCGCATACAAGCCATAAATATGGGCATAAAGCCTTAATAACAGGCATAAAGCTTTACACAGTACTGCTAAATCAATCCCCTATTAGCATGCCAATCTATCCAATCTGACATACGTGTCTGGGTAATACATAGGCACATTAGTACCATTAAGTATTCATATGTTTCATTATTTCATTACATGTCCCATTTATATTTTAACATTTTTAATCCCATTCATGGTGGAAGCATAAATTTTCAAATCACATTTCTACATAATTTATGCATTCATCATATCATTCAAGTTGATTACAATTCACATCAATTGATGTCATGTAGCATTTGTACTTAAAGCATTTTTCCTTTCTCTCATGATGGGAACAAATGTCCCATTCACACATTCATGTGATTTATTTATTCATTACTCTATTTGCAAGGGAAACAAAAGTCCTAATGATAGCTTCACCTCATTTATACATTTAACAATTAATTTATGTTAATTACATTTCATATTTCAAGTTATATTGGTAATGTATCATAAATTCTATTTGTGATGGGAATACAAGCCCCAACTACCTATTCACATGATTTAGGCGTTCATTAAGTCATTTAAGTGGGGTACCATTCTTATTCCAAGTTGTCCATAAAAATTTCATGGATTTTAGATTTTATACCTTAATTTCCTCTGGCAATTTGGCCAAGATGCATAGTCTGTTTGGCCATACTTCCTTCATGGAAGTCGTTCCTCTATGTCTTATCTTTATTTTCCTTTTTGAATCATGTTATTTTCAGTTTCAGAACTCAAGTTATGGTCAAATTACCAAAATTGGTTCATTACCTCTTTCTGGTTCTAGAACCACGCAGATTCTGGAGTCAAACTTTATCTAGTCATTTGGGCATGTCACAGTCATATTTAGACATAATGTCCTTCATATGAATTGTTACCATATGTCTTAGGGTCACTCAAGTTCAAGAATCACAATTTTTTAGGTTATGTAAGGTGAATTATAGCCAATTACTTGACCTAGACTCCTGAACCTTGTGCCATCAAAATTTCAGATTCAAGTCAATGTTTTTTTATTCCCATTTTAGGGTTCCTACACTCAAAATTTGAGAAAAATTCTTAAATCAAAGTTGGAGCCCTATTTCTTAAGTTTTCATAATGATTTGGCTCATCCTAATTGGAGTTTCCTAGTGGGATATGTGAGTGAAATACTATTCTAGGGTCAAGTGGCTAATTAGTTCAATTTCAGGATTTGGATGGCTAAATTTTCCTAGCAATTTGTCCCAGTTCCATTAGGTTCTGGATTTTGGTCAAAACACCAAATTTGTAGTTCTAGGTCTTAAAGAAATTTTAGCTTTGGTTTCACTGCAGTTTTGTGGATCAAGTTATGGCATTTTTGCCAAACTGGTTGGGTAGGTCCAAGTCCAAAATTTTAGGTCAATTTTGGTTCTAGTTAGAATTATTGACTTAAATTTTTTTAACAAATTGGTTAGGTTAGAGGCAAAATTGGACTTTATTTTCTTCATGAAAAATGTGCTCCTATGTCCAAAGTTTTCAATGGTTTAAAAATCAAGTCATTTTGACCTTCCTAGAGTAAGTTATGGCTATTTGAACAATTATTGTTTATATGATTATTTTTCCAAGTCTAGCATATGGTTACCCGGATTCAAGCAAATTTTAAGTCATGTTGGGTTCAGTTTCTGGGTAGGGTCTCTACATAAAAAATGTGACAAATTGTCCTAAATTTCAACTTCAATTAGCCTTACACTAATTGGAGCAACATAGTTCTACTTGTGGCCTTAAAAACACACTGGACTCAAGGTCCAAAATTTCCTGCATGAAAACAATACTCCCAATACCACCATTCCACACTACTACCAACTGCAAATCACATTTAATGCACTTCAAATAGTCCATAATTGATCTCAAAATCAACAATTAATTAACATATTATCAAATTCTCAATTTTCATACCAAACCCTAACTTATTAATTTTGCAATCTCATGTAACACATGCCATTTAACAACTAACTCAAATATACTCATCAAAAATCACTTCTAGGCAATTTAATTCAAACAAAAACTTTCAAACTTCAACCTTTCTCATGGCTGCCAAAATTTAAGGTTCCTTTTTACTCATGGTATTCTTTTTAATTTCATGAAATTTTAACTTAGTTTAACATGCTAACCATGCTTAGAGAAGAAAGGAAGCTTAGGTAGTGCACTAACCTTACTAGGAGATTTTTCCAAGCTTTAAACTTCACTTTTCCTTTAATTTCTTGGCTGCCAAATGCTTCCTCAAGGTGTGGGAGCAATTTTTAGTGAAGGCAAATATGGGTTTTATAGTGAGAATTGCTAGGGAATCAAGCTAAAAATGAATAAATTGGGAGAGCTACACAACCATGGTGGTTTGGCCAAGGTTAGTGGGGAGGAAGAAGATGATTCAATTTTTGTTTTATTTATTTCCTTTTATCCCTTTTATAAGTGGTTGTCTTATGTCTATTGGTTAGAGTTTTTAATTACATCACCATGACATCATGCATATGCCATAATTAGAATTTCATTTCATTTCATTTTATTTTCTTTCTTCTTTTCTCTACTCATTTTCATTTAAATTGTTATCAATATTTATTCATATTTTATTACATAAATCTCACTTAATTAAATGGACATATTGGTCAAAAATTAACTCTAAGGGTGAACGACCAAAATGCCCTTCATTGTGTTCATCGAGTTATAATTGTCTGTATCGATTGACTTAAATTTTCCTGTATCTCTTTGACATTTTCATTATCATTTCGACCCTATAAATCCTTCAATTAAGTTCTAAATATTTATTTCATAAGGTCTCCCACGAGTCTAGGGTTGGCAACTGTCTTCACAGTCGCTTCCCGTTAGGGTTACCCATTGCCGGGACCTCGGCTAATTTAACCTATTTACACTTTATTTCTTTTATTTTTTCTTAATTTTACTTAGTCTTTATTCTATCAATTTATGTCTCCTCACTCTAGTTTGAGTATAGTTCCAGACATTCTGGTTATCCGAACAGACGTTAGTCATCGGAACAGTGGAATGTACGGACTACCTAAAGTGAGGGTGTTACAGATTCAAATTGGAAAATAAAACTCTAGAGGAACAATTTTCGTAAAGAATGCTTCACCAAATTATGACTAGAACTAGGTTAAAACAGGGTTGCAAAGTCTGAGTCCAGAACTGCCCTAGATCCAGAATACATTGAAATTTCAAAATCTACTTAGGGATGCATTGGGCATTATTTGATTAGCTATTGAAGATAATTGGAATGAGTATTGAAGCTTAGTTATTGTGTGATTTCAGTGGACAAAGAAACTTCCAAGGAAGGGAAGGCTTAAGATATAAAGAAAGAGATTCATTAAAGGTTTGTGCACAACTAACTTTTTTCTTTGTTTTTAACTTTGTAATTGATTTGAATGAGTTACTATGAATGATTTATGATTTTCTTACATTTGAGAACTTAATTTATGAAATGAATTTGTGAATGTGGAAAGGCGGATGTTGGCCCCTTTTATATCATTTTTGCACGGGGGTGGGCCGGTTTTGAATATGTTTTGAAGTGCTTTTGAGAATTTTATGTGTTGCCAATTATGTACATGAATTAGTAACAAATAAATGTATTTAGTGTTTGTAAATGCATTTTGTTGAATGGAAATTATTTGAAATTGTTTTAAAACCACAATTAGCATGGCAACATGATTTGTGTTCCTCATTAGCTTGCCTAGTGAGACATATTGGATATGATCTCC